>NC_136063.1:916082290-917488540 GCF_964261635.1 Lissotriton helveticus
TTCCAGTTTATTCATACTTCCTTCATCACGTTATATTACAGTGTATGTTTATACTCCCCTTTTTGGTTATATTTCCTTTGTTTCATACTTCTTCCTCTCTTGTTATAAGTACTTTTATTTTCATAGTCTCACGTTTCTCGTCATAATGCTGCCTCTGTTGCTATAAGTAATAATATAGAATATTTCATATATTTATTTTTGTAATGTTATATATATATATTTTAATAGATTCTGTCTATCAATACTAAAAAAATGCTATCATGCCTACCAAAAGTCAGAGAAGGAAACAACGAAAGAAAGGTGTTTATTTGAAGAGAAGTCATCCACAAGATTTTCATGAAGAACCATGTGTTAAGAAAAAGAAAAAAGTGCTGGTAAGAGAAGGAACACTTTTGTGAGGAAAAAATTAAAGACTAAGAGTAGTGTGGACAAAGGAAAAAATGGTATTAGTGTGTCTGCAACGAAAATGAAAAAGAAGAATAAAGTGAACAATCATGGAAAGTCAACTGCAGAAAAAAGTAGTGTATAGTAAAAGGAGGAAAAATCAATTTACCGAAATTAGGAAAAAAATGTTTTGGAACAGAGTTGCTTCAAATTTAATTAAAGAAAATAAGAGATGTAAAAACAAACATTTTGTAAGAAGAAAGGTATAGAAAATGTAGTTGAGAAAGCTTTCGAACTAAAAACAAAATTGTTTGTTTTAGTAATCAATAGAATTCGATCACTAGATAAGCCAATCCATTTAATGAAGGCCAAAATTAAGTGGAGAAGACTAATTAACAGAAGTAATTTTTGTGAATTTATTTTGGGTGAATGGAAACATAGGGGCCGATTATGATTGCGGATAATCCGCATCCTCCGGGCCGGCGGGAATCCACCGCCGGCCCGGAGGATGCTAAATATCCGCTGCGGACTGGAAAAAGACCCCCAGCCAGATTAGGATGGCTGGGGGATCTATTTTCTGTCCGCCGCTTTTCCGCCGCGGTCACCTTCCGACCGCGACGGAAAAGCACTAACATGGCTGGCGGTGTCTATCAGACACCGCCAGCCATATTAGGACGGCTGCGGTCATATGCCTTTCCACGGCGGCATTTCGGCCGTGGAAAGGCATACAGTGTTGTCTTCGGGGGCCCGTTACGGGCCCCCAGGGGTGAAGGGGGGGTGGGGGGTGCACATGGGGGGTACCTATGCATGCATGAAGCAGCAGGCACCACGCGGTGCCTGCAGCTTCGTGCATGCATAGGTAAACATGCATTTTTTTAACATTGCGGCGTGTGCTGCTTCAAGCAGCACCTGCCGCAATGTTAAGAATACAGGATGTGACCGCCAGGGTGGTGGTCACATCCTAATTGGCACGGAGGGACTGCCGCTGCCCCTGCGGACGGTCCCTCCTCCTCTGGACGGACGGACGCAGGTCCGTCTGCCATCCTAATAGGCCCCATAGTTCAAGTTCTGAGCCTTTTTGTAATGAAGAAAGTTACTTTCAGAGTAATGATTTGTTGCATGCAGTTGACACTAGTGGTCGTGCTTATGAGGTTAGACATGGTTGTCCTATTGGAAAAGAGAAAATTGTTCCTAGAAATGCAGAAGAGGTGTTAGCTGATGAAGTTTTAGGGAGACGTCCTAAAGCTCCACTGTACACTTGGAATTGTAGTAGTATTTGCAGTGTACGGCAAGAATCTATTGATTTTTTATGCAATTCTTTACGTAACTATACTAAGAAAAGTGTTAAACAAAAGATTAAGATGTTGAAAGGACTAGACCCTTGCAGAGTGAGAGAAAATACTGGTATGCAAGGTCATTCTCTGGCTTGTCTTTCTAAAAAAGTATGTCGAAGTGCTTTTCACCATTTCAGGATGTTACATCATTCTGAAATGAGGAAATTAGTCAGAAGATTGTATTATGCAAAAAGTCCAGCTCTAACGTTAAAAAAGTTGAACAGTGCTCTTTTGCATGGATCTGTATCAAGTGTAAAGAACGTTTGTAATGAAATTGAGGTTAGTTATGTTGGTCCTGAGGAAGACAGGGCAGAAATTGAATATTAATAGAAGGAAATGTAGAAGAGAATGTACAACATTGTAGTACAGAAAAATTTGAGCAAGAAATTACAAAGTTTAAGGTGATTTCAGGTGAAAGGCCAAATTATTTCTGTGTGTGTTGTCGACAAACTCATTATAAAAATCAGACCAGGACTGTTGATCTGTATTTAAAAATGAAAAGGAAAATGATAATGAGTGGAAGGATTTTGCAACTTATTTGTTGGTAGAGAATTGTTTTAATTTGGGTTCTGATCAGCGTATTTGTAAATATTGTTATAACAAATTAGACGAGAACAAAATGTCTGCTAGAGCTGTGCATAATAATCTTGAGTTGGTAAATATTCCTTCTAAACAGATGGATTTAATTACCTAAGAGTCTATTCTTATTCAATGTGTGCATCCATTTCAGGCTATTGTTCGTATGGAGCCTAAGACAGGAAAATTGCCTCCTTCTGATTTACAGAGAGGATTAAAGGAAATAGTTGTATATTTGGCTCTAGATTTAAAGAAAAATATTGAAACAATTGGTGTAGAAAATGTAGAGGATGAACCTTTAGTTATTCTTATTAATGGCATTCCTACTAAGAGTAAGAACATCTGGCAAGAATTAGTGGATGTTAGGAAAGTAAAAAGGCAACGCTGTATCTGGTAAAAAATAATCAATATTACAGAAATGTGTATGTGAGAGAAGAAGAGATAATTGTAGAAGAAGATAGTGACTTGCCATCTGGACAAATTGAAAAAGTGGATGTGTCCAGAACTGAAGAAATCTACAAACATTACAGTGTTCATCCACTTCATTCTAAAGAAGTAATGGGGAATACTATAGAGTTATTCCAAATGAAAGAAGCAAAAGGAAGTCCCATTAGTGTATGGGAAAAAAGCTTGGAAGCTCATTGTTTCCCTCAATTGTTTCCCACAGGAAAAGGAGGACGATATGATGACCGACCTGTGCAGATTCCTGCATCTGAATACCGGACATCAAGTTTATATGCAGAAGATCCAAGATTTCGACAATGTATTCCGTATTTGTTTCATCTTTTATTTGAGAGTGATTTGTCTGGACTTTCTCATGCAGTAAACCATATATTGAAAACAGGTGTACATCTGCAAAATGTTTCAGCAAAGGAATTTATGGATAAAGTACTGCAGAAAGATAATGTTTTGGAATCTCAGCTAATTAATCTCATGGCGTGTCAGCGTGGTACTAATGAGTACTGGTACCATCGTCATGGAGAACTGAAATGTATGCTAAGGAACTTAGGAACTCCTACATGGTTCCTTACTCTAAGCTGTGCTGAATATGCTTGGGATGATTTACTTCATTTTCTTCGATAGGCAAATCCAAATATACTAAATATTGAATACAAGACACCTGGAGAATTCTGCTCTTTGGATCCAGTTAATGTATGCAGGTATTTAAATCATAGCTTTGAAGCTATGATGTCTTTTATCACCAATAAAAAAAATCCACCTCTTGGACTACTTTTGGAGAAAGGAGTATCAAGCAAGAGGTGCTCCTCACATACACATGCTAATATGGATCAAGTATGTTCCAAAATTTGGAACAGACTCAGATTATACTGTGTTGTCTTATAATGAAGAATATGCTACATGTGATATGCCCAAAAGTACACGAGATAAGGACTTAAGACAACAAGTCTTACAATTCCAAAGCCATCGTTGTGGGAAATACTGTAGTCGAAAGTACAAATCTAAGGACAAATTCTACACCAAATGCCGTTTTGGATTTCCACATCCAGTAATATCGAAAGGAAGAGTGAACAGTTTTATGTCATCTTTGCGACATACTATCACAAGAAAGTCTCCGAAAAATACGTACAACTTAAGAAGAAATGAAGAGTCAAAATACATAAATGACTATCACCCAGTCATTTTGTCTATATGGAATGCTAATATGGATATTCAATATGTTGCAGACAATTCCATTGCTGTTGCTCGATATGTAACATCGTACATATCAAAATCAGAAAATACGGAATTGAAGGAAATGTGGGAAGAGATTTCCCACGAGAAGAGTCTAAGTAAGAAGTTATATACTTACAGTTTGAAGATGTTAGCTCATCGAGAAATTGGAGCATATGAATGCTCGGATCGCTTATCATCTGCACGTCTATATTCCAAATCTAGAAGAATCATTTGGGTGAGTCTAGGTCTTGCTGCAACACGAAACCGAGTTCTTAAATCTGTACAAGAAATTGAATATTTAGCTGAAAAAGAGCCAGAAAGTACAGATATTGTGAAAACAAATATGTTGGATACATATTATCCAAATAGAAGTCATCATCTTTTATGTAATTTCTTTTTGCCTGTGTTTTGGTTTCCTTCCTTGCTGTCCGCCTACCTCGCCGCCCTCCGCCCTCCCTTCCCGCCACCGCCGCTTTTCCATGCCCCTTTTTCTATTCTGTACCCTCCCCGCTCCCGCCTCCCAGCTGCTCCGCCCACCCGCGCACTTGGCCTTAAATGGCGACCGTGCGACGCAGGTGAGTGTGACCCACTTGTGGGACACCCCCGCGCCGCACGGCCACCAGCTGCTGCGTGTGCACCTTGCCTGCCCTCTGCCTCGCTGCTGCCTCGTTTGCCGGTTGCCGGCTGCCTCCGCTGCGGTTGTTTTTGCCTTGCTTTTCTGTAATTTGTGCCTGTTTTTTATGTAATTTCTTTTTGCCTGTGTTTTGGTTTCCTTCCTTGCTGTCCGCCTACCTCGCCGCCCTCCGCCCTCCCTTCCGCCACCGCCGCTTTTCCCCGCCCCTTTTTCTATTCTGTACCCTCCCCGCTCCCGCCTCCCAGCTGCTCCGCCCACCCGTGCACTTGGCCTTAAATGGCGACCGTGCGACGCAGGTGAGTGTGACCCACTTGTGGGACACCCCCACGCCGCACGGCCACCAGCTGCTGCGTGTGCACCTTGCCTGCCCTCTGCCTCGCTGCTGCCTCGTTTGCCGGTTGCCGGCTGCCTCCGCTGCGGTTGTTTTTGCCTTGTTTTTCTGTAATTTGTGCCTGTTTTTTATGTAATTTCTTTTTGCCTGTGTTTTGGTTTCCTTCCTTGCTGTCCGCCTACCTCGCCGCCCTCCCTTCCCGCCACCGCCGCTTTTCCCCGCCCCTTTTTCTATTCTGTACCCTCCCCGCTCCCGCCTCCCAGCTGCTCCGCCCACCCGTGCACTTGGCCTTAAATGGCGACCGTGCGACGCAGGTGAGTGTGACCCACTTGTGGGACACCCCCACGCCGCACGGCCACCAGCTGCTGCATGTGCACCTTGCCTGCCCTCTGCCTCGCTGCTGCCTCGTTTGCCGGTTGCCGGCTGCCTCCGCTGCGGTTGTTTTTGCCTTGTTTTTCTGTAATTTGTGCCTGTTTTTTATGTAATTTCTTTTTGCCTGTGTTTTGGTTTCCTTCCTTGCTGTCCGCCTACCTCGCCGCCCTCCCTTCCCGCCACCGCCGCTTTTCCCCGCCCCTTTTTCTATTCTGTACCCTCCCCGCTCCCGCCTCCCAGCTGCTCCGCCCACCCGCGCACTTGGCCTTAAATGGCGACCGTGCGACGCAGGTGAGTGTGACCCACTTGTGGGACACCCCCGCGCCGCACGGCCACCAGCTGCTGCGTGTGCACCTTGCCTGCCCTCTGCCTCGCTGCTGCCTCGTTTGCCGGTTGCCGGCTGCCTCCGCTGCGGTTGTTTTTGCCTTGTTTTTCTGTAATTTGTGCCTGTTTTTTATGTAATTTCTTTTTGCCTGTGTTTTGGTTTCCTTCCTTGCTGTCCGCCTACCTCGCCGCCCTCCGCCCTCCCTTCCCGCCACCGCCGCTTTTCCCCGCCCCTTTTTCTATTCTGTACCCTCCCCGCTCCCGCCTCCCAGCTGCTCCGCCCACCCGCGCACTTCGCCTTTAAATGGCGACCGTGCGAACGCGCAGCGGTCACGCGCAGCGGGCGTGCCGATTGTGCGCCGAAGTCGCGCCAAAGGTAAGCCCGTCTGCGCCCGTCCGCGACCGGATCGCGACCAGCGCCAGGACCCCTGGCCCACGAAGACCCCGACCGACCCGCCTGACGTACTCCACCGCCACCCTCACCGCTCTCAACACCGGCCGACTCCCAGAATGCCATCAAGCCACTCCACGACGCACCCACGGTCCTTTCAGCTGCCACGCCTGCAAGTTCACCTGCATCCGGACCTGCCTCGCACCAGCACCCGCCAAGTCGAACACCAGCAGCACCCACCTCAAGTGCATCCTGCTCAACACCCGCTCCGTCCATAGACACGCCGTCGAACTCTGGAACCTCCTAGACGCCACAGCCCCTGACGTTGCCTTCCTCACGGAGACCTGGATGAACGCCTCTTCAGCTCCCGACATCGCCATCGCTATCCCAGAGGGCTACAAGATCGTCCGGAGGGACCGCAACGCCAACCAGATGGGAGGAGGCATCGCCATCATCCACAGGAACACCATCCGTCTCACGACCAGCACCGACAACACCCTGACCAGCGCAGAACACCTGCATTTCCAGATCCACACCAACCCGAACACCACCCTCAGAGGCACCCTGATCTACCGACCCCCTGGACCACGCACACAATTCAGCGAGGACATCGCCGACTTCGTCAGCCCGCATGCCCTCCCCTCCGCTGACTACATCCTCCTGGGAGACCTCAACTTCCATCTGGAAAACAACAACGACCGCAACACCAGCACCCTGCTCGACAACCTCGCCAACCTGGGACTCAAGCAACTGGTGTCCACCCCCACCCACCTCGCCGGACACACACTCGACGCAGTCTTCTCTTCCAGCACAGACATCGGCTTCAGCCACGCCACAGAGCTTCAATGGACGGACCACAGCTGCGTCCACTTCACCTTCAAGAGAACGACGACCCACCAACACCAGCAACAAGCCGCCCGCAGAAGCTGGAACAAGATCACAGCAGACCAGCTCGCCACCTCCCTGAGCCAGCACCCTCCTGCCAGCTCAGCGGACCCCAGCCAGGCCGCCGACAACCTCACGAAGTGGATCAGCATCTGCGCGGACGAGCTCGCCCCACTGAGGACCCCGCCTAGCAGACCCGGCAGCAAGAAGGCCCCATGGTTCACCGACGAACTCAAGAGCTCCAAGAAGAACTGCCGAGCCCTCGAGAAAGTCTGGAAAAGGGAACCGACACCGGACAACAGGACCTCCTTCAAACTTGCCACCCGGAAACACCACCAGCTGATCCGCGCCGCCAAGAAAACAGCATTCAAGGACCGGTTGGACAACAACGCACACAACTGCAAGGAACTCTTCAACATCGTGAAAGAGCTTTCCAACCCCAGCGCAGGAAACAACGACATCACCCCATCGCAAGACCTCTGCAACTCCCTCGCTTCATACTTCCACAACAAGATCGCGGACATACACAACAGCTTCAACAACCAACCAACGCACACCATGACCGAACAACCACCCACCACCACCACCCTCCACGCCTGGACCCCGATCAGCACCGAAGACACCATCCGCACGATGAACTCCATCCACTCCGGATCACCGACCGACCCCTGCCCTCACCACGTCTTCAACAAGGCCGACGCTGTCATCGCACCCCACCTGCGAGACATCATCAACACATCCTTCGACACCACCATCTTCCCTGAGAGCTGGAAACACGCCGAACTCAGCGCTCTACTCAAGAAACCAACAGCGGACCCCACCGACCTCAAGAATTACCGCCCCATCTCGCTCCTCCCGTTTCCAGCCAAAGTCATCGAGAAGACCGTCAACAAGCAGATGGCCGCCTTCCTCGAGACGAACGGATCCCTCGACCCCTCACAGTCCGGCTTCCGAGCCAATCACAGCACCGAGACCGCCCTCATCGCCGCCACCGATGACATCCGAGCCCTGATGGACAATGGAGAAACAGCGGCCCTCATCCTCCTAGACCTCTCCGCGGCTTTCGACACGGTCTGCCACCGCACCCTAGTGCAGCGCCTCAACAACGCCAGAATCCAGGGGAAGGCACTGGAATGGATCATCTCCTTCCTCGACGGAAGAACACAGAGAGTCCGCCTACCACCGTACAAGTCTGAGGCCACCGAAGTCATCTGCGGCGTCCCCCAAGGATCCTCTCTGAGTCCCACCCTCTTCAACGTCTACATGAGCCCCCTCGCGGCCATCGTACGCAAACACAACCTCAGCATAATCTCCTACGCCGACGACACCCAGCTGATCCTCTCCCTGACCAACGACCCCGCCGCCGCCAGAGCCAACCTGCACGAAGGGATGAAAGAGGTAGCCGAGTGAATGACGACCAGCCGCCTGAAACTGAACTCGGACAAGACGGAGGTCCTCATCCTGGGCTCCTCACCCTCCGCCTGGGACGACTCCTGGTGGCCTCCCGCCCTGGGCACCGCACCCAAACCGACAGACCATGCACGCAACCTGGGCGTCATCCTGGACTCCTCCCTCTCCATGACCAGGCAAGTCAACAACGTCTCCTCGGCGTGCTTCAACATCCTACGCATGCTACGGAAGATCTTCTGGTGGATCCCCACCGAGACCAGGAAGACCGTCACCCAGGCCCTCGTCACCAGCCGACTGGACTACGGCAACGCCCTCTACGCCGGTACCACCGCCAAGCTCCAGAAGAGACTCCAGCGGATCCAGAACGCCTCAGCCAGACTCATCCTCGACATCCCACGAACCAGCCACATCTCCGGACATCTGAGAGACCTTCACTGGCTCCCCGTCAACAAAAGAATCACCTTCCGCCTCCTCACCCACGCACACAAAGCCCTACACGACCAAGGCCCGAGCTACCTCAACAGCCGAGTCAACTTCTACGCTCCCAAACGCCACCTCCGATCAGCCAACCACGCCCTCGCCGCCGTTCCCCGCATCCGAAGGACGACTACAGGAGGAAGGTCCTTCTCCTACCTGGCCGCCAAAACCTGGAACTCCCTCCCGACCGACCTGCGCCTGACCCAAGACCACCTCTCCTTCAGGAAGAAGCTGAAGACCTGGCTGTTCGAGCAGTAGCGCCCCCCCACCCCCCAGCGCCTTGAGACCCTACGGGTATGTAGCGCGCTTTATAAGTGTCACTGATTGATTGATTGATTGATTGATCATCTTGAGAACATTTGTCTCTACGGAGTGCTGTAAAACTATATTTAATAATGGTATATATGCCGTTATTGGTTCTGAAGGATGTCTGGTGAACAGCTTCTCTGTTCTCTGTTGTTGCCGCCACGCCCCGATTGCCTTGCCTGAAGCACCAGAAGAGGAGGAGTATCGCGAGGAGTAACGCGATAGAGACGTCGGACAAAAGCCGGACCAAACGCCGCAGACGCTGCGGAGACCCAAAGCTGGGAGCTGGGAACCGTAACAGGGACTGTCGCGGGAGAAGAGAGACGAAAAACACCCAGCGAGTTTAGTGTCTCTAAACGCCGAGGTGCCGTGCTCGGTGCGGCTGGAGACGCGAGCCGAGGGGTGTGTCCCCCCGCAGCTGTCCGGACTGTTTGTGCTGCGAGGCGCGGTATAGCGAAGGGGTGAGTCCAACTGACCCCACCCTCACTTCCGCGCCGTTTGGGAGAAACTGCACCAAGTTTGCAAAGCTTTGGGCACCCCTGGTCGAGGTCAGAGAAACCTGGGACCGGGAGGTGCAGAAAGGTGCGAGAAGCGGCAAACTGTGCCCCTAGGTGCCCGAGGCGGAGCATTATAAACGGCTACCAGGGACCTCCGAAAGTCGACCATCTAGCCCGGACCATTGAGCCTCTGGGCGCCCCAACTGGGGAGAACAGGAGATAAAGGAAGAGATTTGCATCATTAATCCTTGGCAAGGCAGGCTGGTGGATAGCGCATAACAGAGGTAAGTCAGCTACAGTGTGGAGGAGTGTGGAGGAGTGTGTGTCTAAGCCAGAATATATGAATACTAATTGGTGATTAGTAACCCACTCTGTGCAGTAAAAAGAAAGTAAGCCCAGTTGGGGAAAAACAAACCCCTACCAGTTTAATCCTATAAAAGGGTATGGGCCGCAAATTAAGAAAGAAAGCACGGAAGGAGGCACAAGATTCCAGCCAGGAGACGAGCAAACAACCGGCTGAGTTCAGTTTAAGGGAAGAGAGCCAAGAGAGTCTGATTTCCCAGGCGGATACTTCCGTGGACAGACGCAAGAAGGGAAAATGTAAAAAAGGACCAAAAAAGGCCCGCAAGTAAAAAAAGGGTGCTCTCTAACATCCCTTAAAAAACAGAATACAGAGGCCTCAAATCCAGTAAAGGACTTCTTAGGTAAACATTATAAAATCCAAAACCCAACGGGAATAAATGTGGACTCTGATGAGGAGGAGGACTCCGAGACAACAAATAGAGAAACGGATAACATGCTTCAAGAGGATCAAAACCTGAGAGGAACGCCAGAAAACGAACAGGAAGAAGAGCTGGAGGATCCCCTATTAATAAATCTAATACTAAACAGTCAGAATTCAAATTTGCTGGTACCTCTGCTATCTTCATCTCCAAAACTGTTCTCCCCCCAAGTATCGGGGAACGAAGATCAAGTTTCAGCCTGGAGACAAGTTTTGTTTGGGAGGTATCCCCCAGCCAAGTACCATTGAGTGAAGTAAGGGGAAATAACTCAAATGTGCAGAATACTGGGAAAATCACAAGCCACATAATCCCAGAGGGAATAGCCAACATGACCCTGACCTCTCAATGGCCCCTACCACCTCAATGATGGATCTTTTATTAATGTTGCAAAAAACTCTGCAAGGGATCCTCGAAGTCTCATTGCTGAACAATGGAGTTCTGAATTCCCAAAAGCAACACCTAAAAAAGATAGAGGATGAGTTGACTGGAATCAAAGGCCAAATGTCTACCCTGATAAGACCAGTAGGAACCCCCCAAGCTACGGAACAAAGCTTGGAAAGTAGTCGGATGGAGCTCCCAGATAATGTCTATATCTCTAGGCGCCCAATGTTACTAAGAAGGAGATGTGACCATGTAAGAACTCACACCAAAGGTAGAGCGTGAAAAAAGCAGGCCACACAGGTAGGGCCAAAGGAGAAGTTGAAGGAAAAAGAAACCGGAGATACACTAAACATTATGGCTCGGGCCTTTGTCCCAACCAGACCTTCGGAACTAGAAACACTAAGGAAGGTCCAAAACATACAAGAAAAGAGTAAGAAAGGCAAGGACCCAAAAGGGACAGTACAAAAGAAAAAAAACCATAGGCCAGAGAATAACCCCCTCATTAAAAAGTCAAAGGCAGACCCCCCTGAGACACAGGAACCCGGAAGAAATTTCCCAGCCACAAGAGACAGAAACGGGAGAAACAGGGCAGAAAGGACCAAGACAGAAAACTTTAGAACTCCCAGTGAAAGGATATGATCAGGGGAACAATAAATGGGTCTACCTAGAACCAGCAGAAGAAGGCCAAAGGGGTAAGAAGTCAAGAAAAATAAAACCCCTAAATAGATCACAAATCTTGGCGATCTTCTCAAAATGTGTAAGCCTGAGTGGGATTGACACAAAAGATTTAAGACAGGTGGGCTTTATAGACAGCACCACAGGTGGGGAAATAACAAAAGTATTGTTACACTCAGATTTGGTAAGAAAGGCAATTCTGAGGGCAGCCAGTGAGATTCTCCAAGAAGGAGTAAAGGTACTGTCTGAAAAAGAGCTAAGGGGAAAAGTACTCACAGGAAGGGACTTCCTAAGCTGCCACGCAGGTCTGGGAAAGAGACAGGTGAGAATAGACCAGGGTAAAGAGGAAGGGGATAACCGTCTACAGGTGGTGATAAATAACACTGTGAAAGAGGATTGGTGGGGCAATTGGAGTCAAAGTAGTTATCTAGGGGACTCAATCGAGTGCGATTTGGAGGGAAGTGAGGTAGTCGGGGTACTGAGCGATATAGAATAGGAGAGAGGGTCGCCGACTGCCCTAAGTCTCTTAACGTGGAACATAAATGGGCTAGGCAATGATTTAAAAAGGGAACAGTTAAAGCTTCGTATAAACGAAGTAGCAATTGCCTGCCTACAAGAGACTTGGGCATGCCGCGAAACCCCCATCTTCGAGGGATATTATCAACTAAATCGACCGGCAACGAGACAAAGATTCGGTCGCCCCTCGGGGGGATTAATGATGCTTATCTCAACGAAGATACTAAGAAATGTGACAATGTTAAAAGTAAAGTGTAAATGGCTATTGGCATGTAGGATAAACCATCTCTGTCTGGATAAGTCATATGCAAAGATAATTGTTGTAAATGTATATATACAATGGGACAATGTAGAGGACTATGCAAGAGAGATGGGAAACTTCAAACAGGACATAGATCATATTTTTGAAAGGTACACTTCAGACAAATTGTTAATTTTAGGGGATTTTAACCATAAACTATACCCAGGGAAGACCGATCGTTGGTGCACAGAACTACTAGACGCCTATGGAATAACATATGCAAAGTTTCCAACATGTGACCCCTCAAAGCTGGATTGGGAATTGGTCAAATATTTGGGGGAAAAGGGACTATTTTGCCTAAATGGCAGATTTAAATCAGACTGCCCGGCAAAGAAGACTTTTAAAAAAGGTCTGCAAAACTCTCCAATCGACTATGTCTTTATGCCAGCTTGGAACTTCCACTTAGTGCAGGACTTTAATGTACTGAATGGTGAAGGTAGTGACCACAATCTGCTTTTAGTAAGCTTAAAATGGAGAACGTTGGAACCAAGGGAAAAGGTGATTCACCAAGAATTAGATTATCCAAAAAGGGCAACAACCAGGGTAACCGAAGATTATGTGGAAAAGTTAAAATCATTCCAACAAAAGATAGAATTGGTAAATCTAGAAAACTCAAATCTAAAATGGTACGAGGAGAAAATTGCCCAAGTAGTTGAATGTCTTAGGATAGAACTAAAAAAGAATAAAAGTAAAGGCCAAACAAACCGTGACAGCCGCCTGAAATGTTTCTCAATGGATTGCCAAATTAAAAAAAGAGAAATAAGGGCAGAAGCTAGAAAACAAAGGAAAGAATGTAATCTAGAGAGGAAAAAACATATAATCTCTCTAAAAGTAGAGCTTAAGAAGATGGCCCTTGATGCAAAAATGGAGTACAAAGAGAAATGCTGGGGAGAACTGCTAGAATCAATTGAAAATAAAAATCTGAGACAATTTTTGAAATTGATAAAAGCAGCATTGTCTCCCCCTGCAGGAGAAATGATATGCGTCGTAAGTGAGGCAGCCTGGGACAAATATATAAGGGAACTATATGAAGCAAGATTAGTCTCAGGAGTAAGAGCTCTACCAGGGTGGCAGGAAATCTCAGACGAATTTAAATCAGATTTCACAGAAGACCACATTGGAGAAATAATTAAGAAGTTGAACCTAACTAGAGCAGCAGGGCCGGATAATCTCCCAGCTATAATCCTTAAATCCCAAACAAAATGGTGGGCACAGTTTTTCTCAAACCTCTTCCAATTAATCCTAACAGAGGGAAAAATGCCATCAAATTGGAAGGGGGCAATAATCAGACCTATCCACAAAAAGGGTAGCCCAGGGGAACCGAAAAATTACAGATTGATAAATCTCCTGGATATAGGGGCAAAAGTCTTCTCAAAACTTGTCCTTAACAGACTGAATGCCTGGGTGGAAGGTACTCAATAATACCAATCGAACAGGGAGGGTTTAGAGCAGGTCATTCAACAATAGATCACTGCTTCTCCCTATGGGCAATGGCGAAGAAGTCGACGGAACAGAACGGAAAACTCTGTTGCTGCTTCGTGGACTTCCAAGCCACATTTGACTCGGTAGACCGGGACTGTCTCTGGGAAATACTAACTAAGAAAAATATCCCAAGAGACTTGTTGACAGTATTAAAAGAATTGCACCGGGAAAATTGGGCCCAAGTCATCAGGGATACCGAGGGGACATTAACGCCAAAAATCCCCATTGGAAATGGCCTGCGGCAAGGCTGCATACTGGCTCCCCAGTTATTCTCCATTTTTCTAGCCGAATTACCGAAATACCTCTAAGTAAAGGGTAGCGCCAGTCCAAGAATGGATGGCAAAAAGGTGTTGTGTCTGCTATATGCAGATGATCTAGTGATAGTGGATCAAACAGAAATTGGCCTCCAAAGGAAACTGAATGCTTTTATTGAATATTGTAAAAAGTTGTTTTTAAAGGTAAACCTAGACAAAACAAAAGTCTTATGCTTTGGGAAAAAAGCAATTAAGTTTATTTGGTTTTTAGGGGATCTTAAATTGGAATCCGTAAATGAATACCGATATCTAGGTGTGTGGTTCGAAATAGTGGGCCAGATGTAGGTAAATCTATTTTACCGACTCATAAATACCAAATTTTACCGATTCGGTATTTATGAATCGGTAAAATAGAAGCAGGGAGATGTAGGTACATCCAGATGTTTTTTTACCGAATCGGTAAAAATCGGTATTTACCGATTCGGTAAATACCGACCGGTAATGCTCATTCATTCCTATGGGCTTTGAAGCCCATAGGAATGCATGGGCATTACCGATTCGGTATTTACCGAATCGGTAAATACCGAATGTCACAAGGGTGCAGGGGGTGTCACTTTGACACCCTCTGGCACCCCCAAAAGAGGCTCGGCTGCCATGTGGCAGGCATACCTGCCCTAAGGGCAGGTCTGCCTGTCATATGGCATAGGTGTGCATGCACACATGTGCATGCACACCGGAATCGGTATTTTACCATCAAATTGAATTTGATGGTAAAATACCGATTCTGTAAGGCTTGTGGACTCAGTAGAGTCCCACCTACATCTCAAAATTACCGAATCGGTAAAAATACCGATTCGGTAATTTACAGAATCGGTAAATTTACCGATCGGTAAATTTACCAATTCTGTAATAATTTGCCCCCTACATCTCAAATTCCTTTTACAGGTCGGTAACGGCCGAATTCGGCCGTTACCGACCGGTAAATCCCTACCTACATCTGGCCCTAAATTGGCAAACACACCTTGAAGCCCAAAAAGCGAAGTCACAAACTTCAATTGCTGGTTTAAAAATGTTTAACCGGGATTATGGGGATAAGTCTCATCGGCCATTATTGAAAGCATTTAACGCGATGATTCCACCACAAGTCCTCTATGGAGCGGAGGTCCTTTATTTGAGCGGTAAGGGAGCCTGGGACATAGAGGAAGGAAAATGCATGAAAAAGCTCTTATCCCTACCCCAATCGGCAATGGTTCAAGCCATAAGAACAGAGCTAGGAACAACAGCTTGGGGAGTTCAGACGCAATGTGCAGTAATTCGGTTCTGGAAACGTCTAGAAAACGATCAAAAAATTCCACATTGGTGCCGGAACGAAATACAACGAAGTGACCTAAAATGGGCTAAAATGTGTAAGAAGAGAATGTTACAGGCCTGTGAAAATATAAAAGTGGATATGTCTTGTGAGGCGCTAACTATAGAGTGTTCAAAACAGGAATTACGTACTAATGGACAAATGTCTACAAGAAGTATGGATAGGGAATATCTAGGGAAAAAAATATCAGTGGATTTCATGATGAAGGCATGGGCAAAGGAATCCTGGTTCCCTTATTTGGATCTATTGCCTAATACGTGGCTTAGACAAGAGATCCTAAGATTACGTATTGGGATCAACCCATGGTTATCAAATAAAGAATCTAAAACCAAAATGTTGGACCCTAATGGGCACTGCAAATGCAGGCTGGGCACAGAAGGGGACATTGTGCACTTTTTGTTAGACTGTTTAAAAAATTTAGAACAGCGTAAACTTTGGCTGCGCCCAATATTTATAAAATATGATATAAAGAACAGGAGACAAGCACTTGAGCTAATAACAGAACTTCCAAGCATTGATATCGCAATCGCACTTGGGAAATTTTTAAAAAGTGTACATAGTGTTATAATAAATCAGTAAATATTAATGTTTTAAATAGAATTGCCTAGAGAAAATTGTTTTTATGAGTTTTATTAGGAAAACTATTGGAATTGCTGAAAAAATGTGTACCTGCCGTCAATTGCCATCTGTCTGTGGGAAGTCCATTTCAACCGATATTTTAAAGGAATGAAATATAATGATAATTTTGTATGAATATTGATGATTGTTGCTATTTTATTGCAAGTAAGCACTGTGTATGGTTTAAAGATTATGATCTAAATAAACTTAACTTTTGACCTTGACCTTGAAAAGGACATTTGATTAATCACCGTAAACTGAGTTGTGAAACACCTGACAAAAGGGAATTTTACTATTTAGCTCTTTTGCAACTTTTCAAGCTATGGCATTCAGAATTGGAATTACTTTGATATGTCGAGAGCTATGAAGATTCCTTCAATGCAACTAAAGATACTATAGAATGTCCTGTTTTTGCTAATTATGTGAAAATGTTGAATGACGAAATTGAGCAAGAAGGTAGAATTGCAGCTGAGATTGCTAGAGACAGTTCTCAAGACAGTCAAACTTATGCTCCATTGAGTCAGGACCCACTAGGAGAAGCAATTGTTCTAAATGAAGCAGGAACTGCTATGGAAGAGGTGGAAACAGCAATGTATCAAGGGAAACATCCTTTACAACGCAACTTTTACCATGCTGTGCCTTTACGACGCAACTTTTACAACGCAAACCATTACAACGCATTGTGCCGGGGGGCGCTCTAGTATAGGGAATAGGTTTAATGTACTATCCAACACCTTCCCTACTATCCACGGGGACTGGAGTTAGAATAGTAAATTAAACAATTCACTATCCAGCGCCCCAAAGCACTATGCGTTGTAATGGTATGGGTTGTAAAAACCACGTTGTAAAAGCATGTGATGTAAAAGCATGCGTTGTAATGTCATACATCCATGTATCAAGGTCAAGAAGATGTAACAAACTTAGGAAAGTTGGAAGAACAACTAAATCTTGAGCAGAAAGAAATATATGAGCAAGTGAGAGAACAGATTGACCATGGAATACTTCATGAGAAGAAAGAGTGCTCTTGCTCATCATTTGAACCTATCCGAATGTACGTGAGTGGACAAGCTGGAACAGGCAAATGTTTTTTAATTAAAGTAATTACAACGTTTCTACAGAAAACAACTGAGTCGCATTTATCTGGTGTTGTCACTGCTCCAACTGGATTAGCAGCCCACAATATTAAAGGAATTACTTTACATCGTTTATTAATGCTGCCAGTAGAGCATGAAAATAAATTAGAATACCACAAGCTATCTGGAGAAGCATCTTGTGAAGTTTCAAGAGTCTTGAGGAAAATGAAACTTCTCATTATTGAGGAGGTAAGCATGGTATCAAACTTACTGCTTGCTTTTGTGCATTTAAGAATGCAGCAAATTCAGAGTATGACGTATTATTCAGAGGAAAACACATCAGAGTTTTTGGAGATCTTCTACAACTTACTACTGTAAAGGTAGAGCCAGTGTTTAAAACACTGTCGCATGAAGATACCAGAAAGTCTTTGGGGAGCATTGGAAATGTAAACATATTTTGAGTATAAGGAACTTATTACAAATATGCGACAGGCAAATGATGCTGATTATGGATATAAGATATAAGATATAATAATTGGAAAAATGACTGAACATGGCAAACAAACTTTACAGAGACGATTACTTTCCAATTTGTTTCCAAATGAAAATATTGTCCCATAGAATATATACATGAGAATTGCAGAAAACAAATCTGTAATCTGCTTAATGCCAACACTACGTGAATGTTCTATATTCAATGAAGAAATGTTAAAGTTGGAAAATGAAGAAATTATAAAATTGGAAGCTATTGATAAAATAGAACATGAAGGAATCACTATTATTTTGACTGAAAATTGAAGAGGTAATTGGATTCTTTAGAGAAATCGATAAGTAAAACTGCTGGTTTAGAAAAGAATTTGTATGCATGTGTAAACAGTAGGCTAATTTTACGACGTAATTTGAATGTGGAAAAAGGTTTAGTAAATGCAGCAATGGGTAAAATTGTTGATTTTGTTAATTATGTCAATAGAGATGGGATTGACTTTTTGAAAATCAAATTTGATGGAATTGCTGAAGTACAACAATTTAGTCGTTGTTCATCTCGGTTTTTGCTTGTGTAAGATTTGTATGTACGCAGAAAACAGTTTCCTGTTTGTTTGGCATATGCGGTGACCATTCATAAATCTCAAGGTTTTAGTGTAGATAGTGCTTTAGTGAATATTGCAATGTACTGTTTTTAAAGAGGGTATGGCATATGTTGCTTTGTCTCGAGTCAGAACTTTTTCTGGATTGTACTTGATTGATTTTGATGAGACAAATGTTAGTGCAGATGCAAATTGTGTGAAAGAGTATAATAGGTTTGTTGTATTTCTACCTAGGACACTAATTCGATATTCCCAATTTATGCCCTTGTATGGCTATAATAAATAATATCCTTATAAAGGCATAAGAATCATATCCATATTTAGTCATAGCCCATGCACTCCAAATTAAGCAAGGCTACTTCCCCAGACTCCTAGAGAGTACAACGCGTTCTTTAAACAAAAGCAAACCTCCAGCAACCTGGGAAATCCCCATGCTTCTGTTTTGATTTGTCCTAGAACACCTGCGAGCACTGAAAAAACGGCCAGTTCTTAGTGACATCTTTATTGACGTCTTATGTCCAACCTTACGTCAAACCCGGCACCTTTCAGGTATAAATATACCAACGTTGCCTTAAGCAAACACACGGTGGTTTGGAGCGGAGTGGCTATCTACTTGCCCGAATGCCCAGCTGATGCGAGAGCCCACGGATGCCGCCCCTCCCTTTTGACGCACTGAGAAAGACGCTGGGATTTTCTCCAGCCGATTTAAACCAGCTCCGGTGTTTTCCAGCCGCCCTTGCGGGTTGCTGGGATATCAAGTCCTGAGAGAGAGATACCAGACCTCCTGCTTTCTATTACCCAGGTACGGAGCTGACTAAACCCTTAAAGAGAATTCTTGATTCAGATTCCTTGGCAAAACCAACTTAACTTAAACTGCTACTTACTTACTCCTTCCCAAGTATTAGGCTTAGGTCAAGTACACCGGGGTAGGAGTATTTAGAACCACCAGTTGAGTACGTTAGTCAATGTTTTTATGTATGTATATATTTTATCCATTTTAAAGTATCATATGGCCTAGAAACCATATCAATGCTTTTACAGTATTATTTCATAATACTACTTTTACTGTACGCACTTTACTTTATAAGTATTGCAATTGTGGCAATTCATTTCTCTTGCATGAGAAAGAAGACTGCTCAATAAATAACACCTTTTATTGAAAACGTCCGTCTCTCTATTCTCTGCACTCTGGTGAAACTAAGTATGCACAACTGACTAGGTGAAATAGCTGTCTATTGTCACACGACTCTAGAGATACACTCTTATTCTGAGGGAGCAAAGTTGTCATGTTTTATGGTTGTCAGAAGCTAATCCCTTCTTGTCTATCCAGGGAAGTTAAACTCCTCCTTGTTTATTCGAGAAAGTTTCTAGTGACCTCTGAGCTAGCTGGCAAAACTAATTAAGTCTAATATAGTCAGTAGAGACCAAGTCAACCTCAGTCCTACGTCTACACTGCTGTTTATATTATTCCAATGCGCAGAGCCTATTGGGAATATAGGAACTACACTACATGGCGCCCAATGTTTGGTAAGGCGATAAATCTAACGCAAGACGTTAGAGTAACTCAGTCGTGCTTTTTCACACAGACCCTTTTCCCGTAAAAACTCCAATAGACGTCTGGAGTGGGTAAAAGGTTAAAATCCGCCAGAACTTAGCAGGATGAGAATCCTATGTATAGTTTTTGGTTTAGTCAACGTTGAAGGATACAGTGTTCCAAAATATTGTGCACCTAATCTTTGTTTCCTTGAAACTTGATCTGCAACAAAACTTTCTGTCAGTAAAATGGTGGAAAGTGACGATGAAGCGGAGAGAGCTAGAATAGCAGCTCAACTCCTAGCGGATGACATAAGTCTCCAAGAAAATGACCCGAATGCTATACTCATTCCGGTCAACGTAAGAAGAACTATAACTATTAAACTTATAGAAAATGGACTGACATCACGAGGTGGTACAGTCATATTCGTGGTAGAGACCCATGAATATCGGCAGACAGAGGTATTCTATTCATGGGTACACTTTCCAGCAGCAAACGCTGTAACAAGAGAATTCCACTATTACAAAATAGAGGAACCTCCGGATGAATACACTCCTTTCGAGGAGGTTGAAATCCCATTAAATTAGCAAGAGCACCTGCTCTGGTTTAAAGGCGCCCTAAAACATAAAAATCACATCACCAGGCTCGGTCCACTAGGTAGACCAGGAGCAACGTGGCCGGTTCTAGCCAGCTACACACCACATCCAGACATTGATAAAATGTCAGACCGGGAACTTTTAGCTCAGCTAAAAATACTAATTAAAATACATAGACAATTGGTCCAATATGTAATGCGGACTTCAACAGTCCAACCAGCAATTAACATTCCACAGCTGACCCCTCATCAGGGGAACACAAACAAAATACCACCACAGAACAAACAATCATGTCTTGGTAAAATACCCTCGAAACGGGAACAAATTCCATTCTGGTTAGCACAAAAAATAGCTCAAATAGAGGCAGTATTTCCAAATACTACTCCTACTGAGAAACACAGAATTCTGACTATCTGTCTTCCAATGGGGATCGCACCACATGTGGAGGACTGTGACACTTGGGGCACAGTCTTTGCTTCCATTTACACAAAAACACATGGTGTTCCGTCCATGGCGGTTATACCAGATGTGCTAAGACAGAATCAAAATGAATATGGTCCGGAACCTGCTTTAACTCTGGGTATGAAATTACTGAAATACTTCAAGCAGGTCTCGGCTATATTATTAGCCAACATAAAAGGAGAAGCAGCATCTGTGGCGATCCGCCAGAAATTGAAAGAAACAGATATAGCAGAACAACCATTTGAACTTGCCAGAATCATAGAAAAATCCTATGAAGAACTAGGTAGAGATAGTTTGGGTGGGAAACCAGTAAAACCCCAACTAACTGAAAATCCTGAATAAATCTTTATTAAAAATAATCTAAACACTCCAAAAAAGAGTTGGGATGGTAATAAACAACCCACTCCCAAAGAAAAACGATTCCAGTCCAGAGGAAGGTCTTCTCAACGGAGAGAAAGATCTCCAGACAGAGGAAACAAGTCTCCCCCGAGGGAGCCCTCTGAGAAAAGATACAACCTTAGAAATAGGGATAATTTGAAAAAGCCTGATAGATATCAAGATATTGATACACGTCCCTCTCGATCTTTTCAGACTTCCTCGCAGAAATCGGAAAGAAGAGGACGGTCAAAACACAGGGAAGAGCACGTCCAGTCCAAAGACAAGGAACCTGCTCATCAAAGTAAAAAATTACAATTTCCAAGAAAGAAGGTAGCCTGTGTATTAAAATAATTAAACATGCCGAGGATACTGAGGACACAACTGAAAAACGGAGAGTGGCCCAGACAATGCTAGACAGCGCAGCAGAAGTGACCATAGCTCGCAAGATCCTGATGAATCTTCTGGAGACAGTGGCCCGAATGAATACATTCAGGTGGAAACTGCAGATACCAGAGTTAGCAAACCTCATAAAATATACGAAATAACATTGCGTATAGAGGGGGACAAGAACAGGAAAGTAAGGGGTCTCTTTTGGGATAACCTTTCAAAAGGCTATGACATTCTTTTAGCTGAAAAAGACTGGCCACCAGAGTTTGTCAGGGAATGCCCTCATGGCGAAGAAATGATTACGCCTGCCTTCTCAAATCATATTTCAATTCATAAAAAATCCATATATGCAAGAAAATGGGCAGTAGCCCAAGCTCCTGCATTATACAAAAATCATGTAGGATGGGATGAGGACTCTCCTCCTCACAAAATCCAGTTAAAAAGTCAACCCACTGCACAAAGGCAGAACCCAGTTAAACAAGAAGCTAAAAAGCAAGTAAGGGAGATCTTAGATCAACTTGAATATCAAGGGTTGATTGAAACATGCACCTCACAAATGAACAATCCTTTGTTTCCTGTCTCCAAGCCAGACAATTCATATCATCTAGTTTTGGACTACAGACACTTAAACTCCTGTTGCAAAACATTTGCTGTACAAAATTCACACAGTGCAGCACTAATGAATAACATCATGCGCAAAAAATATAAAACGACATTAGACATCTCTAATGGATTCTTTTGTCAAAACATTGCACCTGAAAGCAGGTATTTGACTGCTTTCTCAATAATGGGGTCACAAAAAAACTTCTGTCGACTCCCACAGGGATTCAAGAATAGCCCAGGATTATTCTCAGCTAGAGTAACAGAGTTACTACAAATATATGATGATGAGGCATTATCCTATGTCGATGAAATCTATCTAACAGATGATGACCTGGATACTCTATTGAAAAGAGTGAACACCATAATACTTGGGTTCGCAGCTGAGGGTTACAAATTCAACTTTAAAAAGTCACGAATTGCCCATCTAACTGTCCCATTTTTAGGATATGAATTATCAAGTGAAGGCAAAAGCCTAGCAGACAACTTCTTAGAGAAGTGTGCTGTACTCCAAGCACCTAGAACGCTGAAAAACTTACAATCAATACTAGGTTTCCTGAATTTCAGAAGAACATACATTCTAAATTATGCAGAGAGGGTTAAACCTCTCTATGAATTAATAAAACCTGATTTCAAACCAATTAATTGGACTCAGAAACATACAGAAATGTTAAGATCATTGCAAACAGACATGTTAGCTAAAACAAAATTACAAACACGCGAAAACGTACGCAACCTTGTCATCCCAGGAAGATGCGGATTCACGTACCTGACCTCTAATGAGGGAGAAATGGTACCAATAGCTTACAAATCTCACTTGTACACACAAGCTGAAATGAAATTCAGTTCTACTGAAAAAATTCTAAATGCAGTTCAGACTGCTGTAGCAAAAGAAAGAGCCCTAGCACAAGGTAAACGAATAATAATCGTAACACCAGTACCTGCCCTAGAAGCAGTAACAAAAGCAAGCATTCCAAATGCTAAAGCTCTACATCCGAGATGGATACAATGGGTCAATTCTCTTGCTGCAACAGACGTAGTATACGAATTTGATCCTAATTTAAAAACACAAGAATTTCTCCAATATGAATATGAATGTCCTCTGCCGACCGAAATCCTGCCTCTAGAACATTTACGGCTGTATATTATATACAGACGGATCAGCACAACCCGCAGTTGGGGGTAAACAAGCTTACAGTGCTGCGTGCGCGATTATTAAAGGTCGTTGGCACAAAGAAAATTTAGACCACTGGTCACTAAAACGCAATCTCTAGGAGATTGTACAGCTCAGCGAGCTGAACTACTAGCATTTAAGATGGCGCTTGAAATACCGATCGCAAATTCCCACACTAATAGTGTGCGATTCATATTACTGCGTTCAGTCTTATAATGAATACTTGCAGAACTGGGTTCAAAATGGTTTCAAAGATGCAAAAGGTGGCACAATCAAGCATAAAACACTTTGGGAACAAGTAGTTCTTTTACAGAAAAAACTACAAAAGACTCATGTGATACATACACTGAGTCATCAACGTGATGGCATTCACGTTGCGGGGAATTCATTGGCTGATGAAGCCACGATGGCAGCTGTGCAAACGGCTTCCGTAGCTGCTATCACCCGGTCAAACACAAAACTAGACGGCGATATAATGCAAGCTGTCAGTGCTTCAGTAAAAAACTATAGAAAAACACTCCCGAAAGGCTTTCCAGTAAAGTACTCATACATAACTGGTGCAAATAATGTTTCTTTTGCTCGAATCCCTGGAGTGGGGGATAGGGCAATTCCAAACATGGAACACATTTTAGGACTAATAACAGCAGCACACGAAGGGCTGGCTTCTGCACATGCTGGTGTTTCCGCCACAATATCGTTATTAAAACAGAGATATTGGTGGGCGCGCATAAGAATACAAACTAGGAACTATGTTCTAGAATGCGAACTATGCCAAAGAATGAAAGTATCAACAGTGAAACAACCAGCACAGACGCCCCTTCTAATCTCAGATAAACCATTAGCGTGTGTTTACCTGGACCACTGTGGACCCTTACAAGGGGATGGCAACTATAAATATATCATGGTCGCAGTGGATTCCTGCACGAGATTCATTTGGATGTGGCCCCAGCGCTCGGCTGACGCCAGAACTGTTATAAAAAATGTGTGAGTCTTTATCGGCACATACACAATTGGCATGCTATATTCTGACCAGGGTCCTGCGTTTAGCTCTAGGGCTTACAAGGAGGCCATGGCCAGCATGGGCATTGCATTGCTGTACTCTTGTCCCTTCCATCCTGAGGGAAATGCGGTAGTGGAAAGAAAAAACCGGGACATAAAGCAATCTATAACGGCGAGGGTATTAGGTTCGGGTGATGGGTGGGTCCAACATTTAACAAGTGTCCAACGTAGTCTTAATAATCTGCCAAGAAATTCTCTAAAAGGTCTCAGTCCATACGAACTATTGTTCGGTACTAGAATGCACATTCAGGATCTTGATAGTCACACTTCAGTGGTAGAAGAAAAATGCTTTGATATCAAAGACCGTTTGGCTGTTTTACAGGACTTAAATGAAACAAGACGAAACCTGAGTAACATAAAATTAAAGCAACAGCCAACAGCCACTGAAGAAAAACCACCTGTCCCAGCAAGACCTGTCTGGATTCCAAAGATTGGGGATCTAGTCAGAGAGAAGATCGCAGTGAAGAAGGAATTTGGGCCTTCTTACAGAAAAGCAGTACCTGTCTTAGCTGTCAGCGGAACACGATCAGTTGTACTACTGCCCCTTGCTGGTAAAAAGGAGAACCGAGTTGTATCCATCGACCTGGTAAAACCACAATCATGTGGCCAAAAATAAGTAGTAGGCCCAGTGGACTCCCAAGAAATAGCAGAATACCAAAATTTGCTACAATCCAAGAGGTTCAAAATGAGAGACTAATCACATTTGATAAACCTGCAGTGAATAAAAAAGGACTATGCAACAAAGCCATGGAACTTGTGCCTTTTGAAACCCAAATTGCAACAGTTCGTCAAGAAACACCAGTCTACAACGATGTAGCCTCGGATTATGCTAATGAAACAAAGAAACATCCAAAAGCAAATGAAAATTCGGAAGCAATTCCAACAATTGACAGAACTGCATCTGGCTACTTCATCAATTTTGATAACTTTTCTGAAGATCCAAGCGAGCCTGAAGAAATGCCAGCAACAAAAACTTTCAAAGAAAAAGTAACTGAACTCTTTCATCAACTCAAAGAAACCTATCTGATTTCTCCATGGATTGAATTTTGGATTGTGTTAGGTGTACTTTTCCTCCTGCTTTGGCTCATCATGGTTATTTTTTGGGGGAAAATTCATTGAAGGAAAATACAGTACAATGGACACAGCAAGTCAGAACATCAACTTGGTCCTAAAGCCTCACAAGTCATCTCACATCGAGAAAAGAGAACTATCATCAGTGAACGTCACAGCCAATCAAATACCCGGTGGGGTAGCATGAGACAGAACTGAGTATGACATTTTGGGCCCGATTGAGCTCTTGAAGTATCCACACCAGTTTAAGATGTCATTAAGTGACTTTGTAACACCAAGTACTTTCTCTGATGATTGGGACTTTGAAAATATTAATAATATGATGTCAGATTTAGTAATGTCAGCAAAATGTACAGAACATGATTATTTACAGGGTTCATCAAATTATGAAGAAATGTATTGCTATAATCATTTTGGTCATCACTACTTGCATAAATCTGCTCAGCCTAGAAATGTTTTTAAATTTCACCAATAGGAACATTGTGCAACACCTCCTAAAAGCAGCTCGAAAACATTTTATGAGAAATTCCCATCATTCACAGGGTTTAACACAAGTGATGCAGAAACATTTTATTTTAAAATGTTAAATAAGACAGGAATGAAATCAATGTTGAAAAATACTAAATTGATTTATTCTGAAACATTTTATGAATAAATAACGACATTTGGTTTTGAATTCTGGAAAAATAACATTGAAACAAAAACGATCTGGGGTACAAAAGAATGGCAGGTCCAAGGTTTAGAAGCATTATTTAGAGCCAGCATGATCCCAGAACAATTAATATTCTTGAATGATACCATTCAACAGACTACTTGTCTTGGCCTAGCTAAGATAAAAGACTTAAACAAACCCTCTATTCCGAAGCCCATCCCTGATAGTAATAGCACTACAGATGTGGAGATAGACGTATCCCATATTTTATACCAAAACAGAACACATCCTGATTGGAAAAAAATGGTTGATCTGGCCCACAGACACAAATAACTGTCAAGATAGATTCCTGAACAAACTACAGGGGTTCAAAATGACCAGGCCAGACCCTAGATACTCCCAGAGACAACATCCAGGGATAGTTACAACACACAGTGTAGGGAAACTATGCCTCCAATGGCTACAAAAATCCACACTGGCTGAAATTAATCAACACTTGACTTTACTTAAAGACGGTGCTGACTTGCATGATTTCATATTGGGACCACGCAAACAGCATCAAAAACGTTTCATAGCGGACGGTATATACGCTGCGTACAACGAGGCTTGGAAAGTAATGCAAATTGAAACAGCAGAAAAAATACGAGAAATTGATCGTATTAATTTGGAAAAATCACTTTCTGTTGTGGACAATGGGTTAACGACTCTGTCCTCCAGAAAATATTCACTGGACAGTATTGTATCATCTGCTATTCATATAATAGAGCAGGACTTGCTAATGTTACAACATGGTCAGTCCCAATTACGTTCTATTGTACAGCTTGGCTGGACGTTGCAAAATCTGCCTTCAGGCTACGTGCCATGGCGTTTAATCAACACAACGTCATTATTCTCTATCTTTAACCTTACTGATAAACAAATCAGTTTGGCACAGAATGGAGCAGACTATACGATTCTGAGCATTGAAAAACTTGAGAGATTACCACTGACAATGTCAGAAAGACCTGTCATTGAATGGATAATACACGGGATAATTACAATTCCGATAACAACTTTCCAGTTTAAGTATTGCCAAGAGTATATACCAGCGGGCCAGTATGAAAGGTTGGGTAAAAACTACATCAAGTCAACATGAAAATTACCTTATACACACAAATGTTATAATGAAAAGAAAAAGGAGATATTTCTTAGTGGTAACAATTGTAAAAAATCACTAAGCGGTACACTCCTGTGTCAAGGTATTAACTTGCATGGGGCCTGCGACGGGTCTTCAAATAACATTTCATGTCACCTGCACGGCACTCCTGCAAAACAGATAGAGCCATTCTTTAGACAACTTTCCAACGGCAGCTATGTTCTAATAAATGACCAAAGCTGTTGTGGCATGGTGCCAGGAAAAGCCTATCTTGTCAGTGTTAGTTCCATGGTCACTTGCTGTATGCAAGTATTGTATCCAAACAGCACTCCAGACATGGAGGCGCCAATATGGCCTTATTTGAATATCTCTTCTATTCGAATTGATACTTTAAGCAGAATGAAATGCATTCTTTTACAGACAACTGTGCCTTTGACCTCGTCCAAAGAAACGTATGATCTGCAAGTTGCAAGAACAACGGCAGAGATACATTCCCTATTATCAACAAATTGCCCCGTGCATTTCGTAGAAATGTTGAGCCAAATCTTAAACATGTCAGATACCAGTGGCATCGCACATGTATTTAAGACAATTTTTTCGGGACTGTTAACACCGTTTGAAACAGTTCTGGGCATCTTTCCCAATTTTGTCTGTTCTGTCTTTGGCGGCCTACCTCTACTATTGGGACTCGTAGCAGGAATTTTATTTTTGATTCTTCTGCTCCGAAATGGCAAGCCAAGCCGCAGACAAGACTCCAGCAACGATGGAAGAAACGATCCTAGCAATACGCTACCGGGACCGCATAACTAAAGTCCTCGGATTAGCCCGGCTAAGAGATTTGAATATGACGTGGTTTCTTTCATTCAGACCAATCTGGCAAAATTGCATCTTACCTGTGCTTCGATATATGCTATGCGGAGAAGAATGCGCGTTAGACGTCTGTCTTACACTACCATCAGCAGTACCAATGGATACAGATACCTTGCTAGGTCTGGTAACGACTCATGCATCGTGTTGTCCCCAGCGGCTACCTATTCTGATGACGGCATTCATTGAGACTTCACCACTACGAGTATGTGGCAGTGGAGTACGAGATGAGAGCAGCATCACCCAGGTACAACCTTCTGTAAGCATTGCTGATCCTGACATCGATGATGGCAATCATTCTCACACATGCACTGTTATAGCATTTTCAAACTTGGTCGAACTTTCACCTGATGTCGTAGACCAATTTTGTGCGAGTCTGTCTGAAATGATGTTCTCCCCTGAACAACGGGAATAACTTTAAAGCAACGAGCACACAGCGTTCCCTGAACTCTGAATTCGGCCTTCAGCTTTGATAAACAAAAGCTACTGAAAACATTTGGAACAATTTTTTCCCCTGAAAGCGAAATTATTTTTTTTTCACTTCCAAAATATTTACCTTTTTCTGGCACAGAGTACTCTGCTTAAAGTAGAACTATTCTTAGAGAACAGAGCTTCAATTTTGGGAACTCTAGAGACAATATTTTACCTCAGCCTCTAGGATATGTACAGCATTTTTGTATTAATATGTGATGGAATGGTCTCGACCTTCTCTTCTGTATTCAGAGACATTTCATGTGTAATTCTCGCAATTCATTCAGCTGATATATATATGCATTTTTAACTGAATGATACCACTGCTTGAAAAGCGTACAGTCCCAATACTCATTTTCGTGTATTTACCATATACCATTTCAAATGCGATTTATGTATTTTGGGGTGGGTTGGAAAACACACATGCATCGTTATATGTTTACTATTGCTTAGTTTTAGTAATGAGGGACATTAGTTATTGGAGTGGGTGTTGTATATACCAACGTTGCCTTAAGCAAACACACGGTGGTTTGGAGCGGAGTGGCTATCTACTTGCCCGAGAGCCCAGCTGATGCGAGAGCCCACGGACGCCGCCCCTCCCTTTTGACGCACTGAGAAAAACACTGTCTTTTTCTCCAGCCGAGAAAATCCAGCTCCAGTGTTTTCCAGCCGCCCTTGCGGGTTGCTGGGATATCGAGTCGTGAGAGAGAGATACCAGACCTCCTGCTTTCTATTACCCAGGTACGGAGCTGACTAAACCCTTAAAGAGAATTCTAGATTCAGATTGCTTGGCAAAACCAACTTAACTTAAACTGCTACTTACTTACTCCTTCCCACGTATTAGGCTTAGGTCAGGCACACCGGGGTAGGCGTATTTAGAAGCACCAGTTGAGTACGTTAGTCAATGTTTTTATGTATGTATATATTTTATTCATTTTAAAGTATCATATGGCTAAGAAACCATATCAATGCTTTTACAGTATTATTTCATAATACTACTTTTACTGTACGCACTTTACTTTATGATAAGTATTGCAATTGTGGCAATTCATTTCTCTTGCATGAGAAAGAAGACTGATCAATAAATAACACCTTTTATTGAAAACGCCTGTCTCTCTATTCTCTGCACTCTCGTGAAACTAAGTATGCACAACTGACTGAGTGAAATAGCTGTTTATTGTTTTCACACGACTCTAGAGATACACTCTTATTCTGAGGGAGCAAAGTTGTCATGTTTTATAGTTGTCAGAAGCCAATCCCTTCTTGTCTATCCAGGGAAGTTAAACTCCTCCTTGTTTATTCGAGAAAGTTTCTAGTGACCTCTGAGCTAGCTGGCAAAACTAATTAAGTCTAATATAGTCAGTAGAGACCTAGTCGACCTCAGTCCTACGTCTACACTGCTGTTTATATTATTCCAATGCGCAGAGCCTATTGGGAATATAGGAACTACACTACAGGTTAAGAAGAGAATATGCACCCAATTTAGGTTAATATCCAGTATTTGAAAAGCGTGTGGTAGGTAGAAAAAGAAGATTTGAGAATATCTGTAGTGAAACTGTAGAGAATGAAAAAAACAAGATGAAGTTGCGCCTGCAAGCAAAAAGAAAAAGGACAGTGTTGAAGAGAATGTTGGTTATCGGTTTGAAAATAGTTGTGGTGTCAACTGCTATGCTAATGTAGTTGTTAAAGTTGTTATTGTTCTTGAAAGTTTGCAACAGCAAGTTGTTGAAAATCGGGACGAAAGATTCTGTTCATTGTTGTATTCTGTTTATGAGAAATGTAGTAGTGATAAAAGTAAAATACAAAGTGTTTCTGGTATTCGAAATGTTTTGGACATATGTTCTGGTTCTAGTCAATTTACGCAGAATATTCAGCAAGATTGTCAGGAATTTTTAATGTTTATGCTTGGTGTACTGGAAGATGAAGGTATAGATATTGAAAACCTTTTTGGCCTTTCTTATAATTGGCAACATTACTGTCAAAATTGTTTGTTTACATGTAGTACTAACATAGACAGTGAAAGATTCATATATTTGACTTTACCTGGCTGTGAATCAGTGTCTTTTAACAATCTAATAAGAGGAGCAAGTCAAAACGTGGAGTGTAGCCAATGTAAATCAGAAATGTCATCAACATTGTTTATAGAAAGATATGGACAGTATGTAATTTTAATGCTGCAACGTTGTAGAGCTTATGGAAAAAAATTGGAAACTAATGAAAAATGTCATTGCTGGTCAAGTTTCAATATCAGGAAGAACTTTTGTAGCTGTTGCAATTATTTTTCATGATGGACCTTCTACAACATCTGGACATTACACTCTTTATTTAAAATGTCTGAAAGGTTGGATACATTGTAATGATAGTCAATTAGTTTTTAAGCAACGTTTGCCTAAAGAGTTACCAAATTCTTACCTAATGATTTTGAAGACAAAATATTAAGTTCAAAATTTGGCCTTTTAGGATTACTGCTGTTAAGGTACATTAGTCTGGTGTTGTGGAGTATTTTGTAAGTGAGGGTGAGGGGGTTGAAGGTGATCCTCTTGTTGATATTGAGGCAGTGTAGGTGTATTAGGTGGTGAGTAATGTGGCTGCAGCAGGGAACATTCATAATGGTCTTTTGGATTTGTTGTAGTTGTTGTAGGTGTTTGGCTGGAATTCATGTGTGGAGTGTTTTGCACAGTGTAGTATGCTGCTGATGAGGGACTGTGTCAGTGTTCCTATTTTGGTAAGGATCCACTTGTAAATGTTGCGGAGCATGTGGAGGGTGTTATGGCAGTAGGAGGAGACATGTAGACTTGCTTACACATGGAGAGGTAGGAGTTTATAATGAATCCTAGGTTGTGGGCATGGTTGGTAGGTGTTGGTACTGTCCACAGTGTAGTGAGCTAGCAGGAGTCATCCGAGACTGAGGGGGTGGGTCTGAGGATGAGTACTTTCATTTTGTGTGACTTCATTTTTAGAGAGCTGCTCTTTATGTAGTTGGTGATGTCCTTCATTGTGTCGTGGAGGTTGCTTTTGGTGGTATGTGGATTCTTGGGGAGGAAGAGGAGGAGCTCGTTGTCGTTGATGTAGGAGATGATGTTGAGGTTGTGATGGTAGGCTACTTGTGTGAGGGTGGCCATGTAGATGTTGAATAGCGTCGGGTTGAGCGAGGAGCACTGGGGGACGGAGCAAATGATGTTGGTGGTTTTGGATCAGAAGGCTGGGAGGCAGATGCTCAGGATTACTATTGAACAATTTCCAAATTAAGAATTTGACGCATACTATTTGGCCGTGTGGAAAAGTAAATGAAACCATAATGGACTTGTTGTTATATATTTTGTCAGCATATATTTGTAAGTAATATTATTTAAAGTGTATTAAAATTAATCATAAGGTTTTGTTATATTATGATTGTTTGAGATGTGTCATATTTACGTAAGAAATTGCTCTTAGAAAAAACATTTAAGATATGTTTTATTTCTATTTTTTAGATTGTTAATGAGAATGTTGAATAGGTTTTTTTAAGATAATCTTATTGATTGTCTTTTTTTTGCCCGCTGTTATGTGATGAATACTATTGAACTCACTGTTTCTAGTGAAATTCAATATATTCTGAAAACAGCAAAAAAGGCAAATGTAATAGTTTACAAATTATTTTGTGTTGTAAAAGATATATTGTAACTGTATTTTTTTGTGTCTTCCACAGATGGTAATGTTATAATATATAATTTTTTTTATTATTTAATATGCTTAAGGTAAGTACAAGTTACTGTTAAAAATGGTCGATGGAATGTGCTTCAACTGAGGTGAAGTAACAAAACATGGACGGAGAAGGTAAGTGTGTAAAGATGATTTGTATCTTTTACAGATATTTCAAATAATTATATACTGAGTGTACCTGTCAGAACCCCTCATCAATCAGTGGATACGATAATGACTTATCTAAACCCTAGCTGCTGCAGGAGAGATGAAGAATCCGCAAGGAAACATACTTGGAGTGCTTTAGTGTAACAGAGGAATTCTAAGATGGCCGCCTCGAGGAAAGACACGGTGGTGGTCTAGTCATTTACCACACACCTGTGGGGAATCCTTGGTGAGGCGCGCGCTCCCTAACGAGTGCGCACTTCACCTAAGACGTTCCTGAGTTCAGACCCGTTTTCAATTGCTTCATAGATATTCCTAAAGAGAAAGCACAAATATTTGTGAGAGAGTTAAAGAAGGTTCCCGGTTAAACTTACATTAGTTATTGTGCCCGCAACTAGAATTCAGCTTCCGAGTTAGAAGAAGCCTGTACATTGCACAGTGGTTGATTTTCCCGTCGCGGGTCCCTCAGGGTAGACGGAGTCAGTCGTGTTCAGCACCTGAAGAGCAGAGAGAACAAGAAACCATACAAGAAACTTAAGTGATACCTTATAGTTGACAAAGGTATATTCTTGGAAAATAATCATATGACAAGTTACTGAGTGACTAAACTTACCTGACATTATAGAGAATAATGAATATATTCACTCGATGTATTTTCTCTAACCTAAAACAAGAATCGATAAAATTCGTGATAAGCAAGGTCTTAAGGAAAAAGAAGACGTTGAGTAAGGAAACCCAGAAACACTGTTGAATTAAGAAGGAACATTAGTGAAAAACACAAGATATTCAAGGATTGACAGAATAGATAACAAGCAACTGCATGAAGAAAGGTTAGTAGAAGAACACAAGGCACTTAATAATATAAAAATTAGACAATAAACTGAGAGGCCTAGGTTAATGACTGTTACGTAATTATAGGTTATAAGCAGTGAGAAAAATAAAGAACCGCAAGCTACAAGGTTGCAGATAAATACTAGAGGAGAGACTAGTTTGAAAGTCAAACGGGTAGGTAATTAGTAGGGTTAGACTAAGTTATAGATGAGGAATAGAGATAGAGTAAACACATGAAGTATTCAAAAAGTGGTGTGATAATGATGCCTAAATATACACGTATACACAGTGTTATTCTGGACAATGAATAGTATCTTTTGCATTTTACTAAAACACATTTACTATTTTGGAATGGGTAAGGTGAATAAAAATATTCTACATTTTCTAGTAGTGTATTTTACTATAATAGCCTGAATCTTTTCCTATAGTCATAAGGAGTGACTGGTTTGAAAATTTAAGAAAAGCTAAGAACAGGATATCTTTATAAGTGATTATATTTATATAACTTTGCAAAGGATTAAAACTCTACTAATGGAATATTATTAGATAATAGTATTTATATAGTATTTTTTGTAGGCCAAAATAGGTGAAACCGGTAGTTTTGAATTATAAATGTTGAAAAGTGATAAAATAACTGTTTATATTTTTATACAAGGAGCAAGAACATAAAGGAATAATTATGGAAAGAGAACGGCCTCATAGTGAGGAGATTATGGATATTACCTTGAGTATAATTGAAGAACTAATCTTATCTGTCTCAGGCAATGAGAGTGAAGAAGGGGAAATTAGTGCTGCAGACATGAGGTGTGATTTCGAAGACGAAAGCTTTGATGGAGATTTTATGGAAGTATTAGATTATGTTGAAATTTTAAAACCAATTAATTCAGAAACTGCTAACGAGGGAATTGATCTGAATGACATATCTGATGAACTTGTATTGGAATGTGTGTTAAATTATGATATGTTACAAGAATACATTTATTTTTTTTAAATAACAAAGGTTTGAGCAGTGCATTGCGGGCGCGCGAGTTATAGTTAGCTGAACTAACTATAATGGGGAAATTTCAATGGTTTTGTATGTCATCAGTGATGTCATTTGAGATGTCATCAGTGATGTCATGAGTGATGACACTGACCATGTCATGAGTGATGTAATTTGTGACGTCATCAGTAGTGCATTGCGGGCGTGCAAGGGATAGTTAGCTGAACTAAATATAAAGGGGGATTTTTAATGTTTTTGTATGAGTGAAATGTCCAGCTAACTATAACATGTGTGAAACCTATAGTTTTTTCAGTGAATTTCTAAGGTTTTGTTAAATGCTAATTCCTAACTATAACGTGGCTGAAACCTATGTTTTTTTCAGTGAATATAAATAAAAATATCTGGATGGAGGATTTAGTAGCAGTCTGATTGACTGTTTACGTGACTAAATATATTGGATAGTGACTAAACTGTGTGAATATCTGTACCACTTTGTCAGTTGTTGTGTAAACTGCTGCACCAGTTGGTTACTAGCTATGTGAAAGTCTATATTAGTTATTGATTAGTTAACTGAGTTTTTGTATGGGAGAGTGAATGTGTGTGGTTCGGTGGGGGGGGTGACTGCCGAAAGATGTGTGAATAGTTGATTCAGTAGGTATATGAGGTTAAGACTACATGTTATAACAATTGTTTGGGTGAGTGTATATCTTTATGAGTGTGGTGATGAGCAAATATATCTGTCAATGGTACATGTCCAACAAACTAGAAAAATAAAAGGCAGTGTATGTGACAGTTGTTTTATATTAACAAGTATACATAAGTCTCAGTGATTGTATGAATGACTGTATGGATAACAGTATACTTGTAATAGTGATTTTGTAACATAGTAAGTGTGAGTTACTATCTATATGAAGAAATGAAGAGGTGTTTGTATGAGTGTGTAGCTGAGTAAATGTAAGTATGATCCATTCTTTGCATAAGTGAGTAAGATGGCTGCATAAGTGAATAGGATGTGTGCTGGTGTGTAATGTTGATATAGGTGTATAAGTATATTTGAATGGGTTTTTAGAAACTTGTATTGGTGTGTCAATGGACTCAAATATGGTACTCTGTATTTTACAGTGAATGATGAAAGTTATACTAGTGTATGATGAGGTGTATCAGATTGTCACGTGGATGATGTCATCAGTGATGTCATCAATGATGTCATTTGAGATATCATCAGTGATGTCATCAGTGATGTCACTGACCATGTCATGAATGATGTCTATGTGACATCATCAGCAGTGGATTGCGGGCGCGCGATTTATACTTAGTACAACTAACTAGAACGGAGGAATTTCAATGGCTTTGTACGAGTGAAATGTCCAGCTAACTATAACACCCCTAAACCTATGTTTTTTGTCAGTGAATTTCTAAGGTGTTTTGAATGCTAATTCCTAACTATAACCTGCTTGAAACCTAGGTTTTTTTAATTGAATTTCTATGGTTTTTTAAATGCCAATTCCTAGCTATAACCTGCTTGAAACCTATGGCTTTTCAGTGAATTTTTAAGGTTTTTTAAATGCTAATTCCTAACTATAACCTGCTTGAAACCTATGTTTTTTTTAGTGAATTTCTAAGGTTTTTTAAATGCTAAATCCTAACTATAACATGCTTGAAACGTATGGTTTTTCCAGTGAATTTCAAATGTTTTTAAATGATAATTCCAAAGTATAACCTGCCTGAAACCCAAGGTTTTTTCAGTGATTTTGAAAGATGCATTCAATAAAAATGTTTAAATCTAATTATTGTTATATTTATTTATTTGATACTGATTTTCACTTTTTTTTCAAATATATTTTATTTTAGATATATTTTTTTAGATTACATTACACATTTTTTATATATTTTTTTTAATGTAATATATATATATATATATATATATATTTAATATTTATTAAATATTAAAAAAATAATAATAATAATTGTTGGAGCAGTCCTACACCCATAGTGCACCTCTCTCTATTGCTGTGCAGAACTTAGTCACCATTTTACAATTGTTCTGTAGGATGTGCGTATTTTCATTTACGATTGCTATGCAACCCATAGGTGACTTCAAGCGCATACGCAACATATACTTATCACGCCACACCGCGCATACGCGTTTCAGGATGACATCATGTACATGTTCAATGCGGTGGGCACACGACTTCCGTGAAATTTTTCGGTACAAAAAAAGAGCTATATATATATATATTCCAGCTCCAATTGTACCAAACGATCCCAGGGCACTCGTGGGCGGGTGCTTCAACACGCCGGTACCGCGTGTCCAAATCCAAGCTCAAAACTCTGTTTCATTCTCCAAACAAAGTAGAAGCACTCCATGGTGGGTGATCAAAACGTTTTAATCCGGCAACAAAACAGAGGCTTCTCTGTGTCTTCCGGCCAACATACAGTATGTGCAACTATGAAGACCGTCGCGAGGCGGCCAAAGACATTTTCAAAAAACGAACTGGGACCACGAGTAAAACTACGGAGGTAGGAGGCGAGGGCACAACAACCAAAAGGTACACTCCATAATCTCTTCACAAAACTTGAGAGATGTAGAGAAAGAGAGACCCGCAAATGGTGGGAGGCTACCTCCCTACAGAGTTACATTGATGTCGATAGGGTGCCGAGGGGACTACGAATATACACGGTGCCCGCTTATGAAAATCCGGACCCGAGATTATTAGACCAATGGGCGGAATTAACTGCAGCCTCATGCAAAGCCATGCTTGACCTGTTAGTTAAATTTGCATGGAGTGACCGGGCTAAAGCCCTCGAAGAAATGAGCAACTTGGAAAAAGAAATGACAAAGGATCAAGACACTGCGAAACAGAGCCAACTACGGGATGAAATGAAAAAGCGCCTAATAAAATATGAATTGAAGATCAGGCAAAGAAAACAGGATAAATACGAACGGGACGAGAGAGAATATGCTCTCTGGAGGATTTTAACTTTCTCGAAAAAGTTTGATGGACCAAGGAAAGCACTGAACAAGAAAAAGGTGACAACATCTCCACCGACTGTGGTACAAACATCTGAGTCAAGTGTAACTGATGATGAACAATCAGGAGAGGATATACCTGGAACATTGGAAGGAATCAAGAAAAATTCTTTTCAAATGGAATTCGATCTTATACGCAAAACCTGGCTAAGAGACGGCAAGACAAGACCCCCGGACGGAGAAGAAGAACTCGGAGGGGCGGCTGGAACAGGAAGGGGAAGAGCCAAAAATGCCCCACAGAACACCATCCGCAAGAAGAGGGGCACCAGACGTTAGATTCGGAAGCCAATCTAACTATCATCAACTTGACTGATAAAAACTTATCCAAACATGAAGAAGAGACACTACAATTGGGTCTAACGTTCTGTAAAAATGAGAAATTGGAATACACTCAAACTAGGATTGATTTGTATAAATTGGTACGGAAAATCAAACTTCACAAATTCTTTAAGTTGAAACCACCAACTGAAAAACTGAAAAGACCTGAAAGAAAAGCCTTAAAGCAAGCCACCGATACTCTTGCCAGCGAGGATATAAATACCATAGAGTTATTGGAAGGCATACGATTGGGACAAACACAGGAAGAGTGTGCTGATGATATATCACGGATGAGGAGGGCTGGAATTGAACAACAGGCCCCTGTCACAGAGTTCAAGGCACCTTCCCAATTTAACCCACAAATGCCTTATAACGCCATAGACTGTTTTTCGGAGGCAGTAATCTTGGATCTCAAAAAATTTAGAATGACTCAACAGCACAAAAAGAAGAGTATAAAAAACAATTTGACCACTATGCAGACAACTATAATCAAGAACATTGGAGCCAATGGACGAGGTAGTAGTAAAGCCCTCAGATAAGGGTGGGAACATTGTGCTACTAAGCAGACAACAATACTGCCAGGAGTCATTGAGACAATTAGAGAATCCTCATGATTACGTCAAAACCAACAAAGAGGAATATTTACAGAGTGTAGAAACATATCATGATCTTCTAAACAAATGGCGCAATAGACAAATGTTGGATATGGACGAATTCCTATTCCTAAGAAATTCTGAACCAATCGTACCCACGTTCTACCAATTGCCCAAAGTACATAAAGATTTGAAATCACCTGCCGGTAGACCCATAGTCTCTTCTAAAGGCGGACTAACTGAAAATCTTTCCATTTTCATTGACTCTATTCTGGCACCTCATGTCATCAAGTTAAAATCATATGTGAAAGACACAAAGGACTTTATTTGCCAAATTGAGACACTGGATTGGGACCCCAATTATATATTGATTACCCTTGACATCTCAATAAACATGAGAAGGGGGTTGAGGCAATACAATTCTTCCTCAACAAAAGACCAGCTAAATATACTGAACATGGGGTCATGATAATGGAACTGTTAGAATTCTGCTTAACTCACAACATATTTATGTTTCAGGAGACTTATTACAAGCAGATTTCCGGGACTGCCATGGGAACCTGCTTTGCCCCAGCTACGCGAATCTTTTCGTTGGCTGGTGGGAGGAGCAAGTGGCCCTCGCAGGAGATAATACAAAATGGGCAACTCGAGTGGTGGTATGGAGACGCTACATTGATGATCTCTTTCTCGTGTGGAGGGGCTCCTCCAGCGAGGCGGAGGACTTCATTTGCGCCTTGAATAGGAACAATTTGGATCTGAAATTTACCAGCGAAATCAGCAGCAGGGAGGTCCATTACCTAGATCTCAGGGTCCTCAACAATGGTGGGAATAAGTTAGACACGGCTTTATATAGAAAACCCACCGCGGGGAACAGGGTATTACACGCTAGAAGTAGGCATCCCCCTAGTCTAGTTCACACTATACCTTACAGAGAATTGTTAAGGATTCTACATAATTGTTCACGAGATTGTGATTTCTCCAAAGAGGCTAAAGAATCCATTAGGAGGTTTGAAACTAGAGGATATAACAGCATGCTTTTACAGAAAACCTATAGTAAAGTGGCACGAATCCCCAGAGACACGCTACTATTGCCAAGAGAAAATGTAAGTGAAGTCAATCGCATCACTAACAAATTTCGTCTGATAACAACCTTTTCAGATGATGCCAACTATCTAAGGAAAATATTAACAAAAAATTGGCATATACTGCAAACTGACCCTGTAATTGGTAGGGACGTCCCAGATTGCCCATTAATCACATTTCGGAAATTGAAATCTATCAAAGACACAATAGTCCAAAGTCATCTGATACCACAGAAACCTAAAAATAGTGGAACCCTGAAAGAAATGAAAGGTTTTTTCCCATGCAGGAAATGTAGAGCGTGTGAAAACAGTCAAAGAGTACTCACTTACAAAGTACCGGGTCAATCTAGAAATAGAGAGACAAATAAATTCATCACATGCTCAACTCCCTTTGTAGTGTATTGTCTATCCTGCCCATGCGGCCTTAAATATATTGGCAGCACAATAAAGAGTGTGAAATTGCGAATCTTAGAACATCAACGGGCAATAACAAATCGGGATGTAACGTACCCGGTTGCCTGACATTTTGCCAAAACACACGACAGCAATAGGGATCTATTGCAGTATTGGGGTATAGACCACGTACCTCTACAACCGAGAGGGGTGATAGACTTCACATACTGAGAAGATCAGAGTCAAGTTACATCATTGACTTAGACACCAAGACCCCCCTAGGCATGAACAGTGGAGAGGAATTAACAATACATTTGGGAAATTAACATACATCGGACTATTTGGAATTGTGGGGATTGTATGGTCAGTGATTGTGATTATGAATATGAAATTTGTGCTTAGAAATTTCTGCTTAGAAACATCTTTGCTTAGAAATCTCTGTTTAGAAATTCTTTGCTTAAAAAGATTTTCTTGCTTAAAAATCTTGCTGAAATATTATTGTTTTAAATTGGTGTTTAAAAGCTCATCCATTCTCGTACCTCCTTTAGACCCTACACATATGTATATATGTATATATTTTGGTGGGGTTTCTTTGGGGTGGTTCCCTTTGATGAAAGCAGGTAGTAATGTTGAGAACCTCCCTTTGTGTAATTAATTATTTGACTATGTGATTATGTCAAATTGGTCTATGTTCTGTAAACATGCAGTATGATGGCTGGTGTGGTGCCGAAACACGGCTTTATTGTTGTTTTGAAACACCGGCACATAGCGGCCAACTTCCCGATACACGGCTTTAAATTGAGAATTGTTTTTAACCTGGCGCCGTATATTTCGAGCGCTAGGGGTTAATAAATACAAATAAATACGAATATATACAAACTAAAAAATGGCCGCACTATTTGCATGTAAAAATGAAATGTTTTGGTGCCTTCATTGCTTTCTATGACCGCTGGCAACGACTTGTTGATATATAGCTAGGAAACACTTGCTGTGTGCTAAACACTGACGAAGGACTAGACGTCTGAAACGCCTCTGTTTTGTTGCCGGATTAAAACGTTTTGATCACCCACCATGGAGTGCTTCTACTTTGTTTGGGGAATTAAACAGAGTTTTGAGCTTGGATATATATATATATATATATATATATATATATATATATATATATATATATTCACTGAAAAAACCATAGGTTATACACCATATATAGTTAGGAATTAGCATTTACAAAACCTTATTTTACTCACACAAAACCACACTAACTATATATCGCGCACCCGCGCACCCGCAATCCACTGCTGATCATGTCACATATTACATCATTCATGACATGGTCAGTGACATCAGTGATGTCATTTGAGATGTCATCAGTGATGTCATCAGTGATGTCATTTGAGATGTCATCAGTGATGTCATTTGAGATGTCATCAGTGATGTCATCAGTGATGTCACTGACCATGTCATGAATGATGTAATATGTGACATGATCAGCAGTGGATTGCGGGTGCGCGATATATAGTTAGTGCAACTAACTATATTTTCTGGATGTTTCAGACTGAAGCTGGCGTCAGCATGAAAGCACCACCATCTCGTGGCTCCGTCGTGGTCATTCCGCGAGCAATCATGGCAGCCGCTCCCCACCGGAAGCCTGCAGGAGTCGGGGGCCCCCAAGACTTTTGTAGAATCCTCAAGGCGGAGGGGACGCTTTCGAGAATGGGGTCCAAGACCTAGCAGACAAGCGTCCGATTTCCAAGGTGTCCCAGGGCCATTTCAGTGGACCAGGCCCAAAAAGGAAAGAGCCTGCCGCCATTTTGAGAGTCCTGTGACAGCCGCCTATCGCTGCACCGCAAGAGTGGGCGCAACTCAGCTGAATTGCGGATTTTGACACAGTGGACCAAAAGCGGACGGAATGGCAACTGAAACGGTAAAGCGGCGCCCCACTACAGCAGACGAGGCTCCACCTGGGGAGGCCCGTTCACGCCGCCTCCCCCCCCCCCGGGGCGCCCCACGCCGTTTTTCGGAGGGCGGCAACTTACTGGACATCACCTTGGTGCCATCCACATTTCAGCGCGTTCTGCTGCCTTGGAACTATTCGCACAACAGACCGCTACTGACGACCCACCCCCCGGGACGCCCCACGCCGGATACCCAAATCAGTGCGGCACCCAGGCAACATCACCTGGGTGCCGTCCAGAAATCTGGACGTTGTGCTGCCTTGGGACTATTCGCACAACCGACCGCTACTGACCATTGTTCCTTCTCTTTCCCTAAAAATGTTTAAATGTTTTTACTGTTTTTGTTTTGTTGTATATATTTATAAGTTATTAAAGTTTTATAATCCTACTACTTTGTTGGAGTGCTATATATTTTTAATGTGACACATAATTGTAAAAACTTTGATGTACAAAGAGTCATCCCTGGAATCTTCCGCTTAAGGCTCGGTCCCCTCCCCAATCACAATACAGGATGGTTTTCAGATAGTAGGAACGCCTGTGGTGTGACGGATCTCATCGGGTGTGGGCCTTGATCTACTATAACTCCTTTGAAGAGGGGTGATTCTTTACAGCTGGGGCCATAAACTACATCTGCAAGGCTAGCTGATAGCCTGGGACCGGCCTGGACAATCGGACACAGAGGAAGAGGAGTGTCAGAGGGTGCGGTAGTGAATAGGGCGAAAGGGAGGTGTCGGGCGGGCACAGGGTGTGATTCTCAGGGAAGAGCAGCGCAGATGGGGGGAGGTTTATTGCCCATGCATAAGACAGAGAGCGGGGGTGACCAGTGCCTGGGGGAGATGCTTGCGAGGGTGGGGAGCCATGCTAAGGATCGACAGCGTGCAGAGAGTGGGTCTGGTCAAGTCATCTAAAATGGCTGCCGTGCACGACAAAAGTGTGGCATTTGAAAAAAGGCAAGATGGCGCAGACAATGTTTTTCAACACTTCCTGATTTCCTTCGAATCGAACGTTAACAGACGTTGGGGCATATTACCAAAGTTAAGCGATATTTATCCCTAACGATGCTTAGCAACTAATTTTTTACCGCTAAGCATCGTCAGAAATTATCGCAGATAAACCTTGCTATTATCAAGGTTTATCGCAAATGCGATAAAAAACGGCCGCAATGCATTAATATCGCTGAAAAGTCAGCGATATTCATGCATTACCGAGCTAATGCTCTTAGCCATGTTATCCACCTCCCATTGGATAACATGGCTAAGAACTGCTCAGGGCAGGTGTTACTTTTTGGAGATATTCGCGCTTAGCGCGAATATCTCCAAAAGTTGGTAATAGGAGATAGCGATGTTAGCGACTGTTTCCAGTCGCTAACATCTTGGCATGCCCACTTTGCATGTCATTAGTGATAAATATCACTGACATGCAAAGTGGGGCCCAAGATGGTCGCTATCTCCTACTAGCGGTCGCTAACTGGTGTTAGCGACAGCTAGGTAATACGGAGATAATTTTATCTCCGCTTTCTTGGCTTTTAAAGCCAAAAAAGCGGAGATAAACCCCCTTGATAATATGCCCCGTTATCTCTCCCACACTACCGGTCCCCCTGGGCTTAAACGCCGAGATGGTAGGGACTGCATCCCGTGAAGATAGGCCGAGACGTCACTCAGCAGAAAAAATAGTTAAAAAAAAGTCTATAAACATACAATAAGTTAAAAGTCAATCATTCTTCATTCCTTGTAGTACGCTCCCCAGTCCGCTTCCCGTTACGCTAACCGGGCGCACCCCACCAAAAAAAACGATTTTTTTTTTTTTTTTTTTGCCCCGCGGAGCCCTTTTAAAGCCTCCACATCAAACCTAAGGGGTCAGGGAGGATCTACTATGCCCCCTTATGGTCATTTGCCCCTTCGCTTTGGCCTCCTCTTGTCTCTCGATCCTACCGAGAGACAAGATGGCGGCCGCTACGGACTGTTTGGAATGTTTACAGACGCCGGAGAACCAATCAGCTTCGCTTCACAAAGCTCCGTAACGCGAAAAGTACGCGAAGTGGAGCGCTGCCCGGAGCGCTGTTACAGATATATATCTTTTTTTGAACGTTAATTTCTCAAAATCCACTGGAGCACATATATTGAGACCTAGCAAAGGCACATCGGGCTACCAGTCCCTACAATTTTGCCAAGTTTCGTGCAAATCCATTCAGCCGTTCGATTATTATTATTATTTTTTTTTTTGCCCCGCGGGGCCCTTTTAAAACCTCCACATCAAACCTAGGGGGTCAGGGAGGATCTACTATGCCCCCTTATGGTCATTTTCCCCTTCGCTTTGGCCTCCTCTTGTCTCTCGATCCTACCGAGAGACAAGATGGCAGCCGCTACGGACTGTTTGGAATGTTTACAGACGCCGGAGAACCAATCAGCTTCGCTTCACAAAGCTCCGTAACGCGAAAAGTACGCGAACTGGAGCGCTGCCCGGTCCGCTGTTACAGATATATATCTTTTTTTGAACGTTAATTTCTCAAAATCCACTGGAGCACCTATATTGAGACCTAGCAAAGGCACATCGGGCTACCAGTCCCTACAATTTTGCCAAGTTTCGTGCAAATCCATTCAGCCGTTCGGGCTAAAAGTGAGGCCAACCGCCCTATGGAAAACTCAATGTTAAAAACACGTTTTGGGACCCCCCTTTTTTCTCGGCCCCCCTTGACGAAACCCCCCCAAATTTTCAGAGGCTGCTCAGAAACAAAATGTTCCATTTTCCTGAAAAGTTCAGCCAATTCCGTCCACAAACGCCAAAGTTATTAGACATAGAATTTTCAAAAATCCCATAGAGAAAAAATCCTAACTATATATACCTACTGGCGACCGCCAGTAGGTAATACTTAATATAAATATTAAAGAGAAAAAAATAATATTCTTTTAGTTTTAATGAACTTATATTACCTTTAAATGCACTTTTGAGAAGTCGCGCTAGATGCGTGCTGCGTGTACGCACCCATCGCGCATCCCATGTGACCAAAAAAAAGAGATTTCATTGGTTTATGACAGTTAGGGGCCCATTAGGATGGCGGGGGGATTGCCCCCGCCAGACCAGCAGTGGTCACCGCCGGCCTGGTGAGGGCAATCCCCCGCCATCCGCTCAGGAATGAACCCCGCCGTATCAGTATGGCTGGGGGGCCGCGGCGGACGGAAAGACCGTCCGCCGCTTATCCGCCCCGATCGTAAGGCGACCGGGGCGGAAAATGGTTTAAATGGTGGCGGTGTCTATCAGACACCGTCATCCATATTAGCATGGGCTTTAAGCAATGCTTTCCATGGCGGCAATGCCGCCACGGAAAGGCATGCGGAGACTCCCTGCAGGGGCCCGTTGCGGCCCCCAGGGACTCCGGGGGGGTGGGGGGTGCACATGGAGGGTAACTATGGTACCCCCCAGCAGTTCCATGCACAGCATGGCAGGCACTGCGTGGTGCCTGCCTTGCTGTGCATAGAAGTGCATAGCATGCCTTCCTGCCATTGTGGCGGGCTGTGCTGAGTGCACCGCCCTCCACAATGGGAGGAATGCAGGATGCGCCCACCACCGTGGCGGGCGCATCCTAATTCTGACCACGGGACCCCCGCCCTTATGGCGGGCGGTCCCATTCACCGACAGGATGGAGGGCGGGCAAAGTTTGCCTGTCATCCTAATTGGCCCCTTACTGTTCTAACTATTGAAGAACTCCAGCCATGATAATCACTCTTCTTAGACCTTCCTTAAGAGAAGACCTGTTCTGATAAAAAACTCACTTTTTTGATATAGGAAACCTGAACTTCTTTTTTGGATTCAAAAATGGCTACAACACTACAAGAATCATCTGATTCTGATGATTTTGTTACTGAACTATTTTTACCAGAACCTCACCCTCCCAAAAGATACACATCCATTGTATGCAAATTTTCTACTTTTCCGGAGGGACAAAAGAAATGTTTTGCCACCAAGGTGACATGCACGATTTGCCAGGCAGTGCTGTCCAGAGGAGATCCAAACAAGAAATACTTTTGTGGCACTTCTAGTATGCGCAAGCACCTCCAATCCCAGCATCCTGTGAACTATTCTCACGAAGAATGTAAAAGACTGCGCCAAAATACACCTCCACCACCGGCAATACCAAGTGCCTCTGTAGCATCACCTTTAACATCGCCACCAAACATACGTCCCCAATTTGAGAAAGTTAGAATGCACTGCGTGAAGTGCTTTAATTTAATTTGTTATGGGGAGCAATCAGTAGACCTAGTTTGCAGAGCAATTGATAACCATCAATGCTAGTTTTTTTTAAATCCCTCAAAGTTCATGGTTTTGTTTGTCCTGTTGACTTTTTTCTTTTAAAAAAAGAAAAACATGTTTAAAAAATAAAAAAAATATAAAAGTACAAAAAACAAAAAAAAGTTATTTTCAGAACTAACACTTTGGTTGAAGAAAGAGCTAAATGTATATGCTAGTGTGTGAAAGTTTACATACATGTATACATACAGCATAATTGAGTAAAGAATGCTTTTGTAGTATATGGTAAATGTATAACTGTAGAACTATAAGGAAGTGCTGTAGCATGACACTGTCAGCTCTTTAGCTACAGTATACTGAGCTACCTTCGAAGCACAGAGATGCAACATATGTACATAAATATGTTGTAAGTCTGTCCTTCCCTCTGCACTGCTGCTTAAACTGGAGGCATGTAGTGATACAGGCACACTTGCACCATGGTGCAAAAATATCTCTTTCATGTGGAGTTTGTTTTTGTCCAGGAAGACACACCTTCCTGTATAAAAACAATCAGTGAAGGTGTTTTACTCCTACAATCTATGCTGTGCATTGTAGCATATATTGGAAGAAAAAAATTAGCAGAAATGTAAACAATTCTGCGGCAGATATACAAGCTCTCTGCGCCACTAGTACGTCACTTTTTGTGACATACTGGTTGAGCAGGGGCATCCTCCATATTTACAAAGAGAGAAAAAGTTACTTTGCATGACTTTTCCTTTCCTTAGAAGTAGAGCCCCTTCATACGCAGCTGTTTACGTATATATATTACTTCATTCATGACATGGTTATTGACATCACTGATCATATCACTGATGACATCTCTTTTTGACATCACTTATGACATGCATAGGAGTTTGAAGCACTGCATACCCTAAAGCCTGGCTTACTGCATGAGTATATGTACCTATGTAACTGCAAACACATCAACAAACCAAATCAATATCTCTCAATTTTTCTAAATGGACACTAATTCATAGTGTTATTCTACACAAATAACAGTATCCCTTGCACTGTATAAACAAAGATTAAAAATAGATAAGTAAATGTATTAAAACTCGTAGTAATGGAATTAAATTAATTAATACTCGGATATAAATTAGAATACTCAAAGTTTAATAGATAGTATCTCTTGCACGGGCTGTAGGAAAAATAGGGGTTTAGGGTAATGATGAATATTAAAAATAGTTTTACAAAAAAAGGGAAGTTACTAGAAAAATAAGTCGAAATAAGGGGAATGAATATTAATACTTGTATTAAAAAAAAAGTAACCTATAGAAATGCTTTAATAAGAAAAACGAGTTTAAATAAAGCATTTTAGAAATTATACGAAAGTTAAAAAGTATGGAAAGAGGCACGTTTCCATAAACATGTGACGCAATAAAACAGTGCAAATGAGAACACCTGTCAACTGAAAAATGTGACTTAAAAGTGGGAGGAGCAATAAATTGATCCCATAGACTGTTAAGTAACCAAAAAGTATATAAACCACACCCGTGGGTTAATTAGTTTCATTTCGGAGAATCAATACAGGCGAAGAAACTACGAGCAAGGTTATGATTCGGGACTTTGAAAGCATCTTGACAATATCTTTTATTTCCTCAGAGGGAACATATTGTTAATGTATATTTAAAAATACATAAAACATTATGTCCCCTCCAGAGGAGTTGGATGAATTTCGACGGAGGAAGGAAAGAATATCGAAGAGAGGTAAATTATCTTAATAGGTATATGTTTTATATATTTAAAAAAGAAAGCAAAAATATTTAAATGATTATAGAATGTGGTATGATTATGTTTAAATAGAATATAATGACGAGTTCACTAAAGTACCATTACAAGAAATATAGGTTATTTAAGGAATTATTATGTGCAAAGTAATGATTAGGAGCGATTGTCATAATGTTCAATTTATCTTTCATTTCCAAAGAGGGATCATATTGTTAATGTATATTTTAACTTATGTATAACTTTATGATCCTTCAACTGGAGTTGGATGACTCACAACCAAGAATTTCATATATTGATAAATAATAATTTTTTAGTATGCAAGTATTTCTTACTGATTGAAAAATGTACTATAAATAAACTGTTGACGAAACGACAAAATACTTCAGAATAAAAAAAAATACTCTATCTTCTAGAGTGAAAATGGGCTAAAAGTAGTTATACTGAGTAGTGCTTTCCCAATTTTCACTCATGAAGAACAGGAGGATTATCTTCGCAAGCACTTTTCTTGAAAAAAAGTAATATAATTGTGGCTTCAAATGTTAATAATGATTTCAATTTTTAAAAATGATTGTTAAATGTAATAATGACATGAAATGTACATAAAAAAAGAAAGATGAAGTAGTGAGGGAGTGTTTGTCGTAGCACTTCTATTCTACTTTATCTGAAAGTAAAAAAAGCCCAAACATTTATAAAAAGATGATCGGGCAACACTTATATAATGTAAACATAAGGAATGAGTGCTTACGATAAAAAAAAATGTGATCCAACGCGTGATACCAATGAATGTAAAAGAATGTTTGCATTTCACCAATATGATGAATATAAAAGACTCAATAAAAATATTTTGCAAACATGAGCATTTTTCTTTCAAGGATGGTTTGAAGAATTATACATTTTATAAAACAACATAGAACTCCACGCTAAAGGAGAAAAGTCAGCACATTTATGATGGAATAGAAAACAGAATAGTGTTTTTAAATACCTTTACAGTCAACAAACTCATAAGCACAGTACATAGTTTAAGTTAAAAACACCCTACCACAACTAGTTTTTGAAACGCACTGTGAAATAATGTGCATCACAAAATGGGTTATGTACATGGTGAGTGTATCATAACGTCACATAGAAAAAATAAGCCAATCAACATTAGGATCAGGAAGGTAGACTTAACCACACAACAGCCAATCAAATGTTTTTCAAAATCTGCGCAAGGAGAGGGATGACCGCTAATAGGTCTTCTTACAATGCTTCACAACCAATCAAAAAGCGGTGTAGAAAATTTCAGTTTTTAACATACGAGCAAATCAGATAACCTTGCAAGTACACGCAGCGAGAGGAAATTATTAAACATGACTTGCTTTCGCAAGACCCCGAAAGACTTCTTCCCGAATAAGTACGCACTTCACTGCCAGACCCCATTTAATGATTATCCAGGCTCTCAAACCTAAATACGTCAAAAATCATCTCTCATCACTTTCTCTTCTTCCACGTTCACCGTGAAAGTGTGTGTCTCCTTCTCCTTTAACTCCTTTCTTTTTCATAGTAATTGTTACTCATACACTATCCTGCAAATACCCCACAGATGCAACGCCCTGGATTTGCAATAGTAAATGTTACTCATACACTACCCAGCACATACCCTACAGACACACCACCTTGGAGTTGGAATATTTTTTTTTTAGTGATACATTATCCAGCACATTCCGTACAGATGCACCCCCCTGGTGTTAAAATAGTAATTGTTACTGCTACACTAACCTGCACTTACCCTACTGATGCACTCTACTCTCTATTTCAAAATCCAAACCAGATTTACAACACCCTTGCACCACTTTTGCGTCACCTTTCTCATCTTAAAAGTGATGCAAAAGTAACACAATGAACTTGTAAATCTACCCCTATGCACAGTACGAGCAAAACAAGTACACAACTCATTCACTTCTTCATCGAACTTCAATATATACTTTGTGCCTATTTAATACTTAGTGGCATATTTACAAAGACAGAGTTAAAATTGCCGTCGCTTTAACGCCTGCAAAGTACATCAAAAAACACAGAAAATGGACTTCAAAATCATTTGTTATCTTACCGGAAGATTTTCTCAACATTGCTGTTTCCTATACAAGACTGAGAGCCTCCACCCGAGGCAATAAAATAAAAAGTTGTGGGGGGCTCCAATGCCCCCCTTTAAAATTAAAAGTGTGGGGACTTCAACCACCCCCCTCAATCCCCAGGAACCACCACCCCCAGGATTTAGTATATTTGGCGAGGCAGACTGTGTGACCCTATGGCTAGAGCCCTCGAAGACTGCCACTCCTCAGGGCTGGCTCCAGCAGTGTCCCGGGGTGCCTACCCCCGGGACACTGCTGTTTGCTATGAGAGGGTGTGAGTCTTGCGCCTTCCGCCCTCCCATAGCAAACTTAGTTTGCATTTTGAAAGACACAACAGTGAAAAACTGTTCTCACTTTCAAAATACAAACCAGATTGCTTTTCCACATGCAAGATAGCATCTCCCTATGTGGAAAAGCAATGCCGGCTCCCGAAGAACGCGGGAGCCGGCGGGACCATGGGGGCATTGTGGCTCCCCCCACGGACCCCAACATTTTTTATAAAACCCGGGGGATAGGGTCCTTGGGAATATTAAGAATTTCTGATAGGGGTTATTTTTGTCAGGTAAAATTAAAAGCCGCGCACCCAGCTCAGTGCGGCCCCCTAGTGTGCATGCGCTGGATACACGACTCTTAATCTGTAGGGTGCGCGACTCCAGTGCCTTATGTGCACAAATTCTACATGTTTGGGAGCCGGCATTGCTTTTCCACATGGAGACCTACTAACATGCAGCTGGTCATGTGGAAAAGCAATCTCATTTACATTTTGAAAGAGAGAAACGATTTCCTTGCTATGGGAGGGCGGGATAGTCACTCCAGGACACTCCAGGAACCGGCCCTCCCACAATACATAAAGCACCGGGAGTGGTGGTCCCCAAAGCTTTGGACACCTTGCAGCCCCCCCACAACCATTTTTTTAGCCCTGGCAATGTGGCCCCCTGGTGTGCACGTGCTGCATGCACGACTCATAATCTGTAGGGCAGAACCGGCGCTAGGCATGGGCAGCATGGGCAGCTGCCCAGGGCCTCGCGCTCAGCCCACCAGCATTGGGCCCCGAACCGATCGTGTGCCCTGTTGTTTTCCTGTCTCCTTGCAATTAGGGTCCAGGGGAGGCCCCCCGCTCCCTGGGCCTCTCAGGGATGGTATCTGGAGGCCTAGGAGAGGGAGAGGTTTCCCCTTGTCCCAATTGCAAGGAGACCCATTCAGAGACACTGCGGGAGGCCCATTGTACAGGATTTTAGCTCCCACACAGTATTAACTCTCAGCCCACACGCAATTCTTACACCTATCATGCTGGAGGTGTGAGAATTGCTTGTGGGCTGATAGTTAAAACTATAGGGATGCTAAAATCCTGTATAATGGTCCTCCTGCGGTGTGTCTGAATGCTTTGCAAGGGTCACTTCAAAAAATTAGAGGGGTCTCGCGCATTCCCTTAAGTAGATTAGAGGGGCCTTGCGCATTCGCTTTTGGCCAAGGGCCTCGCAAATCATAGAACCGTTCCTCCTGTAGGGTGCACGAATCCAGCGCCTATGGTGCACAACTTCTACGCGTTTGGGAGCCACCATTGCTTTTCCACATAGTGAGCTACTACCATGCAGCTCTTCATGTAGAAAATCAATGTCATTTAGATATTGAAGGAGAGAACAGATTTCCTTGCTATGGGAGGGCGGGATGGGCACCCCTGGACACTGCAGGAGCCGGCCCTCCCACAATACATAATGCTCCAGGGAGCGCACCTGCCAGTTTAAAAAAAATGTGGGCCCTGGGGTCCTTCTGGGAACCCCTAAGCAGGTGTAGAGGGTAAAATCATTTCTACCCTTCCCCCTTACTCCGTTTTGCACACATATTCTACTGACTTCCTCAGCCTGGCTTCTACCGAGGCACAAAATGGCTGCCAACAGTTCCTGGTTACGAATGTTTACAACCGCTTGACATCCAATTACCATTGAGCGCGTGATTGGGACGGTGCACTTATGCTACGATGCCAAACCTCGCACAATCCGGAGATCCACTGAAGTGCCCATAGATTTTCTCAGGAACTACTGAACAGATTAACACCATTTAAGCAAAAGGCACAAGTCTGAACTGAGGACTACGTCTTTGCCAAATTTGGTGTAATTCCGTTCAGCCGTTCGGGCTATAGCCATGGCTAAAGGTTCTATGGGAAATTGCATGGGGAAAACACATTTTTTTCTCAGCCCCCGCTTGACCAATCACCCCGAAACTTTCAGGGAAGGAGCGGAATTGAGCTGGCCAAAAGTTTCAACTATTTCGAGAAGATTCAACAATGGGCGCCAAAGTTATTGCCAATAGAATGTTGCAGATTTCCTATGGACAATAGGTCCTAACTATAACTACCTACTGGCGACCGCCAGTAGGTAATATATATATATATATATATATATATATATACGTACCGCTACATTGCAACCCCCGATATCTAGGGCTTACACCACACACGCAATAGCGAAATACTGTTTTTTGGCACCATGGAATGATCAAACACACAGTTGGTAGGGGTTCACAATATACTCAAACTAGCTGCCTGTAATGACAGATTTGCAACACTGCACACCAGCTTCGGGGCCTCAAACATTGCAGAGCTGTTGCACACGCCATACCTGACTCACAGAATAGCTGATTCAGGTCCATGGACATTAACGGAGCGGCACAGGATGCGCACGCAACACAATTGATCAGTGACCACTAGATCGGAGTGTTTCATCACTGTCAACTCGTAAAGTTTTTAACAAACACGGGCACTGCAATGTAGTACTAACAAACACAAAGTTAACATGCTTATCTTTAGAATAATGATGTTGGAAAAATATGGGGGACTTTTATAGAAACAGTCACACTTTTGTTTCATGTTTTCAACACATGCTGCATGACTTGCAAATGCAACACAAACTTTTCTATGTCTGTCACCAGTTGCCATTATGACCTAATGCATCTGTGTGTCACGAGTCAAACTGTATTTAATGCCATTTCACTGTAGTGCTTTTAGATGTAGTGAGCAAGGCGGACTTGCCCGTCGAAACGCGTCTGGCTGTATCGCATAGAATAAATACTTTTCTTTGATCCATATCCCACGGAGTCGTGCCTGTTTCTTTGATCACGGAAGCAGGATTGGACCAAATAATTAGAGGCAGTCCGGAGCCTCTCACACTGACCCTCCCCGATCTGGTGATCTCAGTTGCTGAAAACTGACATGGACTTTCTTTGTCTCAAGGAAATCTGAGAGCCCCTGAAGCCAGAAATACGAGAAAAGCGAACACCGATTGGACAGCACAAACGTGAGTATCCTGATTCTGTGGGTGCCAGAGGGCAGACAGGCACTCTGTGAGACTCGCAAGTGTAATCCATTAACACGCTTCCCGACCAAGTGGCTAATGGGAGAGGTAGTCCTGTAGGTGGCAGAAACCAACAGGCAGTGGGTGTCAAAGGCAAACATATATTCCTAAAACAGCGATGGCCGAGGATTGGGTGAGAGAGCGCGAGGAGGCAGCGCTAGACATTTTTAGTGATAAAGACACTGGCATTGATACACCATCCACAAGTGGGAATAAGCAGGCAACAACACCAGGCAATGATCTCAACAAACTATTAGGTGAACTTGAAAAATTACGCAAGCAAGAAGTAGGTAAATGGTGGGAGTGCACTTCCCTGAAGAGATACATGGATGTAGGCCGCGTCCCAAGAGGACTGAGGATCCTCGTGGCGCACACTAATGAGAATCCAGGTACGGCAATGCTACAGGAATGGGCGGGCAACAGCGCACAGTCATTGCCCAATATGCTAGGAATACTGGTCAAATATGCAACAACTGACAGGGAAGAAATTCTGGTGAAAATCGACATACTATACAAGGAACTTGAGAAATGGCCTAAACAGGAAGAGGTGACCAAGGGCCTAGCGGATAGAAAAACCTGTGTGTTAAAACATGAGCAAACAATCAAGGAGAGAAAAGCAAGCAAATATCAACGCAATAGAAATGACTATATTCAAAGCAGAATCTACACCTTATCCGCAATTCGAAAACATCCACCGCCAGCAACTGTCATCAACAAACAGCCAGCAACCAATGTACCAAGAACTCAGTGAATCTGAAGTGAGTTCGGGAGCTGAATCAGCCCCAGATGCAGGTGGAAGCACAAGTCGATCGGGAAAGATACCAACACCAGTTGATGAGTTTGGTTTTTTACGTATAGAACGACTGCTGAGCCTGAGACCAAGACCCCCAAGACAAGAACAAGTCCAAAACAAAAACCAATCACAAAGAGCAGAAGGAGGAAAAACAGACAAGGGAGAAGATATGGCACAAAGAACCAAACCAACATACAGGAGGAACAGACGGAGATAACTCATGCAACAAAGACATTAAACAGAGTAATAAATCTAACAAACATGGGGTTAACACAAGAGGCGGTAAAGACACTTACCCTAGGGCTAACTTTTTGCAGGGAGACAAACTTTGATTATACCCAGACCAGAATAGACCCGTACCAGTTCCCACGCAAACTGAAATTACGCAAGCATTTCTTCAACTTGAAAGCCAGGAACACTGGGGGAATGGAGGAACAAGCAACTATGGGAGCTACAATTCTCTGAGCGTATCAGACATAAATTTTCTAAGAGACTTGACGTAATTAGAAAGTGGAAACGAAACAGGCGAATTACCAGCCAAACAGCTGTGGAATCAGATCTTAACATTTGTGCCACATTGAGAACGCCATTCCGGCCCAAATCATTCTTCACTCCATTAATGAGTGAAAAGTGTGAAAAGAGTCATAAGAAATACAGACAAACAGTTCATGCTAAAACGCCTGCTGTCTGCACCAATGCTTGTGAGATATAAGTATTACTTTGCTTTGAAATAAACAGAAGCACCTCTAATTACTAAAGGCCTTGTTCAACACTTATTCTTCAAATTAGCTTTTGAGAATAAGGTGCTTCTAACTGTAACTTTGTGAACACTGGAAACCACAGGTGGCTTCATGTGGCGTCTGTTACTCAACTTACCAACAATAAAGCATTGGTATCGTTCATGGACATAAGTAAGAAGAACAGGGGCTACTGCAAAACAATTCTAATGAGTTGTCCCTTTCACCTACTGCCACATACAAGGGCACAAACCAGCATGATTGCCTAGGAGATGTATATGTGGTATGATCCTGAGCATTGCCTGTTTGCTAATATCCTTCCACTCTTTCAATGTTGCCTCTTCAACTGGCCCCAATCATAGTATGGGAGATGGAGAGGAAAGTTAATTAAAACAAGGGGATCCTGGATTTGTAAAGGATCTGAATCTTCCATCAGAATACCCAAGTAAAGCATGTGATAGTTATTGTGAAAGAAAGTCTTGATTTTGTTAAATACACAGAAATGAGTGCTATACTTCTCTTTTCGACCTTTGAGGGAATTCTACTTAATTAATAACTCCAAATCTGAAACCAATTTGCAGGCTCTTCAAGCAGCAGTGGCCCTTCCATTAGGGCAGAAAAGCCCTGACCCCCAACTTTTGGCAGATAGGAAGAGTGTCTATCAGGCTGAGCAAAGGTGAGCCAGACAGATATTCTTTATGTTCTAGGCAAGTAGCCTGGTACTATAAAAGTGCTAAATGTGCAGGTGCCTGTCAGCCTGAGCTGAACTTCGCTGGGCTGAACATGTCACATGACCATATTACCCCAGTAAAAAGCACTTGAAGGACCTCCCCCTTGTGAGGAGGGGTAGTGTAACTGATAGACTCGGACCTGGGTACTTCCGTTTTAAGTCCTGAAGTGCCCTGGGCTGAGTGTCAATCAGTGACACTTCATCACAGAGTGGGGTGGGGTCAGCAGTCTCACTGATCCTATCCCACTCTGTGGCGAGGTAGGGACCGACGCCTCCTTTCATTGGCTGACCTAAAGTCAGAAAAAGAGAAGAGGTGGCAGTCCCAACGCTTCAGAAATCTCAAAGGCTTTCCTCCCACCACCCGAGATCACTGCTGCAGCCCGGTAAGTTTTTTTTTCTAATGTGTGATATGTGCATGCGTGCATGTGTGTAGGCGTGAAAATATGTGTATTTGTGAGTACCTGTTGTGAGTGCGTGTTGTGAATGAGTATGTTTGTGCTTGTAAATGGTGTGTGTCTGCTCACTTGTGAATGCATGGCGGTGTGAGTCAGCATGCATACATGTGTGTGTGTGTGTGTGTTTGTTTGTGTGCCCCCCTGCTCGAATTGCCTTCTGCCACTGAACTCAAGAGCCTCCTCTGTTGTAGCATGACTTCTTTTCTTGCTGCTGCAGACAAGGTAATGCCAATTCTTGCTGGTGTTTCTTAAAGCAAGAAAAGATTACGTAGTCCCAGCCACAGTGTCCTATGCGAGGGTGAAGATTGGAATTGAGATGGAGAAAAGCGAATTTTCTGAAGGAAGGCACTAGTCTCCCAGGAAAGTACAGGCATACATTAGTATTGCAAACTCTGTGATGAGAAGAGAAGCCAGGGAGCAACTTTGTTTCACTGTATCAAATCATCGGCCATGAAAAACACTGTTAAAGATCAACCATAGCATGGCGTAAATAGATGCATTCTCTCCTTTTCATTTTTTTTTTTTTCATTCTTATCATCTTATGAACTTCTCTCAAGGGAGAATTTTTCCTTCTTTCATATTATTATATACATATCGTTGAACCTAATGATTTTTCCATATTATTATATACATATCATAGATCCAATGAATTTTCCTTGGTCTACATTAAGTATTTCTTCTATTTCAGTGGAGCTTGCACAAAGAATCTGAGATTTCTTTTTTTAAAGTTAGATACTACGTTTTCATCTGCACTTGTTTATGTCGCTGTGCAATGGCGATGAATCTAAAATGCTATGCTGAACGTAAACCGTGTTGGGCACCAGCAGCACTTCTCCTTTGTAATGTATATGTCTGACTCTTGTGGACATTTTCTGAATGATTCGGACGCAGGGGTGTATCTCCCACTACACCCCATTTATGACATCTCCTAGGAGGAAAAATAGTCACAGTGTCTGCATTAATGGAGAATGTTAGCAGGCTTTGATCAGCAGTGAGAAAACTGTAGTATTGTTTTCACTAACTTATTGGGGAGCACTAGCAATTAAAGCACTGTTGTACTTGATAATAGCCCCAAGAGATCATCAGAGGATAAAACTCTCTGTCTTCAGTCGAAACCCCGGAATGGTGTGCTGAGGCACCCTAGACAGCTAACAGAGTGAATAAACCATGCTAATAGTAGATTATCTGCCAGGCCAATATTATATTATAATATAAAATTATATAACATATACCGGAAGCATAACAATGCTGCAAAGTAAAGGCAGAGAGATTCTTTGTCCTGACTAAATCCTCTAAAAAATGCTTACTGCATACATTTTCCCTGTCGTACCATGAAGAGTGTTTGGTTTCAAATCACATTTATCTTCAGTAGGGCTTTCAAGACTTCTCATAATGTTTCCATAGCAGTGCTCCCCATTCCTGGAATGTAAATAGGCCTGAAAAACGATTAATTGAATCCTCAATGAGGAAGACCCCTTTTTGTCTTGGAAAGGAACGGTAGATATAATGTTGCTCATGCACCACGGTTTCTGAAACATTACATAACGGAGGTGATGAACTCGCAATTACATTTACTTTTAGCTGTGCTGAAGAGCAGGCCCTAATTTAGAAATCGATTGTAAGCACAGCCAATTCTACAGCAGGGTAATTTACATTAACTTCCGGTTTTTAGCCCCTGCAGGAAAAACTGGTGAAAGTAACCCGTCAAAAAAGTGTACTAAGTGATTTTACTGACTATTTCACCGTTGACTAACACCAACCTTTATGTTTAGGGAGGGTTTAAGTGGAATGAAAAAACTGGGGGTCTCTCAGAGAGGTGTGGTCATTGTAATTAAGGGCGTGGCTCAAAAACACGTAAGCTGCAATCTGTGCTTAGCATAGTGTGCCACCTCACTTCTATTTTGTTTTTTCTGTCATTCCATCCAGAAATTTGATACAACAAATAACATGATACCTACAATAAGTCATGACTGTTGGCTTTGTCAATGGTTGTTAGTTGCATAAGATAAATAAGCAGAAACTATGGCTTGAATATATATTGAAAAAGCTTCCATGTAAAACCCTGGTGACACCACCACAATGTTGCTGCTCCTGAGTTTCAAAATGAGAAGGGAAATACAGAGAGAAAATGACTCTCTTTAAAGAATTTCCGGTCCCTACAAAGGCTCACCTGGCATGTCCAAAACAACAATCGATGGACAGAATGCAGAACACTGTCATACATTCACCCCAGTACAGAGATCTGGGCCTAAATTCATCGTTTTTTTGCACTCCACACCACCCTAGGTCAGACATGGCCATATGCAAATCAGCCTTGACCCTGTGCCTCATGGGAACAGTCCAGCCCGAACTGCCAAGCCATGTCTTTCCTGGACCGGAATCAAGCATCCAAGAACCGGTTTCTGGCTATCAGCCTTCATCAGCCTGGATAGCTTGACTCCAGTGGTGTGGAGAGCATGGAACTCACGTCTGAGCATACTCACCTGGCATGTCGTCATGACGTAACTTCTCCACAAGTGAGAAGTGAGTACGCGCACATCGATGTGCCTGCTGTCACTGCACTCCGGAAAAAAACTGATAGATTGTGCCACGGCAAAAAGCAGAGCCTGATAGAGACCAGTTTCTAGGCCCTCTTCAAAAAACTGCCGTTGGTGAGACCCAGGCCACTTAACGCCTGGGTTTAGGTGAAGATGATGGGGCACAGAGTAGTGGTGATATCGTCAAGGCCAAATATATTCAGAAATTATACAAATGTGAAGTAACACAATTACCATGGTTTACACCAATCTGCTGCCGTGTTGCTGCCCTCTAAATGAGGGGTTTTAATGTTTAAACCATGAAACAAAAAAAGGGGGGTATATTCACAAGAACGTGTGCTAAACATCACCAAAAATGCTAACGCAACTTTACACATTGCAGCCTATCGCGGGAAAATAACCCTGTGTCAATGTGGAATTCACAACAAGGCGGAACCATGTGATAGTCTGCCGAAACCACAGCCAATGTCCGCGATACAACCACCTCGACGGAGATAAAAACACAAACCACAACACAAAAAAAATGCGCGATGAACCCATTCGCGATGAGGAAAGCAGAGATAAGCACCGCCAGGCTCGTGACACACACAGAAGTGAAAACCACACTGCCTGAAAAGGAGAAGGGTGAGCCAATTCAGAGCTAAAGAGACATCTCACACACAAGGCAGCACACACACATAGGAAGCAGAGCACCCCAACATTGAACACATTGTGGTACAAATACCAACATTTGCACTAACGATCACAGGACACATGTGCACCCGCCTGTGGCCGGTAAAAGGCCATATGCATCTGGCAAAGCACGAAACAGGGACATGATAATACACAAGTACAAACCCACAGTCCTGATGGGGTAGCAATGCACGTATGGCAGGGAGCTAGAGAGTCTGTGACACACACATTGGCATACAAATCAAGACACAACACAGTTGGAGACAAGTGAAAGTGCGGAAACTTTATCAACAAGTGCGTGTCAGTATGGCCAAGAGAAGTGCCATGACATGCAGACCAATGCAGCAACATGCCTGAATGAGGAAGGTAGGAAAGCGCCCATGTCCACCTCGGGTGGAGTCCATCACCAACACAAGTCAGTGCCAACCCGCGTTGGTTGTCCGCACCGGGATCATGAGTCCAGGCCAATGCAACCATGTCCACTGACTTCCTGGACAGTTCATCAGATTCCCAACCTGCAACCAGGCGTCGGGACACGAGCAATGGGTCACATCCAGTTGTGGCTGCAGGTAGCTTGTCACTGTCCATGAACGCGAGTGCAGCAGCGTAGGCCAACAGCTCCAATGAGCGATCGTCGTCCAACACATCTGACATGTTGTCGACGTAATCCATCAGCTGACCCGGACAGATGTGCTGACTCCAACCACTCGACCCAATGTGCACCAAAGCCCAATCGAGTAGTGGCTCAATGTGCTCACTGCACATGACGACTTGTGCAATCTCCCAGGCCCAGTTACCAGCCTGCATGCCAAACATCCATGCATGCCATAAACAGGTATCACTGTGACACTCCTGGTCGTGGGCCAACAGGGGACGCACACACGTGTCAAAATCCAGGTCAGCTACCGTTATGTTGGAGAGGCTGACATCCATGGATCATTCGATTATGCACGAGCGACAATGCAATACAGGCTGAAGACAGGTGATGTTCACAAGGCAGAAGCTCAGCCTTTAAGTGATCCACAGCACTGCCAACGGCAGTGCCCCCAGTACATGCAGCAGACGTGCATGGTACAGGTCCATGTGACTGGAGTTGAGCATGTGTCCGGGATGGTCTGCCATTGCATCAGTGACTCTGCTTGAAGCGGCACTGGCTTGCCCTTCTCCAGTCCAATGGATGAAATGGCACAGCTAGGTGCAATGAGCAGTGTCTGTGTGTAATGGGTGCAGGCCTGCGATGGGGTGGGAGTACGTGTGAAGGCCATTTCACACACGCTAACTAGGACCAAGGACTTCTGCGTGTGGGATGTGTACACGTTGGTCTCATGTCAGGCAGTGTGTAGTGTGGGAGTTGCTATCAAATGCTGTCGTATCTGTCAGAGGGTGCTGGCCACATGCAAGTTCCTGCTCGGAGCTGCAGATGTGCTACCACCAGATAGTTCAGACAAAGGACCTTTCATGCCTACAGTAACTTCAACATTGGCATGCATACAGGAGATGTACAGAGGCCTGTCATGGGTGTGGTGGGATGTCTGCGACCCTGGGAATCATGGATGATATGCCCAGCACATGGCACATGAGGGACCTCACTTTGTGTTATGTTGCCACACAGCTGCTCCTCCTTCCAATGAGCCCCCACACTTGTGTGCGCTGTGCGATTGCATCTCGTACACTCCTACGGCACACCATTGGAATGCCTGTCGGCGCATGTCCAGCAGCATGCCAACAACACCGTGACGCTGGACTTTGAAGGTGTGCAGCCACATGATGGTCCGTACAGAGAGGACACAGGTGTACAGCCCAGTTCTGGCTGTGACCATGCTGCGAATATGGCCAGGTGACTGACTCATGCATCCGCAAGACTGATACACATAACACTTGGCATGCATGTGCCAAGACCCCGAGCGCTCTTGCACTCCTACAGGTCCCCGTACGTGCGGGCTTGCCCTCCTGGTGCATGCTACATTGCAACATCAGCTACTGTGGCCCTGGTGGCGACTACACCCCAACACAGAGACACACGTACCGCACCCTCTGCCCAAGGCCAGGTCCAAGCCACATTCTGCTCTTCCTGTCAAATCATCACACCCCTGCAATGACCTGATGTACGCCGGACCAGCACAGGACACTTGTGCATGCAGGGGGGTGCATGCACAGCTACATGTCCAGGGTCACTGCCAATGCTGAGGTGACATGGTAACATTCGCTGAAGATGTTGTGAACATATCTAGGACCCTATTTAAATATTCCCGATTTATGCCCTTGTGTGGTTATAACAAATCATATCCTTATAAAGGCATAAGAATCATATCCATATTTAGTCATAGCCAATGCAGTCCAAATACGGCAAGGCTACTCCCATAGACTCCTAGAAAGTACAACGCGTTCTTAAAACAAACCAAGCCTCCAGCAGCCCGGGAATTCCCCCTGCTTCTGTTTTGATTCGTCCAAGAACTCCTGGAGTCCTGAAAGAACTGTGAGTTCTTAGTGACGTCTTATGTCCAACCTTACGTCAAACTCGGCACCTTCCAGGTATAAATATACCAGCATCCGCCTTAGCAAACACACGGTGGTTTGGAGCAGATTGGCTATCTACTTACCCGACGCCCTGCTGAAACGAGTGCTGAAGGAAGCCGACCCTCCCATTGACGCACTGAGAGAGACGCTGTCTTTTCTCCTGCAGAGAAATCCTGCTCCAGTGTTTCCAGTCACCCTTGCGGGTTGCTGGGATATCGAGTCCTGAGAGAGAGATACAAGACCTCCTTCATTCTATAACCGAGGTACGGAGCTGATTAGACCCTTAGAGAATTCTTGATTCTGATTCTTGGCAAAAACTATCTTAACTCAAACTATATCTCACTTACTCCTTCCCACATACTAGGCTTAGGTTAGGTGCACCGGGGTAGGCGTATTTTAGAAACACCAGTTGAGTACGTTTAGTCAACTTTTATCATTGTATGTATTTTATCCATTTTAAGTATCTTATGGCTTAGAAACCATATAAATGCTTTTACAGTATTATTTCATAATACTCCTTTTACTGTATGCACTTTACTTTATGACAAGTATTGCAATTGTGGCAATTCACTTCTAGTGCATGAGAAAGAAGACTGCTCAATAAATAACCACTTTTATTGAAAACGCCCGTCTCTCTATTTCTCTGCATTCCTGGTGAAACTAAGCATGCACGATTGACTGAGTGAAATAGCTGTCTATTGTTTCCGCGACTCTGGAGATATACTCCTTATTCTGCAGGGAGCAAAGTTGTCATGTTTATGCGGTTGTCAGAGACGAATCCCTTCTTGTCTATTCAGGAAAGTTAACACCTTCTTGTTTACTCGAGAAAGTTTCTAGTGACCTCTGAGCTAGCTGGCATTCATAATTATGTCTAACATATTCAGTAGAGACCTAGTCGACCTCAGTCCTACGTCTAAACTATCGTTTATGTTATTCCAATGCGCAGAGCCTATTGGGAATATAGGAACTACACTACATGGCGCCCAACGTTTGGTAAGGCGATAATTTAACGCTAGATACTAGAGTAACTCAGTCGTGCTTTTCACACAGACCCCTTTTTCCCGTAAAAACTCCAATAGACGTCTGGAGTGGGTAAAAGGTTAATATCCGCCAGAACTTAGTAGGAAGAGATTCCTATGTATTAGTTTTTGGTTTAGTCAACGTTGAAGGATACAGTGTTCCAAAATATTGTGCACCTAATCTTTGTTTCTTTGAAAACTTGCTCTGCAAACTTTCTGTCAGCAAAATGTCGGAAGGTGAAGAGGAGAGAGAAAGAGAAGCGTTAGCAACTCAACTTTTAGCGGAGGGCACAAGTCTCCGGCAAGATGACCCGGAGGCTATAATAATACCAGTTAATGTAAGGAAGAGTGTAACTAACAAACTTATAATTAATGGAGTATCACCAAGAGGTGGTACAGTCATATTTGTGGTAGAGGCCCATGAATATCGGCAGACAGAGGTATTCTATTCATGGATACACTTTCCAGCAGCACATGCTGTGACACACGAGTTTCACTACTACAAAATAGATGAATCTCCAGAGGAATACGTCCCCTTCGAGGACATTGAAATTCCGATAACATACCAAGAGCATCAACTCTGGTTTAATGGCGCCCTAAAACATAAAAATCACTTCACCAGGCTCGGTCCACTAGGTAGACCAGGAGCCACATGGCCGGTTCTAGCAAGCTAAACACAACACCCAGACATTGAAAAAATGTCAGACCAAGAACTTTTAGTGAAAATAAAAGAATTAGCAAAAGCATATAGAGAATTAGTTCAATTGACAATTGACGGTGTAGCGATCTGCCAAAAATTTAAAGAAACAGATATAGCAGAACAACCTTTTGGACTTGCCAGAATAATTGAAAAATCCTATGAAGAATTAGGTAGAGATAATTTCGGTGGGAAACCACTAAAACCACAACTAACTGAAAATCCTGAAAAAACCTTTATTAAGAATAATCTCAATTTTCCAAAAAAGAGGTGGGAGGGCAATAAACAAACCACTCCCAGAGAAAAACAGTTTCAGTCCAGAGGAAGGTCTCCTCAACAAAGAGATAGATCTCCAGAATGAGGGGGCAAGTCTCCACAAAGGGAACCCTCGGAAAAAAGGTACAACCTAAGAAATAGGGACAATTTGAGAAAACCTGACAGATATCAAGATATTGATACACGTCCCTCTCGATCTTTTCAGACTTCCTCACAGAAATCGGAAAGAAGAGGACGGTCAGAACATAAAGAAGAGCGCGTCAAGTCCAAAGACAAGGAACCTGCTCATCAAAGTAAGAAATTACAATTTCCAAAAAAGAAGGTAGCTAGAATTAAAATAAAACATGGAGAGGATTCTGAAGACACAACTGAAAAACGGAGAATGGGCCCAGACAATGCTAGACAGAGCAGCAGAAGTCCCCATAGCTCGCAAGATCCTGATGAATCTTCTGGAGACAGTGGACACAAATGAATACATTCAAGTGGAAACTGCAGACACCAGAGTTAGCATACCCCATAAATTATATGAAATAACATTACGTATAGAGGGAGTCAAAACTAGGAAAATAAGAGGTCTCTTTGGGGAGAACCTATCTAAAGGCTATGATATCCTTCTAGCAGAAAAAGACTGGCCACCAGAGTTTGTCGGGGAGTGCCCACATGGCGAAGAAATGATTATGCCTGCCTTCTCAAATCACATTCCAATTCATAAAAAACACACATATGCTAGAAAATGGGCAGTGGCCCAAGCCCCTGCATTATATAACAATCGTGTAGGATGGGATGAGGATTCTCCTCACCATAAAATTCAGTTAAAAAATCAACCTACTGCACAGAGGCAATATCCTGTTAAGCAAGAAGCTAAAAAACAAGTCAGGGAGATCTTAGATCAACTTGAATATCAGGGGGTGATTGAAAAATGCACATCACAAATGAACAACCCTTTGTTTCCTGTCTCCAAACCAGACGATTCATATCGTCTAGTTTTGGATTACTTGTTGCAAAACATTTGCAGTACAGAACTCACACAGTGCAACACTAATGAATAACATTGTGCGCAAAAAATATGAAACAACATTAGATATTTCAAATGGCTTCTTCTGTCAAAACATTGCACCAGAAAGCAGGTATTTGACCGCTGTCTCCAGTATGGGGACCCAGAAACAATTTTGTCGTCTCCCACAGGGATTCAAGAATAGCCCAGGATTATTTTCAGCCAGGGTAACAGAGTTACTACAAATGTATGATGATGAGGCATTATCTTATGTCAATGTCATCTATCTTACAGACGATGACATGGAGACACACTTGAAAAGACTGAACACCATAATACTTGGGTTCGCATCTGAAGGGTACAAATTCAACTTTAAAAAATCACGAATTGCCCACCTAACTGTCCTATTTTTAGGATATGAATTATCAAGTGAAGGCAAAAGCCTAGCAGACAACTTCTTAGAGAAGTGTGCAGTACTCCAAGCTCCAAAAACACTGAAAAACTTACAATCAATTCTAGCTTTCTTGAATTTCGGAAGAACTTACATTCTAAATTATGCAGAGAGGGTTAAACCTCTCTACGAATTAATAAAACCTGATTTCAAACCAATTATTTGGACTCAGAAACACACAGAAATTTTACGATCATTACAAACAGACATGTTACCTAAAACAAAACTGCAAACACGCGCAAACTAACGCAACTTAGTAATCCGAGTCATCCCATGAAGATGTGGATTCACATACCTGACCTCTAATTAGGGAGAAACAGTACCAATAGCTTATAAATCACACTTGTACACACAAGCTGAAATGAAATTCAGTTCTACTGAAAAAATTCTGACTGCGGTTCAAACTGCTGTAGCAAAAGAAAGAGACCTCGCACAAGGTAAACGTATAATAATCATTACACCAGTACCTGCCCTAGAAGCAGTAACAAGAGCAAGCATTCCCAATGCTAAAGCTTTACATTCGAGATGGATAAAATGGGTTAATTCTCTTGCTGCATCAGACGTAGTATTCGAATTTGATCCTAACTTAAAAACGCAAGAATTTCTCCAATACGAATATGAATGTCCTCTGCCAACCGAAATCCTGCCTCTCGAACATTACGGCTGTACGGCTGTATAATATATACAGACGATTCAGCACAACCCGCAGTTGGGGGTAAACAGGCATAGAGTGCTGCGTGCGCGATTGTTAAAGGTCGTTGGCATGAAGGAAAATTTAGACCACTGGTCCCAAAAACATAATCACTCGGAGACTGTACAGCTCAGCGAGCTGAACTACAGGCTTTTAAGATGGCGCTTGAAAATACCGATTGCGAATTCCCCACACTAATAGTGTGCGATTCATATTACTGCGTTCAGTCTTACAATGAATACTTGCAGAACTGGGTTGAAAACGGCTTCAAAGATGCAAAAGGTGGCACAATCAGGCATAAAATGCTATGGGAACAAGTAGTTATTTTACAGAAAGAACTACGAAAGACTCACATGATACATACGTAGGTACTTCGACGTGATGGCATTCACGTTGCAGGGAATTCATTGGCTAACAGAGCCAAAGCGGCAGCTGTTCAACCGGCTTCCGTAGCTACAAAAAAGCGTTCTAAAAAACAAATAGATGGAGAAACCATGCTGGCAGTAAAAGCCTCATTAAAAGGCGACTATGTGGCATTACCTCTCAACTATCCACTCAATGATACATACATAATTGATGCGAACACCGTTCCTTTTGCTCAAACCCCAAACACGAACCGGAGGGCTTACACGATTCAAGAAGCAAACATGGGAATGCAGGGGCGTAGCTAGAGCTTGTGGTGCCCGGGGCTACCCCTCAGATTGCCGCCCCCTCCTTTGCTGGGGAAAAGGACGGTGCGCACTTGAAAGATGTCCGAGTCTCCGAGAGACACGTAGTATTTCTGCTAACAGTTACCTCGATCATGCAAGTTACATGCACATACATGACACGGTCATTGGCAAAGCCAATAGCTCTGGCGAAATACGTGACCTATTGGCTGTGCCAATGGTTGTTTTGTTTTTTATAGGCACTGTGGGATCAAATGATTTGCCCAGAATCACAGGATGTTAATTGCAACCACTGGCAAGCTGCTAATATATAAAAGTGGTGGGGTTCCTATAGAATTCCAGGAGTGAAAATACCAGGAAAATGCAGCTCAGCAATTCAACTGCATCACGGAAAAACAGCAACAGTGTAATTTACTAAAGGGAATGTTTTCTATCATCTACTATTTCCATCCATTTCCAATCAGTATGGCAATGGGTAACAGGGTCTACAGAACAAAGAGTGGGTCCAAGTGAGACTAGATTAGCTGGAAGTGGAGAATATTCCCTAAATACTATTATCTGTACATAGCTGCCAAGGTTTCAGATTGCCATGTGTGACATTTTCATAATTTCAGTGAAATTATGGGTGACATTTCAACGACTATGAGTGACACTTTCTGGCGAGCAAAATCATGCAATGAAAACGAGGGAAACTTATAAATATGAGAAATTATAGCAATTTGAGCAACAAGAAACTCCAAGAAGTTCATGAAACTGCTGCAGAGCACCAGAAATGAAAGGGCACTAACACTAGTGCTCCCTCCTGTAACCTGACAAAGGCAACAACAATACTAAAGTCAGTGGCAGGCTGGCTGCCTGACAAAAACTTTGCAGAGATGCATAACCTTAAGAAAGTTTAGAACTTCAGTAGGCAGACCTAATTAAAATGATGTATTGGTTCGTTAGCTACACAACGTATTCATCAAAGTGACCAGGGTAGCCCAGGTTGAAATTCTGGCCGATATTCCCACGGTGGATTTTGTAATTTCATTTATTTTGCTCTGTATTCATGACAGAGTATTGCTGGACAACTTAAAGAATATTTGCTGTGTCTTCTGTCTGTGTTTCAAGTTTTCAGTGATTATATAATTTGGTTGATAATGCTTTAAAAGACTGTCTGTAAACTCTGGTGGCCCTGCATGCTAAATGCTTTATTCACATGCTATGGGATCCCATCTGCACCGTGGGATTAAGTCGATGCCGGTCCGCCTCACTTCCTGGCTGTCCTGACAGCCCTTATACATCAAGGGAAGCACGCACTGCTCGGCAACGCCTCGGAGGCCTCATGGCGACAGGGGCCGCAAGTGAGCCTGAGGCAGAGGCTATTGATTTATTTATTTATGTGGTTTTTATATAGCGCGGATTTACCCGAAGCATCAGAGCGCTTCACAATAGGACCAGTAATGATACATGAGGAGAAAATTAAAAGTGAACAAATTACAAATGCTGACGTTAAGTTACGAGGTAAAAGTGACAATTGTGAGCAAACAAAATTCATGAGGCAGCAAACAGTGCATTACAGGAGGAAAAAGTGACATGTGTGCAGGTTACAAAAGAGTACAAAGTACAATTAGAGGTGTAATACTGCAATATATGCTAGAGACACTCAAGCACCAGAAGTGTGCCCCACATTGCAGTACTGTACTGGAATCCTCGGCTGCTATTCTCATTGTGCCTGCCTGCAGCGAACACCACTCACCGCACTATGGAGCTATCGGGTTACGCTTTGACCTTTGAGTCAACGGCTTCTGCTGCCAACCCTGCTGGACAGCCAGCGAGTGCAACCCACCCCACCCCCCTCTCATACCACCTAGGACTCACTCAGCTGGGGGGCGAATGGCATTGCTGCCTGGGAATGCTTCTTGCAGCATCTGCCCCGATATAACGCGGCTGGTGCAGATCAGCCCACAGCTGAGGTCTGACTGCGTCCTCCTTTCCATCGGCTCCCTGAAGCACAGCGAAGGCAACACTGTGCCTCCCTCCTGCCATCATTGCGCACCGGAGACCCGAACCCCCCCCCCCACTACTTCTACTTTTATCTCCTCGTGCTATATCTGCTCGGCTAGGAAAATTAGCAAAAGTAAAACTGCAGGAATGCCAGAATCCTGAGTACAGTGAGCAGTACAGATAGGCTCCAAATAAATTAGGGTTTAATTCATACTAAAATGAAACTCACAACTTACATGACAGGAAAGTCTCTGTGCGCAGGGGCCCGGTCCGGCGGCCGCGGCGGACGGAACGCCAGCAGACCCGGCGATGATCATTCATGCCTAACCCTCAAGCACACTAACATGATGCCGCGCGGCCATGATGCTGACCAGTCAGTGGTCGGACCAACGACACAGGCTGCACATCTAGTCCGACCCCGGCCCTGCCACTTCTTCTCCAGCCTCACTTTCAGTTCCAGAACGGACGTGAGGTCACATCCGACCCCGGTGGCGCCACAGAGCTGCCCATCTGCACACGCAACGAGTCACTGCAGATTTGTTACATTGTAGCAGAGCACCAAGGCACTGAGATCTTTTCTTTAACTCTTATTAGTCTGAGCCTAGCAAGAAAACTTTGTGCTGCCTGGGGCCCGGATCGGCCGAGTGCACGGTACTCAGCCAAATGACAAGGCACCAGTCTGTGCTAGATCCTGCCGCGGCCGCAACGGGTCTCGGCCTCCAGTCAGTCAGTGCCGGCCGCCTCCAAAAAGTTGCTGCCTGGGGCAGACCGCCCCCCCCGCACCCCTTAGCTACGCGGGTGTGGGAATGGGTCTGAGGCACCAAGAGATCTTGAAATCTCTAATAGAATTGCAATCACAATACTGGTGGCCGGGGATGAGCGTGCAAATTTATAACTTTGCAATGGTTTGTCAGGACTGCAACAGAGATCGCAATTGTGAACCGGACCAGATACCAGCCCAGACACCCTTATTAGACAGCATTAGGCTATCTATACGCAGACATCCACACGGAATAATGCCACCCCATAATTATTAAGACGAGATTCATTTAGATGTGGCCCCAGCGCTCGGCTGACGCCAGAACTGTTATAAAAGATTTGCGAGTCTTTATCGGCACATACGCAATTGGCATGCTACATTCTGACCAGGGTCCTGCCTTTAGCTCTCGAGCTTACAAGGAGGCCATGGCCAGCATGGGCATTGCATTGCGGTACTCTAGTCCATTCCATCCCAAGGGAAATGCGGTAGTGGAGAGAAAAAAACGGGACATAAAGCAATCTATAACAGCGAGGGTATTAGGGTCAAACATCTAACAAGTGTCCAACGTAGTCTTAATAATCTGCCAAGAAATTCTCTGGGTGGAATCACTCCGTATGAACTTTTGTTTGGTACAAGAATGTTAATCGAAGACCTCGATCATCAGACTTCAGTGGTGAAAGAAAAAACCTTTGATATCAAAGATCGTTTGGCTGTCTTACAGGACTTAAATGAAACAAGAAGAAGTCTAAGTAACACAAAGCTAAAGCCAATGGCCACTGCAGAAAAACCACCTGTCCCAGCAAGAGATGTCTGGATTCCAAAGATTGGGGATCTGGTCAGAGAAAAGATCGCGGCGAAGAAGGAATTTGGGCCTTCTTACAGAAAAGCAGTACCTGTCTTAGCTGTCAGCGGAACATGATCATTAGTACTACCGCCCTTTGCTGGTAAAAAGGAGAACAGAGTTGTGTCAATCGACCTGGTAAAACCACAATCATGTGGCCAATAATAAGTACTAGGCCCAGTGGACTCCCAAGAAGTAGCAGAAGACCAAACCTTGCTACAATCCAAGAGGTTCAAACTGAGAGACTAATCACTTTTGATAAACCTGCAGTGAATAAAGAAGGACTATTCAACAAAGCCATGGATCTTGTGCCTCTTGAAACCCAAATTACAACAGTTCATCAAGAAACACCTGTCTACAATGATGTAGCCTCTGAACATACATATCCAAAGATAAATGAAAATCTGGAAGCAATTCCAACAATTGACAGTACTGCATCTGGGTACTTCATCAATTTCGATGACTTTTCTGATGATCCAAGTGAACATGAGGACCAGCCAACAAACAATACTTTCAAAGAAAAAATGACTAAACTTTTTCATCAACTCAAAGAAACATATCTAAATTCACCATGGATTGAATTGTGGATTGTGTTACGTGTACGTTTCCTCCTACTTTAGCTCATTTTGGTTTTAAGCTTGGGAAGATTTATTGATGGAAAATACAGTACAATGGACACAGCAAGTCAGAACATCAACTTGGTTCTAAAGCCACACAGATCGTCTCACATCGAAAAAAGAGAACTGTCATCAGTGAACATCACAGCCATTCCTATACCTGGTGGTGTAGCATGGGACGCAACTGATTACGAAATCTATGGCCCGTTTGAACTCTTGAAATATCCACATCAGCTCAAGGTTTCTTTAAGTGACTTTGTATCACTTAGTACTTTCTCTGATGATTGGGACTTTGAAAATATTAATAATATGATGTCAGACTTAGAAATGTCAGCAAAATTCACAGAACATGATTATTTACAAGGTTCATCAAATTATGAGGAAATGTACTGTTTTAATCATTATGGTCATCACTATTTGCATAAATCTGCTAATCCTAGAAATGTTTTTACTTATAATCAATGGGAACATTGTCCAACACCGCCAAAAGGCAGTTCAAAAACATTTAATGAGAAATTCCCATACTTCTCTGGGTTTAATAACACTGATCCAGAAACGTTTTATCTTAAAATCATGAATAAGACAGGAATGAAAAACATGTTGACAAATACTAAATTAATTTATTCTGAAAAGTTTTATGAAAAAATGTCTACATTTGGTTTTGAATTTTGGAAAAATACCATTGAGACTTAGACAGTCTAGGGTGCAAAAGACTGGCAGGTACAAGGACTAGAATCGTTATTCAGAGCCTGCATGATCCCAGAACAGATAATATTCCTGAATAACACCATTCAACAAACAACCTGTCTTGGCCTAGCCAAGATAAAAGACTTAAACAAACCGTCTATTCCAAAGCCCATACCTGATAGTAATAGCACTACAGAAGTGGAGATAGATGTATCCCATATATTACACCAAAACAGAACTAATCCTGATTGGAGAAAATAGTTGATCTGGCCCATAGACACTAGTAACTGTCATGATAGATTCCTGAACAAAACACAGGGGTTCAAACAGACCAGGCCAGACCCAAGATATTCCCAGAGACAACATCCAGGGATAATAACAACATTTTGGGGCCGATTAGGATGGCGGACGGACTTGCGTCCGTCCGCCACCCTTGAGGAGGAGGGAACGTCCGCAGGGGCTGCGGCGTTCCCTCCGTGCTGATTAGGATGTGACCGCCAGGGTGGCGGTCACATCCTCTATATTTAACATTGCGGCGGGTGCAGCTTCAAGCTGCACCCGCCGCAATGTTAAAAAAGCATGTTTTACATTTACATGCACAAAGCGGCCGGCACCGCACGGTGCCTGCTGCTTTGTGCACGCAAATGCAGGGGGGTACCATAGGTACCCCCCATGTGCACCCCCCACCCCCCATTCACCCAGGGGGCCCGCAACGGGCCCCCAAAGTGAATGTCCGTATGCTTTTCCATGGCGGAAAAGCCGCCGTGGAAAAGCATGTATTTACGAACATCCTAATATGGCGGACGGTGTCTCATAGACACCGCCTGCCATGTTATAGCTTTTCCGCCACGGTCGGAAGCCGACCGCGGCGGAAAAGCGGCGGACGGAATTCCAGACCCACCAGCCATCCTAATTTGGCGGTGGGTCTTTGGAGGCTCCGCAGCGGTTTTTCCGCATCCTCCAGGCCGGCGGACACTTCCGCCGGCCCGGAGGATGCGGAAAAACCGCCATCCTAATCGGCCCCATAGTGTAGGAAAACTATGCCTCGAGTGGCTACAGAAATCCACACTACCTGAAATTAAGCAACACTTGACTTTACTTAAAGAAGATGCTGACTTGCGAGATTTCATATTGGGACCTCGCAAACAGCATCAAAAACGTTTCGTATACGCCGGTATATATGCTGCTTAAAACGAAGCTTGGAAAGTAACGCGAATTGAAACTGCTGAAAAAATACGAGAAATTGATCGTATTAATTTGGCAAAATCACTGTCTGTAGTGAACAATGGATTAACGACTCTGTCCTCCAGAATTTATTAACTGGACAGCATTGTATCATCTGCTATTGATATAATAGAACAGGATATGCTAATGTTACAACATGGCCAGTCTCAATTACGTTCTATTGTACAGTTAGGCTGGACGTTACAAAACCTCCGTTCAGGCTACGTTCCATGGCGTCTAATCAACACAGCGTCATTATTTTCTATCTTTAACCTTACAGATAAACAAATCTCTTTGGCACAAAAAGGAGCAGACTATATGGTGCTGAGAATTGAAAAACTAGAAAAATGACCATTGACAATGTCAGAACGACCTGTCATCGAATGGATAATACATGGTACAATTACAATTCCGATAATGACTTTTCAGTTTCAATATTGCCAAAAGTATATACCAGCAGGCCTGTATGAAAGGTTGGGTAAATGATACATCAAGTCAACCTGGAATTTACCTTATACACATAGATGTTATAGTGAAGGGAAAAAAGAGGTATGTCTTAGTGGTAATCACTGTAAAAATTCACTAAGCGGTACACTTCTGTGTCAAGGGATTAACTTGCATGGAGCCTGCGAAGGTTCATCAAATAACCTTTCATGTCACCAGCACAGCACCCCTGCTACACAGATAGAGCCTTTTTTCAGACAGCTTTCCAACGGCAGCTACGTTATAATAAGTGACCACAGCTGTTGTGGCATGGTGCCAGGAACGGCCTATATCGTGAGCGTTACTTCCAGGGTCATGTATGCAAGTATTGTATCCAAACAGCAAACCAGACAAGGAGGCAGCAATATGGCCTTCTCTGAATATCTCTTCTATTCGAATTGATACTTTAAGCAGAATGAAGTCTATTCTTTTTCAGACAACTGTGCCTTTTACCTCGTCCAAAGAGACGTATGATCTGCAAGTTGAAAGGACAGCGGCAGAGATACATACACTATTATCGACAAATTGCCGCGTGCACAATTTTTCGGGACTATTAGCACCCTTTGAAGCAGTCCTGAGCATCTTCCCGAATTTCGTGCACTCTGTGTTTGGCGGCCTGCCTCTCCTCTTGGGACTCGTAGCAGGATTTTTATTTTTGTTCCTTCTCATCCAATATGGCAAGTCAAGTCACAGACAAAACCCAGGCAACAATGGAAGACACGATCCTAGAAATGAGATACCGAGAGCAGATTACTAAGGTCCTCGGCTTGGCTCGGCTCGGCTAAGAGATCTGAATACTACCTGGTTTCTTTCATTCAGACCAATCTGGCAAGATTGCATATTACCTGTTCTACGATGCCTGCTATGCGGAGAAGAATGCGTGTTGGACGTCTGTCTTACACTACCATCAGCAGTACCTGTGGATATCGACACTTTGCTTGGTTCGGGAACGGCTCATGAAACGTGTTGTCCCCAGCGGGCACCTATTCTGATGACGGCATTCTTTGAGACCTCACAATTACGATTAGGTGGCAGTGAGGTACGAGATGGAAGCGGCAGACAGGTACAACCTTCTGTGACCATTGCTGATCCAAACATCGATGATGGCAATGAATCTCACATTTGCACTATTTCTACTTTTTTGGACTTGGTCCAACTTTCACCTACTGTTGTAGACAAATTCTTTGCCAGCCTATCTGAGTTAATGTTCTCCCCTAACAACGAGAATAACTTTTAAAAGAAAAAACGAGCACACAGCGTTCCCTGAACTCTGAATTCAGCCTTCAGTTTTGATAAACAGAACTTCTAAAAACATTGGAACTATTTTTTTCCCTGAAAGCGAAAAAAAAATTCCGTTCCAAAATATTTTTCAAAACATGATACTCTGCTTAAAGTAGAACTATTCTTAGAGAACAAGATTTCTATTTTTAGAGACTCTAGAGACAATATTTTGACTTAGCCTCTAGCACATGTACAGTCTTGTATAAATATGTGATGAAATGGTCTCGACCTTCTCTTGTGTATTAAGAGCCATTTCATAAATGTATTTTTCGCAACTTCATTCAGCAAAAATTTTAACGTACTATATATGCCTTATCTGAATGATACCACTGCTTGAAAACGTACAGTATAATACTCATTTTTCGTGTATATATCATTTCAAATGCATTTTATGTATTTTGGGGTGGGTTGGAAAACACATGCATCTTTATATGTTTAGTATTGCTTAGTATTTAGTAATGATGGACATTATACGTGGAGTGGGTGTTGTGAACGTATCTAGGACCCTATTTAAATATTCCCGATTTATGCCCTTGTGTGGTTACAACAAATCATATCCTTATAAAGGTATAAGAATCATATCCATATTTAGTCATAGCCAATGCAGTCCAAATACGGCAAGGTTACTCCCATAGACTCCTAGAAAGTACAACGCGTTCTTAAAACAAACCAAGCCTCCAGCAGCCCGGGAATTCCCCCTGCTTCTGTTTTGATTTGTCCAAGAACTCCTGGAGTCCTGAAAGAACTGCGAGTTCTTAGTGACGTCTTATGTCCAACCTTACGTCAAACTCGGCACCTTCCAGGTATAAATATACCAGCATCTGCCTTAGCAGACACACGGTGGTTTGGAGCAGATCGGCTATCTACTTACCCGACGCCCTGCGGAAAAAAGTGCTGAAGGAAGCCGACCCTCCCATTGACGCACTGAGAGAGACGCTGTCTTTTCTCCTACCGAGAAATCCAGCTCCGGTGTTTCCAGTCACCCTTGCGGGTTGCTGGGAGATCGAGTCCTGAGAGAGACCTCCTTCATTCTATAACCAAGGTACGCAGCTGTTTAGACCCTTAGAGAATTCAGATTCTTGGCAAAAACTACCCTAACCCAAACTATATCTCACTTACTCCTTCCCACGTACTAGGCTTAGGTTAGGTGCACCGGGGTAGGCGTATTTTAGAAACACCAGTTGAGTAAGTTTAGTCAACTTTTATCATTGTATGTATTTTATCCATTTTAAGTATCTTATGGCTTAGAAACCATATAAATGCTTTTACAGTATTATTTCATAATACTCCTTTTACTGTATGCACTTTACTTTATGACAAGTGTTGCAATTGTGGCAATTCACTTCTCTTGCATGAGAAAGAAGACTGCTCAATAAATAACCACTTTTATTGAAAACGCCCGTCTCTCTATTTCTCGGCATTCCTGGTGAAACTAAGCATGCACGATTGACTGAGTGAAATAGCTGTCTATTGTTTCCACGACTCTGGAGATATACTCCTTATTCTGGAGGGAGCAAAGTTGTCATGTTTATGCGGTTGTCAGAAACGAATCCCTTCTTGTCTATTCAGGAAAGTTAACACCTTCTTGTTTACTCGAGAAAGTTTCTAGTGACCTCTGAGCTAGCTGGCATTCATAATTAAGTCTCACATATTCAGTAGAGACCTTGTCGACCTCAGTCTTACGTCTAAACTATCGTTTATGTTATTCCAATGCACAGAGCCTATTGAGAATATAGGAACTACACTACAAAGACAGCACACTGTGATGTTGCAGGGCCTGTACCCTTCAAGCTGACACAATGACCACACGGACACATTTGCTCAGATGATGTGAATGGGTACGGGCACGTGTGCACACCCATATTTATTAGCAGGCACACATACCGAATGACACCTGTGTTGGATGTGTGTGGGGTGTGTGCACACCAGCCGACAAGGGCTGCCTGGTGCAGTCAGAAATTGACAACAGTGTACATCATAAAGAACACAACCATTCAACCATAAAGGCCCCTTGACTTGTGCTACATAGAGTTAGTGGCCCCGGATGCACAGAGTCCTGCATGGGCCTATCGCCATGGGCCGCTGACTTCCGGGGCACTGGGGCACGAGTGCAGGGCATGTTTCCGTAGATGATAAAAGGGCTTGTCGCTGAGTGTCCCTGTGGACAGTGGAAGGTGTACCACCAGGGCATGATGCAGAGTGCAGGACCATGCTGAAACAGTCACTATGGTGGAGTTAAATGGTACAGACACCAAGTCCGGAACAGCCAGATGAAGATGCTGAAAACCACCAGGCCATGGACTCAGACGCCACAAAGGTCCAAACAGATAGTGTCCATGACTCATTGCACACAGAGTTAGTGGCACCAGTGCTGTTAGGGGATGCCGCCTGCGATGAGGCATGTCCAATGGTGTGGATCCCTCCACATCTTACCCAAGACACAGTTCCACATGTGTGACCTACTGGACCGCAGTGGAGGTCTGAGGCAGCGGCCAGCACGGGCCATTCACCGATTGTCGCCTGCTTGGGGTGGATGGCCCCACTGGCCTGCGTAGTTCAGGTTCAGTGACACCACGGGACACAGACTTGCAGTGAACAGGGTTGATGGCACCAGGTCAGTTGTTGATAGTGTTCGATCACTGCCGTGACCCTGATCCGGCTTTCGTCCGGACTGAGCCACATCTTCCTCTTACTCCTCTCCGTGCGTTCACTGTTGTGGACTTGGGACCTACTGGTCCACAGGGTAGGCCTGAGCCCTCATCCACGTGTCGCTTGCCTGCATTGAACAAGGTTAGTGGCACCACGTGTCACCGGCTTGAGTTGAACAGGGTTAGTGGCACCATGTGTCTCCAGCTTGCTTTGCACAGGGTTAGTGGCACCACGTTTCGCCGGCCTGCCATATGGAATTATGCCTCACTGATCGAAGGGAGCCTTGTCCTGTGGCCACTGCTGCTGACTTAGGGATGCTGACATTCAGGACTCAGGACACAGTTCCACGTGTGGGGCCCACTGGGTCGAAGAGGACGCCGGTGGAGTATGTCAATGGAAAGGAGTAATGTGGGTCAGCATCGGGGGGGCCAGCGATGGTCTGCAGAGGCTGCAGAGGTCACTGCACTAGTTCTTGGAGCTTGCACCGGCAAGTGGTGGGTCCTCTTTGACACACGTTGGTGTAAGCAGGTGAGCGGAGCCTCGTTGGTGCGCTGGGACAGGCATGATGGGTCTGGGGACCACTGACCTGGGGTGCAGCAGGCGCACAGGGACGCAGTCCCCGCCGTGCTCAGCGCAGGACTCATGGTGGGTGGAGAGGCGCCACCCTGGCAGACACATTGTCCATTCCGAATGAGAACCACAACCAATGCGACAGGCTTTTTGTTCAAACCCCTACGCAGCTCTGGCGTACTGAGGTCCAATGTACTACACAAGGGCATGCTGGGGGAGACATAACCTTCAACATTTCCGTGTTCTTCCCCACAGTCTGTGGGGACATGGTAGCGTCCACTGGCCACTACACTCCATGCACCAGCAGTTGATCTCTACATGGCCATTTCCGTGGTTTGCACTCTGTGATCTGTCCGGCACCTCCACGCCACACCTGGAATTGGGTAGATTCACATTCCTTAGATACTTGCCACTCTCGCACATGCCTGTTCCATGCTTCTCCTCACATCCTGGTATTGCATGGTCATTGTCTCCGTGGCATCTGTGGGTCTTCAGGTGAGGCTCTTGGCTGGGCTCCCCTTTATGCTGCAGGTAGTCGTCCTGCTTAACAACAGCAAAAGGTAGGTGTTAATTCCCTGCCGCTACCGCAGCTTATCATGTGGTTTTGACTCACATCGTGGATCTGGCAGTTCGTTGTGAAAGGGGTGTTGTGGTTCTATCTTGTTTTTTGCACAGGAACACCTACTCTGCATCTCATTAGGGTTAGTTGGTGGTGTCCACCATGGAGATACATTTTGGGGCAGTTTTCGCGGCAATACTGGCAATGTCCGCAATTTACACCAACTTGATAATGGGGTGTTCAATCTATCTCCACTTTTGATGCGTTAAGGTGGGGATAAATCAACAATAAGTGTTTGTGAATATCCCCCATAGATTACAGACTTCAGTGAATCGTGACACATAAGTGATCTCATACGCCAACAATATATTTACAGGGAAAACTATCTTAAACTAAACAATCATTATATATCCATAATCCTTAGGTTACAAATATACATGCAGAAAAGAAAAAAAACAGCAAATTACATTACATTAAAATAGGCCACAGAGATAGCATTCTATTAAAAGTGCTAGTACCATAGTTTAAAGAAAAATCATCATAAGAGGTTTTAGAAATATTTCAACTTTTGGTCGACAACACATTCCAGAATCTCAAATTACATTTTGAAAGAGTTAACTCTATAATGTGAAATCAAGGGTTGAAGGAAATATTACCTTAAACTCCTCAATGAACCATAACTGATCAAGTCTACATTTCACACACAATCCCGGAATTTCTGTATGAGACAAACAGTAAGAGTAATGGAGGGGAACCCAAGACCAAGGGCGTCAGATAACCAACTTATGGGATTCCAAAATCAGGTACTCTACATCTGCATTCTTAAACTACCCTCTAAGCCTTGTTTGCAAAATGGGTATCAAAAAGAGATATATAAAAATTCTTCAATCAATTGTAAGCTTTGGAAATTGTGCTGATAAGCATTCCATTCCTTTGTATTTTACTTGCCCCTTGAACAAGAAAAATGCATAAACCATATTCAAAAAATGCTTACCCGTTTAAAGATTGCCTCCTGATGGTCACCTCTCTATTTTTTTGCAGCTAATTCAAAGATATGATTAAAACCCCTAATATACACCCTAGAGAGAGACACAGGGTTATTTAGAGTTTCAGAGATTAGAATTATTGCCGTAAATCGACTGATACTTCCCAGTCACACTAGCAGTCCTTTGGTAAGAAAACCGCAATGATTCCAACAGCAGAGCATTAGTTGACTGCACCATTGGAAACCTTTCACCTGGTGATCTGTCCGCACAGAGCCATAGCTAGATTTCTCTACCAGGGGGCAACCATGAAAGGCATGGCAGCCCCAGGAAACAAACTAGCATATTATACCCCGAAGTGTGAAAAGCAAACAGCATTTTTGTTAGGGCCATTGAATTTTGCCTGTTTATTCAATAACACACTCCTTCTTCAGGAGTTTATTCTTAAAAATGTTTTTTACTGAGCAGCTCTGAAAAGCACATGCTGCCACTGAGAAAACTCTTGAAGTTTTGGAAGAACCGCAGCACATTGTCTTTGCTCTGAAAGTTTTGATACTCTGTGTGGAAAATGCAGATCTTAAATATGGAGGCGGTCTTCTCTCAGCAAAGCAGAGCCATTATTAGCATTGATCTGGCATGATGCAGGCTGCCTGCCGTGGTGATGATAAACCTGTGATATTTACCTTGCAAAATTCCTGATGTGACTTTTTTATCTAATGTTGCTATGGTTTGGCATCTGTCCAAGATGCTTCTATTGTAAAACATAGCAATCCTATGTAGTATCTTGAACTTAGATGAAAATTGCTGGATTGAGAAAATCCTTTTCTGCTTTACCCCATGAGATAGTGTTTAGAGCACCAAACAGCTGTCTTATCCTATATAGTTGCTCAGAAATTCTATATCGCTCCCGCAAACCCAAGTTGAAATTTAATGCAGTCGTTTCTGATCTTAACAGGAAGCCAAGTCCAGGAGTATAGCCTGATATTAAACACATATGCAAATAATTATAAAATAAGGATTTTATTATCTTAAAATATGATAATAACCTTAATTACAAATTAAAATACACTTTTAAACTTTTGATAAACAATTAAAAATAATTGAAATTAATGCATTAAATAACCTTAATCAAAATTAAAAAACATGTTCAAGAAAAATAAGAATAATAATGTCAAATACTATTTAACTGGTTATAATTAGTTGATTAACAAATACAAATTAAATTTAATGAGTTATTAGGTTGGAGGGTTAAATTTTTAATAGTTCTACATTTATGGTAAATATTTTTGATTGGAAATTATAGAGGGAATGGGAAAACTGTTAAACTCTGCCGATATTTTAATAATCACAGGAAACCCAGAACCCTCTATCCAGGCTCTAATTGAAACCATAGAACAATACTCTGAAGTTTCGAGATATACATAGAATAGGGATAAATAGGAAGTTTAATCCCTCAACCCAGCACAGCACAAGAGAAGTCCTAGGGAATTCAGGCCTCTCCCTGCAGCCTCAATATATCAAATATGTAGAGGTAGAATTTAGTTCAAACTTAATAGATACCATTTAACATAACAAAAAATTGACCTATGAAAAAACCATCACAAGATGGGGAGGCATAGAAACTATCAAAATGATAATTACACCAATAATAAATTACTTAATCAGTATGCTTCCCTTTCTTCTCTCTGACAATCTCCACCATAAAGTAAACACACTGATCTCACGATTCATCTGGCAAAACAAGAAAGCAAGAGCAGCACTGAAGGAACTCCGCCTACAAACCTGCCTAGGCGGTGTCAATCTGGCCAACTTCAAAAAGACTGCCTTCCTAGCCAAACAAGGCTCCGACTGGTTTCACCCCCTAGATAACTGTACCCCGTTATGGTTCGAAGTGGAAAGCATTATCCTAGACATTGTAAACCCACTAACCCAGCTCACTACTAACTGCTAATTCCTCACTAACTTCATATACATACTAAAAAACTGCCCAAAACGTCCTACTAAACATAGATAGGAAACTCCTCTCTTGATTGAAACGTTCCTCCCTAGCCTCCCTCTGGCAGAACCCAGACATCACTTACAATGGTCAAAAACACCACTGGGACTCCAGGATCTCCAAAGGGATCATTTCCCATGACAGCTAGGACCCAATTCCGCCCCTCTCTCCTTCTCTAACCTACAATTGAAATACTAACTAGATCACTTGGAGTTCTACAACCTCATTCAGATAAAAAGGTCCATCACCAAATCCAAACACCATCACCGAGAACCATCTCTCCCAAAACACTCATCTGAAAAGTCAACAAACCTGAGCACCAGGTCTCTAAACTGTATCACCTATTTCAACCTAAATCCACAAAGACTAATAAAAACATAATACTGGGAAAGCCACTATTCCACTCCTATATCTGAGTCACAGTGGATTTTTATCTGGAAATCTGTTACCACACATAAGATATCACCAGTTCTGTCCCAGAGAAAATTTTTGATTAATATACAAGGCCTTTCAGACACCATCCCGCCTCCACAAGTTGAACATGTTGGAGAGCCCCACTTGCTAGAATTGTAAAGAAGAAGTTGATGACCTTACACACCTCCTATTTTACTGCAAAGCAGTTACCACCTTCTGGGAGACGGTTTTCCTTTTCCTTTCAAAACTCTTTATTTCCAACCCAAAAGGAATTCTTCTCTCTCATAGGAGGATTCTTTGACCAAACTTTTAAAAGATCTGCAGATCGCCTTCTCATCAACCTCTTACTGCCAGCCACAACTAAATTCATGACCTCTAACTAGAAAGACACTCACAACGTTTCTTTCCAAAATTGGATACATTGGATTTCACATATCAGAGTAGCAGACAATACCACCTTAGAACACTCCACATGAAAACCACAAAAAAGAAACATGTGGGAATCCCTAGATGACTATTATGCCACTAACAAACACACCATAAAGTGTACCCAATTTACTCTGCACTTGCAACCCCTAGAACATCCCTCTCTGCATGACCCCTGCAATTCTGTTCTGTATCCTCACCCAGATTTATGTTACTGTACCCTCCCAAGGTTGACTATATACTATGGCAGCTTCTTTCAGATGATCTTTTGACCTAATGTATTGCTGGTATCAACTTATTTCCTCTGGACTTACTTTGATCCCCATATTTTTGATGTACCTGTTTATCTTTTCTTTTTGTGAGGGGGAAACTAATAAAGATTTTTCTGAAATCAAGAAAATATAGAATTATATACTTTTTCCTACACTTTCCCATAGGAAGTTCTCAGCTGCCCTTTACTGAAATTTCAGTTATCAGTCTAAATTAAAGCTTTTGTTCCTCCCCAGGATTAATGTGTATCTGCAACCAAGGATTGTAGTTCATCTGAAGTCAATTCAAAAGCAAGCAACCAAACACCTGAAAAAGGAGCCTCATTTGGGTCTTGGAAGAGTAGGAGTACCCCTGTAAATTGGCATGGCTTTCACTTGACAGATCCCATTTACAGGTGGGATAACTACTAGATTTCCCTGGTTAGACCTTCAGATGGCACCACAATTGGAAAGCTATGAACCAGTGAATCTCCACCACATGACTGCCAAATCAAAACATCAAATACATTTTAATGCAATCCAAATCTAAGATTGCACAATTAATCTTAGGGAACTTCTGTTATATTATCAGTGGAAGCATGAATGTCATTGGCTGTGGAGCAGAAGAAGAGATAAAATTCTTCTCTTCAGCCTGGCATTCAAGTGGCAGATATTCTAGTGCACTAAATTTGAAGATTCATTGTGAGCCTGGCCTGAAAGCTAAGGCTCTGGGTCAGCATGCACATCCCTTGCAACTCAGATTGACTGGGATGAATATTGCCCGGCACCTGATTGAGCCCGACTTCTCTAGCAGCATGGAATGATGCAGTGTTTGAATGTGATGTGTGCTTCTGGTTGTAATCAGTGCATTAGTTGTCATTGATGGCCATACTGTAGCATAAAAACTCCTGTATCTCAAATTCATGTGTTTGTTGCTGTTTCTGCAGAACACTGCTCTGCGATTTCATGCTAACTTCTTTTTTCCTTACATGATTGGTCAATGAGGACATTTCATTTCATATACTGCATTTACCTACGCTCGCTGATAGGCTGGGCCCAATTTAATGATGTGATACCATTTGCCTTCAAGTCGTCATGCAGCCTTTGTTATATGACAGTGAACATGTATGCATAGTCCACATTCAAATATATCCTTCCCTCAATGTCCTCTTAAAATATTCTGCGAGAGAAATGTAGGGTGCTTTCTATATGTTCAATAGCCTATTGAAAAGGCCAAAGGTAAAGATGTTTCATATGGCATTCCACATAAATATCCAGAGACCAGAGAATATCATGGGACCAAACTAGTGTCGCAGAAAAATTGAGGACCAAAATATCATAAATGTATGTTTATATTGTTAAGCATACGCTTACTATACTTCATCCCACACCTACGCACTTTGATGATCTATTGACACACACACACACACACACGCACATTTATATATATATTCACTGAAAAAACCATAGGTTATACACCATATATAGTTAGGAATTAGCATTTAAAAAACCTTATTTTACTCACACAAAACCATTGAAATTCCATATATAGTTAGTTGCACTAACTATATATCGCGCACCCGCAATCCACTGCTGATGATGTCACATATTACATCATTCATGACATGGTCAGTGACATCACTGATGACATCACTGATGACATCTCAAATGACATCACTGATGACATCACTGATAACAACATCCAGTGATTTTATGTTTCTGTAAAGTTTAAATATGTCTTACATATTGAAGAATGAGTGGATGTATAAGTGTCTGGATGAAGGATTTAGTAGGTGCATGACTGACTGTATGAGTGAGTGATTAAATGTATCTCACTGAGTGCATGGGTTAGTGACTAAACTGTCTTAATTTGTGCATCATTATGTCTGTTGTTCTGTAAACTGCTGCATGTGTTGATCAGTAGCTATATGAGTAACTATATGGGTTATTGATTGATTGTCCAAGTATTTGTATGGGAGACTGAGTGTGTGTGTGGCTGGCTGGGAGGTGTGTGACTCTGTGCAGATCAATGTGTACTTATATCAATGATTGTATAACAAGGTAAGTATGTGTTAGTATATGTTTGAAAATGTAAGGTGCTCTATGTTTAACTGTATAGACAAGAAAATGGAAGTGTGATTGATTCTTTACAGGACTGACTAGGTGTGTGAGTAACTCCATGGATGAGTGGCAGAGTGTGAGTGTCTGTATAGGTGTATGAGTGCATATGATAGTGTTGTAAAGATGAGTGATTGTATGTATGAATGATTGTATGGGTGAATGAGTGAATGTGTGTGTAGACGTAGGAATCAGTGAGTACATATGTAGTAACTAGTATTGGTGTGTCAATGGTTTCAAAAATTATACTCTGTATTTAACACTGGGTGAAACAGAGGTTATATTAAAATGTGAGGAGATGCATTGTATTGTCACATGAATGATATCATCAGTGATGTGGTCATTGATGTCAAATGAGATGTCATCAGTGGAGTCATCAGTGATGTCATTTGAGATGTCATCAGTGATGTCCTCAGTGATGTCACTGACCATGTCATGAATGATGTAATATGTGACATCATCAGCAGTGGATTGCGGGTGCGCGATATATAGTTAGTGCAACTAACTATATATGGAATTTCAATGGTTTTGTGTGAGTAAAATAAGGTTTTTTAAATGCTAATTCCTAACTATATATGGTGTATAACCTATGGTTTTTTCAGTGAATTTTCAAGGTTTTGTAAATGCTAATTCCTAACTATATATGGTTTATAACCTATGGTTTTTTCAGTGAATTTCAATGGTTTTTTAATAGCAAATATCTATAGCTGTAAAATGTATTCTTATTTAAATCCAAAAATATATTTTATATGTTTATTAATAATTTTTTTTAAATATTTTTTTTGTTTCGCTCCCGGTCCGCGGACCGGGAAGCTTCCCGTTAGCTCAATTTGATGCCGCGACCCGGTCCGCGAACCGGTAAAAAATCAACATAGTGACGGTATCGCGTTGCCGCGTAATGCGTCTTATGACGTACTGCGTTAGCGCACCCGGAAGTGCCCCGGGGCGCGGACCGAGGCGCGAAACGCAGCTCCCCGGAAGCGATCCGCGGCGCTTCGCGAAAACGCGACGTATCGCGTTGCCGCGTAATGCGTCTTGTGACGTACCGCGTTAGCGCACCCGGAAGTGTCCCGGGGCGCGGACCGGGGCGCGAAGCTTAGCGACCCGGAAGCTAACCGGGGCGCGTTCCGCAGCGCGTAACATGAGCGTGAGAGGTCATGTGACTTGTTAATAAAACTTTTCATTGGTTCATTTCACTTTTGGTTTCATAATGATGTAAGGCTAGGTCAGGTGACCTAAAAATAACACTTTTCATTGGTTGAGAAGTATTGTTTTTCCCAAATGATGAAAACCCCTCCTTCTTTCCTCACTCTGACTTTCATCATTGTGAGAGGAAGACCTATTTTGCTTGTTGGAAAATGGCTTCATTGGTAGCTTCAGCTGGTGGACCCCCACCACCACCTCCACCTCCTCATGGGAAGAGAGGACCACCTCCCCAGGTCATTACCAACACTGAGGAGGAAGATGAAGAAATGGATGAGGAGGGAGAAGAACCACAGTTCTTAGAAGAGGTGCCCCGGGTTTCCAGAAAGAAAGCCAGTTTCATCTGGCAGTTTTATTCGATCCCTCGTGGCCAAAAAAAAGTCAATGCGAGGTATGTCACCTGCCGCATATGCAAAGAACAATTGTCCAGAGGGACGGACAAAAAATATAGCTATGGAAATCACACAATGCACAGGCACATGACAAAAATAAGGGATATGCTTGACAATCCAAGACCAACTCCTGTGGCCAGACCAACAATACCGATTTCTCTAACACCAGAAGAGGCACGGGAAACTGTGCCAAATATTCAAGAACATTTTGGGCACATGATTCACTTATGTATGCACTGTCGTGCATTATTAGCTTGTGGCAACATGAGCATCAATGCACTCAACCTGGCGTATGAACACCATGATTGCCCTAACCGCCCCCAGTAATTTTTTTTTGCTCCTGTTGAGCCCTTTTCAACGCCTGTTTTTTGTTGTTTCCCCCCCCAAAAAAAAACAATAAAAAATATAAAATCGTTCAAAAAATACAAAAAAAACAAAAAATGTTCAAAAAATAAAAAAATATATAAAACAACAAAAATATTAAAAAAAAGTTCTTTTCAGAACTACCTTCCCTTTCAAAAAACATTGCTAGAATGTTTAGCACTCTGGCAAGCTCTATTTCTTTTGGTTCGCTCCCGGGTTAGCTTCCCGGTACGCGGACCGGGAGCTAACCAAAAAATAAATAAAAAAGTGTAAGTATAAGGAAAGTAAACAGAGAGTGATGTTAAAAGAAAGACAGCTATAGGGAGTAAAGAAGAGATACTGTTTAATAGATCTATTTACCGAAGAAAAGACAGAAGAGGGTATAATTGTGAAAAACAAAATAGATAACGAAGTGAAAGAAAAAAAAAGAGAGTATAACATTAACAAAGAAGAGTTTCTTGGAGAATGTGAGTGAATGTTCAAAATAAGATTAAAACATGAGGAATAACAGAGAGAAAAAATAGAAAACAGAAAACAAAAAATAACAGAAAAAGATTAATTGAAACAGCAAAGAAATGTAAGTAACATAGAGCCATATCATCAACATAGGCAATAAAAGTTTTGCAGCTTTTATTGGCAGAAATGTGTCGCTAAAGCTGCTTTTGTGGCAGAAAACTGCCGCTAAAACCACTTTTGCACCAGTTTTCTGCCAATAAAAAGAGCAATAATTTTATTGGCTGTGTTCATAATATTCCCCTTAGTGTGCTTCAACTACACAGAGAAAGCATTATGAACAAGTAGTGATAGAGTGATCAGTCAAAGACACTAAGAGTAATAGAGACGGAGTGAGTGAACAAGAGTGAGGAACTATGAGAAGAGAGGGACTGAGGAAAAGAGTGGAAGGAGTTGAGTAAGTAGGTAATAGAGAAAGGAATGAGGAAAGTAGCAAAGGCAGGAAACTGAGGGTTAAAGAAATGAAGCTGTGGAACTAATAGTAGGTGAATGTGATAGAAATGTAACGAAAAGAATACAAAACATTTACCTTATAATTGTCGTTAAATTACTCACTTTTTGTTTTTATACTTTCAATCTGTGAAAGAGAGAACAAACATTTGAAAAATATTAAAACATGTATTTAAAAATTAGAAAAGACAAGGGAAAGATTGAAGGACAAACAGTTTTTCAACAACTTTGACACTTACAGAAGCTTCTGCTTCTCCAGGCCCCCTACACAGTCCTAAAGATATACATTTTAAACTAACAGTATCTTGATGCAGATGAAGTGAGGCCTATCTTAAAACATGGTGCATCTTTTGCATTGCTGTTGTTTCAGAAAAGTGTCGCAAGACACTAAAATTTTAAATAATTGCTTCAGGATGCCAATAAGATGTCTACTATCCAGAGGTTTGTTTGAGGTGAGGCCTACTCAGGGTTGCAGATGAGATTTACACTTGTTGAAGAGTACAGAGGAGATAATACATGTGAAGGTCTACCAATGAAGTGAGTCATGTCCACTGCACTCTTGAACAAAGTCCAAACCTCCTATGTTTCCCTGGACAGACCTAAACTTGATCTGCACAATGTGATTCATAATGATAGGAAACACAGGTGATGTAAATGAAATACGTGCAATTTATTTTGCTCATTTCACAATCACATCACTTGTGTTTCCTTTGCTTAGGTATCTCATTGTGCAGATGTAGTCCAGCATATGAAAGAATACGCAGAAGTGCAGCACTGCATGCAACAACTTTGACACTTACAGAAGCCTCACCTTCTCCATGCCTCCTACACAGTTCTACATATACATCATAAATGCAAACAGTACAGAATTAATTATACATGTTAAATGGTTTATTTTTGCTGTTCTCAGAATGTATCAAAATTCACTAAAAACAGTGACTTGAAGGTATTCATCATATAACAGCGGGGAAAAAAAACACAATCAAAATGATTGTGTTTAAAAAACCCATACAACATAAGAAATCAAAATTCAGAACTCCTTAAAGTTAACTTACTTTCCATGACGTCCAAGGATGTCCTATGAACAGCTTACACTCTTTTGTGCTGTTATTACTTTCAGCCCGCCACTTTCTGAAAGAAAATCTCCATCGTTTTTAAAAACACGTTACATGCAATAAATGACTTCATGCTCTCTACCACAAGTTTCCACAAGGCCAAATCTGGTCAGAGCCATTTATAACTCTTGGATTTCTTGTAAGCCAATCCCGTCATTTGGCATTTCCGCAACTTTCAGAATTAAAATGTTGAAGATCATTTTCACAATCCTGGAATAGTAATATCTTCCCCTTCTTGCTCAGTCATGTTCTACATTTCCTATGACACTGATACTGCTTACTATGAAGCAGACTTACACTACCTCTATGACTACTACAATTATTTAATTCTCTACATCACTTTCAATCACAAAGCAATGTAAAACAGTAGACAGCGTTGCAGACTTACATTCCCTCTACTCTATGTTTTGATTGGCTGCTTCAATTAGCTTATAAAAAGAAATAGTTTTTCTGAACTCATTCAAAGTGCATGTATTTCTCCATGACGTCCAGTGTTATGGTAAAAAGTTATGTCTCTGTACTACACTTATCCTCAAGGCCAAATCGTGTAGGAGCCATTAGAACCTCTTGAAATTCCACAGAGCACATCCCAAGATTATTTCCCTAAAATTTTGGTTTTAAAAACACCAGGTAAGAGTTTTTAAGGTCATACGGCAATTTTTTTTTGAAAATTAAAACAGAATCGTTGCAGAATGACCAGCCATTTCTAGACTTTAAATAAGCTGTGTAATGTCCTGATGTTATTGAAGGGCCGTCATGATATATAATTGCTGCAGTTACAAAAGTCCTTCCTGATATTGACAACTGCGAAGCTACAAAATTTTTAATTAAAGTTGTCAATTTTGTTCCATCAGGCCTACATCGTTGGAACATTAAAATGACATACTGGCCATATGTTCGTATAAATAATGTTGACATCATTTCAGATTTACATTGGCTACACTCCATGTTGTGATCAGCTGCTTTTACTAGCTTATTAAAGGAGACTGATTTACTGTCTGGCAAAGTTAAATATATAAATCTTTCTGAGTCTACACTAGTAGTACTTGATACCATACAGTTCTCGCAGTCATGCTGCCATTGATAAGAAAGCCCAAACAGCTGATCTACATCTACACCTTCAGCATGCAATACATCAAGCATATACATTAAAAACTCCTGACAATCTTGCTGAATATTTTGAGAGAATTGTGTTCGGCCTGAACATCTGTCTAACAGATTTCGAATTTCAGACACACTTTCTATGTTTCTTCTATCAGTGCTACATTTCTCTAACACAGAATTTAACAAACTGCAAAATCTTTGATCAGAATTGACCACAATCTCTTCTTTTACATTTTCTAGAGAAAACAAAACATTAACCACTACATTAGCATAGCAGTTGACACCAGAACTGTTTTCAAATTGAAAACCAACAACATCTTCAACAGAATCCTTTTTGTTTCTGCTTGTAATTTTAGGTTCATCGACTTTTCGTCTTTTTGCTACAACCTCCCCAGTATTGGTCACATTTGTTTGTTTCCGGCCTACCACACGTTTCTCAAACAAAGGATACTGAGGCAAATGTGACGCATACTCTCTTCTTAACCTATTGTATTCCTTAACACAATCTAGATCCGCACAAATGTTTGTGACATCACACTCAATCAAGTACAATCCCGATAAAGTTCTAACTCGTGACAATGCCACGTATGCCATACCCTCCTTGAACACAGAACTGCCAATATTCACCAATGCACAGTCTACACTTAAACCTTGCGATTTATGGATTGTCACCGCATATGCCAAGCAAACAGGAAACTGCTTACGGCGAACATATAAGTCTTTTACAAGCAAAAATCTAGCAGAGCAACGACCAATTAGCTGTACTTCCTCAATGCCATCAAATTTAATTTTTAAAAATTCAATTCCATCTCTATTTCTGTATTTTACAAAATCAACAACATTACCCATTGATCCATTTACCAGACCTCTTTCAACATGTAAATTCCTTCTTAAAATTATACGGCAGTTTAAGCACACATTCAGAGTCTTTTCAAAACCTGCAGTTTTAGATATACTCTTCTCTAATGAATCCAATTTTGTTTTCAGATTCTCAGACAAAATAATTGTTGATCCCATATGCTCTACTCTGTCAATAGCTTCCAGTTTCACAATCTCTTGCTTTTCTAAATGCAACATTTTGTTGTTGAATTTGGCACATTCTGCAAGAGTTGGCATCAAACATATTCCAGATTTCTTATCAGTAATTTTCTGAAAAATATTCTCAGGCACAACATCTTGTTCTGGATATAAATTTGACAGTAATCGTGCATGTAAAGCTTCTTTCCCATGCTCGGTCACTTTTCCAATTCTAACATCTTGTAGAATAGTCTTGTAAACTTCATCCTTCGCCTGACGCATATTTTCATGCAGTTCAGCATAATTGAAGTTTAACCATATATTGACGTTGCCAATGCTGCCTAGGCACTCCCTGGTATCTTCATGCGTGAGCATTTTGAACACAGGTTGCCCTTTCACTGGTGTCAGCTGCAGAAGATCTCCGAAAACAATGATGTGTTTGCCACCAAATAACACATCATACTCTGTTTTGAGAACTTCTTGCATCCTCAAATGCACAAAGGCAAGCATGACATTGGAAACCATGCTTACTTCGTCAATGATAAGAAGTTTCATTTTCCTCAAGATTCTTGAAACTTCAAAACAAGCATCTCCAGATAGCTTGTGATATTGTAATTTGTTGTCATGCTCCACTGGCAGCATCAGTAAACGATGTAAAGTAATCCCTTTAATGTTATGTGCTGCCAGTCCAGTTGGAGCGGTGACAACACAAGACAGCGATGACTCTGTCCTTTCCTGCAAATAGCATGAAATTGCTTTAATGAGGAAACTTTTTCCAGTTCCCGCTTCTCCACTCACGTACAGTCGGACAGGCTTCAACGACGTACATGAGCATTCTTTCTTGTCATGACTTAATCCATGATCAATTTGCATGGTAACTTCGTCATATATTTTCCTCTGCTCAACGTTGAGTTGTCTTTCCAACTCTTCTAAGTTAACCGCATCCTCCTGAGCATGTGCCATGGCTCTTTCCACTTCATTCATGGCAGTGGCAGCTTCATTTTCGATAACAGGTCCTCCTAGTGGATCCTGACTCAATGAAGCAGAACTCTGACTGTCCTGAGAACTGTCTCTGGCAATCTCGGCTGCAATCGTTGCTTCCTGCTCAATTTTCGCATTCAACATTTCTACATATTTGGGAAAAGCAGGACATTCTATGGTCTCCTTGGCGGCATTGAAAGAGTCTTCGTAACAGAGGAAATCTCCAAGCAGTTCCTCTTCTGCACGCCAAGGCTTGAAAAGTTGCAAAAGTGCTAAATAGAAAAACTCCTTTTTTTCAGGAGATTCGCCACTCAATTTTCGATGGTTTACCAAGTGGCATTTTCTTTGCTTGACCAGACATCCCTCACTTCCTATTACAGCATACACTCCTTTCTCAGTATCTTCTTTGATGTTCCTCTTGAATATGTAATTTTGAAGAACCTCATACAGACAAACATTGTCGAGGTGACTGCTTCTATTTGGATAATATGTATCCAACATGTTGGTCTTCAAAATGTCGGTACTGTTTGGCTCCTTTTCCGCCAAATACTCAATTTCCCGCACAGGTTTGAGAACTCGATTACGCGTTGCAGCAAGACCAAGACTCGCCCAAACGATACTCCTGGACTTGGCCTAGAGACTTGCTGAAGACAACCGGTCAGAGCATTCGTAAGCTCCAATTTCTCGATGCGACAACATCTTCAGACTGAAACTGTACAACTTCTTGCTGAGGCTCTTTTCATGGGAAATGTCCTCCCACATATCCTTCAATTCTGTCTTCTCTTTTTTGGTGATGTAAGACGTCACATACCGAGCCACAGCCATACAGTTATCAGCCACAAACTGTATATCCATGTTAGCATTCCACATGGACAAAATCACCGGGTTGTAGTCGTTGATGTACTTGGACTCTTCGTTCCTCTTCAAATTGTATGTGTTTTTAGGTGATTTCTTCATGACATTATGTCGCAGCGAAGACATCAAACTGTTTACTCTTCCTTTAGAAATCACCGGTCGTGGAAAACCGAAACGACATTTGGTGTAGAACTTGTCCTTGTTTCGGAATTTACGACGGCAGTACTTTCCACATCGATGGCTTTGGAAACACAGAACTTTTTCTCTTAGGCTTTTCTTCTCCTTTGCGTTTGGAACAGCACACGTAGAATACTGTTGGATGAAACTCATCACTGAGTCTTCTGGATCCGTTCCAAATTTAGGTGCATCCTTGATCCACAGCAACATATGTATATGAGGAGCACCTCTTGCTTGGTACTCCTTTCTCCAGAAGAAATCCAACACCTCTCCAAGAGGTGGATTCTTCTTATTCATGATGAAAGACATCATAGCTTCAAATCTATGATTGAAGTACCTACATACATTGACTGGATCCAAAGAGCACAGTTCTCCGGGTGTCTTGAATTCGATGTTATCTACGTTAGCATTTGCCTCTCGTAGAAATTCAAGTAAGTCTTCCCAGCAATACTCGGCACAGCTCAGAGTGAGGAACCATGTGGGAGTACCTAAGTTCCTCAGCATACATTTTAAATCACCATGACGACGGTACCAGTACTCATTAGTACCACGCTGACACGCCATGAGATTAATCAGGTGAGAATCCAAAATACTGTCTTGGACATTGACTTTATCCATAAAGTCACTTGCCGAGATGTTTTGCATGTGTATACCACTTTTCAAGATGTGGTTCACTGCATATGACAGTCCAGACAGATCGTTTTCAAACAGGAGATGAAACAAATAGGGAATGCATTGTCGAAACCTAGCATCTCCTGCATACAATCGCAAAGTCCGGTATTCAGAAGCAGGAATTTGATGAGGTCGCTCATCATATCTTCCTCCCTGACCTGTTGGAAAAAGCTGTGGGAAACACCGAGCTTCCAAACTTTCCTCCCAAACACTAATGGGACTCCCTTTGGCTTGTTTCATTTGAAACAACTCAATAGCATTCCCCATGACTTCCTTGGAATGCAAAGGATGAACACTATAATGTTCATATATTTCTTCACTAGTAGAGGGTTCTACTTTCTCAATTTGACCAGCACACAAATCGCTATCCTCTTCCTCACTTACTTCCTCTTCTGCAACATATACATTCTTATAGTATTTATTATTTTTTTTCAAATACAATGTTGCCTTTTTAACTTTCCTAACATCTACTAAATCTTGCCATATTTTCTTATTCTTTGTCGGAACCCCATTAACTAAGATAACCAGAGGTTCCTCTTCCACTTTTTCTACTCCAATTGTGTTAATGTTTTTCTTCAAATCTAGAGGCAAATAAACAACTCTTCCCTTTAATCCTCTCTGTAAATCTGATGGAGGCAATTTCCCTGTCTTTGGCTCCATTCTTACAATAGCCTGAAAGGGATGGATACTTTGAATCAAAATAGATTCATAAGTATTTAAATCCTTCAATTCAGAAGGAATCTCAACCAATTCCAGATTATTATAAACTGCTCTAGCAGGCATCTGGTTTTGATTTAATTTGCAACAACAATAAGTACACACACGTTGATCCAATCCCAAATCAAAACAATTTTCTACCATCAAGTATGTTGCGAAATCCTTCCATTCACTATTATTTTCCCTTTCACTTTTTGCATATAAATCCACTAACTTAGTCTGATTCTTATAATAAGTGCGTCGACAACACACACAAGTGAAATTAGGCCTCTCACTTGATTTCACCTCAAACGTCGCAATTTCCCTCTGGAAATTATCTGTACTGGAAACCTGTACACTATCTTCCACATGACCCTCTTCTTCTTGCTCAATTTCAACATTCTCCTCTTTACTTCCAAAGTAACAAAACTCAATTTCTTCACATATATTCTTCACATCTATTTCAGAACCATGCAAAAGAGCAGCGCATAATTGTTTAAGCATAATTGCTGGACTCTTAGCATAATACAACATTCTAACTAATTTCCTCACTTTATTATGATGCACTGCTAGCATCCTGAAATGATGAAAAACACTCTGGCATACTCTCCTGGAAAGACAAGCCAGTGAATGACCATGCAAACCTGTCACTTCTCTTACTCTGCAAGGATCTAATTCTTGCAACAACCTTATTTTCTGCTTCAAACTTTTCTTATTAAATGACCGTACAAAATCACAAAGCAAATTGATGGAATCCTGTCGCACACTGCAAATACTACTACACTTCCAGGTGTACACAGGACCCTTAGCACATCTTCCTAAAACCTCATTACCTAACACCTCTTCTGCCTCTGTTGTCACAAGTTTTTCTTTTTCAACTGGACAACCATCTTTCACTTCATAAGCACGACCACTGGTGTCAACTGCATGCACCAAATCATTATCCTGGAAATAACTCTCCTCATTAAAAAATGCCTCACTGCTTGAACTATGCATCCATTCTCCAGAAAAAACTTCACAAAAATTACTACGATTAACTATTCTCTTCCATCTACTATTTCTTTTGAAATCATAAATTGCCTTGTTTAGCTTCCTAATTCTATTGATTATCAAAATAAATAACTTACGTTTAATTTCAAATGCCTGATCAATAACTTTCTCAACTTTTTTTTTTCTCTTATAAAAAACCAGTTTCTGTTGACCTTTCTTAATATTTTTTAACAAATTGCCAATTATCCTGTTGCGGAACATTCGTTTACGAATCTCCCTAAACTGTTGTTTCCTTCTACTATCATGCACAGAGTTATCTCTTGCTCTAGCAGTAACATTTTTAATTGGCCTTTCCTTTCCATTTGAATTCCTTCTCGTTTTATGGACTGAAACATTTTCTGTAGTAATATTTTTTTTACTACACATATTTCTTATGAAATATTTTGTGCTCTTACCCGGTGCTTTCTTCGTGACTTGACAAATCTTTTTGTTAGAGGACTGCTGCTTATTTTCTTTCACCTGCTGTCTTTGACGTTTTGCAGCCTTTCTCTGTCTTTCTATTGTTGGCATGGTGAAATCTTGAAATGATCTGCAGTTGAATCTGTGGTAAAATATAATAAAAAATGTTATTAACCATTATTACCAAACAGTAAAACAATAACAGTGATCAAAAACTTAACACACTACTTGACATTTTAAATAGAAGATTGTTTAGTCCTTGCAAATTTACAATACAGAAATAGCAGAAAAGAAATGACATTTATATTTATGTTACCTGTGCTATTTTATATGTGAATCTGATCTAATTTTATGAGCATATTTTAATATTTTATTGAAGACACTACACATAACCAGGTTTTTGAAGGTGTCTTTATTTTTAAATTAAACGGTTTACATTTTTACTTTTTTTTTATTATAAATTTTTAAAATAAATGTTTATAGTTCCATAGGCTCAAGCAGGTCAGCTTCCCACCCTATGTCATATAATTCGGACAAATCTGCATCCTCATCACGCTCTTCTTCATCCTCAGGATTTAAATCATCCAAGGGATCAACATCCACTGATGTTTCAATTACAAGTTCAATGATGAGGTCAAAATCAACTGATTGCAGATTGTCGCTCATGTTGAGGTTGTCTTTATCTTTAAAGAAAGATAACAACAATGAGATGTTGCAGAGTAAGAGACAAATCTCAGAGATTATAATAGTAAAATTGTTTAACGAGAGTAATATTTTGCAGCTATTATTTAGCCATGTCCAGCAATGCTGAGCAGGTGAAGACTATGTCTAAATTTTCAGTGAACAGGACTCATCTCTTCTTAACCTTGGATAAGCCTCACCGACTCTGTGTGTCCTGCACATACTTAAATGTAAAGGTGCAGATTTATGTTAAATGGCACATCCCCAGGCATGCACCAGTTAACGTGCACCACTACTCTGCCACCCATGGTGTGCCGTATTTACAATCAGATAGGAGAAAGCTTCGTCAAAACCCTGCGCCTGCTTTAAGCAGGCATAGGTCTTGACGCAACATTGTGGAGATGGGGCACCCCTGAGCCTTGCTTGAGCTGCATCGCACTTGCGATACAACTCCAGCAATCACTACCTTTACAGCACAGATACGTCACGCATCTGTGCCATTTTTGCCCCATGATGCCCCGTATTCTAAATGCAGCACACCATGGGTGGCGGAACAGCGGCGCAGGATGACTGACACATCCCTGGTGATGCACCAGTCATCATAAATCTATCCCTAAGCTTCTTATCTTGTTACAGATGAACCGCCATATGTAGCATGAAACTATTTTGCATTTCCTAAATAGCGAATTTTAAGGAATAAATAGCAATTCTTTACCATTCCTAATTTGCAATGAGCAAATTGCTAATTTCAAGTTACCCATTCATTTCCATGGGCTAGGAGGCTCATAGGAATGAAGGTTTAATTTGCGATTAGCAATTTGCTCATCACAAATTAGGAATTTTTCCAAGGGTGCAGGGGTGTCTCAAGAACACCCTGCTGCACCCCTGAAAAAGAAATTTGGGGGCATATGGCACACATACATGCCCTAAGGGCATGTGTTGGCGTCATATGGCACCTTTTGTTTTTTTGAAAAAAAGCTTTTTGAAAAGAATTCACAAATTACCACCAATTTACCACAATAGTTTCCAAATCCTTAATGTCATTTTTTACATATTTTTTGTTTGATACATTGCATTTAAGTAGTCACAAAATTTGCAAATCCTTCAGTGCAATTGCAAAATAAGGAATAGCAAATTTTGCTACTCCTTATTTTGCATCAAACTTGTTTGATACATACCATTTGTCTAATTAACATTTGCAAAGGCCGAAATTCGTAGAATTTTGATCTTTGCGAATGCTAATTAGCTTAATACATATGGCCCCAAGTGAGGCCTGTCTTGCGACATGGTGCATCTTTTGCATCACTGCTGCATCGTTTTCATGTGGTACGTTTTTTTTTCAACCATGACATATCTGCCTAAATGCATCAATTTGTAATGTCGCCTCATAGCAAATCTTTTGCACCGCCGCTGCATCATAAAAGTGACGCACAGTGGCACAAAAGAGGCATACACCTATCATAAATCTGTCCCTAGCATTTTAAAAGATTAATCCAGGATGACGATAAGGTGTGGCCTATCCAGAGGTTTGTTTAAGGTGAGGCCTACTCAGGATTGCAGATTAAAGTTACGCTTGATGAAGAATACAGAGGAGATAATACATGTAAAGGCCTACCAATGAAGTAAGTAATGTGCACTTTATTGCGCCAGTCATCATAAATGTATCCCTAATCTTCTTATCTTGTTACAGATGAACCACCATATGTACCATCAAACTATTTTGCATTTCCTAAATAGCAAATTTTAAGGAATAAATAGCAATTCTTTACCATTCCTAATTTGCAATGAGCAAATTGCTAATTGCAAATTAGCACCGCCGCTGCATCATAAAAGTGACGCACAGTGGCACAAAATAGGCATACACCTATCATAAATCTGTCCCTAGCATTTTAAATGATTAATCCAGGATGACAATAAGGTGTGGCCTATCCAAAGGTTTGTTTAAGGTGAGGCCTACTCAGGATTGCAGATTAAAGTTACGCTTGATGAAGAATACAGAGGAGATAATACATGTAAAGGCCTACCAATGAAGTAAGTAATGTCCACTTTATTGCGCCAGTCATCATAAATGTATCCCTAAGCTTCTTATCTTGTTACAGATGAACCACCATATGTACCATCAAACTATTTTGCATTTCCTAAATAGCAAATTTTAAGGAATAAATAGCAATTCTTTACCATTCCTAATTTGCAATGAGCAAATTGCTAATTGCAAGTTACCCATTCACTTCCATGGGCTAGGAGGCTCATAGGAATGAAGGTTGCAATTTGCGATTAGCAATTAGCTCATCACAAAATAGGAATTTTTTCAAGCGTGCAGGGGTATCTCAAGAACACCCTGCTACACCCCTGAAAAAGAAATTTGGGGGCATATGGCACACATACATGCCCTAAGGACATGTATAGGCGTCATATGGCACCTTTTGTTTTTTGGAAAAAAATGCTTTTTGAAAAGAATTCGCAAATTACCACAAACTAGAAGTTGGTGGTAGTTTCCAAATCCTTAATATCATTTTTTACATATTTTTTGTTTGATACATTGCATTTAAGGAATCGCAAAATTTGCAAATCCTTCAGTGCAATCGCAAAATAAGGAATAGCAAATTTTGAATTAAGGACATTTTAAGTAATTTCCACATGTGCAGTGTTTTCAAATTATGATTTGAAAATCGTTTTTGGGGAAAAGTAATGGTTTGCAAATTTATGACAAGGACATAATGGTGTATGCTTCTCTATAAGGCATTTCAGTGTCTCTGATGTCATTTTTCCCATATTACATTATAAGACCTTTCCCCATGGAGCACATTCCTTGTAAATATGCTCCCACCTGTGCATGGTGAATTTAGATTTTGACTGTTTGAGTCACATAGCCATGTTAAAAGCCACCCCAAAAAATTGCAAACGCTTTAAAAAAACACATTCATGTGTCTTAAGGACATTTTAAGTCATTTCCCCGTGGACAGTGTTTTGTAAGTGGCGCAAAAGAGGCATACACCTATCATAAATCTGTCCTTAGCATTTTAAATGATTAATTCAGGATGACGATAAGGTGTGGCCTATCCAGAGGTTTGTTTAAGGTGAGGCCTACTCAGGATTGCAGATTAAAGTTACGCTTGATGAAGAATACAGAGGACATAATACATGTAAAGCTCTACCAATGAAGTAAGTGATGTCCACTTCATTGCGCCAGTCATCATAAATGTATCCCTAAGCTTCTTATCTTGTTAGACATCAACCGCCATATGTATCATATAACTATTTTGCATTTCCAAAATAGCGAATTTTAAGGAATAAATAGCAATTCTTTACCATTCCTAATTTGCGATGAGCAAATTGCTAATTGCAAATTACCCATTCATTTCCATGGAGCAGGAGGCCCATAAGAATGAAGGTGCAATTTGCAATTAGCAATTAGCTCATCGCAAATTAGGAATTTTTCCAAAGGTGCAGGGGTGTCTCAAGAACACCCTGCTGCACCCCTGAAAACGAAATTTGTGGACATATGGCACACATAAATTTTAACAACATTCCTTTACCTCAAAAACGATTTTCAATTCATAATTTGAAAACACTGCCCACAGGGAAATTACTTAAAATGTCCTTAAGACACATGAAAGTGTTTTTTTATTGCCTTTCCAGCATGGTTGGGTCACTTTTAACATGGCTATGTAACACAAACATTTAAAATCTAAATTTCCCATGCACAGGTCGGAGCATATTTACAAGCAACTTGCGCCACAGAGAAAGGTCTTACATTAACCACTTGGATGCTAAGGATCCCGCGCCGCTTCAATGTAATTTCCATTGAAATCAATGGAAACTCCATGACGAGTTACCCTTGTCATTAGCACTGAAGGGGTTAAAATGGGAAAAATAACATCAGGGACAGTCAATTGCCGTATAAAGAAGCATACACCATTATGTCCTTGTCATAAATTTAAAAACAATTCCTTTTCCCCAAAAACGATTTTCAAATCATAATTTCAAAACACTGCACATGGGAAAATTACTTAAAATGTCCTTAAGACACATAAAAGCGTTTTTTGATTGCCTTTGCAGCATGTTTGTATCACTTTTAACATGGCTATGTAACACAAACATTCAAAATCAAAATTTTCCATGCACATGTGGGAGCATATTTACAAGCAATTTGCGCCACATAATTCATAATTTTCTCCTAAAAGCACACTATTCTCTATCTAAATTAAAGAAATATTTTCTCACCTTAGCAAATACTTTGAGTTTGAAAACAGTCTCAGAAACACACCAATTTGTCTTCAGCAGAGCAAAAGGTATGCACTCCAGAGTCTGCAGCTATCAAAAGCACAGAAATGCTGTAATTCTTCACACATATCTCTCATGTCACCCAATCAAAACTCTTCCCTCACTTTTTTTCAAATGAAAACCCTTCCCCCCTCTGCCCTTTCTGCCTTTTCTGCATGGCAACCACCTCTTGGAAGACTTCTGGTGTTTGCAAGTTCACACAACTTTGTTGCAATTGAACTCTGAACTCTCAGTGCACCTGCATATCCAGTGCATTCTTTCATTTAATGATTTTTTATTGACCATTCAAAATACATCTTTCAAAGAACACATCCGTGCACCCTAACTTTCTGTTTTCAGCAATCAAAATCCACCAATCACTGTTACTGCTTCATGAACACAGAAACTCCACAGTTTTTTTCATTTTAAACTCTCATTTTTTCAACTGCCATTTCATTGCCACACTTCATCTGACTGCAGGAGAACCTTCTCTCACCATGTTTTCTGTCTGGATTGTTGGACATAGTTATATTTACTGGGCTCAAAGGTACGTTGAAAACAGGAAATTACCTAACCTCAATTTACAAGATGTGGAAATTAAGTGGTTTGGCCACAGAGGATTAAAATGTCACCAATTGATACCATTGGTGAAAACCTTTATGCATTTGCCCAAACCTGACCTGTTAATTGTGCACTGTGGAGGTAATGACTTGGGCACTTTGACTGGTGTAGGTTTTGAAATGCTTTTAAAGGACACCTTTGAGCAATTAATGGCACTTTTTCCTCAGACTGCCTTGGTATATTCAAATATATGCCAAAGACAGAAATGGAGGTGGTCAAACCAATTTTGTCCACAAATTGAGAAGTCGAGGAAGCATGTAAACAAATCTGTTTCAGCTTACATGAGAGACCATGGAATGGGCTCCCTGTACAACAATAACTTGCGTTACTACATGCAAGATATCTACAGAGGAGATGGAGTTCACTTCTCAGATGAGGGCAACAGAGTTTTCACTCTGAATTTAAGAATGTGCATTGGTACCTACTTATAAGTACCTAAATGTACCATAAACCCAAAAGCTCTTCTCAGAGCTACCCTACATCTGATCACTCACAATTATTATTTTACTCTAACATTTTTCACTAATTTCCAACAAAGTACGCTCCCTGGGGCGCTACCCGGTACGCGAACCGGGAGCTAACCTCGCGAAATTTTTTTAAAAAATGTTTTTTTTTTGCACATATAAGCCTCCTCAGCCACCCTCAGAAAACCTAGGGGGTCAAGATAACTCTACCGTGCCCCCTTCTACCCATTCTGAACATTATTTGCCCTCCATCTTGTATCTTAATTCGACCGAAACACAAAATGGTGGACTCCCGGAACGCTTAAGGTTCGCGAACCGGGGCGCTCAACGGTACGCGTACCGGGTCGCTCCCTGGGAAGCGCACCATCAAAAAAGGTGGGAAAGTAGTTCACAGAAAAGCCACTGGAGACAATTTCACCAAATATAGATTAGCTCATACTACATACCAATCCCTACCATTTTCACAAATTTGATTGGAATTCCATTTAGTCATTTAGCCTGTAGACCTCTCTAAATACCCTGAGGTAAATTACTTCACAAAACACATCTGAAGTGTTGGAATTGAAAACCAATGAAAATGTTACTTTCATTTTCTACTTTTTTTACCTGACATTTCATTGGTTATATACCTGAATATATATAAAGGTAGAGAAGAAAACACAGCCATTTTGACTACTACTTCTTGCTGTACATTTCAATAGTATTTTCACTAATTCCTTCAACTTCTTTCTAAAGGTAAGTTTTTATTTTTAAAACTGAAGTATATTGTGCACTATAAGTTAATATGGTAAACTTTTTCTGATAGATATATACTATCCCTCTGTAGTAGTTATAGATTTAGAGAGACTTCTCTGTTATAGTTATGGATGGAGTTAGGCTTCTCTTGTATAATTATGAATTTACTTACGTTAAATCACATACACTTTTTTATATTCCTACTTCCACTCTGATACTATACACTGCCCAAAGATAAATTCACTGATAAAAAATGCCTATTTAAAATTATTCCCAACATTGCCCTATCTCTACTAATATATATTTTTTTAATCCAAATTTCAGGCAAAATGGAAGGCGAAAACCAAGTTTCTTTTTAAATGGACCTGCAAGAGAGCAGCCAAGAATTGATTGATACAATTGATCAAATTGACATTGAATTTTTCGATGAAACTTGGGACAATGAACTACTGCAATGTGTACAAGCAGTAGATAACCTCCTTGCAAATGAGGACATTTTACACCCTCAGAGACTACAATGTATATTCCATGATAATTATGAAATTTCTGACAATGAAATGTTAGAAAGTTTAATAAATTATGAAACACAATCACAATAAAAAAAATGCTTAAAAAATAAAAAAAATAAAAAATAATCAACAAAAACAACAATCAATTAACATACAGCATTTGAAAAGTCTATCATTCATTTTTCATTGCAGTACGCTGCCCAGAACGCTTCCCGGTTCGCGGACCGGGCGCTCCCCACGCAAAAAAAAACAAAATTTTTTTTTTGTTTTTTTTGTCCCGCGGGGCCCTTTTAAAACCTCCACATTAAACCTAGGGGGTCAGGAAGGATCTAGTATGCCCCCTTATGGTCATTTTCGCTTTTGTTTTGGCCTCCTCTTGTCTCTCAATCCTACCGAGAGACAAGATGGCAGCCGCTCCGGACTGTTTAGAATGTTGACAGACACCGGAGAGCCAATCAGCTTAGAAACGCGAAGTTCCGGTACGCTTAAGGTCCGCGGACCGGAGCGCTGCCCGGAGCGCGCTTACAGATATATATCTTTTTTTAAACGTTAATTTCTCAAAATCCACTGGAGCACATATATTGAGACATAGAAAAGGCACATCGGGCTACCAGTCCCTACAATTTTGCCAAGTTTCATGCAAATCCATTCAGCCGTTCGGGCTAAAAGTGAGGCCAACCGCCCCATGGAAAACTCAATGTTAAAAACACGTTTTGGGACCCCCATTTTTTCTCGGCCCCCCCTTGACGAAACCCCCCCAAATTTCCAAGGGCTGCTCAGAAACAAAATGTTCCATTTTCCAGAAAATTTCAGCCACTTCCGTCCACAAACGCCAAAGTTATTAGACATAGAATTTTCAAAAATCCCATAGGGAAAAAATCCTAACTATATATACCTACTGGCGACCGCCAGTAGGTAATATATATATATATATATATATCAATTCAAAATTCACCAAACTGTGGAAAAGCCCGCAACAGGTAGGTTATGCTGACATCATTTATTGAAGGTTTGCCGTGCACAGGAGTAGGGTACTGCCTGCTACAATGTCCAATTTTCTGTCCGACGCGTTTCATGCACTTGGGCATTTCATCAGGGACTCTGGAAAGTGAGCTGCTTTGAGGCATTACGTTTTTAAACACCTGAGTTTGTACGCAAGTCTCCGCCTCAGTGGGCGTATCCACACAGTGAATTCTGGTACTTGCAGTGCTTGTCTATTACCACAGTGGGCCGTGTGCCTCCATGCGCTCTTTTCCACAATAAAATACCCCAGTGGGTCGAGGCATGTACTTGTCCTCCAGAACCGGCCTCTTTGTAACCTCCAAAACAGCTCCTGATCCTTTCGCTGCTGTACCATCTGGCGTTGCAGCAGGTCCGTTTTTCAAACAGCGGGGCTCCTCCGCGACCTAGGTGTGGCCGCTAACATCAATTCAAAATTCACCAAACGGACCTGCTGCAGCGCCAGATGGTACAGCAGCGAAAGGATCAGGAGCTGTTTTGGAGGTTACAAAGAGGCCGGTTCTGGAGGACAAGTACATGCCTCGACCCACTGGGGTATTTTATTGTGGAAAAGAGCGCATGGAAGCACAGGGCCCAATGTGGTAATAGACAAGCACTGCAAGTACCAGAATTCACTGTGTGGATACGCCCACTGAGGCGGAGACTTGCGTACAAACTCGGGTGTTTAAAAACGTAATGCCTCAAAGCAGCTCACTATCCAGAGTCCCTGATGAAATGCCGAAGTGCATGAAACGCGTCGGCCAGACAATTGGACATTGTAGCAGGCAGTACCCTTCTCCTGTGCACGGCAAACCTTCAATAAATGATGTCAGCATAACCTACCTGTTGCGGGCTTTTCCACAGTTTGGTGAATTTTGAATTGATGTTAGCGGCTACACCTAGGTCGCGGAGGAGCCCCGCTGTTTGAAAAACGGACCTGCTGCAGCGCCAGATGGTACAGCAGCGAAAGGATCAGGAGCTGTTTTGGAGGTTACAAAGAGGTCGGTTCTGGAGGACAAGTACATGCCTCGACCCACTGGGGTATTTTATTTTGGAAAAGAGCGCATGGAGGCACACAGCCCACTGTGGTAATAGACAGGCACTGCAAGTACCAGAATTCACTGTGTGGATACGCCCACTGAGGCGGAGACTTGCGTACAAACTCAGGTGTTTAAAAACGTAATGCCTCAAAGCAGCTCACTATCCAGAGTCCCTGATGAAATGCCGAAGTGCATGAAACGCGTCGGACAGACAATTGGACATTGTAGCAGGCAGTACCCTTCTCCTGTGCACGGCAAACCTTCAATAAATGATGTCAGCATAACCTACCTGTTGCTGGCTTTTCCACAGTTTGGTGAATTTTGAATTGATGTTAGCGGCCACACCTAGGTCGCGGAGGAGCCCCGCTGTTTGAAAAACGGACCTGCTGCAGCGCCAGATGGTACAGCAGCGAAAGGATCAGGAGCTGTTTTGGAGGTTACAAAGAGGCCGGTTCTGGAGGACAAGTACATGCCTCGACCCACTGGGGTATTTTATTGTGGAAAAGAGCGAATGGAGGCACACCGCCCACTGTGGTAATAGACAAGCACTGCAAGTACCAGAATTCACTGTGTGGATACGCCCACTGAGGCGGAGACTTGCGTACAAACTCACGTAATGCCTCAAAGCAGCTCACTATCCAGAGTCCCTGATGAAATGCCGAAGTGCATGAAACGCTCGGACAGACAATTGGACATTGTAGCAGGCAGTACCCTTCTCCTGTGCACGGCAAACCTTCAATAAATGATATCAGCATTACCTACCTGTTGCGGGCTTTTCCACAGTTTGGTGAATTTTGAATTGATGTTAGCGGCCACACCTAGGTCGCGGAGGAGCCCCGCTGTTTGAAAAACGGACCTGCTGCACCGCCAGATGGTACAGCAGCGAAAGGATCAGGAGCTGTTTTGGAGGTTACAAAGAGGCCGGTTCTGGAGGACAAGTACATGCCTCGACCCACTGGGGTATTTTATTGTGGAAAAGAGCGCATGGAGGCACACGGCCCACTGTGGTAATAGACAAGCACTGCAAGTACCAGAATTCACTGTGTGGATACACCCACTGAGGCGGAGACTTGCGTACAAACTCAGGTGTTTAAAAAAACGTAATGCCTCAAAGCAGCTCACTATCCAGAGTCCCTGATGAAATGCCGAAGTGCATGAAACGCATCGGACAGACAATTGGACATTGTAGCAGGCAGTACCCTTCTCCTGTGCACGGCAAACCTTCAATAAATGATGTCAGCAAAACCTACCTGTTGCGGGCCTTTCCACAGTTTGGTGAATTTTGAATTGATGTTAGCGGCCACACCTAGGTCGCGGAGGAGCCCCGCTGTTTGAAAAACTGACCTGCTGCAGCGCCAGATGGTACAGCAGCGAAAGGATCAGGAGCTGTTTTGGAGGTTACAAAGAGGCTGGTTCTGGAGGACAAGTACATGCCTCGATCCACTGGGGTATTTTATTGTGGAAAAGAGCGCATGGAGGCACACGGCCCACTGTGGTAATAGACAACCACTGCAAGTACCAGAATTCACTGTGTGGATACGCCCACTGAGGCGGAGACTTGCGTACAAACTCAGGTGTTTAAAAACGTAATGCCTCAATGCAGCTCACTATCCAGAGTCCCTGATGAAATGCCGAAGTGCATGAAACGCGTCGGACAGACAATTGGACATTGTAGCAGTCAGTACCCTTCTCCTGTGCACGGCAAACCTTCAATAAATGATGTCAGCCTAACCTACCTGTTGCGGGCTTTTCCACAGTTTGGTGAATTTTGAATTGATGTTAGCGGCCACACCTAGGTCGCGGAGGAGCCCCGCTGTTTGAAAAACGGACCTGCTGCAGCGCCAGATGGTACAGCAGCGAAAGGATCAGGAGCTGTTTTGGAGGTTACAAAGAGGCCGGTTCTGGAGGACAAGTACATGCCTCGACCCACTGGGGTATTTTATTGTGGAAAAGAGCGCATGGAGGCACACGGCCCACTGTGGTAATAGACAACCACTGCAAGTACCAGAATTCACTGTGTGGATACGCCCACTGAGGCGGAGACTTGCGTACAAACTCAGTTGTTTAAAAACGTAATGCCTCAAAGCAGCTCACTATCCAGAGTCCCTGATGAAATGCCGAAGTGCATGAAACGTGTTGGACAGACAATTGGACATTGTAGCAGGCAGTACCCTTCTCCTGTGCACGGCAAACCTTCAATAAATGATGTCAGCATAACCTACCTGTTGCGGGCTTTTCCACAGTTTGGTGAATTTTAAATTGATGTTAGCGGCCACACCTAGGTCGCAGAGGAGCCCCGCTGTTTGAAAAACGGACCTGCTGCAGCGCCAGATGGTACAGCAGCGAAAGGATCAGGAGCTGTTTTGGAGGTTACAAAGAGGCCGGTTCTGGAGGACAAGTACATGCCTCGACCCACTGGGGTATTTTATTGTGGAAAAGAGCGCATGGAGGCACACAGCCCACTGTGGTAATAGACAAGCACTGCAAGTACCAGAATTCACTGTGTGGATACGCCCACTGAGGCGGAGACTTGCGTACAAACTCAGGTGTTTAAAATCGTAATGCCTCAAAGCAGCTCACTATCCAGAGTCCCTGATGAAATGCCGAAGTGCATGAAACGCGTCGGACAGACAATTGGACATTGTAGCAGGCAGTACCCTTCTCCTGTGCACGGCAAACCTTCAATAAATTATGTCAGCATAACCTACCTGTTGCGGGCTTTTCCACAGTTTGGTGAATTTTGAATTGATGTTAGCGGCCACACCTAGGTCGCGGAGGAGCCCCGCTGTTTGAAAAACGGACCTGCTGCAGCGCCAGATGGTACAGCAGCGAAAGGATCAGGAGCTGTTTTGGAGGTTACAAAGAGGCCGGTTCTGGAGGACAAGTACATGCCTCGACCCACTGGGGTATTTTATTGTGGAAAAGAGCGCATGGAGGCACACGGCCCACTGTGGTAATAGACAAGCACTGCAAGTACCAGAATTCACTGTGTGGATACGCCCACTGAGGCGGAGACTTGCGTACAAACTCAGGTATTTAAAAACGTAATGCCTCAAAGCAGCTCACTTTCCAGAGTCCCTGATGAAATGCCGAAGTTCATGAAGCGCGTCGGACAGACAATTGGACATTGTAGCAGGCAGTACCCTTCTCCTGTGCACGGCAAACCTTCAATAAATGATGTCAGCATAACCTACCTGCTGCGGGCTTTTCCACAGTTGGGTGAATTTTTAATTGATATATATATATATATATATATATATATATATATATATATATATATATTCACTGAAAAAACCATAGGTTATAGACCATATATAGTTAGGAATTAGCATTTACAAAACCTTGAAAATTCACTGAAAAAACCATAGGTTATAGACCATATATAGTTAGGAATTAGCATTTAAAAAACCTTATTTTACTCACACAAAACCATTGAAATTCCATATATAGTTAGTTGCACTAACTATATATTGCGCACCCGCAATCCACTGCTGATCATGTCACATATTACATCATTCATGACATGGTCAGTGACATCACTGATGACATCACTGATGACATCTCAAATGACATCACTGATGACATCACTGATGACAACATCCAGTGACTATGTTTCTGTAAAGTTAAAATATGTCTTACATATTGAAGAATGAGTGGATGTATAAGTGTCTGGACGAAGGATTTAGTAGGTGCATGACTGAATGTATGAGTGAGTGATTAAATGTGTCTCACTGAGTGCATGGGTTAGTGACTAAACTGTCTTAATTTGTGCATCATTATGTCTGTTGTTCTGTAAACTGCTGCATGTGTTGATCAGTAGCTATATGAGTAACTATATGGGTTATTGATTGATTGCCCAAGTATTTGCATGGGAGACTGAGTGTGTGTGTGGCTGGATGGGAGGTGTGTGACTCTGTACAGATCAATGTGTACTTGTATCAATGATTGTATAAGAGAGTAAGTATGTGTTAGTATATGGTTGAAAACGTAAGGTGCTCTATGTTTAACTGTATAGAGTAGAAAATGGAAGTGTGATTGATTCTTTACAGGACTGACTAGGTGTGTGAGTAACTCCATGGATGAGTGGCAGAGTGTGAGTGTCTGTATAGGTGTATGAGTGCATATGATTGTGTTGTAAACATGAGTGATTGTATGTATGAATGATTGTATGGGTGAATGAGTGAATGTGTGTGTAGACGTAGGAATCAGTGAGTACGTATGTAGTAACTAGTATTGGTGTGTCAATGGTTTCAAAAATTATACTCTGTTTTTAACACTGGGTGAAACAGAGGTTATATTAAAATGTGAAGAGATGCATTGTATTGTCACATGAATAATATCATCAGTGATGTGGTCATTGATGTCAAATGAGATGTCATCAGTGATGTCATCAGTGATGTCATTTGAGATGTCATCAGTGATGTCATCAGTGATGTCACTGACCATGTCATGAATGATGTAATATGTGACATGATCAGCAGTGGATTGCGGGTGCGCAATATATAGTTAGTGCAACTAACTATATATGGAATTTCAATGGTTTTGTGTGAGTAAAATAAGGTTTTTTAAATGCTAATTCCTAACTATATATGGTCTATAACCTATGGTTTTTTCAGTGAATTTTCAAGGTTTTGTAAATGCTAATTCCTAACTATATATGGTCTATAACCTATGGTTTTTTCAGTGAATTTCAATGGTTTTTTAATAGCAAATATCATAAGCTGTCGAATGTCAAGTACGTGGTAAGTGAAAACATTTTCGTGTTTATGCACACTGATCTGCTTTGAATGGTGCCCCCCCCCCTCATTTCTATTAGGAGTACTCTCTCTTTGCAGATAGTGAAAGGTAATTAACGCAGGCCTTTGCCCCCGTTGTAATCCGTCGTGCCTGCTTCTCTCTCCATTTGATTGATTGTTATCCAAGTATTTACTGTTTTAGAATTAGTTCTCTTTGGTTCATTCTCTATTTACAAACAAACACAGAGTCGCAATACTCTGTTTAGTCTTTGCAGATAACGAAAAATCGTGTAAAAAAAAGAAAAGGAATCGAGCAAAATCAGTAGGCCACTAATGGGATCTCTTTTTGACCTCGCTAAAATAGAAACATTAGGAACAACCCCTCATGACAAATACAAAACTAGTGAGATGAACTGAACTCCACACAATGATGGCTGCAAAACAGCTCGGCTCCGCCACCCACCCCGCCCAAAATAACGATAAAGAGCGGCTGCCATGATTGGTTGCGGAATGGCCACGACGGAGCTACGAAATGATGCTGCTCTCATGCTAACCCCAGCTTCAGTCTGAAACATCCAGAAACACTGTAGACTACCAATTCGATCAGTTCCGGTAGCGCCCCAATGTAACCCGGTAGAGAAGAACTAGCCCTCCCCTCTTTGACTGATGGTTCTTGTTGCCTGTCCCTTCTGTTGTCATTTAACAGAACTATTTAGCCTGCTGAAAGGGGTTGTGTTCCGACCGCTGGTTGGTGGAGACATTTTGACTATATTCTGGACCTGCGTTGTCGCGTAATGCGTCATATGACGCGCCGCGTTAGCGCATCCGGAAGTCATCCGGGGCGCGCAGCGCGTAACGTAAGCATAACAAGTCATGTGACTTGTTAATAAAACTTTTCATTGGTTCATTTTACTTTTCTTATTGTAATGATGAAAGGCTTGGTCATATGACCTAAAAATTACGCTTTTCATTACTTCCGAACATTATTTTTTCTTAAATATATGTTATAATGTTCCAGACTAATGTACTTTCCCGGAAATTTTACAACTGTCCTGCAAGTAAAATATATTCTTTTTTCGAGAAAAAGAGCGTTTCTTCGTCCCATGATGGAGCCGTTGAGCAAAAGAGGGTCGACCTGCTGTCTTAGTCGCCGATACGCCTGAATATGAGATTCTTATCGATCACTTTATGTTGCAGGAATAGAAAACACAACAGCCCTTGACCATTTATCTTTACTGCGTTCCTTCGTATTATACCTTTTACCCTTCATGTAATTGGTCTGCTTTATTTCACTTGCCTTTTAATGATTCTAAAACAGTGACTATTATTACAAACTTTACCAATGTATATACTACTACCATGTTTTCTTTTAAAAACCTTTATTGTGAAAATTTCATTATACAAATACGAGCCTATAACCACGTGGGCCGGCCACGGAGCAAACTGTAATCGTATGTGATGAGTAGACATTTACACTGTAGAGGAACGTAACGGGCGGGCCATTAGGTTGCAAGAACTAAGGTGTCTAACAGTTACGGAATCGGTGGACGTACATTTTATAATTAAAATACGACAGGGCCAGTTACAATAAAATTATCTAGATATACATTTGCGGGCAAGTACCATGGGTGACGTTAATTCGAACTTTCAACAGTACAGTAATCAATAACACATCAGAACTTAATATCAATAGGGATGTCGAAATATTCAATCAATTCTCGTCCCCGCCCGCCATGTGCTTCAAAACTGCATACGTATCTCGTGATTTCAAGGTTCTGCAACCAGTACACAACAAGGAGTTACGAGTCCCATTTATTCCGGCGCCATTTTGGGCGAGGACGGGCAGGTCCAGGATATAGTCAAAATGTCTCTACCAACCATCGACTATGATGATGTTCATATGCTGTATTTATTAGAGTAACACTCATCTGTCCACATGAAATTAATTTGCCACAATCTAAACATGTCATTTTAATCTTTCCAAAGTTCTTCTAAAAATTTGGGACCGTTTCCCTTGCCTCTGAAGCTCTCAGTGCCACTTCTTTGATGAATGTACTAGCAGGTCAGGGGTTCTCCTCCAAATCTCTCTTTTATGCAGCACTATAATTAATTGGTGCCACCTCTCCATATGACGATGCATGGTATAGTTACCACAACTATATTTTTTTTCGGTTCCTCTGGAGAGTTCATCGTGGCAGATGAAGCGTGTAACGTACCGGGCATTTACCTTTTTTTGCATGTACAGGAAAGGAAAAAAAAATCGAGCGTCCGAGTTCTAAGGTGTCCCAGGGCCATTTTAGTGGAGGACATGATACAGCGATAATGCCCTGGATAAGGACACTTCCTTCGGGCACCCCACGCCGTCTTTCGGCGCAGCATTGTAGGATGGCCACACCAGTGCGGCAACTTGCTAGACACCACCTCGGTGCCATCCGGATCTCGGCGCCCCACTGCAGATGAACTGCCTCCACATGGAGAAGCGGGAGAGGCTCGTTTGCGCCGCCTCCCCCCCCCCCTTCGGGCACCCCACGCCGACTTTCGGCGCAGCATTGTAGGATGGCCACACCAGTGCGGCAACTTGCTGGACACCACCTCGGTGCCAACCGAATCTCAGCGCCTTGTGTTGTCTTCCATTCCGAAAATATTGTTGGCAGCATTTTGAAAGGAAAGACAAACAGCCGTTTGTGGCCCTCACTACACCGTTCTCCTAGTGAGTCTCACATTGTTACATTTAGGAAGAATGTTGAAGAGTAGTATGTTGAAAATCTGAAGCCATTGTTATACAAACTCTCAACCAGCCTTGGATGGAAAAATCCTGAAGAATGTACAAACTGAAAACCAGTTTTTCTCTGTATAGCATCAGCAGCAACGCTTGAGTCAGCTTTGTGTGAAGCCGCCATTTTGATTCAATCAATAGCGTCCCCCTGCACACATTCAGGGACCTGGTCGTGTCTTCAGGTCAAACGGATTGTGGGACAAGATGCACAAAGGAAAAGGAAAAAAGTTCCGCCGGACCCCGGGAGGTGGCCGCCTATGTCATGGGCGATCTTAGCCCACACCAGGGCAATAGTGAAGCTGCAGCAGGTGCAAATAAGCTTCAGACAGTGTTACAAGCGCTGCTCAGAACTCTCAACTATGACACCACCTCGGTGCCATCCGGATCTTGGCGCCTTGTGCTGGTTCCGGCCTATTCACACATCGGTCCGCTACTGACGCCACCTCACAGGCCAACGGGGCACCCCACGCCGACTTTCGGCGCAGCATTGTAGGATGGCCACACCAGTGCGGCAAATTGCTGGACACCACCTCGGTGCCATCCAGATCTCGGCGCGTTGTGCTGCCTTCGGCCTATTCGCCACAAGTGCGCACGCAACTCAGCTGCATAGCGAGTGAAACACCAAGGGGCGCCCCACTGCAGCCGAGGAACCTCCATCTTGGGGGCGACGCACAGCATCACATTGCTTTCCAATGCAGTCAGATCCTCAAACAGCCCCCACTGACTGACGCGAACTCACAGGCCAACGGGGCGCCCCACGCCGACTTTCGGCGCAGCATTGTAGGATGGCCACACCAGTGCGGCAAGTTGCTGGACACCACCTCGGTGCCATCCGGATCTTGGCGCGTTGTGCTGCCTTTGGCCCCATTCGCACATCAGTCCGCTACTGACGCCATCTCACAGGCTAATGGGGCGCCCCACGCCGACTTTCAGCATTGTAGGATGACCACACCAGTACAGCAACTTGCTAGACATCACCTCGGTGCCATCCGGATCTCGGCGCCCCACTGCAGATGAAGTGCCTCTCAACTATGAAACCACCACTGTGACATCCGGATCTTGGCGCGTTGTGCTGCCTTCGGCCTATTCGCACATCGGTCCGCTACTGACGCCATCTCACAGGCTAATGGGGCGACCCACGCCGAGTTTCAGCATTGTAGGATGACCACACCAGTGCAGCAACTTGCTAGACATCACCTCGGTGCCATCCGAATCTTGGCATCTCAACGCCTAGTGGTATCTTCCATACAGAAAATATTGTTACGCTACCTTTGGCCCCATTCGCACATCAGTCCGCAACTTAGACATCACCTCGGTGCCATCCGGATCTTGGCATCTCAGCGCCTTGTGGTGTCAGTCAGAAAATATTGTTGCGCTGCCTTTGGCCCCATTCGCACATCAGTCCGCTACTGACACCATCTCACAGGCCAACAGGGCGCCCCACGCCGACTTTCAGCATTGTAGGATGGCCACACCAGTGCGGCAACTTACTAGACACCACCTCGGTGCCATCCGGATCTTGGCGCGTTGTGCTGCCTTCGGCCTATTCGCACATCGGTCCGCTACTGACGCAAACTCACAGGCCAACGGGGCGCCCCACGCCGACTTTCAACATTGTAGGATGGCCACACCAGTGCTGCAACTTGCTGGACACCACCTCGGTGCCATCCGGATCTTGGCGCGCTGTGTTGCCTTCGGCCTATTCGCACATCGGTCCGCTACTGACGCCGCCTCACGTGCCAACGTATTTTCTCCGCATTTTATACCCTATGCCGCATAACAGGTCATGTGACTTGTTTATAAAACTTTTCATTGGTTCATTTTACTTTTGGTTTCCTAATGATGGAAGGCTTGATCATATGACCTAAAAACAACACTTTTCATTGGATGAAAACTTTTTTTTTTTCCAAACGATGAAAGCCCCACCTTGTTTCTGGATGTTTCAGACTGAAGCTGGCGTCAGCATGAGAGCACCACCATCTCGTAGCTCCGTCGTAGTCATTCCGCGAGCAATCATGGCAGCCGCTCCCCACCAGAAGCCTGCAGGAGTCGGGGCCCCCAAAACTTTTGATGAATTCTCAAGGCGGAGGGGACGCTTTCGAGAATGGGGTCCAAGACCTAGCAGACAAGCGTCCGATTTCCAAGGTGTCCCAGGGCCATTTCAGTGGACCAGGCCCAAAAAGGAAAGAGCCTGCCGCCATTTTGAGAGTCCTGTGACAGCCGCCTATCGCTGCACCGCAAGAGTGGGCGCAACTCAGCTGAATTGCGGCTTTTGACACAGTGGACCAAAAACGGACGGAATGGCAACTGAAACGGTAAAGGGGCGCCCCACTACAACAGATGACACTCCACCTGGAGAGGCCCGTTCACGCCGCCTCCCCCGGGGCGCCCCACGCCGTTATTCGGAGCAGCATTGTAGGATACCAAAACCAGTGCGGCAACTTACTGGACATCACCTTGGTGCCATCGTTCTGCTGCCTTGGAACTATTCGCACAACAGTTTGCTACTGAAGACCCACCCCCCGCGACGCCCCACGCCGTTATTTGCTGGGTGGCAACTTACTAGACATCACTTTCGTGTCATCTAGATTTCAGCGCGTTCTGCTGCCTTGGAACTATTCGCACAACAGTTTGCTACTGATGACCCGCCCCACGCCGGAAATCTGGACGTTGTGCTGCGTTGGGACTATTCGCACAGCCGACCGCTACTTCGTTGTTTTTCCCTAAAAATGTTTATATGTTATTACTATTTTTGTTTTCTTGTATATATTTATAAATTATTAAAGTTTTATAATCTTACTACTTTGTCGGAGTGCTATATATTTTTAATGTGACACATAATTGTAAAAACTTTGATGTACAAAGAGTCATCCCTGGAATCTTCCGCTTCACGCTCGGTCCCCTCCCCAATCACAATACAGGATGGTTTTCAGATAATAGCAACGCTTCTGCTGTGACGGATCTCATCGAGTGTGGGCCTTGATCTACTATAACTCCTTTGAAGAGGGGTGAATCTTTACAGCTGTGGCCATAAACTACATCTGCAGGGCTAGCTGATACCCTAGGACCAGCCTGGACAATCGGACACAGAGGAAAAGGAGTGTCAGAGGGTGCAGTAGTGAATAGGGCGAAAGGGAGGTGTCGGGCGGGCACAGGGTGTGATTCTCAGGAAAGAGCAGCGCAGATGGGGGGAGGTTTATTACCCATGCATAAGACAGAGAGCGGGGGTGACCACTGCCTGGGGGAGATGCTTGCGAGGGTGGGGAGCCATGCTAAGGATCGACAGCGTGCACAGAGTGGGTCTGGTCAAGGCATCTAAAATGGCTGCCGTGCACGACAAAAGTGTGGCATTTGAAAAAAGACAAGATGGCGCAGACAATGTTTTTCAACACTTCCTGATTTCCTTCGAATCGAACGTTAACAGACGTTGGGGCATATTACCAAAGTTAAGCGATATTTATCCCTAACGATGCATTGCAAAGATTTTTTTACCGTCAGAAATTATCGCAGATAAACCTTGCTATTATCAAAGTTTATCGCAAATACGATAAAAACCGACCGCAATGCATTAATATCGCTGAAAACTCAGCGATATTCATGCATTACCGAGCTAATCCTCTTAGCCATGTTATCCACCTCCCATAGGATAACATGGCTAAGAACTGCTCAGGGCAGCTGTTACTTTTTGGAGATATTCGCGCTTATCTCGAATATTTCCAAAAGTTGATAATAGGAGATAGCGATGTTAGCGACTGTTTCCAGTCGCTAACATCTTGGCATGCCCACTTTGCATGTCATTAGTGATAAATATCACTCACATGCAAAGTGGGGCCCAAGATGGTCGCTATCTCCTACTAGCCGTCGCTAACTGGTGTTAGCAACAGCTAGGTAATACAGATATAATTTTATCTCCGCGAAGCGGAGCGCTGTTACAGATATATATCTTGTTTTTGAACGTTAATTTCTCAAAATGCACTGAAGCACATATATTGAGACCTAGCAAAGGCACATCGGGCTACCAGTCCCTAATATTTTACCAAGTTTCGTGCAAATCCATTCAGCCGTTCGATTATTATTATTATTTATTTTTTTTGCCCCGCGGGGCCCTTTTAAAACCTCCACATCAAACCTAGGGGATCAGCGAGGATCTACTATGCCCCCTTATGGTCATTTGCCCCTTCGCTTTGGCCTCCTCTTGTCTCTCGATCCTACCGAGAGACAAGATGGCGGCCGCTACGGACTGTTTGGAATGTTTACAGACACCGGAGAGCCAATCAGCTTCGCTTCGCAAAGCTCCGTAACGCGAAAAGTACGCGAAGCGGTGCGCTGTTACAGATATATATCTTTTTTTGAACGTTAATTTCTCAAAATCCACTGAAGCACATATATTGAGACCTAGCAAAGGCACATCGGGCTACCAGTCCCTACAATTTTGCCAAGTTTCGTGCAAATCCATTCAGCCGTAAGATTATTATTATAATTTTTTTTTTTTGCCCCGCGGGGCCCTTTTAAAACCTCCACATCAAACCTAGGGGGTCAGCGAGGATCTACTATTCCCCCTTATGGTCATTTGCCCCTTCGCTTTGGCCTCCTCTTGTCTCTCGATCCTACCGAGAGACAAGATGGCGGCCACTACGGACTGTTTGCGGCCACTACGGACTGTTTGGAATGTTGACAGACGCCGGAGAACCAATCAGCTTCGCTTCACAAAGCTCCGTTGCGCGAAAAGTACGCGTCCTAGGCCGCTGCCCGGTCCGCGCTTACAGATATATATCTTTTTTTAAACGTTAATTTCTCAAAATCCACTGGAGCACATATATTGAGACCTACAAAAGGCACATCGGGCTACCAGTCCCTACAATTTTGCCAAGTTTCGTGCAAATCCATTCAGCCGTTCGGGCTAAAAGTGAGGCCAACCGCCCTATGGAAATTAACATGGGAAAAACGCGTTTTGGGACCCCCCTTTTTTCTCGGCCCCCCTTGACGAACCCCCCCCAAATTTTCAAAGGCTGCTCAGAAACAAAATGTGCCATTTTCCTGAAAATTTCAGCCAATTCCGTCCACAAACGGCAAAGTTATTAGACATAGAATTTTCAAAAATCCCATAGAGAAAAAATCCTAACTATATATACCTACTGGCGACCGCCAGTAGGTAATATATATATATATATATATATATATATATATATATATATATATATATATATACATATATATATTCATTGAAAAAATCATAGGTTATAGACCATATATAGTTAGGAATTAGCATTTACAAAACCTTGAAAATTCACTGAAAAAACCATAGGTTATACACCATATATAGTTAGGAATTAGCATTTAAAAAACCTTATTTTACTCACACAAAACCATTGAAATTCCATATATAGTTAGTTGTACTAACTATATATCGCGCACCCGCAATCCACTGCTGATCATGTCACATATTACATCATTCATGACATGGTCAGTGACATCACTGATGACATCACTGATGACATCTCAAATGACATCACTGATGACATCACTGATGACATCTCAAATGACATCACTGATGAATTCACTGATGACATCTCATTTGACATTACTGATCACATCACTGATGACATCATTCATGTGATAATACGATGAAGCTCTTCAGACTCTAATATAACCTTAGATACAGTAAGTGTAAACAGACACTCACAGACTGTCACTCATCCATAGAGTTACACACACACCTAGTCAGTCATGCAAAGAATCAATCACACCTCCATTTTCTCAACTATACAGTTATACACACCTTACTTATTCAAACATATACTAACACATATTTACTCTCTTATACAATCCCTGATACAAGTTCACAATGATCCATACAGCCACTCACACATTCACTGGCTCTTATGCACAGTTATTTATATATGTCAACTCTCACATGTACTGTGTTTTACATATGTACTTACTTTGACATGTAGCACTGAGCTATCCATTCACTCAGCAATACACTCATGCACACTGTCAACCGCCCATACAGCTGTTTCCACATGCACTTTTGAACCCATACATCTAGTGAATCAACTGCTCACACATCTATGCACAGAGTCATACACCTCCCAGCCACCCACACACACACTCAGTCTCCCATACAAATACTTGGGCAACCAATCAATAACCCATATAGTTAATCATATTGCTAATGATTAACACATGCTGCAGTTTACAGAACAACAGACATAATGATGCACAAATTAAGACAGTTTAGTCACTAACCCATGCACTCAGTGAGACACATTTAATCACTCACTCATACAGTCAGTCATGCACCTACTAAATCCTTCATCCAGACATTTATACATCCACTCATTCTTAAATATGTAAGACATATTTTAACTTTACAGAAAAATACAGTCACTGGATGTTGTCATCAGTGATGTCATTTGAGATGTCATCAGTGATATCATCAGTGATGTCATTTGAGATGTCATCAGTGATGTCATCAGTGATGTCATTTGAGATGTCATCAGTGATGTCATCAGTGATGTCACTGACCATGTCATGAATGATGTAATATGTGACATGATCAGCAGTGGATTGCGGGTGCGCGATATATAGTTAGTACAACTAACTATATATGGAATTTCAATGGTTTTGTGTGAGTAAAATAAGGTTTTTTAAATGCTAATTCCTAACTATATATGGTGTATAACCTATGGTTTTTTCAGTGAATTTTCAAGGTTTTGTAAATGCTAATTCCTAACTATATATGGTCTATAACCTATGGTTTTTTCAATGAATTTCATTGGTTTTTTAAAAGCTAATATCTATAGCTGTAAAATTTATTCTTCTTTGAATCCAAAAATATATTTTATATGTTTATTAATAATTTTTTTTAAATATTTTTTTTGTTTCGCTCCCGGTCCGCGAACCGGGAAGCTTCCCGTTAGCTCAATTTGATTCCGCGATCCGGTCCGCGAACCGGTAAGAAATCAACATAGTGAGGGTATCACGTTGCCGCGTAATGCGTCTTATGACGTACTGCGTTAGCGCACCCGGAAGTGCCCCGGGGCGCGGACCGAGGCGCAAAACGCAACTCCCCGGAAGCGATCCGCGGTGCGAAAGCGCGACGTATCGCGTTGCCGCGAAATGCGTCTTGTGACGTATCGCGTTAGCGCACCCGGAAATGTCCCGGGGCGCGGACCGAGGCGCGAAGCGCAGCGAACCGGAAGCTAACCGGGGAGCGTTCCGCAGCGCGTAACATGAGCGTTAGAGGTCATGTGACTTGTTAATAAAACTTTTCATTGGTTCATTTCACTTTTAGTTTCATAATTATGGAAGGCTAGGTCAGGTGACCTAAAAATAACACTTTTCATTGGTTGAGAAGTATTGTTTTTTCCAAATGATGAAAACCACTCCTTCTTTCCTCACTCTGACTTTCATTATTGTGAGAGGAAGACCTATTTTGCTTCTTGGAAGACCTATTTTGCTTGTGTGAAAATGGCTTCATTGATTGCTGCAGCTGGTGCACCCCCACCACCACCTCCACCTCCTCATGGGAAGAGAGGACCACCTCCCCAGGTGGTTACCAACACTGAGGAGGAAGATGAAGAAATGGATGAGGAGGGAGAACAACCACAATTCCTGGAAGAGTTGCCCCGGGTTTCAAGAAAGAAAGCCAGTTTCATCTGGCAGTTTTTTTCCATCCCTCCTGGCCAAAAAAAGGTCAATGCCAGGTACGCAACATGCCTCATATGCAAGGAACAATTGTCCAGAGGGACGGACAAAAAATACAGTTATGGTAATCACACCATGCATAGGCACATGACGAGGAAACATCCCCTAAATTACAGCCGGGCGGAATTAAGGGATATGATGGACAATCCTAGACCAACTCCTGTGGCGAGACCAACAACATCAGTTTCTTTAACACCAGAGGAGGCACGGGAAACTGTGCCAAATATCCAACCAAATTTTGGGCATATGATACATTTATGTATGCACTGTCGTGCATTATTAGCTTGTGGCAACATGAGCATCAATGCACTCAACCTTGCATATGAACACCATGATTGCCCTAACCGCCCCCAGTAATTTTTTTTTGCTCCTGTTGAGCCCTTTTCAACGCGTGTTTTTTGTTGTTTCCCCCCCCCAAAAAAACCAAAAAAAATATAAAATCGTTCAAAAAATACAAAAAAAACAAAAAATGTTCAAAAAATACAAAAAAAATATAAAACAACAAAAATATTAAAAAAAAGTTCTTTTCAGAACTACCTTCCCTTTCAAAAAAAATTGCTACAATGTTTAGCACTCTGGCAAGCTCTATTTCTTTTGGTTCGCTCCCGGGTTAGCTTCCCGGTACGTGGACCGGGAGCTAACCAAAAAATTTTTTTTTTTTAAAAAAAAAGTGTAAGTATAAGGAAAGTAAACAGAGAGTGATGTTAAAAGAAAGACAGCTATAGGGAGTAAAGAAGAGATACTGTTTAATAGATCTATTTACCGAAGAAAAGACAGAAGAGGGTATAATTGTGAAAAACAAAATAGATAACGAAGTGAAAGAAAAACAAGCATTGGCATAGCCAATAGGTCTCGCCTTTGGGACCTTCTAAGTATTTAGTTATGCAGCATAATATCCTTGGTGCAGCAACATCAACTGTTGCATGGCTAAACACGTATAAGGTCCCAAAGGCGAGACCTATTGTCTATGCCAATGCTTGTTTCTTAAGTAGAATTGCAATACGTCTGACTCTTCCATGTGAAAAGATCTTATCTTGTGCTCTAAAGATTGCTAAAGTCTCGACAGAGAACAGGCTAGGCTGTAAGTAGGGTAAATTGCGCTTGGTGATCTGTTTGAGGGAGCGTCTGCTTTGCCTGGTGTCTTTGGAGAGCAATTTTGATTGTTATACTGGACAATATAGCCCTAATGTAAATAACATAGGGGCATTTTATCAACATAGGCAATAAAAGTTTTGCAGCTTTTATCGGCAGAAATGTGTCGCTAAAGCTGCTTTTGCGGCAGAAAACTGCCGCTAAAGCCGCTTTTGCACCAGTTTTCTGCCAATAAAAAGAGCAATAATTTTATTGGCTGTATTCATAATATGCCACTTAGTGTGCTTCAACTACACAGAGAAAGCATTATGAACAAATAGTGATACAGTGATCAGTCAAAGACACTAAGAGTAATAGAGACGGAGTGAGTGAACAAGAGTGAGGAACTATGAGAAGAGAGGGACTGAGAAAAAGAGTGGAAGGAGTTGAGTAAGTAGGTAATAGAGAAAGGAATGAGGGAAGTAGCAAAGGCAGGAAACTGAGGATTAAAGAAATGAAGCAGTGGAACTAATAGTAGTTCAATGTGATAGAAATGTAACGAAAAGAGTACAAAATATTTACCTTATAATTGTCGTTAAATTACTCACTTTTTGTTTTTATACTTTCAATCTGTGAAAGAGAGAACAAACATTTGAAAAATATAAAAACATGTATTAAAAAATTACAAAAGACAAGGGCAAAGATTGAAGGACAAACAGTTTTTCAACAACTTTGACACTTACAGAAGCTACACAGTCCTAAAGATATACATTTTAAACTAACACTATCTTGATGCAGATGAAGTGAGGCCTATCTTAAAACATGGTGCATATTTTGCATTGCTGTTGTTTCAGAAAAGTGTTGCAAGACACTAAAATTTTAAATAATTGCTTCAGGATGCCAATAAGATGTCTACTATCCAGAGTTTTGTTTCAGGTGAGGCCTACTCAGGGTTGCAGATGAAATTTCGAGTTGTTGAAGAGAATAGAGGACATAATACATGTGAAGGTCTACCAATGAAGTGAGTCATGTCCACTGCAATCTTCAACAAAGTCCAAACCTCCTATGTTTCCCTGGACAGACCTAAACTTGATCTGCACAATGTGATTCGTAATGATAGGAAACACAGGTGATGTAATTGAAATACATGCAATTTATTTTGCTCATTTCACAATCACATCACTTGTGTTTCCTTTGCTTAGGTATCTCATTGTGCAGATGTAGTCTAGCATATGAAAGAATACGCAGAAGTGCAGCACTGCATGCAACAACTTTGACACTTACAGAAGCCTCACCTTCTCCATGCCTCCTACACAGTTCTACATATACATCATAAATGCAAACAGTACAGAATTAATTATACATGTTAAATGGTTTATTTTTGCTGTTCTCAGAATGTATCAAAATTCACTAAAAACAGTGACTTGAAGGTATTCATCATGTAACAGCGGGGAAAAAAAAACAAAAATTCAGAACTCCTTAAAGTTAACTTACTTTCCATGACGTCCAAGGATGTCCTATGAACAGCTTACACTCTTTTGTGCTGTTATTACTTTCAGCCCGCCACTTTCTGAAAGAAAATCTCCATCGTTTTTAAAAACATGTTACATACAATAAATGACTTCTTGCTCTCTACCACAAGATTCCACAAGGCCAAATCTTGTCAGAGCCATGTATAACTCTTGGATTTCTTGTTAGCCAATCCCGTCTTTTCGCATTTCCGCAACTTTCAGAATTAAAATGTTGAAGATCATTTTCACAATCCTGGAATAGTAATATCTTCCCCTTCTTGCTCAGTCATGTTCTACTTTTCCTATGACACTGCTACAAGCAGACTTACACTACCTCTATGACTACTACAATTATTTAATTCTCTACATCACTTTTAATCACAAAGCAATGTAAAACAGTAGACAGCATTGCAGACTTACATTCGCTCTACTCCATGTTTTGATTGGCTGCTTCAATTAGCTTATAAAAAGAAACAGTTTTTCTGAACTCATTCAAAGTGCACTTATTTCTCCATGATGTCCAGTCTTATGGTTAGAAGTTATGTCTCTGAACTACACTTATCCTCAAGGCCAAATAGTGTAGGAGCCATTAGAACTTCTTGAAATTCCACAGAGCACATCCCGAGATTATTTCCCTAAAATTTTGGTTTTAAAAACACCAGGTAAGAGTTTTTAAGGTCATACGGCAATTTTTTTTTTGAAAATTAAAACAGAATCATTGCAGAATGACCAGCCATTTCTAGACTTTAAATAAGCTGTGTAATGTCCTGATGTTATTGAAGGGCCGTCATGATATATAATTGCTGCAGTTACAAAAGTCCTTCCTGATATTGACAACTGCGAAGCTACAAAATTTTTAATTAAAGTTGCCAATTTTGTTCCATCAGGCCTACATCGTTGGAACATTAAAATGACGTACTGGCCATATGTTCGTATAAATAATGTGGACGTCATTTCAGATTTACATTGGCTACACTCCATGTTGTGATCAGCTGCTTTTACTAGCTTATTAAAGGAGACTGATTTACTGTCTGGCAAAGTTAAATATATAAATCTTTCTGAGTCTACACTAGTAGTACTTGATACCATACAGTTCTCGCAGTCATGCTGCCATTGATAAGAAAGCCCAAACAGCTGATCTACATCTACACCTTCAGCATGTAATACATCAAGCATATACATTAAAAACTCCTGACAATCTTGCTGAATATTTTGAGAGAATTGTGTTTGGCCTGAACATCTGTCTAACAGATTTCGAATTTCAGACACACTTTCTATGTTTCTTCTATCAGTGGTACATTTCTCTAACACAGAATTTAACAAACTGCAAAATCTTTGATCAGAATTGACCACAATCTCTTCTTTTACATTTTTTAGAGAAAACAAAACATTAATCACTACATTAGCATAGCAGTTGACACCAGAACTGTTTTCAAACTGAAAACCAACAACATCTTCAACAGAATCCTTTTTGTTTCTGCTTGTAATTTTAGGTTCATTGACTTTTTGTCTTTTTGCTACAACCTCCCCAGTATTGTTCTCATTTCTTCGTTTCCGGCCTACCACACGTTTCTCAAACAAAGGATACTGAGGCAAATGTGGCGCATACTCTCTTCTTAACCTATTGTATTCCTTAACACAATCTAGATCCGCACAAATGTTTGTGACATCACACTCAATCAAGTACAATCCCGATAAAGTTCTAACTCGTGACAATGCCACATATGCCATACCCTCCTTGAACACAGAACTGCCAATATTCACCAATGCACTGTCTACACTTAAACCTTGCGATTTATGGATTGTCACTGCATATGCCAAGCAAACAGGAAACTGCTTACGGCGAACATATAAGTCTTTTACAAGCAAAAATCTAGCAGAACAACGAGCAATTAGCTGTACTTCCTCAATGCCATCAAATTTAATTTTTAAAAATTCAATTCCATCTCTATTTCTGTATTTTACAAAATCAACAACATTACCCATTGATCCATTTACCAGACCTCTTTCAACATGTAAATTCCTTCTTAAAATTATACGGCAGTTCAAGCACACATTCAGAGTCTTTTCAAAACCTGCAGTTTTAGATATACTCTTCTCTAATGAATCCAATTTTGTTTTCAGATTCTCAGACAAAATAATTGTTGATCCCATATGCTCTACTCTATCAATAGCTTCCAGTTTCACAATCTCTTGCTTTTCTAAATGCAACATTTTGTTGTTAAATTTGGCACATTCTGCAAGAGTTGGCATCAAACATATTCCAGATTTCTTCTCAGTAATTTTCTGAAAAATATTCTCAGGCACAACATCTTGTTCTGGATATAAATTTGACAGTAATCGTGCATGTAAAGCTTCTTTCCCATGCTCGGTCACTTTTCCAATTCTAACATCTTGTAGAATAGTCTTGTAAACTTCATCCTTCGCCTGACGCATATTTTCATGCAGTTCAGCATAATTGAAGTTTAACCATATATTGACGTTGCCAATGCTGCCTAGGCACTTCCTGGTATCTTCATGCGTGAGCATTTTGAACACAGGTTGCCCTTTCACTGGTGTCAGCTGCAGAAGATCTCCGAAAACAATGATGTGTTTGCCACCAAATAACACATCATACTCTGTTTTGAGAACTTCTTGCATTCTCAAATGCACAAAGGCAAGCATGACATTGGAAACCATGCTTACTTCGTCAATGATAAGAAGTTTCATTTTCCTCAAGATTCTTGAAACTTCAAAACAAGCATCTCCAGATAGCTTGTGATATTGTAATTTGTTGTCATGCCCCACTGGCAGCATCAGTAAACGATGTAAAGTAATCCCTTTAATATTATGTGCTGCCAGTCCAGTTGGAGCAGTGACAACACAAGACAGCGATGACTCTGTCCTTTCCTGCAAATAGCATGAAATTGCTTTAATGAGGAAACTTTTTCCAGTTCCCGCTTCTCCACTCACGTACAGTCGGACAGGCTTCAACGACGTACATGAGCACTCTTTCTTATCATGACTTAATCCATGATCAATTTGCATGGTAACTTCGTCATATATTTTCCTCTGCTCAACGTTGAGTTGTCTTTCCAACTCTTCTAAGTTAACCGCATCCTCTTGAGCATGTGCCATGGCTCTTTCCACTTCATTCATAGCAGTGGCAGCTTCATTTTCGATAACAGGTCCTCCTAGTGGATCCTGAGTCAATGAAGCAGAACTCTGACTGTCCTGAGAACTGTCTCTGGCAATCTCGGCTGCAATCGTTGCTTCCTGCTCAATTTCCGCATTCAACATTTCTACATATTTGGGAAAAGCAGGACATTCTATGGTCTCCTTGGCGGCATTGAAAGAGTCTTCGTAACAGAGGAAATCTCCAAGCAGTTCCTCTTCTGCACGCCAAGGCTTGAAAAGTTGCAAAAGTGCTAAATAGAAAAACTCCTTTTTTTCAGGAGATTCGCCACTCAATTTTCGATGGTTTACCAAGTGGCTTTTTCTTTGCTTGACCAGACATCCCTCACTTCCTATTACAGCATACACTCCTTTCTCAGTATCTTCTTTGATGTTCCTCTTGAATATGTAATTTTGCAGAACCTCATACAGACAAACATTCTCGAGGTGACTGCTTCGATTTGGATAATATGTATCCAACATGTTTGTCTTCAAAATGTCGGTACTGTTTGGCTCCTTTTCCGCCAAATACTCAATTTCCCGCACAGGTTTGAGAACTCGATTACGCGTTGTAGCAAGACCAAGACTCGCCCAAACGATACTCCTGGACTTGGCATAGAGACTTGCTGAAGACAACCGGTCAGAACATTCGTACGCTCCGATTTCTCGATGCGACAACATCTTCAGACTGAAACTGTACAACTTCTTGCTGAGGCTCTTTTCATGGGAAATGTCCTCCCACATATCCTTCAATTCTGTCTTCTCTTTTTTGGTGATGTAAGACGTCACATACCGAGCCACAGCCATACAGTTATCAGCCACAAACTGTATATCCATGTTAGCATTCCACATGGACAAAATCACCGGGTTGTAGTCGTTGATGTACTTGGACTCTTCGTTCCTCTTCAAATTGTAAGTGTTTTTAGGTGATTTCTTCATGACATTGTGTCGCAGCGAAGACATCAAACTGTTTACTCTTCCTTTAGAAATCACCGGTCGTGGAAAGCCGAAACGACATTTAGTGTAGAACTTGTCTTTGTTTCGGAATTTACGACGGCAGTACTTTCCACATCGATGGCTTTGGAAACGCAGAACTTTTTCTCTTAGGCTTTTCTTCTCCTTTGCGTTTGGAACAGCACACGTAGAATACTGTTGGATGAAACTCATCACTGAGTCTTCTGGATCCGTTCCAAATTTAGGTGCATCCTTGATCCACAGCAACATATGTATATGAGGAGCACCTCTTGCTTGGTACTCCTTTCTCCAGAAGAAATCCAACACCTCTCCAAGAGGTGGATTCTTCTTATTCATGATGAAAGACATCATAGCTTCAAATCTATGATTGAAGTACCTACATACATTGACTGGATCCAAAGAGCACAGTTCTCCGGGTGTCTTGAATTCGATGTTATCTACGTTAGCATTTGCCTCTCGTAGAAATTCAAGTAAGTCTTCCCAGCCATACTCGGCACAGCTCAGAGTGAGGAACCATGTGGGAGTACCTAAGTTCCTCAGCATACATTTTAAATCACCATGACGACGGTACCAGTACTCATTAGTACCACGCTGACACGCCATGAGATTAATCAGGTGAGAATCCAAAATACTATCTTGGACATTGACTTTATCCATAAAGTCACTTGCCGAGATGTTTTGCATGTGTATACCACTTTTCAAGATGTGGTTCACTGCATATGACAGTCCAGACAGATCGCTTTCAAACAGGAGATGAAACAAATAAGGAATGCATTGTCGAAACCTAGCATCTCCTGCATACAATCGCAAAGTCCGGTATTCAGAAGCAGGAATTTGATGAGGTCGCTCATCATATCTTCCTCCCTGACCTGTTGGAAAAAGCTGTGGGAAACACCGAGCTTCCAAACTTTCCTCCCAAACACTAATGGGACTCCCTTTGGCTTGTTTCATTTGAAACAACTCAATAGCATTCCCCATGACTTCCTTGGAATGCAAAGGATGAACACTATAATGTTCATATATTTCTTCACTAGTAGAGGGTTCTACTTTCTCAATTTGACCAGCACACAAATCGCTATCCTCTTCCTCACTTACTTCCTCTTCTGCAACATATACATTCTTATAGTATTTATTATTTTTTTTCAAATACAATGTTGCCTTTTTGACTTTCCTAACATCTACTAAATCTTGCCATATTTTCTTATTCTTTGTCGGAACCCCATTAACTAAGATAACCAGAGGTTCCTCTTCCACTTTTTCTACTCCAATTGTGTTAATGTTTTTCTTCAAATCTAGAGGCAAATAAACAACTCTTCCCTTTAATCCTCTCTGTAAATCTGATGGAGGCAATTTCCCTGTCTTTGGCTCCATTCTTACAATAGCCTGAAAGGGATGGATACTTTGAATCAAAATAGATTCATAAGTATTTAAATCCTTCAATTCAGAAGGAATCTCAACCAATTCCAGATTATTATGAACTGCTCTAGCAGGCATCTGGTTTTGATTTAATTTGCAACAACAATAAGTACACACACGTTGATCCAATCCCAAATCAAAACAATTTTCTACCATCAAGTATGTTGCAAAATCCTTCCATTCACTATTATTTTCCCTTTCACTTTTTGCATATAAATCCACTAACTTAGTCTGATTCTTATAATAAGTGCGTCGACAACACACACAAGTGAAATTAGGCCTCTCACTTGATTTCACCTCAAACGTCGCAATTTCCCTCTGGAAATTATCTGTACTGGAAACCTGTACACTATCTTCCACATGACCCTCTTCTTCTTGCTCAATTTCAACATTCTCCTCTTTACTTCCAAAGTAACAAAACTCAATTTCTTCACATATATTCTTCACATCTATTTCAGAACCATGCAAAAGAGCAGCGCATAATTGTTTCAGCATAATTGCTGGACTCTTAGCATAATACAACATTCTAACTAATTTCCTCACTTTGTTATGATGCACTGCTAGCATCCTGAAATGATGAAAAACACTCTGGCATACTCTCCTGGAAAGACAAGCCAGTGAATGACCATGAAAACCTGTAACTTCTCTTACTCTGCAAGGATCTAATTCTTGCAACAACATCATTTTCTGCTTCAAACTTTTTTTATTAAATGACCGTACAAAATCACAAAGCAAATTGATGGAATCCTGTCGCACACTGCAAATACTACTACACTTCCAGGTGTACACAGGACCCTTACCACGTCTTCCTAAAACCTCATTACCTAACACCTCTTCTGCCTCTGTTGTCACAAGTTTTTCTTTTTCAACTGGACAACCATCTTTCACTTCATAAGCACGACCACTGGTGTCAACTGCATGCACCAAATCATTATCCTGGAAATAACTCTCCTCATTAAAAAATGCCTCACAGCTTGAACTATGCATCCATTCTCCAGAAAAAACTTCACAAAAATTACTACGATTAACTATTCTCTTCCATCTACTATTTCTTTTGAAATCAAAAATTGCCTTGTTTAGCTTCCTAATTCTATTGATTATCAAAATAAATAACTTACGTTTAATTTCAAATGCCTGATCAATAACTTTCTCAATTTTTTTTTTTCTCTTATAAAAAACTAGTTTCTGTTGACCTTTCTTAATATTTTTTAACAAATTGCGAATTATCCTGTTCCGGAACATTCGTTTACGAATCTCCCTAAACTGTTGTTTCCTTCTACTATCATGCACAGATTTATCTCTTGCTCTAGCAGTAACATTTTTCATTGTCCTTTCCTTTCCATTTGATTTCCTTCTCGTTTTATGGACTGAAACATTTTCTGTAGTAATATTTTTTTTACTACAAATATTTCTTATGAAATATTTAGAGCTCTTACCCGGTGCTTTCTTCGTGGCTTGAGAAATCTTTTTGTTAGAGGACTGCTGCGTTTTTTTTTTCACCTGCTGTCTTTGACGTTTTGCAGCCTTTATCTGTCTTTCTATTGTAGGCATGGTGAAATCTTGAAATGATCTGCAGTTGAATCTGTGGAAAAATATAATAAAAAATGAAAATAATTAACCATTATTACCAAACAGTAAATCAGTAACAGTGATCAAAAACTTAACACACTACTTGACATTTTAATTAGAAGATTTTTTAGTCGTTGGCAAATTTACAATACAGAAATACCAGAAAAGAAATGACATTTATATTTATGTTACCTATGCTATTTTATATGTGAATCTGATCTAATTTTATGAGCATATTTTAATATTTTATTGAAGACACTACACATAACCTGTTTTTGAAGGTGTCTTTATTTTTAAATTAAACAGTTTACCTTTTTACTTTTTATTAATTATAAATTTTAAAAATAAATGTTTATATTTCCAAAGGCTCAAGCAGGTCAGCTTCCCATCCTATATCATATAGTTCGGACAAATCTGCATCCTCATCACGCTCTTCTTCATCCTCAGGATTTAAATCATCCAAAGGATCAACATCCACTGATGTTTCAATTACAAGTTCAATGATGAGGTCAAAATCAACTGATTGCAGATTGTCGCTCATGTTGAGGTTGTCTTTATCTTTAAAGAAAGATAACAACAATGAGATGTTGCAAGGTAAGAGACAAATCTCAGAGATTATAATAGTAAAATTGTTTAACAAGATTAACATTTTGCAGCTATTATTTAGCCATGTCCAGCGATGCTGAGCAGGTGAAGCCTATGTCTAATTTTTCACTGAACAGGACTCATCTCTTCTTAACCTTGGATAAGCCTCACCGACTCTGTGTCCCCTGCACATACTTAAATGTAAAGGGGCAGATTTATGTTAAATAGCACATCCCCAGGCATGCACCAGTTAACGTGCACCACTGCTCTGCCACCCATGGTGTGCCGCATTTACAATCAGATAGGAGAAAGCTGCGTCAAAACCCTGCGCCTGCTTGAAGCTGGCATAGGTCTTGACGCAGCATTGTGGAGATGGGGCACCCCTGAGCCTTGCTGGAGCTGCATCGCACTTGCGATACAACTCCAGCAATGCGCCACCTTTACGGCACAGATGCGTCACACATCTGTGCCGTTTTTGCCCCATGCTGCGCCGCATTGTAAATGCAGCACACCATGGGTGGCGGAACAGCGGCGCAGGATGACTGGCACATCCCTGGTGATGCGCCAGTCATCATAAATCTATCCCTAAGCTTCTTATCTTGTTAGAGATGAACTGCCATATGTATCATCAAACTATTTTGCATTTCCTAAATAGCGAATTTTAAGGAATAAATAGCGATTCTTTACCATTCCTAATTTGCGATGAGCAAATTGCTAATTGCAAGTTACCCATTCATTTCCATGGGCTAGGAGGCTCATAGGAATGAAGGTTTAATTTGCGATTAGCAATTTGCTCATCACAAATTAGGAATTTTTCCAAGGGTGCAGGGGTGTCTCAAGAACACCCTGCTGCACCCCTGAAAAAGAAATTTGGGGGCATATGGCACACATACATGCCCTAAGGGCATGTGTTGGCGTCATATGGCACCTTTTGTTTTTTTGAAAAAAAGCTTTTTGAAAAGAATTCACAAATTACCACCAATTTACCACAATAGTTTCCAAATCCTTAATGTCATTTTTTACATAGTTTTTGTTTGATACATTGCATTTAAGTAGTCACAAAATTTGCAAATCCTTCAGTGCAATTGCAAAATAAGGAATAGCAAATTTTGCTACTCCTTATTTTGCATCAAACTTGTTTGATACATACCATTTGTCTAATTAACATTCGCAAAGGCCAAAATTCGTAGAATTTTGATCTTTGCGAATGCTAATTAGCTTGATACATATGGCCCCAAGTGAGGCCTGTCTTGCGACATGGTGCATCTTTTGCATCACTGCTGCATCGGTTTCATGTGGTACGTTTTTTTTACACCATGACATATCTGCCTAAATGCATCAATTTGTAATGTTGTCGCCTCATAGCAAATCTTTTGCACCACCGCTGCATCATAAAAGTAACGCACAGTGGCACAAAAGAGGCATACACCTATCATAAATCTGTCCCTAGCATTTTAAATGATTAATCCAGGATGACAATAAGGTGTGGCCTATCCAAAGGTTTGTTTAAGGTGAGGCCTACTCAGGATTACAGATTAAAGTTACGCTTGATGAAGAATACAGAGGAGATAATACATGTAAAGCTCTACCAATGAAGTAAGTGATGTCTACTTCATTGCGCCAGTCAGCATAAATGAATCCATAAGCTTCTTATCTTGTTAGACATCAACCGCCATATGTATCATATAACTATTTTGCATTTCCAAAAAAGCGAATTTTAAGGAATAAATAGCGATTCTTTACCATTCCAAATTTGCGATGAGAAAATTGCTAATTGCAAATTACCCATTCATTTCCATGGGCTAGGAGGCTCATATAAATGAAGGTGCAATTTGCGATTAACAATTTGCTCATCACAAATTAGGAATTTTTTCCAAAGGTGCAGGGGTGTCTCAAGAACACCCTGCTGCACCCCTAAAAAAGAAATTTGGGGGCATATGGCGCACATAATTTTTAACAACATTCCTTTACCTCAAAAACGATTTTCAAATCATAACTTCAAAACACTACACATGGGAAAATTACTTAAAATGTCCTTAAGACACATAAAAGCGTTTCCTGCATGGTAGGGTCACTTTTAACATGGCTATGTAACACAAACATTCAAAAACAAAATTTTCCATGCACATGTGGGAGCATATTTACAAGCAATTTGCGCCACAGAGAAAGGTCTTACACTAAAATGAGAAAAATAACATCAGGGACAGTCAATTGCCTTATAAAGAAGCATACACCATTATGTCCTTGTCATGAATTTAAAAACAATTCCTTTTCCCCAAAAACGATTTTCAAATCATAATTTCAAAACACTGCACATGGGAAAATGACTTAAAATGTCATTAAAACACATGAAAGCATTTTTTGATTGCCTTTCCAGCATGGTTGGGTCACTTTTAACATGGCTATGTAACACAAACATTCAAAATCAAAATTTTCCATGCACATGTGGGAGCATATTTACAAGCAATTTGCGCCACATAATTCATAATTTTCTCCTTAAAGCACACTATTCTCTATCTAAATTAAAGAAATATTTTCTCACCTTAGCAAATACTTTGAGTTTGAAAACAGTCTCAGAAACACACCAATTTGTCTTCAGCAGAGCAAAAGGTATGCACTCCAGAGTCTGCAGCTATCAAAAGCACAGAAATGCTGTAATTCTTCACACATATTTCTCATGTCACCCAATCAAAACTCTTCCCTCACTTTTTTTCAAATGAAAACCCTTCCCCCCTCTGCCCTTTCTGCCTATTTTGCATAGCAACCACCTCTTGGAAGACTTCTGGTGTTTGCAAGTTCACACAACTTTGTTGCAATTGAACTCTGAACTCTCAGTGCACCTGCATATCCAGTGCATTCTTTCATTTAATGATTTTTTATTGACCATTCAAAATACATCTTTCAAAGAACACATCCGTGCACCCTAACTTTCTGTTTTCATCAATCAAAATCCACCAATCACTGTTACTGCTTCATGAACACAGAAACTCCACAGTTTTTTTTTCATTTTACACTCTCATTTTTTCAACTGCCATTTCATTGCCACACTTCATCTGACTGCAGGAGAACCTTCTCTCACCATGTTTTCTGTCTGGATTGTTGGACATAGTTATATTCACTGGGCTCAAAGGTACGTTGAAAGCAGGAATTTACCTAACCTCAATTTACAAGATGTGGAAATTAAGTGGTTTGGCCACAGAGGATTAAAATGTCACCAATTGATACCATCGGTGAAAACCTTTATGCATTTGCCAAAACCTGACCTGTTAATTGTGCACTGTGGAGGTAATGACTTGGGCACTTTGACTGGTGTAGGTCTGGAAATGCTTTTAAAGGACACCTTTGAGCAATTAATGGCACTTTTTCCTCAGACTGCCTTGGTATATTCAAATATATGCCAAAGACAGAAATGGAGGTGGTCAAACCAATTTTGTCCACAAATTGAGAAGTCGAGGAAGCATGTAAACAAATCTGTTTCAGCTTACATGAGAGACCATGGAATGGGCTCCCTGTACAACAATAACTTGCGTTACTACATGCAAGATATCTACAGAGGAGATGGAGTTCACTTCTCAGATGAGGGCAACAGAATTTTCACTCTGAATTTAAGAATGTGCATTGGTACCTACTTATAAGTACCTAAATGTACCATAAACCCAAAAGCTCTTCTCAGAGCTACCCTACATCTGATCACTCACAATTATTATTTAACTCTAACATTTTTCACTAATTTTCAACAAAGTACGCTACCGGGGCCGCTACCCGGTACGCGAACCGGGAGCTAACCTCGCGAAATATTTTTTAAAAATGTTTTTTTTTCGCACATATAAGCCTCCTCAGCCACCCTCAGAAAACCTAGGGGGTCAAGATAACTCTACCGTGCCCCCTTCTACCCATTCTGAACATTATTTGCCCTCCATCTTGTATCTTAATTCGACCGAAACACAAAATGGTGGACTCCCGGAACGCTTAAGGTTCGCGAACCAGGGCGCTCAACGGTTCGCGTACCGGGTCGATCCCTGGGAAGCGCACCATCAAAAAAGGTGGGAAAGTAGTTCACAGAAAAGCCACTGGAGACAATTTCACCAAATATAGATTAGCTCATACTACATACCAATCCCTACCATTTTCACAAATTTGATTGGAATTCCATTTAGCCATTTAGCCTGTAGACCTCTCTAAATACCCTGAGGTAAATTACTTCACAAAACACATCTGAAGTGTTGGAATTGACAACCAATGAAAATGTTACTTTCATTTTCTACTTTTTTTACCTGACATTTGATTGGTTATGTACCTGAATATATATAAAGGAAGAGAGAGAAACACAGCCATTTTTGACTACTACTTCCTGAACTACATTGCAAGATCATTTTCACCCACAACTTAAACTTGATTTTAGAAGGTGAGATATTATTTTATAAATTTGAAAACATTTTCAGATAGTTATATACTATCCCTCTGTAAGAGTTAGACATTGAGAAAGGCTTCTTTATTATAATTATGGATTGATTTAGGTTTCTGTGGTATAATTATGAATTTACTTAGGCTTCTTCACAGGCACTTTTTAATAGTACTACTTCACGCCTGAAACCATACAGTGCCCATAGATTACTTCTCTGTTATAAACTCACAAGTACCTGTCTGAACTTAAACCCAACAGTGCCCTATCTCTACTGATATATTTATTTTTTATGCAAATTACAGCAAGAAAATGGAAGGTGAGCAGAATGTTTCCTTTGAAATTGTTCTGGAGAACAACACAGAAAAAGATATTGAGGACAATGATGACTCTGATTTCATGGATGAATCACGGGACCATGAATTAGTTCAATGTGTAGAATCTGTGGATCATTTACTTCATTATGATGACGGTCAAATGTGGGAACTTATGTTCACTCAACAAGAGGACATATCGGACAGTCAAATGCTAGACGTACTAATAAATTTTGAAAAACAATCCGAAAAATAAAATTGTATGTAATATTAAAAAAATTGTTTGAGTCTTTAATCATTTTTATATGTAATTAATAAACTAGTTAAATGTTAGAAATGTTATTAAATTTTCAACCACAATCACAATAATAAATAATTGCTTAAAAAAGTTAAAAAAATAAAAAATAATCAACAAAACCAACAATCAATTAACATACTGCATTTGAAAAGTCTCTCATTCATTTTTCATTGCAGTACGCTGCCCAGAACGCTTCCCGGTTCGCGGACCGGGCGCTACCCACGAAAAAAAACAAAAAAATTTTATTTATTTTTTGCCCCGCGGGGCCCTTTTAAAGCCTCCACATTAAACCTAGGGGGTCACGGAGGATCTACTATGCCCCCTTATGGTTATTTCCCCCTTTGTTTTGGCCTCCTCTTGTCTCTCAATCCTACCGAGAGACAAGATGGCGGCCGCTCCGGACTGTTTAGAATGTTGACAGACACCGGAAAGCCAATCAGCTTCGCTACGCGAAGTTCTGGTACGCTCCCCGGTCCGCGAACCGGGGAGCTGCCCGGTCCGCTGTTACAGATATATATCTTTTTTTAAACGGTAATTTCTCAAAATCCACTGGAGCACATATATTGAGACCTACAAAAGGCACATCGGGCTACCAGTCCCTACAATTTTGCCAAGTTTCGTGCAAATCCATTCAGCCGTTCGGGCTAAAAATGAGGCTAACCGCCCTATGGAAAAATCAATGTTAAAAACACGTTTTGGGACCCCCCTTTTTTCTCGGCCCCCCCTGGACGAACCCCCCCCAAATTTTCAGGGGCTGCTCAGAAACAAAATGTTCCATTTTCCAGAAAATTTCAGCCAATTCCGTCCACAAACGCCAAAGTTATTAGACATAGAATTTTCAAAAATCCCATAGGGAAAAAATCCTAACTATATATACCTACTGGCGACCGCCAGTAGGTAATATATATATATATATATATATATATATATATATATTACAGCTCCAGTCCTTTTTTACCCATACCCAGCCGGGCCAGGAACAAAGACACAGCACTCCCGGGCTCAGATTATACAGGTTTTATTCAAGCAAACGCGTTTCGGGACAGCGTCCCTTCGTCAGTGGTTCAGCAGTGAACAATGCAGTTTCATGTTTTAAAAGACCCAGAATTGGTCATAAACATAGAAGACGGACTTATGCGTCCACAATAACATAGCGCCATCTTTGAATGGCTTCAATGCCAACATTTCAATGGGCATTTTCAACATAATACATTACAATATGTAATTACATTAGATATTTCGCCGTGTATCGGCCAGTGCGACTGAACTCATCGTCGCAAAAAACTTCCTAATATGTTTATAGTGGAGTCTGTTCTCTTGGTGGGGCTTAGTAGTGTGTGTTAGATATATTGTTGTCATAATGACAGTCACGGTCAACCGACCATGAAATATATTTCAGTATACAACCTGTTTCATGGTCGGTTGACCGTGACTGTCATTATGACAACAATATATCTAACACACACTACTAAGCACCACCAAGAGAACAGACTCCACTATAAACATAAGAGGAAGTTTTCTGCGACGATGAGTTCAGTCGCACTGGCCGATACACGGCGAAATATCTAATGTAATTACATTTTGTAATGTATTATGTTGAAAATGCCCATTGAAATGTTGGCATTGAAGCCATTCAAAGATGGCGCTATGTTATTGTGGACGCATAAGTCCGTCTTCTATGTTTATGACCAATTCTGGCGTCTTCTAAAACATGAAACTGCATTGTTCACCACTGACGAAGGTACGCTGTCCCGAAACGCGTTTGCTTGAATAAAACCTCCGCTGCATAATCTGAGCCCGGGAGTGCTGTGTCTTTGTTCCTGGCCCGGCTGGGTATGGGTAAAAAAGGACTGGAGCTGCAATTTTTAAAACGCGATACACCGACACGTTTTTACGGCACCCGACACCAAGAGTGACCCACGAGATAGGTGCAATTTGGAGCCTTAATAAATATATATATCTATATATATTACCTACTGGCGGTCGCCAGTAGGTATATATATTTAGGATTTTTTCCCTATGGGATTTTTGAAAATTCTATGTCTAATAACTTTGGCGTTTGTGGACGGAATTGGCTGAAATTTTCAGGAAAATGGAACATTTTGTTTCTGAGCAGCCCCTGGAAATTTGGGGGGGGTTCGTCAAGGGGGGGCTGAGAAAAAAAGGGGGTCCCAAAACATGTTTTTAACATTGAGTTTTCCATAGGGCGGTTGGCCTCACTTTTAGCCCGAACGGCTGAATGGATTTGCACGAAACTTGGCAAAATTGTAGGGACTGGTAGCCCGATGTTCTTGAGACACCCCTGCACCCTTGAAAAAATTCCTAATTTGCGATGAGCTAATTGCTAATCGCAAATTGCACCTTCATTCCTATGGGCCTCCTGGCCCATGGAAATGAATGGGTAATTTGCAATTAGCAATTTGCTCATTGCAAATTAGGAATGGTAAAGAATTGCTATTTATTCCTTAAAATTCGCTATTTAGGAAATGCAAAATAGTTTGATGATACATATGGCGGTTCATCTGTAACAAGATAAGAAGCTTAGGGATAGATTTATGATGACTGGCGCATCACCAGGGATGTGCCAGTCATCCTGCGCCGCTGTTCCGCCACCCATGGTGTGCTGCATTTACAATGTGGCGCAGCATGGGGCAAAAATGGCACAGATGCGTGACGTATCTGTGCTGTAAAGGTGGCGCATTGCTGGAGTTGTATTGCAAGTGTGATGCAGCTCCAGCAAGGCTCAGAGGTGCCCCATCTCCACAATGTTGCGTCAAGACCTATGCCTGCTTAAAGCAGGCGCAGGGTTTTGACGCAGCTTTCTCCTATCTGATTGTAAATGCGGCACACCATGGGTGGCAGAGCAGCGGTGCACGTTAACTGGTGCATGCCTGGGGATGTGCCATTTAACATAAATCTGCCCCTTTACATTTAAGTATGTGCAGGGGACACAGAGTCGGTGAGGCTTATCCAAGGTTAAGAAGAGATGAGTCCTGTTCACTGAAAAATTAGACATAGGCTTCACCTGCTCAGCATCGCTGGACATGGCTAAATAATATCTGCAAAATGTTACTCTTGTTAAACAATTTTACTATTATAATCTCTGAGATTTGTCTCTTACTCTGCAACATCTCATTGTTGTTATCTTTCTTTAAAGATAAAGACAACATCAACATGAGCGACAATCTGCAATCAGTTGATTTTGACCTCATCATTGAACTTGTAATTGAAACATCAGTGGATGTTGATCCCTTGGATAATTTAAATCCTGAGGATGAAGAAGAACGTGATGAGGATGCAGATTTGTCTGAATTATATGACATAGGGTGGGAAGCTGACCTGCTTGAGCCTATGGAACTATAAACATTTATTTTAAAAATTTATAATAAAAAAAAAATAAAAATGTAAACCGTTTAATTTAAAAATAAAGACACCTTCAAAAACAGGTTATGTGTAGTGTCTTCAATAAAATATTAAAATATGCTCATAAAATTAGATCAGATTCACATATAAGATAGCACAGGTAACATGATTATAAATTCCATTTCTTTTCTGCTATTTCTGTATTCTAAAATTGCCATGCACTAAAAAATCTTATATGTAAAAATGTAAAGTAGTGTTTTAAGTTTTTGATTACTTTTATTGATGTACTGTTGGGTAATAGTGGTTAATAACATTTTTTAATATATTTTACCACAGATTCAACTGCAGATCATTTCAACATTTCACCATGCCAACGAAAGAAAGACTGAGAAAGGCTGCAAAACGTCAAAGACAGCAGGTGATTGAAAAAAAGCAGCAGTCCTCTAACAAAAAGATTTGTCAAGTCAACAAGAAAGCACCGGGTAAGAGTACAAAAACATTCATAAGAAATATTTGCAGTAAAAAAAATATTACTACAGAAAATGTTTCAGTCCAGAAAAAGAGAAACAATTCAAATGGAAAGGAAAGGCCAATCAAAAATGTTACTGCTAGAGCAAGAGATAACTCTGTGCATGATAGTAGAAGGAAACAACAGTTTAGGGACATTCGTAAACGAATGTTCCGCAACAGGATAATTGGCAATTTGTTAAAAAATATTAAGAAAGGTCAACAGAAAGTGGTTTTTTATAAGAGAAAAAAAAAAGTTGAGAAAGTTATTGATCAGGCATTTGAAATTAAACGTAAGTTATTTATTTTGATAATCAATAGAATTAGGAAGCTAAACAAGGCAATTTATGATTTCAAAAGAAATAGTAGATGGAAGAGAATAGTTAATCGTAGTAATTTTTGTGAAGTTTTTTCTGGAGAATGGATGCATAGTTCAAGCTGTGAGGCATTTTTTAATGAGGAGAGTTATTTCCAGGATAATGATTTGGTGCATGCAGTTGACACCAGTGGTCGTGCTTATGAAGTGAAAGATGGTTGTCCAGTTGAAAAAGAAAAACTTGTGACAACAGAGGCAGAAGAGGTGTTAGGTAATGAGGTTTTAGGAAGACGTGCTAAGGGTCCTGTGTACACCTGGAAGTGTAGTAGTATTTGCAGTGTGCGACAGGATTCCATCAATTTGCTTTGTGATTTTGTACGGTCATTTAATAAGAAAAGTTTGAAGCAGAAAATAAGGTTGTTGCAAGAATTAGATCCTTGCAGAGTGAGAGAAGTGACAGGTTTGCATGGTCATTCACTGGCTTGTCTTTCTAGGAGAGTATGCCAGAGTGTTTTTCATCATTTCAGGATGCTAGCAGTGCATCATAATAAAGTGAGGAAATTAGTTAGAATGTTGTATTATGCTAAGAGTCCAGCAATTATGCTTAAAAAATTATGTGCTGCTCTTTTGCATGGTTCTGAAATAGATGTGAAGAATATATGTGAAGAAATTGAGTTTTGTTACTTTGGAAGTAAAGAGGAGAATGTTGAAATTGACCAAGAAGAAGCGGGTAATGTGGAAGATAGTGTACAGGTTTCCAGTACAGATAATTTCCAGAGGGAAATTGCCACGTTTCAGGTCAAATCAAGTGAGAGGCCCAATTTCACTTGTGTGTGTTGTCGACGCACTTATTATAAGAATCAGACTAAGTTAGTGGATTTATATGCAAAAAGTGAAAGGGAAAATAATAGTGAATGGAAGGATTTCGCAACATACTTGATGGTAGAAAATTGTTTTGATTTGGGATTGGATCAACGTGTGTGTACTTATTGTTGTTGCAAATTAAATCAAAACCAGATGCCTGCTAGAGCAGTTCATAATAATCTGGAATTGGTTGAGATTCCTTCTGAATTGAAGGATTTAAATACTTATGAATCTATTTTGATTCAAAGTATCCATCCCTTTCAGGCTATTGTAAGAATGGAGCCAAAGACAGGGAAATTGCCTCCATCAGATTTACAGAGAGGATTAAAGGGAAGAGTTGTTTGTTTGCCTCTAGATTTGAAGAAAAACATTAACACAATTGGAGTAGAAAAAGTGGACGAGGAACCTCTGGTTATCTTAGTTAATGGGGTTCCGACAAAGAATAAGAAAATATGGCAAGATTTAGTAGATGTTAGGAAAGTTAAAAAGGCAACATTGTATTTGAAAAAAAATTATTAAATACTATAAGAATGTATATGTTGCAGAAGAGGAAGTAAGTGAGGAAGAGGATAGCGATTTGTGTGCTGGTCAAATTGAGAAAGTAGAAACTTCTACTAGTGAAGAAATATATGAACATTATAGTGTTCATCCTTTGCATTCCAAGGAAGTCATGGGGAATGCTATTGAGTTGTTTCAAATGAAACAAGCCAAAGGGAGTCCCATTAGTGTTTGGGAGGAAAGTTTGGAAGCTCGGTGTTTCCCACAGCTTTTTCCAACAGGTCAGGGAGGAAGATATGATGAGCGACCTCATCAAATTCCTGCTTCTGAATACCGGACTTTGCGATTGTATGCAGGAGATGCTAGGTTTCGACAATGCATTCCTTATTTGTTTCATCTCCTGTTTGAAAGCGATCTGTCTGGACTGTCATATGCAGTGAACCACATCTTGAAAAGTGGTATACACATGCAAAACATCTCGGCAAGTGACTTTATGGATAAAGTCAATGTCCAAGACAGTATTTTGGATTCTCACCTGATTAATCTCATGGCGTGTCAGCGTGGTACTAATGAGTACTGGTACCGTCGTCATGGTGATTTAAAATGTATGCTGAGGAACTTAGGTACTCCCACATGGTACCTCACTCTGAGCTGTGCCGAGTATGGCTGGGAAGACTTACTTGAATTTCTACGAGAGGCAAATGCTAACGTAGAAAACATCGAATTCAAGACACCCGGAGAACTGTGCTCTTTGGATCCAGTCAATGTATGTAGGTACTTCAATCATAGATTTGAAGCTATGATGTCTTTCATCATGAATAAGAAGAATCCACCTCTTGGAGAGGTGTTGGATTTCTTCTGGAGAAAGGAGTACGAAGCAAGAGGTGCTCCTCATATACATATGTTGCTGTGGATCAAGGATGCACCTAAATTTGGAACGGATCCAGAAGACTCAGTGATGAGTTTTATACAACAGTATTCTACGTGTGCTGTTCCAAACGCAAAGGAGAAGAAAAGCCTAAGAGAAAAAGTTCTGCGTTTCCAAAGCCATCGATGTGGAAAGTACTGTCGTCGTAAATTCCGAAACAAGGACAAGTTCTACACCAAATGTCGTTTCGGTTTTCCACGACCGGTGATTTCTAAAGGAAGAGTAAACAGTTTGATGTCTTCGCTGCGACATAATGTGATGAAGAAATCACCTAAAAACACATACAATTTGAAGAGGAACGAAGAGTCCAAGTACATCAACGACTACAACCCGGTGATTTTGTCCATGTGGAATGCTAACATGGATATACAGTTTGTGGCTGATAACTGTATGGCTGTGGCTCGGTATGTGACGTCTTACATCACCAAAAAAGAGAAGACAGAATTGAAGGATATGTGGGAGGACATTTCCCATGAAAAGAGCCTCAGCAAGAAGTTGTACAGTTTCAGTCTGAAGATGTTGTCGCATCGAGAAATCGGAGCGTACGAATGTTCTGACCGGTTGTCTTCAGCAAGTCTCTATGCCAAGTCCAGGAGTATCATTTGGGCGAGTCTTGGTCTTGCTGCAACGCGTAATCGAGTTCTCAAACCTGTGCGGGAAATTGAGTATTTGGCGGAAAAGGAGCCAAACAGTACCGACATTTTGAAGACCAACATGTTGGATACATATTATCCAAATCGAAGCAGTCACCTCGAGAATGTTTGTCTATATGAGGTTCTGCAAAATTACATATTCAAGAGGAACATCAAAGAAGATACTGAGAAAGGAGTGTATGCTGTAATAGGAAGTGAGGGATGTCTGGTCAAGCAAAGAAAATGCCACTTGGTAAACCATCGAAAATTGAGTGGCGAATCTCCTGAAAAAAAGGAGTTTTTCTATTTAGCACTTTTGCAACTTTTCAAGCCTTGGCGTGCAGAAGAGGAACTGCTTGGAGATTTTCTCTGTTACGAAGACTCTTTCAATGCCGCCAAGGAGACCATAGAATGTCCTGCTTTTCCCAAATATGTACAAATGTTGAATGCGGAAATTGAGCAGGAAGCAATGATTGCAGCCGAGATTGCCAGAGACAGTTCTCAGGACAGTCAGAGTTCTGCTTCATTGAGTCAGGATCCACTAGGAGGACCTGTTATCGAAAATGAAGCTGCCACTGCAATGAATGAAGTGGAAAGAGCCATGGCACATGCTCAGGAGGATGCGGTTAACTTAGAAGAGTTGGAAAGACAACTCAACGTTGAGCAGAGGAAAATATATGACGAAGTTACCATGCAAATTGATCATGGATTAAGTCATGACAAGAAAGAGTGCTCATGTACGTCGTTGAAGCCTGTCCGACTGTACGTGAGTGGAGAAGCGGGAACTGGAAAAAGTTTCCTCATTAAAGCAATTTCATGCTATTTGCAGGAAAGGACAGAGTCATCGCTGTCTTGTGTTGTCACCGCTCCAACTGGACTGGCAGCACATAACATTAAAGGGATTACTTTACATCGTTTACTGATGCTGCCAGTGGAGCATGACAACAAATTACAATATCACAAGCTATCTGGAGATGCTTGTTTTGAAGTTTCAAGAATCTTGAGGAAAATGAAACATCTTATCATTGACGAAGTAAGCATGGTTTCCAATGTCATGCTTGCCTTTGTGCATTTGAGAATGCAAGAAGTTCTCAAAACAGAGTATGATGTGTTATTTGGTGGCAAACACATCATTGTTTTCGGAGATCTTCTGCAGCTGACACCAGTGAAAGGGCAACCTGTGTTCAAAATGCTCACGCATGAAGATACCAGGAAGTGCCTAGGCAGCATTGGCAACGTCAATATATGGTTAAACTTCAATTATGCTGAACTGCATGAAAATATGCGTCAGGCGAAGGATGAAGTTTACAAGACTATTCTACAAGATGTTAGAATTGGAAAAGTGACCGAGCATGGGAAAGAAGCTTTACATGCACGATTACTGTCAAATTTATATCCAGAACAAGATGTTGTGCCTGAGAATATTTTTCAGAAAATTACTGAGAAGAAATCTGGAATATGTTTGATGCCAACTCTTGCAGAATGTGCCAAATTCAACAACAAAATGTTGCATTTAGAAAAGCAAGAGATTGTGAAACTGGAAGCTATTGACAGAGTAGAGCATATGGGATCAACAATTATTTTGTCTGAGAATCTGAAAACAAAATTGGATTCATTAGAGAAGAGTATATCTAAAACTGCAGGTTTTGAAAAGACTCTGAATGTGTGCTTGAACTGCCGTATAATTTTAAGAAGGAATTTACATGTTGAAAGAGGTCTGGTAAATGGATCAATGGGTAATGTTGTTGATTTTGTAAAATACAGAAATAGAGATGGAATTGAATTTTTAAAAATTAAATTTGATGGCATTGAGGAAGTACAGCTAATTGGTCGTTGCTCTGCTAGATTTTTGCTTGTAAAAGACTTATATGTTCGCCGTAAGCAGTTTCCTGTTTGCTTGGCATATGCGGTGACAATCCATAAATCGCAAGGTTTAAGTGTAGACAGTGCATTGGTGAATATTGGCAGTTCTGTGTTCAAGGAGGGTATGGCATATGTGGCATTGTCACGAGTTAGAACTTTATCGGGATTGTACTTGATTGAGTGTGATGTCACAAGCATTTGTGCGGATCTAGATTGTGTTAAGGAATACAATAGGTTAAGAAGAGAGTATGCGCCACATTTGCCTCAATATCCTTTGTTTGAGAAACGTGTGGTAGGCCGGAAACGAAGAAATGTAACCAATACTGGGGAGGTTGTAGCAAAAAGACGAAAAGTCGATGAACCTGAAATTATAAGCAGAAACAAAAAGAATTCTGTTGAAGATGTTGTTGGTTTTCAATTTGAAAACAGTTCTGGTGTCAACTGCTATGCTAATGTAGTGGTTAATGTTTTGTTTTCTCTAGAAAATGTAAAAGAAGAGATTGTGGTCAATTCTGATCAAAGATTTTGCAGTTTGTTAAATTCTGTGTTAGAGAAATGTAGCACTGATAGAACAAACATAGAAAGTGTGTCTGAAATTCGAAATCTGTTAGACAGATGTTCAGGCCAAACACAATTCTCTCAAAATATTCAGCAAGATTGTCAGGAGTTTTTAATGTATATGCTTGATGTATTGCATGCTGAAGGTGTAGATGTAGATCAGCTGTTTGGGCTTTCTTATCAATGGCAGCATGACTGCGAGAACTGTATGGTATCAAGTACTACTAGTGTAGACTCAGAAAGATTTATATATTTAACTTTGCCAGACAGTAAATCAGTCTCCTTTAATAAGCTAGTAAAAGCAGCTGATCACAACATGGAGTGTAGCCAATGTAAATCTGAAATGATGTCCACATTATTTATACAAACATATGGCCAGTATGTCATTTTAATGTTCCAACGATGTAGGCCTGATGGAACAAAATTGACAACTTTAATTAAAAATGTTGTGGCTTCGCAGTTGTCAATATCAGGAAGGACTTTTGTAACTACAGCAATTATATATCATGACGGTCCTTTAATAACATCAGGACATTACACAGCTTATTTAAAGTCTAGAAATGGCTGGTCATTTTGCAATGATTCTGTTTTAATTTAAAAAAAAAAATTGCAGTGTGACCTTAAAAACTCTTACCTGGTGTTTTTAAAACCAAAATTTTAGGGAAAGAATCTCGGGATGTGCTCTGTGGAATTTCAAGAAGTTCTAATGGCTCCTACACGATTTGGCCTTGAGGATAAGTGTAGTTCAGAGACATAACTTCTAACCATAAGACTGGACGTCATGGAGAAATAAGTGCACTTTGAATGAGTTCAGAAAAACTATTTCTTTTTATAAGCTAATTGAAGCAGCCAATCAAAACATAGAGTAGAGGGAATGTAAGTCTGCAATGCTGTCTACTGTTTTACATTGCTTTGTGATTAAAAGTGATGTAGAGAATTAAATAATTGTAGTAGTCATAGAGGTAGTGTACGTCTGCTTCATAGTAAGCAGTATCAGTGTCATAGGAAATGTAGAACATGACTGAGCAAGAAGGGGAAGATATTACTATTCCAGGATTGTGAAAATGATCTTCAACATTTTAATTCTGAAAGTTGCAGAAATGCCAAATGACGGGATTGGCTTACAAGAAATCCAAGAGTTATAAATGGCTCTGACAAGATTTGGCTTTGTGGAAACTTGTGGTAGAGAGCAAGAAGTCATTTATTGCATGTAACATGTTTTTAAAAACGATGGAGGTTTTCTTTCAGAAAGTGGCGGGCTGAAAGTAATAACAGCACAACAGAGTGTAAGCTGTTCATAGGACATCCTTTGACGTCATGGAAAGTAAGTTAACTTTAAGGAGTTCTGAATTCTGATTTGTTATGTTGTATGGGTTTTTTAAACACAATCATTTTGATTGTGTTTTTTTTTCCCCGCTGTTATATGATGAATACCTTCAAGTCACTGTTTTTAGTGAATTTTGATACATTCTGAGAACAGCAAAAATAAACCATTTAACATGTATAATTAATTCTGTACTGTTTGCATTTATGATGTATATGTAGAACTGTGTAGGACGCATGGAGAAGGTGAGGCTTCTGTAAGTGTCAAAGTTGTTGCATGCAGTGCTGCACTTCTGCGTACTCTTTCATATGCTGGACTACATCTGCACAATGAGATACCTAAGCAAAGGAAACACAAGTGATGTGATTGTGAAATGAGCAAAAGAAATTGCACGTATTTCAATTACATCACCTGTGTTTCCTATCATTACGAATCACATTGTGCAGATCAAGTTTAGGTCTGTCCAGGGAAACATAGGAGGTTTGGACTTTGTTCAAGAGTGCAGTGGACATGACTCACTTCATTGGTAGACCTTCACATGTATTATGTCCTCTATTCTCTTCAACAACTCGAAATTTCATCTGCAACCCTGAGTAGGCCTCACCTCAAACAAACCTCTGGATAGGACACATCTTATTGGCATCCTGAAGCAATCATTTAAAATTTTAGTGTCTTGCGACACTTTTCTGAGACAACAGCAATGCAAAAGATGCACCATGTTTTAAGATAGGCCTCACTTCATCTGCATCAAGATACTGTTAGTTTAAAATGTATATCTTTAGGACTGTGTAGGGGGCCTGGAGAAGCAGAAGCTTCTGTAAGTGTCAAAGTTGTTGAAAAACTGTTTGTCCTTCAATCTTTTCCCTTGTCTTTTGTAATTTTTAAATACATGTTTTAATATTTTTCAAATGTTTGTTCTCTCTTTCACAGATTGAAAGTATAAAAACAAAAAGTGAGTAATTTAACGACAATTATAAGGTAAATGTTTTGTATTCTTTTCGTTACATTTCTATCACATTTAACTTCTATTAGTTCCACTGCTTCATTTCTTTAACCCTCAGTTTCCTGCCTTTGCTACTTCCCTCATTCCTTTCTCTATTACCTACTTACTCAACTCCTTCCACTCTTTTTCTCAGTCCCTCTCTTCTCATAGTTCCTCACTCTTGTTCACTCACTCCGTCTCTATTACTCTTAGTGTCTTTGACTGATCACTCTATCACTATTTGTTCATAATGCTTTCTCTGTGTAGTTGAAGCACACTAAGGGGCATATTATGAACACAGCCAATAAAATATTGCTGTTTTTATTGGCAGAAAACTGGTGCAAAAGTGGTTTTAGCGGCAGTTTTCTGCCGCAAAAGCGGCTTTAGCGACACATTTCTGCCAATAAAAGCTGCAAAACTTTTATTGCCTATGTTGATGATATGGCTCTATGTTACTTACATTTCTTTGCTGTTTCAATTAATCTTTTTCTGTTATTTTTTGTTTTCTGTTTTCTATTTTTTCTCTCTGTTATTCCCCATGTTTTAATCTTATTTTGAACATTCACTCACATTCTCCAAGAAACTCTTCTTTGTTAATGTTATACTCTCTTTTTTTTCTATCACTTCCTTATCTATTTTGTTTTTCACAATTATACCCTCTTCCGTCTTTTCTACGGTAAATAGATCTATTAAACAGTATCTCTTCTTTACTCCCTATAGCTGTCTTTCTTTTAACATCACTCTCTGTTTACTTTCCTTATACTTACTCTTTTTTTTTTTTTTTTTTTTTTGGTTAGCTCCCGGTCCGCGTACCGGGAAGCTAACCGGGAAGCGAACCAAAAGAAATAGAGCTTGCCAGAGTGCTAAACATTCTAGCAATTTTTTTTGAAAGGGGAGGTAGTTCTGAAAAGAACTTTTTTTTAAAATATTTTTGTTGTTTTATATATATACATTTTTTTTTGAACATTTTTTGTTTTTTTGGTTTTTTTGAACGATTTTATATTTTTTTTGTTTTTTTTGGGGGGGAAACAACAAAAAACAGGCATTGAAAAGGGCTCAACAGGAGCAAAAAAAAAATTACTGGGGGCGGTTAGGGCAATTATGATGTTCATAAGCCAGGTTGATAGCATTTATACTCATATTACCACATGCTATCAACGCACCACAGTGCATACAAGTATGTTTCATGTGGCCAAAATTCTCTTGTATGTTTGGCACAGTTTCCCGTGCCTCTGCTGGTGTCAATGAAATTGACGATCTTGATCTGGCCACAGGAGTTGATGTTGGATTTTCCTCCAAATCCCGTATTTCCGCCCGGCTGTAATTAAGTGGATGCTTCCTGGTCATGTGCCTATGCATAATATAGTTCCCATAACTATACTTCTTATCCGTCCCTCTTGATAATTTATCTTTGCAGATGAGGCAGGTGACATACCTCGCATTCACTTTTTTTTGGCCAGGAGGGATTGAATAAAACTGCCAGATGAAACTGGGTTTCTTATGGGAAACCCGGGGCAACTCTTCTAAGAACTGTGGTTCTTCTCCCTCCTCTTCCTCCATTTCTTCCTCTTCCTCCTCTGTGTTGGTCATGACCTGGGGATGTTGTCCTCTCTTCCCATGAGGAGGTGGAGGTGGTGGTGGGGGTGCACCAGCTGAAGCAACTACTGAAGCCATTTCTGAAGTATTAATAAAGGTCTTCCTCTCACAATGATGAAAGTCAGAGTGAGGAAAGAAGGAGGGGTTTTCATCATTTGGGAAAAACAATAGTTCTCAACCAATGAAAAGTGTTATTTTTAGGTCACCTGACCTAGCCTTACATGATTATGAAACCAAAAGTGAAATGAACCAATGAAAAGTTTTATTAACAAGTCACATGACCTCTCACGCTCATGTTACGCGCTGCGGAACGCGCCCCGGTTAGCTTCCGGGTCGCTGCGCTTCGCGCCTCGGTCCGCGCCCCGGAGCACTTCCGGGTGCGCTAACGCGTTACGTCACAAGACGCATTACGCGGCAACGCGATACGTCGCGCTTTCGCGACGCGACGCGGATCGCTTCCGGGGAGCTGCGTTTCGCGCCTCGGTCCGCGCCCCGGGGCACTTCCGGGTGCGCTAACGCGGTACGTCATAAGACACATTACGCGACAACGCGATACGTCGAGCTTTCGCGACGCGTCACGATGTTGATTTCTTACCGGTTCACGGACCGGGTCACGGCATCAATTTGAGCTAACGGAAAGCTTTCCGGTTCGCGGACCGGGAGCGAAACAAAAAAAATATTAAAAAAAAAATTATTAATAAACATATGAAATATATTTTTGGATTTAAAGAAGAATACATTTTACAGCTATAGATATTAGCTTTTAAAAAACCAATGAAATTCACTGAAAAAACCATAGGTTATAGACCATATATAGTTAGGAATTAGCATTTACAAAACCTTGAAAATTCACTGAAAAAACCATAGGTTATACACCATATATAGTTAGGAATTAGCATTTAAAAAACCTTATTTTACTCACACAAAACCATTGAAATTCCATATATAGTTAGTTGTACTAACTATATATCGCGCACCCGCAATCCACTGCTGATCATGTCACATATTAGATCATTCATGACATGGTCAGTGACATCACTGATGACATCACTGATTACATCTCAAATGACATCACTGATGACATCACTGATGACATCTCAAATGACATCACTGATGACATCACTGATGACATCTCATTTGACATTACTGATCACATCACTGATGACATCATTCATGTGATAATACGATGAAGCTCTTCAGACTCTAATATAACCTTAGATACACTCAGTGTAAACAGACACTCACAGACTGTCACTCATCCATGGAGTTACTCACACACCTAGTCAGTCATGCAAAGAATCAATCACACCTCCATTTCCTCAACTATACAGTTATACACACCTTACTTATTCAAACATATACTAACACATATTTACTCTCTTATACAATCCCTGATACAAGTTCACAATGATCCATACAGCCACTCACACATTCACTGGCTCTTTTGCACAGTTATTTATATATGTCAACTCTCACATGTACTGTGTTTTACATATGTACTTACTTTGACATGTAGCACTGAGATATCCATTCACTCACCAATACACTCATGCACACAGTCAACCGCCCATACAGCTGTTTCCACATGCACTTTTGAACCCATACATCTAGTGAATCAACTGCTCACACATCTATGCACAGAGTCATACACCTCCCAGCCACCCATACACACTCTCAGTCTCCCATACAAATACTTGGGCAACCAATCAATAACCCATATAGTTAATCATATAGTTAATGATCAACACATGCAGCAGTTTATAGAACAACAGACATAATGATGCACAAATTGAGACAGTTTAGTCACTAACCCATGCACTCAGTGAGACACATTTAATCACTCACTCATACAGTCAGTCATGCACCTACTAAATCCTTCATCCAGACATTTATACATCCACTCATTCTTAAATATGTAAGACATATTTTAACTTTACAGAAAAATACAGTCACTGGATGTTGTCATCAGTGATGTCATCAGTGATGTCATTTGAGATGTCATCAGTGATGTCATCAGTGATGTCATTTGAGATGTCATCAGTGATGTCATCAGTGATGTCACTGACCATGTCATGAATGATGTAATATGTGACATGATCAGCAGTGGATTGCAGGTGCGCGATATATAGTTAGTGCAACTAACTATATATGGAATTTCAATGGTTTTGTGTGAGTAAAATAAGGTTTTTTAAATGCTAATTCCTAACTATATATGGTCTATAACCTATGGTTTTTTCAGTGAATTTTCAAGGTTTTGTAAATGCTAATTCCTAACTATATATGGTCTATAACCTATGGTTTTTTCAGTGAATATATATATATATTCACTGAAAAAACCATAGGTTATAGACCATATATAGTTAGGAATTAGCATTTACAAAACCTTGAAAATTCACTGAAAAAACCATAGGTTATACACCATATATAGTTAGGAATTAGCATTTAAAAAACCTTATTTTACTCACACAAAACCATTGAAATTCCATATATAGTTAGTTGCACTAACTATATATCGCGCACCTGCAATCCACTGCTGATCATGTCACATATTACATCATTCATGACATGGTCAGTGACATCACTGATGACATCACTGATGACATCTCAAATGACATCACTGATGACATCACTGATGACAACATCCAGTGACTGTATGTTTCTGTAAAGTTAAAATATGTCTTACATATTGAAGAATGAGTGGATGTATAAGTGTCTGGATGAAGGATTTAGTAGGTGCGTGACTGACTGTATGAGTGAGTGATTAAATGTGTCTCACTGAATGCATGGGTTAGTGACTAAACTGTCTTAATTTGTGCATCATTATGTCTGTTGTTCTGTAAACTGCTGCATGTGTTGATCATTAGCTATACGAGAGGCTATATGTGTTATTAATTGGTTGCCCAAGTATTTCTATGGGAGATTGAGTTTGTGTGGGGGTGGCTGGAAGGTGTGTGACTCTATGCATAGATGTGTGAACAGTTTATTCACTAGGTGTATGAGTTCAAGAGTGCATGTGGAAACAGCTACATGGGCAGTTGACTGTGTGCATGAGTGTATTGATGAGTGAAAGGATATCTCAATGCTACATGTCATAGTAAGTACATATGTAAAACACAGTACATGTGAGAGTTGGCATATATAAATAACTGTGCATGAGAGCCACCGAATGAGTGAGTGGTTGTATCGATCATTGTGAACTTGTATCAGGGATTGTATAAGAGAGTAAATATGTGTTAGTATATGTTTCAATAAGTAAGGTGTGTTTAACTGTATAGTTGAAGAAATGGAGATGAGATTGTTTCTTTGCATGACTGACTGGGTGTGTGAGTAACTCCATGGATGAGTGGCAGTGTGTGAGTGTCTGTATACACTGAGTGTATCTAAGGTTATATTAGAGTCTGAAGAGGTTTATCGTATTAGCACAAGAATGATGTCAAATGAGATGTCATCAGTGATGTCATCAGTGATGTCATTTGAGATGTCATCAGTGATGTCATCAGTGATGTCACTGACCATGTCATGAATGATGTAATATGTGACATGATCAGCAGTGGATTGCAGGTGCGCGATATATAGTTAGTGCAACTAACTATATATGGAATTTCAATGGTTTTGTGTGAGTAAAATAAGGTTTTTTAAATGCTAATTCCTAACTATATATGGTCTATAACCTATGGTTTTTTCAGTGAATTTTCAAGGTTTTGTAAATGCTAATTCCTAACTATATATGGTCTATAACCTATGGTTTTTTCAGTGAATTTCAATGGTTTTTTAATAGCAAATATCATAAGCTGTCGAATGTCAAGTACGTGGTAAGTGAAAACATTTTCGTGTTTATGCACACTGATCTGCTTTGAATGGTGCCCCCCCCCCCTCATTTCTATTAGGAGTACTCTCTCTTTGCAGATAGTGAAAGGTAGTTAACGCAGGTCTTTGCCCCCATTGTAATCCGTCGTGCCTGCTTCTCTCTCCATTTGATTGATTGTTATCCAAGTATTTACTGTTTTAGAATTAGTTCTCTTTGGTTCATTCTCTATTTACAAACAAACACAGAGTCGCAATACTCTGTTTAGTCTTTGCAGATAACGAAAAATCGTGTAAAAAAAAAAGAAAAGGAATCGAGCAAAATCAGTAGGCCACTAATGGGATCTCTTTTTGACCTCGCTAAAATAGAAACATTAGGAACAACCCCTCATGACAAATACAAAACTAGTGAGATGAACTGAACTCCACACAATGATGGCTGCAAAACAGCTCGGCTCCGCCACCCACCCCGCCCAAAATAACGATAAAGAACGGCTGCCATGATTGGTTGCGGAATGACCACGACGGAGCTACGAAATGGTGCTGCTCTCATGCTAACCCCAGCTTCAGTCTGAAACATCCAGAAACACTGTAGACTACCAATTCGATCAGTTCTGGTAGCGCCCCAATGTAACCCGGTAGAGAAGAACTAGCTCTCCCCTCTTTGACTGATGGTTCTTGTTGCCTGTCCCTTCTGTTGTCATTTAACAGAACTATTTAGCCTGCTGAAAGGGGTTGTGTTCCGACCGCTGGTTGGTGGAGACATTTTGACTATATTCTGTACCTGCGTTGTCGCGTAATGCGTCATATGACGCGCCGCGTTAGCGCATCCGGAAGTCATCCGGGGCGCGCAGCGCGTAACGTAAGCATAACAAGTCATGTGACTTGTTAATAAAACTTTTCATTGGTTCATTTTACTTTTCTTATTGTAATGATGAAAGGCTTGGTCATATGACCTAAAAATTACGCTTTTCATTACTTCCGAACATTATTTTTTCTTAAATATATGTTATAATGTTCCAGGCTAATGTACTTTCCCGGAAATTTTACAACTGTCCTGCAAGTAAAATATATTCTTTTTTCGAGAAAAAGAGCGTTTCTTCGTCCCATGACGGAGCCGTTGAGCAAAAGAGGGTCGACCTGCTGTCTTAGTCGCCGATACGCCTGAATATGAGATTCTTATCGATCACTTTATGTTGCAGGAATAGAAAACACAACAGCCCGTGACCATTTATCTTTACTGCGTTCCTTCGTATTATACCTTTTACCCTTCATGTAATTGGTCTGCTTTATTTCACTTGCCTTTTAATGATTCTAAAACAGTCACTATTATTAAAAACTTTACCAATGTATATACTACTACCATGTTTTCTTTTAAAAACCTTTATTGTGAAAATTTCATTATACAAATACGAGCCTATAACCACGTGGGCCTGCCACAGAGCAAACTGTAATCGTATATGATGAATAGACATTTACACTGTAGAGGAACGTAACGGGCGGGCCATTAGGTTGCAAGAACTAAGGTGTCTAACAGTTACGGAATCGGTGGACGTACATTTTATAATTAAAATACGACAGGGCCAGTTACAATAAAATTATCTAGATATACATTTGCGGGCAAGTACCATGGGTGACGTTAATTCGAACTTTCAACAGTACAGTAATCAATAACACATCAGAACTTAATATCAATAGGGATGTCGAAATATTCAATCAATTCTCGTCCCCGCCCGCCATGTGCTTCAAAACTGCATACGTATCTCGTGATTTCAAGGTTCTGCAACCAGTACACAACAAGGAGTTACGAGTCCCATTTATTCCGGCGCCATTTTGGGCGAGGACGGGCAGGTCCAGGATATAGTCAAAATGTCTCTACCAACCATCGACTATGATGATGTTCATATGCTGTATTTATTAGAGTAACACTCATCTGTCCACATGAAATTAATTTGCCACAATCTAAACATGTCATTTTAATCTTTCCAAAGTTCTTCTAAATATTTGGGACCGTTTCCCTTGCCTCTGAAGCTCTCAGTGCCACTTCTTTGATGAATGTACTAGCAGGTCAGGGGTTCTCCTCCAAATCTCTCTTTTATGCAGCACTATAATTAATTGGTGCCACCTCTCCATATGACGATGCATGGTATAGTTACCACAACTATATTTTTTTTCGGTTCCTCTGGAGAGTTCATCGTGGCAGATGAAGCGTGTAACGTACCGGGCATTTACCTTTTTTTGCATGTACAGGAAAGGAAAAAAAAATCGAGCGTCCGAGTTCTAAGGTGTCCCAGGGCCATTTTGGTGGACCAGGCCCAAATCCAAAGAACAGCCATCTCACAGGCTAATGGGGCGACCCACGCCGAGTTTCAGCATTGTAGGATGACCACACAAGTACAGCAACTTGCTAGACATCACCTCGGTGCCATCCGGATCTCGGCGCCCCACTGCAGATGAAGTGCCTCTCAACTATGAAACCACCACGGTGACATCCGGATCTTGGCGCGTTGTGCTGCCTTCGGCCTATTCGCACATCGGTCCGCTACTGACGCCATCTCACAGGCTAATGGGGCGACCCACGCCGAGTTTCAGCATTGTAGGATGACCACACCAGTACAGCAACTTGCTAGACATCACCTCGGTGCCATCCGGATCTCGGCGCCCCACTGCAGATGAAGTGCCTCTCAACTATGAAACCACCACGGTGACATCCGGATCTTGGCGCGTTGTGCTGCCTTCGGCCTATTCGCACATCGATCCGCTACTGACGCCATCTCACAGGCTAATGGGGTGACCCACGCCGAGTTTCAGCATTGTAGGATGACCACACCAACTTGCTAGACATCACCTCAGTGCCATCCGAATCTTGGCATCTCAACGCCTAGTGGTATCTTCCATACAAAAAATATTGTTACGCTGCCTTTGGCCCCATTCGCACATCAGTCCGCAACTTAGACATCACCTCGGTGCCATCCGGATCTTGGCATCTCAGCGCCTTGTGGTGTCAGTCAGAAAATATTGTTGCGCTGCCTTTGGCCCCATTCGCACATCGGTCCGCTACTGACGCCATCTCACAGGCCAACGGGGCGCCCCACGCCGACTTTCAACATTGTAAGATGGCCACAGAAGTGCGACAACTTACTAGACACCACCTCGGTGCCATCCGGATCTTGGCGCGTTGTGCTGCCTTCGGCCTATTCGCACATCGGTCCGCTAATGACGCAAACTCACAGGCCAACGGGGCGCCCCACGCCGACTTTCAGCATTGTAGGATGGCCACACCAGTGCTGCAACTTGCTGGACACCACCTCGGTGCCATCCGGATCTTGGCGCGTTGTATTGCCTTCGGCCTATTCGCACATCGGTCCGCTACTGACGCCGCCTCACGTGCCAACGTATTTTCTCCGCATTTTATACCCTATGCCGCATAACAGGTCATGTGACTTGTTTATAAAACTTTTCATTGGTTCATTTTACTTTTGGTTTCCGAATGATGGAAGGCTTGATCATATGACCTAAAAACAACACTTTTCATTGGATGAAAACTTTTTTTTTCCCCCAAACGATGAAAGCCCCACCTTGTTTCTGGATGTTTCAGACTGAAGCTGGCGTCAGCATGAAAGCACCACCATCTCGTAGCTCCGTCGTGGTCATTCCGCGAGCAATCATGGCAGCCGCTCCCCACCAGAAGCCTGCAGGAGTCGGGGCCCCCAAAACTTTTGATGAATTCTCAAGGCGGAGGGGACGCTTTCGAGAATGGGGTCCAAGACCTAGCAGACAAGCGTCCGATTTCCAAGGTGTCCCAGGGCCATTTCAGTGGACCACGCCCAAAAAGGAAAGAGCCTGCCGCCATTTTGAGAGTCCTGTGGCAGCCGCCTATCGCTGCACCGCAAGAGTGGGCGCAACTCAGCTGAATGGCGGATTTTGACACAGTGGACCAAAAGCGGACGGAATGGCAACTGAAACGGTAAAGGGGCGCCCCACTAAAACAGATGAGACTCCACCTGGAGAGGCCCGTTCACGCCGCCTCCCCCGGGGCGCTCCACGCCGTTATTCGGAGCAGCATTGTAGGATACCAAAACCAGTGCGGCAACTTACTGGACATCACCTTGGTGCCATCGTTCTGCTGCCTTGGAACTATTCGCACAACAGTTTGCTACTGATGACCCACCCCCCGCGACGCCCCACGCCGTTATTTGCTGGGTGGCAACTTACTAGACATCACTTTCGTGTCATCTAGATTTCGGCGCGTTCTGCTGCCTTGGAACTATTCGCACAACAGTTTGCTACTGATGACCCACCCCCCGCGACGCCCCACGCCGGAAATCTGGACGTTGTGCTGCGTTGGGACTATTCGCACAGCCGACCGCTACTTCGTTGTTTTTCCCTAAAAATGTTTATATGTTATTACTATTTTTGTTTTCTTGTATATATTTATAAATTATTAAAGTTTTATAATCTTACTACTTTGTCGGAGTGCTATATATTTTTAATGTGACACATAATTGTAAAAACTTTGATGTACAAAGAGTCATCCCTGGAATCTTCCGCTTCACGCTCGGTCCCCTCCCCAATCACAATACAGGATGGTTTTCAGATAATAGCAACGCTTCTGCTGTGACGGATCTCATCGAGTGTGGGCCTTGATCTACTATAACTCCTTTGAAGAGGGGTGATTCTTTACAGCTGTGGCCATAAACTACATCTGCAGGGCTAGCTGATAGCCTAGGACCGGCCTGGACAATCGGACACAGAGGAAAAGGAGTGTCAGAGGGTGCGGTAGTGAATAGGGCGAAAGGGAGGTGTCGGGCGGGCACAGGGTGTGATTCTCAGGGAAGAGCAGCGCAGATGGGGGGAGGTTTATTACCCATGCATAAGACAGAGAGCGGGGGTGACCACTGCCTGGGTGAGATGCTTGCGAGGGTGGGGAGCCATGCTAAGGATCGACAGCGTGCACAGAGTGGGTCTGGTCAAGGCATCTAAAATGGCTGCCGTGCACGACAAAAGTGTGGCATTTGAAAAAAGACAAGATGGCGCACACAATGTTTTTCAACAATTCCTGATTTCCTTCGAATCGAACGTTAACAGACGTTGGGGCATATTACCAAAGTTAAGCGATATTTATCCCTAACGATGCATTGCAAAGATTTTTTTACCGTCAGAAATTATCGCAGATAAACCTTGCTATTATCAAGGTTTATCGCAAATACGATAAAAAACGAGCGCAATGCATTAATATCGCTGAAAACTCCGCGATATTCATGCATTACCGAGCTAATGCTCTTAGCCATGTTATCCACCTCCCATTGGATAACATGGCTAAGAACTGCTCAGGGCAGCTGTTACTTTTTGGAGATATTCGCGCTTATCTCGAATATTTCCAAAAGTTGATAATAGGAGATAGCGATGTGAGCGACTGTTTCCAGTCGCTAACATCTTGGCATGCCCACTTTGCATGTCATTAGTGATAAATATCACTCACATGCAAAGTGGGACCCAAGATGGTCGCTATCTCCTACTAGCCGTCGCTAACTGGTGTTAGCAACAGCTAGGTAATACAGATATAATTTTATCTCCGCGAAGCGGAGCGCTGTTACAGATATATATCTTGTTTTTGAACGTTAATTTCTCAAAATGCACTGAAGCACATATATTGAGACATAGCAAAGGCACATCGGGCTACCAGTCCCTAATATTTTACCAAGTTTCGTGCAAATCCATTCAGCCGTTCGATTATTATTATTATTTTTTTTTTTTGCCCCGCGGGGCCCTTTTAAAACCTCCACATCAAACCTAGGGGGTCAGCGAGGATCTACTATGCCCCCTTATGGTCATTTGCCCCTTCGCTTTGGCCTCCTTTTGTCTCTCGATCCTACCGAGAGACAAGATGGCGGCCGCTACGTACTGTTTGGAATGTTTACAGACACCGGAGAGCCAATCAGCTTCGCTTCGCAAAGCTCCGTAACGCGAAAAGTACGCGAAGCGGTGCGCTGTTACAGATATATATCTTTTTTTGAACGTTAATTTCTCAAAATCCACTGAAGCACATATATTGAGACCTAGCAAAGGCACATCGGGCTACCAGTCCCTACAATTTTGCCAAGTTTCGTGCAAATCCATTCAGCCGTTCGATTATTATTATTATTATTTTTTTTTGCCCCGCGGGGCCCTTTTAAAACCTCCACATCAAACCTAGGGGGTCAGCGAGGATCTACTATGCCCCCTTATAGTTATTTCCCCCTTTGTTTTGACCTCCTCTTGTCTCTCGATCCTACCGAGAGACAAGATGGCGGCCGCTACGGACTGTTTGGAATGTTGACAGACGCCGGAGAACCAATCAGCTTCGCTTCACAAAGCTCCGTTGCGCGAAAAGTCCGCGAACCAGAGCGCTGCCCGGTCCGCTGTTACAGATATATATCTTTTTTTAAACGTTAATTTCTCAAAATCCACTGGAGCACATATATTGAGACCTACAAAAGGCACATCGGGCTACCAGTCCCTACAATTTTGCCAAGTTTCGTGCAAATCCATTCAGCCGTTCGGGCTAAAAGTGAGGCCAACCACCCTATGGAAAACTCAATGTTAAAAACACGTTTTGGGACCCCCCTTTTTTCTCGGCCCCCACTGGACGAACCCCCCCCAAATTTTCAAGGGCTGCTCAGAAACAAAATGTGCCATTTTCCTGAAAATTTCAGCCAATTCCGTCCACAAACGCCAAAGTTATTAGACATAGAATTTTCAAAAAACCCATAGAGAAAAAATCCTAACTATATATACCTACTGGCGACCGCCAGTAGGTAATATATATATATATATATATATATATATATATATATATATATATATATATATATATATATATATATATATATATATATTCTATTCCAAAATTGCAGCTCCTCCCCGGAAATCCGCCCTTTCTCTGGTGGTGCGCCAAACCCGGTTGAGCCACAGCCAGCAATTATTCTTCGTAGACATAAAATAACAGCACACTCTCAGTAAGAATTATGTGATTAGCAGGTCTTTATTCCAATGTTTTGTTACACGTTTCGAGAGCTGAAACTCTCTTGCTCACCTAAACTACCCATTTACCACTGTACTACCCTAAACCCTAAAATACTACCCCAGCACAACTGCAACACTGCCCAACCATCATTACAGTACTCTAAACCTTAAATCTACCCTAGTACGACCTCTTATACTACACAAACACCACTGTACTACCCTGAACTCTAAATCTACCCTCAGCATGAGCCCTATAGTACCCATTCAACAGTGCACTACTGTAAACCCTAAAACAGTATGCCAGCACAACCCACTACACTACTCAAACACCATTGCATTACTCTAAACCTTAAATCTACCCCAGCATGACCCCCTACACTACTTAAACACTACTGCACTACTGTAAAACACTAGCACAGCACAACCCTCTAAACTACACAAACACCAGAGCACTAACCTAAACTCTAAATCTACTCCTAGTACGACCCCCTACACTACATAAACACTACTGTACTACATTAAACACTAAAAGACTACCCCAGCTTGATCCCTATACTACCCAAACACCATTGCTGTACTCTAAAACCTTAAATCTACCCCAGTACGACCTCTTACACTACACAAAGATCACTGCACTACCCTAAACCCTAAATCTACCTCCAGTACAATCACCTATATTACCCATTCACCAGTGAACTACCCTAAACCCTAAAACACTACTCCAGCACAACTTCTACACTACTCAAACATCATTATAGTACTCTAAACCTTAAATCTACTCCAGTACGATGTTGTACACTACACAAACACCACTGCACTAACCTACAACAGTACGCCACAGTGACCCCCTACACTACACCAACACCACTGCACTACTCTAAACTGTAAATCTGTACTGTTGCTGAACCATAGTGACTGTTTATGTATATCTAAACTAAAAGTGAACCAATTATGAATTCACTCAGTGTCTCTCCTTATAATATTGTGATCATTTAGTTAATATTTATTTACTCATACAGTGCTTCAGGTTTCAGTGTTATGGAGTGCTTCAAACTGGTATGTACTATGTATGTACTGCTCTTACCACGTTCACAGTTGTGCTTCAGGCCTACAATTTGTTAGTTAGAATTTATCTGGAATGTGTTTGTATAGTAATAAAAAAGTGTAATTTTAAAGTTATTAATAAATACTTATTTATGATTCTTTTTTACAGATACTGTTTATCATCATTAAAAAAAAGTAATTATGCCGGAGAAAAAAGAAGAAAAGGTCTAAAGAAGGAAACTTACTTGAAAAAAACTAAACCACAAGTATTGGAAAACCAACATAATGTGTCTAAACAGAGAAAAATGTCTGGTAAGAGCACAAAGGACTTTATAAAAAATATTACCAGAAAAAAAATGGAAATGTGAAAAGCATTGAAAATGTTCCAAACACAAAAAAGTGCAAAGAATAGAGAAGGAAATAAAGGCAATGTACATACAAAGGATACAACTTATAGTAAAAGAAGAGAAAATCAATATAAAGAAATCCGCAAAAAAATATTTTACAACAGAATACTCCATAATTTGATGAAAGATACAAAGAAATATAGAAAGAGAACAGTATTTTATAAAAAAGAGGAAGCATATCGAATCCATTGTTGAAAAGGCTTTTGAAGTAAAGAGGAAACTATTTATTTCAGTACTAAAGAGAATTTGATCACTAGATAAACCAATCCATTTAATGAAGGCCAAAAGTAAGAGGAAAAGAGTAATTAACAAAAGTAATGTATGTGATATTTTCTGAGGGCAATGGAAACGCAGTTCAAGTTCTGAACCTTTTTTTAATGAAGAGAGTTATTTACAGAGTAATAATTTGTTGCATGCAGTTGACAACAGTGGTCGAGGTTATGAGGTTAGAAATGGTTGTCCAATTGACAAAGAGCAAATGGTTCCCAGAAATGCAGAAGAAGTGATAGCTAATGAAGTTCTAGGTAGACGTCCTAAAGCCCCAGTGTACACTTGGAATTGTAGTAGTATTTGTAGTGTACGACAAGAATCTATTGATAAATTACGTGATTTTTTACAAGCATATTGTAAAAAAAGTGTTAAACAAAAGATTAAGATGTTGCAGGGACTAGACCCTTGCAGAGTGAGAAAAAATACTGGTTTGCATGGTCATTCTCTGGCTTGTTTTTCTAGGAAAGTATGTCAAAGTGTTTTTCACCATTTTAGAATGTTGGCACTGCAGTACATCACACTCAAGTGCGGAAGATAGTGAGAAAATTGTATTATGCAAAAAGTCCAGCACTCAAGTTAAATGAGTTGAACAGTGCTCTTTTGCATGGGTCAGTATCAGATGTGAAAAAGGTTTGTGATGGTATTGAGTTTTGATACTTTGGTCCTGAAGAAGTGAGTGAAGAAACTCAGACATTATTAGAAGAAAATATTGTAGAGAATGTTGAACATAGTTGTACAAACAATTTTGAATATGAAATTACAAAGTTTAAGGTGATTTCAAGTGAAAGGCCAAATTGTTCTTGTATTTGTTATCGGCGAACTCACTATAAAAATCAGACTAGGAGTGTTGATCTGTATTTAATAAGTGAAAAAGAAAATAATGATAAGTGTAAGGAATTTGCAACTTATTTGTTGGTAGAGAATTATTTTGATGTGGGTTCTGATCAGTGTATTTGTAAATATTGTTAAAACAAATTAGATGAAAATAAAATGCCTGCTAGAGCTGTGCATACAAATTTAGAGTTAGTTGCTATTCCTCCAGAATTGATAGATTTAAACACCTATGAGTCTATTCCTATTCAATATGTGCACCCTTTCCAGGCTATTGTTCGCATGGAGCCTAAAACAGGTAAATTGCCTCCTTCAGATTTACAGAGAGGATTAACAGGAAGAGTGATGTATTTACCGTTAGATTTAAAGAAAAATATTGAAGCGTTTGGTGTAGAGAGTGTAGAAATTGTACCACTAGATATTCTTGTTAATGGCGTGCCGACTAAGAATGAGAAAATCTGGCAGGAGTTAGCGGAAGTTAGAAAAGTGCAAAAGACAACATTGTATTTGATAAAAAACAATACATACTATAAGAATGTTTATATGGGAGAAGAAATAGTTTTAACAGAAGATACTGAAACGTTAAGTGGACAAATTGAAAAAGTGGACATGTTAAGATGTGAAGAAATCTATGAACATTACAGTGTGCACCCACTTTATTCAAAAGAAGTGACTGGGAACACTATTGAGTTGTTCCAAAAGAAAAAGCAAAGGAAAGTCCCATGAGTGTATGGGACGAGAGCTCAGAAGCTCGTTGTTTTCCGCAGTTGTTTCCAACTAGAAAAGGAGGACGATATGATGAACGTCCTGTGCAGATTCCTGCATCTGAATATCGGACAATAAGATTATATACAGATGATCCAAGGTTTCGACAATGTATCCCTTATATATTTCATCTTTTGTTTGAAAGTGACTTGTCTGGACTTTCATATGCAGTCAATCACATTTTAAAAACTGGAATACATCTGCAAAATGTATCTGCAAAAGATTTTATGGATAAAGTGCACCAGAGAGATGATCATTTAGAATCTCAGCTCATTAATCTGATGGCATGTCAGCGTGGCAATAATTAATATTGGTACCGCCGTCATGGAGAACTGAAATGTATGCTACAGAACTTACGAACTCCAACATGGTTCCTTACCCTAAGCTGTGGTGAGTACGCTTGGGATAATTTGCTTGAATTTCTTCGAGAGGCAAATTCCAATATAAAATTTTTTGAATACAAGACACCTGGAGAATTGTGCTCTTTCGATCCTGTTAATGTATGCAGGTATTTCAATCATAGCTTTGAGGCTATGATGTCTTTTATCTGCAATAAAAAAAATCCTCCTCTTGGAGAAGTTGTGGATTTCTTTTGGAGAAAGGAGTATCAAGCAAGAGGTGCTCCTCATATGCATATGCTGTTATGGATTAAAGATGCTCCCAAACGTGGAACAGATGCGGATGATACTGTTTTCTCTTTTATTGACGAATATGCCACATGTGCTGTACCCAAAAGCAAAGATGAAAACAATTTAAGAGCACAAGCCTCATGATTTCAAAGCCACCAATGTGGAAAATACTGTAGACGAAAGTACAAATCTAAGGACAAGTTCTACACCAAATGTCGTTTTGCATTTCTACGTCCTCTAATAGCTAAAGGAAGAGTGAACTTTTTTATGTCATCTTTGCGACATACTATCACAAGAAAGTCTCCAAAAATACCTACATCTTAAGAAGAAATGAAGAGTCAAAATACATAAATGATTACAAACCAGTTATTTTGCCTATGTGAAATGCTAACATGGATATTTAGGAAGTTGCGGACAATTCCATTGCTGTTGCACGATATGTAACATCCTATATTACAAAATCAGAAAAGACGGAATTGAAAGAAATGTGAGAAGAGATTTCTCATGAGAAGACTCTATGTAAGAAATTATACAGTTTCAGTTTGAAGATGTTATCCCATTGAGAGATCAGAGCAGATGAATGCTCAGATCGGTTATCATCTGCAAGTCTATAATCCAAATCTAGAAGAATCATTTGGGTAAGTCTAGGTCTTGCAGCAATGCGAAATCGAGTACTGAAATCTGTACAAGAAATGTAGTATTTAGCAGAAAAAGATCCAGAAAGTACAGATATTTTGAAAACGAATATGTTGGACACATTTACCCAAACAGAAGTCATCATCTTGAGAACATGTGTCTCTATGAAGTGCTGCAAAACTACACTTTTAAACGGAATACTACAGAGAACATCAATGATGGAAAATATGGAGTCATTGGTTCTGAAGGATGTTCTGTGACACAAACAAAAGGAAATTTTATTAATCACAGAAAGCTGAGTTGCGACACTGTTGATGAAAGGGATTTTACTATTTAGCCCTTTTACAACTATTGAAACCATGGCGTTCAGAACTGGAATTACTTGGAGATGTCCAGAGCTATGAAGATTCCTTTAATAGCATACAATGCAGTGCTTTTGCAAATTATGTGAAAATGTTGAACAATGAAATTGATCAAGAAGCTTCAATTGCATCCGAAATTGCTAGAGACAGTTCTTAAGGCAGCCAAAGTTCTGCTGTGCTGAGTCAAGATCCACTAGGACAACCAATTGTTGAAAATGAAGTAGCAATTGCTATGAATGAGGTGGAAACAGCAATGCATCAAGCTCAAGAAGATATTATGGACTTAGGAAATTTGGAAGAACAACTAAATGTTGAACAGAAACAAATATATGAGCAGTAACGCAGACCTCCCAACTTCCCCTCATTGGCTTCCTTGTCTTAGGGAAAGATTTCAGCCTTATCTTCCTCAGCACTCCCTGAGATCCTCATCTAAACTCTTGATTGCTTCTCCCAGGGTGTTTCAGGCTTGCATAGGGGGTAGATCTTTTCACGCAGCTGCCTCACGGTTGTGGAACAGTCTTCCTTGCGGATCAGACAGAGTCCTGACCTTCTTACTTTTAGGAAAGGGCTTAAAACGTGGATCTTTCAGCTATGAGTTGTTAGCAGTCTTTGCTTGTGTTTGTGTTACTTGACATTTGGATGTTTTTAGTGCCAGGACACTCCAGGGAGTAGCTGTGCGCTTTATAAATATGTGTTAACATAACATAACAAGCGAGACAACAGATTGACCATGGATTACTTCATGTAGTTTTTTAAGCAATTTAATTGATTGGGTTTTTTTTGCCCACTGTTATGTGATGAGTACGATTGAAATCACTGTTTCTAGTGAAATTCAATATATTCTGAGAACAGCGAAAAAGGCAAATAAATTACTTTTAAAATATTAAAATTAGGTTGTGCTTTTAAAAATGTATTATTGCATGTTATAACTATTTTTTCTTTTCTTTTACAGATCCTAATTTTAAAATATGGTATTTACTATATTTTACATTATAAAAAATAACTGAATAAAATGTATAACGTGTTTTAGTTGTAATACTGCTGAGGTAAGTTTAAGTAAGTCTTACAATGCACAATGGACTATGTTTGCAAACAGTTGAAGTAATGGAAGATTGATGGACTAGATTTGTTCTAGAGAATTCCATTGCAGGCAGGTATCAGATAGGAGACAGCTTCAGAACAGGTGTCTGCAAGATACATGGTATAGTACGCAATAGAGACATATGGTGGTCTTGTAGGTGGTGGCAATTTAAGAATTATAAGGAGTAAAACTATTTAACTTAAAGCACATCAGTAAGTGTGTGACAGTATGCCCTATCCCTCTCTTCATTCATATATAAATATGTGCTTTACGTTTCGTAAAACATAAGTACTTATAAATGTATATTGTTCTCTGTTAGTAGAACAGAAATTGACACCTATAATAAGAATTGGCCTAGGCATTAACTCTCGTTCTAATTTCAAGGTGAGAAAAAGAAATTCTATATACCTTTTTTTTCCATGTAAATACAATCTCATCATACACAGCACTTTCCGTTGAAAAGGTGTTCTATAGATTTAGCTGTGCGTGTTTGCATAGAACAGTCATAGAACAAGACATATATCCAGTTTTATCAACAATTATACATCTGGCAATGTTTGTGAATGCTGCACCATCCTCCAATTGGTGTAGCAAAGCACATCAAGGAGAATTGTTTTCACTTTTCATTTTTTCACTTTCAATATATGCTAAAATGCACAGCATATATTGAAGGTGAAAAATGCCTCTTCTCATTGTTTTTGTGCAGAAAGGTGTCCCTTGCTGCACAAAAATAATCTCCGCATGACACGGACATCCTTGCACTATGGTCAAGGGTGCATGTGTCACCACATGGCTGCAATTTAAGCAGATGTACAGAGGGATGCACAGGCTTGCAACATATTTATGTACAAATGTTGCATTCCTGTGCTTTGGAAATACAGCAGCATGCTGTAGCTAAATAGTTTACAGTGTCATGCTGCAGCATTTTCTTATAGTTCTGCACTTATGAATTCACCACATATTAAAAATGCATTCTTTCAGTCAAATGTGCACTACACATACATACATCTAAACTTTCACACACTAGCATACACGTTTAGTTCTTTTTTTAACCAGAGTAGGTAGTTCTGAAAATAACTTTTTTTTGTTTTAAAGTTTTGTTTTTTGGTTTTTTTTTAAACGATTTTTTTTTAACCACTTGGCTGCTATGGCTTTTCCCCTCCTGCGCTGAGAAGCTTTGAAGCCCATTGTTCATGACAGCTCCAGTGTGCCTCATGACGAGCTGAGCTCATCATGAGCCTCGAAGAGGTTAAATGAAAAAAAACTGAACGGGACAAACAGAACAATTAACTTTAGGGCAATAAACAGTCTACCAATAATGGTTCTCCAGAGCCCTACACACCAAATCAACTGATTGCTCGCCATAGCAAAGCAACCTATTGCATTTTTGCAATGAATTTTTGCATTTGCCAGTTGGGGCAGGATGTCCAAAGTAGATGTCGAAGTGGACGCCCCAGAAGTGTTTGCAACTTGAGGTGATGGTGGTCCAGTCTGTTGCAGTCTCTTGCACTCCTCTCTTGCCAGATTGACTGGATGCATACTGTGCAGATGTTTAAACATGCTGGTAGTACCACAAGAATATTTTTTGTTGGGGTCTCCTCATGATAGAACTGTCTAGCACATTTTTCAGGTTACTTTTGTGGCATTTGTTTTCTTCAATCCTTCTTGGAATGTAAAAAATCTCCAGACAATTGATTCAAATCTCTTGGGGCGTGGTGGTTCAGGAACAAACCCCTCTTCATTGGACTGCTCTGAATCAGAAGAAGGATGATTTGAAGCCATGTTTGTAATGTTAAGATGAAACAGGCCTGTAATCAACAAAAACAACAGTTCTTGGTAGCTGAGGTCTTCTCCCACGGAAGGTCTAAAAACAAATGATTGAAATGGGTGGGTCCTTCAATACTTACAATAGGAAGTGTAAGGAACCAATCAAATCTCTTTTTTCTGGTCACACTGGGTCAGCATAGGGTGCGCGCATGCAGCTCGCACCCACATCGCACTCAGCGCGACATCGCGAAATTGCATTTAAAATTAATGTAACTTTTTTGAAAGTTAAAGAATATTATATTTATAATTAGCTCAGATAATGTCTTGTCTTAATATTTATATTACATATATATGTTTTTGCACAATAAAAAATATCCTGGGAGACGCGCACCCACCGCGTCCGATATGCATACGGCATCACGCGTGACCGTGCGTCCGGCACGTTGCATAATACGTACATCTCGCCTATGCGCCAGAAGTCTCTCATAAGTCGCTTATTGTCCGCGTTTAAAAGTTCATATTCACCGCGTACCCTACGCGGACCGTATACAGCAACCCTTAAATGGCGGACACGTGACACGCAGTGAACAAGCAGGGTACACTTTGGGTGTGTGAATTAAAAAAAAATAATAAAAGAAATTATTTCAGTATATTTTAAACGCGATCAAATATTAAAAAAAGATCATTTTTATTTTAAAAAAATATATGTGCAATGTAATTTAAAAAATAACATCTAAAAATAAAAAGATTAAAAAATATAGTAGAAAAATATAAAAAAATATAACAATACATTAGTTAGGAATTAGCATTTAAAAAACCTTTGAAATTCACTGAAAAAAACAGGTTTCAAGCAGGTTATAGTTAGGAATTAGTATTTAAAAAACCTTAGAAATTCACTGAAAACCCATGGGTTTCAGGGGTGTTATAGTTAGCTGGACATTTCACTCATACAAAACCATTGAAATTCCTCCATTATAGTTAGTTGTACTAACTGTAACTCTCGCGCCCGCAATCCACTGGTGATGCTGTCACATATTACATCATTCATGACATGGTCAGTGACATCACTGATGCCATCTCAAATGACATCACTATCGACATCATCCATGTGGCAATCTGATATATCTCATCATACACTAGTGTAACCTTTCAACACTCATTGTAAAATATGGAGTACCATATTTGAAACCATTGACACACCAATACAAGTTTCTAAAAACCCACTCAGTGATTCCTACATCTACACACACATCTAAACATTTACCTATATATTCACTCATACATGCTAACAAAGATCAATAGAACACTGTTAAATATACTTATACACCTACATCGACATTATACACCAGCACACATCCTATTCACCTATGCAGGCATCCTACTCACTTGTGCAAACAATTGATCATACTTATATTTACTAAGCTACATATTTGTACAAACACCACTTTATTTATTCATATAGATAGTAACTCATATTTAGTGTGTTATAAAATCATTATTACAAGTATACAGTTTTCGATACAGTCAATCATACAATCACTGAGTCTTATGTATACTTATTTATATACAGCAACTGTCACATACACTGCCTTTTATATTTCTACTTTGTTGGACATGTATCATTGAGAAATATATTTACTCATCACCACACCCATACAGAGATTCACTCACCCAAACACCTGTTTTCACATACAGTCTTAACCTCATATACCTACTAAATAAACTATTTACACATCATTGGACAGTCACACACTTGCCACCCAATCACAAACACATTCACTATTCCATACGAATACTCACTTAAGTATTTAATAACTAATATAGACTTTCACATAGCTAGTAACCAACGTATGTAGTAGTTTACTCAACAAGAGATAGAGTGATACATATATGCACACAGTTTAATCACTATGCCATATATTTATTGAGACACTTTAAATTAGTCACTTAGATAGTCAATTGCACTGCTACTAAATCCTCCATCCAGACACTTATACGTCCACTCAGTCTTCAATGCAGAGTGCTATATATATTATACTTATTTAAATATCGAACCAAACAACATTCACTGGATGATGTCATCAGTGATGTCATTTGAGATGGCATCAGTGACATCATCAGTGATGTCACTGACCATGTCATCAATGATGTAATATGTGACATCATCACCAGTGGATTGTGGACACGAGAGTTACAGTTAGTGCAACTAACTATAACGGAGGAATTTCAATAGATTTGCATGAGTGAAATGTCCAGCTAACTATAACACCCCTGAAACTTATGGTTTATTTCAGTGAATATACTTTGTCCACTATCGGTACTTACTGGAGCATGGAATGCTGGGAGCTGTAGTCTTTGACACCAGACTGCAGCTGCATTCAATTCAAGTGGAGTTAGCTGACCTCCCAAAATCGAGAGGGCCATAAAAATGCAACGGAGGGAAGAGAAGGAACCTCATTTGGCTGACAGCCTCTGACGAAGGCACCACGCCGAAATGCATCATGCCTTGCAGCTATTGTCAATAAAGGAACCTCCGAAAGCTCCCCGCTGTGTCCTCTGATCTCTTTAAAGGAGGGGTCTGGTCTTCATGTTTCACGCGCCTGCCAGTTGCACGTTCAAGAAGACACGTTCTTTAAGTGTTCTGCGGATTGCTGGCAAAGTGGCACTTTGTTTTTTCCGAGGTATCGGATATCCACAGAACCGCCTCAGGATCGAGCCAGACATGTGGCGGCTGTCAGTGACAGTCCTTGACTACAGGGAGAGGCGGGATCACTGGATTTGCGCTTCACGGCCCGGTTGGATTTTCAGATGTTGGGACAGAACGTTGGGGACTCAAGGGGGTCCAGAACTTTCAAGCATGGGGTTTTGTCACAACATCAAGCCCCCTCCGTTGTCAGGCATTCCAGCGCCATTCAGCAAGAGAACTTTGTCTCCACTATCGGTACTTACCGCAGCATGGAATGCTGGGAGCTGTAGTCTTTGACACCAGACTGCAGCTGCATTCAATTCAAGTGGAGTCAGCTGACCTCCCAACATCGAGAGGGCCATAAAAATGCAACGGAGGGAGAAGAAGAAACCTTATTTGGCTGGCGGCATCTGACAAAATGCATCATGCCTTGCAGCTATTGTCAATAAAGGAACCTCCGAAAGCTATATATATATAAAAAAAAAATTTTTATTACCTACTGGCGGTCGCCAGTAGGTATATATAGTTAGGATTTTTTCTCTATGGGTTTTTTGAAAATTCTATGTCTAATAACTTTGGCGTTTGTGGACGGAATCGGCTGAAATTTTCAGGAAAATGGCACATTTTGTTTCTGAGCAGCCCTTGAAAATTTGGGGGGGGTTCGTCCAGTGGGGGCCGAGAAAAAAGGGGGGTCCCAAAACGTGTTTTTAACATTGAGTTTTCCATAGGGCGGTTGGCCTCACTTTTAGCCCGAACGGCTGAATGGATTTGCACGAAACTTGGCAAAATTGTAGGGACTGGTAGCCCGATGTGCCTTTTGTAGGTCTCAATATATGTGCTCCAGTGGATTTTGAGAAATTAACGTTTAAAAAAAGATATATATCTGTAACAGCGGACCGGTTAGCGCTCTGGTTCGCGGACTTTTCGCGCAACGGAGCTTTGCGAAGCGAAGCTGATTGGTTCTCCGGCGTCTGTCAACATTCCAAACAGTCCGTAGCGGCCGCCATCTTGTCTCTCGGTAGGATCGAGAGACAAGAGGAGGTCAAAACAAAGGGGGAAATAACTATAAGGGGGCATAGTAGATCCTCGCTGACCCCCTAGGTTTGATGTGGAGGTTTTAAAAGGGCCCCGCGGGGCAAAAAAAAATAATAATAATAATAATCGAACGGCTGAATGGATTTGCACGAAACTTGGCAAAATTGTAGGGACTGGTAGCCCGATGTGCCTTTGCTAGGTCTCAATATATGTGCTTCAGTGGATTTTGAGAAATTAACGTTCAAAAAAAGATATATATCTGTAACAGCGCACCGCTTCGCGTACTTTTCGCGTTACGGAGCTTTGCGAAGCGAAGCTGATTGGCTCTCCGGTGTCTGTAAACATTCCAAACAGTACGTAGCGGCCGCCATCTTGTCTCTCGGTAGGATCGAGAGACAAGAGGAGGCCAAAGCGAAGGGGCAAATGACCATAAGGGGGCATAGTAGATCCTCGCTGACCCCCTAGGTTTGATGTGGAGGTTTTAAAAGGGCCCCGCGGGGCAAAAAAAATAATAATAATAATAATCGAACGGCTGATGACCATAAGGGGGCATAGTAGATCCTCGCTGACCCCCTAGGTTTGATGTGGAGGTTTTAAAAGGGCCCCGCGGGGCAAAAAAAAATAATAATAATAATAATCGAACGGCTGAATGGATTTGCACGAAATTTGGTAAAATATTAGGGACTGGTAGCCCGATGTGCCTTTGCTATGTCTCAATATATGTGCTTCAGTGCATTTTGAGAAATTAACGTTCAAAAACAAGATATATATCTGTAACAGCGCTCCGCTTCGCGGAGATAAAATTATATGTGTATTACCTAGCTGTTGCTAACACCAGTTAGCGACGGCTAGTAGGAGATAGCGACCATCTTGGGTCCCACTTTGCATGTGAGTGATATTTATCACTAATGACATGCAAAGTGGGCATGCCAAGATGTTAGCGACTGGAAACAGTCGCTAACATCGCTATCTCCTATTATCAACTTTTGGAAATATTCGAGATAAGCGCGAATATCTCCAAAAAGTAACAGCTGCCCTGAGCAGTTCTTAGCCATGTTATCCAATGGGAGGTGGATAACATGGCTAAGAGCATTAGCTCGGTAATGCATGAATATCGCGGAGTTTTCAGCGACATTAATGCATTGCGCTCGTTTTTTATCGTATTTGCGATAAACCTTGATAATAGCAAGGTTTATCTGCGATAATTTCTGACGGTAAAAAAATCGTTGCTAAGCATCGTTAGGGATAAATATCGCTTAACCTTGGTAATATGCCCCAACGTCTGTTAACGTTCGATTCGAAGGAAATCAGGAATTGTTGAAAAACATTGTGTGCGCCATCTTGTCTTTTTTCAAATGCCACACTTTTGTCGTGCACGGCAGCCATTTTAGATGCCTTGACCAGATCCACTCTGTGAACGCTGTCGATCCTTAGCATGGCTCCCCACCCTCGCAAGCATCTCCCCAGGCAGTGGTCACCCCCGCTCTCTGTTTTATGCATGGGTAATAAACCTCCCCCCATCTGCGCTGTTCTTCCCTGAGAATCACACCCTGTGCCCGCCCGACACCTCCCTTTCGCCCTATTCACTACCGCACCCTCTGACACTCCTTTTCCTCTGTGTCCGATTGTCCAGGCCGGTCCTAGGCTATCAGCTAGCCCTGCAGATGTAGTTTATGGCCACAGCTGTAAAGAATCACCCGTCTTCAAAGGAGTTATAGTAGATCAAGGCCCACACTCGATGAGATCCGTCACAGCAGAAGCGTTGCTATTATCTGAAAACCATTCTGTATTGTGATTGGGGAGGGGACCGAGCGTGAAGCGGAAGATTCCAGGGATGACTCTTTGTACATCAAAGTTTTTACAATTATGTGTCACATTAAAAATATATAGCACTCCGACAAAGTAGTAAGATTATAAAACTTTAATAATTTATAAATATATACAAGAAAACAAAAATAGTAATAACATATAAACATTTTTAGAGAAAAACAACGAAGTAGCGGTCGGCTGTGCGAATAGTCCCAACGCAGCACAACGTCCAGATTTCCGGCGTGGGGCGTCGCGGGGGGTGGGTGATCAGTAGCAAACTGTTGTGCGAATAGTTCCAAGGCAGCAGAACGCGCCGAAATCTAGATGACACAAAAGTGATGTCTAGTAAGTTGCCACCCAGCAAATAACGGCGTGGGGCGTCGCGGGGGGTGGGTCATCAGTAGCAAACTGTTGTGCGAATAGTTCCAAGGCAGCAGAACGATGGCACCAAGGTGATGTCCAGTAAGTTGCCGCACTGGTTTTGGTATCCTACAATGCTGCTCCGAATAACGGCGTGGGGCGCCCCGGGGGAGGCGGCGTGAACGGGCCTCTCCAGGTGGAGTCTCGTCTGTTGTAGTGGGGCGCCCCTTTACCGTTTCAGTTGCCATTCCGTCCGCTTTTGGTCCACTGTGTCAAAATCCGCCATTCAGCTGAGTTGCGCCCACTCTTGCGGTGCAGCGATAGGCGGCTGTCACAGGACTCTCAAAATGGCGGCAGGCTGTTTCCTTTTTGGGCCTGGTCCACTGAAATGGCCCTGGGACACCTTGGAAATCGGACGCTTGTCTGCTAGGTCTTGGACCCCATTCTCGAAAGCGTCCCCTCCGCCTTGAGAATTCATCAAAAGTTTTGGGGGCTCCGACTCCTGCAGGCTTCTGGTGGGGAGCGGCTGCCATGATTGCTCGCGGAATGACCACGACGGAGCCACGAGATGGTGGTGCTTTCATGCTGACGCCAGCTTCAGTCTGAAACATCCAGAAACAAGGTGGGGCTTTCATCGTTTGGGGGAAAAAAAAAGTTTTCATCCAATGAAAAGTGTTGTTTTTAGGTCATATGATCAAGCCTTCCATCATTAGGAAACCAAAAGTAAAATGAACCAATGAAAAGTTTTATAAACAAGTCACATGACCTGTTATGCGGCATAGGGTATAAAATGCGGAGAAAATACGTTGGCACGTGAGGCGGCGTCAGTAGCGGACCGATGTGCGAATAGGCCGAAGGCAATACAACGCGCCAAGATCCGGATGGCATCGAGGTGGTGTCATAGTTGAGAGTTCTGAGCAGCGGTTGTAACACTGTCTGAAGCTTATTTGCAGCTGCTGCAGCTTCACTACGCGCCAAGATCCGGATGGCACCGAGGTGGTGTGTAGGAAGTTGCCGCACTGGTGTGGCCATCCTACAATGCTGAAAGTCGGCGTGGGGCGCCCCGTTGGCCTGTGAGTTTGCGTCAGTAGCGGACCGATGTGCGAATAGGCCGAAGGCAGCACAACGCGCCAAGATCCGGATGGCACCGAGGTGGTGTCTAGTAAGTTGTCGCACTTCTGTGGCCATCCTACAATGTTGAAAGTCGGCGTGGGGCGCCCCGTTGGCCTGTGAGATGGTGTCAGTAGCGGACTGATGTGTGAATGGGGCCAAAGGCAGCGCAACAATATTTTCTACTATATTTCCGGTGTAGAAGAGACCACAAGGCGCTGAGATGCCAAGATCCGGATGGCACCGAGGTGGTGTCTTGCAAGTTGTGGTACTGGTGTGGCCATCCTACAATGCTGAAAGTCGGCGTGGGGCGCCCCGTTGGCCTGTGAGATGGCGTCAGTAGCGGACCGATGTGCGAATAGGCCGAAGGCAGCACAACAATATTTTCTGACTGACACCACAAGGCGCTGAGATGCCAAGATCCGGATGGCACCGAGGTGATGTCTAAGTTGCGGACTGATGTGCGAATGGGGCCAAAGGCAGCGTAACAATATTTTTTGTATGGAAGATACCACTAGGCGTTGAGATGCCAAGATTCGGATGGCACTGAGGTGATGTCTAGCAAGTTGGTGTGGTCATCCTACAATGCTGAAACTCGGCGTGGGTCACCCCATTAGCCTGTGAGATGGCGTCAGTAGCGGACCGATGTGCGAATAGGCCGAAGGCAGCACAACGCGCCAAGATCCGGATGTCACCGTGGTGGTTTCATAGTTGAGAGGCACTTCATCTGCAGTGGGGCGCCGAGATCCGGATGGCACCGAGGTGATGTCTAGCAAGTTGCTGTACTGGTGTGGTCATCCTACAATGCTGAAACTCGGCGTGGGTCGCCCCATTAGCCTGTGAGATGGCGTCAGTAGCGGACCGATGTGCGAATAGGCCGAAGGCAGCACAACGCGCCAAGATCCGGATGTCACCGTGGTGGTTTCATAGTTGAGAGGCACTTCATCTGCAGTGGGGCGCCGAGATCCGGATGGCACCGAGGTGATGTCTAGCAAGTTGCTGTACTGGTGTGGTCATCCTACAATGCTGAAACTCGGCGTGGGTCGCCCCATTAGCCTGTGAGATGGCGTCAGTAGCGGACCGATGTGCGAATAGGCCGAAGGCAGCACAACGCGCCAAGATCCGGATGTCACCGTGGTGGTTTCATAGTTGAGAGGCACTTCATCTGCAGTGGGGCGCCGAGATCCGGATGGCACCGAGGTGATGTCTAGCAAGTTGCTGTACTTGTGTGGTCATCCTACAATGCTGAAACTCGGCGTGGGTCGCCCCATTAGCCTGTGAGATAGCAGTTCTTTGGATTTGGGCCTGGCTCGTCTGCTGTAGTGGGGCGCCCCTTTACCGTTTCAGTTGCCATTCAGCTGAGTTTCGGCTGCTCTTGATGCTACAGCGACAGGCGGCTGCAACAGGACTCTCAAAATGGCGGCCTGTTCTTTGGATTTGGGCCTGGTCCACTAAAATGGCCCTGGGACACCTTAGAACTCGGACGCTCGATTTTTTTTTCCTTTCCTGTACATGCAAAAAAAGGTAAATGCCCGGTACGTTACACGCTTCATCTGCCACGATGAACTCTCTAGAGGAACCGAAAAAAAATATAGTTGTGGTAACTATACCATGCATTGTCATATGGAGAGGTGGCACCAATTAATTATAGTGCTGCATAAAAGAGATTTGGAGGAGAACCCCTGACCTGCTAGTACATTCATCAAAGAAGTGGCACTGAGAGCTTCAGAGGCAAGGGAAACGGTCCCAAATATTTAGAAGAACTTTGGAAAGATTAAAATGACATGTTTAGATTGTGGCAAATTTATTTCATGTGGACATCTGAGTGTTACTCTAATAAATACAGTATATGAACATCATCATAGTCGATGGTTGGTAGAGACATTTTGACTATATCCTGGACCTGCCCGTCCTCGCCCAAAATGGCGCCAGAATAAATGGGACTCGTAACTCCTTGTTGTGTACTGGTTGCAGAACCTTGAAATCACGAGATACGTATGCAGTTTTGAAGCACATGGCGGGCGGGGACGAGAATTGATTGAATATTTCGACATCCCTATTGATATTAAGTTCTGATGTGTTATTGATTACTGTACTGTTGAAAGTTCGAATTAACGTCACCCATGGTACTTGCCCGCAAATGTATATCTAGATAATTTTATTGTAACTGGCCCTGTCGTATTTTAATTATAAAATGTACGTCCACCGATTCCGTAACTGTTAGACACCTTAGTTCTTGCAACCTAATGGCCCGCCCGTTACGTTCCTCTACAGTGTAAATGTCTATTTATCATATACGATTACAGTTTGCTCCGTGGCCGGCCCACGTGGTTATAGGCTCGTATTTGTATAATGAAATTTTCACAATAAAGGTTTTTAAAAGAAAACATGGTAGTAGTATATACATTGGTAAAGTTTTTAATAATAGTCACTGTTTTAGAATCATTAAAAGGCAAGTGAAATAAAGCAGACCAATTACATGAAGGGTAAAAGGTATAATACGAAGGAACGCAGTAAAGATAAATGGTCAAGGGCTGTTGTGTTTTCTATTCCTGCAACATAAAGTGATCGATAAGAATCTCATATTCAGGCGTATCGGCGACTAAGACAGCAGGTCGACCCTCTTTTGCTCAACGGCTCCGTCATGGGACGAAGAAACGCTCTTTTTCTCGAAAAAAGAATATATTTTACTTGCAGGACAGTTGTAAAATTTCCGGGAAAGTACATTAGCCTGGAACATTATAACATATATTTAAGAAAAAATAATGTTCGGAAGTAATGAAAAGCGTAATTTTTAGGTCATATGACCAAGCCTTTCATCATTACAATAAGAAAAGTAAAATGAACCAATGAAAAGTTTTATTAACAAGTCACATGACTTGTTATGCTTACGTTACGCGCTGCGCGCCCCGGATGACTTCCGGATGCGCTAACGCGGCGCGTCATATGACGCATTACGCGACAACGCAGGTACAGAATATAGTCAAAATGTCTCCACCAACCAGCGGTCGGAACACAACCCCTTTCAGCAGGCTAAATAGTTCTGTTAAATGACAACAGAAGGGACAGGCAACAAGAACCATCAGTCAAAGAGGGGAGGGCTAGTTCTTCTCTACCGGGTTACATTGGGGCGCTACCGGAACTGATCGAATTGGTAGTCTACAGTGTTTCTGGATGTTTCAGACTGAAGCTGGGGTTAGCATGAGAGCAGCACCATTTCGTAGCTCCGTCGTGGTCATTCCGCAACCAATCATGGCAGCCGTTCTTTATCGTTATTTTGGGCGGGGTGGGTGGCGGAGCAGAGCTGTTTTGCAGCCATCATTGTGTGGAGTTCAGTTCATCTCACTAGTTTTGTATTTGTCATGAGGGGTTGTTCCTAATGTTTCTATTTTAGCGAGGTCAAAAAGAGATCCCATTAGTGGCCTACTGATTTTGCTCGATTCCTTTTCTTTTTTTTTACACGATTTTTCGTTATCTGCAAAGACTAAACAGAGTATTGCGACTCTGTGTTTGTTTGTAAATAGAGAATGAACCAAAGAGAACTAATTCTAAAACAGTAAATACTTGGATAACAATGAATCAAATGGAGAGAGAAGCAGGCACGACGGATTACAATGGGGGCAAAGACCTGCGTTAACTACCTTTCACTATCTGCAAAGAGAGAGTACTCCTAATAGAAATGAGGGGGGGGGGCACCATTCAAAGCAGATCAGTGTGCATAAACACGAAAATGTTTTCACTTACCACGTACTTGACATTCGACAGCTTATGATATTTGCTATTAAAAAACCATTGAAATTCACTGAAAAAACCATAGGTTATAGACCATATATAGTTAGGAATTAGCATTTACAAAACCTTGAAAATTCACTGAAAAAACCATAGGTTATAGACCATATATAGTTAGGAATTAGCATTTAAAAAACCTTATTTTACTCACACAAAACCATTGAAATTCCATATATAGTTAGTTGCACTAACTATATATCGCGCACCTGCAATCCACTGCTGATGATGTCACATATTACATCATTCATGACATGGTCAGTGACATCACTGATGACATCACTGATGACATCTCAAATGACATCACTGATGACATCACTGATGACAACATCCAGTGACTGTATGTTTCTGTAAAGTTAAAATGTGTCTTACATATTGAAGAATGAGTGGAAGTATAAGTGTCTGGACAAAGGATTTAGTAGGTGCATGACTGAATGCATGAGTGAGTGATTAAATGTGTCTCACTGAGTGCATGGGTTAGTGACTAAAGTGTCTTAATTTGTGCATCATTATGTCTGTTGTTCTGTAAACTGCTGCATGTTTTGATCAGTAGCTATATGATTAACTATATGGGTTACTGATTGATTGTCCAAGTATTTGTATGGGAGACTGAGTGTGTGTGTGGCTGGCTGGGAGGTGTGTGACTCTGTGCAGATCAATGTGTACTTGTATCAATGATTGTATAACAAGGTAAGTATGTGTTAGTATATGTTTGAAAATGTAAGGTGCTCTATGTTTAACTGTATAGACAAGAAAATGGAAGTGTCATTGATTCTTTACAGGACTGACTAGGTGTGTGAGTAACTCCATGGATGAGTGGCAGACTGTGAGTGTCTGTATAGGTGTATGAGTGCATATGATAGTGTTGTAAAGATGAGTGATTGTATGTATGAATGATAGTATGGGTGAATGAGTGAAGGTGTGTGTAGACGTAGGAATCAGTGAGTGCGTATGTAGTAACTAGTATTGGTGTGTCAATGGTTTCAAAAATTATATTCTGTATTTAACACTGGGTGAAACAGAGGTTATATTAAAATGTGAGGAGATGCATTGTATTGTCACATGAATGATATCATCAGTGATGTGGTCATTGATGTCAAATGAGATGTCATCAGTGATGTCATCAGTGATGTCATTTGAGATGTCATCAGTGATGTCATCAGTGATGTCACTGACCATGTCATGAATGATGTAATATGTGACATCATCAGCAGTGGATTGCAGGTGCGCGATATATAGTTAGTGCAACTAACTATATATGGAATTTCAATGGTTTTGTGTGAGTAAAATAAGGTTTTTTAAATGCTAATTCCTAACTATATATGGTCTATAACCTATGGTTTTTTCAGTGAATTTTCAAGGTTTTGTAAATGCTAATTCCTAACTATATATGGTCTATAACCTATGGTTTTTTCAGTGAATATATATATATATATAGGAAAATTGCAACATTCTATTCCCAATAACTTTGGCGCCGATTGATGAATCTTCACGAAATTTAAAAAACTTATGGCCCGCTTCTGTCCGCTCCTATCTTGAAACCTTCGGGGTGATTTGGCAAGCGGGGGCTGAGAAAAAAAGCGGGTCCCAAAACGTGTTTACTCAGTGCAATTTTCCTTAGGAAACTTTAGACATGGCAACAGCCCGAACTGCTGAACCAAATTACAACAAATTTGGCAACAAGGTAGCCCTTGGTACAGAAAGAGCACTTTATGTTAAATGGTGTAAATCCGTTCAGTAGTTTTTTAAATATTAATGGAAAAAGAAATATATATATTTGGGCGGAGCCTAACCACACATCTCATTGTCAGATCTGATTGGCTGTCAGCACTTCATCCAAGAAGTGTTGGCAGCCATCGTGGGACCAATATACATGATAGCACCTCATTAAAAAAGCATTGCAGTTAATAGAAGTTTTTAAGACTTGAGTTACGTTATACATCATTTGTTGATGGTACCATACTCATTTTAGGAATTGTGGTGTGTTCTAAGGTGATTTTACCATGTGGAAAAGCCTTCTGCCGGAATATCATGTTTGAGAGAGAACTATTTTCTCATGCTTTTCCCAAAGAGGTTTGGAAGGTGATCTATAAGCTAAACTGAGAGCATACTTTCTGTAAATTCACATTATCTTTCTCAGTCATGTGAGAACAAAGTCTGACATTCTCAGTTAAACATGTACATCCAACAAGGGCAGAGACTGTCAGTTGATTCCTTTGTGTTGTAATGCAGCTTCCCAGAGTGTTCTAAAGAACAACTGGAGCGCTGACAGTCATACTTATGACAAACGTATTGCACACCTGAAGCCATCTTGATTGGAATAAAGTGGTAACTCTTAAAACATTTAATTTAAATAGGAACAAAATGAGGGGGTTCATTTTGCTATAGAAAGTATGATTAGTGCTGCAGAAAGAAAAATTAGGGCACATTTTGAGTGACTTTTCAAATCCTCTTCTATTTCATTAAAAAATTCTGACATGCAGACTGAAACATGCACTTTCAATACCAGCAGCAGACTTCCCTGGTGAGCAGTAGCTTTACTACAGTGATCTAATAAGCAACTAGAGTGATAACATTCAGAATTTACGGCAAATGTGTGACACATCTGAATTCCTTCTTGATGGAATCAAAGTAAAAAACTGAAAGTATTTCCTACTGAGGAGACTGTAGTAAATGAGGAAATTAGGAAACTTCATAACACATAGGTCTCCCAAGATGGCCACTAGAGACAAAAGAGCCGAAATGTAGCACAAATATCACCCAGATGTAGCCCAAATATAGCCCAATGACAGATTATCCCAGAGTGTTCTTAAGAACAACTAGAGAGCTTACTGTCTTACTTATGACAAAAGTATGGCACACCTGAAGCCATCTTGATTGGAATAAAGTGGTAACTCTTAAAACATTTAATTTAAATATGAACAAAATGAGGGGGTTCATGTTGCCATAGAAAGTATGATTAGTGCTGCAGAAAGAAAAATTAGGGCACATTTTGAGTGACTTTTTAAATCCTCTTCTATTTCATTAAACAATTCCGACATGCAGACTGAAACATGCACTTTTTGGAATCAAAGTAAAAAACTGAAGACATTCCCTACTGAGGAGACTGCAGTACATGAGGAAATTAGGAAACTTCATAACAAATAAATCTCCCAAGATGGCCACCAGAGACAAAAGTGCCCAAATGTAGCACAAATATCACCCACATGTAGCCCTCATGTGGCCCAATGACAGAAGTGTGCAAAACACTTTATATTTTTTGTGTTTTTACAGTTTTTTATAGTGCAGACTTGCCAGGTATTGGAGTGCTTTACATGAGAATTGGTTACATCACACAAGAACAAATTCATTTTGGTTTTAGACATGGGGAGATTAAGTGATTTGACCAGAAGCACAGATTGTCGAGCTAAAGCAGAAACTCCAACCTGGCTCCCCAGTTGCAAAGTCTGCAGCTCTGGAAGTAACACCACATCCTCTTCCCTGAGTGCAACATTTAATCAAGTGGTCAACTGGATAAAAAAACATAGAGATAACGAATAATTTAAAAGTGCTTTGTCGCTATTTGAAAACTAATGAAAATATGTCCTCATTTTAGTTTTTTAGATCACTAATGCAAATAAGACCCTCTCTTATATGTAATTTCTAAAGGAAATTCTCTAGGTATTACAGTTTTGATTACATCAAGATGACGTCAGGTGTTCCACACTTTTGTAATAAATATAGAATGTTAGCAATCTAGTTGATCATTAGGATACTGCTGGGAGGCAGTGGCCAGGGGCACGGACTCTGAAAATTGAAGGCAGGTAGGAGGGTGCAGAGGCAACAATGTGACCACACTGGGCAGGCAGGAAGGGCAGTGGCAGCACAACAGACTATGGAGGGCAGTGGAAAGGGGGGCAGGGGCAACACACCAACAATACAGGACTGGCAAGAGAGGCTGTGGCAATATAATAGACCATTGTGGGCAGAAGGAAGAGGCAGTGGTAGTACAACCATACATGCCAACAGACCTAACTCAGCCAGGAAATTTCCAATGTGTTTAAGCCCAAATGGGCTTTATTTGATCTGTTTCCTGTCTACAATCTCCTCTTTTTCAATGTAAGACAAAGGGGCAAATCAATACCCCAGTTTGTTTTCAAAATCTCCCTCTTACCAAGTTCAAAATGTTAGCAAGTAAGGACAGGAGGCACATGGAGAGGTGCACCAAACTGACCCTACAGGGCAGGCATCAGGGTTTGCAGCAGCACAATACCTCACAAAGAGCATGCGGGGCAGGAGTGCAGAACAACAATCTATAGAACGCAATAGGGAGGGGACCGGACCATGCACATGGACAACAGAGAACAGAGAGGAAAGAGGCAATGGTAGCTAGCTGACCATATGGACAGACAGGAGAGAAAGCTGCTGCATAATGGACCATTAAGGGCAGGAGGGACAGATCAGGGGCATTACAATGGAACATACAAGCCAGGAGGGAGGGAATAGGGGTCTGCACATGGAAACAGAGGGCTGGGGGCAAGGGGGCAGGGCAGAAGCAGCAAGATGACTCTAGAAGTCAGGCAAGATGGTGTCTAGAAGCAAGACACACCATGGAGAGCAACAGTGAGACTATAATGGCATGCACACAGACCATGGAAGGAAGGTGGGAGGGGGTCAAGGGCAGCTACCTGAAAAAACATAGGTTTCAGTGACATTATACTTAGTTGGACATTTCACTCATAAAAAACCATCGAAATTCCGCTGTTATAGCTAACTATAACTCGTGCCCCCACAAGACACTGCTGATGACATCACATATTACATCATTCATGACATGGTCAGTGACATCACTGATGACACTTAAGACAGACTTAAGACAAACTTAGGAAAGACTTAAGACAGACTTAAGAAAAACATAGGACAAACTTAAGACAGACTTAAGACAGACTTAAGACAAACTTAAGACAAACTTAGGACAGACTTAGGATAGACATAAGACAGACTTAAAACAAAATCCTAACTTTACTACTACTAAATGCCTTCGGTGAATACCACAACTAGTAAATTTAGGATTTTGTCTTAAGTTAGTTCTGTGAATCTGACCCTTAGTGGCTAAACTGTGTAAATGTCTTTATCAGTCTCTCTGTTGTTGCATATGCTGCTGAATGGGTTGGTCAGTAGCTACATGAGTGTCTATATGGGTTATCGATTGGTTGCCTGAGTATTTATATGGGTTCCTGAGTGTGTGTGTGGGTGGGAGGTATGTTACTGTGCATAGATGTGAGTAGTTGATTCACTGGGAGTATGGGTTCAAGAGTGCATGTGGAAACAGCTGTATGGGTAGGTGAGTGTGTGTATGGGTGTGTTGGTGAGTGAATGGATGTCTCAGTGGTACATGTACAAGTAACTACATATATAAAAGACAGTGTATGTGAGAGTTGGAGTATATGAATAACTATACTTGAGAGTCATTGATTGTGAGAGTGGCTGTATAGATGAGTGGGTACTTGTATCAGTGATTGTATAAGAGAGTAAGTATGCATGTATTTCTGTTAGAATAAGTGATGTGTTGTGTGTATAACTGTGCAGGTCAGTAAATGGAACTGTGATTGTTTCTTTGCATGACTGACTAGGTGTGTGAGCAACTCTGGATGAGTGATGGTGTGTGAGTTTCTGCATAGGTGTATGAGTGCATATGATAGTGTTGTATTGATGAGTGACTGCATGTATGAGTGATTGTATGGGTGAATGAGTGGATGTGTGAGTAGACCGAGCAATCAGTGAGCAAGTATGTGGTACCTGGTAATGGTGTGTCAATGGTTTCAAAAATGGTAGTCTGTACTTAACAGTCGGTGTATCAAAGTTTATATTAGTGTGAGGAGGTGCATCAGATTTTCACGTGGATGATGTCATCAGTGATGTCATCAGTGATGTCATTTGAGATGTCATCAGTGATGTAATCAGTGATGTCATTGACCATGTCATGAATGATGTGATATGTGAAATCATCAGCAGTGCATTGCGGGGGCGTGAGTCATAGTTAGCTGAACTAACTAAAACAGCGGAATTTCTATGTTATTGTATGAGTGAAATGTCCAACTAACTATAATGGCCCTGGAACCTATGGTTTTTTCAGTGAATTTGTAAAGTTTTTTAAATGCTAATTTCTAACTATAACATGCCTGAAACCTATGTTTTTTCAGTGAATTTTAAAGTTTTTTCAAATTCTAATGTCTAACTATAACGTCCCTGAAACATATGGTTTTTTCAGTGAATTTCAATGGCTTTTTAAACAAACATTTCTAATTATAATGTGCCTCAATCATATGTTTTTTTCAATGAATTTCTAACGTTTTTTAAATGCTAATTTCTAACTATAACATCCCTATTAAGTCCCCTTGAATCCTGAAGGTCCCTGGTGGCCAAGTATCCCACCAGGTACCTCCAGTAAGCGCCAAAGAGCTGCATTGCAGAGAGGTGTTCGAGGCCATGCCCCTTTTTTACACCACACTGCAAACGCGGCTTCTGATGCACTACTGCTCGGAGGATGAAGCCCACCAGAAGCCGCGTTTGCCGAGTGGTGAACAAAGGGGCATGGCCGCAGACCACCTCTCTGCACCTCAGTTCAGTGGTGCTCACTACAGGTACCTGATGGGCTACTTGGCCCCAGGGGCCCTCAGGATTCAAGGGGACTTAATCCCCCAATTTACAAAGTGCCAGGGGTGGTTTTGCACACTTGTAATATCAGGCCCCATCCCCTCCCTGCACCACTGTAGAAACGTGCCCCCTGGCATTTTGTAAATTGGGGGATTAAGTCCCCTTAAATCCTGAGGGTTCCTGGGGGCCAACTAGCCCATCAGGTTCCTTCAGTAAGCGCCACAGAGCTGCATTGCAGAGTGGTGTAAAAAGGGGGCGTGGCCTTGGACCACCTCTCTACAACACAGCTCCCTGGCGCATACTGAAGGTACCTGGTGGGCTATTTGGCCCCAGAGACCCTCAGTATTCAATGGAAATTAATTCTCCAACTAACAACGCACCAGGCGGCTTGTTTGCAGGGTGCAGCAGGGAGGGGTGGTGCCTCCAGCACAATGCCGTCTTTTAAAAAAAAGAAAATTCAGTCGGGGCTAGGTGGCACCCCTTCTTTTAGAATATTGGGGGCCCTGACGACCCCATCCCCCAGGGCCTGACCCGTATTTTTCTTGAAAAATAAATGGAAAGGGGGCTGCGCGGCAATTTCAGCCCTGAGGACCCAATCCCGGGGTATGGCCGCACATAGATATATATATTTTAAATATTTTTTAAGAAGGGGCCTGTGTGGCCCCCCCTCCTGTGGGCTCTATTGGCCCTTGGGACCCCATCCCCAGGGGCTGTGCCTCTTATTTTTTTTCAACTTTTTTTATTGATGGAGGGGGCCGCGTGCCCCCCCTCCTGTGCCACTTCTGGCCCAGGGGACACCATTTCCCGGGGCCAGCCCTTTGTGTTGGCGACCGTGGGCGGTGCCCCAATGCCCACATGGTCCCGCCGGCTCTCTGCCTCCTTTGGGAGCCGGCATTGCTTTTCCACAAAGGGAGCTGCTGACATGCAGCTCCCCTTGTGGAAAATCAATCCTGCTTTGCTTCATTGAAGCAAGAGCAGGATTCCCAGCTCTCGCTTCAATGAAGCAAAGCAGAGTTTGCTATGACAGGGCGGGAGCTCCTGCTCTGTGTCTCATGTACAAGTACACTAGAAGGTAATGTTTTTGATCATGATGGGATTAAATGGAAGCATGATATGTTCACAAATTGCAAAACTAAAAATGTCGTCTATGCCGTGGTGTGTCCATGCAACAGAGTATATATTGGCCAGACTTGCCAATCTATTAATGTCAGAATCACACAACATCGGTCCAGAATTAAAAAAAATGTGCTGTCTGCACCGATGGTTGAACATTTCTTGAGCCAAAATCACAGCGAAAATGACTTCAAGTGGACTGTTCTAACATGGGTTGATCCTAAGCATCAATCGTCATGCATTGAGAATGCGCTATTGCGCAAAGAAGCATATCTCATTATGAGATTTGATAGTGTGAACAAAGGACTGAATTCTATGAGTGAGATCAATAGACTCTAGTTATTGAAATCAATGCAGAAACATGTAATTTACCATGCCAGGACATTCAGAATTTGACTTGTGTGTTCGGTTTAAACTACGAACCCCAGAATGCAACACTTATACTAACACTGCCTGACTGGCTGTGACTAGACCACGTGACAATTCCCTGGTTTAGTTTAATACTGCGCATGCACAAACTCTGTGTAACAAACAAACCTGAGAGTGGAACATGACCTTTAGCGCCAGATACCGGTAAATAATAAGGTGAGAGCCGAGCATGACAGTTGCCGTGCATCTTAGACTAAAAACGCACGCAGTGCTAGACGGTAATCACTGTTTATTAACCATAGGTCTCAAGACCACGGTAGAAGTGACGAGCAGCGTGATTGATTTCCATCCCCTCCCAGCTCTCCGAATGATGTAAGTTCCTTTCCTGCTCGCAGGACATTTTTAGAAAGCTTGCGCTCTTGAATAATAGAGACTCACGGCCCCTTATTCTTTCTGTAGTGTTTCAGAGATGCAATTTTAACCGAACAGCACTTGATGTTTATTTGAGAACAGGATGGTCGAACATTAAGTCGCCGCTTTAAAATCCAAAAGGTACACATTTTTTTGTACAATGGTGAGAGAGTAAAGTTCATCCAATTAATATGGGGACACTAAAAACTTGGTTTACTCCATTTCAGAATGCGACACCCACCACGTAGACGACATGTTAAAGAAAAGCGTATCCTTGGTATCAAATAAGGTATGCTGCATCGCTTTATGCTATATGTTTGGAGTCAATTAAAGATAAATGGATTGAGGAATTATTTCTAAAAATTCTCCTCGTTTTTGTTATAAACAGTTCCCTAAGGATTTGACTCGTCCAGCCCTGATGAGAGTCCTGTGATACACACAGCAGGATTCGAAACGCGTCGGCATCCACGCTCTGATTTATTTTGAGCTACCATGCTCTGATTCATTTGGCATCCACGCTCTGATTTATTTGGCATCCACGCTCTGATTTATTTTGATTAAATATGATATAGTTCAGAGTGCAGGGGCACTGTTCATGTATAAAAAAAACTTTCTTGCCCTCTAGTAATCAATAATTGATGGTCATTGATTTACCATTGTATAATCATTTTGTGTGTATAATTGTCCCTTGGTAACTGTATGAAATCGTTTTTTTTTTCACAATTTGTATATATTCAGTATGTTTTTGTGTATTTCTTTGTAATGTCTATTATTGTTTTGAATTTTTTTGAAAAAATGTATGGCAATACGTTCAGTTGATATTGTTCTTTCTCTGATGAACCACAAAAAATGAATGACGGTTAAATAAAATGACATAATAAACATGTCAGGATAACTAATTGATCTTTGGCTTATCCTTATAAAGAGTAATCATTTGAAATAAAAACAGAGGCATAGGTAAAATTCCCCCCTTTTTTGCTGCTATAGTAAACAGCAGTGCACCGGGGTGGGCACCCCAGGACACTGCAGGTCAAGCCCCCCTCTCCAAATAATTTTGACAGCCCCAGGGAGGTGGTGGTCCCCAGGGCTTGGGAGGCCTGCAAGCCCCCCACCCTTATTTAATGCAGCCTTGGGGAGGTGGCAATCCCAAGGTCAGCGTTTGGGGGTGGGTCCCCCCACACATTCTTTTTTTTTAAATCCCCCGGAAGGTGGCGTTCCCCGGGGCTGCGTGGGCCTCTGTGGGCCCCAGCTACAATAATGAGGATTGCCCACTGGACCTGGCCCACCCGGGACTTTAAAAAATAAAGCATGGGAGCCCGCAATTCATTTTTTTTCATTTTTGACGCGGTTCGCGCACCCAGCACAACCCGGCCGAAAATGTAACAAACAGCAAAAAATGCCAGTCCAGCTGCTATCATGAAAGTTTCGGGATGATTCGTCAAGCGGGGGCCAAGAAAAAAGGGGGGTCCCAAAACGCATTTCCTCCATGTTAATTTTCATAGGAATTTTGAAACAGGTTACAGCCCGAACTGCTTAACGGAATTACACCAAATTTGGCAAAAAAGGTAGGTCTTGGTCCAGAAAGCGACCTTTTTTTCAAATGGGTTAAATCCATTCAGTAGTTCCAGAGATATTTAAAAATATATATATATTGATATCCAAGCACCGAGGACGAGTCGCAACTCCTCCCGAGCACCAGCTGACTTCTGATTGGCTGCTCAACACTCCAAGCCAGGAAGTGTTGGCAATCATCTTGTGACTCACCCTGCTTAGCAAACCCTGCTCTGCTTTGTTGAATTGAGAGGAGGAAAACCTGCTCTCGCTTCAACAAAGGAAAGCAGGATTGCTCTGAGAAAGGGGAGCTGCATGTCAGCACCTCCCCTTGCTCAAAAGCAATGCCGATCCCGCATGAGGCGGGGGTCTGGCAGAGCTGAATGGGCAGTGGGGCTGCCCCCATGAGCCCCAACACAAAGGGCTGGCCCCAGGGAATGAGGTGACCGGGGCCAAGAGTGGCCCAGGAGGGGGGCCACATAGCCCCCCTCCCTTTTCTTAAAGAAAATGCATGGCCAGGCCCCATGGGATGGGGTCCCCAGGGCCAATAGTGGCCCTGGGCCTGCCACCCCCTGGGCCGGTTCCAGCTATGTCCCAGGGTACCCACACAAAGGACATTGCCATTTGCAATGGCAGGGCTGGAGCACTACTCCTACCCTGTCCTTGCAAACTAAGCTTTGCTTCATGGAAGCGAGAGCAGAAAACCTGCTTTCGCTTCCATGAAGTGAAGCATATTGCTTTTGGAGAAGCGGAGTTACATGTCAGCAGCTCCCCTTGTTCGAAAGCAGTGCCGGCTCCCGCAATCCCCACACAATGGGATTAGTGAGAGGTGGTCCGAGGCCATGGCCCTTTTTAAACCATTCTGCAAACTTGCCTCTTGGAGCATTGTTTGTGGAGCGTTGAGGTCCTCTTGTGTCCTGAGGACCTCAGGACTAAAGTGGACTTCATCCCCCAAGCAGCAGTGCACCAGGAGGTACGTTTGCAGAGTGGTGGAGAAAGGGGGCGTGGCCTGTGTCCACCTCCCAGCAAACCCACTGTATAGGGCTTACTGGAGAAACAGGTAGGCTAGTTGGCCCCTAAGGACCCCCACAAGCGAAGGGGACTTCATCCCCCAACCAAGAGCATGCCAGGAGGTGTGTTTGCAGAGTGGTGGGCAAAGAGGGCGTGGGCTGCTAGGCAAACTTAGCAATCCTGTTGTGTGGGACTTAATAGAGATAATAGGAGGTGTAGTTGGCCCCCAAAGAAGTCGTTGGGGGCTGACTACTTCTCCTGTTACCTCCAGTAAGTCTGACACAGTGGGATTGCTTGAGGTCTTCGGAGGCCATGCCCCCCTTTCTCCACCACTCTACAAATGTGCCTCCTGGCACACTACAGGTTGGGGGATAAAGTCCACTTTACTGCTGAGGGACTTTGGGGGCCAAGAAGCCCTCCTGGTACCTCCTGTAAGTCCTACGCAGCAGAATTTCTGAGCGCTGTTCGGAGGCCCAGCACCCTTTTTCCACCACTCTGTTGCTTTTTTCTGCAACCCTCTTGCCACTTTCTTCTCCCCTCTAGTCCCTTTCTGCACCTATGTTGCTTCTTTCTGCACTTCATTTGTTTCTTTCTACACCTCTCTTGCTTCTTTCTGCACCTGCATGCTTCTTTCTACACCCTTTGTGCCTCTTTCACACCACTCTTCCTTCTTTCTGCACCCCTCTTCCTCTTTCTGCACCTCTGTTCATTCTTTTTGCACTTCTTTTGATTCTTTCTGCACCTCTATTGCTTCTTTCTGTATCTCTCTTGCCTCTTTTTCCACCCCACTTCCAACATTCTGAATTTCTGTTGCTTCTTTCTGCACTTCTCTTGCTTCTTTCTGCACCTCTTGGTTCTTTCTGCAGCCATCGTGCCTCTTTCTGCAACCATCTTCCCTCTTTCTGTAATCCTCTTGCCTCTTTGTGCACCTCTGTTGCTTCTATTTGCACCTAGTTTGTTTCATTTTGACCTCTGTTGCTTCTTTCTGCACCCCCTCTTTTTCTGCATCCCTCTTGCTTCTTTCTGCACCTCTATTCCTTCTTTCTGTACTTCTTTTGTTTCTTTCTGAAGCTCTTGCTTCTTTCTGCACCCCCTTGCCTCTTTCTCTACCTCTTTCCTCACCCCTGTTGCCTCTTTCTGCACCTCTGTTTCTTCTTTCTGCACTTCTTTTTTTCATTTTTGCACATGTCTTTCTTCTTTCTACACAGCTCATGCCTCCTTCTGCACTCCTTTTCCCTATTTTACATACCTCTTGCCTATTTCTGCACCTCTGTTGCTTCTTTCTGAAGTAGTCTTGCTTCTTCCTGCACCTTTCTTGATTCTTTCTGCACCACTCATGCTTCTTTCTGCACCCCACTTCCCTCTTTCTGCACCCCTCTCGCCTCTTTCTGCACCTCTGTTCCTTCTTTCTGGTCTTCTTTTGTTTCTTTCTGTACCTCTGTTGATTCTTTCTACACCTTTATCCCTTCTTTCTGCAACCCTTGTGCCTCTCTCTGCTCCACTCGTCCCTCTTTCTGCTCCCCTCTTGTCTCTTTCTGCACCTCTGTTGCTTCTTTCTGCACTTCATTTGTTTCTTTCTGCACCTCTCTTGCTTCTTTCTGCACCCCTCATGGTTCTTTGTACACCCCTCGTACCTCTTTCACACCCCTCTTCCTCTTTCTGCACCGCTGTTCATTCTTTCTGCACTTCTTTTGTTTCTTTCTGCACCTCTATTGCTTCTTTCTGTATCCCTCTTGCCTCTTTCTTCACCCCACTTCCAACTTTCTGCATTTCTGTTGCTTCTTTATGCACAACTCTGGCTTCTTTCTGTACCTCTTGGTTCTTTCTGCATCCCTTGTGCCTCTTTCTGCACCCCTCTTCCCTCTTTCTGCACTCTCCTTGCCTCTTTGTGCACCTATGTTGCTTCTCTCTGCACTCCTTTTGTTTCTTTCTGAACCCTCCTGCCTCTTTCCGCACCTGTCTTGCCTATTCCTGCACATCTGTTCCTTCTTTCTGCACTTCATTTTTTTCTTTCTACACTTCTCGCTTCTTTCTGCACCACTTTTGCCTCTTTCTGCACCCCTCGTGCTTACTTCTACACCCCTTTTGCCTCTTTCTGCTCCTCTGTTCCTTCTTTATGCACTTCTTTTGTTTCTTTCTGCACATGTCTTGCTTCTTTCTGCACTCACTTTTTGCATCTCTGTTGCTTCTTTGAGGACTTCTCAAACCTCTTTTTCCACCCCTCATCCCTCTTTCTGTACCTCTGCTGCTTCTTTATGCATTTCTCTTGCTTCTTTCCTCACCTCTGTCCCTTCATTCTGCAACCCTTGTGCCTCTTGCTGCACCCTCTTACCTCTTTCTGCTCTCCTCTTGCCTATTTCTGCACTTCTTTTCCTTCTTTTGGTACTTCTTTTGTTTCTTTCTGCAACTCTCTTGCTTCTTTCCGTATCCGTCTTGCCTCTTTCCCCTCCCCACTTCCATCTTTCTGCATCTCACTTGCTTCTTTATGTACTTCATTTGCTTCCTTCTGCAACCCCGGTACCTCTTTCTGCACTACTCTTCCCTCTTTCTGCACTCCTCTTGCCTCTTTCTGTACCTATCTTGTTTCTTTCTGTACTTCTTTTGTTTCTTTCTGTACCTCTCGTGCTTCTTTCTGCACCCTTCTTGTCTGTTTCTCCACCCCTCCTCCCCCTTTCTGCATATCTGTTGCTTCTGTCTACACTTCTCTTGTCTCTTTCTTCACCCCTGTCCATTTTTTGTGCAACCCTTGTGCCTCATTCTTCACCCCTCTTCCCTCTTTCTGCTCCCCTTTTATGTCTTTCTGCACGTCTGTTGCTTCTTTACGTACCTATCTTGTCTCTTTCTCTACCCCTCTTCCCTCTTTCTTCACCTCTGTAGCTTCTTTCTGCACCTCACTTGCTACTTTCTGCACCCCTCGTGCCTCTTTCACACCCATATTCCTGCACCCCTCTTCCCTCTTTCGGTACCTCTGTTGCTTCTTTCTGCACTTCTTTTGTTTCTTGCTGTACCTCTAACTTCTTTCTGCACCCCTTTTGCCTTCTACTGCACCTCTCTTCCCTCTTTCTCCACCCCTCTTGCCTCTTTCTGCACCTCTGTTCCTTCTTTCTGCATTTCTTTTGTTTCCTCCCACAGCTCTTTCTTCTTTCAGCTCCCCCTTGCCTCTTTCTCTACCTCTCTTACCTCTTTATTTACCTCTGTTGCCTCTTTCTGTACTTTTCTTGCTTCTTTCTGCACCTCTCTTTCTTCTTTCTGTACCCCTTGTGCCTCTTTCTGTACCTCTCGTGTTTCTTTCTGCACTTCTTTTGTTTCTTTCTGCACCTCTCTTGCTTATTTCTGTACCCATCTTACCTGTTTCTCCACCCTCCTCCCCCTTTCTGTATCTCTGTTGCTTCTTTCTGTACTTCTCTTGTCTCTTTCTGCACCCCTGTCCCATTTTTGTGCAATCCTTGTGCCTCTTTCTGCACCCCTCTTCCCTCTTTCTGCTCCCCTTTTATCTCTTTCTGCACTTCTCGTGCTTCTTTCTGCACCTTCTCGTGCCTCTTTCAGGCCCCTCTTCCTGCACCCCTCTTGCCTCTTTCTGTACCTGTTTTTCTTCTTTCTGCACTTCTTTTGATTCTTGCTGTACCTCTCACTTCTTTCTATACCCCTTTTGCCTCCGTATGCATCTCTCTTCCCTCTTTCTGCACCCCTCCTGCCTGTTTCTGCACCTCTGTTCTTGCTTCTGCACTTCTTTTGTTTCTTTCCACAGCTCTTGCTTCTTTCTGCTCCCCTTCCCTCTTTCTCCATCCCTCTTCCCTCTTTCTTTACCCGTGTTGCCTCTTTCTGCACCTCTGTTCCATTGTTCTCTACTTTTTTCATTTTGCACGTCTTGCTTCTTTCTGCACAGCTCATGCCTCTTTCTGCACCTCTCTTGCTTCTTTCTGCACCACTCGTGCTTCTTTCTACACCTCTCTTCCTTCTTTCTGCATCCCTCTTTTTACATACTTGTTCCTTCTTTCTGCTCTTCTGTTGAGTCTTTCTGCACCTCTGTTCCTTCTTTCTGTACATCTTTTGTTTCTTTCTATAGCTCTCTTGCTCCTTTAGGTACCCACTTGGGTATACAACCTTTACAACAAATCTTTTACCACGCACTACCATTACAACGCGGTCATTACAACGCATACCATTACAACGCATTGCGCTGGGGGGCGCTCTAGGATAGGGAATAGGTTAATTTACTATCCAATAACCTTCCCTAGTGTCCATGGGGACTGGAGTTAGAATAGTAAATTAAACTATTCACTATCCAGCACCCCAAAGCGCTATGCGTTGTAATGGTATGCGTGGTAAAAACCGCGTTGTAATGGTATGCGTGGTAAAGGTATGCGTTGTAACGTCATACATCCACCCACTTGCCTCTTTCACCACCAATCTTCCCTCTGTCTTCACCCTTGTTGCCTCTTTCTGCACCACTGTTGCTTCTTTTTGCACTTCTCTTGTTTCTTTCTCCACTCCTGTTAACCCTTTCTGCATCGCTGATGCTTGTTTATGCACTTCTCGTATCTCTTTCTCTACCCCTGTTCCCTTATCTGTACCTCTGTTGCTTCTTTCTACACATCTCTTGCTTCTTTCTGCACCTCTCTTGCTTCTTTTGCACCTTTCTTCCCTCTTTCTGGACCCCTCGCCTCTTTTTCTAACTCTGTTCCTTCTTTCTACACCTCCCTTGCTTCTTTCTGTACCTCTCTTGCTTCTTTTCACCTCTCTTCCCTCTTTCTGCACCCCTCTTGCCTCTTTCTGTACTGCTATTCCTTTTTCCTATACTTCTTTTGTTTCTTTCTGCACCTCTCTTGTTTCTTTCTACACCCCTCTGCCTCTTCTCTTCTCTTCCTCTCATCCATCTTTCTGTACCTCTGTTGCTTCTTTCTGCACTTCTCTTGCCTCTTTGTCCACCCGCCTTCCTTTTTTCTACACCACTGTTGCTTCTTTCTGCACTTTTCTTGCTTCTTTCTGCACCCCTCGTGCCACTTTCTGATCCCTTTTAACTCTTTCTGTACCCCTTTCCCCTCTTTCTGCACCCCTCTTGCCTCTTTCCGCAACTCTATTGCTTCTTTCTGCACATCTTTTGTTTCTTTCGACACCGCTTGATCTTTTTTCTGCATCCCTCTTCCCTCTTTCTGTATCCCTCTTGCCTCTTTCTTCTCTCCACTTCCCCCTTTCTGCATCTCTGTTGCTTCTTTCTGCACTTTTTTGCTTCTTCTGCACCTCTCTTGCTTATTCTGTACCCCTCATGCCTCTTTCTGCATCCCTCTCCCCTCTTTCAGTCCTCCTTTTGCCTGTTTCTGTACCTCTGTTTCTTCTTTCTGCAGTTCTATTGTTTCTTACTGCACCTCTCTTGCTTCTTTCTGCACACGTCTTGAGTTTTTCTCCACCCCTCTTCCACTGTTCTGCATATCAGTTTCTTCTTTCTGTATTCTTCTTTCTCTTTCTGTACCCCTGTTCCCTCTTTCTGCTCCCCTCTTCCCTCTTTCTGCACCTCTGTTGCTTTGTGGAAAAGTAAATTTTGCCATTTTATATGTGCCTACGTGTTCCCCATGTTATGTTATATGTGCATGACCGATATGCATGTATTCCCCCTGATCGATTAAAGACGCAATTACAGTTGTGTCCATCTCTAGTATGCCAGTTTCCAGTCTTCGTGAATACAACGAATATCAGGCCTATGTAATCCTACGTTGCCACGTTTTACAGTGTGCACGTTAATTCATTGAATTATCCCCGTTTCTAGGCCTCAAAAGGGCCCGGACTCAGATTCAGCTCCTGTTTCCTGAACCCTCTCCGAGGAGCGATACAGCCCCCACCTGCATCCCTGACCCTTAGCTTACTTCTTGCCACGCAGTGCCCGGCTCGGCCTGGCTCTGCCTCCCAGTCTGCCAAGAATATGTTATGTTTCTAGTTATCAGTCCAACCCTCCTTCTCTGCATTCCTAAGCTACTGAATCGCATCAATAGTTTCCGTCATGGTCTAGCCTTTATGTCTCCATGTAAGAGAAATACTGTATTAATATTCATGAGAATATTCCTCGCACACACACTACATGTAGAATTATGCATGCACCAGTCTTAATGTCTGTTAGCCTTTGCCCTGATAACTTTTGGATTCTATCAACATGTTCTCTAAACACTAGATACTAGATAGGCTTTAGGTACATGTCGCTCTGACACTCCAGACTTTAGTCTCCTCTTCTAGCGCAGAAGTCATAGCCCCCAGTTCTCCTGGTAACACGTCATTGCCAGTTTGCGCGCACCACTAGGTTAGAGGTCCCAGCTGCTCAGGTAGCCCCCTCCATGTTTCCGCCCCGTTTATGACATATTCTGTTACGTTTGCATCACATGTCTATGTATACGCCCTGTACACACCTCTTGTTACACCCACTTTATGCCTTATCTTTCGCGACTGCTACAAACTCCGCCTACTGCTACGCCTACTGTATTGAATGCAATGTATTTTGTTTAACTATATATATCGTGCACTGTTATTAAAGTTTGCTAGCCATTCCCAGATCCTGCCCCGGCAGCTGCCGGGCCCCTGCCATCCCATTCCCGTACAGGCTGTCCTGTTCCAGTCCTTTATGCTTGATTAAAGCCTGTATACTCCAGCTACCTCGTATCTTGACTCTTATTTATTGAGCTATCTGTTTATATTGTATCCAGTCAAAAATAGAACCGGTAATTAATTATTTATTTACCACAGCTTCTTTCTGCACTTCTTTTGTTTTTTTCTGTACCTTTCTTGCTTCTTTCTGCACTCCTTGTGCCTCTTTCTGTACCCCTCGTCCCTCTATCTGCACTCCTCTTGCCTCTTTCTTCAACTATGTTCCATCTTTCTGCACTTCGTTTGTTTCTTTCAGCACCCCTCTTGCCTCGTTCACTCCCCTCTTCCCTCTTTCTGCACCCCTCTTGTCTCTTTCTGCACCTCTGTTCCTTCTTTCTTTACTTTTTTTTCTCTCAGCACCTCTCGCTTATTTTTGCACCCCTTTTGCCTCTGTCTGCACCCCACATTCCTCTTTCTGCACCTCTGTTCCTATTTTCTGAACTTGTTTTGTTTCTTTCTGTAGCTCTCTTGCTACTTTTTGCACCCCCTTGCCTTTCTCCACCCCTCTTCCCTCTTTCTTCACCCCTGTTGCCTCTTTCTGCACCTCTGTTGCTTCTTTCTGCACTCCTCTTGCCTCTTTCTACACCCCTCTTGCCTCTTTCTGCACCTCTGTTGCTTCTTTCTGCACTTCTCTTACTTCTTTCTATACTTCTCTTGTCTCTTTCTCCACCCCTCTTACCCTTTTCTGTGTCTCTGAATCTTGTTTCTGTACTTCTCTTGTCTCTTTCTCCACCCCTGTTCCCTCTTTCCGTACCTCTGTTGGTTTTTTCTGTACCTCTCTTGCTTCTTTCTGCACCCCTCGTGCCTCTTCCACATCTCTCTTCTCTCTTTCTGCACACCTCTTGCCTCTTTCTACACCTCGGTTCCTTCTTTCTGCACCTCTTTTATTTCTTTTTGCACCTCTCTTTCTGCACTCATCGTATCTCTTCCACACCCCTCTTCTCTCTTTCTGCACACCTCTTGCCTCTTTCTATACCTCTGTTGCTTTTTTCTGCACCCCTCTTCCCTTTTTCGGAACCCCTCTTCTCTCTTTCTGCACCCCTTTGCCTCTTCTCTACCCCTCTTACCCCTTTTTCATCTCTTTTGCTTTCTTCTGTACTTTGTTTGCCTCTTTCTCTGCCCCTCATCCATCTTTCTGCACCTCTGTTGCTTCTTTCTACACTTCTCTTGCCTCTTTCTATATCCTCCTTCCTTCTTTCTGTACTTTTCTTGCTTCTTTCTGTACCCCTTGTGCCTCCTCCTGCACCCCTCTTCGAACTTTTTGCTCTCTCTTACCTCTGTCCAGCCACCTGTTCCCTCTTTCTACACCCCTTTTGCCTATTTCTAGAACTCTCTTGCCTCTTTCTGCAGTTCTCTTGCTTCTTTCTGTACCTCTCTTGCTTATTTATGCACCCCTCTTGCTTCTTTCTGCACCATTGTGCCTCTTTCTACACCCTTCTTCCCTTTCCCTGCTTGTCTCTTGATTCTTTCTGCACTGCTCTTGCCTCTTTCTGCAACTCTTTTGCCTCTTTCCATACCTCTTTTGCTTCTTTCTGTGTTTCTCTTGCATCCTTCTGCACCCCTCTTACCTCTTTCTGTACCTCTCTTGCCTCTGCCTGAACCTGTTTTGCCTCTTTTTGCACCTCTGTTCCTTCTTTCTGAACTTCTCTTGCTTCTTTCTACAGCCCTGTTGCCTATTTCTGCACTTCGCTTGCTTCTTTCTATACCCCTCTTGCCTCTTTCTGTACCTCGGTGGTTTCATTTTGCACTTCTCTTGCATATTTCTGCACCTCTGTTGTAAATTTCTGCACTGCTCATGCCTCTATGTGCACCTCTCTTGACTCTTTCTGCTCCTCTCTTGCCTCTTTCTGCACCTCTTTTGCTTTTTTCTGTACTTCGCTTACCTCTTTCTGTACCCCTCTCACCTCCTTCTGCACCTCTGTTGGCTCTTTCTTCACTGCTCTTGCTTCTATCTGCTACTCTCTTGCACAGTTCTGCACTCCTCTTTCATCTTTCTGCACCTCTGTTGGTTCTTTCTGTACCTCTCTTGCCTTTTTTAAAGTTTTGTATAGCGCTAGCTAGACCCGTAGGTATCAGAGTGCTTCACATACATATTGTGCAAAGCCGAAGGGCCTTACATTACCTAGAAGGCTGAGAGTAAGTAAGCAAACCATGGATAAAGAATACAGTATGAAAAATAAGTAACTGTGCAGCGGAGGGGGAGGGGAAGAAAAAAAGAAAAACAGGGAGATTAGCATAGTCCGTTTACCAACAATCCTTGAATTGGAGTCAACTCAGGGTATTGAGGTCTAGCTTCGTTGACGCTGTTCAGGAAAGTATTTGTTAAGGAGATGGAGTTTGAGGTCTCTTTTGAAACAAGAGAAGGAGGGGTTGCATCTGAGGACTCCCGGGAGAGCGTTCCATATCCTGGGAGCCTTGCTGGAAAACGATCGGTATTGGGTGGTTTTCTTTTTCATTTTTGGAGGAATGAGGAGTGAGTTGGAGCTTCTCAGTGTTCTGGTTTGACCTGCTCTTACCAGTTTGTTGTTCAGGTAGTTGGGAGCCGGAGAGTGGAGGGTTTTTATGTGTGATGCAGGCCAGCTTGTAAATACATCTCCCTTCCATGGGAAGCCATTTGAGGGAGCTGAGAGCTGGAGTGATGTGATCAAATCTTTTTACTCCAGATACTAGTCGAGCGGCCATGTTCAGCACTGCCCTTAGAGGGGCTAGGTGAGCTTTTGGAGTCCCTGTAAGGATGGCGTTCCCATAGTCGATTTTAGAAAGAACCAGGGATTGAACTACTGTTTTGAGGTCATCACGGGGAAGAAAAGGTTTCAATTTCTTGAGGTGTTTTAGAGAGAAAAGAGCACTTTTAGCAGGGTTTTTGCTGTGGGCCTCCATTGACAGGTTCTTGTCCATGGTGATGCCTAGAGACTTAACTGAGTCGGATAGAATGAGGGGGCAGTTTAGGGCAACCAGATTCTTGAGCCACTCTTGGATAGGACGATGGTTACTTTTTGGAGAGAATAGGATCAGTTCCGTTTTATCTGGGTTGAGCTTTAAGGGATTGACGTTGAACCAAGTTTGGATCTCCGTTAGAGTGGTACTGCCTATTACTGCAACTCTCTTGCCTCTTTTTGCAACTCTCTTGTCTCTGTTTGCACTTATTTTTCCTTCTTTCTGTAGTTCTTTCGTTTCTTTCTACAGCTCTTTCGCTTCTTTTCTGTACCCCTTGACTCTTTCTCCACCCATATCCCTTTTTCTTCATCCCTGTTGCCTCTTTCTGCACCTCTGTTGCTTCTTTCTGCACTTCTCTTGCCTCTTTCTACATACCTCTTGCCTCTTTCTGTACCTCAGTTGCTTCACTCTTACTTCGTTATGTACTTCTCTTGCTTTTTTCTGTACTTCTATTGCCTCTTTCTCCACCCCTCTTTCTCATTTCTGTATCTCTGTTGCTTTCTTTCAGCACTTCTTGTGTCTCTTTCTCCATGCCTCTTACCCCTTTCTGCATCTCTGATGCTTGTTTCTGCACTTCTTTTATCTCTTTCTCCATCCCTGTTCCCTCTTTCTGCACCTCTGTTGCTTCGTTCAGCATCTCTCTTGTTTCTTTCTGCGCCCCTTGTGCCTCTCCCACATCCCTCTTTCCTCTTTCTGCACCCCTCTTGTCTCTTTCTCCACATCTGTCCCTTCTTTTTGCACCTCTTTTGTTTCTTTCTGCACCTCTGTTGCTTCTTTTTGCACCCCTTCTCCTTTTCTGCAGCCCACTTTGTGTACCTCTATTCCTTCTTTCTGTACTTCTTTTGTTCCTTTTGGCACCTCTCTTGCTTCTTTCTGTACACCTTTGCCTCTTTCTCCACCCCTCTTTACCTCTTTTTAATTTCTGTTGCTTCTTTCTGCACTTCGCTTGCCTCTTTCTCTGCCCCTCATCCATTTTCAGCACTTCTGTTGCTTCTTTCCTGCACTTCTCTTGCCTCTTTCTTGACTCTCCTTCTTATAATTCTGCACCTCTGTATCTTCTTTCTGTACTTCTCTTGCTTCTTTCTGCAACCCTCATGCCACTTTCTTTACCCCTTGTGCCTCTTTCTGCACCCCTCTTCCTGCACTCTATTGCCTCAGTCTACCCACCTGTTCTCTCTTTCTACAACCCTTTTGCCTGTTTCAAGAACTCTCTTGCCTCTGTCTGCAGTTCTCTTGCTTCTTTCTGCACCTCTCTTGCTTCTTTTGCTTCTTTCTTTACCCCTCTTGCTCCTTTCTGCACCGATTTTGACTCTTTCTGTATCTCTCTTGCCTTTTTCTGCACCCCTCTTGCCTCTTTCTGCACCTCTCCCTTTTTTTCACCGTTTCTCCCCTCTTTCTGTACCTCTCTTGCCTCTTTCTGCACCTCTCTTGCCTCATTCTGCACACACAGGGCTACTTTTAAACTGACATCAGGCTCGGCAGTACACACATGCAAGTGCAGAAAAGGGCTGCTTGCCTCTAAACTGCCATGCCCTATTATATGCTAGGGACTTAGAGGTATTTGCCTTAAAGGGGAGGTCATGTCATTCACCGGGTACCCCAACCTATAGTATACCCTAGTGCATGGAGGTGTTTTCAATGTATTTTAAGTGACTTTCAGCATAGCACTGGCTCCTGGCCTGGTTAGGCAGAGCCCAGGGTGAGTCAGAGTCAGTTGCCACCAGTACCAGTCAGCAAAACGTTAGGGGGTGCCCAACACCCAGGATGTCTCTGCAACAAGGCCTCTTTCTGTACCTCTGTTGTTTTTTTCTGCATATCTCTTGCTTCTTTCTGTACCTTTTTTCCTCTTTCTGGACTTCTGTTGCCTCTTTCTGCATTTCTCTTGCTTCTTTCTGCGCCTTTCTTCCTCTTTCTGCACATGTCCTACCTCTGATGCAGCAGGTTACCAACCTACGGATATCTAACAACAAACATTCATCTGGGCCCATAAAACACATTCACTCACATAGGTTGGTCAACACTGCTGGGGGATGGGGAAAAGGTGTGGGTTCAACTTTATTAAGGGCTTTATCTAATCCCTATTCTTTTACTGATCTGAACCCCTCTCATAAATCAATGGATCTTTATTTTAGTTGAGTAGCAATTGATGATATAACCTAAATTTCACTTACCTGATTGATTCTTATATAATAACAGACTCGAGAAAGTTTTAAAGTGTTCATCAAAATAATCGTATGAGAAAAACAAATTACAGTGTCAACTCATTATATCATGAGGAAGCAAGATCATTATATTACATTTTAGTATTCTATTAATTGAAAATTTACAATGACAAGTACCCAGGAAAGAGAGGATAAAGAGAAAGAGAAGTACATTGTCACAACACAGATTATATTTACCTAGGATGGTGCTAGAATTAGACCCCTCTGACCAAGAGTTTATGGGCTCCTTAAAGTTCAGTAGACAGGTACTTTAGGACAGGATATGATAGGATAGGTGACCTCTTCTGGATTGGAAGCCTGCATCTCACACCTCTCTGACACTAAATTCCTCCTCGATTCATCCGCGATCTTCTTCTAATTCTATTACCTCCTCGATTCTTCCGCAATCTCCTAATTTCTATTTGCTCTGAAATTCTAAGTCTGCTACTTCAGGTATTCAATCAGCCTTCGGACAGCATCTCGGTCTCTCAGTATTTTGCTGCAACACTCAGACTAATCTAACTAAACTACTCCAGTTATACTTTCTTAATAGCATGTACCACCCCTAAATGTTCCAGATTTATAAACTCCTGTTTCTCATTGGACAATGCTAAGGGAATAATCATCACACCATGCTAAGTTTTCAATAATTTTCTTCACCTTATTGTTTTCAGTTCCCGCCCATTAATTTGTTCTCCCATGCTTTATTTCCCACCCGCATTATCAACAACATTGTATACAAATTTCAGTTGTCCATTGATACTTCAGGATTTTCATCTGTTTCCCAAGACATTTTCCTGGAACGTCCTTGGACGAGTTTCAAGCTTGTACATCACCCGGTTAAACTGGTCATTTCCGCACATGCTTGAAGACCCACTTGTGTAGCGAACTTTAGTATCTCTCAGAGGCCTGAATACGAACTAATAGAGAAGATAAAAGAGAAAGTACTCAATTCAAAATAAAATGGTTTCACTGTATACCTCCTACTTCTACTCTAATCCCATTTACTTATAAAGACTTTTTATGCATTAGCATTTAGTATACAACTCAATTTAAGTTTCAGAAAAGCAGATGCTCAGCACATGAGTTTCCAAGTGGCCATTTTAGATACTAGTGAGCAGAAGCAGACTTTTCTCTCCAAGACTTAAGACATAGATACAGTTGATGCATGCACAATAGAGTTTTGTGCATTAGCAGCCATCTTTAACCACATTCGGGTTACTTTTTAGTAAAACACATAGGCAATCTTCCCCTCTTTACTAAATATGTGAAATGTAGTGCATATTAGCACGACAATACAAATGTATTATTACGGGTTTATATGAGAGGATTGCGACCAAGCAAGTCTCTTTTATATGAGTCTTACTCCATCAATCCCCTCTCTGATTGCATTTATGCCATCATAAACTACTTATACCCAATCAGATGCCAACTTTAGCACATCTCAAACCCCTTTCCTGTTTTTTCAATTTCAACTTTATCTTTGTCTTTCATATTTCTCATCTTCTTGTATAATTCTCCCTTTATTTCTTCAAGCTTAATTTCTTCATACTTTCTTTTCTTTCCCTACAACATTTGCACCATATCATTATTACTAAAACTATCATTGTTATTCCGAGTATAGCCAGTATTATTTGAGCTACAACTCCTTTACCTAGGTTAGCAAACCATGACCCTATTCAAGTTAGGCTATTTGTTAATCTTTTCCATACATTATCAACTTCCAGTGGTTTCAGGTATTCTTCCAATTCTGTAATATTTTTAATGTACCCTCTAATTTCTACACTTTTATCAGAAATGTAAGTGCAACAGTGTTGCGCTTTCAGCATTTTACATACTCCACCCTCTTTTGCCAATAATGTATCAAGTGTCAAACGAAAATCATGCCAATATTGTTCTCCTAGTTTTTGTGCAAATTCTCCTCCACATATGATTTAAACAATATGTGTGATCACAGTTTATTGCCAGAATAAATCTATTTTATTTTTATTTTTAGTTTTGATTCATTGTTTCGGTTGAATTTTCACCAATTTCACATTTAAAAGAACAATGTACAAGACATACAAAAACATTAATTGAATTTTCCTAAAACATTACCCTCTACACATTCATAATAATACTCACAATGACTTCATACCTCAATCATACTGTCTCTCACATACATGCACACCACAATATTATTTACACTTTAAATGTACTATTCACAAAATGCCATAGACCATTTAGTTTATCATGTGACAAAAATTAAAAAAAGCATTTTCGATAATCTTATGGCTCAATACACAAAAGGTCTACGCGTTTCGAACTCGTGATTAATTGTGGAGTTCTCATCAGGACCATAATCTGTGAAAGGAAGAGGAAAGACCTTTCTTTAGTGATTGATGTTCTCTCAAAAAACGAATGAACTAGTTAGCCCCACCTCTTGTTTCCAATCCTTACCTTTCTACACAAAGGCTTGTATTTTTACCATGTAAACCACGACGCTGAATACTCTATAAGAAAAAATATATATGTACCACCAGTCATCTCAATACCATTCGGGATAAGCCCCACCAATTTTAAAAAAAATCTCACTTACTCCTTTGTCAACAGTCATACATTTTGGTTATTATGGCCGGCCCTGCAAATAAACAAATAAGGGAGGGAGGGGCAGAAAACACATTGTCTAGCACTCTGCCGACATAACGTGGTGTCTGTCAGTAATCTTTGTTGAAGAAAAAGGCTTACTTTCTTAGTATCAGCCGGCACAGTGTACAGGGTTGTTTTTTGTTTGGTGGCCACCTGGAAAGAAGCGGGGCCCGTTACTACTTAGATTTCAATCAAGATTGGAAAATCTGACAGGACAATGGGTGGGAACTGACCTTAACAGGGCGCCTTTGTAGCCGGACGGTTGATTCACGATCGGCAGTGTCGGGAATCCAATCTATGCAAGCAGCCGCGGGTGCACTTATTACACGAGATACACTTCCTGGTGTCGAAGGATCTTGAGAAATGAAGTTCTGTGAACTACATGACACTCTTCGTTACTGCGACCGTCATCTTTAAATGTATACTGTTAGGTTCTCCATCTGTGCATACCTCACTTAGGAGGTACGGCGAGACTGTGTGCAGTACCATTAGAGGATTTGTTATTTATCAGGCAAGAAAGCAAGGTTGCAAAATGTGTATTTCGATGTTCAGAATGGCGCAAGCTGAAAAAAATTAGGAGAACAGTATTGGCATCATTTTTGTTTGACAGTAGTCAGTGGCTTGGCCTTGCTGTTGGGAGCCCATACCCAGTGGTGTTTTTTTCAATAAGTTAGCAGGCAAGTGCCTGTGTGGTAGCCCTCAGTGTTAACTGTGGTGATTTGTGTTGTTTGAATTGAGGTATCCATGATAAGTAGGATAAGGTTCCTACGTCAGTTTGAGTTCTATTAAATGTAAATGTAAATGTACAGGAATTTATATAGCGCAAATCACCAAGCGGTTTCTAAGCGCTTGCTTAGGGAACCCGTCCTGGTATTCCCCTGTGAGATAACCCCGGCAGGGTATCCGCGAGGTGAAAACCAGGCATCCCGCCGCGAGGGGCCGTTGTGGAGATTAAGCAAGCTATTGCCCAGAGTCGCAGAGTGTGAACCCGTGAATCGAGTAGGCACCGGAGCGAGAATTGTCGAGTCCATGGACATTTTAGGACTCAAGACCCCGCCGAGCCGGGAATTGAACCCTGGTCCCGGGCTGACCTCTGCTTCCAGGTCTGCCTCCTCTAACCAGTGAGCCACGCTTCTCTGAAAAGATTGTTTGAATGAGAGGTACGTATTGAGTGTTGTAGTATGTCAGAAAGCGAAACCTTTGCTTACAGCGAAGATCACATTAAGAAATTACTAGCAGCTCCCCCAGTTTTTGATTTTGCCTCTCTAAGTGTCTCGGCACAGAATCATAACAAAACTGACAAATTAGTTAGATTAAAGAAAAAACAAATTCACACGGACTTGCATGGTCATTTTTCTTTTACAACACTTACGGGCTGGAACTATTCCAGGTGGCCTTCAGATTAAGAACGTACCGGTTATTTTTACAGAAGACCCAATTTACAAAAAGGGCTACAGCTATATTGAAATGAAGTGTAGCCGCGACATTATGGTCCTAACAGTGGAGACCGCTCAAAGATTACCTAAATCCCAATTAGAAGAAATTGCGAGTTTAGAATCGCCCATTTCAACTAACCAACAAATATTGGATGCCAAAGCTTTATTGGAAAATGTAAGGATTACACTATAAATCAAAAAAAGCAACCAATTTGAAAAGGATAAGAAAAATGTAAATTTGGAAAAGGTGTACCCTTATCTACAGGCGGACTTCTACTCAAGACCAGAATCACGCAAACATTTGCAGGAATACCAAGGGAGGTCTTTAAACAATTTCTTCACATTCTCGGATACCTCCTCCTCTGGTAGTGGAAGTGAAGGAGATAACTCAGACCCTCGTAGTAATAATAATAGAAGGGCTTCTTATCAGCAACCCCAACAGGGTTCTTTTTTAGGAAGAGGCCAGACGAAACCCAGAGGAAAAGTAAGATACAACTACCAGCCATGGGAAATGTCAACTCGACGACACAATTACAAGAACTAGCAATCTCACCAATATTTAATCTTTCCAATAAAATGTTAACGAAAGAAGAGGCGAGTGTCCTTCAAAAAGGTTTGTCATTTGTACCGACAAAAATGACTGACTTTGTCAAACTTAAAACAGAAGCAATAGAATTTTGTCGCAAAATCAGGTTGAAAACCTTCTTTTCTGAAAATTCATTCGACCCTGGTATAGAAACAACTGGCCTTCGAAATAAATCATTGTTTTGCCCACCGACAAATAAGGTTCCTAAAGAAGTTGTTACATTCGAAAGAACTATCCTATCTGCCATCACAGAGATGGAGAAAAAGAAAAAGTGGATTAAACATAACATCACAAAATTGGAGTCAGAAGCTCTAATAAACTTAAAAAAGGATACATCGGTAATTATCAAGTAAGCCGACAAGGGCGGCTCGATTGTAGTTTGGGATCGAACACTGTACATCGCGGAGGTAAAAAGACAACTGGATGATGCCACTTGTTATCGTAAAATCAATAAGGACCCCACATTGAAATTGAAAAACCAACTTCATGCAATTATTGACGAAGCATACAATTAGGGTTTCTTAGGCAAAAAAGAAATGGAATACCTTAAAATCAAAAATCTGTGAATCCCGCTGTTTTATGTTTTGCCCAAAGTACATAAAAATGAAAGCGCTCCACCTGGACGACCAATAGTGTCCGGCTGCGAATCATTAATGGAACCTATTGCCAAATTTGTTGACTTCTTTTTGAAGCCGTTTATGCCCAAATCTTTTATAAGAGACACAACGGATTTTATCAACAAACTTGCATCCATTGAAATTGAGGAAAATAATCATTGGTTAGTGACCATGGACATAACGTCCTTATACACACAAATACCGCAGGACGAAGGCCTCCATGTATTGGAGTCTGTTCTAGAGACACAAGAGAAACCGCAAAAGGTACTGACTGAAGTTATTCACAAACTAGCAGAGTTTGCGTTGAAAAGAAATTATTACAACTTTGATGGCGACTTTTATTTTCAAATTGGCGGAGTCGCCATGGGATGTCCATTTGCCCCAGAGTTGGCAGTATTATTCATGTCGAGTTACGAAGAAACCTTTGTCTATCAAAATAATCCCTATGAGAGATGGATAAAAAACTGGAGTCGTTATATAGATGACATATTCTTCGTTTGGACAGGAACAGAGGAAGAATTATTTAAATTCCATGTATGGCTGAATAATAGGATACAGGAAATTAAATTCAGCCTCAGCCACTCAAAAAGAAGAATGCTATTCTTGGACGTCGAGATATATCCTTCAGAAGGTGGCCTTGTCACAACTCTGTTCAAAAAACCGACCGACCGCAACAAGTCACTTCATTTTACCAGCAATCACCCTCGCAGTCTCAAAGAAAAATTTCCGTATGGACAATATCTTCGAATTTGTCGAAATTGCCAATACAAAGAAGAGTACATAGAACATGCAATGAAACTGACCGAGAATCTACTACAACGCGGTTACCAGAAACAATTATTGAAGAGATCAATAAAAAGAGCGTGGTGGACACCACAGGAGTGCCTCTTAGAAAAGAGAACTAAACAAGAACTGGACAGAATTGTACTAGTCTCAACATATTGTCCAACCTCCAATATGCTAAAGAAAGTCATCAATAGCAATTGGCATTTGATAAAAAATTTGAATTAATCATTGAACAGGCCTCCATTGTTCGCATTCAAAAAAGATTCTAGCATAGCCAACCGGTTGGTTTGGGCAGCCCTTCCACAAAAAGAACAGCCGACTTTAAGGACAATGATTGGTTTACCTCCGATACAAGGGCATCATAAATGTGGCGTCTGTATTTGTTGTGCAACCACAGAAGAAGGTACCATCTTCAGACATAACGACATTGTTTGGAAACACAAGGCATTTACCAATTGTAAGTCTCGCTTTGTAACATATGGAATTAAATACCCGTGCAACTTGCTGTACATTGGCAAGACAAACCAGGAAGTGCGAACAAGAATTCAACAACATAAATCCAGGATTAAAAGAAAGGTGCAAACTGACCCCTTGGTCAACCACTTGCGTTTGAATAATCATTTGGAAACTGATCTGCGTTGGACGGTGATTTCAAAAGTAAAACAAGATATGAGAGATGGTGATCTGGAGGCTAAATTAACGAGAAGAGAGGCAATGCTGATTGTCAAGGTCAATTCAGCTGTACATGGTTTAAATGAGTTAACAGAAATTTATAAACTAAACTGAATTGGCATTAAGCCATTAATCCTGGAAGAAACGGTCAGACATTTGCATATATCAAGAACTGCCAACAGTACTCAACAATGGGACGATAGGGCTCGCGCCCTTTGGGACAGTAAAGAATGTAGATTATGCGAGATAATTCAAGAATAAATATATTTGAATAATGTGATCAAAGCCACTAAGGAATTTAAGGCAGAGTATCATTTTTTTCACTAATTCAGTCCAACATAGTATCAGATTATGCGGGATAATTCAAGAACAAACACATTTGAACAGTGTGATCACAGCGACTAAGGAATCTAAGGCAGAGTAACATCTCTTTTTCACAAATTCAGTCCAACACTGTGTCAGTAGGCATCTGTGGAGGGGTCTAATACATATAAAATCTTGCATTAACAACTCATGCTGGAAGACAGAATTACGTCTCCCATGAGCCCCCCACTTTAAGCTTGCGCCATTTGGAACATCGAAATACACATTTTGCAACCTTGCTTTCTCGCCTGATAAATAACAAATCCCCTAATGGTACGGCACACAGTCTCGCCGTACCTCCTAAGTGAGGTATGCACAGAAGGAGAACCTAACAGTATACATTTAAAGATGGCGGTCGCAGTAACGAAGAACGTCATGTAGTTCACAGAACTTCATTTCCCAAGATCCTTCGACACCAGGAAGTGGATCTCGTGTCATAAGTGCACCGCGGCTGCTTGCATAGATTGGATTCCCGACACTGCAGATCGTGAATCAACCGTCCGGCTACAAAGGCGCCCTGATAAGGTCAGTTCCCACCCATTGTCCCGTCAGATCTTCCAATCTTGATTGAAATCTAAATAGTAACGGGCACCGCTTCTTTCCAGGTGGCCACCAAACAAAAAACAACCCTGTACACTGTGCCGGCTAATACTAAGAAAGTAAGCCTTTTTCTTCAACTACTGACACACACCACGTTATGTCGGCAGAGTGCTAAACAATGCGTTTTCTGCCCCCGCCCTCGCTTATTTGTTTCTTTGCAGGGCTGGCCGCAATAACCAAAATGTATGACTGCTGAAAAACGAGTAAGTGAGATTTTTTTTTTATTTGGTGGGGCTTATCCCAAATGGTATTGAGATGACTAGTGGTACAATTGTGTTACATATACATTTTTAATTATAGAGTGTTCAGCGTCGTGGTTTACATGGTAAAGATACAAGCCTTTGTGTAGAAAGGTATGGGTTGGAAACAAGGTGGGGCCAGCTAGTTCATTCCTTTTTTGAGAAAGAAAGGTCTTTCCTCTTCCTTTCACAGCTTATGGTCCTGATGAGAACTCCACAATCAATCGCGAGTTCGAAACGTGTAGACCTTTTGTGTATTGAGCCATAAGATTATCGAAAATGCTTTTTCAATTTTTGTCCCATTGATAAACTAAATTGTCTATGGCATTTTGTGAATAGTACATTTAAAGTGTAAATATTATTGTGGTGTGCATGTATGTGAGAGACAGTATGATTGAGGTATGAAGTCATTGTGAGTATTATTATGAATGTATAGAGGGTAATGTTTTAGGAAAATTCAATTAATGTTTTTGTATGTCTTGTACAGTTTTTTTAAAATGTGAAAGTGGTGAAAATTCAACCAAAAGAATGAATCAAAACTAAAAATAAAAATAAAATAGATTTATTCTGGCAATAAACTGTGATTACACATATTGTTTAAATCATATGTGGAGGAGAATTTGCACATAAACTAGGAGAACAGTATTGGCATGATTTTTGTTTGACAGTAGTCAGTCGCTTGGCCTTGCTGTTGGGAGCCCATATCCAGTGGTGGTTTTTCAATAATATATCAAGGGCAAGTCGATTTTGTAAAACCATTGATCTGATTGCAACCATTTCGGTATTGATCATCAGAAAACCTCCAGCAGTATCGGTCGACAGACGATCAACTACTGTTGATAATTGATAAATTCTTTGTGAATTCAAAATTACTCCCACTGAAGGTATCAATGCACTAAATATCTCACCTACTATTTCAGAAAAACTGTCTCTTTTATTGTGGATTAGTTCGTCTTTGTTTTCTTTGCTCCCAGTGATTCTTGTCACATGGTAAACTTTAGGGAATACTATTCCAAAATAGCAACTCCCATACCATCTTGCAGGTAGCTTGAAATAAGCTTTATTCCCACATACGTAATAAATTTCAGGAAGTACTGGATTTCCCCCTTTTAGTCCTCAACCTCCAAGAATCAGGAAGTTATGTTCACACTCACTGGAACCAATGAATACATTGGTATAGTAAGTCTTTAGTCTATGGAGACAGATTTTTCCCTTCTTTTTAAAATCTAGAGACATTGCAGCGTGAGTCTTGCAGGTATATAAATTCCTTCTTTTTCCGCCCAAGGTGGAATATGACCTTTCTGTTCAACTACTTTCTTCTGAAAATCCTGTCTCCTTTCTTCCACTAAATTCAAAAAAATCTTTTCTTCTTCTTTTAGTGAGCAAGTTAAATTATTCTTATGAGCTTCTGCTATATCTATTGTCTTTTTTGTGTTAAGAAAAATGCACCCAGAAACTGTGCAGTTTGATTACTAAGCAGTGGATATATTTTTTTTTGAATAGGAACCTCCGGAAATATCACATCTAAATTTGAATAATAATACTGTATTTTTCCTGTTCTATAAAATAGACTTGTTAATACACTACATGAAATGCCATATGTCAACGGCAAATGGTGATATGTAACACCTTCTTCTACTGAAGCTGGTAATTTCATACAAACATAACAATTACTAATTTCCATAGTGTCTACATATTGGAACAATAACTTGGTGAATACGTTTAAAGCAGTGTTATTACTGACTCGTCTGATGCTTCTAATTCTACTCTATCTCCTTTCATGTTAGCTAACTTTCCATTAGTGTCTGTGTTATTCTTCTTCTCTACATGCCTCAACTAAGGCATTGCTATGGTTATTAATAACCATAACACCATTGCTAATAATATGCTACATATTCAACAACGTTTCTTTGAGCAATATTGGTTCTGTCTTTCTACAACTCTATCTCTAGTCATTTTAAGAAGATTTCTCTTCTTTCTTTCACTTTGTTTCATAATTTTAATTTTTCTTTAGTAGTTCAAGGGGGTCTCACTTCTCCTTCGTCAATCTGTTTAGCAATTATTTCTTCATCACTTTCTTCGTTTAAATCTAAATTTTTAAATTCTTCAAGAATCACATAGGTCCACTCAGGTCCTTTGAATTTATTATTCAATATTTTCAGTCTCTGACTTCTTCGCCTTGGTTTCTCAATTGATGGTCCTGACTGACTTGTGACTTCATTCACTTGTTCAGGTTCCTCATATATTGTCTTTAGGTGATATTTTAATCTTTTGACATAACTAGGCCAGTTATCACATTTTCTTACCCTTTTACCTTGCACTGTACTTTCACTGTCCTTGTCTCTTTCAAGAGCTCTTTTATTTTTTTTAAGATGTGGCACAATTTGATTCTCTTCGTCTTCAGGGTTTCTCTCTATCTGACCTAGTCCAGGGCTTACTTTGTAGCACCATTCACCTGAACGTGTTCTGCTTCTCCTATCCGATCCTGTTCAGGTCTTTCTTGAACTCTTTCTTCTTCTTCCTGAACTTCTTCTTCTTCTCCTAACTGGTCCTGCTCAGGTGTTACTGCACGTTGCTTGTTTGCAGCTTGAACGTGTTCTTCTAATCCTACCTGTCCCTCCTCAGATTCGTGAATATTTTGGTTCACTTCTGTCTGAGTATTTTTATCTTTCCTTATCTGTTCCTGCTCAGGGTTTTCAACAATCTTGAATTCAATTTCCTGAGCTTGTTCTTCTACACCTGTCCGGTACTTTCTAGTTTATTGCTTTTCTAATTGTGTTCTACTTCTTGTTTTGATATTTTCACCAGGTATGTCAATCACTGGTATCCAATCTTCCTGGCTTGTGCTCGGTTGTTCTTGGTCAGCTACGTCAGAGTCTGTTACATGTCAGCAGCTCCCCTTGTCCGAAAGCAGTGCCGGCTCCCGCAATCCCCACACTATGGGATTACTGAGAGGTAGTCCGAGGACATGGCCCTTTTTAAACCATTCTGCAAACTTGCCTCTTGGAGCATTGTTGGTGGGGCGTTGAGGTCCTCTTGTGTCCTGAGGACCTCAGGACTAAAGTGGACTTCGTCCCCCAAGCAGCAGTGCACCAGGAGGCACGTTTGCAGAGTGATGGAGAAAGGGGGCATGGCCTTTGTCCACCTCCCAGCAATCCCACTGTGTAGGGTTTACTGGAGAAACAGGTAGGCTAGTTGGCCCTAAGAACCCCCACAAGCGAAGGGGACTTCACCCCCAACCAAGAGCATGCCAGGAGGTGTGCTTGCAGAGTGGTGGGCAAAGAGGGCGTGGTCTGCTATGCAAACTTAGCAATCCTGTTGTGTGGGACTTAATAGAGATAATAGGAGGGGTAGTTGGCCCCCAAAGAAGTCTTTGGTGGCTGAGTACTTCTCCTGTTACCTCCAGTAAGTCCGACACAGTGGGATTGCATGGAGGTCTTCGGAGGCCATGCCCCCTTTCTCCACCACTCTACAAATGTGCCTCCTGGCAAACTACGGTTTGGGGGATGAAGTCCACTTTAGTGCTGAGGGACTTTGGGGGCCAAGAAGCCCTCCTGGTACCTCCTGTAAGTCCTACGCAGCAGAATTCCTGAGCGCTGTTCGGAGGCCCAGCACCCTTTCTCCACCACTCTGTGGCTTTTTTCTGCAACCCTCTTGACACTTTCTTCTCCCCTCTAGTTCCTTTCTGCACCTATGTTGCTCTTTCTGCACTTCATTTGTTTCTTTCTACACCTCTCTTGCTTCTTCCTGCACCCCTCATGCTTCTTTCTACACCCCTTATGCCTCTTTCACACCTCTCTTCCCTCTTTCTGCACCCCTCTTCCTCTTTCTGCACCTCTGTTCATTCTTTTGCACTTCTTTTGTTTTTTTCTGCACCTCTATTGCTTCTTTCTGTATCCCTCTTGCCTATTTTTCCACCCCACTTCCAACTTTCTGCATTTCTATTGCTTCTTTCTGCACTTCTCTTGCTTCTTTCTGTACCTCTTGGTTCTTTCTGCAGCCCTCATGCCTCTTTCTGCAACCATCTTCCCTCTTTTTGTACTCCTCCTGCCTCTTTGTGCACCTCTGTTGCTTCTCTTTTGACTTAATGTGTTTCATTTTGCACCTCTGTTGCTTCTTTCTGCACCCCTTCTCTTTTTCTGTACCCTCTTGCTTCTTTCTGCACCTCTATTCCTGCTTTCTGTACTTCTTTTGTTTCTTTCTGAAGATTGTGCTTCTTTCTGCACCCCTTGCCTCTTTCTCTACCTCTTTCCTCTTTCTTCACCCCTGTTGCCTCTTTCTGCACCTCTGTTCCTTCTTTCTGCACTTCTTTTTCTCATTTTTGCACATGTCTTGCTTCTTTCTGCACCTTTCATGCATCTTTCTGCACCACTCATGCTTCTTTCTGCACTCCACTTCCCTCTTTCTGCACCCCTCTCGCCTCTTTCTGCACCTCTGTTCCTTCTTTCAGGTCTTCTTTTGTTTCTTTCTCTACCTCTGTTGCTTCTTTCTGCACATTTGTCACTTCTTTCTGCAACCCTTGTGCCTCTCTCTGCTCCACTCTTCCCTCTTTCTGCTCCCCTCTTGTCTATTTATGCACCTCTGTTGCTTCTTTCTGCACTTTGTTTGTTTCTTTCTGCGCCTCTCTTGATTCTTTCTGCACCCCTCATGCTTCTTTGTAAACCCCTCGTGCCTCTTTCACACCCCTCTTCCTCTTTCTGCACCTCTGTTCATTCTTTCTGCACTTCTTTTGTTTCTTTCTGCACCTCTATTGCTTCTTTCTGTATCCCTCTTGCCTCTTTCTTCACCCCATTTCCAACTTTCTGCATTTCTGTTGCTTCTTTATGCACTTCTCTGGCTTCTTTCTGTACCTCTGGGTTCTTTCTGCATCCCTTGTGCCTCTTTCTGAACCCCTCTTCCCTCTTTCTGCACTCCCCTTGCCTCTTTGTGCACCTCTATTGCTTCTCTCTGCACTTCTTTTGTTTCTTTCTGCACCCTCCTGCCTCTTTCTGCACCCCTCTTGCCTATTTCTGCATCTCTGTTCCTTATTTCTGCACTTCATTTCTTTCTTTCTACACTTCTCGCTTCTTTCTGCCCCACTTTTGGCTCTTTCTGCACCCATTGTGCCTCTTTCTGCACCCCTTTTGACTCTTTCTGCACGTTTGTTCCTTCTTTCTGCACTTCTTTTGTTTCTTTCTGCACATGTCTTACTTCTTTCTGCACCCATCTCTCCACTTTCTATACCTCTGTTCCCCCTTTTTGCATCTCTGTTGCTTCTTTCAACACTTCTCTAACCTCTTTTTCCACCCCTCATCCCTCTTTCTGTACCTCTGTTGCTACTTTGTGCATTTCTCTTGCTTCTTTCCTCACCTCTGTCCCTTCATTCTGCAACCCTTGTGCCTCTTGCTGCACCCCTATTACCTATTTCTGCTCTCCTCTTGCCTCCTTCTGCACTTCTGTTCATTCTTTTGGTACTTCTTTTGTTTCTTTCTGCAACTCTCTTGCTTCTTTCTGTATCCTTCTTGCCACTTTCCCCTCCCCACTTTCACCTTTCTGCATCTCTCTTGCTTCTTTATGTACTTCCTTTGCTTCTTTCTGTACCTCTCTTGCTTCCTTCCGCACCCCTGGTGCCTATTTCTGCACTACTCTTCCCTCTTTCTGCACTCCTCTTGCCTCTTTCTGTACCTATCTTGATTCTTTCTGCAATTCTTTTGTTTCTTTCTGTACCTCTTGTGCTTCTTTCTGCACCCTTCTTGTCTGTTTCTTCACCCCTCCTCCCCCTTTCTTTATATCTGTTGCTTCTGTCTGCACTTCTCTTGTCTCTTTCTGCACCCTTGTCTCTTTTTTGTGCAACCCTTGTGCCTCTTTCATCACCCCTCTTCCCTCTTTCTGCTCCACTTTTATGGCTTTCTGCACCTCTGTTGCTTCTTTACGTCCCTCTCTTGTCTCTTTCTCCACCCCTCTTCCCTCTTTCTTCACCTCTGTTGCTTCTTTCTGCACCTCACTTGCTTCTTTCTGTAACCCTCATGCCTCTTTCACACCCCTCATCCTGCACCCCTCTTGCCTCTTTTGGTACCTGCGTCACTTTTTTCTGTACTTCTTTTGTTTCTTGCTGTACCTCTAACTTCTTTCTGCACCCCTTTTGCCTCCTTCTGCACCTCTCTTCCCTCTTTCTCCACCCCTCTTGCCTCTTTCTGCACCTCTGTTCCTTCTTTCTGCATTTCTTTTGTTTCTTTCCACAGCTCCTTCTTCTTTCTGCTCCCCCTTGCCTCTTTCTCTACCTCTCTTACCTCTTTCTTTACCCCTGTTGCCTCTTTTTGTACTTCTCTTGCTTCTTTCTGCGCCTCTCTTGCTTCTTTCTGTCCCCCTCGTGCCTCTTTCTGTACCTCACGTGTTTCTTTCTTAACTTCTTTTGTTTCTTTCTGCACCTCTCTTGCTTCTTTCTGCACCCATCTTACCTGTGTCTCCACCCTCCTCCCCCTTTCTGTATCTCTGTTGCTTCTTTCTGCACTTCTCTTGTCTCTTTCTGCACCCCTGTCCCTTTTTTGTGCAATCCTTGTGCCTCTTTCTGCATCCCTCTTCCCTATTTCTGCTCCCCTTTTATCTCTTCCTGCACCCCTCTTGCCTCTTTCTGTACCTGTTTTTCTTCTTTCTGTACTTCTTTTGATTCTTGCTGTACCTCTCACTTCTTTCTATACCTTTTTGCCTCCGTCTGCATCTCTCTTCCCTCTTTCTGCACCTCTCCTGCCTGTTTCTGCACCTCTGTTCTTCCTTCTGCGCTTCTTTTGTTTCTTTCCACCGCTCTTGCTTCTTTCTGTTCCCATTGCCTCTTTCTCCATCCCTCTTCCCTCTTTCTTTACCCGTGTTGCCTCTTTCTGCACCTCTGTTCCTTCTTTCTGCACCACTCGTGCTTCTTTCTATACCCTCTTCCCTCTTTCAGCATCCCTCTTGCCTCTTTTTGCATACCTGCTCCTTCTTTCTGCTCTTCCTTTGAGTCTTTCTGCACCTCTGTTCCTTCCTTCTGTACATCTTTTGTTTCTTTCTATAGCTCTCTTGCTCCTTTAGGTACCCACTTGCCTCTTTCGCCACCAATCTTCCCTCTGTCTTCACCCCTGTTGCCTCTTTCTGCACCACTGTTGCTTCTTTTTGCACTTCTCTTGTCTCTTTCTCTACCCCTGTTAACCCTTTCAGCATCTCTGATGCTTGTTTCTGCACTTCTCTTATCTCTTTCTCTACCCCTGTTCCCTCATCTGTACCTCTGTTGCTTCTTTCTGCACCTCTCTTACTTCTTTCTGCACCTCTCTTGCTTCTTTTGCACCTTTCTTCCCTCTTTCTGGACCCCTCGCCTCTTTTTCTACCTCTGTTCCTTCTTTCTACACCTCCCTTGCTTCTTTCTGCACCTCTCTTGCTTCTTTCGTACCTCTCTTCCCTCTTTCTGCACCCCTCTTGCCTCTTTCTGTACAGCTATTCCTTCTTCCCATACTTCTTTTGTTTCTTTCTGTACCTCTCTTGCTTCTTTCTACTCCCCTCTGTCTCTTCTCTTCCCCTCATACATCTTTCTGTACCTCTGTTGCTTCTTTCTGCACTTCTCTTGCCTCTTTATCCACACTCCTTCCTTCTTTCTGCACCTTTGTTGCTTCTTTCTGCACTTCTCTTGCTTGTTTCTGCACCCCTCGTGCCACTTTCTGATCCCTTTTAACTCTTTCTGTACCCCATCCCCTCTTTCTGCACCCCTCTTGCCTCTTTCCGCAACTCTATTGCTTCTTTCTGCACATCTTTTGTTTCTTTCTACACCGCTTGTTCTTTTTTCTGCAATCGTCTTCCCTCTTTCTGTATCCCTCTTGCCTCTTTCTCCTCTCCACATCCCCCTTTCTGCATCTCTGTTGCTTCTTTCTATACTTTTTTTGCTTCTTCTGTACCTCTCTTGCTTATTCTGTATCCCTCGTGCCTCTTTCTGCATCCCTCTCCCCTCTTTCAGTCCTCCTCTTGCCTCTTTCTGTACCTCTGTTTCTTCTTTCTGCACGAGTCTTGCGTGTTTCTCCACCCCTCCTCCCCTGTTCTGTATATCTGTTTCTTCTTTCTGTAGTCTTCTTGTATCTTTCTGCACCCCTGTTCCTTCTTTCTGCAACCATTGTGCCTCTTTCTGCACCCCTCTTCCCTATTTCTGCTCCCCTCTTCCCTCTTTCTGCACCTCTGTTGCTTCTTGCTGCACTTCTTTTGTTTCTTTCTGTACCTTTCTTGCTGCTTTCTGCACTCCTCGTGTCTCTTTCTGTACCCCTCTTCCCTCTTTCTGCACTCCTCTTGCCTCTTTCTTCAACTATTTTCCTTCTTTCTGCACTTTGTTTGTTTCTTTCAGCACCCCTCTTGCCTTTTTCACTCCCCTCTTCCCTCTTTCTGCACCCCTCTTGTCTCTTTCTGCACCTCTGTTCCTTCTTTCTTTACTTTTTTTCTTTCAGCACCTCTCGCTTATTTCTGCACCCCTTTTGCCTCTGTCTGCACACCACTTTCCTCTTTCTGCACCTCTGTTCCTTTTTTCTGAACTTCTTTTGTTTCTTTCTGTAGCTCTCTTCCTTCTTTGTGTACCCCCTTGCCTTTCTCCACCCCTCTTCCCTCTTTCTTCACCCCTGTTGCCTCTTTCTGCACCTCTGTTGCTTCTTTCTGCACTTCTCTTACTTCTTTCTATACTTCTCTTGTCTCTTTCTACACCCCTCTTACCCTTTTCTGTGTCTTTGAATCGTGTTTCTGTTCTTCTCTTGTCTCTTTCACCACCCCTGTTCCCTCTTTCACGCACCTCTGTTGGTTCTTTCTGTACCTCTCTTGCTTCTTTTTGCACCCCTCGTGCCTCTTCCACACCCCTCTTCCCTCTTTCTGCACCCCCTTGCCGCTTTCTACACATTTGTTCCTTCTTTCTGCACCTCTTTTGTTTCTTTCTGCACCCCTGTTGCTTTTTTATGCACCCCTCTTCCCTTTTTCTGAACCCCTCTTCTCTCTTTCTGCACTCCTTTGCCTCTTTCTCCACCCCTCTTCCCCCTTTTTCATCTCTGTTGCTTCTTTCTGCACTTCGTTTGCCTCTTTCTCTGCCCCTCATCCATCTTTCTGCACCTTTGTTGCTTCTTTCTATAGTCCTTGTGCCTCTTTCTGTACCCCTATTCCACCTTTTTGCACTCTCTTGCCTCTGTCCAGCCACCTGTTCCCTCTTTCTACACCCCTTTTGCCTATTTCTAGAATTCTCTTGCCTCTTTCTACAGTTCTCTTGCTTCTTTCTGTACCTCTCTTGCCTATTTCTGCACCCCTCTTGCTTCTTTCTGCACCATTGTGACTCTTTCTACACCCTTCTTCCCTTTCCCTGCTTGTCTCTTGGTTCTTTCTGCACTGCTCTTGCATCTTTCTGCAACTCTTTTGCCTCTTTCTGCACCCTTCTTGCCTCTTTCTGCACATCTCTTGCCTCTGTCTGCACCTGTCTTGCCTCTTTTTGCACCTCTGTTCCTTCTTTCTGAACTTCTCTTGCTTCTTTCTACAGCCCTCTTGCCTCTTTCTGCACTTCTCTTTCTTCTTTCTACACCCCTCTTGCCTCTTTCTGCACCTCTGTTGTTTCATTCTGCAATTCTCTTGCTTATTTCTGCACCTCTGTTGTAAATGTCTGCACTGGTCATGCCTCTATGTGCACCTCTCTTGCCTCTTTCTACTCCTCTCTTGCCTCTTTCTGTACCTCTTTTGCTTTTTTCTGTACTTCTCTTACCTCTTTCTGTATCCCTCTCACCTCTTTCTGCACCTCTGTTGGCTCTTTCGTCACTGCTCTTGCTTCTATCTGCTACTCTCTTGCACAGTTCTGCACTCCTCTTGCCTCTTTCTGCACCTCTGTTCACTTCTTTCTGCACCCATTTTGCCACTTTCTTCACCCTTCCTGCCTCTTTCGGCACCTCTTTTTCTTATTTCTGTACTTCTCTTGCTTATCTTCCCTCTTTCTTCACCCCGTCACATCTTTCTGTACCTCTTTTGCTTCTTTCTGTACTTCTCTTGCTTCTTTCTGTACTTCTCTTGCCTCTTTCTCCACCCCTCTTACTCCCTTCTGCACCTCTTTTGCCTGTTACTGCAACTCTCTTGCCTCTGTTTGCACTTATTTTGCTTCTTTCTGTACTTCCTTTGTTTCTTTCAACAGATCTCTTCCTTCTTTTCTGTACTCCCTTGACTCTTTCTCCACCCATATTCCCTCTTTCTTCATCCCTGTTGCCTCTTTCTGCACCTTTGTTGCTTCTTTCTGCACTTCTCTTGCCTTTTTCTACATACCTCTTGCCTCTTTCTGCACCTCTCTTGTTTCTTTCTGCGCCCCTTGTGCCTCTTCCACAGCCCTCTTTCCTCTTTCTGCACCCCTCTTTCTGCACCCCTCTTGCCTCTTTCTCTACCTCTGTCCCTTCTTTCTGTACCTCTTTTGTTTCTTTCTGCACCTCTGTTGCTTCTTTTTTTCATCCCTTCTCTTTTTCTGCAGCCCTCTTGCTTTTTTGTGTACCTCTATTCCTTCTTTCTGTACTTCTTTTGTTCCTTTTGGAACCTCTCTTGCTTCTTAATGTACCCCTTTGCCTCTTTCTCTACCCCTCTTTACCCCTTTTTCATTTCTGTTGCTTCTTTCTGCACTTCGCTTGCCTCTTTCTCCGTCCCTCATCCATTTTCTGCACCTCTGTTGCTTCTTTCTGCATTTCTCTTGCCTCTTTCTTGACCCTCCTTCTTATATTTCTACACCTCTGTATCTTCTTGCTGTACTCCTCTTGCTTCTTTCGGCACCCCTCGTGCAACTTTTTGAACCCCTTGTGCCTCTTTCTGCATCCCTCTTCCTGCACTCTATTGCCTCAGTCTACCCACCTCTCTTTCTACAACCCTTTTGCCTGTTTCCAGAACTCTTGTGCCTCTTTCTGCAGTTCTCTTGCTTCTTTCTTCACCTCTCTTGCTTCTTTTGCTTCTTTCTAAACCCCTCTTGCTCCTTTCTGCACCGATTTTGCCTCTTTCTGTATCTCTCTTGCCTTTTTCTGCACCCCTCTTGCCTCTTTCTGCACCTCTCCCTTTTTTTCACCGTTTCCCCCCTCTTTCTGTACCTCTCTTGCCTCTTTCTGCACCTCTCTTGCCTCATTCTGCACACACAGGGCTACTTTTAAACTGACATCAGGCTCGGCAGTACACACATGCAAGTGCAGAAAAGGGCTGCTGGCCTCTAAACTGCCATGCCCTGTTATATGCTAGGGACTTAGAGGTATTTGCCTTAAAGGGGAGGTAATGTCATTCACAGGGTACCACAACCTATAGTATACCCTAGTGCATGTAGCTGTTTTCAATGTATTCTAAGTATCTTTCAGCATAGCACTGGCTCCTGGCCTGGTTAGGCAGAGCCCAGGGTCAGTCAGAGTCAGTTACCACCAGTACCAGTCAGCAAAACAATAGGGGGTGCCCAATGCACAGGGTGACTCTGCAACAAGGCCTCTTTCTGTACCTCTGTTGGTTTTTCTCCATATCTCTTGCTTCTTTCTGCACCTTAATTCCTCTTTCTGGACTTCTGTTGCCACTTTCTGCATTTCTCTTGCTTCTTGCTTTGCCTTTCTTCCTCTTTCTGCAACTGTCCTACCTCTGATGCAGCAGGTTACCAACCTACGGATATCTAACAACAAACATTCATCTGGGCCCATAAAACACATTCACTCACATAGGTTGGTCAACACTGCTGGGGGGATGGGGAGAAGGTGTGGGTTCAACTTTATTAAGGGCTTTATCTATTCCTTATTCTTTTACTGATCTGAACCCCTCTCATAAATCAATGGATCTTTATTTTAGTTGAGTAGTAATTGATGATATAACCTAAATTTCACTTACCTGATTGATTCTTAAATAATAACAGACTCGAGAAAGTTTTAAAGTGTTCATCAAAATAATCGTATGAGAAAAACAAATTACAGTGTCAACTCATTATATCCTGAGGAAGCAAGATCATTATATTACATTTTAGTATTCTATTAATTGAGAATTTACAATGACAAGTACCCAGGAAAGAGAGGATAGAGAGAAAGAGAAGTACATTGACACAACACAGATTATATTTCCCTAGGATGGTGCTAGAATTAGACCCCTCTGACCATGAGTTTATGGGCCCCTTAAATTTCAGTTGACAGGTATTTTAGGACAGGATATGACAAGATAGGTGACCTCTTCTGGATTGGACGCCTGCATCTCACCCCTCTCTGACACTAAATTCCTCCTTGATTCGTCCGCGATCTTCTTCTAATTCTATTAGTTCCTCGATTCTTCCGCAATCTCCTAATTTCTATTTGCTCTGAAATTCTAAGTCTGCTTCTTCAGGTATTCAATCAGCATTCGGACAGCATCTCGGTCTCTCAGTGTTTTGCTGCAACACTCAGACTAATCTAACTAAACTACTCCAGTTATACTTTCTTAATAGCATGTACCACCCCTAAATGTTCCAGATTTATAAACTCCTGTTTCTCATTGGACAATGCTAAGGGAATAATCATCACACCATGCTAAGTTTTCAATAATTTTCTTCACCTTATTGTTTTCAGTTCCCGCCCATTAATTTGTTCTCCCATGCTTTATTTCCCACCTGCGTTTGCAAACATTATCAACAATATTGTATACAAATTTCAGTTGTCCATTGATACTTCAGGATGTTCATCTGTTTCCCAGGACATTTTCCTGGAACGTCCTTGGACGAGTTTCAAGCTTTTACATCACCCGGTTAAACTGGTAATTTCCGCGCATGCTTGAAGACCCACGTGGATAGCGAACTTTAGTAACTCTCAGAGGCCCGAATACGAACTAATAGAGAAGACAAAAGAGAAAGTACTCAATTCAAAATAAAATGGTTTCACTGTATACCTCCTACTTCTACTCTAATCCCATTTACTTATAAAGACTTTTTATGCATTAGCATTTAGTATAGAACTCAATTTAAGTTTCAGCAAAGCAGATGCTCATCACATGAGTTTCCAAGTGGCCATTTTAGATACTAGTGCGCAGAAGCAGACTTTTCCCTCCAAGACTTAAGACGTAGCTACAGTTGATGCATGCGCAATAGAGTTTTGTGCATTAGCAGCCATCTTTAACCACATTCGGGTTACTTTTTAGTAAAACACATAGGCAAACTTCCCCTCTTTACTAAATATGTGAAATGTAGTGCATAATAGCACGACAATACAAATGTATTATTTTGTTACGGGTTTATATGAGAGGATTGCGTCCAAGCAAGTCTCTTTTATACGAGTCCTTGCTCCATCAATCCCCTCTCTAATGGCATTTATGCCATCATAAACTACTTATACCCAATCAGATGCCAACTTTAGCACATCTCAAACCCCTTTCCTCTTTTTTCGATTTCAACTTTATCTTTGTCTTTCATATTTCTCATCTTCTTGTATAATTCTCCCTTTATTTCTTCATGCTTAATTTCTTCATACTTTATTTTCTTTCCCTGTTTGTTTACTTCATACTTTCTTTTCCTGCTACATTTGGACCATATCATTATTACTAAAACTATCATTGCTATTCCGAGTATAGGCAGTATTATTTGAGCTACAACTCCTTTACCTATGTTAGCAAACCATGACCCTATTCAAGTTAGGCTATTTATGAATCTTTTCCATACATTATCAACTTCCAGTGGTTTCAGGTCTTCTTCCAATTTTGTAATATTTTTAATGTACCCTCTAATTTCAACACTTTTATCAGAAATGTAAGTGCAACAGTGTTGCGCTTTCAGCATTTTACAGACTCCACCCTCTTTTGCCAATAATATATCCAGGGCAGTTCGATTTTGTAAAACCATTGATCTGATTGCAACCATTTCGGTATTGATCATCAAAAAACCTCCAGCAGTATCAGTCGACAGACATTCAACTACTGTTGATAATTGATAAATTCTTTGTGAATTCAAAATTACTCCCACTGAAGGTATCAATGCACTAAATGTCTCACCTACTATTTCAGAAAAACTGGCTCTTTTATTGTGGATTAGTTTGTCTTTGTTTTTTATTGCTCCTAGTGATTCTTTTCACATGGTAAACTTTAGGGAATACTATTCCAAAATAGCAACTCCATACCATCTTGCATGTAGCTTGAAATAAGCTTTATTCCCATGTACGTAATACATTTCAGGAAGTACTGGATCAGTTCCCCCTTTTAGTCCCCAACCTCCAAGAATCAGAAAGTTATGTTCATACTCACTGGAACCAATGAATACATTGTTATAGTCAGTCTTTTGTCTTTGGAGACAGATTTTTCCCTTCTTTTCAAAATCTAGAGACATTGCAGCGTGAGTCTTGCAGGTGTTTAAATTCCTTCTTTTTCGACCCAAGGTGGAATATGACCTTTCTGTTCAACTACTTTCTTCTGAAAATCCTGTCTCCTTTCTTCCACTAAATTCAAAAATATCTTTTCTTCCTCTTTTAGCGAGCAAGTTAAATTATTCTTATGAGCTTCTGCTATATCTATTGTCTTTTTTGTGTTAAGAAAAATGCAACCATAAACTGTACAGCTTGATTGCTAATCAGTGGATTCATATTTTTTTTAATAGGAACCTCCGGAAATATCACATCTAAATTTGAATAATAATTCTGTATTTTTCCTGTTCTATAAAATAGACTTGTTAATACACTACATGAAATGCCATACGTCAATGGCAAATGGTGATTTGTAACACCTTCTGCTACTGAAGCTGGTAATTTCATACCTATATAACAATCACTAATTTCCATAGTGTCTACATATTGGAACAATAACTTGGTGAATACGTTTAAAGCAGTGTTATTTCTGACTCATCTAATGCTTCTAATTCTACTCTATCTCCTTTCATGTTAGCTAACTTTCCATTAGTGTCTGTGTTATTCTTCTTCTCTACATACCTCAAGTAATGCATTGCTATGGTTAAAAATAACCAAAACACCATTGCTAATACTATGCTACATATTCTACAACATTTCTTTGAGCAATTTTGTTTCTGTCTTTCTACAACTCTATCCCTAGTCATTTTAAGAAGATTTCTCTTCTTTCTTTCACTTTATTTCATAATTTAAATTTTTCTTTCGTAGTTCAAGGTGGTCTCACTTCTCCTTCGTCAATCTGTTTAGCAATTATTTCTTCATCACTTTCTATGTTTAAATCTAAATTTTTAAATTCTTCAAGAATCACATAGGTCCATTCAGGGCCTTTGAATTTATTATTCAGTATTTTCAGTCTCTGACTTCTTCACCTTCAGTCTCTGACTTCAATTGATAGTCCTGACTGACTTGTGACTTCATTTCACTTGTTCGGTTCCTCATATATCGTCTTTAGGTGATATTTTAATCTTTTGACATAACTAGGCCAGTTATCACATTTTCTTACCCTTTAACCTTGCACTGTACTTTCACTGTCCTTGTCTCTTACAACAGCTCTTTTATTTTTTTTAAGTTGTGGCACAATTTGATTCTCTTCGTCTTCAGGGTTTCTCTCTATCTGACCTAGCCCAGGGCTTATTTTGTAGCACCATTCACCTGAACGTTTTCTGCTTCTCCTATCTGATCCTGTTCAGGCCATTCTTGAACTCTTTCTTCTTTTTCCTGAACTTCTTCTTCTTCTCCTAACTGATCCTGCTCAGGTGTTACTGCACGTTGCTTGTTTGCAGCCTGAACGTGTTCTTCTAATCCTACCTGTCCCTCCTCAGAATCGTGAATATTTTGGTTCAACTCTGTCTGAGTATTTTTATCTTTCCTTATCTGTTCCTGCTCAGGGTTTTCAACAATCTCAAATTCAATTTCACGAGCTTGTTCTTCTACACATGTCCGGTACTTTCTAGTTTATTGCTTTTCTAATCGTGTTCTACTTCTTGTTTTGATATTTTCACCAGGTATGTCAACCACTAGTATCCAATCTTCCTGGCTTGTGCTCGGTTTTTCTTGGCCAGCTACGTCAGAGTCTGTTACTGTAGGCTCTTCAGCTGCCCAACCTTCAGCACCCCCAACTATTGGTATCAGTTGTTGGTTTGCTTCATCAGGAGCTGGTACCTTTTTGGTATGACTAGCATGTATCCAGTTGGGCAAACCTGCACATTTCACTGCTGTTGTTGTAACCAGTATGACCTGTTTTGTTTTATCCCACCTTGGTGCTAGACACGTCTCTCGGGTGTGATTCTTCACCACCACCCAGTCTCTGGGATTGAGATTATGTGCTTGATACGGCTGCCTGACAACTGTGTCTTCTCCAACCTGATGAGAACGCACCAGGTCAGCCAATCTTTTACAATAGTCGAATATCAGATCATCAGTTATACTTAACAGTTTATGTCCTGGTATAAAGGCTAATCTCATTGTTCTTCCCATGAGTATTTCATGAGGACTCAATCCAGTGTTTCTGTCTGGATTATTTCTGAGTCCCATCAGCACAAGAGACAGTGCATTTGGCCAACACAGTGGTGTAGATGTGCACACCTTTGCCAATCTTGATTTTATTGTGCCATTCATTTGTTCTCCTACTCCAGAATCCTCTGGACGGTAAGCACAGTGCAATTCTAGTTCAATTTTAAATGCTTCATAGATCAAACAAAATATTTCATTATTAAAGTGAGATCTTCTATCTGATTCCACAGTTACTGGAAAACCAAAACGTGGAATCTGTTCTCTTAACAGTCATTTGGCAACTGTTATGCTGTCATTTATTCTAGTAGGATATGCCTCCACCCATCGTGAGAATAAGCATACTATGACAAGAATGTACTTCAATCTTCTACATGGTGGTAACTGAATAAAATCAATCTGCAACCTTACAAATGGTCCCTCTGCCTTTCCAATGCTTCCCCACCTGACCACTGTTGTCCTGCCTGAGTTATTCCATTGACTAATTAAACATCTCTGACAAAGACTCTCTATAACAGCCCTAAACTTCGGATTAAACCAATCCTATCAAAAGAGTCTGATCATAGCATCTCTACCTATGTGGGTATCTCCCTGGTACATCCGGGACATTTCTGAGTGTAAGCAGTCTGGCATGACTGGTCTACCATCTGGATGAATACAGAGATCATCTTCTGCTCTCCTGTGACACTCTGTCTTTATCCAACCTTCCTTTTCACTCACTTCTACCTCCTCTTGCAAATGTTGTACACCATCCCATGCTTCTAATGCTGAGATTAGCATAAATTGGCATTTGATTCCACTCGTCTCAATTTTCGTGTTTACTGCCAATTTGGTTTTAGCACAGTACTGGGCAACTTGGTCAGCATATCGATTACCAGCAGTCACATAGTCGTTTCCTGACTGACGTGTAGCACACTTGACCACTTCCACTTCTTTTGGTAATTGTAGTGCTTTTAAAAGCTCTTTCACATATTTTTGATAGGAGTTCTTGAAGAAATCAAGAAATCCCTTTGCATCCAGAGTTCGCCAAAGTCATGCACAACCCCGTAACCATACTGACTGTCAATGTAAATGGTTACTCTCCAATTTTTCCCAATTTCACATGTCTTAATCAAGGCTATCAATTTGGCTACTTGTGCAGACTTGACTCCTGGTAAATAGGATGCTTTGATTATTCCAGCCAATGTACAGACAGCGTAAGCCCGTCTGCGCCCGTCCGCGCCTGGACCGTGCCCAGGGCCGGTCAGGCTGCCCATTCTGACCCAGGTATCTCGAGCTCACTTATCTATAGTCGTGAAAGCCTGCTTTCCCTGAACCCAGGCTCACATATGGGTCTGAAAAGGTGCATTCCGTGCTCCGATATGGTGTGGGAATGCCAGGATTGTAACTTCCATCTCCCTCCCTTCCTAACACATTCACCGCACAAAGGCCAGAACGAGCTTTCGGTTAAGGCAGCTCTCATCAATGCCCGTTCGATGGTGAAACACGCCGATAACATCTTTGAGCTCATTGGGGACAACAACCTGGACATCTTGTTTGTCACAGAAACGTGGCTTAGCGAATCCTGCGCTCCAGTGGTAGAACTGGTGGTCCCACGTGGTTACCGCCTGGCTAGGGCCGATCGCACCTTAGGTAGAGGGGGCGGCACTGCAGTAGTGTTCAGGGAAGCCTGGGCCTTCTCCTGTGACAAATCTATGAGCGTGTTGGAGGGAGAAGCCTTCGACTTCTCCTTTATCCTTTCCCCTCATTTCACCTTAGGGGGGACCCTGATCTATAGACCGCCGGGGCCGATTGGTTCCTTTCTAAGCTCCTTAGGAGATGTACTGGCGGAACGCGTGTTACGCTTTCCGAAATTTCTCCTTCTCGGAGATTTTAATATACATTTAGATTCCCCCAATTCCCCTGAAACACTGGGCCTTCAAGACCTCTTGGGAATAACTCAGCTTACAAAGTGGATCTCCAAACCAACGCACTCCCGCGGGCATGTGTTGGATCTGGTATGTTCCAATTTTGCACTGGTCATTAAAGACCCCTAGCCGGTCACTTGGTCAGACCACGCTGTGATCAACTTCTCCTGGGCCATGGCACTACCATCTCGCCACCCCCCTCCTCTGTCAGGCCCCCTAGCACGGAAAATTAACATTCCTGGGTTGGCAGAAGCCCTCAAGCACTCCCAGATGGATCTCGCTAGTAATCTAGAGGGCCAAGTTGACCTCTTTAATGCCTGGGTCAGTCTGGGGGTTGAGGCTATTTCCAAACCGGCCTCAAAATTCCCCCGGCGCGTGTTGCCTTCTCAACCTTGGTACACGCCAGCGCTTAAAGAGCTAAAGAGGTCATGTAAGAAGCTTGAGCGGCTTTGGAGGGCTGCATACTCTCCGCAAGCCAAAGCTGACCTCCGCTCATCCCAAAGAGAATACTATACCGCAGATAAGACTGCGAAGGGCGCCTACTTTGCGACTAGAATCATGGAGGCGGATAATAATGATAAGGAGATCTTCGCTATAGTCCAAAGTTTTTTGTCGCCTCTGGCGGAGCAAAAAAAGATCCCGGTATCCGCTGGCTGGTGTGAGGAGCTCTCCTCTTTTTTCATTAATAAGATCAAGCTCATTGAGGAGGGATTAGCCTTCATTAATGTCGCCTCACGCCCTCTGGCGGAGACGCCCGGCACTCTTTCTAGCAGTTGCCTTGCCCAATTTGCTAAAGCTGATCAATCAGACATTCTTGCTCTGCTGAAATCTCTCGAATCGGGCTCCCCTTCGGACCCCTGCCTGGCAAGAGTTCTGGCGGGAGTAGCAGATTGTGTCGGATCAGAAGTTACAGCTATGGTCAATTGGTCACTGCAATCTGCAGTGGTGCCTAGGCAGTGGAAGCAAGCTAAACTTCTGCCTCTCCTGAAGAAGCCATCAGCGAATCCTCTTATTGCAGCCAACTACCGTCCCATCTCCCTGCTTCCTGCACTGGCCAAAGTCTGCGAAAAGGTTGTTTTTTGGCAGTTGAACGCCTTTGTGGAAGAGTCCAGGGCGCTTCACCCAGCCCTGTCTGGTTTTAGGGCCTCCTTTAGCACGGAGACAGCCTTGGTGGAGGTGGTGGAAGCCATTAGGGAGTGTATGGACAAGGGTAGCAAAGCGGCGCTAATTTTATTGGACCTCTCTGCCGCCTTTGATACGGTCCCTCACCAACTCCTCCTGACTCGCCTCACCTCTATCGGCCTCACTGGGGTTGTGTGGTCATGGCTGGAGTCTTTTCTGGACTCCCGTTCCCAGCAAGTCTGGATGCCCCCATACTCCTCCTCGGCCAGGTCAGTTCAGACAGGGGTCCCACAGGGCTCAACATGGAGCCCACTTCTTTTCAACATCTATATGACCCCGCTGATCTACCTGGCCGAGGAGCTGGGTGCAAAAACTATGGCCTACGCCGACGACACCCAGCTGCTGTTTACCTGGGGTAACTCGAAAGTAGAAACGGTTGCGGCCCAAAAGTGCCTTGCAGCCGTATTTACCTGGCTGGCCCAAGCCAAACTTAAATGAAATGAGGGAAAATCGGAGATCATACTATATGGCCAATTTCCGAGCCAATTTACAGAATTAGTGTGGCCTCCTGATTTCCCCCGTCCCCTCTCTGAAGGTGGCCCAGCCAAGAATCTGGGCATTTGGCTCAATGAGGATTTAAGGTTCTCAGAGCACATTAAAAGACTGACGGGTGCTTGCTTTGGGACCCTTACATCTCTGGGCAGATTCTTCCCTTTATTGCCCCAGCCGGCCAAAGAGACAGTTGCCAGAGCCCTCATATTGTCCCGCCTGGACTATGCTAACGCTCTTTATTTGGGCTCCCCCTCCTTTCTGTTAAACAATTTGCAACTCATCCAGAATGCAGCTTGTTATTCAAGGTTTTTAAAGCAATTGTCAGAGCTATCCCTTTGCCTTTGATGCAAGACCTTTGAGCAGTGAATCGGCCGCCGTTGTCAATTTTCACGCCTAAATACTTATATATTGACGTGTCTTTAATGCGAGATTTGTTCCAGAGCCACGTGAAGGTTTTTCTTTTTCTTTTACTGATGGTCATAGTTTGAGTTTTTTCGAGGTTCACTTTTAGATCGTTTGCCTCGGAATAGCTCTGAGTGATGTTCAGGAGTCTTTGAAGCCCTACTTTAGTGTGGCTTATAAGAACAATGTCGTCCGCATATAAGAGGCATGGTATATTAAGCCCTCCTAGTTTGGGCGCATGTGAGTTGCAGTCAATCAGATTTGGCGCCAGGTCGCCCAAAAACAGATTAAACAATGTTGGGGCCAGGACGCAGCCCTGTTTGAGGCCGTTGTATGTCGGTATGCGCCTGGACAGCAGTGAGCCGTCCCCCACCTTTATCCGTATCCAGGTCTCCGTGTGCAGGTTTATTAACAGGTCCAGCAGCGGTTTTGAGATCCCCCAATTCTTTAGTTTAGACCACAGGAGATTCCGGTTGATGTTATCAAAAGCCGCTTTATAATCTATGTAGCAGAGATGTAGTGGCAGTTTTTTCGTCTCTGCCTTATCTATTAGTAGGCCCATGGTTAGAATATTAGTCATCGTGCCCACTGTTTTAACAAAGCCTGTCTGATAAACCGGTATCAGCGATTTCTTTGCAGCCCATTCCTGTAGTTCCTCCAGCAGTAATCCTGCGAAGTACTTCGCCTCATTGTCTATTAGGGCCACTAGCCGGTAGTTTTGAGGAAGAGCCCTGTCCCCTGCTTTGTATATTGGGGTTATAATAGAGCCCTTCCAGGAATCTGGCAAGATGTTCGAGCGCCCGATTTCCAAAAAAAGGGGTTCAAGAGCTGCTGCCCAGTAACCCACGTCTTGCTTAAAGAGGATCGGGGGGATTCCATTAGGTCCCGGGGCTCCTTCCCTTCTACCTTTTTTAATTTGACATTCAATACTGTGTTGGAGCTTTAAGATGTTGGTAGGTTCGTATTTGTCTTTAATTTTGATGCACAATTGGGTTTGTTGTGCAATGTTGGCATTGTCGACTATTCTGTTATCTAGTGTAGATAGGACCTTGTTTTTAGGAGGTTCTTGATTGAAGTGCATGTCAAGATAGGATGCCCATATTTCCTCTGTAATGTTTGATGAGACCCCCAGGTTTGACGGACGTATCAGAGAGTTAATGGTTTTCCAAAACCTCGCCCCATCATTCTGTTTGGTGTCGGAGTGCAGTTTTGCCCACACGTCCTCCTCTGTTGATTTGGTTGCTTCCCATTTCAACTTTTTTAGATTGGATTTCAATGTCTGAAGGTGATTTTGCTTTGCTATTTCTTTTGGGTCCAGTTGTATTTCCCTCATTAAGCGGTATATCATGGTTTTCGCTTCCTTAATTTTTCCTCTATACTCTCGTGATAGGATTACAATTTTGCCAGTCTTTGCAACTGGTTTGTGCTGTGTTGCGTAGTTCGACATCATGATTGTAAATTGTTCCCATTTTGTAACCTCGTTAACTCCAGTGCGCTCCAAAAAGTGTTGTTGTGCACTTCCTATTAACATCTCGCCCATTGCTGCTGAGTACTTGATTTTTTTGAAGTTGACAGTATGAATGGTCTCTTTTGGGGCGTTTGATCGCTCGAGTGTAGGTTTCACTATATTCAAAGCCATTTCCTGCGGGCAATGGTCACTGTCAGTTTTTTTCCCTATCTGGAACGAGGTTATATAATGAAAAAGAGGTAGTGAAACAAAAGTATAATCTAATATGCTGTTTGCCCTTGTAGAGTGATAAGTTGGGGCTGGCGGACTGTCTCCCGCAAACCTGCCATTTAGGGCTCTGATATTAAAATGTTCCAATTCTTTGAGTGTCTGTGCTCCAAATTTTGTTTGCTTAGTAATTTGAAATTTCTCTTGTAGTGGTAGGTCCCAAGATATATTTTGAGCTAGATTTGCATCTTCTTGTGGCGTGCCCATAAGGTTAAGATTGAAATCCCCTGTAAGCACAATATTAGTTGTTGACATTCCCATAAGACATTCCTCCAAGAAGTTGTATAATTCCATAACTGCTTTTTTTTTTCCTTTGGGCTGGATATAGGCATTGATGAGCATGCAGTCACTGTTAACTTTCTCCTCGTCTTGGGGTGCTAGGGCTAGCCTAATTGCAAGATTGGCTTCTGAAGAGGATCCTATTTCTTCTATCCTGACAAAACTAGTGACTGCTACGTAAATCACTAGTCCACCTTTGAGGTGCCCGTACTTAGCTGACCTTTTGGCATCTGTGAAAAATCGTAAGTATCCTTGGAGATGTGGAGGTTCAGCTAGCCATGTCTCCTGCAGGGCCACTATGTCGAAAGATCTTATGTAGGCTATAAATTCTAAATCCAGCATTTTGGTTGATAGACCATTGATGTTCCAGGAGCATATGCGCAGTTGGTTTAGCGTGTGCTCCCGGGGGGTTTGGTCGGGTTGTCAGTTGCTGTTTTTTATAGTTCTCACAATCCGTCTTAGATCTTTCAACTCAGTTGAAACCACCCTGTCCACTCCTAACCAGCAGGTGCTTTCAGTGTTCTCGTTACTACCTGTTCTACATGGCCCTGCCGCGCCTCTAAGAACCGAGATTCTGTGGCTGGAAGCGTTATCCCTGGGTTCCGGCTTTGCTTCTGGGAACAGGATGTCCGGGTATCTTGGTTTTGTATTTGGTTTTATCGTGATTCCCCAGTTCTTAAGTACCTCGGCTTCGGATAGAATTTTCTGCGTTGTTTTTCCCGAGGCCCAAGTCGCCTTTGTCGCTTCCCTTCCTGTACCTTCTAAGTCTACAAATTCAATGGATAGCAGGTCTGTGCTTGATACGTTTGCCAGTGGGGGTATGTGGGATAATAGTCGTAGTATATTTGTTCTGTTTAGGATATCATGTCGTCCTTTCGAGGTATATTCTGGGATAAACCATATAGCCTCTGGGGTATTCCCTTGTTCATTTCTGCACCGCCCTCTATTGTAGCTGACTAAGGGTGTTTCCAGTTCCACATAATCTGTTGATCTTGTTTTTACTATGTAAGTTTCCACCTGGGGCTTGGTCAGTTGCGCTTTGGTGGGGCACAAGAATTTCGGGATCTGTGTGTCTCCCCCTTCCGCCCAATAGATGCACGTTGCTTGTCCAATTTGCTGGTGCCGATTCTATTGTTGTGTGGTCTCCCCGTATATGTAATATCGCAGTTGCTTGATTGATATCATATAATTGACTTCCCGTCAGTCCTATACCTGTTCCTTGACTTTCTACTCGTTTATCAATTCTAACCAGGGTAAGACCTCGTTCTGTATTTTGCAGGAGGTTGTGGCTAATCTTTGTGTTGTTTTTTTGCACATTTGACGAGCCGGTGTCAGCAGACTTTGGGGGGTTCCTTGTTTGTTGTGCAAATGCTAATTTGCCGTTTTGAGAGTGTGTGTTTTGTTCGTCTGATCCAATGTTAACTGGATTCTCCAGGATTTCAGATATTTGGCCTGTTTCATTGGATTTTTGGCTTGAAGTTTTCTCTTCCCCAGATTGTGATTTGTTTTGCTCCATGGTAATAGATCGACCAAAGAGTTGCCTAAATCCTTCGCGTTTTGAGCAGAGCTTATGTTTTCTGCCTTTACGTTTTTTTGCTCGTCTCTGTTTCACGTTCGATTTTGTATCACTGACGTCTTCATCTATGATGTCCGTTGGTAAAGGGCTCTTTGGCCCCGTATCTTTATCCACTGGGCAGTTGCTTGGATCGTTCGTTCTAGTTTGTGCCTGAGTACCTATGCCCGTCTGTTCAGTCTTTCTAACGACTTCTGTATCTTCACCTGATTTTTCTTTGGCGACCACTTCTGTTTGTGTGTGAAGAGCAATTTTGGTATCTTTTTTTGATGGGTAACCCCATATCTCGTTGTGCGGCGTGTTGTTTTCCTGGGGAGGTCTTTTGAGTTGTGAGCACAGGTCTGTTAGTAATGTTGGGAGGGTGGACAGCTTGTCAATAATTGGGCCGCATTTGCACCCATTACTGGTGCTCCTCTTTGTATCTTGTACATGACCCAATTTGCTCTGGAGAAGCGTATTTAATGCACCCATTTTCCCATCTATGGCCACCACAAATACAGCTAAAGTATCTAATAGCATTAGTTGGGCGTCCATTTTCTCCGATTGGTAGTGTAATGCGTCCACCAAAAGTTGTACTGTGTTTAGGAGACTGGGCCAGGCGCTTTCCTGCCCGTGATATTCTGGGGTTTTTTCTTGACATCCAGATGGTCCCTTAAGGTTTGCTACTCCTTCTGGCAAGCTTGATTCCACTTGTTTTTCCTGTGCACCTTCAGTTCTCATGGACCGTGTATGTGTAGTCTTCCCCCTGCTGTTCTGATCTTGAGGGTATGCAGCTACAAGTTCTTCCCACTCTTCCTTCCCCAAGTAAGAGGATATTTCTATTACCTCTGACACTGAGGTTGTTTGTCTTTCTTCTTTGCTGGAGGTCCTATCCGTCTTATTATTACCAAGCTCTTGTTGTTTGTACGAAGTATCCAGGACTATATTAGACAAGTCCTTCTCTTCGCCGCGCTCAGTTCCACTTCCATAGATTCCTCCAAGAGGCTTGTGGCCTCTGACCTTGTATTCTTCCTCATGTTATCATCCTTAGAGTTGTCGCTGATGTTGAGTATGCTATTGTCAGGTGTTCCTAGTGGCCTATCCATTGCTTTATTAGGCCAATGTACTTGAATTAAGTTGGAATCTATGGCCAATTTATTCCCGGTACTGGATCCCACAGATCCGATCTTTCGCTTTGCCTCAGAGTTCTGAGGCTGGGGTGTTGATGTTGTTTGAGGTAAGGAGATAGACATTGTGCTGTTTTTTCTTTGCTCTTTTCCTTGTCCTTATCCTGTAGGAACTGTGTACCCCTAAACTGGAAAGGCGGAGGTATCTGTGTTGGCTCCAGGGGCGATTGTAATTCTAATTCCTCATTGATCTTTGAGAATAGGGTGTCCCCTGCGTTTTTTAGGAAACAGAATTTTGTATAAATTTTGGGTTGGTATGAAGATTGGTTTGTTTTTTTGCTCCTTTCTGCATTAACCGTAGAGTCACTTCTTAAGTTGTTGGAAATTGATTTGTCCGACGTTATGTCTATTAAGGAGCTCTGTTTGGCTGCCGGATACCCTTTATTTTCCTCAGGTGTCTTATCTGTTTGCTTGCGTTTTTTTCCTTTGCTTGTTGGGCCTCCTCGTATCCTTCCCGATCTCATTTTATGGGCGCAGCCCCTTAGTTGCTGATTAGTAGATAGGTTTAAATGGTGTCAAGCGGGACCCAATAGGCGAGACTCCTTGTCAGCCCTGCCCTGTCGGTGCCGTTTGAGCTGGTTTTTTTCTGATTGCTCCAACTTTGACCCCTATCAGCACAACAGGCACAAGCCGGCCCACGTAACGCACCCCGCCAGTAATCTTAGGCTATAATAGTTGGTGTTGGTGTTGGGGGTTGGTAGTAACTAAGCCTGAAACAAGTTGATGGAGGTGGTTCGATAGCAAAGTAGTGCTGGAAGCTCTCCTCTGGTGTGCTAATCGATTCCCGGACAACCGAGTGATGTGGGCGGCAGGTCCACTCCTCCTCTCCTTTCAGTCGACAGAACTGCAGCTTCTGTTGCGGGATGATGTGAGCTATGGAGCCAGGTTTGGGGCGGGTCCGGAGCTCCCCCGCGGAACACAACCCGCAGCTCCCCCCGTCTCCGTTTCTGCTTTGCCTGCTTTATCTGCTTTACCTGCTCAGTAGTAAACAGGTGGCAGGTAGTGAGTCGGAGGTCTCGGCAGGGTCTCAGCAGGGTCTCAGCAGTGAAGGACCTGCGGCGTGACAGCAAACTGACCCGTGCTGACCAACTGCTCCCTGCAGCAGAGCAAAACACGGCAGAAGCCCAGCCTCCTGGTCACAGCCTGATCTTGGCTTTCTCTAGTGCCCCCCCCCCCCTCCCTTGTACCTGCTCCAGCAGCTGACAGCCACAGGTGACAGCCGCAGTCACTGTTTCCTCTGCTCACTGCTCTGTGATTGCTCCGCAGTGACTCCTCCCGGGCGATCTCCCAGCGGCGTCCCGGTGCACAGCACAGCTAGTCCCGGTGCCACAGCTGGTCCGCAATCCGCTCACTCCCGGTGAGCCATCAAGGGACCAGGTGGTTCAACAGGTAGGTTCAACAGGCAGGCAGGCTTCGTCGGCCAGGGCCGGGGCCGGGGGCCCTTTCGTGGGCAAGGCGAGTGGAAAACGCTGTCAGTGAGGTAGTTCTTTCGTGGTTCTTAGCCTGCTCCCGCGACCTGCTCGCTGCTCGATTCTGGCGTTTCTCTGGCGTTTGCTCTCTCTCTAGCGCTCTAGCTCCCTCTAGCGGCTACCAACGCATGACAAAGTTTGCCTATGGCATGATATATGTTTTACCCGTAAATTTGCATGTTTTAATACGTTTTGCTGATGAGCGTTTCGGGAGATATCTTTTGAAATTAAGCCTTTGTATGGCTATAATGGCGTTTCTACTTTTGGTGGGGTTCTTTCTTTTATAGTGTAAAGTTAAGCAAGGGTGGGTGTGGTGGTGTAATGGTACTGTGACTATTTATAAATCGTCTTATGGTATGGTCTATGTTTTAGTGGCAAAATTGCAGGTTTTAATAGCTTTTGCTGATGAGTGTTCCGGCAGACATCTGTTGACATTAAGTCTATGTATGGCTATAGTGGCGGTAACGGGAGTGCTGGGGCTCGTTTTTTTATTTCAAAAGGTTAAGCAAGGGTATGGGTGGGGGTGGAGGAGGTGAGTATGTTGCTGATTATAAGACGGACATTTGTATCATGGACATGTGTAGTTAGTAAAGGTAATGTAGTTTCACTGGGCCCATTTATAAACCGTGCTATGGGATGGTTTATGTTCTACAAGCCAATGTGTATCTTTAAATATTTTTTGCTGATAAGTGTTGAGGCAGACATCTGTTAAAATTAACCCTGTGTATGGGTATAGTGGTGCTACTAGGAATGGTGGGGGTTTCTGATTTTGTACGGTTAACCAAGGGCAGGGTAGGTGTGGGGGAGGTGAGTATGTTGGTGATTAAAACACAGAATTTAGTAATGTGCAGATGTCGAGCTACTAAAGGTGATGTAGTACCACTGGGAGCACTTATTAAGCATCCTATGGCATGGTATATGTTTTACCCGCAAATTTGCATGTTTTAATATGTTTTGCTGATGAGCGTTTCGGGAGATATCTGTTGCAATTATGCCTCTGTATGGCTATAGTGGAGTTTCTACAGTTGGTGGGGCTCTTTCTTTTATTGCGTAAAGTTAAGCAAGGGCGGATGTGGAGGTGGTGTAGTGGTTTTAGTTGCAAAATTGCAGGTTTTAATAGCTTTTGCTGATGAGCGTTCCGGCAGACACCTGTTGGCATTAAGTCTATGTATGGCTATAGTGGCGGTAACAGGAGCGGTGGGCTCGTTGTTTGATTTTGTAATGTTAAGGAAGGGCATGGGTGGTGGTGGGGGAGGTGGGTATGTTGCTGATTATAAGACAGACATTTGTAACGTGGACATGTGTAGCTAGTAAAGGTAATGTAGTGCCACTGGGCCCATTTATAAACCGTGCTATGGGATGGTTTATGTTTTACCAGCCAATTTGCATGTTTGAATATTTTTTGTTGTTAAGTGTCCTGGCACACACCTGTTAAAATTAAGCCTGTGTATGGGTATAGTGGCGCTACTAGGAATGCTGGGGTTTTCTGTTTCATTTCGTACGGTTAAGCAAGGGCGGGGGGGGGTGTGGGGAAGGTGGGTATGTTGGTTATTAAAACACAGAATTCAGTCACGTGCAGATGTCGAGCTACTAAAGGTGATGTAGTACCACTGGTAGCACTTATAATGCGCCCTATGGCATGGTATATGTTTTATCCGCAAATTTGCATGTTTTAATACTCTTAGCTCGTGAGCATTCCGGCAGGCAGTTGTTGAAATTAAGTTCCTGTATTGCTATAGTGTGTCTACTAGGTTTGGTATAGCTCTATCTTTGATTTTGTAAGGTTAAGGAAGGATGGGGAAGAGGGTGGTGCAGTGGCAGTGTGCCCATTTATGAATCACTTTATGGTATGGTATAAGTTTTTCTGGCAAATTCCCATGTTTTAATACGTTCTGGTGATGTGCTCCACCAGACAGCTACACAAATTTCACAACGTTTCTGTGGATAACAAATCTTTGTGCTGATAAACACTCTTGCACTGTGGTAGAAGCTGCCAGCGTTGATGGCAAATTTTGAAACTTGGTGCCATTGTAGATTTCAATGGAAGCTTACACTGTTTCTTTGTTACTATGGTGTAGTCAGGGTTCTAAGTGGGAGAATAAAGTGGGGGTGCTCTAAAAGGGGGGGCAAAGCTGTTAAATGGGTGTGGGTATGCAAGTAGGGCTTTGATCTAAATCAAGATAAGCATCATTGTATGGTTTAGAAAATCCTCTCCAATTATCCTACGTTTGGAAAAAAACATTCTTTTAAGGATTTCCCTTCCTTCTACAACCTGGGTAACCTAGCATGATGTCTCCAGGTCTCAGTAGTGAGCAGAATAAGCATGCCCTCACTGCAGTGCAATAACAAAAAATTTAAAAATGACTATCTTTGAGAGGGCCGAAAATAGAGCCCGATAGAGACCCATTTGGAGGCTCCCTGAAAATAAGTGCTGGTCCTCAGACCTGGCCCAATTAAAGCCCAGCATCCATCCATCCTAAGTACTGCGATGAGCCTACTCGCCTATAGTAAGCACTGTGCCATTCATGCAGCCATACGCCTATATATGCAGAGATACATCTGTTCCAGAACCAATCCTAAGCATCTATCAGCCCACCCGTCTATCGTAAGTACTGGTTCCTGAATTAATTCATCCTTCCATACATTGATACATCCATCCATGTATCTATCTATTGATGGCATCTGGCCATGCATCCACTCGCCCTTTGTTCACTATACGTTCCTATTTCGGTCCATTCTCCGCCCCCGATCCTAAATACAACGTATTATACTCATCCACCTGGCCTCTTAAGGGATCAAAAAGGCTGGCTATATGCATTGACAGGCAGATGTTTCTTAAAAAGAACAACAAAGCTTTGAGCTGTTCTTTGTGGAGCATAATTCACCACCCTTCTCTGGTGGTATTTTAACCCCTTCAGTGCTGCGCGAATTTCGCTGCAGTGCTGAAGGGTCATAAATCACATTGACTCATGACGGAAATGTTCCGTCATCAGCACCGGAGCACCGACGCTGATGACGGAACCGTTCCGTCATGAGCATGGAAGGGGTTAAACAAAGGCACATCTAGTGAAAGAAATGTAAAGGAGCTTTTCAGTGTAGGACGTTAATTTAGACACATACCGTTTTGTTGAGTTGTATATAGGTATACTGTTTTAAAGTGGCCGTGACTGACAGATACTGAATACCTGTACTTCTTACATTTGAGAAAGTATACCAGAGAGCTAATTTAGGGTGGTGAGAACCTGCAATTCTATATTTCCATGTGAAGCACAGTATAGGAATATAAAAGTAATTGCATAGCTTTTATGTTTATATTAAAGAGGGGGTGTGAGAACTAAGTGAGCCAGGCAAAGCGTATGTTTCATAGCACTAAAACAAGACAGTGTGTAAGGTCAGAGTAGGGTTGTGCTGGAGTTGCCTGCTTGTGGTCCTTTTCAGAAGCACAACCAGAGCAAAGTTTTGGGGGAGCCTAATTTTTTCAGCAATAGGCAGAGTGAGGATGTAGGGCTATAAAAAGGGGTGAAAAAGAACAGTCACATTTACAAAAAAATGATCTTTTGAAGACCTGTGAAGTACTCGGGTGCAGCTGTGTGTGTGCACCCGGGAAGCTGTCTCAGAGAGTCCGGGGCAATGGGCTTTGTGCGCCTCGTGGTCTCTCTGCTAATCAGCCCACGATGATGTTGCTTCTGCGTTGCAAAAAGAGAAGGGAAATCCTGAGAGAACATAGCTCTCTTTAAAGGATTTCCTTTCTCCTACAATGCGAGTCACTTGCGTAATGTCTTCACTTCTGAGTAGTGACAATGTGCATGCTCTCACAGTCTCACTGCAGTGCAATAAAGAAAAAAAAGGATTACCTTTGTGAGGCCCGAAAATAGAGCCCCATAAAGACCCTTTTCGAGGCCCCCAAAAATAAAGTGTTGGTGGTCAGACCCCCACAGACACCCACCCCTACTTAAAGCTCTGCGTGCAGTGTTATGTTTGCGAAGTTGTAGATAAAACTGTTAGGCTAATAATGGTAATTTTTGTGTGTGCTGTTTGGTTGATAATATCATCCTAAGTACATAGATTACATTTTTTCAAAAATACTATCTATTAAGTTGTCTGCAGTGAGTTGCAGAGAAAGTGCTGTGGGGTGGTGGGGTACGGCGGAGAGGTGAAAGGTACGAGGTAGTGCAGTTACATATAAATTGTAAAGGTGTATGTAAATATTTAAATAAATACTTGCTATATGTTCTCTGGCACTACTTTTCATTTTACTGCTCCTCTGTCATGCTCCATCACGTTGCAGCACTGGGTCTGGAAATCGTTAGTGGAAGATTTGTAATTGTATGTTATTATTTTAACATAGTGAACAAATGTGAAAAATAATTGAATCTAATTTTTGTTTTTCAGAATTAGTTTTCGTTTGGATTAAAATTTGGAAATGTCAAGAAGATGTAAAAAAAGAAGAGAAGAAAAATATATATTTGAGCAAAAGAAAAAATCTTCAATTAGAAAAAAATGTGAGTAGTACAGAAACTGTTTGTTCTACTAAAAGTAGAAGACAATTTTTGAAAAAAATATTACGAACATTTAATGAAAAAAGATCACACAAAGCAAAAAGAAGAATTCTTCAAGTAAGGTGAAGCAGAGTTCAATTTCAAATACCAGAGAAAGGAAACATGACAAAGAAAAGGTATCTGCTACTCGGAGACAAAAGCAATTTCAAGAAATTCGTCAGAGACTTTTTCAATCTAGAGTGATTCAGAATTTAATAAAAACATGCTGCAAATATAAAAGGAAACTGTTGTAATTTAAAGAGAAGCAGCACATTGAAAGTATAGTGGATACTGCTTTCAATTTAAAACAAAAGTTATTCATTCTGATTTTGAAGAGAATCAAACTGTTGGATAAAATAGTCAAAGTGTTGAAAGATAAAAGTAGAAAAAAGAGACTTGTGAACAGAACCAACTTTTGTAAAATCTTTAGTGGACATTGGAGACATACTTCTGCTACTGAGCCTTTTTTTACTGAGGAAAGTTACTTCCAGGAAAATAGTTTGTCATTTACAGTTGATACTGGAGGTCGTTGCTATGAAGTTCAGGATGGTTGTCCTCTTCCAAATGAGGAAATTGTTGGTAAACGTGCAGAAGAGTTAATAGTTGAAGAAGTGTGGGGAAACATCCTCAAGCTCCTGTGTATAAGTGGAGTTGTAGTAGTATTTGTAGTATTCAACATGAATCCATTGATATAATGCGAAATTTGCTTCGAGAATATACTCAGAAAAATATTAAACAGAAGATTAAGTTGTTACAAGGAGTGTATCCATGTAATGTAAGAAAATATACTGAGAAGTATGGGCATTCTCTAGCTTGTCTTTCAAGATAAGTTTGTAAAAGTGTTTTTCATCATTTGAGGATGTTAGCAGTACACCATTCATAAATGCGGAAGTTTGTAAGGAAACGGTACTATGTAAAAAGTCCTGCATTATGTTTAAGTGAACTGAATACAAGTCTTTCATATGGTTCTTTATCAGATGCTCAAAAAAAGTGAAGTGTGATGATATTGAAATGCAATATTTTGGTTCAGAAGAGCAGTTCATAAATAGTGAAAGTTTGACAATTACTGATGTTGGAGGAGATGAGTAAGTGATTAGCACTGATCAGTTTGAAGAGGAAATTGGAAAGTTTAATGTAGTGTGCTCTGAAATACCAAACTATGGGGCCGATTAGGATGGCGGACGGATCGACACCGCCATGCAGGCGGTTTCGATCCGGCTGCCATCCGTGCCTGTCCGCCAGCTATTTCCCCCCGCCATATTACCATGGCGGGGGGAACCGCAGGAGACGGAAACACCATCTGCCGCTTTTCCGCCCCGGTTGCCTTGCGGCCGGGGCGGAAAAGGGATCATATGGCTGGTGGTGTCTTCCAGACACCACCAGCCGTATTATGATTCCTGCGTTCCTATACATTTCCACCGCGGCATTGCCGCCGTGGAAAGGCATACGGTCTTTGCTTTGGGGGCCCGTTGCGGGCCCCCAGGGTGAAGGGGGTTGGAGGTGCACATGGGGGGTACCTATGGTACCCCCAGCATTTCAGTGTACAACATGACAGGCACCACGCGGTGCCTGTCATGTTGTGCATTGAAATGCAGAACGTGCATTTTGAGCATTGCCGCCTGCCGTAATGTTAAAAATGCTGGATGCGCCGCCACTGTGGCGGGCGCATCATAATTGCTATGGCGGGACCGCCGCGCACGTGGCGGATGGTCCCGTTTCCACCAGGATGGTGGACGGACAAAGTCCGTCCGCCATCCTAACGGACCCCTATGTTTGTGTTTGTTATCGACGTACTCATTATAAAAGTCAAAGTAGGAATGTTGATTTGTATTTGAAAAGTAAAAAAGAACAATGTTATTTGGGAACAATTTGCAACTTACTTGTTTGTTGAAGGTCAATTTGAGTTAGTTAGTTACCAACGTATATGTAAATATTGTAACAACAAATTAGAAGAGAACAAAATGCCTGCTATAGCAGTACATAATAACTTCGAATTAGTAGCTAGTCCAGAGGAACTAGCCAAATTGAATACATATGAGTCGGTGCTAATTCAATCTGTTCATCCTTTTCAAACTATAATTTGGATGGAGCCTAAAACAGGTAAACTGCAACCAACAGACTTGCAAAGAGGGCTGCAAGGATGAGTGGGGTACTTACCTTTTGATTTTAAGAAAAATATTGAAACTATTGCTGGAGAGAAAGAGGTAAATGAAGCAGTAGTTATTTTAGGAAATGGTGTACCAACAAAGAGTCGGAAAATATGGCATGAATTTGTGGAAGTTAATAAAGTTGAAAAGGCTACCTTATATCTTATAGAGCACAATATTTATTACAAAAATGTAAATGTGGATGAACAGGTAATAAGTTTAGAAGATTAATCTCAAATTTCAAGTGGTCAAATAGAGAAAGTGGACAAGTCAAGGACTCAAGAGATTTATGCACATTATACAATACGTCGTTTGTATTAAAAAAGTGATAGGAAGTAGCATTGAGTTATATCAACTGAAAAAAGCCAGGGAACTCCAAGGAGTGTATGGGAGAAAAGCTTGGAAGCTCTTTGTTTTCCACAGCTGTTTCCTACTGGAGAAGGTTGGACGATATGATGACCAACCTGTATGGATTCCAGCTTCAGAATATCGGTCAACAAGATTATATTCTGAAGATCCTAGATTTCGACAGTGCATTCCACACATATTTCACTTATTGTTTGAAAGTGACCTGTCTTCTCTCTCGTATGCAGTGAACCACATATTTAAAACTGGAGTTCATCAATCACAATTTGAAGCACAGTTAATCAATTTGATGGCATATCAACGTGGAACAAATGAGTATTGGTATCGTGGTCATGGAGTACTCAAGTGTATGTTACGGAACTTAGGTACACCAACATGGTTTGTCATACTTAGCTGTGCAGAGTATGCGTGGGAAGATTTGCTTGAGTTTCTAAGAGAAGCGAAATCCAATATAATAAATGTTGAAATAAAGACTCCTGGTGAACTGTGTTCATTGGATCCTGTAAATGTGTGCAGATATTTTAATCATAGGTTCCAAGCTATGATGTATTTTATCTGCAATAAAAAGAATACACCTCTTGGAGAAGTTACTGATTTCTTTTGGAGAAAGGAGTATCAAGCAAGAGGTGCACCTCATATACATATGCTACTATGGATCAAGGATGCACCTACATTTTGAAATGATTCGGATAAAACAGTATTGTCTTTCATCGAACAGTATGTGACATGTGAGATTCCAAGAGAAGAAGGAAATAGAAGCTTGAGACAGCAGGTTTTGCGTTTACAAAGTCACTGTTGTGGAAAGTATTGCAGAAGAAAATACAAGTCTAAAGGAAACTTTTGCACAAAATGTCGGTTTGGTTTTACCCCGTCCAGTCGTTTGTAAAGGAAGAGTACATTATTTTTTTCTTCCCTAAGGCACACAATAACTCGGAAATCTCCAAAGAATACCTACAACTTAAAAAGAACAGAAGTGTCAAAGTACATCAATGAGTACAATCCAATCATTTTAAAAATGTGGAATGTGAACATGGACATCCAGTATGTTGCAAATAACTCAATTGCTGTTACACATTATGTTGCATCGTACATAACAAAATAAAAAAAAACAGAGATGAAACAAATGTGGAAAGAAATTGCACAAAAGAATAGTCTTAGTAAAAAATTGTACAGCTTTACTTTGAAAATGCTTTCCCACCGAGACATTGGATCCTATGCATGTTCAGACCGCTTGTGCTCTTCAAGTTTATATTCAAAGTCACGAGGAATCATTTGGGTAAGTTTAGGTCTTCCCTGCAAATGAAATAGAGTGTTGAAATCATTAGAAGAAATTGAACAATAAGCAGCAAATGAGCCAGACAGTACAGACATTCTTAAAACTAATATGTTGGACACATACTATCCGAAAAGGAGTCGACATCTGAAACAGCTATTTCTGTATGAAGTACTTCAACATTACAGCTTCAAAAGAAATGTTAAAGAGAATTTAAAAGAAGGAAATTTTGCAGTAGTTGGATGTCATGGTTGTGTAGTAAAACATGCAAAGGGCAATCTTATAAACCACAATAAATTTAGTTTAGAAACTTCTGCAACTGTTTAAACCATGGCATAGTGAAATTAAATAAGTTGGAGAGTTTGACTGCTACAAAGATTCTTTTAATGTTTGTAAAGATAGCATTGGAGGTACAATTTTCCCTACATATTTAAAAATGTTAAATGATGAAGTTGAACAGTACAATTCTATTAGAGCTGAAATAGCTCATGAAAGTTCTCAAGATAGGCAAAGTAGTGGTCCATGTAGTCAAGATCCCCTTAGACAACCAATGCTGGAAAATGAAACAGCGATTGATATGCATGAAGTCAAAATTGCAATGCAACAAGCACACAAGGAGAATATTACATTGAAAAACTTAGAAGAACAAGTGAATGTTGAACAGAAAGAAATATATGTGCAAGTGAGAGAACGGATAGAACATGGTTTGTTGCATGAAAAAAAAGAATGTGTGTGTTCATCTTTTAAACCTCTTCTGATGTACATTAGTGGTCAAGCTGTAACATGTAAAAGTTTTTTAAATAAAGTTTTGACCAGTTAACTTAAAAAAACTACTGGTTCGCATTTATGTTGTGTGGTAACAGCTCCAACTGGATTTGCTGCACACAATGTTAAAGGAGTTACTTTGCATAGATTATTGATGTTACCAGCTGAGCATGATAATACATTAGAATATCAGAAGTTGTCTGGAGTAGCTTCTTATGAAGTGTCAAGAGTGTTGAAGAAAATTAAACTTTTAATTATTGGTGAGGTGAGCATGGTCTCAAACTTAATGCTTGCTTTTGTACACTTAAGAATGCAACAGGTATTAAAAACAGATTACGACTTTCTCTTTGGGGGAAAACATTTAATTGTATTTGGAAATCTGCTACAACTAACCCCTGTAAAAGGAGAACCAATTTTTAAAACTCTTCTACATGAAGACACTAAAATATCTTTGGGAAGTATTGGAAATGTGAATCTGTGGATACATTTTGAATATAAAAAACTCACTCAGAATATGCGACAAGCAAAAGATGAAGATTATGCAAATATTCTAAAAGATGTAAGAATTGGTGTTCTAAGCAAACATGGTAAACAAGCTTTTCAAAGTCGTCTACTAAAGAAGTTCTTTACAAATGAAAACACACCAGAAGAAGTAATGTACAAGAAAATGAAACAAAAAAAGTCTATAGTTTGCTTAATGCCTACAGTGGAAGAGTGTTATATATTTAATAGAGAGATTATGCAATTGGAAAATCAAGAAATAGTTCACATTTAATCTATTGATGAAATCGAGCATCAAGGAATAACAATTGTTCTTTCAGAAAAAACTACAGACTATATTGGACTCTTTGGAAAAGTTTGTATCAAAAACTGCTGGCTTAGAAAAAAATATAGATGGGTGTTTAAACTGTCGGGTAATTTTGAAGCGTAATCTGAATGTAGAAGAAGGTTTAGTGAATAGAGCAATGGGGAAAGTTGTTGATTTTGTGAAATATTTAAATAGAAATGGAATTTAATTTTTGAAGGTTACATTTGATGAGATTGCAGAGGTAAGACAGATTGCACGTTATGCTGTACGTTTTTTGCTTGTAAAAGACTTGTATGTTCGTAGAAAACAGTTACCCTTCTGTTTAGCACATGCAATAACTATTCACAAATCACAAGGTTTAAGAGTATATAATGCTTTGGTAAATGTAGGAAAGGTATATGTTGCATTATCTCGAGTTAGAACGTTGTCTGCTTTGTATTTAATTGATTTTGATGAGAACAAGGTTAGTGCTGATGTTAATTGTGTAAGAGAATATAATCGTTTGAGAAGGCTTTATGCTCCCCATTTAGGTGAACATCCTATTTATGAGAAACGTGTTGTGTGTTCAAAACGCAAACATGTTGAAGAATTAACTATGTTTGAAAAGCAGAAAGAAAATCAAGAGAAAAGAGAAGATATAAAGAAGCAGAAAATACAAACAAGTGATGATGTTATTGGATACCAATTAGAAAATGCTTGTGGTGTCAACTGCTATTGTAATGTTATTCTAAGTGTTATATTTTATCTTGAAGATGTTTATGGTGAAATTATGGAAAGTCAGGAAAAAACATTATGTTCTGCACTTTACACTTTATTTCAAGAATTGAGAACTGATAGAAGTAAGATCCATTCTGCTTCTGGTATTCACCAACGTACTGGATCTTTAACGTTCAGTGCTTATATACAACAACATGCACAAGAATTTCTGATGGTTATGCTTGGAGTACTAGAAGATGAAGGTATTCAGATTAAGAGTTTATTTGCACTCAGTTACAAATGAGAACATAAATGTGAACAGTGTTTATTAACTTCAAGGACTTCAAGGATTTTGATATTTAACAATACCTGACTGCAAATCTGTACCATTTTCCAAATTAGTTAAAGAAGTTGATCATGAGACAATGTGTTCTCGTTGTAAATCAAGAATGCTATCTACAATATGCCTACAAAGATATGGAAAATATTTGATTATAATGCTGCAATGCTGTAGACCAAATGGAAGGAAAGTGGAAATCAAAATATTTTTTTTTATTGGTAATCAGGTATCTATTTCTGGAAGAACTTTTGCAACAGTTGCTATTGTTTTCCTTGCTGGAAGTACTACTACAAGTGAACATTATACAGTTTATTTAAAGTGAAATAATGGTTGGAGTCACTGTAACGATACACACTTGGAAATGAAATCGAGATTGCCTTATGAATTACCCAACTCATACTTGATATTTCTGAATCAAAGATTTTAGATACACCATTCAGCTTCATGGGAAGGTGTAAAGATCTTTAAGGAATTCATACTGGATGTTTTCAAAGCAAAATTTTTGATACACAATCTGGCGTATTGGGAGAATGTGCACAGAAACTACGAAGTAAAGGTAAGATTTGAACATTTGAAGTAGTATGGGATGTGTGATTTGTGTTGATTTTGTAATATATTTGCGAGAATTAGGGATGTGGTTTTTTTCAACAATGTAGTTGATTGTTTTTTTCCCCTGCTGTTTATGATGAAACTACACTGACATCACTGTGATTAGTGAAGTTAAGTAGTAACTGAAGACAGCAGGGAAAATATTATCTGAATGTTAAAATGTTTTGTATTATTTAATAACTCATTGTAAGTTGTGAAATGTATTACGTTACATAGCACTTTTGCAGTTTATTTTATGTAATTGATAAGTTAGAAATAACTACTAATGACAAATACACAATCGTAGTTCGATATTTAAAAAACCTTTGCAATTCACTCAAAAAATCATAGGTTCAGGGGCGTTATAGTTAGAAATTAGTATTTAAAAAACTTTAGAAATTTACTGAAAAAACCATAGGTTTCAGAGATGTTATACTTAGAAATTAGCATTTAAAAAACCCTAGAAATTCACTGAAAAAAATCATAGGTTTAACAGAGGTTACAGTTAGGAATTAGTATTTAAAAAAAACCTTAGAAATTCACTGAAAAACCCACAGGTTTCAAGACGTTACAGTTAGTTGGACATTTGACTCATATAAAACCAGAGAAATTTGCCTCTTAGTTAGTTGAGCTACCTATAATTTGCGCGCCCGCAATGCACTGCTAATGATGTCACATAATACATCACTCATGACATGGTCAGTGACATCACTCATGACATCACTCATGACATCTCAAATGACATCACTGATGACATCACTAATGACATCATCCAAATGACAATCTGATGCACATACTGATGCTCTAATATAAACTTTGCTGCACCCATTCTAAAATGCAGACTACTGTTTTTGAAACCATACACACAAGAATGCCATACACTACATACAACACACTATTTCCTAGGTCTGCACACACATCAAGTCACTTATACTTCTAATTACTCATCAATACAGGACTATAATATGCACTCAAACATCTATATATGCAGTCACACTCTGGTACTCATCCATAGAGTTACTCACACACCTAGTCAGTAAAGCAAAGAATCAATCACATACCCATTTACTCTTATATACAGTTATATACACTAACTTTGTTATTTTTAGACATACTACATCACTTATTTATACAGAAACTAACAGATATTTACTGTCTTATTCAATTACTGATAGAAGCAGACACTTATTTATACAGGCACTATTCAAATAACTTAGTCTCACGTATACTCATTTATATACTCCAACTCACATATAGTGCCTTAAAACATACGTAATTAGTCACAGATATACGACTGAGACATTCATTTGCTCACCAACACACCTATACACACACTAACTCACCCATACATTCCTTCCCAGATGTACTTTTTAACCCATACAACCACTGACTCACCCACTCAGACATCTATGCACAGACTCATGCTACCCCCCACGCACCCACCCACACAGACACTAAGGGACCCATACAGATACTCAGACAACACATCAATAACCTATTTTGACACTCATGTAGCTATTCAGCAACCCATGCAGTTGCCTACACACCAACGCAGAGACTAATACAGACTTTTACACAGTTTAGTCACTAACCCATGCATTCAGTAAGACAAGTTCAATCACTCACTTATACAGTCAGTCACGTACATACGAAACAATTCCTTTAGGCACTTGTAAATGCATTCATTCTTCAAAACACCTTGGTATATATATATATATATATATATATATATATATATATATATATATATATATATATATATATATATATATATATTCACTGAAAAAACCATAGGTTTTACACACGTTATAGTTAGGAAGTAGCATTTACAAAACCTATGAAATTCACTGAAAAAACCATAGGTTTGACACCAGTTATAGTTAGCTGGAAATTTTACTGATATAAAACCAATGAAATTCCACATTATAGTTAGTTGGACTCACTATAACTTGCGCGTGTAATGCACTGCTGATGACGTCACATATTACATCACTCATGACATCACTGATGACACCATCCAGTGAATGTGTGTCTTTCTGAAAAATAAATATGTGTTATATATGTATATATTATTGAATATCTTAGTGAATACATATATTAGTGAGTAATGCTTAAATATTTAAATATATGTATTAGTGTTTCACTTTGTGTATAAGTGGCTGCATGGGTTGATGAGTAGGTACATGTGTATGTATATAGGTTATTAGATGTTTTTCTTAGTATCAGTATGAGTGTTTGCATGCTTTGGTGGAAGTATTACTTAGTACATAGATGCAAGAATGACTGAGTCTCTGTTTGTATGTGTTTTGAAGACAGCATATGTGCAGGACTGTATGGGTGGATGAGTGTGTATATGTCTGTGTTAGTGAGTGAATGACTGTCTTATTAGTGTCTTTATCAGTAACTACATATGTTTTAATCTAGTATATGTGAATATTGATGTATATAAGTGAGTATATGTGAGAGTGAGGGATTGTAAGAGTTCCTGTTTAAATTAGTATGTGTTTCTATAAGTGATTTTTTAAGAGAGTAAGTATGTGTAAGTTTCCTTAGAAGTAAAGTGGTAGTGTGTGTATAGCTGTTTATGCAAATAAATGGATGTTCAATAGTTTATTTGCATGTGTGAGTATGTGTGTGAATAACTTTTGGATGACTGTCGGTGTGTAACAGGATGTGTAGGTGTATCACTACATATGATTAGTGAATATATTTATAAGTGACTATATAGAACTGTTGGTGAATTAGTGCATGTGTATATAGATGGTGGAATTATTGAATTGGTTGTTGTAACTGGTATGGGTATCTCCATTTTTTTGAAAATTTTAGTTTCTATTTTTGAATATGTGTTTCAAGGGTTAGATTACAGTGAAAGGAGGTCTGTCACTGTGTCACAAGGATGGTGTCATCAGTGATGTCATGAGTGATGTAATATGTGACGTCATCAGCAGTGCATTACACGCGCAAGTTATAGTGAGTCCAACTAACTATAACGTGGAATTTCATTGGTTTTATATCAGTAAAATTTCCAGCTAACTATAACTGGTGTCAAACCTATGGTTTTTTCAGTGAATTTCATAGGTTTTGTAAATGCTACTTCCTAACTATAACGTGTGTAAAACCTATGATTTTTTCAGTGAATTTCATTGGTTTTTAAAATGCTAATTCAGAAATATCTCGTGTATACAACCTATACTTTTCTCAATAAAGTTCTGGCAATATTTTTTTCAGAAACAAGCCGTTTTCTTCACTGTTCAAGTTGCATAGAGACTCCTTGTAAAGCGATACAGAATTAGAAAGTCTGTACCTTGCCTTTTTTTCAACGCATTAAAATTTGCCTGTAAATAAAAATAGCCTTTCTAAACTTTCGTGCACGACCCGGTGTGCGCACTCTCGGCAGCAGTTCTCAATAAAATGGATAGCGCATTTCCAGGCTTTCGTGCGCGACCGACTGCGCGCACCCGCCTATATATTTCGTGAAAACTTTGCAATCTGAACTTATTGAATTTCTTCATAGACCCATCAAAGAACTAATAATGCGTCAAAGAGACTAAACCTAGGCTTCTTTTTTAATATTATGAAAATTTTCATTAAATGGAGCCGAATGTCTTTTTAAACTTTCGTGTGTGACCGAATGTACACACCTTGGTATTTTAAAAAAAAATATTAAAGGTTTTATACTTTAACAATTGTATGCTTGAATCGAGCTCAGAAGATATATTAAATCCGGATATGTTTGGATTTACTCCTTTTCACGTTTTGAAACTTCGCTGAATTAGACCGCTACTTCCAAATGGCGTACGTGACCAGATACTATCACCGCCTACACGTCCTGAGATGCGCATGTGAAGTCATGTGACTTCAAAACAACACTTCCAATTGGTTCTTAGTAGTTTCTATTCTGCAATTTACACGGAGCACTCCACCCACTTCTCTCACTATCTTTTCTACTCTCAAAAGAGAACAACGTTCAACACCCTTCGGAAGACTTTGCTGAAATGGCTGCCGCCCCGCATTCATCTTCCGAATCTGAAGGAAATGAGCGACTACCTTTAAAAAGAAAAAAGGAATCTTTTATTTGACAATTTTTCACTTATCCTGAAGAACAAAAGAAAGTGAATGCGCCAAAAGTTACCTGCACGATATGCAATTCGGTTCTCTCAAGAGGAAATCCAAGAAAAAAATATTCTTTTTCCATACATACCATGGTGCGGCATGTCAAACAAGTGCACCCTGTGGAATTTGCACAGGCATCGACAAGAGCCCTGGCCACGCTATTACCATCAGAGGTGGCCAGCACATCTTCTGATCGACGACCTGTATCTCCATCGAGTGCTGTGATGGACTTGAGACCATATCTTGCAAAGGTGCACATGAAATGCAACGAGTGTGGAGAAATTCTTCTGTACGGAGAGCAGAGCCTCATTCTTACTAAACAAAAAATTGAGAGTCATAAATGCCCCGAGAAAAGATACATTTCTTCATTTCATTTTGATCCTGTGTCACACATGAAAATGTTGTTGCAAGTTAAAAAAATCAAAAACTGCATGACACTGTTCCTGTCAAGGTAGCATAGCTGGCGGCCTAGGGGTGGAGGACCGTTGTGCAAATACCCCGGTGAGGACTCTGGATATGCTTGGTCCCTGAGATTCTTCGATGTCACTGCCTTCCACAAATGGCATAAGTCCTGGATGTTCGGTGCCATACTTGAGGGTTTGACCTAAAGACACGTCCTGCGGTGCCCTGGTCCAAAATCAAAAACAACATAACACTTGTTTAAAAAAAAAAAAAAAAGTTCTTTTCAGAACTAACTCATTGTACCAAAAACAGCTCCAGGAGCATATTATAAAGGGGGTTTATCTCCCCTTTTTTGGCTTTCTTTCGTGCGCGACCGTGTGCGCACACCCGCCTATATATTTCGGGAAAACTTCGCGATTGCAACTTATTAAATTTCTTCATAGACCCATCAAAGAACTTATACTACATCAAAGACAGTAAACCTAGGCTTCTTTTTTATTATTATGAACATTTTCATTAAATGGAGCCAAATGTCTTTTTAAACTTTCGTGTGTGACCGAATGTACACACCTTGGTATTTAAAAAAAATATATAAAAGGTTTTACACTTTAACAATTGTATGCTTCATTCGAGCTCAGAAGATATATTAAATCCGGATATATTTGGATTTACTCCTTTTCACGTTTTGAAACTTTGCTGAATTAGACCGCTACTTCCAAATGGCGTAGGTGACCAGATACTATCACCGCGTACACGTCCTGAGACGCGCATGTGAAGTCATGTGACTTCAAAACAACACTTCCAATTGGTTCTTAGTAGTTTCTATTCTGCAATTTACACGAAGCACTCCACCCACTTCTCTCACATCTCTACCCTGTTATCTGCAATTGTGAACATCAAAAGGAGCTCCGCTACGCCCCTGTAAGAGGCCTCACTCCCACTGCTGCAATGGCTTAGCAGTCCTCCAGATGCACAGGAACAGCCCCTCCGATCCATTGAAGTTCTGTGTCGGTCTCAATACCACTTACGAAATGAAAATAAGCACTGAAGAATATTTATGCTGTAGCAGGAGGAGTACTACATGCTTGCAGAATGCATTCTATTACCTATAAAAAGTGAAACACCCACGCTACAATCATATAGAATACTTCCTCTAAAGAAGCCTGTGAATAACTTTCGAACATCAGGTTAACCTTTTTTTACTCTCTCATCATTGTTAAAGATAAGTATTTACAATAGTATATTAAATAATGCCATGATTTTTCCTTTTTAATTTTAAAAATCTTGCAATCTTTCACAAACCCAATACTCATGGCTTCTTTTTCGTGACAAAAATCTTGCAATATTACATACCTACATAGAATAACAGAAAAAACATAACACTACAAAGGCCAAACAGTCTACTAAACGCGGATTTGTAACCTATGGGGCAGATTTATGTTAACTACTTCATACCCAGATATGCACCAGTTAATGTGCACCACAGTATGGTAGTGCTCCGTTACCCATGGTGTGCCACATTTGAAATGTGCCGCACCATGGTACAAAAACACCATACATGCGTAACACATCTGTGCTCAAAAACGAATACATTGCTAGAGTTGCATCGCAACTGTGATGCAGCTCCAGCAAGGCTCACCAATGCACTATATTCACAATGCTGCGTCAATACCTACGCCTGCTTCAAGCACATGCACAGTTTTGAAACAGCATGGGCCTGAAAGTCACTGAGTGAAATATCATACATTACAGTCAGCCACTTTCAAGACGCATTCCTTCAGAGGAGCACTTACTGGTTATTAGAGGTAGATCGTCCGACTCCACCGGAGGACACCCCTAATAAAAAGACATATATATAAAATGCGGACTAGCCGCTGTATCGTGCTAGCAAACTTTAACTTAAAAATCGTTCGAAAAAACAAAAGGAATCGAGCAAAATCAGTAGGCCACTGATAGGATCTCTTTTTCACCTCGCTAAAATAGAAACATTAGGAACAACCCCTCATGAGAAATACGAAACTAGTGAGAGAAACCGAGCTCGACGCCATGATGGCTGCAAGATAGCTCGGCTCCGCCGCCCACCCCGCCCAAAATAACGACAAACCCTATACAAATATTATAAATAAATACAACACACCAGCAAAGTAACAGGGTAAAACGTTTTATTAAAGAACTATTTACATGGCAGCCTGCTGTAACATGAAAACAACACTTCCAATTGGTTCTTACTAGTTTCTATTCTGGAATTTACACGCAGCACTCCACCCACTTCTCTCACTATCTTTTCTACTCTCAAGAGAGAACAACGTCCTACATTTTTCGGAAGACTTTGGTGAAATGGCTACCGTATCTCATTCATCTTCCGAATCTGAACAAAATGATCGACTACCTTTAAGAAGAAAAAAAGAATCTTTCATCTGGCAATTTTTCACTTATCCTGAACATCAAAAGAAAGTAAATGCACCAAAAGTAACCTGCACGATATGTGACTCGTTTCTCTCAAGAGGATATCCAACAAAAAAATATTCCTTTTCCATACATACCATGGTGCGGCATGTCAAACAAGTGCACCCTGTGCAATTTGCAGAGGCATCGACAAAAGCCCTGGCCACGCTATTACCATTAGAGGTGGCCAGCACATTTTTTGATCGACGACCTGTATCTCCATCGAGTGCAGAGATGGACTTGAGATATTTAACTATATATGGTCTATAACCTATGGTTTTTTCAGTGAATTTGCTCCGCCGCCCACCCCGCCCAAAATAACGAGAAACCCTATGCAAATATTATAAATATATACAACACACCAACAAAGTAACAGGGTAAAACGTTTAATTAAATACCTATTTACATGGCAGCCTGCTGCAACATCTCCGCCAGGAGACGGCGTGGGGTGCACTGGAAGGGAGAGGCGGCGCGAACGAGCCTCCCCCACCTCCCCAGGTGGAGGTTTCTCAGCTACACCCCAGCGCTTCACTGATCTCCTTGTCCTCAGTCAAGCATCAATAGTAAGATTTTCATAGGTGAGTGTAGGTTCATAGTTTGCCATCCACAGACTAAAAGCCTGGAGTGGCAGTGAAAAAACCATAACTAGGTAAGAAGGAACGCAGAGGCTGTAGGAAGGACTCTGCATATGCTTGGTCCCTGAGATGCTTCAATGTCACAGCCTTCCACAAATGTCATAAGTCCTGGATGTTGGGTGCCATAGTTCAGGGTTTGACGTAAAGACACGTCCTGCGGTGCCCTGGTCCAACCATCACATATACCTGCGCCAGGAGACGGCGTGGGGTGCACTGGGAGGGAGAGGCGGCGCGAACAAGCCTCCCCCAACTCCCCAGGTGAAGCTTTCTCAGCTACACCCCTAAAGACACGTCCTGCGGTGCCCTGGTCCAACCATCACATATACCTGCGCCAGGAGACGGCCTGGGGTGCACTGGAAGGGAGAGGCGGCGCGAACGAGCCTCCCCCACCTCCCCAGGTGGAGGTTTCTCAGCTACACCCCTAAAGACACGTCCTGCAGTGCCCTGGTCCAACCATCACATATACCTGCGCCAGGAGATGGCGTGGGGTGCACTGGAAGGGAGAGGCGGCGCGAACGAGCCTCCCCCACCTCCCCAGGTGGAGGTTTCTCAGCTGCACCCCAGCACTTCACTCGACATAGGCGGCCGGCTCCCGGGGTCCGGCGGAACTTTTAGCCTTTTGGTGACTCTTCCATTCTGGACCTTGTCCCACAATCCGTTTGACCTGAAGACACGTCCTGCGGTGCCCTGGTCCAACCATCACATATACCTGCGCCAGGAGACGGCATGGGGTGCACTGGAAGGGAGAGGCGGCGCGAACGAGCCTCCCCCACCTCCCCAGGTGGAGGTTTCTCAGCTACACCCCAGCGCTTCACTCGACAAGCTGAGTTGCGCCCGCTCCTGCGGCACAGTGCCTCGCTCGGCCAGCTGAATTACGCCTGCTCTTGCTATACAGCGTCTCACCCGCCATCCGGCTGAATTACACCCACTCTTGCGGTACAGCGACAGGCGGCTGCCACGGAGCTCAGGAAATGGCGGTCGGCTCCACAGACTTGGGCCTGGCCTGCAAGGATGGCTCTGGACAACCCTGGAACTCGGACGCTTGACTGCTACGGCATGGGCCCCATTCCCAAAAGCGTCCCATCAGCCTTGAAAATTCTACAAGAGTCACCGGGGCCCCCGACTCCCGCAGAGTTCCGGTGGGGAGCTTCTGCCATGATTGCTCGCAGAATGGCCACGACGTAGCCACGGGGTGCTCTCATGCTGACGCCAGCTTCAGTCTGAAACTTCCAGAAACACTGTAGACTACCAATTCAATCAGTTCCGGTGGAGCCCCAACGACGTATCGCGTTGTTGCATAATGCGTCATATGACACGCTGCGTTAGCGCACCCGGAAGTGCTCCGGTGCGCGAGGTGCAAAGCGCAGCTTCCCGGAAGCAATCCGGGGCGCGGCGCGGAGCGCGTAACGTAAGCATAACAGGTCATGTGACTTGTTAATAAAACTTTTCATTGGTTTAGAAATATTTTTTGTCCCAAATGATGAAAACCCCTCCTTGTTTCCTCTTGGCTCCTGCCCCCTCCCCAAGTCTTGCTTGGCCAGCTGAGTTTCGCCCACTCGTGCAGCCTACGACATGGATACGCCGGGGCGTTATGGATCAGTATGAGCAAATATACACTTGGGGATTCACAAGCAACAACAAGCCTTTGTATTTGGGGCTCTAAATCAACAACAGTGAGAGAACAGAACCGAACTAAGCACTCAGGGGCTACGTTTAAACGTAACATCATCTCCCCAGAGGTACATCACCTTACACACACATGCACTCTGATCTCCTTGGCCTCAGTCAAGCATCAATAGTATGATTTTCATAGGTGAGTCTAGGTTCATGGATTTCCATCCACAGACTAAAAGCCTGCAGTAAGAGTGAAAAAGCCATAACTAAGTAAGAAGGAAGACAGAAACAGAATCTTCCTCTGCAACATCCGGCTCTGCATCGCTACTTACTTATAAATGCAGAAAAAACTCAATTAACACAAGGGCTCTTTTCAGAGCCACCTTATATCAAAGCACTCAAACTTCTGATTTATCTCCATTTTCACACTCTTCTAAATAAGTGTGCGCGCCCGAGTGCGCGCACCCCGCAACTTTAAAAAAAATAAATATATATTTTCGCCTTTAAGGACCTTACTGCACACCCTGAGAAAACCTACGCAGCAAAACAATCTCTACCTTCTCCCCTTTCCATGTTCCAACGCTTTCAAATGAACAATATATTTACTCGCAGTGACAAAATGGCGGTCAACACTTCCTGATTTCCTTCAAATCGAACGTTAACACACGTCACGCAGCAAAAAACAAAATTCCGCTCGCGCGCAGCCTTTTGAGTGCGCGCACCCGTGCACGCTTACAGATATATAATTGACTTTAAGTTTCATTTTCTCAGCAACTACTGAACAGATGTACACCATTCCAAAAAAAGCGTAATCTGCGAGCCGGACTCTACAGTTTTGCCAAATTTCTTATAAATCCATTCAGCCGTTCGACCTGTAGCCGTGTCTAAACGTCCTATGGAAAATAACATGGAGAAAACACGTTTTGGGACCCCCCTTTTATCTCAGCCCCCACTTCACCAATCCCCCCCAAACTTTCAGGGAAGGAGCGCAGCGGACCGAGCCATCTTCTTTGAGAAATTCGCAAAGATTCATTCACCAGGGCCAAAGTTAATCCAAATAGAATGTTGAGGATTTCCTATGGAAACTAGGTCCTAACTATAACTACCTACTGGCGACCGCCAGTAGGTAATATATATATATATATATTACCTACTGGCGGTCGCCAGTAGGTATATATAGTTAGGATTTTTTTCCTATGGGATTTTTGAAAATTCTATGTCTAATAACTTTGGCGTTTGTGGACGGAATTGGCTGAAACTTTCAGGAAAATGGAACATTTTGTTTCTGAGCAGCCCCTGAAAATTTGGGGGGTTTCGTCAAGGGGGGGCCGAGAAAAAAGGGGGGTCCCAAAAAGCGTTTTTCCCATGTTAATTTCCATAGGGCGGTTGGCCTCACTTTTAGCCCGAACGGCTGAATGGATTTGCACGAAACTTGGCAAAATTGTAGGGACTGTTAGCCCGATGTGCCTTTGCTAGGTCTCAATATATGTGTTCCAGTGGATTTTGATAAATTAACGTTCAAAAAAATATATATATCTGTAACAGTGCTCCGGGCAGCGCCCTGGTTCGCGTACCTGACGCGTAACGGAACTTCGCGAAGCGAAGCTGATTGGCTCTCCGATGTCTGTCAACATTCTAAACAGTCCGGAGCGGCCGCCATCTTGTCTCTCGGTAGGATGGAGAGACAAGAGGAGGCCAAAACAAAGGGGGAAATGACCATAAGGGGGCATAGTAGATCCTCTCTGACCCCCTAGGTTTGATGTGGAGGCTTCAAAAGGGCCCCGCGGGGCAAAAAAAAATGTTTTTTTTGCGTGGGGAGCGCCCGGTACGCGCACCGGGAAGCGGTCCGGGGAGCGTACTATGAGGAAAAAAGAATGATAGACTTTTCAAATATTGTATGTTTATTGATTGTTCGTTTTGTTGTTTTTTTTGTTTTTTTTTATTTTTGTGATTGTTTTTCAAAATTTAATAGAACGTCTAACATTTGACTGTCCGAAATGTCGTCATTTTCAGTGAACATAACTTCCAACATTTGAGTGTCCGAAATGTCCTTATTTTGAGTGAACATAACTTGCAACATGTCCTCATTTTGAAGGAGGAAATCTACAGATTGTACACATTGTAGTAGTTCATGGTCCTGTGATTCATCCATGAATTCAATGTCATTTGGTTCAATGTTTTCTTGATTGGTCTCTTCAAGGACAATTTCAAATGACACTTTTTGTTCTCCTTCCATTTTGCCTGAAATTTGCATAAAAAAATATATATATCAGTAGAGATAGGGCACTGTTGGGATTAATTTAACAGTGAATTTATCTTTGGGCAGTGTATAGTATCAGACTAGTAGTAGAAATATAAAAATGTGTATGTGATGAAACCTTAGTAAATTCATAATTATACAAGACAAGCCTAAATCCATCCATAACTATAACAGAAAAGTCTATCTAAATCTATAACTATTACAGAGGGATAGTATATAACCATCAGAAAAAGTTTTCCATATTAACTTAAAGTGCACAATATACTTTAGTTTTCAAAATAACATCTTACCTTTTAAAAACAAGTTTAAGTTGTCAGTGAAAATGCTCTTGCAATGTACTTCAGGAAGCAGTAGTCAAAATGGCTGTGTTTCTTTCTCCTTCTTTATATATATATTCAGGTACATAACCAATCAAATGTCAGGTAAAAAAAGTAGAAAATGAAAGTAACATTTTAATTGGTTGTCAATTCCAACACTTCAGATGTGTTTTGTGAAGTAATTTACCTCAGGGTATTTAGAGAGGTCTACAGGCTAAATGGTTAAATGGAATTCCAATCAAATTTGTGAAAATGGTAGGGATTGGTATGTAGTATGAGCTAATCTATATTTGGTGAAAGTGTCTCCAGTGGTTTTTCTGTAAATTACTTTCCCACCTTTTTTGAGCGAGCTCTTCCCAGTGCGCGCCCCGGTACGCGAACCGGCAGCGTTACGGGAGTCCTCCATTTTGTGTTTCGGTAAAATTGAAATACAAGATGGAGGGCAAATAATGTTCAGAATGGATAGAAGGGGGCACGGTAGACGTATCCTGACCCCCTAGGTTTTCTGAGGGTGGCTGAGGAGGCCCATATGTGCGAAAAAACCCCACTTTTTTTAACATTTTCGCGTGGTTAGCGTCCGGTGCGGGTACCGGGTAGCACTCTGGAAAGCGTAAATTGTAAAAATTAGTTTAAAAAAAGTTACATTTAAAATTTGTTTATATTGATCATAGTTAGGGTAGCTCTGAGAAGAGCTTTTGGGTCTGTGGTAGATTTAGGTACTTATAAGTAGGTACCAATACATAGTCTTAAATTCAGGATGAAAACTCTGTTTCCCTCATCTGAGAAGTGAACTCCATCTCCTCTGTAGATATCTTGCATGTAGTAACGCAAGTTATTGTTGTAGATGCAGCCCATTCCATGGTCTCTCATGTAAGCTGAAACAGACTTATTTACATGCTTCCTCGATTTCTCAATTTGTGGACAAAATGTGTTGGACCACCTCCATTTCTGTCTTTGGCATATATTGGAATATACCAAGGCAGTTTGAGGAAAAAGTGCCATCAATTGCTCAAAGGTGTCCTTTAAAAGCATTTTCAGACCTACCCCAGTCAAAGTGCCCAAGTCATTTCCTCCACAGTGTACAATTAACAGGTCAGGTTTTGGCAAATGCAAAAAGGTTTTCACCAATGGTATCAATTGGTGACATCTTAATCCTCTGTGGCCAATCCACTTGATTTCCACATTTTGTAAATTGAGGTTGTGTAAATTTCTGTTATCAGCATACCTTTGAGCCCAATGGATGTAACTATGTCCAACAATCCAGACAGAAAACATAGTGAGAGGAGGTTCTGCTGTAGTCAGATGAAGTGTGGTAATGAAATGGCAGTTGAAACAATAGGAGTATGTAATGAAAAAAACTGTGGAGTTTCTGTGCTAATGAATCAGTAGCAGTGATTGGTGGATTTTGATTGCTGGAAACAGAAAGTTAGGGTGCATGGATGAGTTATTTGAAAGATGTAATTTCAATGGTCAAGAAAAAATCATTTTATGAAAGATTGCACTGGATACGCAGGTGTACTGAGAGTTCAGAGTTCAATTGAAACATTGTTGTGTGAAGTTGCAAACATGAGAGGTCTTTCAGGAGGTGGTGGTTGCTATGCAAAAAAGGCAGAAAGGGCAGAGGGGGGAAGGGTGTTGATTTGAAAAAAGTGAGGGAAGAGTTTTGATTGGGTGACATGAGAGATATGTGTGATGAATTACAGCATTTCTGTGCTTTTTTTGGCTGCAGCCTCTGGAGTGCATACCCTTTGCTCTTCTGAAGACAAATTGGTGTGTGTCTGAGTCTGTTTTGAAACTCAAAAAGTATTTGCTAAGGTGAGAAAAGATTCATTTAATTTAAATAGAGAATAGTATGCTTTAAGGAGAAAATTATGCAGAAAGTTGTGTATTTAAAATGTTGCTTTGTGTTTTACAAATAGATTTTGTTTCTTTGAGTTACATAACCATGTTACATAGGCATGTTAAAAGTGACTCAAAAATGGTGCAAGGGCCTTAAAAAAACGCTTTCATGTGTCTTAGGGCATTTTAAGTCACTTCCCCATGAATGTAGGTATATAATTACTTTACATGATGTGTTTAAAAACGTTTTTTGAAATCAATTAGGTTTCTTGATATGTACTGCTAGAGTTTCATAGGTTGCTTGGGGCATATTTACAAGGCCTTTGAGTTCCTTTGATGTTATTTTTCCCATTTTAATTTAAGACATTTCCTTGTGGTGCAAGGTCCTTGTAAATACGCCCCCATGTGTGCTTGGCAAATTTAGATTTTGATTCTTTGAGTTACATAGCCATGTTAAAAGTGACGCAAAAATGGTGCAAGGGCCTTAAAAAAACGCTTTCATGTGTCTTAGGGCATTTTAAGTCACTTCCCCATGAATGTAGGTATATAATTTCTTTACATGATGTGTTTAAAAACGTTTTTTGAAATCAATTAGGTTTCTTGATATGTACTGGTAGAGTTTCATAGGTTGCTTGGGGCATATTTACAAGGCCTTTGAGTCCCTCTGATGTTATTTTTCCCATTTTAATTTAAGACATTTCCCCGTGGTGTAAGGTCCTTGTAAATACGCCCCCATGTGTGCTTGGCAAATTTAGATTTTGATTCTTTGAGTTACATAGCCATGTTAAAAGTGACGCAAAAATGGTGCAAGGGCCTTAAAAAATTGCTTTCATGTGTCTTAGGGCATTTTAAGTCACTTCCCCATGAATGTAGGTATATAATTTCTTTACATGATGTGTTTAAAAACGTTTTTTGAAATCAATTAGGTTTCTTGATATGTACTGGTAGAGTTTCATAGGTTGCTTGGGGCATATTTACAAGGCCTTTGAGTCCCTCTGTTGTTATTTTTCCCATTTTAATTTAAGTCATTTCCCCGTGGTGCAAGGTCCTTGTAAATACGCCCCCATGTGTGCTTGGCTAATTTAAGTACTGATAGGGTGTGCTTCTACATAGGACCTGTGTTTTGTTTTCGAATTATGACCAGAAAATTGTTTTGTTTATTAAAAAAAAACACTTTTCACATTTATGAGAAGGTGATATTGGTGTCTGCTTCTTTAAATAAATATTGAACTGAGAAATATTAAACTGAGGCTTCTGTAAGTGTCAAGGGAGTTGAGTAATGTACATTGCTCTGTTGTATACAGTCCTCATCTTCTGCGTACTCTTGGATATACTAGACTACATCTGCACAATGAGATAACTAAGCTGAGGAAACACAGGTGATGTGATTGTGAATTGAGCAAAAATATTTGCACGTTTTTCAATGACATCACCTGTGTTTCCTAACATTACGAATCACATTGTGCAGATAAGGTTTAGGCCTGTCCAGGAAGCTAGAGGAGGTCTGGCCTTTGTTCAAGAGTGCAATGGACATGACTCACTTCATTGGTAGGCCTGCACATGTATTATCTCCTCTGTACTCATCAATAAGCCTACATTTCATCTGCAACCCTGAGTAGGCCTCACCTCAAACAAACCTCTGGATAGGCCACACCTTATCGTCATCTTGAATCAATCATTTAAAATGTTAGGGGCAGATTTATGATGGCCGTGCGCCTCTTTTGTGCCGTTGTTGCGTCACTTTTGTGACGCAGCAGCAGTGCAAAAGATGCACCATGTTGCAAGATAGGCCTCACTTCATCTGCAACAAGATACCGTCAGTTTAAACTGTATACATTTAGGACTGTGTAGGGGGCATGGAGAAGATGAGCAAAAGATGCGCTATGTTGCGACATATTTACAACTTGATGCATCTAGGCAGATGTGTCATGCTGTAAAGTCCTGTGCCACATGAAACCTGCGTCAGGTTTCATGTGGGCGTTTTGTTGCAGGGTGGCCAGTCATTTGGATGAAAACCGTGTAAAACTAACACAGTAAAATTAAGAAGATTTTACTGAGTCAGCTTTATGGCATTGCTGAATCAAATCCTTACGCCTGTTTGAAACAGGCATAAGGAGTGATGCACCATGCAATGTGTGGCTTGCCCCTGTGCATTGCAGTAGATATGTTGCGCTTATGACGTGATTCCTGCAATGCGCCGTTTTTGTGGAACAGATGTGTGACGCATCTGTGCTGTTTTTGCTCAATGGTGCTCTGCATTGTAAATGTGGCACATCATGGGTGGCAGAGCAGTGGTGTACGTTAACTGGTGCATCCCTGGGGATGCGCCAGTTAACATAAATCTGCTCCTTTAAATTTAAGTATTAGCAGGGGACACAGTGTTGGCGAGGCTTATCCAAGGTTAAGAAGAGATGAGTCCTGTTCACTGAAAATTTGGACATAGGCCTCAACTCCTCAGCATCGCTGGACATGGTTAAATAATATCTGCAAAATGTTACTCTTGTTAAACAATTTTACTATTATAGTCTCTGAGATTTGGGTCTTAGTCTGCAACATCTCATTGTTGTTCTCTTTTTTTAAAGATAACGACAACATCAAGCATGAGTGATAATGAGCAATCTGTTGATCTCGATCTTATCATTGAACTTGTGATTGAAACGTCAGTGGAAGTAGATCCCTTGGATGATTTATATCCTGTGGATGATGAAGAAGTTGATGAGGATGCTGATTTGTCAGAATTGTATGACATAGGGTGGGCAGCTGACCTGCTCGAGCCTATTAACCTATAAAGACTTTTAAAAATAAATTTAAGTTACTCGAAATGAAAAGTAACCATGTAAACCGTTTCATTTAAAATTAAATACAACTTCAAAAACAGATTGTGTGAAGTGTCTTTAATAAAATAGTAAAATATGCTAATAAAATTAGTTCAGATTCACATATAAAAGAGCACGGGTCAAATGTAGAAGCATTCCATTTCTTTGCTACTATTTGTGAGTTTCAATTTTGGTAATGCACTAAAAATTATTGTATGTAGAATTGAGAACTAGTATGTTAATTTTTTGACAACTGTGATTGATTTACTGTTTGGTAATAGTGGTAATAACATTTTTTATTATATTTTACCACAGATTCAACTGAAGATCATTTCAAAATTAGACAATGCCGTCTAAGGAAAGAAGCCGAAAGGCTACAAAACGTCAAAGACAGCAGATTACTAAATGCTTGCAGCAGTCCTCTACAATAAAATCTCGTCAAGTCACCAAGAAATCTCCGGGTAAGAGAACGAAATCGTTCCTTAGAAACATTTGTAGCAAAAAAAGTTTAACTACAGAACATGTTTTAGTCCAGAAAAAGAGAGCCAATTTAAACGGAAAGGAAAGGCCAATGAAAAATGTTACTGCTAGAGCAGGAGATAACTCTGTGCATGGTAGTAGAAGGAAAAATCAGTTTAGGGACATTCGTAGACGAATGTTCCGCAACAGGATAATTGGCAATTTGTTAAAAAATATTAAGAAAGGTCAACAGAAAGTGTTTTTTTATAAGAGAAAAAAAAAGTTGAGAACATTATTGATCAGGCATTCGAAATTAAGCGAAAGTTATTTATTTTGATAATCAATAGAATTAGGAAACTAAACAAGGCAATTTATGATTTCAAAACAAATAGTAGATGGAAGAGAACAGTTAATCGTAGTAATTTTTGTGAAGTTTTTTCAGGAGAATGGATGCATAGTTCAAGTTGTGAGGCATTTTTTAATGAGGAGAGTTATTTCCAGGATAATGATTTGCTGCATGCAGTTGACACCAGTGGTCGAGCTTATGAGGTGAAAGATGGTTGTCCAGTTGAAAAAAAAAAACTTGTGACAACAGAGGCAGAAGAGGTGTTAGGTAATGAGGTTTTAGGAAGACGTCCTAAGGGACCAGTGTATACCTGGAAGTGTAGTAGTATTTGCAGTGTGCGACAGGATTCCATCAATTTGCTTTGTGATTTTGTACGGACATTTAATAAGAAAAGTTTAAACAGAAAATGAAGTTGTTGCAAGAATTAGATCCTTGCAGAGTGAGAGAAGTGACAGGTTTACATGGTCATTCACTGGCTTGTCTTTCCAGGAGAGTATGCCAGAGTGTTTTTCATCATTTCAGGATGCTAGCAGTGCATCATAATAAAGTGAGGAAATTAGTTAGAATGTTGTATTATGCTAAGAGTCCAGCAATTATGCTTAAACAATTATGCACTGCTCCTTTGCATGGTTCTGAAGTAGATGTGAAGAATATTTGTGAAGAAATTGAGTTTTGTTACTTTGCAAGTAAAGAGGAGAATGTTGAAATTGACCCAGAAGAAGAAGGTAATGTGGAAGATAGTGTACAGGTTTCCAGTACAGATAATTTTCAGAAGGAAATTGCCACGTTTCAGGTGAAATCAAGTGAGAGGCCTAATTTCACTTGTGTGTGTTGTCGACGCACTTATTATAAGAATCAGACTAAGTTAGTGGATTTATATGCGAAAAGTGAAAGGGAAAATAATAGTGAATGGAAGGATTTTGCAACATACTTGATGGTAGAAAATTGTTTTGATTTGGGATTGGATCAACGTGTGTGTACTTATTGTTGTAACAAATTAAATCAAAACCGGATGCCTGCTAGAGCGGTTCATAATAATCTGGAATTGGTTGAGATTCCTTCTGAATTGAAGGATTTAAATACTTATGAATCTATTTTGATTCAAAGTATCCATCCCTTTCAGGCTATTGTAAGAATGGAGCCAAAGACAGGGAAATTGCCTCCATCAGATTTACAGAGAGGATTAAAGGGAAGAGTTGTTTATTTGCCTCTAGATTTGAGGAAAAACATTAATACAATTGGAGTAGAGAAAGTGGAAGAGGAACCTCTGGTTATCTTAGTTAATGGGGTTCCGACAAAGAGTAAGAAAATCTGGCAAGATTTAGTGGATGTTAGGAAAGTGAAAAAGGCAACATTGTATTTGAAGAAAAACAATAAGTACTACAAGAATGTATATGTTGCAGAAGAGGAAGTAAGTGAAGAAGAGGATAGCGATTTGTGTGCTGGTCAAATTGAGAAAGTAGAACCCTCTAAAAATGAAGAAATATATGAACATTATAGTGTTCATCCTTTGCATTCCAAGGAAGTCATGGGGAATGCTATTGAGTTGTTTCAAATGAAACAAGCCAAAGGAAGTCCCAGTAGTGTTTGGGAGGAAAGTTTGGAAGCTCGGTGTTTCCCACAGCTATTTCCAACAGGTCAAGGAGGAAGATATGATGAGCGACCTGATCAATTTCCTGCTTCTGAATACCGGACTTTACGAATGTATGCAGAAGATCCTAGGTTTCGTCAATGCATTCCCTATTTGTTTCATCTACTGTTTGAAAGCGATCTGTCTGGACTGTCATATGCAGTGAACCACATCTTGAAAAGTGGTGTACAGATGCAAAACATCTCGGCAAGTGACTTTATGGATAAAGTCAATGTGCAAGACACTATTTTGGATTCTCACCTGAATAATCTCATGGCGTGTCAGCGTGGTACTAATGAGTACTGCTACCGTCGTCATGGTGATTTAAAATGTATGCTGAGGAACTTAGGAATTTCCACATGGTTCCTAACTCTCAGCTGTGCCGAGTATGGCTGGGAAGACTTACTTGAATTTCTACGAGAGGCAAATGGAAACATTGAAAATATCGAATTCAAGACACCCGGAGAACTGTGCTCTTTGGATCCAGTGAATGTATGCAGGTACTTCAATCATAGATTTGAAGCTATGATGTCTTTCATCATGAACAAGAAAAATCCACCTCTTGGAGAGGTGTTGGATTTCTTCTGGAGAAAGGAGTACCAAGCAAGAGGTGCTCCTCATATACATATGCTGCTGTGGATCAAAGATGCACCCAAATTTGGAACAGATCCAGATGACTTAGTGATGAGTTTCATAGAACAGTATTCTACATGTGCTGTTCCAAACGCAAAGGAAGACAAAAGCCTAAGAGAAAAAGTTTTACGCTTCCAAAGCCATCGTTGTGGAAAGTACTGTCGTCGTAAATTCAGAAACAAGGACAAGTTCTACACCAAATGTCGTTCGCCTTTTCACGACCGGTGATTTCTAAAGGAAGAGTGAACAGTTTGATGTCTTCGCTGCGACATAATGTGATGAAGAAATCACCCAAAAACACATACAATTTGAAAAGGAATGAAGAGTCTAAGTACATCAACGACTACAACTCAGTGATTTTGTCCATGTGGAATGCTAACATGGATATACAGTTTGTGGCTGATAACTGTATGGCTGTGGCTCGGTATGTGACATCTTACATCACCAAAATAGAAAAGACAAAATTGAAGGATATGTGGGAGGACATTTCCCATGAAAGAGCCTCAGTAAGAAGTTGTACAGTTTCAGTCTGAAGATGTTGTCGCATCGAGAAATCGGAGCTTATGAATGTTCTGACCGGTTGTCTTCAGCAAGTCTCTATGCCAAATCCAGGAGTATCATTTGGGCGAGTCTTGGTCTTGCTGCAACGCGTAATCGAGTTCTGAAACCTGTGCGGGAAATTGAGTATTTGGCGGAAAAGGAGTCAAACAGTACCGATATTTTGAAGACCAACATGTTGGATACATATTATCCAAATAGAAGCAGTCACCTCGAGAATGTTTGTCTGTATGAGGTTCTACAAAATTACATATTCAAGAGGAACATCAAAGAAGATATTGATAAAGGAGTGTATGCTGTAATTGGAAGTGAGGGATGTCTGGTCAAGCAAAGAAAATGCCAATTGGTAAATCATCAAAAATTGACTGGTGAACTCCTGAAAGAAAAGAGTTTTTCTATTTAGCTCTTTTGCAACTTTTCAAGCCTTGGCGTGCAGAAGAGGGACTGCTTGGAGATTTCCTCTGTTACGAAGACTCTTTCAATGCCGCCAAGGAGACTATAGAATGTCCTGTTTTTCCCAAATATCTGGAAATGTTGAATGCGGAAATCGAGCAGGAAGCAACAATTGCAGCCGAGATTGCTAGAGACAGTTCTCAGGACAGTCAGAGTTCTGTTTCATTGAGTCAGGATCCACTAGGAGGACCAGTTATCGGAAATGAAGCTGCCACTGCCATGATTGAAGTAGAAAGAGCCATGGCACATGCTCAGGAGGATGTGGTTAACTTAGAAGACTTGGAAAGACAACTCAACGTTGAGCAGAGGAAAATATATGAAGAAGTTACCAACCAAATTGATCATGGATTAAGTCATGAGAAGAAAGAGTGCTCATGTACGTCGTTGAAGCCTGTCCGACTGTACGTGAGTGGAGAAGCGGGAACTGGAAAAAGTTTCCTCATTAAAGCAATTTCATGTTATTTGCAGAAAAGGACTGAGTCATCGCTGTCTTGTGTTGTCACCGCTCCAACTGGACTGGCAGCACATAACATTAAAGGTATTACTTTGCATCGTCTACTGATGCTGCCAGTGGAGCATGATAACAAATTACAATACCACAAGTTATCTGGAGATGCTTGTTGTGAAGTTTCAAGAGTCTTGAGGAAAATGAAACTTCTTATCATTGACGAAGTAAGCATGGTTTCCAATGTCATGCTTGCCTTTGTGCATTTGAGAATGCAAGAAGTTCTCAAAACAGAGTATGATGTGTTATTTGGTGGCAAACACATCATTGTTTTCGGTGATCTTCTGCAGCTGACACCAGTGAAAGGACAACCTGTGTTCAAAATGCTCACGCATGAAGATACCAGGAAGTGCCTAGGGAGCATTGGCAACGTCAATATATGGTTAAACTTCAATTATGCTGAACTGCGTGAAAATATGCGTCAAGCGAAGGATGAAGATTATAAGAATATTCTACAAGATGTTAGAATTGGAAAAGTGACCGAGCATGGAAAAGAAGCTTTACATGCACGATTACTGTCAAATTTGTATCCAGAAGAAGACGTTGTGCCTGAGAATATTTTTCGGAAAATTACTGACAAGAAATCTGGAATATGTTTGATGCCAACTCTTGCAGAATGTGCCATCTTCAACAACAAAATGTTGCATTTAGAAAACCAAGAGATTGTGAAACTGGAAGCTATTGACAGAGTAGAGCATATGGGAACAACAATTATTTTGTCTGAGAATTTGAAATCAAAATTTGATTCATTAGAGAAGACTATATCTAAAACTGCAGGTTTAGAAAAGACTCTGAATGTGTGCATAAATTGCCGTATAATTTTGAGAAGGAATATATATGTTGAAAGAGGTCTGGTAAATGGATCAATGGGTAATGTTGTTGATTTTGAGAAATACAGAAATAGAGATGGAATTGAATTTTTAAAAATTAAATTTGATGGCATTGAGGAAGTACAGCTAATTGGTCGTTGCTCTGCTAGGTTTTTGCTTGTAAAAGACTTATATGTTCGCCGTAAGCAGTTTCCTGTTTGCTTGGCATATGCGGTGACAATCCATAAATCGCAAGGTTTAAGTGTAGACAGTCCATTGGTGAATATTGGCAGTTCTGTGTTCAAGGAGGGTATGGCATATGTGGCATTGTCACGAGTCAGAACTTTATCGGGATTGTACTTGATTGAGTGTGATGTCACAAACATTTGTGCGGATCTAGATTGTGTTAAGGAATACAATAGGTTAAGAAGAGAGTATGCGCCACATTTGCCTCAATATCCTTTGTTTGAGAAACATGTGGTAGGCCGGAAACGAAGAAATGTGACCAATAGTAGGGAGGTTGTAGCAAAAAGACGAAAAGTCGATGAACCCGAAATTATAAGCAGAAAAAAAAATGGATTCTGTTGAAGATGTTGTTGGTTTTCAATTTGAAAATAGTTCTGGTGTCAACTGCTATGCTAATGTAGTGGTTAATGTTGTCTTTTCTCTAGAAACTTTAAAACAACAGATTGTGGTCAATTCGGATCAAAGTTTTTGCTGCTTGCTGAATTCTGTGTTAGAGAAATGTAGCACTGATAGAACAAAAATAGAAAGTGTGTCTGAAATTCGAAATCTGTTAGACAAATGTTCAGGTCAAACGCAATTCTCTCAAAATATTCAGCAAGATTGTCAAGAGTTTTTAATGTATATGCTTGATGTATTGCAAGATGAAGGTGTAGATGTAGATTACCTGTTTGGCCTTTCTTATCAATGGCAGCATGACTGCGAGAACTGTAGGGTATCAAGTACTACTAGTGTAGACTCAGAAAGATTTATATATTTAACTTTGCCAGACAGTAAATCAGTGTCCTTTAATAAGCTAGTAAAATCAGCCGATCACAACATGGAGTGTAGCCAATGTAAGTCAGCAATGCTGTCCACATTATTTATACGAACATATGGCCAGTATGTCATTTTAATGTTCCAACGATGTAGGCCTGATGGAACAAAATTGACAACTTTATTTAAAAATGTTGTGGCTTCGCAGTTGTCAATCTCAGGAAGGACTTTTGTAACTGCAGCAATTATGTATCATGACGGTCCTTCAACAACATCGGGACATTACACAGCTTATTTAAAGTCTAGAAATGGCTGGTCATTCTGCAATGATTCTGTTTTAACTTTAAAAAAAAATTGCCTTTTGACCTTAAAAATTCTTACCTGGTGTTTTTACAACCAAGATTTTAGGGAAAGAATCTCGGGATCAGCTCTGAGGAATTTCAAGAGGTTCTAATGGCTCCTACACTATTTGGCCTTGAGGATAAGTGTAGTACAGAGTCAAAAGTTAAATGTGGAAATGTGGAACATGAGTGAGCAAGAAGAGTGAGATATTACTTGTACAGGATTGTGAAAGTGATCTTGAACGTTTTCTTTCTGAAAGTTGCGGAAAAAGAAAATGACGGGATTTGCTTAGAAGAATTTCAAGAGTTATAAATGGCTCTTACACGATTTGGCCTTGAGGAAATGTGCGGTAGAGAGCGAGAAGTCATTTATTGTATGTAACATATTTGTCAAAACGATGGAGCTTTTCTTTCAGAAAGTGGCGGGCTGAAAATAATAGCAGCACAACAGAGTATAAGCTGTTCATAGGACATCCTTTGACGTCATGGAAAGTAAGTTACTTTTAAGGAGTTCTGATTTCTGATTGGTTATGTTATATGGGTTTTTTAAACACAATCATTTTGATTGTGGTTTTTTTTCCCCGCTGTTATATGATGAATACCTTCAACTCACTGTTTTTAGTGAAATTTGATACATTCTGAGAACAGCAAAAATAAACCATTTAACATGTATAATTAATTCTGTACTTTTTGTATTTATGATATACATTGAGAACTGTGTAGGAGGCATGGAGAAACTGAGGCTTCTGTAAGTGTCAAGGGAGGTGAGTAATGTACATTGCTCTGTTGCATACAGTCCTCACCTTCTCCGTACTCTTGGATATGCTAGACTACATCTGCACAATGAGATACCTAAGCTGAGGGAATACAGGTGATGTGATTGTGGAATGAGCAAAAACAATTGCACGTTTTTCAATTACATTACCTGTGTTTCCTAACATTACGAATCACATTGTGCAGATGAGGTTTAGGCCTGTTCAAGGAGATAGAGAAGGTCTGACGTTTGTTCAAGAGTGCAGTGGACATGACTCACTTCATTGGTAGGCCTGCACATGTATTATCTCCTCTGTACTCTTCAACAAGCCTAAATTTCATCTGCAACCCTGAGTAGGCCTCACCTAAAAAAAAATTCTGGATAAGCCACCCCTTATCATCATCCTGAATCAATCATTTAAAATGTTAGGAGCAGATTTATGATGGCCGTGCACCTCTTTTGCGCCACCGTTGCGTCACTTTTGTGACGTAGCAGCAGTGCAAAAGATGCACCATGTTGCAACATGGGCCTCACTTCATCTTCAACAAGATACCGTCAGTTTAAAATGTATATATTTAGGACTGTGTAGGGGGCATGGAGAAGCTGAGGCTTCTGTAAGTGTCAAAGTTGTTGCATACAGTGCTCACCTTTTGCGTAGTCTTTCATATGCTAGACTACATCTGTACAATGAGATACCTAAGCAAAGGAAACACAAGTGATGTGATTGTGGAATGAGCAAAAAAAATTGCACGTTTTTCAATTACATTACCTGTGTTTCATAACATTACGAATCACATTGTGTAGATGAGGTTTAGGCCTGTTCAAGGAGATAGAGAAGGTCTGACGTTTGTTCAAGAGTGCAGTGGACATGACTCACTTCGTTGGTAGGCCTGCTCATGTATTATCTCCTCTGTACTCTTCAATAACTTAAATTTCATCTGTAACTCTGAGTAGGACTCACCTGAAACAAATCTGTGGATAGGCCACACCTTATCAGCATCTAGAAACAATCATTTAAAATGTTAGGGGTAGATTTATGATGGCCGTGCGCCTCTTTTGCGCCGCTGTTCCGTCACTTTTGTGATGCAGCAGCAGTGCAAAAGATGCACCATGTTGCAAGATAGGCCTCACTTCATCTTCAACAAGATACCGTCAGTTTAAAATGTATATATTTAGGACTGTGTAGGGGGCATGGAGAAGCGGAGGCCTCTAACTTTATTTCTTTGTAAAATTGGATGATTGTCAATCTTTTCCCTTGTCTTTTCTAATTTTTAAATACATGTTTTAATATTTTTCAAATTTTTGTTCTTTCTTTCACAGATTGAAAGTATAAAAATAACAAGTGACTAAGTTAACGACAATTATAAGGTAAATGTTTTGTACTCTTTTCGTTACATTTCTATCACATTTAACTTCTATTAGTTCCACTGCTTCATTTATTTAACCCTCAGTTTTCTGCCTTTGCTACTTCCCTCATTCCTTTCTCTATTACTTACTTACTCTACTCCTTCCACTCCTTTTCTCAGTCCCTCTGTTCTCATAGTTACTCACTCTTGTTCACTCACTCTGTCTCTATTACTCTCACTGTCTCTGACTGATCACTCTTTCACTACTTGTTCATTATGCTTTCTCCCTGTAGTTCAAGCATACTAAGGGGCATATTATTAACACAGGCAATAAAATTATCGTTGCTTTTATCGGCAGAAAAATGCCGCAAAAGCAGCTTTAGCGGCAGTTTTCTGCCGCAAAAGCGGCTTTAGCGGCAGATTTCTGCCGATAAAAGCAGCGATAATTTTATCGCCTATGTTGATAATATGCCCCTATGTTATTTACATTTCTCTGCTGTTTCAATCATTCCTTTTCTGTTACTTCTTCTTTTCTGCTTTCTGTTTTTTCTCTCTGTTATTCCACATGTTTTAATCTTATTTTGAACATTCACTCACATTGTCTAAGAAACTCTTGTTTATTATTCTTCTACTCTCCTTTTTTTCTTTCACTTCCTTATCTATTTTGTTTTTCACAATTATACCCTCTTCCATCTTTTGTTTGGTAAATAGATCTATTAAACAGTATCTCTGTGTTACTCCCTGTAGCTGTCTTTCTTTTAACATTACTCTCTGTTTCCTTCCCTTATACTTACTCTTCTTTTTTTTTTTCTTTTTTTTTTTAGTTCGCTTCCGGTTCGCGTCCCGGGAGCGAACCGGGAAGCGAACCAAAAGAAATAGAGGTTGCCAGAGTGCTAAACATTCCAGTAATTTTTTATAAATGGGAGGTAGTTCTGAAAAGAACTTTTGTTTTTTATTGTTTTTGTTCTTTTATATTTTTTTTATTATTTTTCTGAACATTTTTTTTTTTGTATTTTTGGAACAATTTTAAATTTAATTTTGGTTTTTTTGAGGGGGAACAACGAAAAACAGGCATTAGAAACGGCTCAACAGGAGCAAAAAAAAATCAATTTTTGGGGCGTTTAGAGCACTTGTGATTTTCATATGCCCTGTTCATTAAAATGACACTCATCTCCCCGTGGCAAAGTAGTCCCCCACAATAAATACACACCAGCTTGATGTGCTGAAAATTGCTTTGAATATTGAGGACCGTCTCCCTCGCCTCTGGTCCCGAAAAACTTTCCTGTGTTGAGGTGGTGGCTACAGGAGTTCGCGGGTTTTCACGCAAGTCATGCACCTCAGCCACGCTGTAATTTATTGGATGCCACCTTTGCATGTGGCGATGCATTGTATAGTTCCCAAAGCTATATTTTTTATCTGTGCCTCGGGACAGAACCTCTTTACATATCAGGCATGTGACATGACGGGTATTGACTTTTTTTTGCCCTGCTGGAAAGGAAAAAAATTGCCATATGAAATGGTTCTTATGGTGGGATTTCCGGGGCTGTTCAGGCAAGAATACTCTTTCCTGTACCTCCTCTTCCTCTTCTTCCTCCTCTTCCTCAGGGTTGGGAAGGAACTGGGTAGGTGGTCTTCTCTTCCTAGGAGGTGGTGGTGGTGGTGGGGATGCACCAGCTGAAGCTACAACACTTGCCATTGCTAAGTGATAAAAAAAGGTCTTCCTCTCACAAAGATAAAAGTCAGAGTGAGGAAACAAGGAGGGGTTTTCATCATTTGGGAAAAAAAATAGTTCTAAACCAATGAAAAGTGTTATTTTTAGGTCACATGACCTAGCCTTACATCATTAGGAAACCAAAAGTGAAATGAACCAATGAAAAGTTTTATTAACAAGTCACATGACCTGTTATGCTTACGTTACGCGCTCCGCGCCGCGCCCCGGATCGCTTCCGGGAACCATGACCATGTAATGAATGATGTAATATGTGACATCATCAGCAGTGGATTGCGGGTGCGCGATATATAGTTAGTGCAACTAACTATATATGGAATTTCATTGGTTTTATGTGAATAAAATGTCCAGCTAACTATATATGGTCTCTAACCTATGGTTTTTTCAGTGAATTTTCAAGGTTTTGTAAATGCTAATTCCTAACTATATATGGTCTATAACCTATGGTTTTTTCAGTGAATATATATATATATATATATATATATATATATATATAAAACATATTTAATCTTTACAGAAACACACATTCACTGGATGATGTCATGAGTGATGTCATTTGAGATGTCATCAGTGATGTCACTGACCATGCCATGAATGATGTAATATGTGACATCATCAGCAGTGCATTGTGGGTGCGCAAGTTATAGTTAGCTCAACTAACTATAACAGGAGAATTTCTCTTGTTTTATATGACTCAAATGTCCAATTTACTATAACGTCCCTGAAACCTATGATTTTTTCAGTGAATTTCTAAGCTTTTTTTAAATACTAATTCCTAACTATAACGTCTGTAAAACCCATGTTTTTTTCAGTGAACATATATGTGTGTGTGTGTGTGTTTGTGTATATATCTACATACATATATACCTTTAAGTTACAAAGGAGCATAGATGTGAAGTTCGGAAAGGTAAATCAATACTTACCTATATGCACTTTCCTTTTCAATATTTTGGTCCTCAATACCTTTTGCCATAATATTTTGGCCTTACAATAGTTTTGTCTTCAATATTCTGCCATCAAATTATTTTCTAGCATTTCAAAGAAGTCTGCTCACTGTTGCATTTCTTTATTAGGTCTCTCTTTAAGTTTTGGACTGACCTTTGAGTTTTAGCTGTCCTGCCAGACTATTGTTTTTTAATTTAGAATATCATGCACAATATATTATACATATACAGATTGGGTTTTGATTGGTGGTCTTCATCCACTGATATGTTTATTTATTTTTATTTTATTTATTTAGAAGTTTGTAGAACGTGCAGCTACCTCCGACGGAGGTGTCCCGGCGCTGAAGACAACATCTAGTGAGGTCAGGAGAAGTTCAGGAGGAAGAGAGTGGACTAGATCAAGGAAAAGGTTTTAAGTTTCTTTCGAAACAGAGGTTCAGAAGTCAAGAATCGCAGTTCTATAGGCAGATGATTCCACAGTCTGGAGGTGGCCACTGCAAAGGCCCTTCCTCCCGTTCGCGCTAGACGAAAACGGGGGCAGATCATTAGGCGGAGATGGTTGGATCTGAGATTTCGGGATGCTTGTGAGATCTTCAGTCTGTGTCTCAGGTAGGCGGGGCCTCGACCATTAAGAGCTCTAAAAGCAAGGGTCAGGGATTTAAACTGAATACGTAATCTCACTGGGACCCAATGGAGTTTGATCAGATGGGGTGAAATGGTATGACGGTAGGGAACATTACAGATCAACCTGGCCGCTGAATTCTGTACTGTCTGCAATCGATTTATGAGATACGCCGGGGCTCCAACGTACAGACTATTTGCGTAGTCCAAATGAGAAGTTATGAGGGCATGGACTACTGTCTTGCATGAGTCTAATGGTAGGAAAGAGATGATTTTTTTAATCATACGGAGCTTTCCAAAACAAGACGCTGTGACTTTATTAATTTGGGTTTTGCAGGAGAGGGCAGTGTCAAATTGGAAGCCCAGATTGCGGGCAGCTTGGACAGGTACAGGGGGCGGATCTAATTCAGCCGGCCACCAGAGGCTAGTAGAGATGGGGGATTTCTGATTAAAAAATAGGACTTCCGTCTTATCTGTATTCAGTTTTAAATTGTTTAAGGACATCCAGGCGGCGATATTCACCATGCAGTGGCGAAAGTTTAACAAAGAGCTTTCAGAGTGATCTTTGAAGGAGAACACCAGCTGAGTGTCATCAGCATAAAAGATCACTCTGACGCCCCATGATTCCACCACTTTTGCCAAAGGTTTCAGGTATACATTAAACAGGAGCGGGCTAAGGGCAGATCCCTGTGGAACCCCCCATGTCAACGGTTTCTTGGTGGAAAAAAAAGAGCCCAGCATCACTTGCTGGAATCGATCCGTGAGGAATGATTTGATCCAGGCGAGAGGGGTCCCACCAACTCCCACCTCCTGCAGGCGTGTGAGTAGTGTTTAATGGGAGATGGTGTTGAATGCTGCGGATAAGTTGAGGAGGACTAACATGGCCTCCTCTCCCCTATCCGTGCACTCACGAATCGACTCGGATACTTCTAGCAGAGCCGATTCGGTACTGAAGTCCGGCCTGAATCCTGACTGAGAGTCGTGGAACAGCAAATTTGACTCAAGATAGTCGGACAGTTGCTCTTGTACCGCCTTCTCGAGCACTTTGGCTGGCTTGGGTAGGAGTGAAATCGGTCGGTAGTTGCTCAGACACGTTGGATCAACACCAGCCTTTTTTTGAATGGGGTTTAGCAACGTGTGTTTCCATAAGGAAGGGACAACACCTGAGTATAGGGAGGAGTTCCAGATTTCAAGCAAGGGGTTAATAACTAGCGGGGCAATCTCATTCAGGATCAGAGCCGGGGCTGGATCCAGTGGAGAGCCTGATTTGCATTTTAAAAATAGATTCAGGGCATACTCTTTAGTGAGTGGTTTGAAAGTTGTAAATGCTTTTGTACAGGTGGTGTCAAGATCTGAGGTAACTTCTGTACAATTCTGAAGGATTTTTGCCGTAATATTGGCAATTTTTTCAGAAAAAAGTCTGATAAGCCTTCACTAAGTGCTTGGCAGGGGGTGACTGGAGCGAACAGAGCAGTGGGATTAGTAAACTCTTTAACGATGTTGTGTTGTCATTCACACTTTACTTCGACCCACCACACAACATGGCATAATGACCTGATCACTTGGCCCATTGGCCCCATTCACTTTGAGAGACTGCATAAATTCTGTTACATTGTTTACATTAAATGAAAAATAGTTCCTTTCTCTCCTGAGAAACACCTAGTTCAAAGTTTGTTGTGTTTTATTTCTCTAAAGGGAACTTTAAATACTAACTATTTATTTTGCCTGCACTTCGGGTGCACAGTTAAATTATGATTTGGTTTTCGTCTCCTTTGGAAAATTCCTGTTATTGGAGTTTAGATGGCATTATATCTTTGTAGCAGCCTTTTATTTGAGCGAATAATTAGGTGGTGATTTATTCTTGACACAACTGACAGACTTGTTATTTAGCAATATCACAAGTAAAACAGCCACGTCAGAAACATGGCGTGCAGCCTGCATTATAAATTTCCCGGAAGCAAACCCTCACACTAGCTCTGTTTGCCACACAAAATCAGATGTTTTATCCTGGTTCCTTGTTCAATGTCCTGCTGTAAGCAAGTTGAAAACAAAATGTTTAGCGCGCTCTGTTGGATCTAGATTCTGAAACCAGCTCTCAGATAAGCTTGGATATATCCATCGAAATAGGCCTGCATACCTAGTTCCCTAATTAACCTCACCTCAATGGTGTGATCAAATCAAGTTCACACTAAATTGGCATGCGCACCCTTCCTCTAAATGTATTGTTTCTTCGTTGTTACAACAAATCAAGTGAGAGCAAAATGTAGAATAAATATTAAATTCCAAAGATAAACTCAAACAGGAGCATAACATGGAGGAAGTGAATTGCTGGAATCAACTTGAGTTTGTACGAGTCAATTGATCTTGGAGTAGTCTATTGTAGCTTTTTAGCTCATTCATGCCATTTTAGAAACAGCTAGCAAGAGGATATGACCCAAAAAGGACCAATCAGACAGAATGGCTAAGCCACCTTCTCTCTGAACAAAAACAGATTTTTGTGGTATGGTAACAGGGGGCACCTTGCCTGCTTTGCATATTGTTTGAAGTGTTTCTATTTACTCTGTGACTCACACTTAATTAAATGTGCCTCAAGTAGACTGAGAAATACAAAAGAATTATGAATTAAATGCCTTAATTAATCTCAGCCACTGGTAATTAGTCGGACTGCATCCCAGTGCTTCATTTGTTACTCCCCATGTCCAGATTGACCTGCCAAGCCACATTCTCTCTGAACTGGAGCACCAGCAAATGGTTTCGGCATAGTTGCAAGTGTATATGTAGGGGGACCTGGTCCGGTAGTCAAGATTGGACGGTATGCAACCTTTACAACGCAACTTTTACCACGCAGTGCTGTTACAACGCATGTATTACAACGAAAACCATTACAACGCATTACACTGGGGGGCGCTCTAGGATAAGGAATAGTTTTAATGTACTATCCAACACCTTCCCTAGTGTCCACGGGGACTGGAGTTGGAATAGTAAATTAAACTTTTCACTATCCAGCACCCCCAAGTGTAATGCGTTGTAAAGGTTTGCGTTGTAATACTTGCGTTGTAACAGCATGCGTGGTAAAAGCATGCGTTGTAATGTCATACATCCAGATTGGACTGTTCCTATTGGAGCAGGACAAGGTTGATTTGCACAAGGTGGGTCTCTTTCTAGAAATGCACAGTGCATAAAAAACAATGGTCTGAAATGAGGTCCACGCAATTTCTGACCGCCAGCGCTGAGTACCAGTCCGATTACAGCATTCTTACTCAGAATATAAATACTTCTGAAACAAATGTCCGCACCAATGGCTGAGATGATTTCAAGTATCCCTTTCAATCGCTTTCATCATCTTGTTTTTTTGTATGGACTACGAGGCACACGGAATGTGTACCACAAGTATGTGGTGCAGTTACTGCCCTCCTGACAAGTTCTTTCCTCTGTGCCTGCATCTGCAATAAAGTGCAAAGGCCAAGCATGTTCTGTCACCCTCATACACTGGTAATTACTCTATGTACATTGCATTGCATAATCGTTTTCTTGTGTTACTCATGAGAAAGAGTTGCCAACCATATGCAAGTTAGTCTTGTAACAACCTAAAAATTGAAATTCCTACCAGAATTGCTAGGCTGTATCTCCTTCAAACAGCAACACTAACAGTCCGCTTTATATTTCATGTGTGATGGACTTCACCACTGAAGTGCAGAAGAGTATATATGTCACAGTATGTTTGAGGTCCCCATCTTGGATGACAATACCATTTAAGGCAACTAAGTCAGACAGTACAAAAAGTGAAGTCTGGCTGCCGGAAGGCCATGTGTAGTGAAGGATGGTTGGTGGGCAATACGGGGCTTGTTTTAACTTTTTGGCCAGGGCTGACTTTGGTTTCGTGTCGGGTACTGGATCAGGGAGCTCCTTGCTTTCTCTGTAAAGTATTTCTTGAAAAACACACCCACCTGCATGACCGACTTCATTAATTTAGGTAACAGTAGCATAAATCATGATCAAATGCAGATCCTAATCTTGTCATTCAAAATGGAGTCATGGAGGATCTGATGGTTGTTCCATTATTGTTGCGTGTACCAAATTGTGGTGCTGCTCTTTTTCTCCTCAAATTAGGTGGACTATAATCTTTGCCTGCTTCAGGCATAAATTAAGAGACTCATAAAACAAACAAACAATTTAGGGTTCATTAGGGATGCTGCTTTTTCACTTTGTCATTGTAGTACTGATTAGTTTGATTGTTTACAGTACTTTTAGGATAATATGTTTATGTTAATTGTGTGTAAATATTGATCTGTCCACCGTATGTAACCTTGCTATGTATTATCTTATTTTACAATTTGACATAAATCATTGATGTTTCTTCCATTTTGTTTAAGTGCCTTGAAGCTTATTCAGAACGCCATTGTTTTAACAGATTATTCTGAAATGCCAAATATTTGTCCTTAAAATGCGTTACCATACCTTGTGAACTAGTAGTGACTATTCTGTGATTGAAGATGACTTGTGATTAGTTGGTGTGTTCACTTAAGCATACTTGCACTTGTAGGTTATTATCATAACCAGGGAACTCAATACTCCGCATGTTCTGTCACAGCTTTTACAAGAAATCTAACACTGTGATAGTATACTCCATCCACGCTTTGTTTGTTTTCACTATTTAGCCATATCAGTAAATACATTTCAAAATCTCCATGAGTGCACCAAAGATTAACATTCTGGAATAGCCTGATTGCTCTGACAGGTGCCCAGTGCTCCACACTGTCATGGCGCCTCAGCTTCCCCCTCACCAGCAGTGCTATGTCTGGGAGCGCCAGACGGATGAGTGCCACCTGCTTGAGATATCTTTGCCACTGCGGTTCACGAGACCGTACGTCAAAGTTAGCTCTCTCTGTGCCTGTATTATGGGTAAAGATAACTACTGCTTGCGCCACCCCTGTGTGCGTGTGTGTGTCCAGCCACGCATGTGTGTGCGCACAGACTGTACCCACTCACACACAGAACCAAACACAAATACATCAAATCATCTCCCTCTTTTTACATGAATACGCACACGTCAGTGCCACATCTTCGTTACATTACCTCATGTGTTTATCTGTTTATTGTGCTCTCGGTGTCATCACACCCTGAATGCTTGCGCAGCGGAAGCGCGCTAGACGCACAGAAGACGTCAGGTGTCGCGCGCAGCACAAGGCTCATACGGGCAGTCACTGAATGTATAAGTTACACGCGACCTGTTGTTAACAAAAGGGGACGTTTTCTGCAGTATGACACCATGGGTAAAGAGAGGAAATGAACGAAGTGTCGCAGTGCTTGCCGGCTAAACATACATTGGGCTCATTTATGATCTACATATATGGATGGACTCCGCCTCATAATCACAGTCCACTTTCCTATGACAGGAGTGTGTTGTAAAAGCAGTAATATTGTAATTTAATATTTGCATTAAAATGTAGCACAACATTTACCACAAATAAAGACGACCAAAGGCCCGACAATCATTTTCTGGGTTACAAGCAGTGGTCGAAGTGGGCGGGAACGGCAGGGCAGGGCGTGCCCCTACTTCTTTAATTCTGTAGATTCAGTTCCCCTACTTTTTTATTATGAACATGCGTCCCTGGACGTCAGAAATATTCTGTTCGTAGACGGGCGGGGAGAAGAGAAGGAAAAGCTCTCTGTCTCCTACTTCCTGCCCAGACAAGACAAGGAAGGTGTCCGCTTCTGCTCAGCCCTGGCAGCTGCCCCCTCTTTCTTACTCATATTCCCTCTCATTCTGTCTAACTCCTTCTCACTTTTCCGAAAATCATAAATCAAGAAATGGTTTTCACCGTCTCTTCCTGTCGTCCGTTTGTACCCCTGTGAAATGGATGCAAAAAAGAAAACCACTTTTGCTGGAAATGCCGTTTTGAAATGTTTCTATTCCAAAGTGCGAAATAAAATGTCCAAACTTTCTTTGAACAGCATAGTTTTCCTCCAGTACCTCCTACCTGGAGGCAGGGCCGGCGCTAGGCATGGGCAGTGTGGGCAGCTGCCCAGGGCATGGCACTCTGCCTGCCAGGATGGGCCCCCCCACAATGGCAATCAACACCCCACTAGTCCTCGTGTATGTCTGCCAATCAGAGTGAAAGAAATGCTTCACAAACGGGCTCATGGGAGGGGCCCCCCTCCTGGGGCCTCTAAGGGATGGTGTGGGAAGGCCTAGGGGAGGGTACACCTCTCAGGCAGCCAGTTCAGAGACTCGGCAGGGCGCCCATTGTCAGCACTTTAGCCCACACAGGTTTAACTCAGCCCCCCAAGCAATTCTCACACCTTCAGCTCGAAATGGGCTGTACAAGAGTTGCTTGGGGTGGCTGAGAAGAGGAGCTGTGGCCCAAGTGGAGTCTGCACAAAGCAGCTTCCCTGAGATCAGAAGGTGTCACTTATGTAGATTTCAGGGGCCTCCCACATTCCCTTTTGCCCAGGGCCCCGAAAATCCTAGGACCGGCCCTGCCTGGAGGTAATGCAATACCTGGTTGATGGGTGGGTTGGAAAACGAAATGTGTACGGCGGCTTTGTGTTCACAAATGTGGTCTTTTGAAACCATACTGCTTACGTTTTGTAAGCATATAAGCAGTGGACATTGAAATGGGTCCTTTCTGGGCCCTGTAGTTATGTCCTTAACTTTTCAGGCAAAAATTCTCGTTGATTTCTGAATAATGACTGTAAAAGCGTTAAGTTCAACATGTTCCTGCTTACATTTTACATGCTTTATTAAATCTTTCATGCCTTATGAGTGTTTGCTTTTTCCAGGATGTTGTTACCTTTTCTTTTAGGCAGCATATTGCTCTTGCCTAGTGTGCAATTTGAATTGAGTCGCATCCAGTTATTTATAGCAGGTCAAATTGGATTGTAGCTGAAGGCAGTATGAGTTTCTCTCAGTGGGGCAGTATGGTGTTCAGTGAGAGAGCAGATGTAGCACTGGGGGCAGAGCTGCTAAATTTAGAACTGTGGAACTAGGTTCAGCTATCATCAACAGTCCCCCAGACCACTCTCCTGAGGGAGCACATTCCCATGGCAGACCTTAGAAGGCACCAGAAAAGCCCTGGTGTGTTGGCACCAGCAGGAGGACCCTAGCAATGGCAAGTGTGGGTTCACCTTGAAGGCTTGCCCACCACAATCCATACTGAAGTTCACCTCCAGACTTGCGGGCAGGCCTACGAAGTAGCAGACCCTAGAGCAACAGTGACTCTGTCACTGAGGTCACAGGACCCCTGAGAAGAGCTGGCTCTTGGGCGAGGCGACTGGTGTGACCGCAAGGGGCGCTGACTTTGAGTTGGGGTGTCGTATATTATGGTTTTAAAAGCACTTGCTGCCTCCTTCCTGGCCACCAGCTATTTTCTGCAATAATAAAAATTTCATGATAACTCTGATGAATAAATTTCTTCCTAGAGCGAGATCGGAGATTTGTCTTGTGGAAGTTTTGACTCATGGAAAGATAGCGAAGAGGGTTAATGTGCCTGCTGCAAAGAAAATGTACCAGGCCCATCACAAAGTGCACACATTGTAAATAGGTCAGTGGGTTACTGCTTTTGTCAGTGAGATCCTTTTGCTATTTGCAGTTTATAAGTTAAAATCCTAACAAAGAACAGTGAGCTATTAACGTTCATCTAAGAGCTGAATACAAATTACAAGGTATAAACTAGAGCGTTATGGTTTTTTCCCTAAGTCTTTGATTATCCTAATGTTGCAAAAAGTGTTATTTTTTATACAAATCAATAATGTTTTTTAAAGAGAACCCCCAATCATGGTATTAAGTTTTACATTCTGAGTTTGTGTTTCTCCAGGCCAATCACTATTAAACTATACTGTCTACTAGTATGGTTATCATGTGACTCCTACACCTTGTAGTCCTTTGTCTTATGTAACATTTCCTATACAGTCATTTACACACGTAAAATTGATTGTCTCTGTGTATATGGCTGCCGACAGAAACTCCATGGCTCGGAAACAAATGGCTCGTGTTTCCACTTAATTTTTGGGACATTCTGTGATTAAAATAAATTCACAAAGTGGAATATGTTTCTAATGTCAATAGCTCATATTAATCGTTAAATAATCATGTGTATCCATTGGTTGAATTACATAACATAATAAGCTGTAACTGGTCAGTGAAATGCCACACAAATACTAAAGATTGGGATGTTTTGCGCATCCTTGCCACACCTCTAACTCCGCCCACTGATCCAATCCTCAGGTTATTCCCGCCCTCTGATTCTCCGCCCACAGCTCCCCTACTTTTGTTTCCCCACTTCGACCACTGGTTACAAGGGTGATTTGAGCAGCTGCATGCTCTGAATGCTGTCAGGCTGCATTTAGCTGCAGCTGCAGGCTCCTACCTCTCCCCAGCACAGTGGCGCCCCAAGAAGCTGGGCTGCCTTCAGTGGGAAGACATGAAATGACCTGATGACAGCACTTGGCTTCTGACCTTACCTCACATTTTTTAGGAATGGTCAATCAAGAAAGAGGAGAAGACAAGACGGACTCGGAAGTCATTGAAGGACTCAATCAAGGCGCCTAGTTACCCTCTTTAAAGACAAGAAAATACGGGGCAGATTTACAATAACTGGCGCATCCCTCATATCAGCAGGCATGCGCCAGTTATTGTGCGCCGCAGCTCCGCAACCCTGGATGCGCCGCATTTACAATGCGGCGCACCATGGGGCAAAAACGGCAGAGATGCGTCACACATCTGTGCCGTAAAAGCGGCGCATTGCTGGAGTTGCATCGCAAGCGTGACGCAGCTTCAGCAATGCAATGGGGGGCCCTATCTCCACAATGCTGCGTCAATCCTTACGCCTGATTCAGGCAGGCGCAGGGTTTTGCGCAGCATGGGCCCAAAAGTGACTGAGTGAAGTCTTGTAGATTTAACTCAGCCACTTTTAGGAGGCGTTCCTGCGCCGGATTCCCCCCCCCCCTGCGATGGAACGCCTCCTTCTGGCGCAGGGCTTTACAACGTGACGCATCTGGGAGATGCGTCACGTTGTAAATACCCCGCACCATGGCGCATCTTTTGCGCCGCGGCTGCGTCACAAAAGTGACTCAACAGCAGCGTAAAAGAGGCGCAGGGGGCTTGTAAATCTTCCCCTGAATGTTTTAAAAATTCTCTTAGCACTAGACATTCGAACAGAGATGCAGCTCAAATCCTGGTGCGCACACTTGTTACAGAAGTATTTTTATTCTGAGTAAGAATGCTGTAATCGGACGGTACTCAGCGCTGGCGGTCATCATGGTGCCGCATATGCATCAGGCCAGAAAGTAGAAAGGCTGAAATTTCACCTGATGGGTCAGCCCAGCCCACAGAACCATGAGCATGACGCACAATTTCTATTTCTATACGGAATTTGTTAAGCGCACGGTCACCCAGGGGTTTCATGGCGCTGAAGAAAACAGATGGTAGATGGTAAGTGAGGGGGCAGATGGTGTAGTGCTCTAACCATACGCTTGTTTGAATAGCCAGGTCTTCAAGGCTCGTCTGAACTCTGTCAGCTTGGTACAGCTACGGATGGACAAGGGCAATGAGTTCCAGGTCTTTGGGGCGAGATATGCAAAGCTGGATCCGCCGAGTCGTTTCTTTTTAAAAGTCGGCACCGTGAGGAGGGACAGATGGGTAGAGCGAAGCTCGCGGGTAGGTTCATGTTTGTTAATGAGTTGGTTGACGAACCTGGGGCTCTTTCCGTGAAGAGCCTTGAAGATTATGCAGCCTGTCTTAAAAGTGATCCGATGGGTAATGGGAAGCCAATGGAGGGAGGCCAACAAAGGTTTAGCTGACTTCCTGCGATTGCTCTTGAATATTAATCTGGCTGCTTGATTTTGAGCAATCTGCAGGCGTTTAACGATGGTGAGGGGGAGGCCCAGGTAGGTAGAATTGGAGAAATCTAACCGCAAGAGAACCAATGCGAGCACCACCTGGATGAGAGCAGAGTGGGTCAGCAGATGAGCGATTTTTTTAATCTTTCTTAACTGAAAGAAGCAGGAGGAGATCACAGTTCCGACCTGGGTCTTCAGTGAGAGATCGACGCTAAGAGTGACCCCGAGGCTTTTGGCAGACTGGGAGGGGAATGGAGGTGTGCCCAACGAGGATGCCCAAAAGTGAGGCCCCCAACTGAGTGCGCTGTTACTAGGGAGTACTAACTCAGTCTTTCCTGGGTTCAGCTTAAGGTGGTTCCGATCCATCCAGCTCTGAATGTGCAGCATGGTCTTTTGAAATTCCTCGACGGAGTCCGGGGAGTTGAGGGGAAATACCAGCTGCAAATCGTCTGCGTAGTTAAATATGAAGACTTTTCTGTTTTTCAGGGAGTGCAGTAGGGGTTTGAGATAAAGATTAAAAAGGAGGGGGGACAGTGAGGAGCCCTGTGGGACACCGCAAGTGGTTGGGAGTGTGGGGGCTGTGAAGTTCTCCAGCTTTACAGCCTGGGATCTGTCCGTCAGGAAGGACTTGATCCAAGAGAGAGCCGCGCCGCTGAGGCCGGCTTGTTCGACACGATGTAATAGTATGGTGTGGTCCACCGTGTCGAACGCGGCCGATAGGTCGAGCAGTACGAGGGCCTGATGGATTCCATTGTCGGCATTGGTCCTTAGGGTGTTCTGCACGGCGAGGATCACCGCCTCGGTGGAGTGTGCCTGGCGGAATCCCGCTTGGTTGGGTTCCAAATAATCTGATGTTTCGATGAAGTTGGATAAGCAGCTGGTTACGTAAGCTTCCAGTAGCTTTGCACCGTAAGGGAGAAGGGAAATGGGGCGGTAATTAGAGAGGTTGGAGGGATCGGCACCTGGTTTCTTAATAAGAGGGACCAGGGTGGCATTTTTGAAGGAATCGGGTACTATTCCTCGTGATAGGGAGGTGTTCAGAATAGGGAGTATGCCCTGGGGGAGTGCAGCATAGACTTCTTTCAGAATATGCGGGGGACAGAGATCGTTGGGTGAACCCGATTTTACTCGGTTCATTAGCTCCAGTAATTTAGGTGGATCAATGGGGGGGATGTCCTGAAGAGTGTTAGGATTTCTACAGATATCCGGGTCATCTGCTACAGCATAGTTGGTTTGAATGCTGTTTTTTATGATGTCAATCTTCTCCTTGAAGAAGTCGTTAAGCAGGTTGCACATCGTTTGTGAAGCAGGTTGAGAGGGAGAGGTTCTGGCGTCATTGCATAGGTCGTTGACAACTCTGAAGATTTCCCGTGATTTGTTTTTGGCGTTAGAGATTTTATCAGAAAAGAAGGAGGCTTTGGCAGATAGGATAGAGTCGTTGTAATTTTTGCGGGCTGTCTTGTATAGTGCTCTGTCTGTGGCGTGGTAGCCGTGTCTCCACTTCCTTTCTAGTTGACGGAGTTCTAGTTTCTGCTTTTTTAGGTCAGCAGAAAACCATTTGTGGGCGTCCATGCGACGGGCGCGGGAGAACTTGGTGAGGGGAGCATGTTCATTGCATGCAGAGGAGAGCCATTCGGTATGTGCTTTGTCCATCAGATTGATGTCTGGTCCCTGGGTAGGGATGGAGTTGGTCAGGGTGGAGAGGAAATCTTGAAGGTTTAGGGATCTCCATTTCCTGACCAACCCTCCCAGGGGCGCTTGGTTGTTTAGGTGACCCTGAATGGTAATAGAGAATTGCAATAAGTGGTGGTCAGACCATATGCATGGTGAGGCCGTAGGACAAGAGGTAGAAATGTTGTGGGACCAGATGTGGTCTAAAATATGTCCTTTTTCATGGGTGGGGATCGAGACATGTTGGTGGAGGTTTAAATTGGAGAGGAGTTCAAAAAGTTCTGTGGCGTGAGGCCCAGCTTCCGGGTTGTTGTACCAATAATTGAAATCTCCTATGACCATGACCTTGTCATAGTCGACGACTAGACCTGCTATTTGCTCAGACAAGGAGGTAGGAAAGGAAGGCATAGATGTAGGTGGCCGGTATATCAAAGCTAGCGCCATGGTGCCTGTCTCGGTGTCGGATTTGATGACTAGGTTATCCGTATCTGGTAAGTCTAGGGGAGGTAAGGTGGTAAACATGAGGTCTTTATGAATGATCGCGGCAACACCTCCTCCGACTTTTCCTGATTTTCTATTTGCAGACAGGATGTAATAATCTGATGGTAAAGCCGAGAGTATATCTGGCAGGGAGTCTGTAGTGAGCCATGTCTCAGTGACAAAAAGTATGTCAGGGCTATCCGCTTTCAGGAGCAGGAATATATCTAGTTGGTGTTTGACCAGGGATCTGGTGTTAAGATAGAGACATCGGAGGGTCCGGGAATTAGGTTTAGGGGGGGGCTTATTATTTTTAGAGCTTAGAGATAAGATAGGGGCCGATTCCTGTGAGTGATGGTGAGAAAGAATGTTGCTTGCCTTGAGGCGGGCGTGAGTGATTGGGTCGAGGGGTTGGAGAGCGGGGTTGTGAAGAGAGTGCAACTCTAAGGGGGAGTACCTAATGAATTCTTCATTATGCCTGGTCCCTGGGCCCGTCCTGGCGCGGACGGGCGCAGACGGGCTTGCCTTAGGCGCGCCTTTGGCGCGCAACCGGCGCTCCCGCTGCGCTCGTCCGCTGCGCTTCCCGCCCAGGCACATGATGAAGGAAGAAGGAGGGGGCGTGGCCTCAAGGGGGCGTGGCTAGCGAGCACGCCTGCGATGGCGGCCGCTGAGATGACAACAAACAATTGCCACAGCAGCGTTCGATCGGCTGCGTGGTAGAAAGGCTAAATACAATGCTCAGGTATGCTTTTTCAAGTTATCAATTCAACAATTAAAAGCAGTTTACACAATTTAAAAGCGAGATAGCGTACCTCCAGAACCCGGCTTCCGCCTCAGGTCTGGGAATCTGGATTCTGTGAGAGCTTCTGAAGCGGCGCTTTATAAAGGGGCAGGGGGCGTGGCCTCAAGGGGGCGTGGCTAGCGAGCACGCCTGCGACGGCGGCCGCTGAGATGACAACAAACAATTGCCACAGCAGCGTTCGATCGGCTGCGTGGTAGAAAGGCTAAATACAATGCTCAGGTATGCTTTTTCAAGTTATCAATTCAACAATTAAAAGCAGTTTACACAATTTAAAAGCGAGATAGCGTACCTCCAGAACCCGGCTTCCGCCTCAGGTCTGGGAATCTGGATTCTGTGAGAGCTTCTGAAGCGGCGCTTTATAAAGGGGCAGGGGGCGTGGCCTCAAGGGGGCGTGGCTAGCGAGCACGCCTGCGATGGCGGCCGCTGAGATGACAACAAACAATTGCCACAGCAGCGTTCGATCGGCTGCGTGGTAGAAAGGCTAAATACAATGCTCAGGTATGCTTTTTCAAGTTATCAATTCAACAATTAAAAGCAGTTTACACAATTTAAAAGCGAGATAGCGTACCTCCAGAACCCGGCTTCCGCCTCAGGTCTGGGAATCTGACAAATGACAATGACCCTCTCAATCAGAATGTGCAATTGGAACACCAACTCGTTTTCAAATAGGTCTGCAGTTTACATCCATTGGCAACAGTGCTACTTTATAGATATTTTATATTCTTTGCAGTGCCAGTACTACTCTGATAATGCGTGAAAGCTTTTTCTGCACGTTATGCTCTGTAACATTCAATGCAAAAACTGTTTTCAAACATCCTGCAGGTTGAAAGTACTAAAATACTGGTTTGTCTTTGTTACGATTCGCTGAGTCCATGATTAGCGATAACTGGAATGGACTGCGCTGGGTATCTGTAGTCCAAATTATTTTGCAAGGTGATTCCACCATCTCTGAAATGCTTTTTTTTCAACTTGCACCATGCACTTTCATGTTTTTTTAACTTGCACCATGCACTTTCATGTTTTTTAACTCGCAGAGTGCACTTTCGTTTTGTTTTTTTACTTGTTCCATGCACTTTCATGTTATTTAACTTGCATCGCCATGTACATTCATGTGTTTTTGACGTGCACCAGGCATTTTTATGTTTTTAGGTCGGGCATTCGAGACCTCTTGTATATACTTTAGTATATACTTTAGTATGAATACTTTAGTATATACTTGTATGTGTATGTACTTTGTGGGCTCTGGAGATCTACTCTAGGACTTGTTTGCTTCCGCTTAGGGACTTTTTTCTGTTCAACTGCCTCTATTTAACTGTCTTGATAGAAAACGACTAGCAGAGGTCAGTAAAATATCGGAATTGCTTTCTTGAGGGACTTTCTTTTTTTAATTTTTCTGGCAACTGTCTCTATTTAACTTTTTTGTTAGAAAACGACCAGCAGAGGTCAGTACAATACCAGAATCACATTAGCATTCTCTAGATTCCAGTCCATATACATTGTCCACCATGAGCACATTAATATTTTTTTCAAATCTTCTACTTTCAGAGATATGACCACCGAAGGCCCTGCTTTCATATTAAAAACAGAGCTTTGGACTATACCATTTCCAGCTGAAAGGCAATATTTCTCTCCATGTGTTCCCATACCTGGCGTATCAAGCAGTTTGGTGCTGACTTTCCCTCCATGTTAAAGAACAGTAGATTTTTCAGCACTAAGGCTAATGTGCTACATAGCTAAATACATATAAGGTCCCAAAGGCGAGACCAATTGCATTGCAAATACTTGTTTTTTTACCTTGCACCATGCACTTTCATGTATTTTTGACTTCACAGTGCCTTTCATGTTTTTTAACTTGCACCGTGCACTTTCATTTTTTTAACTTGCACCATGCGCTTTCATTTTTTTTTAACTTGAACCATGCACTTGCATGTTTTTTGCACTGGGGATGCACCTATTGAAATCGTTGCGTTCGATCCGTATCAATGAGTAGTACCTGCTTCAGAATACACTAGGCAAAGTCTTGAGACAGGAAAGCATGTCTATACTCTTGTAAACTAATTGTGTGTCTCTGGAATTCAGTACAGCTATTGATTGCATTCTGCAAACCTGATAAGAACGAGGTACGAGGTGAATGGAATGCCAACTGTAATGCTTGTTGCATCCACAGACAGTATTTTTCCTAGTTTTTCAATGAGACTTATGCACAATGTTTAGAGACTGAACTTTACAAAAGTTACCTAACAAATATTTTTCTCATTTCATTACCTATTCCGAAAGGCAAGGTGTCGAAGCATGACAGGCAATTCAGTCTTCAGACAGTTAACAAACACATATCACACACTGATCCTCCATGGACTTTGTAAAAAGGCTGTAAACTAGTCCTGTACCTAATGTGGGTAGCTTTTAAAATTAGTACTAGGCTGTCAGATTTAGAGAGGCCAGTTGCAGGGGGTGCAGGCAGGTGCATTTATAGGATATGCTGGAAGAATGTTCCACTCTTTGAATTTGTGAGGCCCTGTGCAATGCCCCGATTACTACCAGTGATCTTCATTAATCCGAGTGTAGACTTCCTTGCCAAAGGGTTCCTATCCCTCCCTTCTCTGTTTAGATATCGGATTCTTGCTTTTGGTACTGAGGCTCGGTAGTCGAACAGGAAGTGTGTTGTGTCTCTTCTTATAGTAGTGCTAACATTCCCAAAAGTGTCTAAACCCTAGCGAACCATTTGGTTACTAGCATGGGAAAGCAATGGAGTTTCTTAAAATAACCTTCACCCACCAAAAGATACCTTGGTGGCATGCTTCATCATCGGGTTCTTCCGCTGCGGCATGGGGCGTGCTAAAATGACGGATATGTGGGAGCACTTTGAATTGAAGTAAAGTTATGTGTATTGGTGTGAGAGTGGAAGGGTCAGGAATGAGTGAATTAAAAAGTACCTGGCTTTATGGAAAAACTAAACTTTAATTCTCCTTATAGATGGTATTAATAGACTTCTGTGCAAAACATTTGGTAATTGCCCACTTGGTGGTATTCTTCACAGAACGAATAAGCAATTAGGTCCAATTAAGAAACCTAAAAAGTTAGAATATTACCAAGTAGATATTGAACGAATGTTTTACACCGAAGTCTATTAATCCAAAACACCTAACAGGCTAACAGCACTAGGCAACAGTCAGAGTGGTAACATGGATCATTGTATTTGGTCCTGAAGAAGAACCATAAGGGTAGGCTTCGAAACATGTTGACCAGTGAAGGAGCTGCTCATTAAAGCTTTATCCCTCCTCTTTCCCCACTTATTTAACAATACCAGCTTTAGGGAGCATTAAGGTTTAGTTTTTCCATAAAGACAGGTATTTTTTATTCACTCATTCCTGACCCTTCCACTCTCACAACAATACACATAACTTCACTTCAAAGTGCTCCTATGTAACCTTCGGTCGCAATACGCCCGTCCTGCAGCGGGCGGGAAAAACCCGATGATGAAGCATGCCACCAAGGGACCTTTTGGTGGGTGAGGGTTATTTCAAGAAACTCCATCGCTTTCCTATGCTATGTTACCAAATGGTTCGCTTGGGTATAGTCACTTTTAGGAAGGTTAGCACTCTGAGTGGACTCATTTTGTTTTTTCATAGCTTACATAGGATATTGAGTCCATGACTGATATATCTATTCACTCCCTTCTTTGTTTCTTGATCTTCTTACAGTAGGTCAGGGGTGAAGGAGGTCAGCCATGTTAGAGAGGGATGGGAACGGTAGAGCGCTGAATTGCTTGGAGTGTTCTGTGGGGAGCTGAAACTCACTACGTCAGTAATGTGGAGAGAGGAAGACATACAAGGAGGTAATTATTATTTACTTCTTTATTTAGGTTTAGAGTAATGTGGAAAACCAAAATAACAAAATGTGCCAGTCACTACTCTGGATGCCACTCGCCCCTTGAACCAACAGAATGATTATACCAAATGCTTGGTGTCGAACACTATAAAACATCTCAGCACCTGGAATTTGAAAACAAACTTGCCCCAAAAATGTTGACACAAGTCCCAAATGCACACACAAGTAAGCTGTTTGGAACATTTCAGGACTGAATGAGCTTTGCAGAGTTCTAAATAATATTCTATATATTTTAATGGGGAAACATCCTTTACAACGGAACCGCTACAATGTGGTACCGTTACGACGCAGTCTTAACAATGAAAGTCGTTATAACGATTTTCGCTGGAGGGCGCTCTAGGATAGGGGATAGTTTAATTTACTATCCAACACCTTCCCTACTATCCACGGGGACTGGTGTTGGAATAGTAAATTAAACTATTCACTATCAGCCCCCCAACGCAAGTCGTTGTAACAACTTGCGTCGTTAAAACTGCGTCGTAAAGGGACGCGTTGTAACGGTACGCATTGTACCGTCATACATCCATTTTAATGTATATGGCGAACAAGACTTGCCCGACTTCTTACTTCAAGTAATTTTTTATGTTGCAAAGCATGAGCCCACACCAGAGCTGGACTGGCCGTAGCAGGCACCGGGCATTTCCCTGGTCGGCCGCCAGGGTGGGGCCGTTTTTGTTACAGGGTGCTGGCAATATCGGCCCCTTGTAACAAAATCGGCTGAAAACGGCCCTAGAAAACAGCTCGGACACATACCCCCTTACCCCTCCCCAGGGGCCAGCTGAGCAGTTTGCCATGGCCAGTTTCAGTTCCCAGTCCGGCCCTGGTCCATGCACACACCGGCTCATGATGGGGACAAGTCTGCTGCCAGAAGCCCCTGTACATCCCACGGCCCTGCTTTTATTTGTACAACTTTTTCACTGAATGTTTATGGATAACAACCATTCCTAAGTTTTGTTGAATGTGTTTATTTTCACAAATATTAATTGTGTGGGGACAAACACAGTTTTTATTCTTGAAAGTGCTGTGTAAAGGGGAGAGAGGCCAATAGGGTTGTCTTTGACTCATTATTTTCATCAGGAGTATGTACATTTTTTGTTTGGAAAAAGCCAAATGAACCAAAGCATACAGTGAGCGTGACTTAAACAAAGTGAAATTTATGTGCAAAATTTGTTCCATATTCAACAAAGATAGAGGGCTGGAAGAGCCATAGGGAAGGTTGGCAAACGGTGCTACAAAAGTATGGCGTCATAAAAGGCTGGACCCCTCTGATATTAGAATTGTGATCACTCGTTCAAGAGAGCAGCCAAAATAAAATCAAAAAGGCAACGTACCACACAATGGGCTGTGTGTCAGAGATCAGAAAAAGCTCCCAGAAACTAAGGGGAACCAAGAACTTAAAAACCATCACCTCAAGGCAGGACCTAGCAATGGCAGCAAAGAAGCATAAGCAACTTGAATGGGACAACAAAAGAAAAATTAATGAGGCCGAGTGGATCAAAATGTTCAATTTAATAGCAGCTAACAAACACCAACACTTCTTGCATGACATAAACTTCATATGCCATGGGATGAGCAAAAGGGATTACTCGGTATCAACAGATAAATGGGTAATTCATGTAACAACACTTTATACTGAGTACCCAGATAACCCAATGCCCCAAAAATCAAGTTCAGTTTCTACACATAAGGGAAAGGAGGTCATGGCACCATATGTAAAGAAGAAACATCTAGTACTGAACGACTAGGTGGTAATCAAGGTCCTGAAAAAAAATCTGAAAGGACAGCACCTCCAGACCAAACGGTTTGCCTTATTCCCTGTTCAGAAAAGTTCCTCAGTTTTAGGCTTCAATCCTCACTCCGTTGTATGCCGAATGCAAACTACATGAAAACATCCCAGAATCTGGAGGGGTTTCCTAGTCCAGTAGATTTTTAGGAAGGGTGATAACACTGACCTCAGAAATGACAGGCTAATCGCATTGCTGGATATTTAAGGTAAAGCCTATGCATATTACATTACAAGAGCTGGTCAAATGGGCGTCCAATGAGGGCCTGCTGCCTTACTACCAACGGAATTCCGAGTGGGACGATCAACTGTTGATAACATGGTGACCCTCTCCTACTTATTCCATCAAGCCATCACACAAAATACCTTGCCCATTTTTGCCTGCTTTATTGACTACTCCACGGCCTTTGATGGAGTTGTCTGGCCCATACTCTGACAGAAACTTGAAAAGTGGAACATCCCGCCCAAACTACTGAGAGCCATTATGTCACTGTACACTAGGACATGGTTCTGGGTCAAGTGCTTCGGAGAGATAGCAACCACAAAAACTAGAATGAATCGTTGGCTAAAACAGGGCTGCATGCTCGCCCCAATTTAAATCAACTTATATACAGAAGATCTGGGCCCGGCATTAATTGACACACACCTAGCTCCCCAAGGATTGGAGAAAAGAAAATCTACCTCATGCAATATGCATATGATCTCGTTCTTTTAGAACATACAAATAGTTTTGGGCTTAAGGGTTTGGTGTATGGGATTACAGAGTTGAGGTATAATGTGCAGGAGCTATGGTTTTAAGGTTAGGATTTAACTGGAGAAAAGGTATCCAGCCGAGGGTATAGGAGTTAAGGGTATAAGGGTTAAGGGTTTGGGGAATAGGATAAAAGGCTTGAGGTATAGGGTAAAGGGTTTGGGTACAGGTTAAAGGGTTACAGGCTTAGGGCGTAGGACGTAGACTGCTGATATGGTGGCATTTGTTGAAGACAGTTTACCCAAAAATGCCACTGTCCCACTTCATACAGAGGCCTTTATCTCTTTGGCCTGCATAGCATCTATGGTACGTCTTCACTCACCTCCATCAACAGCATTCTTTTAATTTCCTAACTAATGAATTCTGATTAGATACTTTGGATGCGACCCTCACTTCCACAGTTTCAGTATTTTTCAGTGTTTTTACATAGATGTCGGCCACTTATGGATCGTACAACCCTTGATCCCTGCTATGTCCTCCTCTGCTCTCATCCCACTGCACCTTCTCACTTTCTCTCCTCATTTTTTGTCCCTCCTCCTTTTTGACAGCTATTAAGAGGATGCCTGTTGTGAATATTATCCTTTGTAGCAGAGTGCCAGTCCTCTGTACGACAAACCTTGCATAAATTCTTGAACACCTGTCACCTGCTAGCCCACTTCTGAGCTTTGAGTTGTGATACACTGCCTAAATTTAAAGTTAGATCACAGTTCTTGTGTACAGAAAATCTTTGTGTTCTATCGCTATACAATGACGACATATTCACATTCACTGTAGAGCACCCTTTGATTACATCACCACTCAACCACCACTTATCATCAACTCATCCCTATCAAATCCTACATTCAAACTAGATATTGCAGTAGTTAACGAGCTTCTTTTATCAAAAAAGGCCACACTCTTGGGCACGCTTACGCATTTCAGACCAATATTGTCTCATACATATTACCTCTCGCTGAGGTTTATTTACTTTAAGGACCTCACCCGTGTTAGTACACATTGATGTCACCAAAAGGTACTCATGAAAAATCTCTCAATATCCTTTCCCGCAATGTCAATGGGGTTTCTCATTAACTAAAAGAAATTGTTTATTGTCAGCTCTTGCAAAAAAGGACAATGGCATAGTACTCTTTCAAGACATGCACCTTTCCCTGGTATAAAAAAGGGATTGGGTAGATACGTGACCTACAGCAGCTGAGTGTTATTTGACACAGAATCGGCTGAAACACACTTGTCCCTAGTAACAATACTTTCGATGCAAAGAACCAAATGGTGAATAACATTTATTGAAAGGAGTTTATGAAAAACAAATTCAAGACACATAGGGGTGCAGTGAATATATTGGTACAAAATAAATGAGCTTGGTGCTCTCTTTCGAGGTGATACACTCAAGTGGTAAATCATGATCAACAGGTGTATCAATAAACACAAGAACAGCACAGACCTTTACAGTAAATTCTCAACAATCATATAGGGGCCGAGTTTTAAAAGTTGATGGCGTTTCAATCCCAATAAAAATGGCGGGATCATCACCAGGACTAAGGGGGATACAACAGGACAGAGAGAGTGACTATGAAAGGTAATGGAGTTGCTTAAGGAGGGGGCCCCTGGTACAAGTGTCAAGTACAAGGTGTCTGGGAATGGCCCCCTTTTAAAATGTGTTCTCTTTCAACAACACCAAGCTGCCAGTCAGTGGTACCAGTGAATCTATTTTTGGGGGATAATTCGAGCCCAGAGATGAAATTGGCAACCTTAAAATCCATACCACACATGCACGTCCCACTGTGGGATGAAAGGAGCTCTATATGGGATACAAGCATATTCGCAGCTCAGGCTATTCCACGTCAGCCTGTTCCTGAGGCTTGTCACCAGGGACTCCCTCATTTACCAACTGCATTACCTTTTATAATCTCTGTGCTGTTGTTGTGTTTGTTGATACAACTGCTGATCACAAATATAGTTATTACCCCAGGTCCCCGGTGATCCTTGGGTCTTCATTGTTGAGATACTATTACCAGGACTGCCCCAACCAGCTCCAAAAAGTATGGAGTTGCAATTGTGCTGAAAAAGTCCTATCATTTAGAATATAAAAAATGTGGTCTGATCCAGAATGGAGATACACATTTGCAAAACTCAGTTTTCTCATAAACATGATCATCCTAGAATCCATTATATGCCCCAAATCAGACAGGGCATGATTTCTCTCCCGTCTTTCAAGAGTCTTTTCATAATTTGGTACCACTGATTGGTAATGACTGGATCCAGGCTTTTGACCCAATTCTAGATAAAAGTGGTCCTAAAAAATGAAATAATACAATTGATGGAGTTTTCCTGAAGGACATACACAAGGCCTAGTTAATGTTTGGAGGTTAATAACTCTAATGAGAAGAACTACTCCTTCCTTTCTGGAGCCCATGTACCCCTCTCTAGAATAGGCTACTTTCTTGTAATAAGTAACCCACTCAATGTTACTAAATCCTGGAATATGCTCTCTCCCACCACTTCACCTTTACTCTGACTATCACCGGTGGCCTTAGTGTGCCCAAACTGTGATGGATGAACGGATGTACATTGAAATGCTGGATGACAACAAAAGGCTGCAAGATCACATTCAATCATTCCAGACAGAGAATAGAGGAATGATTGCATTGAATCATTGAGTGGCATGATGATGAGTGATACAGTCATATACAAAAAGAAAAGTTGAATGGAGAAAATCAAACTAGAAATCATTATCAAATATTGCTAGACTTGTAATACTTAGGGTAGTCTTTCCCCAGAGCTTTTGTATTTTGCCTTCTATTTTGCTGATTCCTTTTGCTGGCCTTAGGGCTTTAAGCACTTTACCACTGCTATCCAGTGCTACAGTGTATTTGCTTCTCCTCCAAACATGGTTACAATGGTGTATACCAGATTGGCATATTGGATAAACTAGTAAGTCCCTTGTAAAGTGGTACAACATATACCCAGAGCCTGTACTGCAAATGCTGCTTGTGGGCTGCAGCACTGATTGTGCCACCCACAGAAGTAGCCTTTCAAACCTGTCTCAGGCCTGCCACTACAGTGCCCGTGTGTGCAGTTTACTAACATTTCAACTTGGCATTTAAAACTACTTGCCAAGCCTTAAGGTCCATTTATTTACATATAAGTTACTCCTAAAGTAGGCCCTAAGTAACCCTAAGGACAGAGTGCTATGTAAGTAAAAGGGAGGCCATGTACCTTTATGTTTTAAACGTCCGGGTAGTAACTAACTGCCTATTTAGTTTCTCACTACTGTGGGGCCTACTTGTCTCATAGGCTAGCATTGGGAATTCCTTCATACACTTTTAAGCTGTAATACCTGATCAGATAAGAGTACTTTTTTCATGTTTCATACATTTTGAATGGTAATGATAAAGCCTCCTTACTGGTAAAGTTGTATTTAACATTACTGTTTTAGAAACATCACTTTTAGAAAATGAAAATGTCTCTGCACTTACATATCTGTGTTCCTGACAGCCTGTCTCCAATACTTGTCTGGGGTGATTGACAGCTACACTTTTTACATTCCCTCTAGACATCCACAACACAGGAGGGATAGATGTGTCCTAGTTACCAGCTACATACATGTGCATTCTGATGGCCTTGCCTGGGCAGGGTGGAAGGAGGGGCTAACACTTCACTTGAATAGGCAGAGTCCTGTCCCCACACAAAGGACTGGTTACCCCCCACAGTTCTCCTGGCAGGCAGGACTGGGTGAAAGGGATACTTGTGCACTTCAGAGAGCTGCTTTGAAGTCACCACCAAATCAAAGGCACTTTTGGGTATAAGTACTAACGCTCTGCCCCCCTAAAATAACAAGATTCTACTGAACTTGTAACTGAAGCTTCTCAAAGGACTCAACTGGACTGCTGATCTGGACTGTCTGCTTTTCTGTTTGTTACTCAGACTCTGCTGAAGGAGAGCTGGGCTTTGCCTTCATTCCAAGTGATTTCCAAGGGCTTTTTGGCTTGGCTCCTGTTGCTTGAGACTCAAAGTCTCTACCCCTGCTCCTGGGCCTGGCTCACTGGAAGTGGGTCAGATACTTGCATATGGACTTCAACTTATCTTCTGTCTGCATGTAGCAGAAACAGCGCAGCACCCAGGTTGTGGGAGTAAAATCTGCGCTTCATATCGTAACCAGTGCTTTGCCTCCAAAGATCGACGCATTGGACAACTTATCGCCACCGCTAGGGCTTGGTGAGATTGATAAACCCCCTCAACTGCGAGCCAGAATTCGGCACATCGCTCAACGCAACTCTACTCTGGCACCCATTTTTGGAACTGACTTCACTGCATGAAGAAGATCGATGCATCCCTTACCAGCGGGCCTCGACATTGATGCATCTCGCTGTCTGCGATCAAGGACAAGTACTTTGTTCATTGGGTCCTGCATGAGTCCTGTAGCTGGCCGGAACTCTATCGTGGTCAGATAGAGCTTTGACTTTACCCCAGTCCAGCATGATCTAAAGAAGTTTTTGTACTGTTTCTTGCTTTTACCCACTTTACTGCATTTATTCCTTTAACTTTCAATACCTCAGCTTATATACACTTGATTTTTGTCATTATGCTCTTGTTTTGTTCAAAATATAATAATCTATTTTTCTAAACCTGTGTGGAGTCTTTTTGTCATATATTCATTGTGCGACTGTTTACTTTACACATTGCCTATTTAGATAAGCCTGACTTATTTGTGCCAAGCTACTAGAGGGTGAGAACCGGGTATCTTTTAGTGTATATTTGGCTTACCCTGGCTAGAGTGGTGGTTCCTGCAAATGCAAATGTGTCATGGTGTGAAAACAAAATGTCTGCAAAAATGTTCAAGAAGCAACTCATAAGACCAAGTGGCAACAGTTAAGACAATTTGTCACAGAACGATGTTGATCATCATCTAAATCATTGTCAAACAGCGCCTCTGGATCGATGTCAAGTGAGAGTGAAGGAAATGATTGTGGGATGTCAATGTTTATCTCAGAAAAGTGTGTGCAGGTTGGGCTGCCTGCTTTCAAGAAACATTTTAGTCGACGAAAGATCAACATGCCAAAGCATCAGTCATTCAAACATTGTCCTAAAATGACACTGAAAGTAAATGGTTGTTCGATACCTTTCATTATCGATAGTGGTGCATCAATAAACATTATGCCTAAAGAGAAATACAATGAATTATGTCAATTACCACAACCTACGCCATTGAAAACCAAGGAGTATACTAGGGCTGCATCGAGGTCCTTGTATAGTCAATTTTCATTTGTTGCAACAATGAAACACAAGAAAACGACGGTACAGGCACCCATCCATGCGCTTCAAAGCACAGTGTCCAGGGCCTAATCACTCAGTTTCAGCACAGCTGCTTACATAGGACCGCTTTCTGTGAAATACAAATGAATGCTCATCACAAAATATAAAGTCAGTTTCCTTCCTTATTTCATGGTTTGGAAAAACTTAAGACTATGAAAACGTAGTTGCATATTAATGAGGACGTCCGTCCTGTTGCTCACACACATGGACAAATTGCTTTTCATTTGCAAGAAGCTGTTACGAAAGAACTTGAATCATTACTTAAGCATGATATTATTGAGCGTTCCATTGGTCAATGGTGTGGGTGTCTCCCATAGTAGTAGTGACCAAAAAGGACAGTGAAGGAGCTGTTCTCATTAACATTGACATGTGTCAATCTAACAAGGCAATTGAACAAGAATGACATCCTAGTCCACACATTGCTGACATTATAATGTAATTAAATGGTGCAAAGGTCTTCTCACATCTTGATTTAAATCAAGGTTATCATCAGTTAGAACTTGAAGAAGATTGCAGGTACATTACAACCTTTTCTACACATGTTGATCTGTTTCAATACAAAAGACCACGTTTTGGTATGTCATCCGCCGCAGATATGTTTCAAGACGTAATTCAGCGTATTATACAGCCTGTCATGAATGTATTCAAATAAAGTGATGACATATTCGGTTATGGAGCTATATCTGTTCTGACAGGAGAATGATACCAGATCCTGCTTGATGAAAAGCACTGTCAAATGCTGATCCCCTGCAACATGTTTTCATGGTGCATTCATTTATTGGCACGGCGTTGTTGCTGTCCCAGGTACATACAAAACATTGACACTATACGTGCTCCATTGAGAGACTTGATGAAAAAGAATGTTTCATTTCATTGACCACATGAATGTGAGAAAAGCTGCAAGAAAATTAAACAAGCCCTTGAGAATGCTACTGAAATGGCATATTTCACTCCGAAGCTTCATACAGAGGTTGCTGTTGATAATAGCCCAGTCGGGTTAAGTGATCCTTGCACATCACAGTGAATATCCAAATGCTTAAAGGCACATTGTGGACTATGCAAAAAGAAGTTTGTCCCAAACAGAACAGCTTACTGACAACCTGAGAAAGAAAGCCCAGCTGTGTAATGGGCTTGGGTACATTTACATGTGTTCCTCTACGGAAAACCTTTTACGATGGTAACTGATCATCATGCTTTACTGACTATTTTGGGAAATCCGAAGGCCAAAATGACTCCAGGGAAAGACCAGAACCCTGCCGACTACTTTTCCAGAGTTCCTATACAAGGTCATACCACTTCATCCAAGACAGCTGAGCCCTAAATCAAATTCCTCGTAAAATCAAACACACCAGCTGCCATTTTGTTAGCCCATATTATCACTGCCACAAGCCATGATAGTGACATGTTAAAGATGAAGGACAAAATTACACATCAGTCATGGAAGCATCACACTCAACCGCTCACCAGTGATGGAGAATGTCAAATGTGCAAAAATGTTCAGAAGGAACGGTCTATACCTAAGGAAGGAGTTATATTTTGAGGGTTGAGAATCTTCATTCCGGAGTGTCTTAGAGAGAAGATAATTAAGATAGCCCATAAAGGACATTGCGGAGTAGTTGCCAACAAAGGAGCTCTGCAAGACTGAGTTTACTTTCCTTACCTTGATGACAGGGTTGAAAAGGAATTAAAGGTCTGTCATTTATGCAACTGGCGTTCTACAAAAAATATTCATCACACCTTGAGCATGTCAGAACTCCTGAAGCATGAATGGGAGAGAATAGCTATTGACTTTTTCATTCCACTTGACAATGGACATCATCTACTGGTGATTATAGATGAATACTTATGATTTCCCCCAATTGAAGATCTTTTATCTACAACTTAATAATGAGTCATTGAAAGACTAGATGGCATCTTTACGACATGGGGTGTTCCAGCCATAGTGAATTCTGACGATAGCCTACTTTTGAATAGTCGAGAGTTCAGAGATTTCTTGGAGCAGTTGAAAATAAAGCATCAAAAGAGCACACCTCTAAGGCCTCAAGCCAACTGACCTAGTGAGCATTTTCATGAGTATGCTAAAGAAAGCAGTGCAGCGTGCCACTATTTAAAAGCTCAATTTGTAAATGGTATTGAATTCTACCAAGAGAGCTTATTGTTCAACACCCCACTCAACCACCAGTGAAAGTCCTGCGACTGATGCATTCCTCCTTTGTCGACCCATAAGAGAATCCTTACAGTATCTCAGAGGTATCTGCCATGGTGTGGAAAAACCAGGTCATTTTGTGATAGATCATTTTGATGTCTCCACAATATGTTTTGGGCCCTTGCCTGTCACGGCTACTTGGCCCATCCAAATGAGTGAGGTACCATTTTTGTCGGTCGACCTGGGGGAACGCTGGGTTCCCCCAGGTCATCTGACAAGCACTATTGTATCAATGCTCGAGTTCTTGCACAGATTGCTGATATTAATCTCACAAAAGAGTCTGTGACTAAGCCACAAGCACCATTTGCTCACAAGAAGAGTCCGAGTGTCTATACTTGTCAATAACTGCCTTGCATTCTTTTCCCCAGAGAGTAATGAAAATGCGGTACCTGAGTTGTTTGATATTCCTGTTTCAAAGAGACTTGATTAGAAACTAGCACCAAATAGGCTGGTTCTTTCTTACAGTTGTTTTTTCTTTGCAGGAATTTTGCTGGGAAGCTGCAGATGTTCAGAATGTCAGAACCATGACTTAACAGGAAGCACCGGGGTCCGGATGTCGAGGGGAAGTCGAACTTGGTTGCGTAGATCATAGAGCACTGAATACACCAAGCCGGGAGTCTGGATGTCGGAGACAGCTGAAGCTTGATGCAAGGATCACAGAGGGCTGGATGCACTGAACCAAGATGCTGCTGAAATGACAGGTAAGTGCCAGCGAGGAACAAGGCTAAGCGAGGATTCCCAGTCGGGAGTGGCTTAAATACCTACTAGCCACACAGGTGCACCATGCATGTGTTGGCACTGCAACTGTTTTTTGTGGATGAAATTGCTCATGCACATGGTTGGGAGCAGAGGTTCACATGTGCTGCGTTTGCAGGAATCGAGATCAGGTTGGTGCTTTGAGCCTCATATACAAGGCAGCAGTTAATTATTGTCTCTTCTTAACAAGAGGGGTTCTTTAACAGAGTAGCAGCAGTGCACAATTCATATTCTACATACATCCAACTTAACATAAGAGCCACCACTGCCACCAGGTAATAAGGCATATACATATGAACATAGCCATTGCTCGCTACTAACATCTAGAACATTAAACACAAAACCACATGGGAGGGCAGCCACCAAGCAGTTCAGCTGTAATCCAGAAGGTTCCTTCCTGCACAAAAACAACCCTGCATGAAACGCAGGAATCCGTTCACCATGGTGCAAGGGTGTTTGCGGTGCTGCTAGGATGCCAAAAGGTGCACCAGCACAGAGAAAAAGACACGCAGCGCCGCTCATCAAGGTAACATGCTGAGCTGCACCGAGTGACGTTTTCATAAAATGCCCCTGATTTTGTACATAATGAAAGTAGCTGCATTGTATTGTATTGTAATTGCAATTATATAGCGCTTACTACCCCTGACGAGGCATCGAATCGCTTTTTCGGTGAGTAGCACGCTACTCTGGGACATTAGTCCCTTGTTCTGGATGTTGACGTATTGACTGTATCATATCAGTAGTCACCTGTGCAGCAAACTCTGTAAGTAACTTCATCATTGCAGTGGTCAGCCGTCTTCTCTAAGTGGACCAGGGCTTGCCATGGTTAGAATCCAGCAGTCAAAAATGGACATTGAACGTGGACCCTGTGGGGCCCTCTATTCCTATCATTCACCAGCTGATTAAAAAAAACTCCCATTTATTCCAGTCACTTGCCAGTGCTGCAACACAATGCTACCAAAAGTTCCTTTTTTGGCACAGGAACTGCTATTTTTGTTTACTATTGTACTCCAGTGTCCAAAGCAGTACTTCATTTCAAATTAATAATAAATATACTGCCACTTGCTTTTAAACATACCTTGCCAAGTTTTTGAATTGCTTTTGGCCCTAGATAAAGCTGCCATATAAACTGTATAAAATATGCTGCTGATTTTGATTTTGAAATGTCCAGTCAGGCATACCTCATTTAAGAATTTCCAAACACATGATGCTATTTTACATTAATTAAATACCTAGGGCCGTGCCTTGTGCAAATGCTTGTCAGGCCACACCCATTACTAGGACCCCACCACCTTTTTCATCCCACTTAAAGCATAGCTTTCTTGCATATTGAAACAGGGACTGCATCACTAGCGTAGTCACTCTCCTAGAAATTGTGAAATGCAGTGGTTCCTTCTTCGTGGTTTTTGGGCTTCGCCAAATTTTTTTCAGACACCCAGTTTACACACATTTGTATGATCATTCTGGCTATCCCTGTAACAAAAGTGCTGAACTGTTAGACCTAGTAAAGTAATACAGGAGTGTAACCCACAGTAGCGGTCGGCAGTAGGTGTTTCTGTAGGGCGGTGACGTGGGCAGGGGGAGGAGCAGGGTGGGGGGTAGTAATGTATGGATTACGGAGTTTTACAGTTAAGTAAACATTTTAAAAAATGAATTTGGTGATGCAGTGCGCGCAACGAAATTCGTTTTATTTATTTAAATGTTTACTTACCTGTAAAACTCCGTAATCCATACATTATTTCCCTCCACCCTGCCCACGTCACCGCCCTACAGAAACACCTACTGCTGACCGCTACTGGTAACCCATAGACCTGGTCGGGAACAGGGTAAGGAGGTAAAACAAAAAACCATATCTCAACAGGTAATATTTGGTAGACAATTACATGTGTATGTAGAAAGAATTACAAGAGCGAGAATAAGGAGACTAATACTCAATTGGGCTTGTGTAATTACTCATATTGTATTTAGAAAGGAATTGTTATGCAAGGTCATAATCATACAGTTAAAGCATCACTGTATTTAGACAATTTATGTGACAACCAAATACAAACTTGGTGCTCAAAGGTGTATGAGTGAACAGTGGCGACGCAAGTGGTAGGGTAAACAGCGTGAACGGCGCAATGTGAACATAAGTGCTAGTATCATACAGTGGGTGGCTGGGTGAAGGGAACAAATCAAGTGACTTATGTGTTCAATTCACAATTAAGCAACAGCCACAGTAGAGAATGCGCTTTACGGGCTTTACTCCCCCAGTGACCACGATTCATCCAGGTAACTGTCTCTTCCTGCCTTCCCCCCCTTACGCGTCCACACGCTCCTTCATTTTACACAGGTCCTGCTAACGACCCGACCCATCCTATCGCCTAGTTTCCTTGAGATGCCTACCTCGGCGCTCCTCTCTGCCTCATTCAAGTTAGTATTCCGTTCACCTGTGATCGGACCACCATCCGACCTACCACACTCCTGCTCCATTCTAATACTCACACTTATTTTTTAGATCAAACCAGAAAGACGCCAGCCCGCTCCCCACCTCAGGGACCCTCTATCGCGTTCAATTCAAATTAGTATCCCTTCCTCCTTCCCCTTGTTCACTCCCCGCTTCACCGCTCCCCTGCTCCCCTGCTCCCCTGCTCCCCTCTGATTCTATTTTTATTCATTTCAGATTGTCCCGACTAGACGTCTTCTCACTAGTACTTCCCCTAGGATTCCTCTTCAATTATTCTTTTCATTCCTACTCGAGGTAAATTTTTGCCTTTCTTTCCCTGCATCTGCCGGCTCCTGCACCGCGATCAGTCACTCCTAAACCCACCCGATATCCAACCCTGCCATTTAGCTCTCAGCCACTTCATTCACCCACACCTCCTGCACGGCATGCCCCGCCCCTCCCGCCCAACTTACCTTCCTCGCACCCACCTCCTGGCCAATTCCTATGCGATCTACTCCCCACTCTGAAATCTATGGCCATTCCTATGACTCCTGCGTGCTTTTTGTCACCATTGACCACGCACACGGACTGACTTCGATCCTGGTCCTTCACGACCCAATCCCCTTCTCCCATCACAGTTCCCCTGTGCCCAGCCCATTCGCCGCAATGGAAACTGGACCCTCCGGGCTCTTGCCCCTCTAGCCCCAGGGACTCCTAGCCTACCCCGCTATTCCGTTAGCTTATTCCATATCGTGCTCACCTGTCGTCGCCCCCGCCCACCCGTCGCTGATATGCGCTCCCCCTTTCTTTTGCACCCCTGACTTGTCCTTTTCGCCCCGCAGCACTACTAACAAAGACAACCATGTCCTGATGACGATCCCAAACCATTGAGGATCGAAACGCCGTCGACTCTACAGCACATTAATTGGTGCATTCTCTACTGTGGCTGTTGCTTAATTGTGAATTGAACACATAAGTCACTTGATTTGTTCCCTTCACCCAGCCACCCACTGTATGATACTTGCACTTATGTTCACATTGCGCAGTTCATGCTGTTTACCCTACCACTTGCGTCGCCACTGTTCACTGATACACCTTTGAGCACCAAGTTTGTATTTGGTTGTCACATAAATTGTCTAAATACAGTGCTGCTTTAACTGTATGATTATGACCCTGCATAACAGTTCCTTTCTAAATACAATATGAGTAATTACAGAAGCCCAATTGAGTATTAGTTTCCTTATTCTCGCTCTTGTAATGCTTTCTACATACATATGTAATTGTCTATCAAATATTACCTGTTGGGATATTGTTGTTTTGAACTGTTAGACCTGACATCATTGGCATGGGTCTCCCTTCCTCTCTCCTCACCCTATCCTTTATATTGGCTAGTTTTAGTTGTTCTGAGCACCGTGCCACTGCTACTCAGTGCCACAGTGCGAATGCTTCCTGTATATAAATGACTGTATGAATAAGGATAACTATAGTACCTACATCGGTGTATCCTATTTCAATAGTGAGTTACCCTCCATTTCACTGTTGCTACTGCGAAATGATCCTTTCTCATAGGCCAGGATGGGCCGGATAAAGATTGCTTTCTACCTTCCTATCGGGCACTAGGAACCCGATAGGAACGTCGAGTTTGGTAGGTATATACTCAGGACATTGAAGGGCACATTTTAGTGAGGACCGTTTATATCTTACTTGTGTAGAAATACCTTTCCTGAAAACGGGGTCGTTATTTGCCTAAGCTTTACTGTAAAAACAACAGTTGATGGACAGAATGCAGAACAATGTCATACATTCACCCAGGTACAGAGATCTGGGCCTTTATTACATAGTTTTTTTGCTCACCAAGCCATTCCAGTTTGTACCTAGCCATATGCAACTCAGTCTTGACCCTGTGCCCCATGCGAACAGTCCAGCCCGAACTGCCAAGCCAGGTCCTCCCTGGACTGGAAACAAGCATCCTAGGACCCATTTTGGGCTTTCAGCGCTCATCACCCAGGATAGCTTGATTCCAGGGGCATGGAGAGCACGGGACTCACATCTGAGCATACCCGTTCCACTCGGGGTGACAATTGTAAAAACAACAGTTGATGGACAGAATGCAGAACAATTTCATACATTCACCCCAGTACTGAGATATGGACCTTAATCCATCATTTTTTTGCTCACCTTGCCATTCCAGTTTGAACCTAGCCATATGCAAATCAGTCTTGACCCTGTGCCCCATGGGAACAGTCCAGTCCGAACTGCCAAGCCAGGTCCTCCCTGGACTGGAAACAAGCATCCTAGGACCGGTTTTGGGCTTTCAGCCCTCATCAGCCAGGCTAGCTTGATACCAGTGGCATGGAGAAGAAGGGACTCACGTCTAAGCATACCCGTCCCACTCGGGGTGAAAAATACAAAAATAACAGTTGATGGACAGAATGCAGAACAATGTCATACATTCACCCCAGTACTGAGATATGGGGCTAAATCCATCGTTTTTTTGCTCACCGTGCCATTCCAGTTTGAACCTAGCCATATGCAAATCAGTCTTGACCCTGTGCCCCATGGGAACAGTCCAGCCCGAACTGCCAAGCCAGGTCCTCCCTGGACTGTAAAAAAGCATCCTAGGACCGGTGTCGGGCTTTCAGCCCTCATCAGCCAGGATAACTTGATTCTAGTGGTATGGAGAGCATGGGACTCACGTCTGAGCATACCCGTCCCACTCGCGGTGACAAATTCAAAAACAGCAGTTGATGGACAGAATGCAGAACAATGGCATACATTCACCCCAGTACAGAGATCTGGGCCTAAATCAATCGGTTTTTTTGCTCACCATGCCATTCCAGTTTCAACCTAGCCATATGCAAATCAGTCTTGACCCTGTGCCCCATGGGAACAGTCCAGCCCGAACCGCCAAGCCAGGTCCTCTCTGGACTTGAAACAAGCATCCTAGGACCGATTTCGGGCTTTGAGCCCTCATCAGCCATGATAGCTTGATTCCAGTGGCATGGAGAGCACGGGCCTCACGTCTGAGCATACCCGTCTCACTCGGGGTGACAAATGCAAAAACAACAGTTGATGGACAGAATGCAGAACAATGTCATACATTCCCCCCAGTACAGAGATCTGGGCCTAAACCCATCGTTTTGTTGCTCACCATGCCATTCCAGTGTGAACCAGGCCGTATGCAAATCAGTCTTGACCCTCTGCCCTATTGGAACAGTCCAGCAAGAAACTGCTAAGCCAGGTCCTCCCTGGACTGGAAACAAGCATCCTAGGACGGATTTTGGGCTTTCAGCCCTCATCAACCAGGATAGCTTGATTCCAGTGGCATGGGGAGCATGGGACTCACGTCTGAGCATACCCGTCCCACTCGGGGTGACAAATGCAAAAAAAAGTTGATGTACAGAATGCAGAACAATGTCATACATTCACCCCAGTACAGAGATCTAGGCCTAAATTCATAGTTTTATTGCTCACCATGGCATTCCAGTTTGAAGCTAGCATGGCTGATGACGGCTGATTTGACAGAAACCGGTTCCAGGATGCTTGTTTCCAGTCCAGGGAGGACATGGCTTGGCAGTTCGGGCTGGACTGTTCCCATGAGGCACAGGGTCAGACTGATTTGCATATGGCCATGTCTGAACTGGGGTGGCGGAGTGAGCTAAAGAATGATGATGGATTAAACCCAGATCAGTTGACTGGGGGTGAGTGCTCGCAATGTTAAACACTCCGTCCATCATCCCCTTTGGTTTTGCTAAGCTTTACCGTAGGCTGTTGCACGTATGTGTATTTGGCCATTTGGTTTTGGAGCAGCAGGGCCAGCTGGGTCAGACCTGGCTAGAGAGGGAGGTAGGTATTTAGAGCATGGGGAGGGGTGATTCTTTGATCCGAGCAGGGCAGTGCCTGGCAAGGTGAATGATGACTCCACCTCCCACTGGGTGTCTGATAGCAGTCAGTGTCGGGAGTCAGTGATTTGCAACCTTAGAGAACAACGACGTTTGAGGTATAAAATGCTGCGCTGGAACTTTGGCCAAGTGTGTTCCTTTTGGATTTCAAGACGAAACTCCGTCCGAGTGAACAGAGGAAAGAACTTTGCAACTTTCATCAAGCTTGCTGAAGAATCTACCCGAGAGCCTAAAATCGAGAGCGCCTCCTGCAGAAGTCTCAGGGACGATAGACTTCACCCCGTCAGCTGTCGGAATTCCTGTGCGAGGAGTTCTGCTTGCAGGTGAGGCCTCTGTCGAGTAATCCGGAGCCTCTAGTTCTACTGCGAGGGCCGCGGACTGAACAATTCTGAACTTTTGCTAAACCTGTACAGGCCACCGCAGCTAAGAGCCGAGAGCCCGTCTGAATCGAAATTGAGACTTTCTAAACTTCTGCTGAACCTGTGCTGGCCGCTGCAGCTAGGTGCGAGCTGCCGCCGCTGAGCGTCCGCCTAACTCTGAACCTTTGAACCTCTTTGCTAAACCTGTGTGGGGCACTGCAACTTAATAGAGAACTTACGCCACTGAGAGCCCGCATAAATCTGTACCTTCAACCCTTTCGCAGGATCCGTGTGGGCCGCTGCAGCTGACAGAGAGCTACAACGACTGAGCGCCCACCGGAATCTGCACCTTCGGACCTTCCGCTGAATCTGCATGGGCCGCTGCAGCCAAGAGAGAGCTGTAGCCACTGAGTCCCCACACCCTTTGCTACTTTGCAGCATCGTGGATGTGTCCCATGGGCCGCCGCAGCCAAGAGAGAGCTGTAGCCGCTGAGTGCCTACACCCTTTGCTACTTTGCATCATCGTGGATTTGTCTCGTGGGCCGCTGCAGCCAAGAGAGAGCTGTCGACCTTTTGATTCTGTGTTTACAGTGATATTTTATCAAAAATATTGTGATGATCATGTGTATTTCCTAATGTTTTTTTAAAAGTGATTTTTAATATATTGTGTAAAGTGATAAAGTGGAATAAAAATTTATATACTGTTACCAAACACAGGTGGTGATATGTTTTTAATTTTAAAAAATGTTTCTCTAAATGCTTAGTATAATGTTACGACTAGATTGGTAATACTGGTTGAAGGCATCCGAAGCAATTACTTAAGAATCTGTCATTTACCCATGTCTACTTTAGTAACTAAAAGTATGAGATTTTATATACATGTTTAATTAATCGCTTGAGGTGTTACGTTTTTGCCTTTTCCGTTGGATTTCACGCCCATCCGTCCGATACTAAAATAGGACACAACCTTCGTTGTCCACCGACGCAGGACGTCTGTTGTTGTTTTAAATTGTTTTACCCTACCGTCCTGTACAATCTAGTGTGGGGTCCTCCTAATCTTTTCCCAAGAGAGAGCTGTAGCCACTAAGTGCCCACACCCTTTGCTACTCTGCATCATCGTGGATTTTTCCCGTGGGCCGCCGCAGCCAAGAGAGAGCTGTAGCCGCTGAGTGCATACACCCTTTGCTACTTTGCCTCATCGTGGATTTGTCTTGTGGGCCGCCACAGCCAAGAGAGAGCTGTAGCCACTGAGTGCCCACACACTTTGCTACTCTGCATCATCGTGGATTCATCCCATGGGCCGTCACAGCCAAAAGAGACCTGTAGCCTCTGAGTGCCCACACCCTTTGCTACTGTGCATCATCGGGACTTGCCATGTGGGCCATCGCCGCCAAGAGAGAGCTGTTGCCGCGGAGCGCCCACACTATGTGATCCTTTGCATCCTCGTCATTTGCCCTGAAGGCCACTGCAGCTAAGAGAGAGCTGTGGCCGCTGAGCGCCCGCCCCACTGACAACTTTGCATCATCGTAATTTGCACCGCGGGCCGCTGCAGCTAAGAGAGAGCTGTGGCCGCTGAGTGCCCCGCACCCTTGACCACTTTGCATCCTTGGGATATGCCCTGTGGACTGCCGCTGCTAAGAGAGAGCTGCTACCGCTGTGAGCCCACCACGGATCTGCACGACGAGAGCTGTCACCACCAGCCCGAGCTGCCGCAGCCACCCGCTGCCACCGCTGAGCGCCCACCTGTCACTGAGTACCCAAACCACTGTGAGTGCACGCTGTGGACCTCAGCCCCTGAGACTCATGGTTGCTGGGAGTCCACCTGTCATCGTCTCCGCTTCTTCCAGAAGCTGCATGCTGTAGTCCCTTCCCACAACAGGTATCTGGTGCGCAATGGGCTAGGTAGGTCCCAGCCCTGAGCTCAGTCAGTGTCACGATTTGCGGGAATATATTGTTGACTCTTTAAATCCCTACGGGTTGACATGAATTGTAGTTGTTGAAACGCTTTGAGAGTTTTGAGTTAAGCTGTTAGCTAAAGATAATATTTTTCTATATCTACCTGAGTTGTGTCCTTTTGTGGTGTCATTACTGCCTGATTGTACGTGGTCATTAACGCTTCACACACTGCCTCTGAGATAGGCCTAACTGCTCGTGCTACATTACCACAGGGTTGAGCAGGGGTTATAAAAGGGGGTAGCCCACTTGCCCTGACTTAGGAAGAAGGGTCCCTATTTGGACATTGGCGCCAGCCACGGCCAACTAGAGACCCCCATTTCTAACATGAACTCATTGCTAACGGAGGGTCATCACAGAAACAGTCTGTTTGGCCCACATGACTACATTTCTAGGCATTGCATAAAGAACATATTTAAGTGATTGTTGAGGTTAGGAGTATTTTGACTCCATGGTAAAAGAAGACAGATATTTCACTGTTTGTTATTTGCATAGAGACATTTCATCATCCACATTGACAAATCTTTTTGATATTATATCTGCTGCTGACTGAGCCCTCAGCGTTTTGTATTGGGGCTGCTCTGCTCTCTCATCATGGGATCCATAGACAAATCTGCTGCCTGTGGCCAGTGATTGTACGGTTTGTTTCCTTTTATTTGTCCACACTGTCTCTTCAATTCGAAGATACAGTCTTAAGATGTGACTGAAATACTATTTGGAAAGGGCTGGAAGAAATAGGGAAGTGAAGGGAAAAACACATTTTCTTTGGGTAACTTCAAGGGGACATTACGTTAAACAATCCACAGCCATTAGATCAATATCCTCTGCATGGTATACAGGCGTTTCTTTTTGGGTAACCCTGCGTAGATTGACTCAACTGCATGTAAAACGGCTATCCTGAATTTGTTTTAGCTCTGCCAACATCCTGGTCTAGTCAGAGCACACTAGCCTATGCCTCTTCATGATAATGGCAAGTTCCAGAATCTGTTCTGTGGCCTGGAGAGGCACAACAAGAATGTCTTATGGCTGACATGGGACTACTGTCCATGTCTTAGGTTTATCACATAAAGTGGTGGCAGGAGGATGCCACGTTTTGTGAATTATTATTCCTGACCAGACCGTTTTCCTATGTCAGTGTGGGGTGCGGTCTTCTGACCACACTCATGTAAAGCTCATCTTTAAGGTGACTCTCAAGCACCTGGTCAGACATTCCATGTGTGTGTGTGTTGAGTGTGTATATGTATAATTCTGTGTATTTTTGAGAGTCTGAGTGCTGGGGTCAGTGGGAAGCATTTGGAATGGCCTCTTGTTTGGCAAGGCACAGGATGGAGTGCAATATAGCTTCCCCAGGCAGTGGAATTGTATGAACTGTTCATGTGGCATGGAGACTCAGACACTAAACTGAGGAAGGATGAAGAAAGGGCTTTGTAAGAAATTCAATAAAGTTATCTTGTCATGGAGCTGCTGAGTTAACTTACCCGTGTGCTACAATTTAGTGGATGCAGGACCTAGGGATGTGCCAGCATTTTTCAATTGTTAAAAGCGAGGAAGCTTCTAGGTCATCTGTACTCACAAACATTTGCCTTGGGGCCACAAAGATGGGCTGTAGTGTGACCGAGGGCCACACTGATGCAATCAAGGTGGCAGTAGGGGCTTGGTTGGGTCAGGGATTGTGTAAGGTGGTCATAGCGAAAGCAAGGAACGTACATGTAGTGGCTAAATTGCACAATGTTTAACCAGAAAAGCTGGGATTAATCCTGGGTTTCCCCTTGGGCAAACTGTGATACTAGGAATTTTTTGTCTTCACTTTGCCTCCTTTATCTTCATTATGGAATATAAAAGGACCTCGAGATACACAAGTTCAGAATGTGTGCTATCCAAAACTTCTCCTGTGTTTGATTATAATGTTGTCCATGTATATTAGTGACTCAGGCCATCTAGTGGGTGCACTTGACAAGTTACTTGCCTCCTAGTTAATTATTCGCCTTGTTGTTAGGGTGGGATGGGGAATGAATGAATGAATGGGTTTATAAAGTGCACTGTCACTCAAAAATAATGAGCATCCTGATACTGACACAAAGCAGCAGTGTAAGCCTTTACAATAGCCTAAAGGGGCAGTTTATTTGAGGGCGTGACAAAGTGTGTCAGAGTCTTAAAACATATGTTTTATCACACTTGCACTCTGAATTTATTAAAGTTTCTCTCTGTTGTTGCGTGCTCTAGGGTGTACTCTCCGTTGCAGATTACCGAGTATGATCCAAACAGCGTGCCCCTTGATTGGGTCACAGCTTAATCCCAAAAGGGTTGTAAAAATTCCTCAACATAAAGCTAAAAAAATAACGTTCAATGTCAATGTATTCCGTATTCAGAATTTCTTTATTCCTTTAATTTATTCAGTATAACCATTTGTGTCTGATTATATCCATTCCATTCAAATCATGATTGTGGCATCCAGCCTAATACCCAGGGCATTATCCAATGCATTTCAGCTATATTCTAGCCTTCATCAGGGAACTGGGTTCTACATATCAAACAATATGTCATGCATGAGGATTCATGGGAAAATACATATGGAATTCATACAGTTGATCATGGAAAATAGTTTTTTTTATCTGTTATGCTTACATCGTTAAACTAGGTGCTCATTAATTCTCCTGTTTACGCGGCGAGAAAAAAACAAGTAGAAACCAAAGTGAAAATTGAAGTAAAGCGCATGAGATAATTATCTGTTGTTTACTGTGCCTCCATCGGTGAAACCAGGTGCTCATTAGTTATCTCTCTCAAGTGACATAAAAAAAGAGGTGAAATACGGCACGGTAAGAGAAACCAAGGTAAAAAATGAAAGTCAGAAAAACTGCGTTAATCATCTGTTACATCTAAACTAATTCATTATGATGCACTTTGTGCACAATGCAAAAAGTTACCTAAAGCTGAGATAGATTATGCTAGCAAAATCAACGTGCTATCCTCGCCCCACTCAGTATGCGATATCAGCAGTATTCGGGAATTAACGTCTCCATGCAACCTCTATAACCCACAAAATCTCACGGCAAGTACAAAAACGCATTTCAACTTACTCGAAAAAAGGTGTCAAGGCACTCAATGTTTCTTAATGGGTTCCAAACGCTCCGCGTATGTCATTTGCGGGAACAAAATTGTAAACCGATGCTAACTCGCCATAGTTATAAATAACCTAAAGGTAGGACTAAACATAACCCCGTGAAACGGCGGCCATCTTTAAGTGTGCAAACAGGCTAAAAAATCAGGAAAAACATAAACGGGCTCAGAGTCTCGAGTGTTCCATATTCATGATATGTAACAAGTTAAAAATAAAACATGTAAGTTGACACTAACTCGCCATAAATATAAATACCATGAAGGTAGGTCTAAACATAACCCCGTAAAATTGCGGCCATATTTAAACAGATTAGAAACGAGGAAAGAAAACGAAAAAGTGTTAGTGGTGTGAAAAGCATAAACGGACTCGAGGTCTCGAGTGTTTGATATTCATGATGTGTAACAAGTTAAAATAAAACCTTAAACCTACGTAACTATTATAGGTACATGTATGAAATTTTATGATATGTCAATAACTTTGATATAGAAACAAAAAGGCCAAAAGAATGAGATTTAGCATGCAATGCAATGAGTGTCATTGTTAATAATCGAGTCTCTGTAGGTAACAGCTATATTCAGTCCGATCATTCATTTCAGACGGTTTCAAAGTTTCCATTTTATATATACAGAAGTTCTCGTGTTGTAACAAACTTTTGTTATTATCCAAACCTTCTCGTTTAGCCACAATTTCCAAAATGGTGTATCTCAACTGTCTTACGTTATGGGAGGCCTCACTAAAATTAGCAACAACTGTTGATTTCATCAGTTTATTTCGAATGTTTGATTTGTGCTCATTCAATCTTGTCTTAATTTTTCTCTCTGTTTTCCCCACGTAACCTTGTCCGCAGGGGCACTTTAACAAGTAGATGACATTCATTGTGTCACACGTGGCTGACACTCGTAGTTTGATTTTGTATCCCTTACTGGGGTGTGTAATGGAGTTTCCTCTGATGACGCTTTTGCAGTGACTGCAATTATAACAGGGCAATGTCCCATGAAATGTTTCTGTGGGTATAAGTTCCCTAGGTTTAAGCAAGCTTCCCAGATTCTTCGCCCTCTGATAAGCGAACAAAGGCATCTCGCAGAAGATGTTGTTAAATTCTGTTTCTTGTGATAATATCACCCAATGTCTTTTAATTATGTTTTTAAATGCTTTGCTTTTTGTAGAATACTTTGACACAACCACTACCCTTGTGTTGTCCTTCTTAGTGGTTTTTGTTAATAGGTCTCTCCTATTCTTCTGTGCACATCGGGTTCTAGCATCTTTCAATACATCTTGAGGGTATCCCCTATCTTTAAATCTATTTTCCATCTCATTGATTCTAGTTTCTGCTTTTTCAGGTGACGATACTATCCTTTTTACTCTTATCATTTGTGAGTATGGGAGATGCTTCTTTAGACTTTAGAAAGTCTTGATGAAAGCTGTTATGATGTAACAGATTGTTACGGTCCGTAGATTTGCGGTAAATATCAGTTTTAAAGACCGTGCCTTTCCTATGAATCTCCACATCCAAATATGTGATCTTGGTGTCATTAATCTCTGATGTGAACTGAATGCGTTCATCTCTTGTATTCAATTTAGTAATGGCTTCCAAGAGCATCTCTTTTGAGCCGGTCCATATGATAAACATATCGTCTATGTGCCTCAGTATGAGTTTGGTGTGAGACATCCATGGCTCTTTAGTCAAAATATGTTTTTCTTCAAAACGCTCCATTTTATTTTTAACTTGTTACATATCATGAATATCGAACACTCGAGACTCTGAGCCCGTTTATGTTTTTCCTGAATTTTTAGCCTGTTTGCACACTTAAAAATGGCCGCCGTTTCACGGGGTTATGTTTAGTCCTACCTTTAGGTTATTTATAACTATGGCGAGTTAGCATCGGTTTACACGTTGTTCCCGCAAATGACATACGCAGAGATTTTGGAACCCGTTAAGAAACATTGAGTGCCTTGACACCTTTTTTCGAGTAAGTTGAAATGCGTTTTTGTACTTGCCGTGAGATTTTGTGGGTTATAGAGGTTGTATGGAGACGGTAATTCCTGAATACTGCTGATATCGCATACTGAGTGGGGTGAGGATAACACGTTGATTTTGCTAGCATAACCTATCTCAGCTTTAGGTAACTTTTTGCACAGTGCACAAAGTGCATCATAATGAATTAGTTTAGATTCATCTCATGTAACAGATGATTAACGCAGTTTTTCTGACTTTCATTTTTTACCTTGGTTTCTCTTACCGTGCCGTATTTCACCTCGTTTTTTATGTCACTTGAGAGAGATAACTAATGAGCACCTGGTTTCACCTATGGAGGCACAGTAAACAACAGATAATTATCTCATGCGCTTTACTTACATTTTCACTTTGGTTCCTACTTGGTTTTTTCTTGCGCGTAAACAGGAGAATTAATGAGCACCTAGTTTAACGATGTAGGCACAACAGATAAAAAAAACTCTTTTCTATGATCAAACTGTATGAATTCCATATGTATTTTCCCATGAATCCTCATGCATGACATATTGTTTTATTTGTAGAACCCAGTTCCCTGATGAAGGCTAGAATATAGCCGAAATGCATTGGATAATGCCCTGGGTATAAGGCTGGATGCCACAATCATGATTTGAATGGAATGGATATAATCAGACACAAATGGTTATACTGAATAAATCAAAGGAATAAAGAAATTCTGAATACGGAATACATTGACATTGAACGTTATTTTTTGAGCTTTATGTTGAGCAATTTTTACAACCCTTTTGGGATTAAGCTGTGACAACGGGACGTCACCCAATCAAGGGGCACGCTGTTTAGAGTCTTAAAACAGCCATGTCTTCAGGGTTTTTTAAAAAACATCTTCCATATTTATAAATCGGAGATGCATTGGCAATTGATTCCATGGGTTGGTCCCTTTTACCATGCAGGATTTTCCACCTGAAGTTCTTAATCTGAAAGAGGGGGCTTCAGCTGATTTATATTTGAGGATTCCAGTGCTCTCAGGGTCTTGTAGTGGCTGAATCTAGCAGTGAGATACTTTGGGCCTGTGGCCTTAAAGGCCCTAAAGACTAGCAGCAGTGTCTTAAACAAAATTATTTTATGTATAGAAAGCCAGTGAAGTATTTTTAATGCTACTAGTGCTGAGCTCTGTTTAGGGAGCTGTAGCACCATTCTGGCTGCTGCGTGTTGGACCATCTGGAGTCAATGTATTAGCTGTTTTGCACATCCCACCTACAAGATGTTGCACTAATCTGGGCATTTATGGGAAGAAATAGAAGATATTTCTTAAGGGATTAAATCAGGTTGAAACACATCCCGGCTACTACTGCCGCCGCTTGAGGTTGAAAAGATACTTTGGTGTTAAATTTTACCCCGATTTTTTTTACTACTTTAACCTCATCTGGTGGAGGGTAGACTGAGTTTGGCCACCAGTGTGTATGAGAAATTAGATTAGATTTTCCAAAGAGGAGAATTTCCGTTTTCTCAGAATTGCATTTCAGGTGATTGTTTTGCATCCACGAAATGACGATATAGAGACATTTTTGAAAATTGAGGGGCATATTATCAAGCCTGTGCGATAAAATTATCGCCGCTTTATCGGCCGAAAACGGCCGATAAAGGGGCGATAATGGGCTTGATAATATGCTCTATGGAATTCCAATCGAAGCCCATATTAGATGTGAAGACATCTAACATGGGCTACGATTGGAATTCCATAGAGCATATTATCAAGCCCATTATCGCCCCTTTATCGGCCGTTTTCGGCCGATAAAGCGGCGATAATTTTATCGCACAGGCTTGATAATATGCCCCTAAATTCTGGACTAATTGACTCCTTTTCTAGAGAAATGATCAACTGGGTGTCACCCTCGTGAGATTTAGTTGCAATCCCATAAGAGTGAATTAGAGAGATGAGTGGGTCAATATAGATATAAAAATAAGGTCAGGGCTAAGGGATGATCCTTGTGGTACGCCGCTGGGAATCAGTTGTTCTTTGCAGGAAAATTCCCGTGGAACAACAGTATGTCTCCTATTGGTTAGAAATGATCTAAGTCAGGATAGGGCTTTGTGACAAGATCCCTATATCTTGAATTTGCCGGAGAGGAATGTTATGTGGAATGGTATTGAATGATGCCGAGAGGTCCAACAGTATCAATGTCACATCATTCCCAGCATCCAGGGTCATGTTAATGGAAAGCATGAATGTTTCTAAATTCATGTTTGAAAACTGTCACTTAAAGAATACCATGCAGTCTTTTGGTAAACTCTTTTGCATGTTAATGAAATAGAATTTTTCGAATTTTGAAGAAGCATAATCTTATTATTACACATTTGTTGCAAGATTTATTTAAAAATAAAGGTGTTTCTAAAGTTAAGTAGTGCAGGACACCACCTTAGTTACTTCAAAACTTCAATTCATCTGCAAATAAATGCTTTCCCGTTTATTTAACGTTTTTTTCTGACTATTTGTGCTTTGTAAGTAAACAACAGCCCATTCTGCTATTCACTGGGAGAGGGGGCGGGGGGTTCAATGTAAAGGTCAAGAGGTCCCCAAGCAGGCCCGGCCCCATACTTTGTTATGACTGTTCTAGGTGGTGCCTGCCCTTTTGTCCTTCCCTGATTGCTGCTTCTGGAATGCTGATGACAGCCAGCTGCAGAGATCTCACACTTCATTGTGCCCTTGTATTTAATACTCCTTCTCGAAGCCCAACCTACCCAATACCTTCTGTGAGAATACTTATGTTGTACAAAGGCTGTAAGTCCATTAGAGACAGAAAATGACATTTAAAATGGAACCATCTCAAGGTGGTTCCAGTATCTTAGACAGTTGATGAACATTCCCTGTCTAGAATATGCGTATCAAAGTAGGTTCCAAACTGCTCCACTTTGTTCCAGGTCCAGGTTCTTCTTGACCAAGAAAGGGGTTGCTTTTCAGTGTACTCAAAGACCTATGTAACCAAGATTAGTGTCTCTCCCAGAGGGGAGGAATGTCTACTGAAAGCTGCACAACTTACTGGAGAAGTTAAGGGTCTGGATATTAGTTAAATGCTTGCATTGTTGCTCAGTGAGTGAAGGAGAATTCCTAACCTTGCAGGACAATAGACTGTATAGGAGGAAAAGCCCTTCTGGGTTCCCTGTGTGAGGAATATGTAAACGCAACGGACTGCGATCAGGAATGAAGCCAGAGATGACCAGTGTCTTGAGGAGTCTCCCTGTCTCTCAGTGCAATTTCTGTAGCAAACAGCAAAAATAAATTAAGTCCTAAACATCTTTATGTCATCCAGCACCACTGGAATGTGTCCAAAGAACTGATGCTGCTATTGCCCATCGTTGGTGGGCGCAGTGTGGTAGCTGTTGTTGCTACTAAAGCAGAAAACGCTGTTCTCAGTGAGGAGACCTCAACTGCCAAACACAAGACAATCGCCCATCTGATCCCAGTCGGGAAGCCGCACCTCCCGAAAATGAGCATCAGTCTGAACCTGGCTCAGAAGTTACATTTTCAGAAAATGAGCGTGCCCTAACCAGGCTTGCCATCAGTGGTGGCTTCTTCGCTAAGGTGGAGGAGCGTTTCCCTAATACTCCCGGAGCAGAGAAAATGAAAAAATAAAATGATATTAACTGAAGTTATTTTCATTTTATTTTTCGTATGGTCAAGCTAGGGCGGTGCGGGGCTTGGCTCCCCTAACGTCGGGGGGAAGGAGTGGTTGTGTACTGAACTTCGCATGTTCTCATGTAGGCTACATTACAGCCTGCTTTGAGAAAATGCCCTGGCCCCCATTCTGTGGATGAGCGCCGAACCACGGCGCTCAGACCAATCACTTTGTGATTGGCTCAGGGGAACCTGGGTGCTCACCAATCGCAGAGCTGCATTGCAGCATTGTGATTGGCTGTGGGGATCCTGGGTGCTTCCAGGTCCCCGGAAGAGACTCACTCGACGTGGGAGAGATAGGGATAGCTCAGGTAAGTGATTTTTCTTTTCAAAATCCCCGCCATCATTCCCAAACACTCCTTACCCCACCACCCCGTACCTTACTGGCCTCCACTGCCCGCCATACTGATCATCTCCAGTGGTCTGAGGACGGTGGGAGGCCGCCATGTGGCCCCACATCATCACACAAGCTGCATTTTACTATGAGCAGGTAAAGGGGTTGTAAACCAAGAAAGACCGAAACTTTGACTAAATCACCCAGAGGTAAATTTTTCATGAAAACACTAACTATTACCTGTGTGATTGCTTTTTGGTAAAAACTGTACAAACGAATCCACAAATTATCAAGTGGGTATAATTACCAATGCCTGTGTCTAATCCATGCCTGTGCCTTTAGATCTTTGTAGACACTGGGAGAGCTTCTTAGAATGGGCTGAAGGCACTGTGGTTTGTGTAAAGCTTAACCTGGAATTGTAGGTGACAATATAGCCTCGTCACTGAGCCTATATTGTAATGTGTAGCATTTTGTTAAGCCCTGGGTTGACCAGTATGTTAATGTCCGTTGTTTGACAGTTGAGTTTGGAGCTCTTGCCACCCACATTACCTTCATAAGAAGCCTTTGACTGTTTGAACTTTCTATTATCTATATCAAGTGTAGATGGGTATTCTGGCTCTGTTTGCAGAAACCGTAGCAGGTCGGACCCCAGCACACCAGTGTCAAATGACCTCACCCATCATGATTGTGGCCCTTTAGCCCATGTTCGACTCCAACCAACTCCTACCCCATTACCCTCCCCCTCCCAGGGTCCACAAGTTTATTATTTATTTATTTCAATCCATTCTTAGGAAGAGGCAAGGTTGACACGCCTGGAGGAGATATTGGGTTTTCTGGTAAATCAAAGAGGATTTGGAATATTTAATTAATATTAAGGCCCATTTATTACCGCTTAAAATTGTGCTTTAAAATGCACAATTTTCAAAGTTTTCCAGGGCAGAATCATTGTCAAATCCCCCACGTAAGGCTAGGCTTACTAGCTTCATTTTGTTGTTTCAGTTCAAGAAAACTATTAACACTTCACTTTCAAAGTCCAGTGCCTTGAAGATTGAGTAAAGGAATGCTAGCAAATTGAAACATGTGAAAATACAGCTACGAGTTACCGTGAGAATGATGGTAGAGAGGGCACCGAGGGCAATTATCTCTGTTGCCCTTTTGTCAAATCATTCAAAAACATATTCAGAATGCAACGGGGAATGTCGTATTGCATACATTATTTTTCTTGGTGTGTGTCAAGTGTAGCAACCATTTTAGACTTAATAGCTGGCAAATTGTGATTCATGTCTTAAAGTTCCTCTGCGTTTTTATAATTTAGGTGAAATTCTAGCTGAAACTCATTACAGTCAGTACTGTTACTGTGTCATGTGCTGTACCCAGGGAAGCCTAAAGATTATCAAGAGGTCTGAATAAAGTATTAGTTCTACAAAAATGTTAAGTAATTTGGATAACATATAAAGTATACTGAACGAATATTCAAGACATTACTGATAGGGCTATGCAGACCTAATTAGAAGGCGCCCCTGCTGCTATGCTTTTGCCAGTATCAGCTGTTTTCCTTTGCCCAAAAGGGACAAGCAGTTTGGTAGCTTTTACTTTTAACTAATGCTGAAATTAAAAAAGTGTACATAAATATGTAGATAGAAGAGCAGGGGGCATATTATCAAGGGATTTATCTCCGCTTTTTGGGCTTTAAAAGCCAAGAAAGCGGAGATAAAATTATCTCCCTATTACCTAGCTGTCGCTAACACCAGTTAGCGACAGCTAGTAGGAGATAGCGACCATCTTAGGCCCCGCTTTGCATGTCAGAGGAATTTATCACTAATGACATGCAAAGTGGGCGTGCCAAGATGTTAGCGACTGCAAACAGTCGCTAACATCACTATCTCCTATTACCAACTTTTGGAGATATTCGCGCTAAGCGCGAATATCTCCAAAAGCTAACACCTGCCCTAAGCAGTTCTTAGCCATGTTATCCAATGGGAGGTGGATAACATGGCTAAGAGCATTTGCTCGGTAATGCATGAATATCGTTGACTTTTCAGCGATATTCATGCTTTACGGCCGATGTTTATTGCTTAGGAGATAAACCTTGATAATAACAAGGCTCCTAAGCGATAAAAATCGTCGCTACGCGGCGATAAAATTATAGCCGCTAAGCCAACATACCGATAATTATCGGTAGTTGTTGGTAATATGCCCCCAGGTTCTATATCTGTTCTAAAAGCTGTATTCTGCAAAGTAGACTACAAGTCAATTTGAAAGCTTGGTGGAATGCATCTTACAGTAGAGGGAAGCTAACGTTTTTAAGGCATGCTCACTATGATCCAAGCCTGGATTTCTTGCAGGGGATTTGGACAGTTTATTGTTTTATTTTGTTGATGTCAATTGTATTTATCTTCTAGCAAACCTGATAGCCAATGGGAGATACGTATCTGTTGAACTATAGCTATATATAAGTCAGGAATTCAATGGAATCTGCTCAAAAGCATTGATATCAATGGTACAACTAAAACCAACACATTGGAAGCTAAGGAAGGGAAAGTCTCTAGAAAAGGAAGACAAGCTCAATGGGCATCCTTCCATGAAAATTCTTCCCAAAAATTGTGAGAAATTATGCAATTTAAACTTTGGGGTCAGAGGCGTATGTACAGAAGAAAAGTATTATAGAGCGTTTATTTCACCCTTTTGTTTAGTCGAACCTCGATGCCAATCGCGGGTTTGGGGGGAACAGAGGAAAGCCCATGCTTAGGAGTAAAGCAAAAAAGGCAATTGGAAAACCACACTTTACTTTGTTGACTGATGAAAAAGATCATAAGTCATGAAGAATTTTAATCAGGTGCTTGTGAACTGTCCTCTGACAATTATTTAAATAGAAAAATATACCACATTTTAAAATGACTTTTTCCACAGTAGGGGGCATATTTATGCCACAGTAACGCAGTGCAGCAAGTCATCTTGTTGCGCTGCGTTACAGGAAAAGATTAGGAATGTGCCGTAGCAATCCCAATACAGTGCATTACTGTCCTTTCGTCAGCGCTGGCGCACTATGGGCTGCCTAGCGCCAATGCAGTTACCCTTGCACCATAGTGCGAGATACCTCCGTTGCACGCAGGATTGTTTTTGTGCAGGCAGGAGGAGAAATAAATATAGTTCTCCTCGTTGCACCTCACCTGGGAAGGTGTAGCATTTGGCTCATTCCCGGTAATGGTAAATCTGGGAATGCATCAGAATCAATGTGAATTGCGTGGGAACACGGAACGCCTCTCTGAGGCAGAGTAATGCAATGCAGCGATTTGCGCTGCGTTGTGTTACTCCGGATTTATCAAGGCACTCAGGGCATGCAAAAAGGCCTTGCATGGCTTGAAAAATCGCATTCTGGGTTTCCATTGTGCGTGTACCATGTTGTGTGGTGCGAATTGGACACAACCCCATGATAAATATGCCCATAATTGTGTAACATGAATCTTGCAATTAGGAAGAGATGGACTTTATTGTGGACCAAAGCAGCTAAATACCAACACATGGGAACGTACAGAAAGTTATTGGCCCTACAGAAACAGACACAATGGTAAAGGTTTAACATGCTGAAGCTGAGCATCGACATTACCAAGTTAGACATGTTCAAATCTTGGGATGCACGAGATTTTTCAAAAGGGACAGTGCTTACATTTTGACAAAGAAGCTGAGCTCGAGGCTAAACTCTGCAACAAGTGCAGGAGAAAGCACAACACAACCTCAACAACAGTTCAAAACAAAGCATCCTGAGAAAGAACATTTTACAAAAGTGTATTTACTAGGAAACTACAAAAAATATGAAAATAAGCGTGTTGGGACAGAGAACGGTCCCTTGTATGACTCTGGAAAGCGTGCATCCCTGCCGGGAATTCACCATAGCAAGCAATAGTAATTTTGACCCCCACTTTGGCACACACAATGATGATGTGTGTGTGCTGAGGCCTTCCAGTGATGTGTAATGAGACCCACAACCCAGCTATGTGATTCGGAGATCACAGCAAGTGCACCTTCCATTCTTAGTACAGTGACTACTGTCATCTCCCTCCGCTGTAGAGGAATGACAGTCTTTGGCAGAGAAATGATTATAGTGCAGGGAAGGCCTTTTCTGTTTTGGCCTGCTTCAGGAAAGGAGCCTACCAATCTATCCAGCTTTTTGAAGTTGCTGGAGCTGGAATCAATATAAATAGGACTGTCTATAATCTCTATCTTACATCAAAACAGGGTTGATACCACTCTCCGCACTCCCCTGTGACAGATCTTTGCTACATTTCTGAGGAGATCAGGAGCTATACATCATAAGTCAACTAAATCAATAGTCGCAATAAGTTCAGTCAATAGTGAGAGTTTGAAATTAGTTTTAAGGGTTTTATTTTCATTAATAAGTTAGATAATATTTAATTAGTTTAAAAGGCATTAATCAAAATGACAGAAAAAATAGTCAAATGTATTGGTTAAAGCAAATCATCAAATAAGCAATACAGCATGTTCCATCAACGAAAGAGTACCTATTCTAAAGAATGGAGTGAAAATGGGTGTTAGTAAGAACCAATTAAGAGTTCAAAAGCCAAGAATGAGAGTGTGCATGAAGCTCAAATTCGATACAATCATTATCAGCTAAACGTCCCATAAAGAGGGGGTCATAAAAACAAAAATATTCATCTAATAGCAGTACTGACCACAATCAGCTATATGGTCAGATAGCAATAGCAATCAGCATTCAGCCTTCAGCATAAATCTGTTAGCATTCCGCTATCCATGGAAAAATCCTGGTGAATTTCCTAATCCCCATCACTCAGCAGATAGTGCACCCTGATCAAAACAGGTTTATACCCGGCAGGAATATGTTCTTGAACCTACATCGCCGGCTCATGTTGACGGACTGGGCACAGTAAATTGTAAATTGATACTTGTATAGCGCACTACTCACCCGCAAGGGACTCAAGGCGCTTGTACGAATACCGCTGTGGAACCCATCCTGGTTTTCCCTGTGAGGTGTCCACTCCTGGGCACCCCCAAGGTGGAGGCCAGGCATCCTTAGCGTTGTGGGGGCCGTTGTGGAGATTAAGCAAGCTATTGCCCAGAGTTGCAGAGTGGGACTCCATGATTGGAATAGGTATCGAGGCGAGAATGATCAGGTCCGTGGAATTTTGAGCCCAAGACCCGCCGAGGCGGGAAATTAAACCCTGGTCCCGGGCTAGACCTCTGCATCAGGATCTGCCACCCTAACCATTGAGCCACACTTCTCCAGTCAACTGGTATGAACCCCTGGGTTGCATCACGTGACATAGAGAAGGCGTTTGACACCCTAGGGTGCAACTACCTGATGGAGGTTCTGTCTAGGTTTGGTATAGGCCCGGATCCCTTAAGTGGATTGCCCTATTAAACAACAACCACTTGCTTGGGTGAGAACTGGGAACTCTATATCAGATCCCTTCAATATTGAACGTGGCACATGCCAGGGTTGCTCCTTATTCCCAATAATCATTGTGCTAGCCATGGATTCCCTAGCATGCGCACTTAGGATGCGAGCCTCAGAATGGGGATTTCAAGTCGGAGACTGCTGGCACATAATTTCCTTGTATGCCGATGCTGCTCTAATGTATTTCCCGGATGACGATATTGTTATCTCCCCACTTATGGAGTTCTTGAGGTCTGGATTGGGGGTAAATTGGGACAAATCGCATTTGATTCCACTGACGGCCCTTTCAGAAGAGCAGCTGAGGGGACTCCTGCGCACCCCACTTCCTTGGGCCTGCAATTCATTTAAATACTTAGGTATTTGTGTTTGCCACTCTGTGAAGGACTAGTTTGTCAGCAAACGGGGCAGGGCTCTGTCCCGAATGAGGGCATCCCTCCCTTTCTAGACATCATTACTGCTTTCTCCTTTGGGTCGCATTGCCATCTCCAAAATGTTGATCTTGCCCAGACTATTGTATTTCTTTTTTGCTATTCCTGTTCCATTGTCTAACAGGATATTCATGGAACTTCGCTCCCTTTGGACCACATTGAGCAGGAGACAGGTGGCACTCTCCAACTATATGCACCTTTGGATGAGGGCGATCTTGGTGACCAAACTACAAATATTATTACGCGGATGCCCAACTACATTGGCCCACCTGATAGTTTGTGGTGCTAAACGTTCCAGAACAGGTGAATTGGTTTGGGAGGAACATGCTCTCTTCGGTGTTACATTGACTGTTGGTTTCCAATGAGGGAATCCCTAAAGGGGAAGGAAATGGACGTATGCAAGTAGTTAAAGTATGTTTATTTATTCCATTTATATAGCGCATTATCACCAATAGGTCTCTAAGCGCTTGTACTTGGAAAGACCGAACATTACAGAAAGCAGGCAACCAGATTATATCATACCCCACGCATCTCGGAAGAGTACCGTTTTTAACATTCGCCTGAAAGGAAGTAGATTAGGTTCCTTCCGAAGGCAGAGTGGTAATTTGTTCCAAGCTGTGGGTAGGGTAGTCGAGAAAGTGCGTCCACCAAGGGTAGACGTGCGGTAGCGAGGGCTAACCAGAAGAGTGTCCTCAGACGAGCGCAGAGTCCTCCTAGGAATGTACTGCACCAGTCTAGCTTTAATGTAACTAGGTGCATTGCCATAGACTGCCTTGTGCGCGATGCAGAGGCCTTCGAATAAAATCCTCTGCCTAATAGGGAGCCAGTGTAATTGGCACAGGAGAGGAGAGGCATGCGTACTCCTGGGTTTTCCAAAAATCAGTCTGGCTGCATCATTCATTACTATTTGCAGTCTTGAGACTTGTGGCTGAGGGAGCTCAACATACAGGGCATTCCCGTAGTCCAAACGTCCTAAGATCATTGCGGACACCACAGTCCTTAAAGTAGAAAAGGACAGCAGTTGGGAAATTTTACGCAGTTGCCTAAGGAGGCCAACGCATGTGCCCACCACAGAAGACACTTGATTCTTCATAGATAGATTACCATCAATATGGATGCCCAAGCTTTTCACCACCCTTGCTGGTACTGGAGTCCTACCCAGCTCCTTGGGCCAGAAGCGATTGTTCCACGGGTTGCCCGAGATGGTAATGGGCAACACTTTGGTCTTCTCTGGATTGATCTTCAAGGAGTTGGTGGACATCCAGTTGCTCGTGAACTTTAAGATGTTATGCAGCCTGGCTTGGGCTCCAGAAGAATCCTCAATTTGTATGATAATCTGTGTGTCGTCAGCATAGTTGTAAATCTGACACTCCATCTGATTGAGAGCTGAAATCAGTGGCTTCAAGTATATATTAAAAAGGAGCGGTGAAAGGGCAGAACCCTGCGGAACTCCACAGGTTATGGCTGCTGATGTGGATACCAGGTCTGACATCTGAACCCTCTGCGATCTTCCCTGCAGGAATGAAGTTAGCCAGCCTAGAGCGGTCAACCCGATGCCCAGATCTCTCAGACGCTTCAACAGTAAATTATGACACACCTTTGGGATATGTATATGGCTAAAACATTCAAAATTCCTCCCTACATATCGGAGCTAACCCTTTAGGCGGACCCGGGCTGTACAGAGTTAAAACTACATCCAGACGCAACTTCTTGGTCGGACACTGGCCTCACTACATGGGGCAACCTCTTTAATGATAACATTCTTAGCACTTTGAAGAGTTTGGTGGACAATTTTGGTATACCTCCTGGATTGTTCCTTATGTGTGCAACATCTGCTCAAGGCTTGGCAGAGAGCACACGATAAACCAGAGATCTCATTATTCTACCAGGCGTTACTGACACATGGGGCGGGTTGTCAGACTGTTACACATCTATGTAGCACCTTACGTGCTGACAGGAGTGTGCCCCTCCACACCCTCTGGTCCTACTGGGATTCCTCCCTTAACACCATATTCACTGATAAGCAATGGACCTACAGCCAGATTCATCAAGCTGAAAACGGCTCGCAAAGGGCCAGATTCTGAGAATCTGGCCCTTTGCGAGCCATATTTTTGCATTTGGGATTCATCATCCCAAATGCAAAAATCGCTATACTAGGAATCGCTATATTGCGAAGAATCGCATTTAAGGAATCTCAATTGGAGATTCCTTAAATGCTATTCATGAACCTTTTAAAAATTGCGAATTCGCAATATGGGGCCGCTATTTACCACGAAGTGTAACTTCGTGGTAAATAGCGAAAACTTAGAAAAATGCACTTTAGTGAATTTTTCTAAGTTGTATGTTGCACACACACATGTCTTTTGGACATGTGTGTGCGCAACACCAGTGTACATTTGCATTTCAGGGGTGCTACAGGGTGTCCTTTGGACACCCTGGCACCCTTGAAATCGCTTCCTTATTTGCGATTCGCTAATTGCTAATCGCAAATAAGGAATGACTCCCTATTCATTCCTATGGGCCTTGAGGCCCATAGGAATGAATGGGAAAGCCATTCCTTATTTGCGATTAGCAATTAGCGAATCACAAATAAGGAAGCAGTAGAAATCGGAAAATTAATTGCGATTTCTACATGCATCCCGTTTTGCCAGTCTTTAATAGCGATTCCTTAAAAATCGCTATTAAGGACTCGCAAAAGAGGAGAATGATGAATCTGGGGGATAGTGTATAGGGGCACCCAAGCTTATTTCCTTAAATGCTAGGCTCAAGTACACACAATTTAATTTCCTTCACCATACCTACCTTACTGCAGCACACATTTCACATATACACCCTGGGGGCATAGACACCTGCCCACACCTGCCAAACCACTGCAGTGGATTTCATCAATATGGTGTGGACATGCAAAAGCCTTACTTCATATTGGGACTAGGTCTTAGGGTTTTTTTGCAGAGACATCAGGTTCTCTGCTACGGAAAGAGGGATTACATAGTTTACTAGGAACTACTTCCTATTCAGTGACAAAAAGTCCACTAACAACTTAATTGGTTTGACTTTAGTACTTACCAACCATAGAATATCCAAGAGCTGGAAATTAGCCCTAGTTCATCCAGTTAAACTGTGGTTGGTGGAGAAGGTGGAGGCCCAATCCAGCGATAGACCACCATGAACACAAGCTCTGCAGTCTTCAGTTCTGATGATGGTGTAGACAAGTTCTCCCACATCCCCAGCTTGGAACGTCTCATGGTATTATGTGCTGCAGTGCCAGAATTCCTTCCTATCCCCGGAGAGCATATTGATGCTGGCCTCAGGCTAGCTAACAACGAGATGCCTCCTCTTCCTCTCCTCTTCCACCTTTCTCCCTTTCTCCCCACTCCCTCCCTCAGCTAGGACGGAATAATCACATCTTTCAGTTATTTAAAAGGTTTTGTTTGGTATATTCTAATCTTCTTTACAAACAGAATGCACAATGTTCAAAATGCAACTGTTCATGCACATAGACAGTCTTTGTACTCAGATATGTATTGATATCAGAGATGAACTCTCCATAGAGTTTCAACACAAGTGACTATACCGATATACTGTTCTGCGAACCAATTTCACTATAGTAAAATGCATTAGTGCTATTGTTATTTGTTTTTGCAAATCAATAAAAAACTATTAAAAAAATGTATAAAAATATAAGTCTCCCCTAAAGAAGGCATATGGAGCCCTTTGGCAGGGAGCTGTATATTATTAATTAGGACATATGTTTTTCAATATGTCTTAGAAGCAACACTTCCAAATTGCCCTTTTGCAATGGAAAGGTTTGTAGCCCCATTAGCTAACACAGGGTTACCGACTGGCATCCCAGCCTGGCTAACCTCTAAATGAGACTACCTAACAAGGTCAAGTAAGGTATCAAATTAATTGTGGCATTGAATCCTACCTGATGCCCTAACCAGATTTAAAGTCTATTTTAGAAAGTTGCTACTGTGCATTCCAACTAGTCTAGTGGCCTTACAAAGGCCCGGAAAACCAGACAGAGTTCTGGCCGACTGGGAAGACATGTGAACTACTCTGAGCAGGATGCCTTTTGTTCTTGCAGACAATTAGAAGACAGAAGGGGAAAACCCGTCCCCAAACCGGTTTTCCCGTGGGCATGAAGCCCAATAGTAGCCTAAACTCTAGGGTAGGCTACCATGATCCTGGCGACCAAGGAAGGGTCATGTAATTTTGAAAGGGGTAAGGATGGGGCACTCAGGGATAGCCAGATGCCACACATTGCAGGAAACTCATCACTAGCTAAGAGGGGACCCAGCATCCCATTGGCTAGTGCCCACATGGTCCCCTTGGGGCACCTTCCTGGAAAAAAATCTGACACCCCCTCGCACCTCAGATCACACTCGAATTGAAGAGAGGACCGAAGAAGGAATGCCCTGCTGCCCTTATCACACTCAAAGAGAGGTTGCATCATCAAGTGGACTACTCCTGCTTTACTTTTGGGCTAGTGAGATTTGGACTGTGCCTGTGGCTCTTGACATGGGGGAAAGGTGGTCTCCTGCCTTCAACCCCTGCAGTGACTCCAAAGATCTGTTGGCTGATCCCCTGGAACCAGCTGCAGGGACAGAAGAGCTTAAAGAGCCCATACCGACAAGTTGGTAGCTACTGTAGAAATGTTGCCGCTACCAGTTGCCATGCACACAAAAGGACAAATTTGAGATAGCCAAAGTTTGCACCGTTTCTGCTGGACCCGGGAGTGCTATAAAAGACCGCAATCATCATACTCAAAGGACACCAGCCCCCACCTAGGGTTTTGTCTCCAACTGTGGGCAACAAGATCAATAGTGCAGCATTGGCTATTCAACTACTGCAACGTAAGGGACTTTGAGGGACCCTGATCTCTGAGGCCAAAGTCGCCCCACCTCACCCATTAACCAAGGAACCACCACAAAGATACCCTGTTGACCACATCACAAACAAAGCATCCTTCAAGCATCTTTTGGCTGTATCCTCAGCATCCCGGTCATCCTATAAAATGTGAAACTTGCTTAAAAAATATTCTGGTGGCCAAGTAACTGTCCAGAACATCTTCCCAAGCCCCCTAGACCTTTTCCCTGCCAGATCTGGTCACCCAACCCGGGAGAGAGCACTCACACTAACTCTTTCAAACTTTTAAAAAGTTTACAAACTATTTGTTGACCAATGCTTGTTTGTGATTGCATTTAAAAGTGATAGAAACTGTTCAATTCTGTATCTCCAGATCCGTTGGTGAATTTTGATGAACAAGGTCTCTAAACATTCTTAAACTTGTGCTCTAGTTTCATAAATTGTAGTAGTGTCTCTTTATTCGTGTATGACTTTCCCATTTACTTGTTTGGTGTTGTTAAATGCTTTACAAATAGTACCTCTGCCAAGCCTTACTGCTCGCAGTCCACCTATCCAGGGTTGAGCTATGGTGAAGTAATACTACCTGAACCCAGGATGGTATATTTGTGTGTACTCCATGATAAATCCCCACAGCCATATTATAAACCACACTGAAATCCTCACAACTGGAAGGTGTTGTAGAGTGAAGTATAGTATTGTACAGTGAAGTGTAGGGACTTAGAGTAGAGTAGAGGGTTGTACAGTGTAGTGTAGGGGCATTGAGTAGTCTAAAGTATGGCATAGTGGCACAAAGTATAGTAGAGACTGGTAGAGTGGAGTTGCACAAAGTAGAGTAGAACTGTGTATAGTGGAGAGTCGTATAATGATAAAAAGTGGGGTAAATTGTCGTCCAGTGGAGTAAAGTGGAGTGGAGTCCAGTGGAGAGGCGTGGCATTGAGTGCAGTAGCATGTTTTAGAGTAGAGCGGCTTCGAGAGGAGTAGAGTGGACTGGCATAGCATACAGTGAAGTAAAGTGTCCTAAAGTGGAGTGGTGTGTCAGACAGTGGAGTGGACGAGCATGTTGTAGAGTGTCGGGAAGTAGAGTGGAGTGCCAGATTACAGTGCAGTATAGAGGAGTGGCTTGGAGTAGAGTACAGTGCGGTGTTGCAGGGATTCTTCTCATACACAGAACTGTGCACAGAGACCCAGGACCTCAGTGAATTGTGGTGTACCAAAAAACTCACCTCAGTACCTAGAACCTCCTAACCAACTAGCATGAGTGTCTCATAAGCTCTTCGTCCCATAGCAAAGGTACCAATGATTAGACAAACCAGAACATGCGACTTAGGATACACTCAGGAATGGTGGGAATCAAGAACACTCTTTCGGTATATTCTCATACCTGTCCACAACATGGGTAAAAAGAGACACAATAAAGTTTAAAATATTTATTTTAACAACATGCTCCAGTATTTTTGCTACCATAAGCAGGCTTATGATTAAAAATAATAATCAGCATTGTTACAATTCCATAAAACACAAAGGAGAAATCATATTATAATGATAGTGGGAACAGGTCCTATAGTGCCTTATATGCCACCCTCCCTAGCTATGAGTTGTGTTTTATATATTATTAGAAGGTCTCTTAGGCTTGAATGGGGAACTCCATACCTGCAAGATCAGTAGAGATGTATCCCAGCAGGATCTGCAAAAAGCTTTCTCTCTCTGGAAACAGATTTTCTCCAAGTGTCTAAATCATGCATGCAGTGTGATAGTAAAGACGCCAGAATTTCAGCTAGATGCAGCTGCGTGCATGTTATGTCTAGAGCATGAGCCGATCAGCCTGAACAACACCTAACATTGCTATGATAACCTTGGAGGCTTCAGCCCTCACTGTGCAGACTAAGGTCGATATGTACGTCTAGGGATGTTGAAAACAAACCATTCTCATGTGAAGAATGTCACGCAGCCTAACTTACAACAACAGTTACATGTAGTGTCGTGTACAAAAGCAGCAAAAAGGTAAAGTGGCATTTAAACTTCTAATAAGCCTATGCTTACATAGCAATGACCACAAGCAGGGCCCTGTCTTCACTACAGGGGTACAGTATGGTAGAGTTGAGTGGCACAGAGTGTTGTAAAGTTGAGTAGCATTGTATAGCATACAGTGGAGTGGCATACAGTGCAGTAATGGAGTACAGTGGAATACAGTGAAGTAGAGTCTCACTGTGTAGAGCATATTAAAGTCTGGTGAAGCAGCGAAGAGAAAGAAGCATAGAGTGACGTAGAGAGGAGTTGAGTGGCATAGAGTGGCATAGAGTAGAGTGTAGTGCAATTGCATTGAAAGGACTACATTGTTGTAGAGTGGAGTATAGTTTGGTAGGTTGGAAGGACATGGACTGTCATTGAGGGGAGTACAGTGTTGTTGAGTGGAATATAGTGAAGTGGTGTAGAGTGGAGTGGCATAGAGTGGAATGTTGTAGAGCGGAGTGGCGTACAGTAGAAAAGCATAGAGTGGAGGGATGTAGAAAGGAGTGACGTAGAGTGGAATAATGTAAAAGAGTGTGGAGTACAATGGAGTGGCGTAGAGTACAGTGGCGTAAAGTAGAAGAGCATAGAGTGGAGCGTAGAGTGGGCTTGTGTTCAGTGGAATAAAGCAGAGTAGAGTAGAGTAGCGTAGACTGTAGTGTGGTAGAGTGGAGTGGCATACACTGGAGTGGCACTAAATGGAGTGGCATAGAGTGGAATAGAGTAGAGTGTAGTGGTGTAGAGTGAAGTGTTGTAGAGTGTAGTGGGGTAGGGTGAAGTGCCATACAGTGGAGTGTTGTACAGTGAAATGGTGTACAATGTAGTGGTGTATAGTGGAGTGGCATACAGTGGAGTGGCATAGAATGGCGCAGAGTGGAGTTGTTTACAGTAGAATAGCATAGAGTGTAGTAGCATACAGTAGAGTGGTATAAACTGAATTGGCATGGAGTGAAGTGGCATAAGAGTGTAATAGCATATAGTAGTGTAGTGAAGAGTGGAGTGGGGTAGAATGGAGTCTGGCACAGTGGAGTGGCATACAGTAGAATAGTGCACAGTGGAGTTTGTGTCGAATGGAATGGCTTAGACTTGAGTGCCGTTAAGTGGAATAGGTTACAAAAGAGTGGAGTAGAGTGGGGTGAGGTACAATTTAGTGGCATATAATGGAATAGCGAAAAGCAGAGTGTAGTACAGAGGTGTAGTGCAGACAGGAGTGGAGTACGGTTGAGTGGTATAGAGTGGAATAGCGTAAATTGGAGTGGCATACGGAGGAGCTGCATAAAGTTGAAGATTGCAGAGTGGAGGGCCATACAGTGGAGTGGCGTAAACTGGAGTGTCGTAGAATGGAGTGGCATAGAGTGGAATACTGTGGAGTGGCATAGAGTGGAATAGTGTACAGTGGATTAGTGTAGAGTGGAGTGGCATATAGTTGAGTGGCGTACAGTGTATTGGCATAGAGTGGAACAGCATAGAGTGGAGTGGCATAGAGTGGAATGGCATAGAGTGGAGTTGAGTAGAGTGTGAAAATACTTAGTTAATTGTGCTGCAGTTTACAGCATTAACTTTGTAGTATACCGAGGTACATACCAATGACAAGGCTAATTGATGTTTATACATAACATAAAAGGCAGCCATGTCATTTTTAAACACACTTTGGCTGCATATTTTGAGTTAGGGCCTTACATATAGGTAAGTAGTAGATTTATTGTTGTTTCCTACCTATTACCACTTTATTAAATTGGTAATAGGAATTGAAATGTAATCATATTGTCTTATATATTTTTTCAAAAGTTAAGGAAAGCTACGCTAGTACCTACAAAGAACTGCAGCAGTTACAGGAAAAAAAATATACTCATGTATACAAAATTTTAAATGCAATGTAGTACAGCATATTACTGAAATATAGTATGGTATAGTGCATTTAACATTTTTAACAAATGTAATTTTGTAATAAAAAAATACTTTTTCAGTAGCACTGTGATTTGTAAGTATTACTGCAGTACTCCATAGACATGTTTTAATAAAGAATTAAGGGGCATACTACGATGCCAGTTGGACGACATCTTTTAGGGAGTGGAACCACCCTACAAGTAGTCGGCAGTTCCGCTACTGATATGATGTTGTGACCACAAGCACACGGTCGGAAACATAGCCTTTACCATTGTGGCAAGCTGCAATGGAAAAGAGTGTATTTCTAACCATCTATGCACTATGTGCCAGGCACCATGTGGTGCCTGGCATACGATGCATAGGTGTTTTGGGGGTAACCCATATGCCCCACCAGGCCACATAGCGGAGGCCTATGGGAGACTGGGGTCCTGCTTGGGGCCCCCAAAGTCCCTTTTTGACAGCCTTTCCATGTCGGAATGGCCCACATGGAAAGGCTGTTGGAAAGAGACTTCCTAATCCCTACGACATTGCCTCCGCAGGCACCACCTCTGTTGTACCGATTAGGCCTTGGAGGCAGTGGTCAGTCCCTCCGATGACATTGCTCCAATCACGGCATCGTAATCCGGCGGTTGGACAGTTGCCTTGGATGTCAGACAGACTGCCACAATGGCCTGTCGTGGCAATCCGTCTGACATACTATTAACCACATGGCTGCTAGAGCTATTCCCCTGCTGTGCTGGACAGAAACCAAAACGGGTGTGGTCATGACGAGCTCAGCTCGTCATGAGCACCTGAGAGGTATATGCCATGACGATCTGAGCTCGTCATGATCACCGAAAGGGTTAAGGACCTAAATAGTAGAAAATATAAAATACACCGACGTACACTATATTTGTAAAATATAATGTAGTACAGAGCAATTTTTATTTTGTAACATATTTCTTTTAAAAAAAAGTTAAGTACTGTAGTACTTTTCAAATATATATATTCCATAAGAAACATAAATACAATAATTAAACAATTTAAAACAAGCATTAAGCAATTTAATCTAAAAGTAAAAAAGTTAAATGTATATTTATATATAAAAATTACTATTCCCACACCAATCCAAGGAATAGTAGTGATAATGTTTGCCTTTGGAGGGGGTTGATTTACTATTCTCATGCCGATGTAAATAACCAACAGTAGAGTAAGTGTTGTAGTTTAGAGGGGTTAGAATTAATATTCCCACTTCAAGGTAAGCAAAATCAAGGAAAGCATTGGACTTTCGAAGGTTTAGATTTACTACTCACACTCAAATACAAACAACAGTCGAGAACATTTTGGACTTTGGTGGGAGTATATTTACTGTTCCTGCTCCAATCTAAACAGGAAAATGTGTTGAACTTTAAAGGAGTTAGAATTACCCTTTTCACTTCAATGTAACAAAAGCAGAGAAAGTGCTAAAGAGATTGATATACTGTTCCAATTCCAAATCAATTAAAAGCAAAATATTCAAATACCTAACATCTTAAAGGTATTAAAACATATTCTAAATAAATAAATATATGTTTTATACATAAATAAAATGTATTCGAATTTAACACTGTAATAGAAAAGTTTTTTGATAAAATTAATACATTTAAAAAAATACACTTTCCTCATTACTAATCAAACAAAACACAAACCCCTAAAATGTGTAAATTAAATTATAAATATACAATAATGTCATTAAAATAGCAATTAAATAAAACCCACTAAATTAAAACAAATATTACATATACAATACATTTTACAAAGTTAATTATTAAATACACGTAGCAAATAATTAACAATAATTTGAAACACAACAAGCAATTGACATACAAAATAATGAATTAAATAATTTACATAATTAATTGCCAATTAAATATGTATTCATCAAAAAACAAATTCATGTAAAAAAAAGCCAAGCATTTATAATTTAAATATCTTCCCACCCTAATCCCTGCAAACTGAACAAACTACTCTTAGATTATAAATTAGTAATTAGACTGCAGAAAAATAAAATATAGATTCAAAATCACAAAATTCACTTTCATTATCAACATAATTATTCAGCTGAACAATTCACACAATTGTTTACAAATTAAACATTTACTCATTATAATTATAAAAAATATTTACAATATAAATAAAATAATTAAATAATTCCCCACCCTAATACTCTATAAACCTAGAACCCACTACTAAATTGTGAATTAGTAATTAAATTGTAGAAATATAAAACTTAACATTAAAAATCACAAAATACCATTACATTATTAGAATAACAATAAACCAATCAAATAATAATAATTAGCAATTAAATATCTAATTAACTTAAAAATACATTTAAAATTTAAAAAAACAATGCTTTATCAGTTAAATAACATTCCACCCTTTTTCCCTAAAATCACAATAACCCATTACCAATTTATAAATTACTATTTAAATGTAAAAGTATTTTAATTACACATTAAAAATAGCAAACTATTTAAAAAAGTATGTTAATCATGCTAACACCTAGACGATATTATATACAGCAACATTTTTAAGAACTATATTATATACATAAAAATCATCTCTTGCATTCTATATTCTATTCCTTCCGAAATTATATTCTTGTCATCCACTGAAAGGATGGATGGATGGCTGGATAAAAGGCTGAATCGCGAGAAAAATTGATGATGGGCAGAGAAAAAGATGGAGGGAAGGAAGGAAGGAAGGAAGGAAGGAAGGAAAAATGATGATAGGGTGGAGGGAACTTTGTATGGATTGATGGAAAAGTAAGGCTATGATGAGCAAGTAGATGGATAATAAGAAGGAAGGATGGAGGGAAAGATGGACATATGTAAAAAGACAGAAAAAAGAATGGAAGCATAGATTGAAAGTTGGATGGCAGGAAAAAAGTTCAAAAAGGATGAAAAGAAGGAAGGAAAGTAAGATGGAAATAGTCAGAAATAGGGATGGAGATAAGGAAGATATTTTCAGACTTTCAGAATTCCCACAGGGTGAGCAATGCCTTAAATGGCACTGGGTCATTTTCTTCCCGTAAGCTCAGTGCCATTCAGGTAAGGTACTAGCCTCCAAAAATAACATCCTGGAAAGTCACAGTCAGGAGGGAATTTTACTTGTCCTTATGATGGGGGAACCTTTTCTCTTTTCTGTTAGATCAACATGTGTGCGAGGTAGGACACAGCAGCAATAAACCTCCAAGAAACTAAGCTTTTTGACAGCAACAAGGGATGTACTTGTCCCTGTTTGTCATGCTCCTCTCAGATAGTGTTAACCCCTTCGGCGCTGATGACGAGCTCAGCTCGTCATCAGTTGCATCGCTCGCACGCTGATGACGAGCTGAGCTCGTAATGTAACGCGGCTTTTTGAAAAAAGCCGCGTAGCGTGAAAATCGCCGCAGCGCGCATGCGGTTAAAGAGCATCTGTAAGAAGTCAAGGTTAATAAGAAGTGCTGGCATGGTCACTACATATCCAAAATGAGGACACCAGTGGTAATGCAGGTCCCAATTAGAAAGTGTGCCACAATCTTATAACCATAACCGACCAGAGAATTGAGAATCTTCGTTGTCATTTCTTAATGCATCCAATACTGAATAGAGACTGGAAAAACAAATGACCATATCATTGTTTATTAAAACGTCCCAACACAGAAATCCCACGTGGAATTTTGTGGAAACTGGGCAGATTAGTGGACTGGGTCTTCCAGAGGGCTTGTAGATGTCAAGTCCACTGAAAAAATAGAGTAACCCAGAAACATTTAAAAAATTCAAGATCCACAGCTGTACACACAGCAAGATAGTATTCCTCTTTAAGCATGTCCACGAACGAAACATTGGTATCACTGTTATATATACAAAAATGATGGATGATTCAGTTATACTTAGCGAATTTAGACAATATACTTATTTTGAAACCAGCATCTTTGACCTATGTGCCCACATGCATGCATGTCAGAGGGTCGGATTTAGACTTTGGCAGGACCAAAATGGAGTGGGCTTTTTGGTGGTCTTCCCACCCACCTACATGGCAGTCTGCCCCACCGAATTAGATGCTGCATTGCAATGGGTGGGAAGACCACTGCGGTCCTGTCGACTCCACCAGGACTTAGCTCCCTGCCCCTTTGGTGGCGGGACTCCAGCCAGGATTACCATCATTGCTATTTGGTTCTGGCTTGATTCGGAGGGAATTCCAATGGGAATCCCTCCTACAACAAATCAGCGGAAATGGATTAAAAGGTGATGAATAGTCACCTTTTTTTGTGGTCCAGGCTTCGGTTTCCTCCTCGTCTCCTTTGTTTAGGTCGCACCCGTCCTTCTGCACCTTGACCGCAATGGACTGACACCCCGTTTTGATGGACTGGAAGGTAAGTGTTGTGTTGTGTGTGGTTATATATTGCATGGTGTGTGTATGTTAGTTGGGTGCAGAGCAGAATGCACACATAAAGCACACAACACATATCTGACAGACACATATGTACACCTACACAACATATATGTGATTTCAGTAAAAAAAGAGTCACTTGCCTGTCTTCCACCTCCAGGGCCACCCCAATAACTCATCCCACAGGACATCTCCAGGCCAATGGGAACATCCATATCTGCTCGGGGAACACCACAGTCAGGACGGCAATGGCAGGCAGTTTGTCAGCACAGAAGACCGCCACCGTGGTGGTCTGCTGTCTATCGTGTATACAGCTAGCTAGGAAGGGCAGACCGCCATCAGCTCAGTGGTGTTTCCAAGACCTACGCGGGCCAGCGGTCAGACCTCCAAGATCTAAATTAGGCCCTGAGTGTCCATGTGCATGCATGTCCCTATGTTTCTGAAGTGAGTGTTTTTGGGGCAGCGCTGATTACTTCTCATTAGGTTCTGATCATACCCTCTCCCCCCTCCATTGAAGCTGTGCTGCCTTTTGATTCACTGCAGTTGCATTCTAATGGCTTGCTCCCAACTATTTTTGCTCAGACCCGGGCATGAAATTCAAAACAGGAGGACTATACCATTTCAGTCCTAGATATCACAAATCTCTCTCATTTAGATCTCTTGACGTAGTGTTGTGAGACTGTTGATAAGATCTTACCAAGCAATTATAATATGCAGAAATCTTGGACAAACATTAAGGGCCAAAGTTTCCAAATTCTCTTACAACGCACCGCAGCACCCAAAATGAGAACAATGTCCACAGCAATATGTCTCTCTCTCCTAGCGCCGGTGCAGGATTTTGCTGCCGAGCACCACGCACACAATTTGCCCCATAGTGAAAGGGTGTGTGCCGGGGCCTAGCATACGTTTTGTATTGGAAGGGTACTCATGCAAGACAAAATACTATGCTAGCCTACATTTAAAATGTATCCTACTTTGTATGTGTGCTGTATGGAGAAGTGTGGCTCACTGGTTAGAGGAGGCAGACCTGAAGCAGAGGTCAGACCCGGGACCAGGGTTCAATTCCCGACGCGGCAGGGTCCTGAGCCCAAATATCCACGGACTCGATAATTCTCGTTTCGGTGCCTACTCGAATCACGGGTTCACACTCTGCAGCTCTGGGCATTAGCCTGCTTAATCTCCACTACGGCCCTCCCGCGGCGGGATGCCTGGCTTTCACCCTGGGGATGCCCAGTACGGGTATCTCACAGGGAAAAGCCAGGACGGGTTCCCAAGGCAAGCGCCGAGATGCCTACGGGTAATCGTGCGCTATATAAGAACGCATAATAATAATAATAATAATGCAGCACACATGCAAAGTTGGAAAAAAAGAGAAATAGAAACATTTCTCTTTTTAAGGCCTGATTTAATAAGGCATAATTTTTTCATGCAAACCTGTCTCACATTTTTGATAGATAGGGTTTTGGTCCAAACCCATAGATTGTTGCATGTGCACACCCATCTACCACCCATGGAATGCCACCTTGATGCTAAGTAATGCAAAACAGCACTAGGCGCTGCTTTGAGTTACTTTTATGCAACCTTCCAGCACATAACAAGTTTTGCACTGGAAAGCAAATTACAAAGGAACATTTTGAGATAGTTTGTGTCACTTTTGTGATGTAAACCCAGTGGAAAATGTTAGTAAATCCACCCCTGAGAGTCCACTGCAGATATCTATTAGGAAATCTCTGCACAAACTTGAGAAGACTTTCTAAAGGCAACAAATATCTTAAAACTACCAACCTCTGGAGCCCAGCAGAAAGATACAGGGACTTCCCTGCACAGCAGCTGGGAGTATGAGCACCCTGGTATGTCACAAGGCCTTACAGAACAGCTCTTCAGGCATACCAGAGTAACCCACACACAGAGAAAGGTGGATATTATTTAGAATCAAAACCATATTTTGCTCATAACAGGAATACTAAATTACCAGACTTGCAGGCCTAATTCAGTGACAGGTTTGTGACTTTACTTTTGGTTCAGTGGTCTTGGGTTAAGCAGCTGAATTTGGTAGGCTGATTTATTGTCCATATTTCTAAATGAAACCAAAAATCATCTCAGAGTTTCCAGCATAAACTGTGATTTCCACTATTGCTGTTTATATTCTAATCATTTTGATCCTGCCACCAGCAACCCGTGGGTTGACAAACACCCTTCCTGTTGTTTAGCCAGTCTCCTGTGATTGTAAGCTGCCTTTTACTATAGATCTGATAAAGTCACCTTTTCCCACTTTTGACAAACAGTCCAGTTGCAATAACTTGCATTAAGAGGATCACCTCACATATGTTTGGCCCATCATGGCCAGGCTGCAATGTAGTAAAAAGCATCAATTTGCTTGTGGCATACAGAGGGGCTCCTGACGCAGAGGGAATTTAAGGATGCTGACCTTGTTTCTATGGATCCAAGCAAGTGAAGCTTTAGCTATTAGTTAATTTAGGATTGGGTTTTAAATGTCACTTGTGATCATGCATGCTTCGAGGTCTGACCCACCACTAACAGTGGCAGAAGCATGGTTAGTTTCATATTTTCTTACATCTGCTCTCAGATTGTGTTATTCCCCTGGATGCTATCTGTAACTCTCTCGTGCTATCTTCACTGCTTTGGACCACTTTTCCCCACTAGGAGTCACAATTCACTCCACAGATGGAAGAAATATCTGTTCATGCTACTTTGTGTTGCTTTGTGTTAAAGTAATGCTCCATGGGTGGAGCATGGGCATTCAGTTGCAACCTTTCATTTGTTTTTTATGCAAAGCCCTCTCGATTAGCAATGGTAAACAGGACCCTGTGCCATAAAATAACGCCTCCTTGAAGCAGACATTAAAAAGGCTAAATGTTTTACATTTTTCTAACATTCCAAATATTGCATGTGCACTATTCTGTACAGCACACATCCAATGTGGTAACAGATTTAAGGCTAATCGAAACATAGGATTTTGTACTGGAACTGCTCCTTCCTAAACATAACAAACTCACAGGTGCACGATGGTGCAAAGATATGTGAAGGGCGGAATGTAGGCTCAAAGTGCACCAGTGCTAGGGAGAGAGAAACAGTGCCATACATCAGTAGACATGGTGCTGTCCTGCTCTCTACTTCTCATGAAACTTAGGTTGCTCCTCTGTACTGCATGACATATTTGTAAATGTGCCCCTTATTCTCTGATGGGATATTGGACTCTGGATAGTTTGCTGACACAAAAGGGGTGGTGTGAAGATTACGTTGAGGTGCAGTACACCAAAATTAATGCAGTGTAAATAAATATAATAACGTCCATCAAGAGATGTTACTTTATTTAGAAGGACAGCACACTGATAATACCTCAAAGTATATAAGATGATGGACAATTAAAATAATCATCTGATGATAACAAGGACACAAATCGCAGAGAACAAAAGAAGAATAGAAAGAAGAATCTTTAAAATCCTGGGTACTAAGCATAATGATTGTGATCAGTCAGTGCTTATAAATGTAGCACTTTCATAAAGGTAAGAGAAGAGCACGATCATCCTGCCAAAATCCTGGTGACTCATTAAGTGTTTGCATTATTTCACCAATAATAGACAATAGAAATCGAACATAAAAGTACAACGCAGTTAATGCGAAACACAAAGGAAGAAAATAGGATCCTACCAAAGCAGAATGAAGTGTCTTGTTGTTTAGCATATAGTCATGGAGTCAGGAAGATAGACTTACCTGATGGTTAGGGCTTGTATATACCATTCCCTTGAAGACTGGTTATCTAGTGACATGAAGATAATATTGATTCCATAGGCCAAATGTGTTTCCATTTGATGCCATGCCGAGCAGCAACCAAACTTGTAGGGCTGGACTGTGTTGCATCAACAGAAGAGAGCAGAAGAGCGCCATATCCACTAAGAGACAGCACTGTTTCTCTCTTACCCTGCACTGGAACACTTTAGGCAGTCTTGCACCACACACATTTACTTGCACCGTAGTGCAAGGGTCATGCATGACATCTAGCATAGGTATACCATGCTTAGATATAGTTTAACAAGTTTCCAACTTTGGGCCCTATTGGGATGTCGGATGGTAAGCCTCCGACCGCTAGTAGGAGGCCTACCTACCTATATCGTTGGTTTACATTCCGACCGCTGAATTATAATGTTGCGGTCGGAATGTAAACCGGCTGGCCAAACCGACTGGCTTCTGGTGGGCTCAAGGAGACGTCAGCCAGTTGGAAGCCACACATAATCCCTAACCGATGGAATTTTCCCCGTCGCAATTATGATGTTGGTTTCTGACAGGCTTTCCATGTTGGGCTTTCCAAAATGGGAAGAATGTAAGAAAGCGACTTCGGGAGTCCCTAGCAGGGCCCTGTTCCCTCCAAAGTCTATCGATTGTGGGCCTGAGGTGAACATATGGTGCTCCCTTTCAAATCCTATTTCTCTATGAGAGATTGTGCTGCAGGCGGTTTCTGCCCACACCACAAGCTCCCATCGGGAACTGGGAGTTTGTGACCGCACCATGTGCGGTCCCATCCTAATTGCAGTTTCACCACTGCAGACTGGTGGTCGGTCAGTTCCGTATCCGCAAAGATGTCGGTCGGAGGGACCTCTGACCGACATCATAATGAGCCCCTTTGTATTTATCTGTACATTACAGCCCAAATGCACATTCGGAAATGTTTGGAGAAAAGAAAACTTGTATCCAACGTTATGCCTCCCTTGAGGTCTACATGTTTGTTGCTAAGCCCTGACTCCCATTTTTAGTAGAGAGCTCACTGCATCAAAGCCATGTGTACTTGCATGGAAACACCCATGTATCACCAATTGGATGCCCCCTTGATACAAAGTAGAGCAAAGAACCACAAAACTCTACTCTATGTTATTTTGGAGCTACAAATATAAAGCACAAAAAACATATATAACATAGAGTTAGATGCCAGTCAAATCACCAGAGCATACTAATCTGATTTTGCGCCCAGACTTGGCAGGTTTTGACTGCTATTGTTTTCATTGGTGGAAAGGGAATACCTCTCAGGGTGAAAAGTGAATGCTTTGGTGGACAGTAATTTCTTAGGTGTTTCCCTTGAAGAAGTACAAGGTTAATCATCAGTTTCTAGAAAGACTGTCAGAAGTGAAAGTCACAGGCAGTATATGTGTGTTGCCAGAGGTGAGGAATATATATTTCCCAATTATGCTAATTGCGTTGATACTGTAGTGCATGAATTCAGAGTACTATCACACTGAGTGGGGTTGAAGGAGAAAATGTGTGTTAATATTGAGCTCCCGTCACTCCCCTGTGTTTCCCTCCTCTGTCGTTTCAGTGAGGGAGGAATGACAAGCACAATATTTTAGGTTCAAGAATATTGCCAACTGAAGACAGAGCTATGACTCTAAACAATAGCAATGACTCACACTTCAGTAGGTGCCACGGCAATTGGTGCTGGCTATTGAATTGACCATACTGTCACGTGGTTAAGGTATGCCCGGGAATCTGCAATGCTTATATTTCCACTTCGTATGCACACTATTATAACACCTTTAACATTCAGTACAAGGGATAAAGTTCACTGCACAAATTATAGGGTTACTGTTGTTCGTTAAGCGACAAAGCTATCGTATTAGAATAAACAAAAGGCCGCCTCAATGAGACTCTGACATGGGTGCTGTTGATTATATATATGGAACTACTTCCTTGTTTAGATGAGAGGAGCACTCCACTGACACTGAGAGGTCACTGCATGGCAACATTCCAGCCCAGCTGATTCCTCCTTACCCCTGCAAAGAGGGATGTCCCACTTACGACCAAGACGGCAGCCTGATGACACTTAGCCACAGGAAATGGGGAGTTAGACCACCTGATGGGGATTTGGCAGATCACCCAGAATAAGGAAACTAGGTTAGACAGTGCCAGGTAGCAGTACACTTTATCACAGTACTTATATGCCAGCATATATTCACTGCTATAGCACAATAGTGGTATTGTTAATCTTTCTCACTATTCTCATAATGCTAATTATGCTATTCGGTTGCATTCTAATGATTATCGGAGCACACATATTTTATACAAGAATCCCACTGCTTCAATAAATATTGAAACACGTTGCTGAGTAATTCTTGCGTAGTTCTTTGGGTATGCTTGAGTAACCAAATGAAAATGTACTAGATCTGTTACCATGATTTCCTTGGGGGCTCAGGGTTGTCATGCTCTGAGGTTGCACACACATTTGTTACCCTGTAGGTTTAGGGGTGCTGATGGTGCACTGTGAGCTAGCAGGACTATATGCCATCATATCCTGAGGGAGTGCATGGAATTAGTCTGGCACAATCCTGACGTTTATGTTGTCCAACATATGCACTATATCAATTCTTCCCCAAAAGTATATCCATACCTCATAACTCATCGCTGGCACCAGGATTGTAGCCATTGTGACACCTACCAAGGATTATAATTTATATAAGGTTTGCCCTATATGTAAAAAGAATGTATAAACTACATGTAGCAAGATGTAATAACAGATGAATTATGGATGTACTTTTCGGGAAGAATTGATATAGAGACATTTCCTTTTGATAGTGTGGCTTTATGATTATTCTCAGGGTCACTGAAAATGAAGTTCTGTGTAATGGCTCTAAACATGAGATGTTTTATAGCATGATTGATCGAGTGTAGTGATTTGATATGAGTGGCAAGTGTGAAATTTGAGTGGATGAGTGATATTTATTCTGTACGGTGAGATGTCTAGGAGTTCTTATAACAATATGGTTGGTTCATTTAATATGAGTTGATTTAGTATGAACATAAATAAAATGTATAAGAAAAATAGAAAATCTGAAATACAAATACAATACATTGAGATTTTTCCTCTGTTTTTAATTGTTTTGTGTGGCCTTTATAAACTGTTGACTCATTATTTAGATCTAATCTTGGAGGAGTGTTTCCTGTTTTCTTTTGATTATTGGTTTAGTTTCCCTGTCCCACTCCAATATTTATCTCTTCTGCCGAACCCCTTCAAACCTACTTAAGGCACAAGTACATCCTAAAATAACCTGTGCTGAACCTCTGGCAGCATGGCACAGAGCAGTCAGGCTTAATTTGGAGGCAATTTATAAAGTATTTGTGCAGCACTTCAAACAGTAAAACAGTGAAAACACCACACACAAAGATTCCACACCATGTTAAAAAAATAAACTTAGATTTACTAAATATGACAAGTCCAAAACTACAAAAATCCAATTAGTAGAACTTGAGATATTGGTTTTAAAAAGTTTAAAGTGAAAAATAGCAGCCAAAAAGCACAAAGCGTTATTGAGGGCTAGCTGATGTGCTAAACCAGGACACAGTCAAATGTTTAGGCCAACCGCAATGGAGTGCAGGTCAGCTCCAGAGACCCAGTTAGGCCAGCCGAACCAAAGTATATTAAAATCCTGGTTGACGAGCATTGTGTGGATCCACTTCAAAGATGCATCGTGTAGCAGAGGCAAAGAGTCGGTTCTGAGATGAGGCTGCGTTGTGAGGTCCTGATGAGTCGATGTTGAGGATCCTGTGGACAGGGCTTGCGATGCAAAGGCCGATGTCAAAGATGGGAGGCACAGCTGAGACAATGCGATCATTCTGATCAGTGGTGTATCTGAGATGTGGAGGTTCAGCATCGTTGTCATGGCTGTGGTGGCGAGGGATACAAGGAACTTGCATCAGGAAGTGTTGCGCACTGTCGGTTCCAAAAGCAAGGCCTATGCCCCAGATCCAATCCATGCAATAGAAGTAATGCATTGGTTCTGCTCGAGGATGCACCACGTAGCCAAGGAGATACATCAGTTCTGCTCAGGGATGCTTCACTCAGCATCGGTTCGGCTGGTAAAACACCTTAGGCCCACCTCCAAGGGTCTAGGACTAGGGCCTGAATCACTTGGCATGACAGGATCACATATTGCAGAGTTCAGGTGTATAAGCAGGTTAGTTAAAAGCCTTTTGTGTTCCTGGGACTTCAAATCAGGAGGCCAGCCAGCTAGCCATTCAAGTCACTCTGGGTTCAAGTGATGCAGGTCCAGTCCCCTCACCCAGGCAAGAGGGAAACAGGCAGCAAGTCAGCGTAGCAAGGCAAAGATTTCAGCAAAACAGAAGTCCAGCAAAGTGGCAGTACTTAGAGCAGCACAATAGTCCTTCTTCCAGAATGAGTCTTCACCGGTCCAGAAGTGTACTAAAGTGGTGGTGTTGGAGGTCCAGTTTGAAGTGGGGGAGCCATTAAAGACAGACCTTTGTAGGGCACAGTGGTACTGCCATTCCTGTCCTGTGTCTAGACTAATTATAGGGCGGTTTGCAGTCTTTTGTGTGTGGACTGTGTACTGATCTGCAGCAACAGTAGCAACACATGAAACGACTACTGGTGGCCATCATGACTAGGAGCTGCACCCACCCCACTCCCTCTGACCATGCCAGAAACCTTGGAATCATCATTGACAACAAGCTCACCATTGAATTACAGATGAACACAGTCTCTTCCACCTGCTTCCTCACTCTGTGCATGCTATGTAACATCTTCACGTAGCTACCCTTACCCATGAGAAACACCGTGACACAGGCCCTCATCACCAGCCGACTGGGCTATGACAATGTCCTAGATGTAGGAATCACCGCACACCTCCTATAGAAACTTCAGACCATCCAGAAGGCAGCAGCCAGACTCACCCTTAGTCTTCCCGATTAACCCACATCATACCCCACCTCAGGCAACTCCCCTGGCTCCCTGTACAGAAGAGATGCCAATTCTAGCTGCTGAACCACACACACACACGGCTCTACACAACACAGAACCTGCCTATATGAACCACTGCCTGAACTTCCACCAATTGCCATGAAGACTACGCTCTGCCTCCCTCTGATTTGCCCATTTTCACCGCATCTAACAAAGCAAAAGTGAAGGATGCGCCTTCTCCCACATTGCAGCAAAGACCTGGAACAGCCTCCCCATGCAACTCTGGACCATTATCTCACTTCCAAAATTCCAAATGGCCTTCAAGGCCTGGCTGTTCGAATAAGCCTCCAGGACCTACAAGCATGTGGATACCCAATCGGGTGATTAGCCGCACTTTATAAATCCTAATGAATTGATTGATAGGACGGAACACATCCTATTCAGGTGTAAGTGAGGCTGGGTTCAGCTCCTCCCTCCCATCAAGTCACACCTAAGCTTCTATTTTGTGCAGCTGTCTAGGAGGAATATACAAAGGTCAACTGTCACCTACCCAGATATGTGAGACAGGCAGCAGGCACTAAATTCCTAAAGTAAGAAAATGCCAACTTTCTAAAAGTGCTAAGCAAACAAATGATGGACGGCATGCTGAATAAATCATACATTCACCCCCCAGTCAGGAGATCTTTTTAAAAGTGGCATTTTCAGAATTGTAATTTAGAGTCTGACTTTATCATAAATTCAGATTTTAAATTAGGATTCCAGATGCACCAGACTTGGAGGTTTTATCTTTTCCCAACTGGAAATTACACTTACAAAATGTAATTAGGTAATCTCAATGTTATCCTATGGGACTTATAGCCATTGCTGTAGTGAAAAACAACTTTGAGAGTTTTTCACTACCAGGACATGTAAAACTTAAAAGTACATGTCCTGCCTTTTACATTTAGGGTAGACATATGTATAAAAAGGGAAGGCTTAGGCCTGGCAAAAGGTGTATCTTGTCAAGTTGACATGAAAGTGTGAACTACCCACACAGGTTCTGCAATAGCAGGCCTGAGACATGGCTAACGGGCTACTTAAGTGGGTGGCACAATCAGTGATGCAGGCTCACTAGTAGCATTTAATTTACTGGGAGGGGTACTTGGAGTACTACTGTATTACAGACTTCTAAGTAAATTCAATATGGCAGCTGGGGATGAATCAAATTACCATGTTTAAGTGAGAGAGCACATGCACTTTAGCACTGGCACAGAGTCCTAATACCAGCAAAAACTAGATCGGAAAAATGGAGGGAGGCAGGCAAAAAGTTGGGGGAAGGCCACCCTAAGGCTGTCAGGTCTAACAATGCACACATCCTTTTACAGCTATCATGTGTACTGATATGTTTGCCTTCAAACATTTCCAAGGATATACACATATCCAAGAAGGAAATAATTGGATGATTAGGCAATTGAACTTTAACCACATTTGTCACTTTGGATAATGGACAAAATGGCTGATTTTTTTTTGGAAACCTTATATCCAACTCGATCAAGGTAGATTATGCCCAAAAAGTACCCTGAAACTCAATGAATGTATGAATTATTTAATTGTATTGTTCGGTTAGTTAAAACTTACAATCTGACACAGTTAAAACACATTGTGAATATATATAATTTTTTTAAAAACATCTTAAAATGTAATTGAATCCTTCTTGATCTTTACAAAACTAATTTAAAAACACAATCTACAACGATTTCATCTCATAGATCTTATTGCACTTAATGGGCTCCTTGCGCCTAAGGTGACCTATTTAAACTGTTAGTAGTTAAACCATACGTCATTTTTTGTGCAAGATAGTCAGTAAAGTGCCATGTGTCCTGTAAGATACCTGAAATGCCCAATTACTATTATTGGTCGTACGTTAAACAACATAATTAGAATAAGCAAATGTGCACCAGAAATACTTTTAAGGCAGCAATCTGCTATTGTTACATTTTGTTAACGTTTTTACCCATGGTTCTATACCATTGCACATAATTGCACCTAATGGTTACTACCCCGGAGTAACTTAAAGTGCTGGGTGCCTTTTATAAAATCATTAAAAATCCCAATACAATATGATGGGTGAAAAACCATCTCATTTAATCGTATATCGGAAAAACCCATAGAACAAAAACACTTATTGTAGTTATGTAGTGTTGTATTTCATTAACCTTGTTGCCAATGGATCACTGCCAGTACACCAAAAGCTAGAATAGATGGTCAGGAATATGATTTTTCCAGAAGATTAAAGTGCAGTATACATTGATTAAAAAAACTTCCCAGTCTATCATAGATTGGAAAAAACCATTAAAGGATAAAAAAACACTTGTGGCATTTGTACCTCATACAGTCAACTAGCGTCCCTTTCGACAGGTAATACTGTTCACACTTTTCAAGTTTCCCCTCAGCTACGGACATGAATTTTAGGAATCTCCAATAAAAAATGGATCCTCTCCCTGAAGACCAGCTATAACTGCTTGTCAACAAGTATGTACAGTATTCTGATTAGAATACTGTCCCTACAAGCTTTTTCGTTCATTCGCTAGAGCTGGGCAACAGCAGACAATATGGCAGATGCCTTCTCTATAGTAATTACAAAGATGGCCTGACAATTCATAGCTCAGCCTTTTCCAGGCTGGTATATTTAACCCACATTGGAAGTTACCAAGCGGGAATTACTAGAGCTTTAATTTTGCATCTAATCCGTTCAGGTCAGCCAAGTAATTCTGCGATTTTTATAGCCTATATGTGGCAATAACCATCCATGCGTGGGCTCTTTTTGCTAACACCTCTCTCTCCATCAAAGATGAGACCTTTTTGCTAGTACTTTTAATAACGCTATTAAATGCTGTTTGTGAACGGGATTGAGCCCAGAGTTCCTCTGCTTTAAAAGTAGAAACAGCCAGATTGAAATATTCGTGTTCTTCGATATTTCTAGGGTCATTTATAGCCTCCCCTACAGTTGTACTGAGTGTGGATCTTGTGTCATTTTTTTTAGTTTGTGACAACATTTTAAGTATACTCCTAGGCTACTTATGTTTTGTCTCCTAAGGACAAATTCAAAATGAATTTGAGCTGGCAAGGCCTGCCAAGGTAGATTTTTAAAAAAGACTCGATAAGTTCCTACCATGAGGCTGTCTGTGGTTTTATCGGCTTTCCCTCTTAATATCTCTATGGCGTATGTCCAGTAAGGGGAATGTTTGGCTGCCATTACTAGCAGAAGCAACTTAGGGGACAAGACTTTTAATTAGGCTCTGATTGTGGTGTTTTTTACAGTTGTCTGCACACCGCGCTCTGTGGAGCATGTGGAGTTCTGAAAAACTTTGTTCCGCGGAGCAGGTTTTTTCCTCGCTCGCTCTTGCCAACGTCAAGTGGAAGAGCTAGGAAAATCCACCTCCTGCCAAGATTTCTCAATGCTGGTGGTCAGATTCTCAACACGGATGGTCACAACCGCTCACGTTGAGAAATCTTGCATTCCCGTTGAGAAAGCTGCTGCTCGGGTAAAAAATCTACACGGCCAGCAAGAAAGGAAGCAAGGCCTCTTCCCTGCACATGGTGCCATTCACGCTGATTTTACCACGCCGCACATACACCTGGTGCACAAAATCAAAGCAAACGGTATGCCCAAATGCACTCTGCCGCTTGAGGAAATCCACGTAGCGCAGCAAAGATTTTGGTCACTTTGCGGAGTTCTCTGTAACTCCACAAACTCCTCCCAGGCCTAATTTTAAGGTATTCCCTAGTGAGGCAAATGCAACACCTACTATGTTGTTCCTTGTAGTTGCAGCACACTGATTCTTGAATGAACCTTTAGAATCAAATAACACTTCCAACTATATATACTCTGAAACTGATTCCAACACTTTCTCTTCCATACAAAATGTTGGACGAGAAACTATTCACCTTGAGAATAGCACGGTTTAAGTTTCACTTAAATTGACTTTTAACCCATGATCAGCAGCATACTGTATAGTTTTGTTAATTGAACACTGTAGCCCCACCTTTGTATAACTAGTCAAGACAATATCGTCGGCATACAATAGATGGGAAACATTAAAACCAGCCACAGTCGGGAAATGCGAGTTAGTTCTCTTCAATACCAGGGTAATATACGAGCAAGGTGCAAATTAAACAAAAGGGGGACCAGGACATAGCCTTGTTTTAAACCGTTCCTTGTAGGAATTGTTTTTTAGACTGTTGAACTGCAGTCCAGTCTGACTCTCGTCCAGTTATTTGTGTACAGACCTTGGATCGCCTGAGAAGAGAGGGAGAAACTCCCCAGTTCACCAGCTTTAACCAAAGGATATTTCTCTGCACGGCATCAAATGCTGAACAAAAGTCAACATAATACAGGTGAAGTTTAACTGAGCACCACGTTGCTTGTTCTATTGTTAGAGCCAGCATCTAAATGTTGGTGGAGGCACCAATCCCCTTTATAAAACCAGTCTGGTTTCAGTAGCAGAGCACTGGATTCCACCAAGGCCATAAGATCTATTAGAAGGCATTTAGCAAAAAGCGTTGCCTTACCTACCATTAAAGCTATCAGCCTGTAGTTAGCGGGTAAAGAAGTTTTACTGACTTTGTGTACAGAGGCCAATATTGATCCCCTCCAGCTATCAGGTATTTCTTGTGTGAGGAGGACATGATTGAATAAAGTAACCAACTTATCTGCCCAGAATTGAGGGTTCTGTTTGTAGAGGGCTTGTGGGAGACCATTCGTCCCAGGGCCCGTCTTGTTGGCTTTTACTGATGATTTTCTCCACTGTACCAGAAGAGAAAGCTTTCAACAGGACTTCCCCAGCAATGTTTTGGTTATGAACTTTTAGAGGCATATTTATTGTGACTGTGCCCCCATATATTTCGACCAGATGATTTGACCATGTAGTTTCTGAAATATTTGATGGTGGAAAGTGAGTTTTCCATCTGTTGGGTTGATTCACTAATTTCCAAGAATTCTCTAACATTTTTACGCTTGGAAGCTAAAAGAATTCTGCACCAATACTGGTCTATTTCTATTTTTGCTTTGATCCAGACTGCTTTTTTTATGGCCTTCTTAATTTTGGTAAGATATCAATCCGTATGCTTGAGTTTGAGTCATTTCTTTAGACACTCACGGTGTGATTCAGCTTCTTTTTTGCTATTGTGAGTTGGGCTGATGTTTTCCTTGGCTGGAGGGTCACCAAATTAGTTGTAATTCTGTTTAGGCCAACCGCAATGGAGTGCAGGTCAGCTCCAGAGACCCAGTTAGGCCAGCCGAACCAAAGTATATTAAAATCCTGGTTGACGAGCATTGTGTGGATCCACTTCAAAGATGCATCGTGTAGCAGAGGCAAAGAGTCGGTTCTGAGATGAGATGAGGCTGCGTTGTGAGGTCCTGATGAGTCGATGTTGAGGATCCTGTGGACAGGGCTTGCGATGCAAAGGCCGATGTCAAAGATGGGAGGCACAGCTGAGACAATGCGATCATTCTGATCAGTGGTGTATCTGAGATGTGGAGGTTCAGCATCGTTGTCATGGCTGTGGTGGCGAGGGATACAAGGAACTTGCATCAGGAAGTGTTGCGCACTGTCGGTTCCAAAAGCAAGGCCTATGCCCCAGATCCAATCCATGCAATAGAAGTAATGCATTGGTTCTGCTCGAGGATGCACCACGTAGCCAAGGAGATACATCAGTTCTGCTCAGGGATGCTTCACTCAGCATCGGTTCGGCTGGTAAAACACCTTAGGCCCACTTCCAAGGGTCTAGGACTAGGGCCTGAATCACTTGGCATGACAGGATCACATATTGCAGAGTTCAGGTGTATAAGCAGGTTAGTTAAAAGCCTTTTGTGTTCCTCGGACTTCAAATCAGGAGGCCAGCCAGCTAGCCATTCAAGTCACTCTGGGTTCAAGTGATGCAGGTCCAGTCCCCTCACCCAGGCAAGAGGGAAACAGGCAGCAAGTCAGCGTAGCAAGGCAAAGATTTCAGCAAAACAGAAGTCCAGCAAAGTGGCAGTACTTAGAGCAGCACAATAGTCCTTCTTCCAGAATGAGTCTTCACCGGTCCAGAAGTGTACTAAAGTGGTGGTGTTGGAGGTCCAGTTTGAAGTGGGGGAGCCATTAAAGACAGACCTTTGTAGGGCACAGTGGTACTGCCATTCCTGTCCTGTGTCTAGACTAATTATAGGGCGGTTTGCAGTCTTTTGTGTGTGGACTGTGTACTGATCTGCAGCAACAGTAGCAACACATGAAACGACTACTGGTGGCCATCATGACTAGGAGCTGCACCCACCCCACTCCCTCTGACCATGCCAGAAACCTTGGAATCATCATTGACAACAAGCTCACCATTGAATTACAGATGAACACAGTCTCTTCCACCTGCTTCCTCACTCTGTGCATGCTATGTAACATCTTCACGTAGCTACCCTTACCCATGAGAAACACCGTGACACAGGCCCTCATCACCAGCCGACTGGGCTATGACAATGTCCTAGATGTAGGAATCACCGCACACCTCCTATAGAAACTTCAGACCATCCAGAAGGCAGCAGCCAGACTCACCCTTAGTCTTCCCGATTAACCCACATCATACCCCACCTCAGGCAACTCCCCTGGCTCCCTGTACAGAAGAGATGCCAATTCTAGCTGCTGAACCACACACACACACGGCTCTACACAACACAGAACCTGCCTATATGAACCACTGCCTGAACTTCCACCAATTGCCATGAAGACTACGCTCTGCCTCCCTCTGATTTGCCCATTTTCACCGCATCTAACAAAGCAAAAGTAAAGGATGCGCCTTCTCCCACATTGCAGCAAAGACCTGGAACAGCCTCCCCATGCAACTCTGGACCATTATCTCACTTCCAAAATTCCAAATGGCCTTCAAGGCCTGGCTGTTCGAATACGCCTCCAGGACCTACAAGCATGTGGATACCCAATCGGGTGATTAGCCGCACTTTATAAATCCTAATGAATTGATTGATAGGACGGAACACATCCTATTCAGGTGTAAGTGAGGCTGGGTTCAGCTCCTCCCTCCCATCAAGTCACACCTAAGCTTCTATTTTGTGCAGCTGTCTAGGAGGAATATACAAAGGTCAACTGTCACCTACCCAGATATGTGAGACAGGCAGCAGGCACTAAATTCCTAAAGTAAGAAAATGCCAACTTTCTAAAAGTGCTAAGCAAACAAATGATGGACGGCATGCTGAATAAATCATACATTCACCCCCCAGTCAGGAGATCTTTTTAAAAGTGGCATTTTCAGAATTGTAATTTAGAGTCTGACTTTATCATAAATTCAGATTTTAAATTAGGATTCCAGATGCACCAGACTTGGAGGTTTTATCTTTTCCCAACTGGAAATTACACTTACAAAATGTAATTAGGTAATCTCAATGTTATCCTATGGGACTTATAGCCATTGCTGTAGTGAAAAACAACTTTGAGAGTTTTTCACTACCAGGACATGTAAAACTTAAAAGTACATGTCCTGCCTTTTACATTTAGGGTAGACATATGTATAAAAAGGGAAGGCTTAGGCCTGGCAAAAGGTGTATCTTGTCAAGTTGACATGAAAGTGTGAACTACCCACACAGGTTCGGCAATAGCAGGCCTGAGACATGGCTAACGGGCTACTTAAGTGGGTGGCACAATCAGTGATGCAGGCTCACTAGTAGCATTTAATTTACTGGGAGGGGTACTTGGAGTACTACTGTATTATAGACTTCTAAGTAAATTCAATATGGCAGCTGGGGATGAATCAAATTACCATGTTTAAGTGAGAGAGCACATGCACTTTAGCACTGGCACAGAGTCCTAATACCAGCAAAAACTAGATCGGAAAAATGGAGGGAGGCAGGCAAAAAGTTGGGGGAAGGCCACCCTAAGGCTGTCAGGTCTAACAATGCACACATCTTTTTACAGCTATCATGTGTACTGATATGTTTGCCTTCAAACATTTCCAAGGATATACACATATCCAAGAAGGAAATAATTGGATGATTAGGCAATTGAACTTTAACCACATTTGTCACTTTGGATAATGGACAAAATGGCTGATTTTTTTTTGGAAACCTTATATCCAACTCGATCAAGGTAGATTATGCCCAAAAAGTACCCTGAAACTCAATGAATGTATGAATTATTTAATTGTATTGTTCGGTTAGTTAAAACTTACAATCTGACACAGTTAAAACACATTGTGAATATATATAATTTTTTTTAAAACATCTTAAAATGTAATTGAATCCTTCTTGATCTTTACAAAACTAATTTAAAAACACAATCTACAACGATTTCATCTCATAGATCTTATTGCACTTAATGGGCTCCTTGCGCCTAAGGTGACCTATTTAAACTGTTAGTAGTTAAACCATACGTCATTTTTTGTGCAAGATAGTCAGTAAAGTGCCATGTGTCCTGTAAGATACCTGAAATGCCCAATTACTATTATTGGTCGTACGTTAAACAACATAATTAGAATAAACAAATGTGCACCAGAAATACTTTTAAGGCAGCAGTCTGCTATTGTTACATTTTGTTAACGTTTTTACCCATGGTTCTATACCATTGCACATAATTGCACCTAATGGTTACTACCCCGGAGTAACTTAAAGTGCTGGGTGCCTTTTATAAAATCATTAAAAATCCCAATACAATATGATGGGTGAAAAACCATCTCATTTAATCGTATATCGGAAAAACCCATAGAACAAAAACACTTATTGTAGTTATGTAGTGTTGTATTTCATTAACCTTGTTGCCAATGGATCACTGCCAGTAAACCAAAAGCTAGAATAGATGGTCAGGAATATGATTTTTCCAGAAGATTAAAGTGCAGTATACATTGATTAAAAAAACTTCCCAGTCTATCATAGATTGGAAAAAACCATTAAAGGATAAAAAAACACTTGTGGCATTTGTACCTCATACAGTCAACTAGCGTCCCTTTCGACAGGTAATACTGTTCACACTTTTCAAGTTTCCCCTCAGCTACGGACATGAATTTTAGGAATCTCCAATAAAAAATGGATCCTCTCCCTGAAGACCAGCTATAACTGCTTGTCAACAAGTATGTACAGTATTCTGATTAGAATACTGTCCCTACAAGCTTTTTCGTTCATTCGCTAGAGCTGGGCAACAGCAGACAATATGGCAGATGCCTTCTCTATAGTAATTACAAAGATGGCCTGACAATTCATAGCTCAGCCTTTTCCAGGCTGGTATATTTAACCCACATTGGAAGTTACCAAGCGGGAATTACTAGAGCTTTAATTTTGCATCTAATCCGTTCAGGTCAGCCAAGTAATTCTGCGATTTTTATAGCCTATATGTGGCAATAACCATCCATGCGTGGGCTCTTTTTGCTAACACCTCTCTCTCCATCAAAGATGAGACCTTTTTGCTAGTACTTTTAATAATGCTATTAAATGCTGTTTGTGAACGGGATTGAGCCCAGAGTTCCTCTGCTTTAAAAGTAGAAACAGCCAGATTGAAATATTCGTGTTCTTCGATATTTCTAGGGTCATTTATAGCCTCCCCTACAGTTGTACTGAGTGTGGATCTTGTGTCATTTTTTTTAGTTTGTGACAACATTTTAAGTATACTCCTAGGCTACTTATGTTTTGTCTCCTAAGGACAAATTCAAAATGAATTTGAGCTGGCAAGGCCTGCCAAGGTAGATTTTTAAAAAAGACTCGATAAGTTCCTACCATGAGGCTGTCTGTGGTTTTATCGGCTTTCCCTCTTAATATCTCTATGCCGTATGTCCGGTAAGGGGAATGTTTGGCTGCCATTACTAGCAGAAGCAACTTAGGGGACAAGACTTTTAATTAGGCTCTGATTGTGGTGTTTTTTACAGTTGTCTGCACACCGCGCTCTGTGGAGCATGTGGAGTTCTGAAAAACTTTGTTCCGCGGAGCAGGTTTTTTCCTCGCTCGCTCTTGCCAACGTCAAGTGGAAGAGCTAGGAAAATCCACCTCCTGCCAAGATTTCTCAATGCTGGTGGTCAGATTTCTCAACACGGATGGTCACAACCGCTCACGTTGAGAAATCTTGCATTCCCGTTGAGAAAGCTGCTGCTCGGGTAAAAAATCTACACGGCCAGCAAGAAAGGAAGCAAGGCCTCTTCCCTGCACATGGTGCCATTCACGCTGATTTTACCACGCCGCACATACACCTGGTGCACAAAATCAAAGCAAACGGTATGCCCAAATGCACTCTGCCGCTTGAGGAAATCCACGTAGCGCAGCAAAGATTTTGGTCACTTTGCGGAGTTCTCTGTAACTCCACAAACTCCTCCCAGGCCTAATTTTAAGGTATTCCCTAGTGAGGCAAATGCAACACCTACTATGTTGTTCCTTGTAGTTGCAGCACACTGATTCTTGAATGAACCTTTAGAATCAAATAACACTTCCAACTATATATACTCTAAAACTGATTCCAACACTTTCTCTTCCATACAAAATGTTGGACGAGAAACTATTCACCTTGAGAATAGCACGGTTTAAGTTTCACTTAAATTGACTTTTAACCCATGATCAGCAGCATACTGTATCGTTTTGTTAATTGAACACTGTAGCCCCACCTTTGTATAACTAGTCAAGACAATATCGTCGGCATACAATAGATGGGAAACATTAAAACCAGCCACAGTCGGGAAATGCGAGTTAGTTCTCTTCAATACCAGGGTAATATACGAGCAAGGTGCAAATTAAACAAAAGGGGGACCAGGACATAGCCTTGTTTTAAACCGTTCCTTGTAGGAATTGTTTTTTAGACTGTTGAACTGCAGTCCAGTCTGACTCTCGTCCAGTTATTTGTGTACAGACCTTGGATCGCCTGAGAAGAGAGGGAGAAACTCCCCAGTTCACCAGCTTTAACCAAAGGATATTTCTCTGTACGGCATCAAATGCTGAACAAAAGTCAACATAATACAGGTGAAGTTTAACTGAGCACCACGTTGCTTGTTCTATTGTTAGAGCCAGCATCTAAATGTTGGTGGAGGCACCAATCCCCTTTATAAAACCAGTCTGGTTTCAGAAGCAGAGCACTGGATTCCACCAAGGCCATAAGATCTATTAGAAGGCATTTAGCAAAAAGCGTTGCCTTACCTACCATTAAAGCTATCAGCCTGTAGTTAGCGGGTAAAGAAGTTTTACTGACTTTGTGTACAGAGGCCAATATTGATCCCCTCCAGCTATCAGGTATTTCTTGTGTGAGGAGGACATGATTGAATAAAGTAACCAACTTATCTGCCCAGAATTGAGGGTTCTGTTTGTAGAGGGCTTGTGGGAGACCATTCGTCCCAGGGCCCGTCTTGTTGGCTTTTACTGATGATTTTCTCCACTGTACCAGAAGAGAAAGCTTTCAACAGGACTTCCCCAGCAATGTTTTGGTTATGAACTTTTAGAGGCATATTTATTGTGACTGTGCCCCCATATATTTCGACCAGATGATTTGACCATGTAGTTTCTAAAATATTTGATGGTGGAAAGTGAGTTTTCCATCTGTTGGGTTGATTCACTAATTTCCAAGAATTCTCTAACATTTTTACGCTTGGAAGCTAAAAGAATTCTGCACCAATACTGGTCTATTTCTATTTTTGCTTTGATCCAGACTGCTTTTTTTATGGCCTTCTTAATTTTGGTAAGATATCAATCCGTATGCTTGAGTTTGAGTCATTTCTTTAGACACTCACGGTGTGATTCAGCTTCTTTTTTGCTATTGTGAGTTGGGCTGATGTTTTCCTTGGCTGGAGGGTCACCAAATTAGTTGTAATTCTGGCCCTGTGACAGCCAGCTTGCTTTTTAAATAATAGCTTTGAAAATTGTACCCAATGGCACAGAGGGTTAAGGGTTGATTCACTTAATATTTTCCTTTGGATTCTGGCTTGATGTTCCACTTTGTCGATGCATGTTACCAACCACCGCAACTTTTTATAAGTAGACGCTGTGGAGTGATCGATTTCCGGTGGAGAATGTTTGTGCGATGAGACTTTTCAATTAAGTTAGATCATTTGGGTTGGTGATCACTTTCCAGCCTATGTCCCAATTCATAATTTATCACTGTGTGGAATAAGGGCAGAGACACTAAAGTGTAACCTATAGTTAGTGCCAGAGTGGTGCCTTGCATGAGTCGCAATGTCTGGAGCCACCTGTCCATTCGGACTCTCAGGCCCAAGTGCTCCAAGTTACTCGCAAATTGCTTCCCACATGCATCTAAACTTAATGGAACTCTCAATACTAAGGGAAGCAAAGAACTATAAATGTACCATTTCTTATTCAAATATAGTGTAAAAAAAAGTCTAGCGTGCTTCCCGGAGGGACCTCAAGTTAAATCTCAATGTGCTGTTCCTGACATTTAAAAACAACTTATAAAGCAGGAGCCTATAATTCTTTCATCATAAAGGATACTCATTTCGAGTGAATTCCAAAAATGTTTGTGTCAGCGAGGGCCAGTTGTATGATTCTAAATAATGTATACACCAATGTCCGTTAGCCTAGAAGACGAGCATGTATCCAATGGCAAAGCAATTTATTAATTGTACTTTTTTTGTGATTTGTCACATTCACATCAAGAGCTTACCAAAGGTTGCGAGGGTTCAGAGGAAGACATTGCCCTCACTGTGCAGTCAGGTGGCATGTAGGTGTATACCACACACTTCACGTGGCTTGGTGTCAGTGTGGATAGGACTGTGCTGGCACTTCCTTGAAAATGATCAACCAGAGGGGTGTTCTTCAGCTGATAGGGCTCATCAGATGAGAATGGAAGTGACTGAACAGCAGAGTTCAGCATTTGGCAAAATATATAAAAATTGGGCTTCTTCAAATACCAAGCAAGCAGCATAAGTGAGTGGTAAGTGACATGGTTAATACTTCCGAATTGCTCTTTTCCAAGTTTGCAGAAGAGTCTCTGTGAAATTCCTGATCGTATCCTGTACAAAGGAGGTACTATTGGAATGAAGGGTTCATCACAAAGCTTTCTTTCCTTTATTTTTCATTGATACTTTTTTGTCACAGATTTTTGCACCTTTGAAACTGGATTTTACTTTAGATTTTCTTCTGTATTTCTTTCTTGGCTCTTTCTTCTTTCCTGATGTCAAGGGAGAGCTTGCTGTCTATCGTACCCAGTTCTGAAACACTCTTTACCTTCAATCAAGAACTATAAGATTGCCAAGGAGGATTTCCACCCTTCTAATTTTTTCCTCCCAACAGGGGTCATTGTAAGAAGACACTTCACACTTTTCTTGAACAAATCCCAGGGCATCATAACATCTTGGCTACTTACTGGGAGAGGTCACCCTTGCCTTGGGAAAGCAAGAAGCAAATGTAACAGACCTCAACTCCCCTTACACTGGTGCAGGGTTGAATACCACAATATCCCAGTCAAAATACTGACCTATATCGGTTCCCTAAATATTGTCTTGGTAAGCATGACTAGGGAAGTATACCAGGTCAAGATTTTGAGTATGAAATTGAGATCCCACCCCTCCTATCCCCACAATTTTGCGATTTGCTGATGCAAAATAAGCTACCTCATTTTGTTTGGAAATTAAAATCACATTATCATGGTTCCATGACTTTTATTTAAAAGTTGAACAACCACAAGAAAAGATCCTAACACCAGTTAAACGTTTGAAGAACATTTAACCTTTGAAGAATGTAATATAATTATCAGTCTCTTTCACTCTATTTGGACTGCAGTTTTGTCTACAATGCATGTAGGAGCATAGCGTCATGCTTGCACCATGTAATGTGGTATGTGCATAACACAATGCTCCAAGTCATATTTATGAAGCCACGCAAAGCCGCTTTGCGTGGCTTTGGACAGCTTCATAAATAGTGGGTAATGCAATGCAGTGCAAATCAGGAGGCATTCCATGGGCTTTGAGGTGGGTGTTCTCACGCAAATCCGATCTTTTTTTATGCATTCCAAGATCGCACAAACCTGGTAAACCTGGGAATGGGCCAAAAAGATACGCCTCCCCAGGTGAGGGGTAACAAGGAGAAATATCGCTATTTCTCCTAGTTTTTCCCTACCTTTTTGTGTGTTGCATTCTGAAGCACACACAGAAAGAGGAAACACCTCTATGGATTGTTTTTGTACAGGAAAGAGCCCCTTCTTGCACAAAAACAATCCTGCCTACAACACAGGTCCCGCTGCACCTTGCTGCAAGGGTGCCTGCCTTGGCGCTAGGCTGCCGAAATGGCGCCAGCGCAGGGGGGAGGGCAGGAATGCACCGTATTGGATAAATAGATGCATTCCTGCCCTTTCCCTAAGGCGCAGGGCAGCCCCGCAAGGTAACGTGTTTTGCTACCTAAAGCCACACTTACCATAAATATGCCCCTAAGATCTTTTTTAGTGATAGTATGTCACTATCAAATTGAAAAATGATTAATATTTAATAGACAGAGGTAAATTGAAAAAATTTCAACATTTCCAATTAAGCTACAATGTTTTTAAAACAAATGCCTTCTATTAAAGAGGCATATGAATACCGGAAATCGTAGAGTCATCAAACATAAACATGTTGTACTGTAAGGCGAACACAGCAGCATCCCTCCGAAAGGCAGCAGGGTAAAGACATCATTTGCCTCTCTTCACCAAGGCTGACCATTATGTGTGAAAGTGACGCTTGTTGCTGATTCTTTTGCTGAGCACGAGATAGATTGTAATTAAACGTAAAACCTTGTATTCGTACAAGGTTGCGGTGTCAATTGATTTCCGTACATTCTTCGTCGCCATTACATCTCTTTGATCTAAAGGTCAACGTTTCAAGCTGATTGCCATTTGTAGTCGCATCTCACGCCTTCCCTCCCGAAACGAAAACATTTTGTCATCATTTACTGAAGGTCAGGTATTGATGGGGACTCTCTGCAGCATTATTTTCACCCACTGAAAGAACTATGGGGTATATTATCAAGGGGTTTTATCTCCGCTTTTTTGGCTTTAAAAGCCAAGAAAGCGGAGATAAAATTATCTCCCTATTACCAAGCTGTCGCTAACACCAGTTAGCGACAGCTAATAGGAGATAGCGACCATCATGGGCCCCACTTTGCATGTCAGTGATATTTATCACTAATGACATGCAAAGTGGGCGTGCCAAGATGTTAGCCACTGGAAACAGTTGCTAACATCGCTATCTCCTATTACCAACTTTTGGAGATATTCGCGCTAAGCGCGAATATCTCCAAAAGCTAACACCTGCCCTGAGCAGTTCTTAGCCATGTTATCCAATGGGAGGTGGATAACATGGCTAAGAGCATTTGCTCGATAATGCATGAATATCGCTGACTTTTCAGCGATATTCATGCATTGCGGCCGTTTTTTATCGCATTTGCGATAAACCTTGCTAATAGCAAGGTTTATCTGCGATAAAAATCGCCGATTTGCGGCGATAATTTTTGTCTCTAAACAAGTTAGAGACAAAAATTATCGCTAGTTGTTGGTAATATACCCCTATTTTTCCCAATGCAACACCTTTAACGAGTTACACGCGAAGATCAATTCTTTAACCCTTGACAGACAAAACACGTCGAGAGTTGCGGACTTTCGTTAGGGTTGATGTGGGCCTATGTTTAACCACATTGGATACATGTACCGTGCTTTAGTAAACCTCTTCGTATAGAAAATTATAAAAATGGTGGGGTATATTACCAACAACTAGCGATAATTTTTGTCTCTAACTTGTTTAGAGACAAAAATTATCGCCGCAAATCGGCGATTTTTATCGCAGATAAACCTTGCTATTAGCAAGGTTTATCGCAAATGCGATAAAAAACGGCCGCAATGCATGAATATCGCTGAAAAGTCAGCGATATTCATGCATTATCGAGCAAATGCTCTTAGCCATGTTATCCACCTCCCATTGGATAACATGGCTAAGAACTGCTCAGGGCAGGTGTTAGCTTTTGGAGATATTCGCGCTTAGCGCGAATATCTCCAAAAGTTGGTAATAGGAGATAGCGATGTTAGCAACTGTTTCCAGTGGCTAACATCTTGGCACGCCCACTTTGCATGTCATTAGTGATAAATATCACTGACATGCAAAGTGGGGCCCATGATGGTCGCTATCTCCTATTAGCTGTCGCTAACTGGTGTTAGCGACAGCTTGGTAATAGGGAGATAATTTTATCTCCGCTTTCTTGGCTTTTAAAGCCAAAAAAGCGGAGATAAAACCCCTTGATAATATACCCCGGCGTTCCTAATTCAATGTACCGTGCAAAAGGAGCATAACACGAAGTAAAAATTCATTTTAATGCAGTTCTCAACGTTTCACAATGCCTTCTCTTTTGTTAGTGGCAACATTTAGGACTTTAATTTATAAAAAGCACATATTTAAGTTACAGCTAAAAAAACATCTTAATGTTTTCGGACAGAATCTTTTGTTATTTCTCAATTCGCCCATTTGATCGAATGTGATACCTCAATAACCGACCATTTCCAAACGATTTAACTAACTCAGCTAATGTCTGTGCAGCCTAGATTTTTGGCATCTCTGCAAGTAGGGAGTTCTAGGAGGGAGACCTTCTGGCCTTTGGGGAGGTTTATGGTATGCTGTGGCACTTCCAAGTGAGCAGTAAATTCCGATCCTTGCTCATACCCCTTGTAGGAATTTGGGTTAATGGTTGAGGAGGCTGAAATCCTACTCTAGCAGCAACCACAATTCTTGTCAGTTGGTGCGGGCCTCCCCGGGTGTAATCACTGAGGGGAGGGGGGGAGGGTGACAAAATGGCAAAAATATGTGTTTTAAATACATATTTTTGCCATTTTGTCAAGCCAGGGGTGACAAGTGGTATCACTGAGGAGGGGTGACAAAATGGCAAAAATATGTGTTTTAAACACTTATTTTTGCCATTTTGTCAAGCTGGGGGTGACAAGAAATTTTCTGCACTGGGTACCACCTGACCTTGCTACGCCACTGCTGGTAGCTGGGCACAAAACCAGTCAGGTTAAAGTGTTTGTGTAATGTTATGTTATGTCACAGGGACTTAGTATAGAGCAAACTACTCACTCCCGAAAGGGTATCGCAGTGCTCCACCAACTCAAGATCACCAATCAAAATAGCCAGGTCTTCAGATGTTTTTTTAACCAACCAAAATCTGAACAGGAACAAATGTGGAGGGCTAGCTTGTTCCAACAGAGGGGGACAACGTAGGAAAAGCCCTCGAACAGTAATAAAGTGAAAACACAACACAAGAAAAATCCCCCACAAATTTAGAAAAACGAGTAAAATGTAATAACTTAAATGAGACCAAAACAACAAAAATTAAATCACTACTGACAAAGTTAGGCTCTCTGAGTAAAGTACCTTAAATCATGGTTGCGTAGCGTTGTCATATCCTGTGCCGGGTTTGCGTCATGCAGCAGTGGTTCCGATGAGCTGAGGGCAGTAATGTGAGGTGCTGCATCAGAAACGCATTGCGCAGCAGCAGTTGCGATAAATATGTTGACGGGGCTTGTGGTGCAAAGTCCTGCATTGCCTTCAAGCATGCCGTTGATGAAGGCATGAGATGCAAAGTCCTTTGTCAGAGATGCAATGAGCAGCTGTAGTCCTGAGAAGTTGCGGGCTGCAATGCTAGGTTTTGCGTAAGGGATGCGTCGCACAGCAGTGGTTATGGTTGTGGAGCTGCGAGGAGATGCATTGCATTGTGTCGGGCTGGCATAGCACCTTCATGCCCACTACCAAGGGTCCAGGACTGAGGTGGTATCACTTGGGGGGAAGACTCACAGTAGGTAGAGCCCAGGTGCTGGGTTTAAAATGGTTGGAGACTTCCCTGACCTTGAGGCTCGGATCAGGAGGCAAGCTAAGGAGCTCTTGGGGTCACTTTAGTGGTCCTGGGTTCAAGATGCATTTGCAGTCCTTGTCACTTAGGCAGCAGGGCAGCAGAGTTGCAGGGCAGCAGGGTAGAAGTCCTTCTTGCAGCATGAGAGCACAGTAGTCCTTAGGCTCACATGTCTAACATCCCTGTTTTGCACAGGGATCGGAATCTATGATCTTCGATTATTACTGCCCCTCTGGTGCAGATTGGTTCAAGTCTTCTCTTGGTTCTCAGTACAGTTTTTAGCCCAAACATTTTGAGTCCCAAGTTTTTGATTTTGGTTATCTGGGCACCTTTAGCACCACTGCCCAGATCTCGAGAAACACCATGTAGGACTCACTCAGAAAGCCTTTTTTGTCCCTGTGGCTTTGAACAGGAGGCCAGCAAACTGACCCTTGGAATCAGTCTGGTAGTCCTGGTTCAGGTGAAGAAGCAGGGATCAATGGGCTTGGAAGGTGAGCAAAGAAACAATGGATTTAGGCCCAGATCTGTATACTGGGTGAATGTATGACATTGTTCTGCATTCTGTCCATCAATTGTTCTTTTTGCATTTGTCACCCTGAGCGGGAGGGGTATGCCCAGACGTGGGTCCCGTGCTCTCCATGCCACTGGAGCCAAGCTATCCTGGCTGATGAGGGCTGAAAGATATCGTCTTTCCAGAGGGAGGTGGTTGTGCAATCAAATTATCCACGAAACGCGTCAATGCTACAGTTTGATACACTAAATCTTCGGAACAGCTCTTAATACGAGAAAATCAAGTCCAACAGTACTTCGGTTCAGCAGATGATTTCTCACAGATTGGTGTTCCACTAATGACACTATTAATTGTCTAATGAATTCTCCTGCTATGTTTTATGTGTTGATAATGCTTTATCAATAATGTTATGTTGTGTGTTACTTCCTGATTATTGGTCTTTTGTATGAATTTGAGCTCCTGTTTTTAATGTGGCCTATGTTTGTACAAATAATGATTTTTTATGCACTGTGATTTTAATGAAGATATATTAAATTTTCTAGAGAACAAAATTAATTGGTACTGGACATACATATTTTTATATTATTATATTTGTGTTTTGGTGATATTGGTGGATCCTTAGTTTGAATGTGAGATACTCAAACTACCTAGTTGACCAAAGGAGACGTTATTTTTGACTCTTTGTCTTGTTGGTGCCCTACCCCTTTGGTATGAAAGGGCCCCTCTCCTTTTGTTAGGTGTTATTGTGAGTGAGTTAAGTTTTAAAAGGTGGCTATTCATGCAATCTCTTATGAGCAATATGGTGTTTTGAAAGTATTCCCTGGATTTAGGGGGGTGTTTGATGGAGAACAACAGCTGCAGATCATCAGCGTAGTGATAGACTCTGACTTGCCTCTCTTCCAATATGTGCACAAAGCGACTGATGTACAAATTAAAAAGATGAGAAGATGAAGAAGATCCCTAAGGGACTCCACAGGTAAGCTGGACCCTGAGGTATTTGAAAGGGGATAACCGGCCAGACTGACCGATCGTTTGAAAATGATGTGACACAGGCCAAAGCTGAATCTTGGCGGCCTACAGCTCTGACTGGCTGACCAAAATCTCATGGTCAACTGTATCAAAGGCCACTGGCAGATCCAGCAGGACTAACGCTTGTGTGGTACCTCAATCAGTCTTCTCCCGCAAGCCATCAATGACTGAGGGAATGACTGTGTCCGATGAATGGACAGGGAGGACACCTGCCTGTTGGGGATCAGGAAATTTAGACTGTTCTAAAAAGGAACAGGGGTTTCTGGCCACTTGTGTCTCCAACACCTCCGCCAAAAAGGTAGTAATGAAATTGTCCAGTCATTTTCCAAGGTGAGGGGGATCCTCACCCATTTTCGTATCAGGGAGGTCAGAGCACTTTTAAGATTCCACTCCTATCGGACTGCGATTGCCGAACTGCCACTGAAGGCCACTGAAACGCCTGCTGGTCACTGGCATGATTGGAGAGGAGGAACCTTCCTGTCTGCCTGCCTGAGTTTGCCCGCGCCTCAGTGAAGAAGCTGTGCCCGGCCGGAGCCATGATTTTTGAGCTGGAATTGCCGAAGTTGGAACCTGGGTGTTGGAGCCTGGGTTGAGCCGGGTAACGCCGGGAGCCAGGGGCTGAGTTGAGTTAAGTTGTGCCGGTGTGACGGTGCGGCAGGGTGGTTGCGTACTTTCTGCCCAATGCACCTTGTTTACAGCTGCAAACCGCTCCTTGCTCACCTCTCCCCTGCTCCCTCGCTTCCCCGCCCTCCCGGCTCTCACCTTTGCCGACCGCTTTTCATCGGATGACAAGCAGAGTGGAGCTGGTGACTGGAGAGCAGGAGCTGAGCAGAGTCGAACTGAGCTGAGCTGAGCGGCGGCGGCTCCTGCGCTCCCCCAGCTGTGCTATCTACGCTTCCCCAAATCACATCCCCACAGAAGCAACCCCAAGGCAAGGCAATCCCAAGATAACCCCAAGGTAAACACTCCAGAAAGGAGCGAGGAGCGGAGAGGTGTGGCGATCAGTGGGCCAGAAGGTGTAGAGTGGTTCAGCGAGTGGTGCAGTGAGAGGTGTTGGAGTCAGGACACCAGGCTGCTTCGTGCAGGTCAAGAGAGTGAGCCATTCCACTGCGAGATGCTTTCCACTCCCGCTCCCCCTGCCTCCTGCCTCCTTGCCCCCTCGCTCCCTTGCATACATCAGGCAGGAACTGTGCCATTGCAAAGCGGCAAAAGCAGCAATAGTGACAGCGACAGTAAAAATAGAAAAAGAAGACCCCAGAAAGCCTCCAGTCTCCAGTCTTCTTGCCCAAGGACCGGGCGTTAGCCAAAAAGAATCATATAAACTTACCAGACCTAGCCACCAGGGTTAACACCAGCTACAATAACAGCTACAACATCAGCCTCAGGCCATCACCCGGCCATCAGGATCCCCAGGACCATTAGTATTGCCGAACAAGGGAGGGATACCTGGACCCACTTTTTTTTCTGGGACCTCAGACCTCGGACCTTAGAGCTAGAGCTCGGAGCGCAGAATAATCGTGCGGACAAAGAATATGGGTCTGGCCCAGCTCCAGGTCAACTACCGCCCTCACAAATCTGCAAGACACCAAAAATCTAAGATGTTGTACCCCCCTGGCAAAGGAAGTGCAAGATCTGCTTCGACCTTCGAGAGAAGCAATCTAACTCTCCTCCATCTTCAAGCACAAAGATCAGGAATATGAATATAAACTCAACCCTAAATCTGAGTGAAGGCACCTCAATTGGCAACACCAACAGTAACAGTCCTAAAGGCAATAATGATATTAGAAACTACTTTCAACAATTGACCAAACTGGGCTACCCTGGCAATCCTGAAAAAACAGTTGACATACCCGCCACATAACTGGCATTGAAATTACCAAAACCATTGCTAACATATCAGCATGTGCTAAAATACACCAAACCTTGAATCAAAGGTCCCCAACGACAGCACGGCTTTCTACGGAAATTATTATAGTCAAGGCCAACAGCGCTCTAGCAAAAGAAATTTTAATTGAACACGGCCCGCTTTGCATTAATAACTCAGGAACCTGCACATCAGTGCCCACAAACTTAGACGTCGGACCCATGGACGCTCTCTCTGCTACCTCCTCAGAGGAAAGTGAGGCAAGCGAGGAGTTTCCTCCCTTAACACAATACATTATGGACATTACGGACAATAGCATCATTTTGAAGCCCCAGCTGGACCCTCTGGCTTCCTCTTTCACGCCCACTGAGCCCTTTTTACCTAAAGGGTGTTTCAACTCAAACCAAAGCTTACTAAGTGCAAATGAACCATGGTTGCCCGCCTCACCAAAAACGGAAATGGAAACTGTCTCGGTGCCACAAAAAATAGAAAACCATCTTGCACTGATCAACGAAGCTCTGATTTCAATGGCAAATGCAGCCATAATGCATGCTGACAAATTAGACACTCAAATAAACATACTGCAATCAGTTGCTAGTCTGATCTCTGGATTGGATTTGAAATTGGAACTTTTAAACTCCCTGATACGCAGAGCCCGGGCAAACACAGACGTAAAGGTAAACCAAGATGGCTGCGGATGCTCTCCATTAGTGCAGAACTCGGAAAAGATCACAGAAACAATGAGCATTTTAGTTATGGACCTTAAGTGCGAGGTCAATAGGTTGACGAGCAACAAATCACACCTCCCCCACCATAATCCAATCCAGAGTCCAAGCAGGAAGGCCACACATACAACTATTATAAAAGCCATATATGAGTCATCATGGCCTATGAGAGACCAAACTAACAAAATAAGAACGAAAGACCCGCAGCCTACATTGGCTCGACAGCTAAGGCTACAGGACAACCAGGTTAGACCAGAAAAAGCACAGGAAATCTCTAGGCATGATAGCAACAACCTCAAAAGTCCATCTAGTGACAATTTCTTGGCCTTCAAATTCAATTCACAGTCCAAATCACAATCCAGTTTCATCCCTGATAACGGCCCTGGAAAATCAGACGTTCCAATATCACCAACTTTAGAATTTCAATACTTGTCCTGGAAAAACAAGAAAAAATTGAAAAAGATAAACAAAACAAAAAATGGTAAAAGCTGCTCCACAGGGTCCTTCAATAATTGGCTTGTGTCAGAAAACACATATGGCCCACAGATTGAAGATATTCAAAAAACGAGTTGCGAGTTGCACACCAGTAATTATTATACATCCTCTATGTTTAAACATTTACACTTTGAAGGCGTGCATGCCAGGTAAACGCTCCGCCTTATTGCGCTGCAATATGAACAAAAAACACTCAGGAACCTATTTAAATTCCAAAACCGGCAGCACAGCCACATGACGTAATGAGTCCAATCAATTAAATTGTATTGTCCTTATTCTTTGTGTACTCCTTATTTTAATCCATTTCATTTATCTACCGTTTTTTCATTTTTCTTCAATTCATTTTACTCATTATTATTCAATAGAAGATAGATCTCATAAACACAACCACTATAGCACACTTTACAAGCACCATGGAAAAGGTGAATTTCATCATTATGAGGAGGAAGACGTGCATTTGTGCACTTTTAAAATGTGAACCCGACGAGATGTCATGGAACTTGCTTGATTTATTACAAGCTGGTTGTACGCGAATCCGTGTTGTTTTTAATCTCGTAGAATGAACTACAGATGTCACGGTAAGCGTAACAAGGCAGTACCACGCAAAAGGGTGTGAACAGCTTGTAAAGTGTGCTTGCAAAATGTGCTTGCTAGTCGAGTTTTTGGGCTTTATGTGAGAACAGGGAATGGGGACTGTTAATGTTTTTTCTTAATCAATTGTTGTATGGCTGCTGATTAATTGAGCACAAACTAGGGAGATTATGCAGATAATATCAAGTGTACTATAGAGGTTGATGTGTAACTTAGATGGTAATGGACATTCAGTTTTGCCTTGTAGATACTCCCGATGAAGGGATTCGTCCCAAAATGCATTGGGTAACTCAATTAAAAACATGACACTTGGAAATCACCCTGTCTCCTGTGTTTATGAGATCTATCTTCTATTGAATAATAATGAGTAAAATGAATTGAAGAAAAATTAAAAAAACGGCAGATAAATGAAATGGATTAAAATAAGGAGTACACAAAGAATAAGGACAATACAATTTAATTGATTGGACTCATTACGTCAAGTGGCTGTGCTGCCGGTTTTGGAATTTAAATTGGTTCCTGAGTGTTTTTTGTCCACAGATTGAAGAGCCACTCCAAGAATAGAAGAACCACTTGGGCCTTAACACAGCACGGTCCCCAGCAATTAAAGAGATAATGCCAGTACCATCAGCAGCGAACACCCGGGCCTTAAAACAGTACGGTCCCTAGCAATCAAAGAAGACAATGCCAGCACCATCAGCATCCAACAAGGAACACCCACATCTGATATCACATATAAACCTGTTACCCCACAGCCAATTGCGCATAAGGAGCCACAATTTGTAAATATATCAATCAATCAATGGGAGATGAAAACTGCTCAAGCAAGCACCAATGCCCCTCAATCCCTCCTGGATCGCAGCCCTACCCTCAGGAGTGACTCGCAAACTTGGGCCTCAAGTACAAACCAGACTGGGGAGGGACCTGCCTCCTGCAAATATTCAATTCTGAATTCTATAGAGCCCTTAGATGCTACTAAGGCATCCTTTAACCAAATCCACCCCCTCAAGGACCACGCCACAGACCGAGAAAAGCTGAAAGTATTGTTATATCCTGAATACACCTTGCAGGGGAATTGGGAAATCCTCAATAGAGGAAACCTTATGAAGCTTTGCAAAAACATTCTGGGTTTGGAAAATAGAAAAACAACTGGTATTAAAACAGTGGCTTTTTCCGGCCCAGGCCAAGTAAAACAAATGAAACAACTGAGATAACTTTCTCCAACCTGATCATGGTGGATGCTCTGAGAAGATATAAAACGCAACTGGACAATTGGGGCATAAAAATCAAGCCCCCACTTGCCACTAAATATCCAGAGATCCTGAAAAATAACGTGCAATGCCCTCGACAGGGAGAGCAAGATTTGAATGGTCAGAAATGGATGAACAGTAAACACTCAACTCTACTAGCTACTGGATCCATTTTAGATGGCGCCATAGGTGGCCCAAAAGCAATTGTAAGGAGCAACAGTTTAATTCAAATTACGAAACACATAGTAGGAGGCAAGCGCTCTTGTTCGACTAAGGGGAACAGTGCTAAAGATTGGTCCTGGCTCCCACAAGCCTTAAACTCCAGCTCCTAATATCAGGCCATTACCAAGCAACAGTCGACACCGCCAAAGATCAGCTACACCTCAAACAACGGCCCGGCCACCATAGAAGTCCTTTTGATAACAATCAAACAATCACTATCATGACTTGGAACGTTGCAGGGATACACAAAGTCTTGCAAAGTCCAGCTGCAAGTACATTCCTTGCAGGAGCAGACATAATCTGCGCCCAAGAAATATGGGCTACTTTATCTACACCAATAGGGGACTACATGGAATATTTCAAACACGCAATAAAAGGCAATATTTTTGGGAGACCATCAGGGGGCATCTCAACATACGTCTAGCACGCACTGAAAGTGCATTTCTCCATTTTAAAGAACCCCTCAGAAATGTTTTTGGCTGGAACTCTGAAAGGCTTGAACACGATAGATGGCCCAATATCAATACTCTTAATCAAGGTCTACTTTAATCGCCACAGGCCAAGTTCGAAGGACAAACTTAATCGGTTATTAAACAAGATTGAAACTCTGCTATTGCTGTATGCAGGCATGGACTCCATCATTCTTGATGACTTTAACATGCATTACATAGGGCTGAACGTACCTGAAAGCCACTCCAACGGGGGCACAGGAAGATTCAACGCCCTAATGCGGGGGTAGAACCTGGTAACAACACACTCTTTAACCACAAAAGTCAACTCAGTAGCATTGATAGCTCTCACTTACAACAACCAGACCGCAATAGATTATATCTTACCAAGTGAGAGTCTACAAAAACATATGTTAAACTATGCAATTCAATCCCGGAACGAAAGTGACCATGCCGCTCTAACCTTACAGTTAGCCATCACCACTCATAACTGGTTTGGCAGGTAAAACGCGAACTTACAGAGGCAAAATGGCTGCAGATATTAGAGATGCTTGCACCTAGTAAATCCCAAGAATGTGGGCAATATTTAAACAAGATAATTCATGGGACCTCTAATTGAGAGAACCCACTTGATGCAAGCACTTGGACAGCCCATGTAAAAACCCTCTTCACCGATGATCCAAATGCAAAATCAACAGAAAGAACAACTACTCTTGGGGGGCCATCGAGCAAAATGACAAAAAACTTACGGAACCTCTGCCCGTTTATACCCCCCAAGAAAAATAGGCAATTCGAACCATCTTGAAAAAAATATGTCAAAATGGAGTTCCTGGACCTAATGGCTTGCCTGGTTCCCTCTTCAGGGAGGACGTCGACTTCTGAGCTGACAATTTGGCACAGCTGTATGTCGAGTGTAGGCTTTTGGAGGATGTCCCAGACTCCTGGAGGGGGTCACTGCTACACCCGATACACAAAAAAGGGCCAACCAATGACCCTAGGAATTATCGTATGATTGACTTATTGAACATTGAGGGTAAGGCTTATGTAAGCACTCGTCTGACGGAACTAGCCAATTGGGTCCGCATGGAAGTTCTTCTCCCCTTCTACCAGACCGAGTTCCGATCAGCAGGCTCCACCTCAGACAACATCATTGCCCTATCATACCTAGAACACCAAACAATGGCTCACGGCACTCAGCTGCTTTTTGCTTGTTTCATCGACTATACAGTCTTCATTTGTGCTTGTTTTCGAGCAGATCTTGCCCGTTCTGCCTGTTTCCCGCCTCCTTCGCCGCCCCCGCTTCCCGCCACCACCGCTGACCCCGCCCCTTTTTTCCTTCTGTTCCCTCCCCGCTCCCGCCTCCCAGCTGCTCCGCCCACCCGCGCACTTCGCCTTATATGGCGACCGTGCGAACGCGCAGCGTTGACGCGCAGCGGGCGCGCCGATTGTGCGCCGAAGGCGCGCCAAAGGTAAGCCCGTCTGCGCCCGTCCGCGCCTGGACCGCGCCCAGTGCCAGTACCCCTGGCCCTCGAAGACCTCGACCGACCCGCCTGACGTACTCCGCCGCCTCCCTCATCGCTCTCAACACCGGCCGACTCCCAGATTGCCACCTAGCCACACCACGACGCACCCACGGACCTTTCTGCTGCCACGCCTGCAAATTCACCTGCATCCGGACCGGCCTCGCTCCAGCACCCGCCAAGTCGACCTCCAGCAGCACCCACCTCGAGTGCATCCTGCTCAACACCCGCTCCGTCCACAGGCACGCCGTCGAACTCTGGAACCTCCTAGACGCCACAGCACCTGACGTTGCCTTCCTCACGGAGACCTGGATGAACGCCTCTTCAGCTCCCGACATCGCCATCGCCATCCCAGAGGGCTACAAGATCGTCCGCAGGGACCGCAACGCCAACCAGATGGGAGGAGGCATCGCCATCATCCACAGGAACACCATCCGTCTCACGACCAGCACCGACAACTCCCTGACCACTGCGGAACACCTGCATTTCCAGATCCACACCGACCCGAAGACCACCCTCAGAGGCACCCTGATCTACCGACCCCCGGGACCACGCACACAATTCTGCGAGGACATCGCCGACTTCGTCAGCCCGCATGCCCTCCCCTCCGCCGACTACATCCTCCTGGGGGACCTCAACTTCCACCTGGAGAACAACAACGACCGCAACACCAGCACCCTGCTCGACAACCTCGCCAATCTTGGACTCAAGCAGCTGGTGTCCACCCCCACCCACCTCGCCGGACACACACTCGACGCAGTCTTCTCCTCCAGCACAGACATCGACTTCAGCCACGCCACAGAGCTGCAATGGACGGACCACAGCTGCGTCCACTTCACCTTCAAGAGAACGACGACCCACCACCACCAGCAACAGGCCGCCCGCAGAAGCTGGAACAAGATCACAGCAGACCAGCTCGCCACCTCCCTGAGCCAGCACCCTCCTGCCAGCTCAGCAAACCCCAGCCAGGCCGCCGACAACCTCACGAAGTGGATCAGCACCTGCGCGGACGAGCTCGCCCCGATGAGGACCCCGCCCAGCAGACCCGGCAGCAAGAAAGCCCCGTGGTTCACCGACGAACTCAAGAGCTCCAAGAAGAACTGCAGAGCCCTCGAGAAAGTCTGGAAAAGGGATCCTACACCAGACAACAGGACCACCTTCAAGCTTGCCACCCGGAAGCACCACCAGCTGATCCGCGCCGCCAAGAAAACTGTATTCAAGGACCGGCTGGACAACAACGCACACAACTGCAAGGAACTCTTCAACATCGTGAAAGAGCTATCCAACCCCAGCGCAGGAAACAACGACATCACCCCATCGCAAGACCTCTGCAACTCCCTCGCTTCATACTTCCACAACAAGATCAAGGACATACACAACAGCTTCAACAACCAAACAACGCACACCAAGACCGAACAACCACCCCCCACCACCACCCTGCACGCCTGGACCCCGATCAGCACCGAAGACACCATCCGCACGATGAACTCCATCCACTCCGGATCACCGACCGACCCCTGCCCCCACCACGTCTTCAACAAGGCCGACGCCGTCATCGCACCCCACCTGCGAGACATCATCAACACATCCTTCGACACCGCCACCTTCCCCGAGAGCTGGAAGCACGCCGAACTCACCGCTCTACTCAAGAAACCCACAGCGGACCCCACCGAACTCAAGAATTACCGCCCCATCTCGCTCCTCCCGTTTCCCGCCAAAGTCATCGAGAAGACCGTCAACAAGCAGATGACCGCCTTCCTCGAGACGAATGGATCCCTCGACCCCTCACAGTCCGGCTTCGGAGCCAATCACAGCACCGAGACCGCCCTCCTCGCCGCCACCGATGACATCCGAGCCCTGATGGACAACGGAGAAACAGCGGCCCTCATCCTCCTAGACCTCTCCACAGCATTCGACACTGTCTGCCATCGCACCCTAGTGCAACGCCTCAGGAACGTCGGAATCCAGGAGAAGGCACTGGAATGGATCATCTCCTTCCTCGCTGGAAGAACACAGAGAGTCCGCCTACCACCGTACAAGTCAGAGGCCTCCGAAGTCATCTGCGGCGTCCCCCAAGGATCCTCGCTGAGCCCCACCCTCTTCAACGTCTACATGAGCCCCCTCGCGGCCATCGCACGCCAACACAACCTCAGCATAATCTCCTACGCCGACGACACCCAGCTGATCCTCTCCCTGACCAACGACCCCGCCGCCGCCATAGCCAACCTGCACGAAGGGATGAAAGAAGTAGCCGAGTGGATGACGACCAGCCGCCTGAAACTGAACTCTGACAAGACGGAGGTCCTCATCCTGGGCTCTTCACCCTCCGCCTGGGACGACTCCTGGTGGCCTCCCGCCCTGGGCACCGCACCCAAACCGACAGACCATGCACGCAACCTGGGCTTCATCCTGGACTCCTCCCTCTCCATGACCAGACAAGTCAACGCCGTCTCCTCGTCATGCTTCAACATCCTGCGCATGCTACGGAAGATCTTCTGGTGGATCCCCACCGAGACCAGGAAGACCGTCACCCAGGCCCTCGTCACCAGCCGACTGGACTACGGCAACGCCCTCTACGCCGGTACCACCGCCAAGCTCCAGAAGAGACTCCAGCGGATCCAGAACGCCTCAGCCAGACTCATCCTCGACATCCCACGAACCAGCCACATCTCCGGACACCTGAGAGACCTCCACTGGCTCCCCGTCAACAAAAGAATCACCTTCCGCCTCCTCACCCACGCACACAAAGCCCTACACGACCAAGGCCCGAGCTACCTCAACAACCGGATCAACTTCTACGCTCCCAAACGCCACCTCCGATCAGCCAACCACGCCCTCGCCGCCGTCCCCCGCATCCGAAGAGCGACCACAGGAGGAAGGTCCTTCTCCTACCTGGCCGCCAAGACCTGGAACTCCCTCCCGACCGACCTGCGCCTGACCCGAGACCACCTCTCCTTCAGGAAGAAGCTGAAGACCTGGCTGTTCGAGCAGTAGCGGCACCCCCCCTCCCCCAGCGCCTTGAGACCCTACGGGTATGTAGCGCGCTATATAAATGCCATTGATTGATTGATTGATTGATTACAGCAGAATTCGATGAATTAGACCACAACATCCTATGGAAGAAATTGGCATGGTGGAACATCTGATCAAAACTGTTACAAGCCATTAGATCGCTGTATTCCCAAACTTGGGCAAGAGTTAAACTCTCATGTGAATCTGCCACAGAAACAATCACCACGGATCAAGGGCTAAAGCAGGGCTGGGTCCTTGCCCAGTTGCGCTTTAATCTATATACAGCAGATTTGGGCAGCGCTCTGCAGGGAGCCACTCTAGGGACTCCAAGGATTGGGCAAATCAAGATCCGGCTGATGCAATATGCTGACGACCTAGTCCTTTTGGACAACACTAAAATTGGCCTTCAAAAAGCTTTAGCAGCACTCTCAGAGCACAACGTTAAAAATAAGCTGGTTGCCAAACCAAGAAAATCCAAGATACTGATCTTTGGACCCCATCCGAAAAAACAATTGACAAAATGGATTCTGGGCCCATTGACATTGAATAGCACACTATCTTGGGGTCTAGATCAGTGAAACTGGCCGCTCACAGGTTCACCGCCATAAGCTCCAGCAGAAAGGGAAAATGGCTACTTATGCCATACGCAAACTCCATGCCGTCTTAGAAAGTCCAACAGCAACGGCCATCCAACAAATCCTGAGGGCAAAACTATTACCTTCTCTCAATTATGTGATACAGGCTTTTCCAGGAAAAATCACGCAGGTCCTTGAAAAGATCCACTGTGCAGCTTACAAAAAGTTATTTTGTCTACCAGCATGCACTGGGAATACTTTAATTCACCTGGAATTCAATCTTAACCGACAATCTTTGGAAGAATTGGCGACTCCAGCAAAATACTTTTACCTAACAACTGTGTCACCAGAGAACTCGATGAAGACCGAGAAACTTTTTGCATGGTTGATGATCAATGGGGTCAGAGTTTCTGCCAGCAATTGAGGAAAGAGTCTCCTATAGCCTGGTGGTCTGTATACTATTGCGCTGATAAGAGAAGCCAAGGTGGATTCTAACTTAATCAAAAGACAATCAGTAGAGGTGACTGCAAAGTTGAGAGGCTTGAAAACATGAGGTCTTTTTAATGATCGCAGGCAGCCCCCTGTGAGTTGTGAGGTTCCTCAAGTCTTTACACTGTGTTTACACATTTCTGTAAAAAACTTTTATAAGGCAATAGGGCACTTTCAACTTTATTGGTGGTTTTGACAAGACTGATAGGTTGAAACGCGTCAGTCAATCTAATAAACTTGTGTGGATTATCTTTTTGAAGTGCGGGCCTTTACTTGTTCTGCGGCGCAAGTTCTTTCCTGATTATGAGTTGGTCCTGCGCCCACTACCCAGCACCGACCCCATGAGATGGAAAAAGTTGGAAGAATTCCAGAATTGGATGTTACATTAGGAAATAGAATTTTAAAAAACGTAGACATTCACTGAATAAACCAAAGGAAGGTTACAGGGTCATTATAGTTGGTCTCAGGTTTCACTCAGTGATGTCACCTACCATGTCATGAGTGATGTATTATGTGAGGTCATCAACAGTGCATTGCTGGGTTGTAAGTTACAGTTAGCTCAGGTAACTATAACTGCTGAATTTAATTGGGTTTAAACGAGTGACATCTGAGCCTAACTACAACGTTCCCGTAACCTTTGTTTTTTTCAGTGAATTACTAAGGACTTTTAATTTGTTTTTCTAAATATAACGCCCCTGTAAACTTAGTTTTTTTGGGTACATTTCAGCGTTTTTTAAACTTTATAATTCTAAGTGTAACCTGTCAAGAGTGAGTGTGTGAATGGCTGTATTGGCCTGTAAGTGCTTCTGTGAGTGCCTGGGTGAGTGGGTCTGTGGGTGGGTCTGTGAGTGCCTGGTAATTTGCATTAAATTAAAAATGAAATAGCACAGAACACCATGCATTATGGCATACCTACAGCTTATCTTAAAGGTGAGTTATGTGCACTAAAAGGTGGGTTTAATACTGGGCAAAGGGATTTTTCATGTGGGTTTAATACTGGGCAAAGGGATTTTTCATGCCAAGGCCAGATGGTAAGTGGAGGAGTACTCCTGTAGGAATGCCATCAGATGTTTAACTAAGTGAACCAGTATTTGACTGTCTGTTTAACTAATTCTATGGCCCACTAAATGTATATGTAAGTGGCAGAACACAGAGCTCAGTTCCTGTATTGATTAATACAGGGGTATGTAAGTGTCTCTGCGACTTTCTTTGATATTTCTGGAAATATAAGTAGTATCTGAGCATGCCAGTGAATGTATAAGTGGCTTTACGCTGTCTCATAGTGTGAGAGAGAGAGACTCTATGCTTTTCAGAACATGTATATCACTTGCATTATGGGTGGTATACTTTATGTGGTACTTGGCATAGGGATCTGCAAGTACACAAGTAAATCAGTGAAACTAAAATGAACACCTACTTCTTAAGCACAAAACTCCATGCATTATGGCAAAACCTACAGCTTATCTAAGAGGTGAGTTATTTACCTAAAGGTGGGTTTAAGACTTGGCATGGGACTTTTCATTCCTAGTTGAGCTGCTGTTAAAAGTGCACCGATACCTTTTGCAGTAGTAGGCCTCGCTTACAAAAGCAAAGATACCCGCTGCAGTAGTAGGCATGACCTATGTTTAAAAGACTACTTGACTGGATGTGTGACTAGCTTAAATAGGTACTTGGCTGCATGTCTACTTAAGTGGAGGAGTACTCCTGAAGCAGTGCCATCAGATGTTTAACTAAGCGTGCCAGTATATTACTGTCTGTTTAACTGACTCTATGGGCCACTACATTTGTATTTAACTGGTAAAACAAATATCTCAGTGATGGTGTTAGTGAATACAGGGGAATGGAAGTGTATCTTCAACTGCCTTTGATAGTAACGGAAATTTAAGTAGTATCTGAGCATGTCAGTCAACGTATAAGTGGCTTTGCGCTGTCTCATTGCATGAGAAAGAGTGTCTGTGCTTTTCAGGACATATCTGTCACTTGCAGTAAAAGTTCACGGACAGGCTCTGATGTAGTGGATGATAGCTAGATTGTGTCAGTGCTTTCCTATATATCTGAGTGAGTGTAGCTGTATATTTAACTGTGTCAAGGGGTCTCAAGCACACCTTTGACTGACTGAGACTTTAAAGTACATGTCACATCTTCTAACCACATACCAGTCTGCCTTATAACCTACATACACCCTGCCTTAGGGGTGACATATATAAAGGAAAGTAAGTTTCAAATGTGTAAGATATTTTAAATGTCAACTCAACCTATATGTCTGACAGACTACATGAGTAATAATTGGTTCCTACGTATGTATTAAACTTCCATAGTATGTTAAAGTCTGCATATTTAACTATACCTTTGGATTCTCGAACTACACATGTAACTCAGTATTATTTTAAACAGGATGTCTTACTATCTAAGCACATACAAACCTGCCCTATAACTTATAAACAGCCACCCTAAAGGGTATCTAATAAATATCTGCCAATTTACTCAGTTTTATGAGCTATGTGCTGCTGGTGTGCATGTTTTCCTATCAATTCTGTGCCCTGTAGAACTCTTTAAGAATAGAATAAATAAGGCTACAAGTCCCAGAGTCCAAAGAAAAACATTCATTTTCAGCAACACATCATGTATGGACCTCAAAAACTTTGCAGAGTTTCTACTGCATTGATAAATATAAATTTAAAGCTTAGCAGGCAATTTTTATACCAACTGGATAGAGCATGCAACAAAACAGCACATGTATAATATACTGGTTTAGGGCAAAACATTGTTAAACAATGTCTCACACACCTAACCTCAATCTTATACAGTCGCATACTCACACACTCAGAAAGAGACTTACTCACCTATTAATAACTATATAAAAACACTCACACAACCACTCGTAGATTGTCTCATACAGTTAAAATATTTTTGTATATTAGACTCACTTTTATCAACCTCATTTAAACATCTACCTTTTCAAACAAATTTGGTTTTCAAAGTTCAATTGAATTCCCATACCTGTTATTTGTAATTCTTCAACAATGAGTCTAAACACCTCTAATTGAAAAAAAGACAACTCTTTCTTTAACACCCTTCCCCCTACATTGTCTTATCAGAGTCTCCATAGCAACCCACTAGACCCAGTAGGTCACAAGTTCGCAGCACATTTTAGAAGGATCATACTATTTGCAAAATCAACTGCAGCAGGTTTTGTTGACTATATACAATTAAAACCATATCCAAGTTTGCATACATTTTTTTCTTTTTAGCAGAGCAATCACAGATGTGCTCACTTATCCTTTAAAGATGCTGCCTAATTTTATTATGGATGGATTTAGGCCCAGATCTCTGTACTGGGGTGAATGTATGACATTGTTCTGCATTCTGTCCATCAACTGTTGTTTTGCATTTGTCGCCCCGAGTGGGATGGGTATGCTTAGACGTGAGTCCCATGCTCTCCACACCACTGGAGTCAAGCTATCCTGGCTGAAGATGGCTGATAGCCAGAAACCGGTCCTAGGATGCTTGATTCCGGTCCAGGAAAGACATGGCTTGGCAGTTCGGGCTGGACTGTTCCCATGAGGCACAGGGTCAAGGCTGATTTGCATATGGCCATGCCTGAACTGGGGTGGTGTGGAGTGCAAAAAAAGATGGATTTAGGCCCAGATCTCTGTACTGGGGTGAATGTATGACATTGTTCTGCATTATGTCCATCAACTGTTGTTTTGCATTTGTCAACCCGAGTGGGATGGGTATGCTCAGACGTGAGTCCCATGCTTTCCACACCACTGGAGTCAAGCTATCCTGGCTGAAGACGGCTGATAGCCAGAAACCGGTCCTAGGATGCTGGATTCCGGTCCAGGAAAGACATGGCTTGGCAGTTCAGGCTGGACTGTTCCCATGAGGCACAGGGTCAAGGCTGATTTGCATATGGCCATGTCTGAACTGGGGTGATGTGGAGTGCAAAAAAACGATGGATTTAGGCCCATATCTCTGTACTGGGGTGAATGTATGACATTGTTCGGCCTTCTGTCCATCAACTGTTGTTTTGCGTTTGTCACCCCAAGTGGGATGGGTATGCTCAGACGTGAGTCCCATGCTCTCCACACCACTGGAGTCAAGCTATCCTGGCTGAAGGCGGCTGATAGCCAGAAACCGGTCCTAGGATGCTTGATTCAGGTCCAGGAAAGACATTGCTTGGCAGTTTGGGCTGGACTGTTCCCATGAGGCACAGGGTCAAGGCTGATTTGCATATGACCATGTCTTAACTGGGGTGGTGTGGAGTGCAAAAAAACGATGGATTTAGGCCCGTATCTCTGTACTGGGGTGAATGTATGACATTGTTCTTTATTCTGTCCATCAACTGTTGTTTTGCATTTGTCACCCCGAGTGGGATGGGTATGCTCAGACGTGATTCCCATGCTCTCCACACCACTGGAGTCAAGCTATCCTGACTGAAGACGGCTGATAGCCAGAAACTTGTTCTAGGAAGCTTGATTCCGGTCCAGGAAAGACGTGGCTTGGCAGTTCGGGCTGGACTGTTCCCATGAGGCACAGGGTCAAGGCTGATTTGCGTATGGCCATGTCTGAACTGGGGTGGTGTTGAGTGCAAAAAAACGTTGGATTTAGGCCCAGATCTCTGTACTGGGGTGAATGTATGACATTGTTCTGCATTCTGTCCACCAACTGTTGTTTTGCATTTGTCACCCCGAGTGGGATGGGTATGCTCAGACGCGAGTCCATGCTCTCCACACCACTGGAGTCAAGCTATCCTGGCTGAAGACGGCTGATAGCCAGAAACCGGTCCTAGGATGCTTGATTCCGGTCCAGGAAAGACATGGCTTGGCAGTTCGGGCTGGACTGTTCCCATGAGGCACAGGGTCAAGGCTGATTTGTATATGGCTATGCCTGAACTGGGGTGGTGTGGAGTGCAAAAAAATGATGGATTTAGGCCCAGATCTCTGTACTGGGGTGAATGTATGACATTGTTCTGCATTCTGTCCATGAGCTGTTGTTTTGCATTTGTCAACCCGAGTGGGATGGGTATGCTCAGACGTGAGTCCCATGCTCTCCACACCACTGGAGTCAAGCTATCCTGGCTGAAGACGGCTGATAGCCAGAAACCGGTCCTAGGATGCTGGATTCCGGTCCAGGAAAGACATGGCTTGGCAGTTCAGGCTGGACTGTTCCCATGAGGCACAGGGTCACGGCTGATTTGCATATGGCCATGTCTGAACTGGGGTGGTGTGGAGTGCAAAAAAACGTTGGATTTAGGCCCAGATCTCTGTACTGGGGTGAATGTATGACATTGTTCTGCATTCTGTCCATCAACTGTTGTTTTGCATTTGTCACCCCGAGTGGGATGGGTATGCTCAGACGCGAGTCCATGCTCTCCACACCACTGGAGTCAAGCTATCCTGGCTGAAGACGGCTGATAGCCAGAAACCGGTCCTAGGATGCTTGATTCCGGTCCAGGAAAGACATGGCTTGGCAGTTCGGGCTGGACTGTTCCCATGAGGCACAGGGTCAAGGCTGATTTGCATATGGCCATGCCTGAACTGGGGTGGTGTGGAGTGCAAAAAAACGATGAATTTAGGCCCAGATCTCTGTACTGGGGTGAATGTATGACATTGTTCTGCATTCTGTCCATCAACTGTTGTTTTGCATTTGTCAACCCGAGTGGGATGGGTATGCTCAGACGTGAGTCCCATGCTCTCCACACCACTGGAGTCAAGCTATCCTGGCTGAAGATGGCTGATAGCCAGAAACCGGTCCTAGGATGCTGGATTCCGGTCCAGGAAAGACATGGCTTGGCAGTTCGGGCTGGACTGTTCCCATGAGGCACAGGGTCAAGGCTGATTTGTTTATGGCCATGTCTGAACTGGGGTGGTGTGGAGTGCAAAAAAACGATGGATTTAGGCCCAGATCTCTGTACTGAGGTGAATGTATGACATTGTTCTGCATTCTGTCCATCAACTGTTTTTTGCATTTGTCACCCCGAGTGGGATGGGTATGCTCAGACGTGAGTCCCATGCTCTCCACACCACTGGAGTCAAGCTATCCTGGCTGAAGACGACTGATAGCCAGAAACCGGTCCTAGGATGCTTGATTCCGGTCCAGGAAAGACATGGCTTGGCAGTTCGGGCTGGACTGTTCCCATGAGGCACAGGGTCAAGGCTGATTTGCATATGGCCATGTCTGAACAGGCGTGGTGTGAAGTGCAAAAAAACTATGGATTTAGGCCCAGCTCTCTGTACTGGGGTGAATGTATGACATTGTTCTGCATTCTGTCCAACAACTTTTGTTTTGCATTAATTTTATTAGCCGGCATATTTACACCAGCCAATAAAATATATTTTTTTAAACCAGGACCGCACATCCATCTTTACTGCCTTTCATATTGGAAACTGCCTCTTTTATCTCCAGCCTTCTTCTGTCTCCTAATTCTGCTTTACCTCAAAATAGCTATTGTTAGAAATTAGTTTTCTGGTTGGCTAGTGTATGCACCTAAGCCAGACAGAACCCACCACTCTAGTCAGGGAAAGGGAGTTACACACCCATGATAACCCCTGCTCACCCCCTTGGTAGCTTGGAAGAGCAGTAAGGCTTATCCCAGAGGTGATGTGTAAAGCGTTTGCGCAACACACACATGCACGCCAGTGACACACCACAAAAAGATACTCCACACAAGGTTATATAAAAATATCCTTTGCATTATTCGTAAAAACACATGAGACCACAATCACATAAACCACTGCTCCACTAGGTGCTTGGCATGACATCACAAAGATCATAATTCACTTTTCCATAGGGCAATTTGTCATAACACATGTAGTGCCCTGAAGCAATGCTCATGGGGCACACATGTTACAAAACAGCATAAAAACATTATGCATTACCACCATCACTGAAAACATAGGTGCCATTTCCTGACAATTGCAAGATATAAGCAACAACATCATATCAGGCAAAACACAGAGTTGTTAGCATGAGCCATAAAGCACAGGAATTACCAGTATAACAAGAAACCCCACCCATAGCGGCCCCTGTGCTCTTGTTATGTGTTATGTGGTAACTCAATTCCCTTCCTGGTAGGCTTCTGGGACACCTGCCTGACAACCAGAAATGCAGTAATCACTGCTCTCAATCAGGACCTCCAATTCGCCTCCTATTTTCAAATGATGAGCAGGGGCCTCTGTTGAGGTTTGCTCTGCCCTGACCAATCCACGACCCTGCCCACCAGGCAGGTGTACCACACGAAGGGAAGGCACCCACTCTGCCCATGTTGGTGGGGGCCTTCCCTTCACCCAAAGGACTGGCCCTCACGAGCGCACAGTCCCACTGCTTAAAGTAATGAAACTCAGCCCCACTCACCTCTCACTGGGGGCTGAGCAGGTTAGGTTGCAGCCATACACTGCAACAACAACAAATGGGCTGGTGCTCGTGGTGCGAGGTGGCCACTGGCGGTACTCCGATCAGGCCCTTCAGGGTTGGGCTGACATGGGCAAAGTATCCACTCCTCTTCTTCCACGAAGAAAAGGAAAGCAGGCTCTCTGTGACGGGAGGCACACAGTGTCAGCTCCTACCAGCAGAGTGCAGCCCGGTGTGGCTGTGGCAGTGCTGGCATGCACCAGGTAGACAGACTGCGGCCGTACTCTGACCACACTAGACCGGCTGCCAATGACGCCTCACTGGCTTTGGTTCCCTCGTTGCTGGGCAACACCAGGGCTGCGGGCAGCCTATCAGTCACGTCTTGCAGGAAGAAGTGCACAGCAGACTTCTCTTCAGGAATATAAACCACAAAAGGGTTCCTTCTTTAAAGAAAGTAGAGGAAGAATCTCAGCAGCAAAAGCTGAAGCACTTCACAATGTGCAAGAAGTTTCAAGGGGACATAACACTTCTTGGACAGCATTGGGGGCACTAAAGCAGGAGTGCATGGGGTAGTCCAGCACACTGGGTCCTCTTAAAAACAACATGAGAGTCATTCTGACGGCCTCACAGGTTACAGGTCACCACAAGTGAGGGAGTCCCATGGTGGCTCCTCTTGGCAGCATAACAGCCCCTTTTGGCAATGTGCTGTTTGTAGAGCCATCAACATCTGGTTACAAGTCCACACAGTGTCTAGATTTGTGGGGTCAAAGCCCCTGTACTTATAGTTAGAATGTCTTTGTTCTGGGAGGCACATCAAACAATATATTGAAGTGCACAACACCCCATTCACATCCCAGGCCCTGGCCTCAGACACACCACAGGGGGTGGAGACAGCATTGTAGGAGGCAGACACAGCCCTATTCAGGTGCAGGTGCAAGTCCCCCCACCACTCCAAATGCAGAACAGGCCTATTTAGGTACAATGGAAACTCCTCCTGCTACTTTAAATGCACCCAAGGTCTATTCAGCCTAGCGATGACTTACCCAGGAAAGGCAAGACATACCTCAAACCCCCCTTGTGACTATCTACAGTGAATGCACATCCCTCTCTCCTGTCAGAACCAGACGGCGAATACACATCCAGGCAGGTCACAAAGACACATAAGCACACAGAAATGCTCATGTCTAAAAAGTGGCATTTCTAAAATAGTAATGACAAATCCGCTTTCACCAATAAGCAGGATTTATCACTACCTGTCCAAACATACCAAACATGGTCACACTACCCATCCCATATCAGACATTATCAATGAAGCACATATCAGGGAATCCAAAATGCAAACCTAAGAGAGGGCAGCCCCACAGCAGTGAGAAACCAAATAGGCTGTTTGTCACTACCACGACATGCCACACAGTTAAGGCACATGTTCTACCTTTTACACACACAGCACCTTGCCCATAGGGCCAGCTAGGCCCTACCTTAGGGGTGACTTATATGTAGTAAAATGGGAGTTGCAGACGTAGCAACCACTTTACATGCCACATACTGCGGCACTAAACTGCGTGAGTAGGCCCTGCAGCTGCAGAGGCCTGAGTCAGGTTTAAAAGGCTACGTCAGTGGGTGATGCAAGCAGCGCTGCAAGCCCACTAGTAGCATTTTATTTACAGGCCCTGGGTATATGGCTTACAAGTAAATTAAGTATGCCAGAGTCAGAAAACCATCAACAACAGGTCAGAAAAAATACAGGAGCAACACAAAAAGTTCTGGGATGACCCTGAAAAAATGGCTAAGTCCAACAATTATAGTGTGGATTGCTTGCCACAGCTATATGGGTTGGGCTAAAGAGTGTGCTAGAAAGAGTGGCATTGACAGGGACTTGGGTTTGGCTAATGTGGACATTACCTGGATAGTACAAAGAGGAGGGTGAAAGTGCCATCAATTGTTACCTTTGGTTGAAAGCACTGTGGATTGCCAACCCCTGACCACAGGATTGTGCACTGTGATGGCAATGAACAAGGCACACTGACCAGGGTAAGACTGGAAATACTAATGAATGATACCTTTGTACAATTAATGGCACTTTTCCCTCATACTGCTTTGGTATACTCCAACATATGCCAAACGCAGAAATGGAAGTTGTCAAATCAATTCTGTCCACAGATTTACAAACCCAGGAAATATATTAATAAAACAGTTTCTGCATTCCTCAGAGACCATAACATGGGCTCAATATACAACTTGTGTTTTGACATGTGTGGAGTCTATAGAAGAGATGGAGTTCACTTCACAGACGAAGACAACAGGGTTTTTTTCAGCAACTTGAAACTGCATCCTGTCTTATGTGTAGCTGTCATATATACACAATCAACACACAGGCTCTCCTCAGAGCCACTCTATTTCTCAAAATGTTGTCCATTTTCTTTAAAAAATATATTTTGTTTCCAAAATTCCTGAATACACCAAAAAACAGACATTCAATAGACACCAGCACATTCAAAATTCATAAATATATACGTGATTCGATGCATCACACTGGATACACCAGTATTTATATTACTCCAAATGTGCATGTACGAGTCTCTGAGTGTATCTGTCAGTGGGTCTATGAGTGTTTGAGTAGGTCTATCAGTGGGTCAGTGGGTGCATAAGTGGGTCTGTCTGAGATTCTGTGAGAGTGTGACTCTATATTTAAGACTGTGAAGGGGTGCAAAGGTTTCTGACTGAGTTTTTGAGTGGGTAGGTACGTCTCTGAGTAAATCTGTGAGTGGGTGCATGAGTGTCTGAGTGGGTCTGTGAGTGAGTGTATCAGTATCTGAGTGGGTGCATGAGTGTCTGACTGGGTATATGAGTGAGTGTGAGTGTCAGGGTGAGTTTGTGAGTGGTGCATAAGTATATGGGTGGGTCTGTGAGTGGGTGTATCAGAATCTAAGTGGGTGCATGAGTGTCTGACTGGGTCTATGAGTGAGTGTGAGTGTCTGAGTGAGTTTGTGAGTGGTGCATGAGTATCTGAGTGGGTCTGTGATTGGGTGCATGAGTGTCTAAGTGGGTCTGTGAGTGGTTGCATGAGTGCCTGAGTGGATCTGTGAGTAAGTATGTGAGTCTCTGAATGGGTCTGTGATTGGGCACATGGGTGACTTAGTCTATGAGTGGCTGCATGAGTATCTGACTGGCTCTATGAGTGAGTGTTTGTGCCAGTCTGCAGTGGGTGCACAGGTGTCTGAGTGTATCTATGAATGGGTGCATGAGTGACTAGGTCTGAGAAGGTCTCTGAGTGGGTCTGACAGTGTCTGACTGGGTCTGGCAGTGGGTGCATGAGTCTCTGAGTGGTATTGGAAGTGAGTGCATTAGTCTCTGAGTGACTCTGTGAGTGATTGCATGAGTTTGTGAGTGGGTCTATCAGTGGGTGCATGAGTGTCTGAGTGGATCTATGACTGGTTTCATGAATGTCTGCCTGGGTTAATGAGTGAGTGTGAGTGTCCGAGTTAGTTTGTGAGTTGGTGCATGAGTATCTGAGTGGGTCTGTGAGTGGATGCATGAGTGTGTAAGTGGGTCTGTGAGTGGGTGCATGAGTGTCCGATTAGATTTGTGAGTGAGTGCATGAGTCTCCGAGTGGGTCTGTTAGTAGGTGCATGAATATCTGAGTGGGTCTGTGAATGTTTGCATGATATCTGAGTGGGTCTATCAATGGGTGCATGAGTGTCTGAGTGGGAATATGACTGGGTTCATAAGTGTCTAAGTGTATCTGTGAGTGTGTACATAAGTGTCTGAGTGGGTATACGAGTGAGGGGGAGTGTCTGAGTCAGTTTGTGAGTAGGTATATGAGTGTCTGAGTGGGTTTGTGAATGGGTTAGTTAATGTCTGAATGGGTCTGTGAGTGTGTATATGAGTCTGAGTGTATCTGTGAATTGGTGCATGATTCTCTGAGTATATCTGGGAGAGTGTGTAAAAGTGTCTGAGAAGGTCTCTGAGTGGGTGTGACCTGTTTGAGTGGGTCTGCAAGTGAGTGCATGAGTGTCTGAGTGGGCCAGTGAGTGGGTGCATGAGTATCTGAGTGGGCCTGCGACTGGGTGCATCAGTGTTGTAGTGCATCTGTGAGTGAGTGTGTGAGTGTCGGAGTGAAATTGAGGGCATCAGTCTATCAATATACATTTCTGTTAAAGCTTGTCAGAGATATTCGCAAATTCATCACAGAGTTACACAGGGGTCACACTGAGTGCTCAGAAAAATTCACCAATATCACCTGTAGTGGATAAAAAACATATCTTCAATGTTTTTGACCGTACGGTGTCCCAGAAACAATCCAGTATGCCAACCTTGTGGTCAGGGTACATCCAACCTGACCCCTTTTACAAGTTTATGCCATTTGTGTGTAGCCCCTGAGACTGAGCAGATAAACTAAAATGATGGCCACAATCTTCTGCTCAGCTTGCAAGCAGCCAATAATAGCATTTCTGTTGGCATGCATATTTGCAAATCATACCAAAATAATCTCGAATTAGACCTGATCATAGATATACATATTTTGATTTCCTTAATGTCTCACAAACTACTTAATAGGTTTATATCATATAACAGAAAGCATAATTTTTTACCCAAAACCTACCTTAATGCCAAATTCAGTGTAATTCCTTCAGCGGTTTGGGCTGCAAGTGTGTCTAAAGATTCTATGAGGATTACATGGGAAACACATTTTCTTTGACCCCACCTTTGTCTTCAGCCCGCTTGATGGATCACCCCAAAACTTTCCATGCACATGTACTGCTGTACTTTTTTGGGCAACTTTTGTGGCAATTCATCAAACAATACCAAAGTTATAGGCAAGTCAAAAATACTTTTCCTATTAAAACATAGTTCTAGCTATAACTTCCTACTGGCGGCCACCAGTAAGATCAGTAGGATCAGTAGGATATGTGTGTGTGTGATTGCCAGTAGGTAGTTACAGTTAGGACCTATTTTCCATAGGAAACCCATTTTTTGTTTTGGTAATAACTTTGGCGCTGTTTTACGAAACTAGTTTGCCAGTCACTTCAACTGCTGTCTGTAAAAGATTTTGGGTGAACTTCCAAGCAGGGGCCAAGAAAAGGGGGCCTCCCAAATTGCGTTTTTCTCATGCAGTTTGCCATAGGGATTTCAGACACGACTACAGTCTGAACCGATGAATGGAATTACAAAATTAAGCAGAAAGCTAGATCTTGGCACAGAAAGAGAGATTTTTGCAATCTGTATACAAATTTAGGTAGATCTAGAGACACCAATCCAGATGGATTCACTGATCCACAAGCCAACAGCAATACAGTGAGTGACTGGTTGCAACCTGCGAGGAAAGTTGCGGCCACCATTTTGTTAATAGGGAATAGGTTCTCAGTGGGGAAAATGACATTTAAAAGTGATAGAAGGTGTCAAGGTAGAGGAACCCTGACACCATGGGACAGATGGAAGGGTCTTTGAGAGACCCTTTATGTGCAAGAAATTGTACCCCAAAAACTGTTTTAACATGCAAGGATCAGTGGATCCACCTGGTTCCTCCTAGATTCAGGGAGATTCGGGTGGATCTGCAGATCCAGACCTCAACTTCAAAAACAAATAAACCCACGTACATACCTACTTACAGACTTACTCACACAACCACTTACACACCCATATAACCACTCACCCACTCAATCACACACCCAAACAGCCACTCACACAACCACTCACAGTCCCACAAAACCACTCACGCACCTAGTCACACACTCATATACCCAACTACACCCCCACACAACCGCTCATATATCCATACACTCACTCACACACCCACTCAGTGACCCAGAAAACCATTCACAGAACCACAGAGGCACTCACACACCAACTTACATATGCATGTACACACCTATACAGCCAATCACACACCCACTCACAGAACCACACAGTCACTCACATACCCACTCAAATGCCTACACAGTCAGTTATACACGCTCTCACACACCCACAACCTCACCCACTCACACACCCAGGTTACAGGGACGGTGTAGTTAGGAAATATGAATAAACAAAAGAAATCCAACTAGTGCTGGGGAGGGTTGAGTGATCAAATGGATAATGAAGCACTCATTGTTTGTGAAAATACCCCTCACACACCAACAGGCCCCTTGGTGTCATGCTTCATCATCGGGGTCTTCGCACCCCTCTATCGGGATGCGGCGTGCTGCGACCTACGGCTACGCGGGAGCACTACAGGTGTTGGCTATGTGTGGTGTCCATTGTGTGGGTTATATTTATAAGTGAGTAGGGTGTGCGGTGAAAGTTAAAAAGTACCTGGCGCTAGAGTGAAAAAGAAATGTTTATTCTGTGCTCTGGCTGGTACTGTTAAAAGAAAGTGCAGGGTGAGGTCTGACCTGTTATGTTGATGAACAGGACCTCTGGTGTGCTTCTTGTGTCGACATGTTTCGGAGACAAGCTCCTTCTTCAGGACAGGGGCACAAACTCCCTTCCCTACTCACGTCTTTTTTACATAAAAAGTGTATTTACATAAAAAGTGAAAAATTTACATTGGCTAAGTGTGCCTACAGCGGTCTGCTAGAGGCACAATGACCTGTAGAAAGACAAAAGACAAAAAATATGTCACCTAATGGTTACCCATGTAGCGGGTAGTTCAAGCAGGTGCAGTCACCTGGAACCTGACCATTTTGCTTATATTAATATTTGAAAAATAAAATAAAATAAACGACTCACAACACAAACAACATAAAACACATAGGATACTAGGTTTTTTACTGTAAGTTCTTTCATACTTCTGAAGCTTAATTTGCTGGCTTCATGAGCAAGTGGGACATCGGGGTGTTGCATCAATGGCTATCTGTAGTGAAGAATGAGGCATTTATAATTCATTCTATTGCACTTACTTATTCAGATGGTTATAGGTTCTCGTGGTCTAAAGCTGTTTTTCGCCATTGATACTCACAGACTCAGGACGCTCTGGTCACCGTCTTACCCCGCACGCTGCTCCGCTGATGTGGAGACAGGTAGCGGTGATCGTATATTTATAGCCCATTTCGCTAAATAGGCGGAAGCAAAGATCATCCCATGTATGGGTATTCCGCCCTGTGGCCATACAGGGCGTCTGTATGTTGCAAGCGAGGTAGCATGCGATCAGTGTCTGCGAGTGCCGCTAGTCGGTAGTGAGCATGCGCAACCTCTACACACTGATCTAAACAACATGCTTGCTCAGAAGCTGTCTATGCTTCGCGCATGCGCCGTTCATGTGCGCACGTCAGGCTAGGTGGCCACAGTGCGCGTGTGAGGTCTGTAGAATCCCAATCTTGTCACGGTCTGGACGGAAAGACTAGTGTGACTCACCATTGGCATCAAACTGCTTGGTAGAATCCAGGTTCGTAACGGCAATGTCCTAATAGGTAGGCTACCTGTGATCATCCCAGTGTGCGTGATATGATTGGGATTACGGTGGCATGGTTGTATTCCAAAGGCTGGACGATCGTCTAGTTATCGTGTGTACCTATACAGCGGACCATATGCACGATTTCGGAGTCTCAGATATTTGGAAAAAATAGTCCTATTATATCTAGCCCACCGAACCAATTTGTTAATGGTGCACAATCATTATTCAGTGGTCTCATTACACCGACAACTGGCTCCATGGGACGTCATCGTTAAGCCCATGTAGATGGGTGCCCAGACGGAACACCCAACGTTGTTCCTTTTGGAAGAGGCCCACATCAGATGGTAGCTGTTCAATGATGGTCCATTTTAGATCGTTTACGCAATGCTGGGAGGTCAGGAAATGAGCAGCCATTTTAGTAGTACTTTTTTTACAACGCACATTACTCTTATGTTCATTCATTCGCGTTTTTATGGCTCGTGTGGTCATGCCCACATATTCCAGATTGCATGGGCATTTTATGAGATAGATCACATTCCTTGAATTACAATTAGTGAACCTCCTTTGTTCCCATGTTGATCCATTGCTGAAGTTGAGTCTAGTACTTTTCGTGGTAAGATGACAGCTGCTGCAGTTCCCGCATGGGTAATGTCCTTGGATACTCATTGTTGGTTGTGTTGGTGCCATTGTCGTTTTCGGTCGGGTATTGACCAAAATGTCTTTGAGATTACGTCCCCTGCGGTGTGCGAACATCGGTTTTTCCAGGTTTAGTTCGCCGCATGTAAGTATTTTCCAATGCCTGTTAACTAATTTGGACACCTCATTTGACACCGTGTTATACGTTGTGATACAGATGGGTCGTTTGTTTTCAGTAGGATCCTTGATCCGTTCCTCCAATAACGCCTCTCTGTTGTTGTTTTTCGCCCTCTTGAACGCTTTGTTAATAATCCTGTTCGGATATTCACGTGATTTGAGTTTTTCTTTCAAATCTTCCGCCTGTTTTTTAAATTGGCACAAATCTGTACAATTACGCCTTAGGCATAAAAACTGCCCATATGGCAAGTTTTCACGCAGGTGTTGGGGGTGAAAACTGTCGTACCTCAATAAACAGTTTCTAGAGGTTGGCTTGAAATGAGTCGTGGTTTTCAACATCCCAGCCTCCGCATAAATGTTGAGGTCCAGAAACACCAAGGACTGGTTTGAAATAGTGATTGTGAATTTCAAAAAAGCATTCTGGTTATTGAGCCATTCCAGAAAAGTCATTGCGGACAGATGATCACCTTCCCATACCACCAGAATGTCATCAATGTACCTCTTCCAGCACTTTATCTTGGACCTGTATGGATTCTGTTCATGCAGGATTTTGCTCGTCTCCAGGTGATGCACATAGAGACCAGCCAGGCTAGGAGCAAATGTGCTTCCCATGCTGGTCCCATGGCATTGTTGGTATATGGTAGTCTTATACTGAAAGAAGTTTTTTTGCAGTGCCAAGGAGATGCATTCCAAAACCAATCCTCGAGGAGTTTGATATTTCCATGGTGTGGAGAAGAGCACCTCCTCAATTATTAGTAGTGTTTCGTCATGGGGGAGGCTGGTGTAAAGGCTCTCCACATCGAATGAAAGTAGTAGCTGTGTATCTGGATCAAAGGCTGTATTTTGTAGGAGTTGTAAAACGGCCTTGGTGTCTTTTAAATAAGTACTGGTTGATTGCACTAGAGGTCTCAAAAATGCGTCTGCGAATTTCGACAGAGGTTCCAATATCGAGCGGATGCCCGAAACTATCGGTCGGCCAGGTGGGTGGTTAAGGTCCTTGTGGATTTTTGGAATGCTGTAAAAATAGGGGATGCATGGTCTTTTCTGTGTTAGGAATTCTCCTTCCTTTTTGCTTAACCAATCATGCGTTATGCCTTCGTCTACCATCCCACCAATTTTGATACGAAGGCTCTCCGTGGGGTCTTGTTGCAGTACCATGTAATTGCGTCTATCCAATAGTAGTCTTAGACACTCGTTGTCATAGTATTCTGTGGATTGTAACACAATGGCACCCCCCTTATCAGCTGGCTTAATGACTATACTGGCATCTTCCGCTAGGGTTCTCAAGGCACGTTGTTCTTCCTTTGTTGTATTGTGGAAGGTGCGTGTGGATGAAACATCCAGTTTGTTAACATCCGTTAGCACTGCTTTTTCAAAAGCCAGTAACTCGATAGGGAGTGCTGAATCGGGAGGGGTAAAGGTCGACTTGGGTCTCAAACCTGTATCGGTTGTCATGGCTGGTGTCGGTTTGTCCATAAAGAAGGCCTGAAGTTTCAATTTTCTGACAAATTCCTTCATTTCCAGGTTCACTTTAAACATGTCCGGTCTTTGTGTCGGTACAAAGCCCAAACCTTTGTTCAGTACTTGCTGCTCAATGTTTGTTAGAGGTTTGGATGTTAAATTCACAACTAGGTCCCTCTCTGGTTGCTGGTTGATGCTTGGTTGGGCAGGGAGCCTGTCATGCTCCTGGTTTGTCGGGGGTTTCCTTGGTCTGCCTTTTCCCATGTTACGTTGTTGCCTTTCCGGTTCCTCCCCCGTGTCCCCGGGCGGGAGCCTAAAAAAGGCTGTTGACCGTAGAAGGCTCCGTTGAAGTCCTGGTTCCATTGTGGGAAACCTTGGGCATCTGTAGGGTGATTAAACTGGAATGGCTGGAAAGGTGGTGGTCCCATGTATGGTGGGTACTGCTGTTGATAGCCTCTCCACCCACGTTGTCTTGGAAATTGTTGTCTCCTCTGTCTCCAACCACCTCGGTTCTGGCGATTCCTCCTGCCACCGCTGGAATTTGAACTGGCGGTACTGTTGTCAGACGCATCACTATCTGTGTCATTTCTTGTAGAGACATAATCAGCTTTGGTGTATGGATAAGTCCCTTCAGGTGTAAATTTTTCTTTATCCTTAGCCAGTTTATTGAGCTTACTTTGTTTCAGTGTGAACTCGAACTCTGTCATTTGTTGGTTAAGCTCGTCTAGTCTGTTTTTGAGCTCGTCGGTTGACATATATGTGTTGAGTTTGACCTCGATCTTACCAATGTCAATTTTCAGTTCCTGTGTGATCCTGGTTGCTGTCTTTATGATCAAAACTAACCAGTCCCTGGTACAGTGCCAGGAAATTAATGACCATTCCTTCTTGAACTGCATGTCCGTTTGAAAGATGAAGGGTTCGTTTTTTACAATCAGACCCGGAGGTCCCATCTTGTTCCTTAGGTATTGTGTCATTATCAGACCGTGTAGTGCTGCTTTTATCTGATTCCGTCTCAGTTTCACTAGTTCGTTCCAGTCGTCAATGTTCGGGCCGGGTTCAGGGTTGGTCAGTCCTTCAAAAGGGTTGACTGCTGCCAGGATTCTATCAATTTCGTCCATGTCAAAAGTTAGACCATGTTCGTCCTCCATGCTATCAGACCGCTGTGGTCTACAGGTACCTAGTGTGTGTAATTATGTGTTGTGGGGAGAGTTCGGGGGTATAACTCCCGCAGCTGCACGCTGCCTAGACTATATCAAAAACATAGGGGGGAGATAGAGCCAATCGCTGGATTCGTGCTCCAATGGTACATGAATAAACAAAAGAAATCCAACTAGTGCTGGGGAGGGTTGAGTGATCAAATGGATAATGAAGCACTCATTGTTTGTGAAAATACCCCTCACACACCAACAGGCCCCTTGGTGTCATGCTTCATCATCGGGGTCTTCGCACCCCTCTATCGGGATGCGGCGTGCTGCGACCTACGGCTACGCGGGAGCACTACAGGTGTTGGCTATGTGTGGTGTCCAGTGTGTACTGTTAAAAGAAAGTGCAGGGTGAGGTCTGACCTGTTATGTTGATGAACAGGACCTCTGGTGTGCTTCTTGTGTCGACATGTTCAGGTTCCAGGTGACTGCACCTGCTTGAACTACCCGCTACATGGGTAACCATTAGGTGACATATTTTTTGTCTTTTGTCTTTCTACAGGTCATTGTGCCTCTAGCAGACCGCTGTAGGCACACTTAGCCAATGTAAATTTTTCACTTTTTATGTAAATACACTTTTTATGTAAAAAAGACGTGAGTAGGGAAGGGAGTTTGTGCCCCTGTCCTGAAGAAGGAGCTTGTCTCCGAAACATGTCGACACAAGAAGCACACCAGAGGTCCTGTTCATCAACATAACAGGTCAGACCTCACCCTGCACTTTCTTTTAACAGTACCAGCCAGAGCACAGAATAAAAATTTCTTTTTCACTCTAGCGCCAGGTACTTTTTAACTTTCACCGCACACCCTACTCACTTATAAATATAACCCACACACTGGACACCACACATAGCCAACACCTGTAGTGCTCCCGCGTAGCCGTAGGTCGCAGCACGCCGCATCCCGATAGAGGGGTGCGAAGACCCCGATGATGAAGCATGACACCAAGGGGCCTGTTGGTGTGTGAGGGGTATTTTCACAAACAATGAGTGCTTCATTATCCATTTGATCACTCAACCCTCCCCAGCACTAGTTGGATTTCTTTTGTTTATTCATGTACCATTGGAGCACGAATCCAGCGATTGGCTCTATCTCCCCCCTATGTTTTTGATATAGTCTAGGCAGCGTGCAGCTGCGGGAGTTATACCCCCGAACTCTCCCCACAACACATAATTACACACACTAGGTACCTGTAGACCACAGCGGTCTGATAGCATGGAGGACGAACATGGTCTAACTTTTGACATGGACGAAATTGATAGAATCCTGGCAGCAGTCAACCCTTTTGAAGGACTGACCAACCCTGAACCCGGCCCGAACATTGACGACTGGAACGAACTAGTGAAACTGAGACGGAATCAGATAAAAGCAGCACTACACGGTCTGATAATGACACAATACCTAAGGAACAAGATGGGACCTCCGGGTCTGATTGTAAAAAACGAACCCTTCATCTTTCAAACGGACATGCAGTTCAAGAAGGAATGGTCATTAATTTCCTGGCACTGTACCAGGGACTGGTTAGTTTTGATCATAAAGACAGCAACCAGGATCACACAGGAACTGAAAATTGACATTGGTAAGATCGAGGTCAAACTCAACACATATATGTCAACCGACGAGCTCAAAAACAGACTAGACGAGCTTAACCAACAAATGACAGAGTTCGAGTTCACACTGAAACAAAGTAAGCTCAATAAACTGGCTAAGGATAAAGAAAAATTTACACCTGAAGGGACTTATCCATACACCAAAGCTGATTATGTCTCTACAAGAAATGACACAGATAGTGATGCGTCTGACAACAGTACCGCCAGTTCAAATTCCAGCGGTGGCAGGAGGAATCGCCAGAACCGAGGTGGTTGGAGACAGAGGAGACAACAATTTCCAAGACAACGTGGGTGGAGAGGCTATCAACAGCAGTACCCACCATACATGGGGCCACCACCTTTCCAGCCATTCCAGTTTAATCACCCTACAGATGCCCAAGGTTTCCCACAATGGAACCAGGACTTCAACGGAGCCTTCTACGGTCAACAGCCTTTTTTAGGCTCCCGCCCGGGGACACGGGGGAGGAACCGGAAAGGCAACAACGTAACATGGGAAGAGGCAGACCAAGGAAACCCCCGACAAACCAGGAGCATGACAGGCTCCCTGCCCAACCAAGCATCAACCAGCAACCAGAGAGGGACCTAGTTGTGAATTTAACATCCAAACCTCTAACAAACATTGAGCAGCAAGTACTGAACAAAGGTTTGGGCTTTGTACCGACACAAAGACCGGACATGTTTAAAGTGAACCTGGAAATGAAGGAATTTGTCCGAAAATTGAAACTTCAGGCCTTCTTTATGGACAAACCGACACCAGCCATGACAACCGATACAGGTTTGAGACCCAAGTCGACCTTTACCCCTCCCGATTCAGCACTCCCTATCGAGTTACTGGCTTTTGAAAAAGCGGTGCTAACGGATGTTAACAAACTGGATGTTTCATCCACACGCACCTTCCACAATACAACAAAGGAAGAACAACGTGCCTTGAGAACCCTAGCGGAAGATGCCAGTATAGTCATTAAGCCAGCTGATAAGGGGGGTGCCATTGTGTTACAATCCACAGAATACTATGACAACGAGTGTCTAAGACTACTATCGGATAGACGCAATTACATGGTACTGCAACAAGACCCCACGGAGAGCCTTCGTATCAAAATTGGTGGGATGGTAGAGGAAGGCATAACGCATGATTGGTTAAGCAAAAAGGAAGGAGAATTCCTAACACAGAAAAGACCATGCATCCCCTATTTTTACAGCATTCCAAAAATCCACAAGGACCTTAACCACCCACCTGGCCGACCGATAGTTTCGGGCATCGGCTCGATATTGGAACCTCTGTCGAAATTCGCAGACGCATTTTTGAGACCTCTAGTGCAATCAACCAGTACTTATTTAAAAGACACCAAGGCCGTTTTACAACTCCTACAAAATACAGCCTTTGATCCAGATACACAGCTACTACTTTCATTCGATGTGGAGAGCCTTTACACCAGCCTCCCCCATGACAAAACACTACTAATAATTGAGGAGGTGCTCTTCTCCACACCATGGAAATATCAAACTCCTCGAGGATTGGTTTTGGAATGCATCTCCTTGGCACTGCAAAAAAACTTCTTTCAGTATAAGACTACCATATACCAACAATGCCATGGGACCAGCATGGGAAGCACATTTGCTCCTAGCCTGGCTGGTCTCTATGTGCATCACCTGGAGACGAGCAAAATCCTGCATGAACAGAATCCATACAGGTCCAAGATAAAGTGCTGGAAGAGGTACATTGATGACATTCTGGTGGTATGGGAAGGTGATCATCTGTCCGCAATGACTTTTCTGGAATGGCTCAATAACCAGAATGCTTTTTTGAAATTCACAATCACTATTTCAAACCAGTCCTTGGTGTTTCTGGACCTCAACATTTATGCGGAGGCTGGGATGTTGAAAACCACGACTCATTTCAAGCCAACCTCTAGAAACTGTTTATTGAGGTACGACAGTTTTCACCCCCGACACCTGCGTGAAAACTTGCCATATGGGCAGTTTTTATGCCTAAGGCGTAATTGTACAGATTTGTGCCAATTTAAAAAACAGGCGGAAGATTTGAAAGAAAAACTCAAATCACGTGAATATCCGAACAGGATTATTAACAAAGCGTTCAAGAGGGCGAAAAACAACAACAGAGAGGCGTTATTGGAGGAACGGATCAAGGATCCTACTGAAAACAAACGACCCATCTGTATCACAACGTATAACACGGTGTCAAATGAGGTGTCCAAATTAGTTAACAGGCATTGGAAAATACTTACATGCGGCGAACTAAACCTGGAAAAACCGATGTTCGCACACCGCAGGGGACGTAATCTCAAAGACATTTTGGTCAATACCCGACCGAAAACGACAATGGCACCAACACAACCAACAATGAGTATCCAAGGACATTACCCATGCGGGAACTGCAGCAGCTGTCATCTTACCACGAAAAGTACTAGACTCAACTTCAGCAATGGATCAACATGGGAACAAAGGAGGTTCACTAATTGTAATTCAAGGAATGTGATCTATCTCATAAAATGCCCATGCAATCTGGAATATGTGGGCATGACCACACGAGCCATAAAAACGCGAATGAATGAACATAAGAGTAATGTGCGTTGTAAAAAAAGTACTACTAAAATGGCTGCTCATTTCCTGACCTCCCAGCATTGCGTAAACGATCTAAAATGGACCATCATTGAACAGCTACCATCTGATGTGGGCCTCTTCCAAAAGGAACAACGTTGGGTGTTCCGTCTGGGCACCCATCTACATGGGCTTAACGATGACGTCCCATGGAGCCAGTTGTCGGTGTAATGAGACCACTGAATAATGATTGTGCACCATTAACAAATTGGTTCGGTGGGCTAGATATAATAGGACTATTTTTTCCAAATATCTGAGACTCCGAAATCGTGCATATGGTCCGCTGTATAGGTACACACGATAACTAGACGATCGTCCAGCCTTTGGAATACAACCATGCCACCGTAATCCCAATCATATCACGCACACTGGGATGATCACAGGTAGCCTACCTATTAGGACATTGCCGTTACGAACCTGGATTCTACCAAGCAGTTTGATGCCAATGGTGAGTCACACTAGTCTTTCCGTCCAGACCGTGACAAGATTGGGATTCTACAGACCTCACACGCGCACTGTGGCCACCTAGCCTGACGTGCGCACATGAACGGCGCATGCGCGAAGCATAGACAGCTTCTGAGCAAGCATGTTGTTTAGATCAGTGTGTAGAGGTTGCGCATGCTCACTACCGACTAGCGGCACTCGCAGACACTGATCGCATGCTACCTCGCTTGCAACATACAGACGCCCTGTATGGCCACAGGGCGGAATACCCATACATGGGATGATCTTTGCTTCCGCCTATTTAGCGAAATGGGCTATAAATATACGATCACCGCTACCTGTCTCCACATCAGCGGAGCAGCGTGCGGGGTAAGACGGTGACCAGAGCGTCCTGAGTCTGTGAGTATCAATGGCGAAAAACAGCTTTAGACCACGAGAACCTATAACCATCTGAATAAGTAAGTGCAATAGAATGAATTATAAATGCCTCATTCTTCACTACAGATAGCCATTGATGCAACACCCCGACGTCCCACTTGCTCATGAAGCCAGCAAATTAAGCTTCAGAAGTATGAAAGAACTTACAGTAAAAAACCTAGTATCCTATGTGTTTTATGTTGTTTGTGTTGTGAGTCGTTTATTTTATTTTATTTTTCAAAGCTTAATATAAGCAAAATGGTCAGGTTCCAGGTGACTGCACCTGCTTGAACTACCCGCTACATGGGTAACCATTAGGTGACATATTTTTTGTCTTTTGTCTTTCTACAGGTCATTGTGCCTCTAGCAGACCGCTGTAGGCACACTTAGCCAATGTAAATTTTTCACTTTTTATGTAAATACACTTTTTATGTAAAAAAGACGTGAGTAGGGAAGGGAGTTTGTGCCCCTGTCCTGAAGAAGGAGCTTGTCTCCGAAACATGTCGACACAAGAAGCACACCAGAGGTCCTGTTCATCAACATAACAGGTCAGACCTCACCCTGCACTTTCTTTTAACAGTACCAGCCAGAGCACAGAATAAAAATGTCTTTTTCACTCTAGCGCCAGGTACTTTTTAACTTTCACCGCACACCCTACTCACTTATAAATATAACCCACACACTGGACACCACACATAGCCAACACCTGTAGTGCTCCCGCGTAGCCGTAGGTCGCAGCACGCCGCATCCCGATAGAGGGGTGCGAAGACCCCGATGATGAAGCATGACACCAAGGGGCCTGTTGGTGTGTGAGGGGTATTTTCACAAACAATGAGTGCTTCATTATCCATTTGATCACTCAACCCTCCCCAGCACTAGTTGGATTTCTTTTGTTTATTCATGTACCATTGGAGCACGAATCCAGCGATTGGCTCTATCTCCCCCCTATGTTTTTGATGTAGTTAGGAAATAGCATTAAAAAACCATTGAAAGTCACAAAAAAAGAAAAAGGTACAGGGACTTTATAGTTAGGAAATATCATTAAAAAAATATAGAAATTCTCTGAAAAAGCACAAGGTTGCAAGGACGGTATGGTTAGGAAATAGAATTTAAAAAACTTGGAAGTTTACTAAAAAACCAAAGGTTACAGGGATGTTATAGTTAGGTTTAGATTTTACACACACACAAAAACATAGAAATTCAGCAGTTATAGTTATTTCCAGAAACTATAACTCATGCCCTAAGGCAACTATACCTTGTACCCGCGCATTGCACTGCTAATTATCCTACATATTTCATCATTCATCACATGTTCTATGACATCATTGGTAATATAATTGCAACATTTGCAATAAAATGATTGATGGGAAAACCGTGTATGGTAGGGGCGCTAGTTGTTGTATCATTCACATTGTCTTCAGGCCACTACAGCAAAAGAGCATGGGGCAGGGGTTTTGCCCGCTTCATTAACTGAATAATTTCACTATGAGGTACAGCATTTTGCTCTTTGCCAAAGAAGCACATACACACTAAAAAAAAGTTCCCTTCAGTGTCAGGGGCTACTACAGCAATGTGTGTGTTAAGAGTAATGTTTTATTATATTTGGCTGCTTAATTTGCTAAAACTCAACAGGCATCAAAGTATGAGTGCATGTTTTTCAGTTAAATAAACGTGGAAATATACCATTTTTTGAATCTTTTTATTCTCAAAACACAAAATAAATATGGATAAATTCCAATAAGAAGGCCAATTAATAAATGTGGATAAATATAGATTTTTTTTAAAATACCATAAAACTAGGAGTCTTGGTTAGGAGCCCCAAAAATATATTTGCTTTTAGCCACTGTTACTTTTTCATATTGGTGATAGCCCAGTAGCTCTCTCAACAATAAAAAGTTACAAAAACATTAATAGAACAAAACGAGCATTGACAAAGCCAAAAGACTGGCAGTGAATGTCAGGCCTTTTGACTAAGCCATTGCTTGTCTACATCAACCCTCATTATGTTACTGGCTGTCTCTTCCTCTTACCTCCTCTGTTAATTTGCCTTCATCTTGCCTTATTTTTGTTTTATTTGTCATGTCTGTTAATTTTCTTTCTCTCCCTACTTTGTGTTCTGCCAGTCCACAGTCTCTATCTCAAATTCGATCTGATGTGACTTTCGTTAAGGCAGGGAGGATTGTTAAGAAATTAACGTTTAATTAAAAATCCCCTTTGTCCTGCTGCAGAACATGTCTCCAAAATCGTACATAATTGTATCAAAATGGTGAAAAACTCAATGAAATTGATATAGTCCACAGCACCGCTTAAAACGTATTACGTTTGAAAATAAATCAAAATTGAATTATATAAAGTAAAATCTTTTCATTACCACTGGTCTTGTCAATTTTCCAATGTATAGACAATTACTGAATATGCATGAATGCTTCTACGCTATTGCGGTAGCAAAACTCACAGTGAGATAGAATGCAGACTTAACTACCTGGCAACGTTGTTTTTCTCATGTGCTCCAAGTCATACTTGTTAATCATGTTTGCTGAATCTATCTTTTACATGTTAACATTTAAGACAACTAAGGACCAGATTTACAAAGTTTTTGCAGTGGATTTGCATAACAAAAATGCCGCAAAACGTTTTTCCAGGATTTACTTTAGTTTGCGCTGGAAGCTTGCCTGAAAGTAACTCAAAGCAGCGCAAATCACTTCTTTACATTACTCTCCGTTAGAGGGGCATTACATTGGTGGTAAATGTGTATTCCAATACAACCAACCATGTTTTTGATGCAATACCTTATTTACTAACAACAGTAGACAGGATTTGCGCATTAAAAGGAGAAATACCTTTATTTCTCCTTTCTTTTCCGACTTTGCATGTATGCTGCACTGCACTGTCCAGCACACATACAAAAAAGTAGGAAATGTTTTACAGTTTGTCTAGGCATAGTATTTTTTACAGGAAAGGTATCCTTCCAATGCAAATGCTGTGCTAGACTCACACAGCCACCATTGCACTGTAGCTCAAAGGTGTGTGCATGGCGCTCTGCAGCCTGATTGTACGCCAGTGCTAGAGAGAGGGGAGGACAGTGCCATATCGCTGGAAATATGGGGGCATATTATCAAGACTCGGCGATAAAATTATGGCCTCTTTATCGGCAGGAAACTGCCGATAAAGTGGCGATAATGGTCCTGATAATATGCTCTATGGAATTCCAATCGAAGCTCATGTTAGATGTGAAGGACACTTAACATGAGCTTCGATTGGAATTCCATAGAGCATATTATCTACCCTATTGTCTCCACTTTATCGGCAGTTTCCTGCCGATAAAGCAGCGATAATTTTATCGCCGAGTCTTGATAATATGCCCCGTGGTGCTTTCCTCCTCTCTCTATAACAAATGTGGGTGCAGGGAGGCATTGTGTGGTAAATCTTGCTTAAATTAAAAATATGTGCTACAGCGGTAGGCACTAACTGCAATATACAGCAGGGTCCATATTATGTATAGAGAACACTGCCACTGTTTCCACTGGTGTGTACCACAGCGCACCTTTAAGTGGGCATACCAGATACAGACTGGGTCAGTGAGCTCTGTTACAGTTAATGCACTTCCCACAGCCCTGCGGCACTGCTGCAAACTCACTCCTACCCTGGGGGCAGAACACTCCTGAGATGTAGACAAGCTGTTTCAAAGAGCTGGCCCACTTTTCACTGTGGTGACTCAAGGGGTGCTATGACTGACAGTGCACCTCGTCTTTGTGGCATACAGTGAGTGTGCCTCCTGAAAGCTCCTTTGCTTCTGTACCTGTGCCTATAATATGGCATTGGTGCAGAGGAAAGACTTTCCTTCAGTTACAAGGGCCCAACCCCATACAAATGAGTGAATGGGGTACTGATATAATCTGTAACCCACTTCTGTATCACCAAAGTGCCCTGGGGTGCAAATGTTGATGCACATGTACTTAGACCCCAAGGTGAACTTTGTGTGATATGGACCTAGGTGCCTCATCCCCCTGTCATAGTTTAGTAGGACAAGGTAATGATCCTGTCCCCACTTCAGCTCACCATTCAGAGCTATGGCAATCAAGCGTCCCAATGAGTCATGGAGCAATCCCAGACTCCCAACCTCTCTCATATGCTGACTGTATAGTGATGTAGCAACTGAGCTGCTGCTCAGCGTCAAGTGTTCCAGGGCCTTTATAATTTGTCCACAGCATCATTTGAAACTGGTGTCCTTCATGCATTCACAGCTTGTAGTACTGTACATTTAAATTAATAGCTTCAGCTCTCCAAATGTCCCTGTAGGCAATGTATCAATATCAATATATCAATATCTGGACTACTGCCCACAGGACAGACTAGGAGTCCCAGTGCACAGGAACGCGTGCCAAGGGAACCACCAGAACCACTGGCACAAATTAACCAGTTTTGAATTCATGAGTTTTGAAGACAAATACTTACTGTTTTCTCTTTCTGATGTTTACAGCAATTAGGACCCTATGCGTCTAGCTTAGGCTGCTAAATCGCTACTGCTGCATATTAACAATCTCATATAAGGAACCTGCCATTTTTTGGTACCGTCTTGACTCCCATCTCTAGAATACGTACCTCGCTGATTTTAGCTTGGCTCACATACTGTTCTTGTTTTCATGCATTTGCACTTTTCTGAGGCTATTTCAAGAATCTCACTTAATCTCTGGTATATATTGTATACCTGTCATTATGTTGTTTCCTCGAGTTACTCTCTTTCATGTTTTCATCATCTGTATCAGATTTTTTTGTGTTTCGCTTTTGTGAAATGTTCTGTTATTGGTCTCATGTATTCTAATTCTAAGCGCTGAATGTGCAACGCCATCTTATGTTTGCAACACCTGCAATTAGTAAAATCATAGTTTTTTGCTCAGGCAAAATGTTTTTTTTTTATATTTACTAAAGTCTTTCCGACTCGAAATATAGGTTTTGCAGTTTATTCCAAATCACAGTTAGGAAAAGACACGAAAGGCGCATCACCTAATTGCAAGTCGGAATAGTACAATTCAATGGTTTACGATTGCAAAGCATTGGAAATTTACCGACTCTTCAAAGGATGTGATAAAAGATTCACAAAGGGAAAGATATCCCCTTGGGATACTTACCCCTTTACAAACTGCCTGCCCCTTCTAGTGAAATTCTAAACAGAAAATATTACGTTTTAAAAGCAGCACCTATTCTTATACTGAACATGAGCTTCTTTGAAAATAATTGGGATATTTACAATAAAATGTTGAAGCGCAGTGTTATGCCAAAATTGGTCATGCCATGATCTGACATTTTTTAAACGCTGGGATGCACTGTGTTTGCAAAAATATGGTGAACCCCTACATTTTCCCTCCCGCTGGCACTAAAGGTGCCTAGCGCCAGTGCAGGTACCCTTGTGTCATGTTGCAAGGATGCCTGCACTGCAGGGGCAATTGTTTATGTGCAGGAAAGGACACCTTCCTGCACATAAACACTCTTTAAAGGCAATTTGCTGTTTCTATGTGTGCTACAAAAGCAAAATAGGAGGAAAAATGTATTAATTTCTCTTCATATCGCCATCCTAAGACCAGGTGTTACCTGGCCTTAGTTTTTGGTGCTGCCACATCCTTGTAAATATGGGGCAGCGTCAAAACGCAATTGGTGTTACAGCGACTGCAACACCCATTGCACACCCCTTACACCCTAAGTGAAGTGTGAAAAGGGGCCTTATTTACAAGGCGGTGTTGAGCCACATTAAGTTAATGCCACTTTGTAAATAAGGGGAAAGGGATGTCGCCACTAGAACATCACTAAATGGGCCGTTCTGTCGAGTAATCCCGGAAACCATCCCGGACTGCGAGAGCTTAGCCTTCAGCCTCGAACTCTCCCCTAACATCTGCTTCACAGGTACTCTAATTTACCGCCCCCCAGGCCCTCCCAAGCAATTCCACAATCTCCTCGCTTCGATTGTGGCGGAACGCGTCAGCATTTCCTCGAACTTCACCCTGCTAGGGGATCTTAACTGCCACTTTGACTCCACAACCGATCACATAGCCTCCATGCTGGTAGATGACCTAGCAGCACTGCAGCTAACCCAAATCGTCAGGTCCCCCACTCACGTCAAAGGCCATTTGCTGGACCCTGTGTTCAGCAATTGTGCAGATCTTACATCTAGCCCACCAATCCCCCTTCCATGGACTGACCATTTACTAGTCCCCTTCACCTGGACCACATTCAAACCTCCAACCATTAAACCCACAGTACGAATAGCCAGAGCCTGGTCCCGCCTCCCAGTCGATAAATGGACGACCAAACTTGCTAGCAGCCTTCCCCTCCATAACAAGGATCCCTGCCTAGCCAACCAGACATTTGAAGACTGGATCACCCTATCCCTTGACAACACTCTCCCCAAAAGAAAAACCACTCTGAAACGTTCCCACAAATCCGCACCCTGGTACTCAGAGGCCCTTAGGGCAAAGAAACGCCTATGCAGGAAAGCTGAAAGGAAATGGCGTTTGGACTTCTCTCCAATGGAAAAAACCCAATACCGAATGCTACTTAAAGAGTACAAAGAAGAAATCAAAGTTACTCAAGCGGCATATTTTTCTAATAAAATCATTTTAGCCAAATCAAAACCTAGGGAGATTTTCCAAATAGTAAAAAATCTCACCAAGCTACCACCCAGCCTGCCTGAAACCACATCCTCAGAGCACTGCAACAAGGTGGCAGCCTTTTTCCATCAAAAGGTTGACAAAATGTACGCCTCCTTCCCCCCCTTGGCCGCCCCCGTCACAGCCTCGACTAACACAGCCTTGGAACACCCTTCCCCACAGACTCCCTCTACACTAGATAACTTCCCCCCCCCTAGATCTGGTATCTCTGGAAACTGTAGCCCGGAAAGTCAAATCTGGCTCCCCCAATGACCCAGCTCCACCTGACATTATAATGTCGGCATCTCAGGTCACCCTGCCCATCATAATGGACCTCCTGAATGCCTCCATCTCCTCCGGCACGGTCCCGCCTGGATGGAAACGGGCCATGGTTAAAGCGCTGCTGAAGAAACCCAGTTTGGACCCACTAGACTTCAGCAACTATCGGCCAATCTCCCTACTTCCCTGGCTGAGCAAGGTTTTGGAGAAATACATCAACAGCCATCTGGTCACCTTCCTAGAAACCAACCAACTATTAGATCCCACCCAGACAGGCTTCCGACCCAAGCACGGAACCAAGACCGCCCTCCTCATGGTCACCGAGGAATCCAGAAAAATCTTGGACCAAGGAGGATCAGTGGCAGTGATCCTCCTTGACCTTAGCGCGGCCTTTGACACGGTCAGCCATGACATCTTGCTGAACCGTCTGTCAAATGTTGGTGTCAAGCACAAGGCTTGGCTATAGTTCGAGTCCTTCCTGAAAGACAGATCCTTTCAGGTATTCGACGGTGAATCAGTGTCCACCAGCAGACCTTTAAGGTGCGGGGTCCCTCAAGGCTCCTCTTTAAGCCCGGCGCTATTCAACATTTATATGAGGCCACTGGCTGAGGTTGTTCGTCCGTATGGAGTTAAGATCATCTCCTACGCGGAAGACACCCAGCTGGTGGTCTCACTGGCGCAGGAGGCCAACATTCCCATAAGCGGAGGACTCTGTAAGTGCCTTGAGGAGGTACAGAGCTGGATGTCTGCCTCATCACTCAAGCTAAACGGGGACAAGACGGAGCTGATGCTTCTAGGTTTTGCGAACCCAAGCTCCTTCAATTCCCTGTGGCCACCCTGTTTGGGTACCCCTCCAACACCCAAGGACAACATTAGGAGTCTTGGGGTGTGGCTCGACAAAACCCTGTCATTTGACACACAAGCTACCAAACTTTCGGCCACCTGCTTTGGCCTGCTTAAAATGCTCAAAAAAATTCTTCATCTTCTACCCATGGAGGCTAAACAGGTGGCCATCCAGGGTCTGATCCAGTCCCGCCTGGACTTCAATAACGTCCTGTATCTCGCTGCACCAGACTACACACTGCGGAGACTTCAAACAGTGCAGAACTGTGCAGCCCGGACACTGCTCCAGCTCCCACGCAGACAATCCATCAGAGCTGGCCTGACCAGTCTACACTGGCTGCCAGTCCACCAAAGAATCCACTTCAAAGCCCTGTGTATCGCCCACCAGGCCTTCTGGGACATAGACCTCATTATCACCCGCGACCTAATCTCTCACTACCATCTTAGCAGAAACCTACGGTCAACCCAGACCTTCGTTGCCACCGCACCCAGAATAAAAAGAGCCAGATCAGGCGGTAGGACCTTCGCCCATAACGCCTCCAAGTTGTGGAACGCCCTTCCTCTTCATCTGAGACCTAACTCCAATCTTACCTCATTCCGGAAACAGCTCAAGACTCTTCTTTTCAACTCCCCACAGTAATTTCCTGGTACTATCCCCGCCTCTGCCTAACCATCTGTTGGTCCCTTAGCGCTTGGACGCCCCCGGGCATCAATCGCGCTCTATAAATCCACTTACAATTACAATTACAATTACAAGTTCTGGTGGCGATTCCTACTTGGGAGTGCAAACACAGGGGCGGAAGTCGGCTTTCCGTGCAGGCAAACATCCCTATGGGAAACAACCTTTACAACACAGGAATTACATTGCACTACCTTTACATAGCAGTCATTACATCGCAACATCCTTTACATAGCATGTCATTACAACGCAACCATTACATTGCATGTCACTACAATGCATGTCATTACAATGCATGTAACTACAACGCAAGCATTACATCGCAAGTCATTACGCATACCATTACAATGCATAGTACCCTTACACTATCCGACACATACCCTACTGTTGCACTCATTGGAATTAGAATAGTAATTATTACCCCAACACTATCTAACACTTACAATACTGCTGCACTCACTGGAGTTAGAATAGTAATTATTACCCCTATACTATCGAACACTTATATTAAATGCAATGTAATAGTATGCATTGTAATGGTATGGGTTGTAAAGGTATATTGCGATGTAATGGAATGCGTTGTAAAGGAAGTTTCTGAAAACGCGATGTAATGGAATGCTATCTAAAAGAATGCATTGTAAAGGATGTTGCGATGTAAAAACTGCGTTGTAAAGGCATGCATTGTAAATGAATGCATTGTAACGTCATACATTCACATCCTTGTGTTTATAGCCAATCACAGAAGGCCATAGATAGCGACCTCCCTAAATAATATTCAATAGACAAGTCATTCTGTGTCCCCTGCGATTGGAGATTGTGCGAAGCAATACATTAGTACATAGGTCACATTACAAAATCAAAGACGAATCAAAAACATCTGTGCACAAGTTGTGACCTGTCTCTTAGTACATCCAACCCTTTCTTCGTATATAAACAAGCTAAACTGTCAAAGAAATCACGATGTCTTAAATACAATGCATATGTTCCTTGAGCTTCAAGAGATCTTTTACGAATACCGTAGAGGAGTTATTGGTCATGTCAAGCGCCCTGTGGAATGCTTTCTGGACAGCGCATTGCTTTACTTAATTTGCACACTATGAGAGAGCTGTTTGTTAATGCAGACAGTGGTTTGAAGCGATTCAAAATTATGCTCGCTCAAGCTTTAGAATGAAGCAATTAGTCCGCATTAAAAAGACTATCATGCATCGACAGGCCTTTCTCAACAAACTACCATGTTTAATAAGGAAGAAATAACAGCAAATAATGAAAGCAATTTAGAAGCCAGTCATGTCAAGTATATGAATGTGTTGCCAGTCCCATTCATTCAAGATGATTGAACAGCTCCTTTTAAGAAAGTGATTACGTTCCATGGACCAAGTATAGTGTTATTTATATTGGTTATTTCTCGTTTGTTTATTGCAAGTCAGCTAGAATCGTAATTTGATCATTTTGAAATTACAAAAAGTTCAATTGTTTGTTGACGAAAAAAAATATTATATTTTCAAAACATGGAATGGGTTTTCTTAAAAGTATTGGTATCAAATCCATTGGAGCTGTACAATTCAGAAGCATACTACTTAGACCCTCACTACCAATTAATTTTCCTGCCCGTATCTCCTCTGCAAACCCCGGCCGTTGCAAGTGTTTATCCAAAATGTGGAATGACTGCTTGCACCCATTTTTACCAGACATTTTACCCTCAGGTTTTCATTATTTCTGCTCTAAGCAGGCACAAAGTATATGTGGGACTGCCGGTGGGGGCCTAGGTACACAGAGCCATATTTATGGTACTGATTTGCATATGGCCATGTTTAAACTGGGGTGGCAGAGTGGGCTAAAAAACAGGGATGGATTAAACCCAGATCTGTTGACTGGGTGTGAGTGTTTGATTGGTTCAGATGCTCCGTCCATCACCACTCCCTTTTGTACCGCTTTGTTCGCCATAAGTTGCCAGGGTGTGCTCAGATGCGAGTCCCTTGCTCACTTTGTCACTGGATTCAAGCAAGCCTGGCTGAAGACGGCTGAAATGCAAGAAACCGGTCCTTGGAAGCTTGTTTCCGGTCCAGGGAAGGCATGGCTTGGCAGTTCGGGCTGGACTGTTCCCATGAGGCACAGGGTCAGACTGATTTGCATATGGCCATTTCTGAACTGGGGTGGCAGAGTGGGATAAAGAACGGTGATGCATTAAACCCAGATCTGTTGACTGGGTGTGAGTGTTGGATTGGTTCAGATGCTCTGTCCATCACCACCCCTTTTGTACCGCTTTGTTCGAAATAAGTTGGCAGGGTATGCTCAGACGTTAGTCCCTTGCTCACTTTGCCACTGGATTCAAGCAAGCCTGTCTGAAGACGGCTGAAATGCCAGAAACCGATCCTAGGAAGCTTGTTTCCGGTCCAGGGAAGGCATGGCTTGGCAGTTCGGGCTGGACTGTTCCCATGAGGCACAGGGTCAGACTGATTTGCATATGGCCATGTCTGAAATGGGGTGGCAGAGTGGGCTAAAGAACGGTGATGGATTAAACCCAGATCTGTTGACTGGGTGTGAGTGTTTGATTGGTTCAGATGCTCCATCCATCACCATCCCCTTTTGTACCACTTTGTTCGCCATAAGTTGGCAGGGTATGCTCACTTTGCCACTGGATTCAAGCAAGCCTGGCTGAAGACGGCTGAAATGCCTGAAACCGGTCCAAGGAAGCTTGTTTCCGGTCCAGGGAAGGCATGACTTGGCTTGGCAGTTCGGGCTGGACTGCTCCCATGAGGCACAGGGTCAGACTGATTTGCATATGGCCATGTCAGAACTGGGGTGGCAGAGTGGGCTAAAGAACGGTGATGCATTAAACCCAGATCTGTTGACTCGGTGTGAGTGTTTGATTGGTTCAGATGCTCCGTCCATCACCACCCCCTTTTGTACCTCTTTGTTCGCCATAAATTGGCAGGGTATGCTCAGTCGTGAGTCCCTTGCTCACTTTGCCACTGGATTCAAGCAAGCCTGGCTGAAGACGGCTGAAATGCCAGAAACCGGTCCTAGGAAGCTTGTTTCCGGTCCAGGGAAGGCATGGCTTGGCAGTTCGGGCTGGACTGTTCCCATGAGGCACAGGGTCAGACTGATTTGCATATGGCCATGTCTGAACTGGGGTGGCAGAGTGGGCTAAAGAACAGTGATGGATTAAACCCAGATCTGTTGACTGGGTGTGAGTGTTTGATTGGTTCAGATGCTCCGTCCATCACCACCCCCTTTTGTACCGTTTTGTTTGCCATAAGTTGGCAGGGTATGCTCACTTTGCCACTGGATTCAAGCAAGCCTGGCTGAAGACGGCTGCAATGCCAGAACCCGGTCCTAGGAAGCTTGTTTCCGGTCAGGGGAAGGCATGGCTTGGCAGTTCCGGCTGTACTGTTCCCATGAGGCACAGGGTCAGACTGATTTGCATATGGCCATGTCCGAAATGGGGTGGCAGAGTGGGCTAAAGAACGGTGATGGATTAAACCCATATCTGTTGACTGGGTGTGAGTGTTTGATTGGTTCAGATGCTCCGTCCATCACCACCCCCTTTTATACCGCTTTGATTGCCATACTTTGGCAGGGTATGCTCACTTTGCTACTGGATTCAAGCAAGCCTGGCTAAAGACGGCTGAAATGCCAGAAACCGGTCCTAGGAAGCTTGTTTCCGGTCCAGGGAAGGCATGGCTTGAAAATAAGTGACTTTACATACAAATGTGATTATATAAATCAATAATACAATAGTGCAAACAGATTACAAAATTATATAAAACAATTTCATTTAATACAGAACCGAAATCCCATTCAACGCATTTCGGCGTATGCCTTCCTCAGGAATTCTGTATTATTTATCCCCGCAATAGTAGTTACTGTGAAACAAAGAATTAATGCAATCGATTATTCATGTACTTCAATTTTCAATGACAACGTCTAACCTTATATGCTATTTACATACATCTCTATATATCTTTTGTTTAACTCAAGGGACTTCTCTTACACCGTTTAATTGAGGTCTAGCTAAGCCAACAATTAATTTTCACTTAATTCACATAGCGATACTATATATATTCAAACATTGCTATACATATTTACATTACATATTTCTATCTCACTACAATCCTATATTCATATATACAATATATACATTATTTACATATATCTACAAATCATGGACTTATAGAAGTAGAGATCCATGTACCAAAAAATCCATGCTTACAAATAGGATCGCTGTTATACTTGTGTGTAAGTGGAATATACTAAATCTATTTAACATTGTTGAAAAGACAATGTCCTGGAAGCTAGTTCTCTGTATCTAAATATTGATTAATGACCACTCAATGAGTGTCATGATGTGGGTCTATCAAGGTAACCAATCTTTTTTACTAGGACATGGTAAGCGCAAATCAGGGATGCTACATATTCCAAATGTGGATTGCGTTAATACCGAGTTCATGAGACCATACAAAAGTTTATTGATGGACTATAGTAATACCTGTAATAGAGTCCAGTTGACTAACTTTACTGCACGGATAATGTCGAATCTATGGTTTCCGTGGCCTCTCATGCGTAGGGCTCCCAGAGGATGAGTACGTAGTAAGGAAATCTGGTAAATAGAAGGGTAGAGAATGCCAAGGCTATCATCTACCTCTCTCATCATAAATTGTAAAATACTCCTTATAAAATTATGTACCTACTTGAAGGACTTCTCTTTATGTTCTTCCAGTTGAAGAATGAACAGATACGAAAGGTACTAAAGAGGATATTCTATGCCCGCTGGTACCAAAACAAAGGGACACTGCAATTGGAGATAATGAAAAACATGTATACCATCAGTGGCTGATGCAATCATTGATAGTGGCTGGATTAAAAACTGCTTAATACCTCGACATACCTGTGCTCAGTTAATTGTCGCGTTATGATATGCGCACGAAGTTCTTATGAATCTCTATGAATTCGGTCATTATCCGTATACTGGTGTGTCCTACAAATTGGAGATAATAAGTACATACGATATGGATGGTGTTCTATATCTACATATTATGACTATTCTCTCTCTACGATAAATGTGGATACACTAGCTTAGACCCACCCAACTGTATACAAAATTCATGTATGCCTTATAATTCTAATCTCCCTCTCAGTCAACTTTGGGTCGATGCAGGGTGTGGAAATTACTCACACCAAGATTTTACTCGGTCCCGTGGAACCCAGCAAGGGTCAACTACAACCATCTATATGAAATCTTCCCCGCTCTCTACAGTAACCTTCTATTAGTAATGATGTAAGGATCAGCTCATATCGCCAAACTGAGGTACTTAAAACGGCCACACTAACTATGTTACTGTGTTCCCCAACGGAGTTTCTACCTCTGTAATTACATATGGCTCCACGTTAATATTTGAAAAATTACACCCTCGCAAATACGCTCTCAAATACGCTAACACTTACTTCTATTGTCATGATCTTGAGCATAAAAGGGACGCCTTCCGAATGGATACCAATAAGACGGAAACTAATGCTTCTGTCTATTTAAGAGCAATCTCAAATACGCGCCAAAAGTCAAATATCGCGATAAGAATCGGGTCAACAAAGGTCATGTGTATCTGTGGCCGCAACTGTTGTCAAATGGAAAGCGGAGGCTCCATCTTAACGTGGCACAAACTGGGTATCTACAGATATGTTAACGGGGCATAAATGCCTTCGTTTATTTCCAAAATTACCTAGTGATGAATAATTTTGCACTTTACTTCCAGAAAGACTTAATTAATTTCAGTATCTGGAATAGATTTATATCCAATCATTAATCTAGTTTGTGGACAAAACGCTAGCTAGTATGCCCTTATTGGTAATCATCTGTGTGTATTCTGATCTAGATCTGAGTACCGTTTGTATCTCTAAAAAGAATATATTGTTTTTTATACGCCCATCTGAGCAAGAGAGTTCTGTCTCCAAATAGGGTACCGCCATATTAGAGAGGGGTATATTCTAACGATTACTCAAGGAAACGAGTAATTCCTATCCACTACATCAATACATGATAAAGAGGGGCATGTTATTACAAGAGATATGATATCTAAGTGATGTGTATTTGTATATAAAAAATATATCGCCATATCTAAATGACGTTTGTTCTTATACTTCGACTTGAGTAATCCTAATTAGTTTAGTAATACATGAGTCTAACAACTAAGTTTGCATATAAGGGAAGATAATGTATAAATTGGAAATGATATCATAATTATCTGTAAACTGTCCTATAAATTAAGACACATATGTTAAATTGGTAGGATATTCTAACTGGCTGCATCTAAACTAATCAGCTGTATATGGTCAGGACCCTGTTAGGTCTTCAAAGAAGCTTTTATATTATTTACTCAAGTAACCATTAGAGTTAATCAACTATCTGTAAGCAGGGACTGATCAGAAACATAGAGGTTCATCGGTATGTTTATATTAAGGTAACAAGGACAAGTCAATACCATACATATTTCACATTATTGCCTGTTCACACGGTATCTCTGCATTTAATCCATTGGCTGCTGGCCCCAATAGGAAAATCCAGTATACCTCCCGCAGTTTTCTAATTTTGTCTTGGTCAGATCCTATCTTTGGGTGTATCCTTTCCAGGATATACCAAGACATATTGTCGGGTGCATGGTTCTGCTCTAGATAATGGGTAACCATAGGGGCTGTCAACTTTCGTGTCTTAATAGCGGACCGATGTTCCGTCAACCTGACATTTAATGCCCGGCCTGTTTGTCCCACGTATCCTTTCTGACAAGGACAGATTATTAAGTAAATAACATTAGAACTTCTGCAGTTGTTAAGATCTTGAGGTTTGATCAACTGTTTGTTAAACTGCAAAGTAGGACCTTGTAAAACTGTATTACATGATTTGCATTTTAAACAACTGTAGGTTCCTAGTACTGGTTGCATATTAGTAAGGGACTGCTGACCACTTAATGTTCTAGGTGTCATACGTGATCTTACAATGTGGTCTTTCAATGATTTGTTCCTTTTATATGCAAACATGGGTTTTGGCAATTGATCTTCCTGGGGGATAGTGACATTTAAAATGTGCCAATTGGCACACACTGTTTTTCTAATTCTTTCGTTGAGAACCGAGTGCTTGGAAATGAACACTAGATTCAGGTTTTTTTATCTGTACTAGGCTCCAAAAGATGCTGTCGATCATAGAAGCGAGCCTGCTTATATGAATCTCGTATAATTTTTTATGGATAGCCTCGAGCCAAAAATTTAGATTTCATCATTGTGGATTTTTCATCATAATCTGATACATTTGTGCAATTGCGTCTTAAACGCAGGAATTCACCAAATGGGACACTGTTCTTCTGTATGGTGGGGTGATAACTGTCATAATGGAGTGTTCCTTGCTGTGGGCTTCACAAATAAATCCACAGCAAGGACCCCATCTTGATGTTTAATGATGGCATCCAGGTACTCGACCTGTGTATTGTCTGCATGGTGGGTGAACTTGATGTTCTTGTCGCACAAATGTATCCATTGAAGGAATTGGTCAAGGTTGTCTTCATTATCAATCCAAACAAAGAACACGTCGTCTATGTACCGCGACCAATAGGTCACAGATTCATAGAACGGTGTTACCTCGTTGAATATGAATTGGTTCTCAAACTGAGACATATAGATATTAGCAATCGTTGGAGCGTATGAAGCACCCATGCTAACTCCTTGCTGTTGTTTAAAAAGATTGCCATTAAATTCAAAAACGTTGTCCAACAGGACAATCTTCAGACATCCTGAAACAAAAATGGAGGGATATGTGATTTTGTATTTTTGCATGAACCAATATGTAGCTTCTAGGGCTCCCATGATAGGAATATTGCTGTATAATGCCTCTATGTCCATAGTGACTAACAGCTCGGCAGTGTCACAAAAATATACATTTTCCACTAGATTTATAATATGTCTGGTATCCTGTATGTATCCTGGGATACGGGAAATGTGTGGACATAGAATGGCATCTATGTATTTGGCCAAGGGCTCCGTCAGCGAGCCAATTGTTGTCACTATGGGCCTCAAAGGTGGATCTAAAGTGTTTTTGTGCACCTTGGGAATTCCATAGATGCTGGCAAGTTTGGGATTGGTTACATTTAGATATTCCCATTCTTTTTTTGCAGATTTCACCTTCTCTCAAAGCTTTGTCCGTTAATTTTTTTATTTTGTACTTTATCTGTGTTGTAGGGTCCTTGGTTATAGGGGCATAGAATCGAGTATCACTCAGCATATCTTCCATTTTAGTGATATAACTCGATGTGTCATATACCACGATCCCCCCACCCTTATCGCATGCCTTGACTGCTAGGTTCTTATCTGCCTTGATGTCATTCAGAGCCTTATATTGAGCAGAATTAAGGTTAAATGGCGTTTTAAGAGTAACATTGGTGATATTTGTGAATTTATCACACATGATTTGTTCAAATATAGCGACCTGGGGTGGCAATTGATCTACTGTGGGTGTGAAAGACGATTTGGGTCTTAAGCCAGATCGATTCACCTCCTCTAATATCTCTTCCTGTCCTTGAAAGAAGAAATTTAATCTAATGTTGCGTAGAAAGGACTGCAGATCTCTGAATAAATCAAATTTGTTCAATCCAGAGTGTGGAGCAAATGTGAGGCCTTTAGATAGAACAGAGATAGGATCTACTGTTAAATCTTTCTTAGTGAGGTTAAATATTGGCAATAATTCTAATTTCTCCAGTATCGGTTGTTTCTCGTTTCCAAATACTGGTTGTACATCAAAACCCAACGTGAACACACCACATTTTCACAATGAAAATGTATCCTTTTTTTGCGAAGTGGCTAGCTGTAGTTTTTGAACACTAGCTCTGCTTTGAAAACTAGACACCCAGTGAAATCCAGGATGGGGTGACTTGACTGCCTCCCACTAAGTTCTGATACCCAGAATCCTGCTCGAGATCATAGGGATCTCGAGCAGGAATCCACCACTACCATGATATATTTTTCAGCCCCATCTCTTTTTAAGGGGCCGCAGTGGTCTAGGTAAACACAGACTAGTGGTTTGTCAGCTATTAACAACGGTGTCTGCACTGGCCGTGGTATGGTGGAACCTTTCATCTGCTGGCAGATGTCACATTTCAACATGTAATTTGTAGTCTGCTTTGTTAAATCTCGCCACCTATAGCGTTGTTTTAATAAGGAAACAGTTGCTGAAACTCCAGCATGTGTAGAATCTATCCCTTTGTGTGATGCTAGGATTAAACCTACCCTACGATCCATGTTTGGAATTACTCTATCCCCCACTCCAGGAATCTGAGCAAATGGAATGTTATTTGCATCCAACTCGTAGGAGTACTTGAGTGGAAATCTTTTTGGTACTGCTCCACTGTTTTTGTGTGAAGCATTGATAGCTACCATAATCGCACCGTCTATTCCCGTTTTAGAACAAGGGATTGCAGCTACAGAAGCCATATATACAGCCCCCTTTGCGGCTTCATCAGCCTATGATTTCCCTTCAACGTGAACGCCATCACACTGATGACTCAGTGTGTGTATCACATAAGTCCTTGGCAGTTCGGATTCCAACTCCACTACCTGTTCCCATAGCATTTTATGATTAATTGTGCCACCTTTTGCATCTTTGAACCCGTTTTGAACCCAGTATTGCAAGTATTCATTAAATGACTGCACACAGTAAAAGGTATTGCACACAATTAGTGTGGGGAATTCTCGATCCGAGTTTGCCGGTATCAGCGCTTTTAACTCTACCAACTGTGCCATGCAGTCTCTTAGAGATTGCGTTTCAGTGCATCCTGGATGTAATTTTCCATCCCGCATGCGACCTTTAACGATAGCACGTGCTGCGCTGTATTGTTGCTTACTCCCTATGGCCGGTTGAGCAGTGTTAATTATATATTCAAACTGATCCAGAGGCAATATTTCATTAGGTAGAGGATATTCTTGTCAGGCAGGAATGCTTGTGTCTTTAAATTTGGGTTGTGCCTGTATTCTACATCTGTTGCAGTGAGAGAGTAGCCCATTGTATCCATCTCAGATGTAAGGCTTTAGTGTTAGGGGCACATGCCATTGTCGCAGCCTCTAGGGCTGGAACCAGAGTCACTGCTATTATTCATTTCCCCTGAGCCGGTGGTCTTTCTCTCACTACAGCAGTTTGTACAGCTGTTAGAATCTTTTCTGTAGATGCAAAGCACATCTCAGCATTTCTGTACAAATGTGACTTGTATGCAATTGGTACTGTTTCACCTTCATTGTTTGTTAGATTGGTGTACCCAGATTGACCCGCAATTATACAGATCACCAGGTTGCGTCCGTTTATGCGTATCTGTAAGTTTTTTGAAGCTATCATGTCAGCTTGTAAGGAACGTATTGTATCTGTGTGTTCCTGTGTCCAATTTCTCGCTGAGAAATCAGGTTTTATTAAGTCATAGAAAGGTTTTAGTCTTAATCCAAAATGTATGTTCAAACAAATTTTAAAAATCCCAGTATTGATTGTAGATTTTTTAATGATTTTAGAGGTTAGAGCAGTGCACATTTTTCAAAATAATTGGCTGCCAGACTTTTCCCTTCACTTCGAAGCTCATATCCTAACCACAGGACACTGAGGTGGCAAATTTGGATTTTTTAAAGTTGAATTTGTAGTCCTCAGATGCAAATCCCAAAATTATGGTATCCACTCTGTTTAAGTGTTCCTCTAGGTCATTATCTGTCAGATAAATATCATCCACATAGGACAATGCCTCTTCATCCAATTTGTGTAGTAACCCGGTTCCTCTGGCTGAAAACAAGTCGCCGAAATTGCAGCTGGGAACCTAGCGCTGAGAAGGCTGTCAAATACCTGGTTTCAGGTGCTATATTTTGGCAGACAAATCCATTTGAGATATCAAAAGTTGTTTCATATTTTTTTCGCACAATGTTATTCTTTAATGCGGCACTGTGTGCATTTTGCACTGCCAATGTCTTAGTGCAACTGTTTAAATGTCTTTAATCTAAAACTAGACGATATGTACTGTAGGGTTTCATGACTGGAAACAAAGAATTATTCATTTGAGAGGTGCATGTTCCAATCACCCCTTGGTACTCAAGTTGATCTAAGATCTCCCTGACCTGTTTTTTTAGCTTCTTGCTTTATTGGATACTGACTCTGTGCAGTTAGTATTTTTTAAAGGAATCATATGGTGGGTTGAATTCTCATCCCATCCAACATGGTTTATATATAATGCTACAGCTTGGGCTACCGCGCATATGGGTGTTGCAAGTGCCTGGGAATATGATCTGAGAACGCCTGTAGAGTTACGTTTCTCCTTTAGAGCAATCCATGACGAATGCGGGTGGCCAATCTCGTTCAGTAAACAAAATATCATAGCCAAACGTAAGGTTCTACCAAAAGAAACCTCTCACTTTCCTACTCTTGGCCCCCTTCCATCTGGTGTGTTATTTCATATACTTTATGTGGGACAATCACTCTTGTATCAGGTGTTTCTACCGTGATATGATCAGTCAAGTCCGCTATCACCAGAAATTCTATCAGATTCTGGCGAGCTATTGTTACTTCTGCCGCACTGTCTAGCATCGTCAGGGCCCATTCCCCATTCAGTAGTCGAGTGCTCAGAATTCTGGGCATGTCTGATTTTTAGACGAGCAACTTTCTTCTTTTTGAACTATGGCTTCTGCTTTGGTTTTTCTTTTTTTTTAGAAGTGTAATCTTGAGCGTGCTGCTTGTCCCTTGACTTTGTATGCTCTTCTTGTCTCTCTGACCATCCTTCCCTCTCTGAGTTTTTCGATGAACCCTTAAAGGAATGAGAGGAATGTGTATCAGTATCCTGATACCTGTCAGGTTTCCTAATGTTATCCCTATTCCTAAGGTTATACCTCTTTTCAGAGGGCTCCTGTGGAGGAGATCTACCTCAGGATTGAGATCTATTTTCCTTAAAAGTTTGTTGTTTCTTATTCTCCCACTTCTTCTTAGTTGGAGCAGGTGTCTGCTTGGAAGTGTCCTTTTCAGGACTGCCTCTGCATATGCAGTTTCAATTGTTTTGGGTAGTTTGTGTTCCTGTTCTAAAGTACTGAACTCCCTTAGGCGTTGGTGGATAGTCCCTGAAGCTGCTTCCCCTTTAATATTAGCTAATATTATGGCTGATACCTGGGGATAGTTGCCTAGTAACTTCATCCCTAAGTTCAGAGCAGGCCATGCTCTGTTCTCATTCTGTATTTGTCTTAATACATCCGGTATCACTGCTAATGAAGGTATGAAGGTATACAGTGAGTTCTCGTATAAATGGCAGCAAAGACTATACCCCAAGTGGTACAATCCTCTACTTGTGGTGTTATCCCCATGGACAAGCAGATTATTAGCATTCTGTGTTTTTCTTACGGGGTAGTATTGGAAATACTGCCTCTAGCTGCATTATTTCTGAGCTACCCAGAATGCCATTTGTTCACGTTTAGAGGGCATTTTACCCATCACTGAGTGTAGTGTTTGTGGTGTGATTTTAGTTGCTGTACCCTGAGATTGAGTTCTATTTGTTACAACTATTGCTGGTTAGACAGTGAATGTCCTTATGACGAATTGTGTCATATTTCTATAGATTTTAATTAGATCTTTGTGTTGTATGAGTAAGTTTCCTGCTGGTATTGTTTCAATGTCAGGATGTGGTGTGTAGGCCACTAATATTGGCCATGTTGCCCCTTCTCCTCCAAGCAGACCTAATCTTACTCTTCTTCTTATATGGAGTAGGATGCCTTTAAACCAGTATAAGTGTTTCTGGTACGTGAGCGGAACCTCTATGTCCTTGAATGGACAATATTCTGCTGGTGCATCTCATTCTGTATAGTAGTGAAATTTCTGTGTTCTTGCATCTGCTGCTGGAATGCAACCCACAAATAAAATAGCTCTGTTTTGTTTGATTCATGTGCCTCAATCACGAAAGCTACTATGTAACCCCCAGGTGTTAGCCCATGCCCTAGCGTCCGTGGTGACCGTCCTGCCTCCATCTGCAGCGGTCGCTCCCCCACGCTCCCAGGGCTTCCTGCTTGGTATCGTAGCCTGTGCTCTGCATCACTTGTGCTTTTAAAATATTGTGCTTTGAAATTCGCTTGCGTGACTTGAACATTAGCTTGGCCAGACCTTAGCGCTGCGCTATTTACATAACTTGCTGGGCGCTCTGATTTAATCTTGTTGTCTGCCTGACTGTGCCTGCGCCTCTGCCCACCCCAACCTCATCCTGTTAGGTTTCGTTTTTGCGAGCCATCTTGTTGTTGCTGTGCCGTCCCAGCCCGCAGCTCCACCCCGCTACCGCCTCCCAGCTGACCCTCCCTCCCACGATAGAGTATAGGCTCCCATCTCCAGGCTCGGCGCTGTGACCGTCCTGCCTCCATCTGCAGCGGTCGCTCCCCCACGCTCCCAGGGCTTCCTGCTTGGTATCGTAGCCTGTGCTCTGCATCACTTGTGCTTTTAAAATATTGTGCTTTGAAATTCGCTTGCGTGACTTGAACATTAGCTTGGCCAGACCTTAGCGCTGCACTATTTACATAACTTGCTGGGCGCTCTGATTTATTCTTGTTGTCTGCCTGACTGTGACTGCGCCTCTGCCCACCCCAACCTCGTCCTGTTAGGTTTCGTTTTTGCGAGCCATCTTGTTGTTGCTGTGCCGTCCCAGCCCGCAGCTCCACCCCGCTACCGCCTCCCAGCTGACCCTCCCTCCCACGATAGAGTATAGGCTCCCATCTCCAGGCTCGGCGCTGTGACCGTCCTGCCTCCATCTGCAGCGGTCGCTCCCCCACGCTCCCAGGGCTTCCTGCTTAGTATCGTAGCCGGTGCTCTGCATCACTTGTGCTTTTAAAATATTGTGCTTTGAAATTCGCTTGCGTGACTTGAACATTAGCTTGGCCAGACCTTAGCGCTGCGCTATTTACATAACTTGCTGGGCGCTCTGATTTAATCTTGTTGTCTGCCTGACTGTGCCTGCGCCTCTGCCCACCCCAACCTCATCCTGTTAGGTTTCGTTTTTGCGAGCCATCTTGTTGTTGCTGTGCCGTCCCAGCCCGCAGCTCCACCCCGCTACCGCCTCCCAGCTGACCCTCCCTCCCACGATAGAGTATAGGCTCCCATCTCCAGGCTCGGCGCTGTGACCGTCCTGCCTCCATCTGCAGCGGTCGCTCCCCCACGCTCCCAGGGCTTCCTGATTGGTATCGTAGCCTGTGCTCTGCATCACTTGTGCTTTTAAAATATTGTGCTTTGAAATTTGCTTGCGTGACTTGAACATTAGCTTGGACAGTCCTTAGCGCTGCGCTATTTACATTACTTGCTGGGCGCTCTGATTTAATCTTGTTGTCTGCCTGACTGTGCCTGCGCCTCTGCCCACCCCAACCTCGTCCTGTTAGGTTTCGTTTTTGCGAGCCATCTTGTTGTTGCTGTGCCGTCCCAGCCCGCAGCTCCACCCCGCTACCGCCTCCCAGCTGACCCTCCCTCCCACGATAGAGTATAGGCTCCCATCTCCAGGCTCGGCGCTGTGACCGTCCTGCCTCCATCTGCAGCGGTCGCTCCCCCACGCTCCCAGGGCTTCCTGCTTGGTATCGTAGCCTGTGCTCTGCATCACTTGTGCTTTTAAAATATTGTGCTTTGAAATTCGCTTGCGTGACTTGAACATTAGCTTGGCCAGACCTTAGCGCCGCGCTATTTACATAACTTGCTGGGCGCTCTGATTTAATCTTGTTGTCTGCCTGACTGTGCCTGCGCCTCTGCCCACCCCAACCTCGTCCTGTTAGGTTTCGTTTTTGCGAGCCATCTTGTTGTTGCTGTGCCGTCCCAGCCCGCAGCTCCACCCCGCTACCGCCTCCCAGCTGACCCTCCCTCCCACGATAGAGTATAGGCTCCCATCTCCAGGCTCGGCGCTGTGACCGTCCTGCCTCCATCTGCAGCGGTAGCTCCCCCACGCTCCCAGGGCTTCCTGCTTGGTATCGTAGCCTGTGCTCTGCATCACTTGTGCTTTTAAAATATTGTGCTTTGAAATTCGCTTGCGTGACTTGAACATTAGCTTGGCCAGACCTTAGCGCTGCGCTATTTACATAACTTGCTGGGCGCTCTGATTTAATCTTGTTGTCTGCCTGACTGTGCCTGCGCCTCTGCCCACCCCAACCTCGTCCTGTTAGGTTTCGTTTTTGCGAGCCATCTTGTTGTTGCTGTGCCGTCCCAGCCTGCAGCTCCACCCCGCTACCGCCTCCCAGCTGACCCTCCCTCCCACAATAGAGTATAGGCTCCCATCTCCAGGCTCGGCGCTGTGACCGTCCTGCCTCCATCTGCAGCGGTCGCTCCCCCACGCTCCCAGGGCTTCCTGCTTGGTATCGTAGCCTGTGCTCTGCATCACTTGTGCTTTTAAAATATTGTGCTTTGAAATTCGCTTGCGTGACTTGAACATTAGCTTGGCCAGACCTTAGCGCTGCGCTATTTACATAACTTGCTGGGCGCTCTGATTTAATCTTGTTGTCTGCCTGACTGTGCCTGCGCCTCTGCCCACCCCAACCTCGTCCTGTTAGGTTTCGTTTTTGCGAGCCATCTTGTTGGTGCTGTGCCGTCCCAGCCCGCAGCTCCACCCCGCTACCGCCTCCCAGCTGACCCTCCCTCGCCCCGCCCCCCTCCACTATCTACATATGGCAAAGCAACTGACGCGCAGCGGACGCGCCCCATGCGCGCCGAAGGCACGCCAATGGTAAGCCCGTCTACGCCCGTCCGCGCCTGGACCGCGCCCAGCGCCAGACCCCCTGGCCCCCGCCGTACCCAGTCCTCTAGAATCACATATGATGCCGCGACTCTCCTCGCCCTCAACCCCGGACGCGCACCGCAATGCTGCGAAGCAACCCCAGGACGTACCCACGGCCCATTCGCCTGCCTCTCCTGCAAGTTCAACTGCTTCAGGACCCTCACCAAGTCCACTTCATCCACACACAGCTCCAACTCTATCCGACTGAAGTGCATCCTGCTCAACACCCGCTCGGTCCACAAACACTCAACGGAACTCTGGGACCAACTCGACACTGCGTCACCGGACATCGCCTTCCTTACAGAAACATGGATGAACACATCATCAGCACCCGACATCGCCATAGCCATACCGGACGCTTACAAGATTACTCGTAAAGACCGCACCAATCAAACAGGAGGAGGCATAGCCATCATCCATAAGAACACCATCAAAATCACGACCAGCTCCGATGACAATCTTGCAACCGCCGAACATCTCCACTTTCAGATCCACACCGACCCTAGGACCACAATTAGAGGCACCCTCATCTACAGGCCTCCAGGTAGCCGCAGTCAATTCAGCGATGACATCACCGACTTCGTCAGCCCACATGCCCTCGCCTCCGAGAACTACATTCTTTTAGGAGACTTCAACTACCACATTGAAAACAAACACGACAACAACACCACCACCCTTCTGGACAACCTGGCCAATCTCGGACTCAAACAACTTGTTGACACCCCCACCCATGTAGCCGGACACACGCTCGACCCTATCTTCACCTCCTGCAAGCACATCTCCTTCGATCACACCACAGCTCTCCACTGGACGGACCACAGCTGTGTCCACTTCAGCTACAAAACCACCCTAACCCACAACCGCCCACAACCTATTCCTCGGAGAAACTGGAACAAAATCACCCCCAACCAACTCCTCACATCACTCAACCAAAACCCTCCCACCCTCTCATTGGACCCAAACCAAGCGGCCACCAATCTCAAGCAATGGATCACCCACAGTGCTGACGAATTAGCACCCCTGAAAAAACACCAGATCATATCAACCAGCAAAAAGGCTCCCTGGTTCAATGATGACCTTAAAAAATCCAAGAAGCTATGCCGCACCCTGGAAAAAACGTGGAGAAAAAACCCAACCACTGACAACATGTCCACCCTCAAGGCAGCCACCCGCAAACACCACCAACTGATTAGATCCGCCAAGAAATCAGCATTCAAGGATCGTCTCGACAACAACACTCACAACAGCAAGGAACTTTTCAACATAGTCAAAGAATTCACCAACCCCACCGCAGCATCTAACGACATCACTCCCTCCCAAGACCTCTGCGATGCGTTATCCTCCTTCTTCTACAACAAAATTGCCGACATCCACAACAGCTTCGAGAATACTCCCGGCGCTCAACCCTCCCCACCCCCCTCAGATCCTACTCCGCCAACTAACAACCTTACCACCTGGAACCCAATCACCACTGAAGTCACCATCCGCCTAATGAACTCCATTCACTCTGGCTCGCCTACTGACCCCTACCCCACCACATCTTCAACAAAGCGGACTCCATCATCGCACCCCATCTCCGTGATGTCATCAACTGCTCGTTCAACTCTGCCACCTTTCCAGAAAGCTTGAAACACGCCGAACTCAGCGCCCTTCTGAAGAAACCCACAGCAGACCCCTCTGAACTTAAAAACTACCGACCCATATCCCTCCTCTCATTCCCGGCCAAAGTCATCGAGAAAGCCGTCAACAACCAGCTCGCCGCCTTCCTTGAATTCAACAACTCCCTCGATCCATCTCAATCCGGGTTCCGAGCCAAACACAGCACCGAAACCGCCCTCATTGCAGCGACTGACGACATCCGAACACTACTGGACAACGGTGAAACAGTGGCCCTCATTCTACTGGACCTCTCCGCCGCTTTCAACACAGTCTGCCACAGCACCCTTATACAACGCCTCAGCAAAATCGGAATACAAGGAAAAGCCTTGGACTGGATCACCTCATTCCTCGCTGGAAGAACTCAAAGAGTCCGACTTCCCCCATTCAACTCTGAGTCCACTGAAGTCATCTGTGGCATACCACAAGGATCGTCACTCAGTCCCACCCTCTTCAACGTTTACATGAGTCCACTCGCCTCCATCGCACGTCAACACAACCTTAACATCATCTCTTACGCCAACGACACGCAGCTAATCCTTTCCCTCACCAAAGACCCTAACACCGCCAAAACCAATCTTCACGAAGGCATGAAAGAAGTAGCCGAATGGATGAAACATAGCCGCCTAAAACTCAACTCAGACAAAACGGAGGTGCTCATCCTAGGATCTTCCCCCTCTGCCTGGGACGACTCTTGGTGGCCTTCCGCTCTGGGCACAGCACCCACACCCACAGACCATGCACGTAACCTTGGATTCATCCTAGACTCCTCTCTCTCGATGTCCAGACAAGTCAACGCAGTCTCATCCTCCTGCTTCAACGTACTTCGCATTCTCAAAAAGATCTTCCGTTGGATCCCCCTCGAGACAAGAAAGACTGTCAACCACGCACTGGTCACGAGTCGACTGGATTATGGTGACACACTATACGCCAGAATCACAGCAAAATTACAGAAAAAACTCCAACGCATCCAAAACGCATCAGCGAGACTCATATTAGACATCCCTCGCCAAGATCACATCACCGGACACCTAAAAGACCTCCACTGGCTTCCCGTCAACAAAAGAATTACATTCCGCCTTCTCACCCACGCACACAAGGCCCTCTACAATCTAGGACCCGAATGCCTCAACACTCGACTGTCCTTCTACAAACCCACCCGCCAACTAAGATCGTCCAATCAAGCCCTCGCCATTGTCCCGCGCATCCGAAAATCCACCATGGGTGGCAGATCCTTCTCCTTCCTTGCTGCCAAGACCTGGAGCTCACTCCCCACTCACCTCCGCCTTACTCAAAACCACATCTCCTTCAGAAAAGAACTTAAAACCTGGCTATTCGACAAATAATGAACCCCTTACCCAAGCGCCTTGAGACCCTCTGGGTGAGCAGTGCGCTATACAAATACCCGAACTTGAACTTGAACTAGCAGTTTCAGGGTGACTGTATTTCTGAATTTTTCTGCAATTTGTATTGTGTCTTCATCTTCTTCTCCAGCTGAGATGTGTAAATCTACTACTGGGTTATCTCCTGTCTCAGGCATTTTTGTAAAGAAGAAGTTTGTTCAAGGGAACAAAGATAAAGGTTTTAATGCACAATTTTAGGAACACTGTGTCCCACAAGCTTGAATAACCAACAGTTAATAAATAGGGTTTTTCACCTACTCAGCTGTGGTGGAGTTTGTGCCCAGCCACTCCAGACGTCTCTGGTGTTTTGTGAGTAGGGGTCTCTGAGATTAGCACGACTGAACTACTTGGTTTCTACTGCTTAATAAGTACACAACCAACGTTGGTGGCGCCATGTTGTGTAGTTCCTATATTACTGTGGAGGGGAAGCGCCACTCACCTCACTTGGGCGGCACCGGAACGTGGAGACCATGACCGCTAACCCTCCTGCGTCTGTGTCGACCAGGACACCACCTCTCTTTGTCTCCCTGCAGGACTCGGACCGACAGACAGGACAGAGCGCAAACCCGGATGCGGCATTCCCCGAGCCCCGAGAGACCGGAAGCGACCACCCGGAAGTGATCGGACGTGAACCCGGAAGTCCCGCCCCTTACAACAGACCGAGAAGCAGAAAAGGCGACGACGAAGAGGGGAGAGCGTTCCAGGTAGCCGACTCGTGGCAGGAGACCGAGCGTAGAGGACCAGTGGAGGAGAACGGACGGAGTGAGAAGAGTAAAGGCGAGGAAGCGGAGGACGTGTGGACGGAGGAGTGGTGGAACCCTCTGGAGGTGGCTGGAGAGCGCGGCCATGACTCGTCGGAGAGTCACGGCGGGGCACGTGAGTACCTTGTTACCGTCTCCATGTGTCCCCTTTGTAGATAACTGTAAATACTTGTATAGAGATAACACACACGCAGTTTTCACCCGTGCACTGTAAATATTGTTAGTAGTTTCACTGTCTATAAATAGCCAATAACCCCCCCCCTCACTGAAGCACTTGTCTTTTCCCTCCTTCCGCCTTCTCTTCCCTTCCGTCTGAAACCTCCCTTCCTTCCCCGTCCGCACATTCCTTCTGGTCCCCACACTCCCCGGTGCTGGTGTCAGTACTCCGCCAGTCCATACTGAAAAGGACTAAACCCCTCTGCCTCTCTGTTTCCCTCCGAGGTTGCACCAGAGCCGTCAGCGAAAGACCAGTCGACCGGCCCAGAAGACCCATTGACCGGCAAAGACCAAGAGGAACCGAATCTCCGGCCTCCAGTATTCATCATTTTCCCTACCCCGACTGTTAATCCCACAATAAACACAGCTACCATAGCGAACTATATACGGCCTCCTCGCCTGTTATTCCGGTCCGCACCAACCCCCACATCACAATTACCTATATAGGATTTGCACGTTTTGGATAACATAAACGGTGGGACTGGTGGCAGGCTGATTCTGTGCAACCACACCGGATAAGTTAGCCTGTATGTATTAGCTAGCTCACAGTGCCATTAGAATCTCCTCTTATCGGGAAGAGAATAGTGTCTGGCAACCTCAGAACATGACAACCCTGACCCCCCAGGATCGTGGAAACAATGTACTAATTTTCGATCAGTCACAGATACACAGACAGCCTGGGCATTTCAATAAGGATTTATTGAACAGTTGTTAGTCTAGTGTAAAATAGATGTGCCGTAACAACCATTAGATAGTGGCAGAGATATATGGTTAGCAGTACTACAAAAGTAAAGTGATGGTACACTTCTACCATTTTGCAATAATCAAAAAATACTGTGGGGCATATTCTCAAGGAGCTATTGCCAAGTTAACGGCACATTATCGCAGCCAAAGTTGCGATAACTTCATCATCCCATTCACAAGCTGGTGCTAACAGCCCATAGCACCAGTTTACCCGTGATAGCAGTCGCAAAAAACATCACCACAGACGACCCCGGCAACTATCGCTAATGAGATGCAGAGTAGACATTCCAGTGCCAAAATCCGCAACAACACCACTCTGCAACATTCTCAACAACAGCCAGATCGGCAAAAAGACCACCAAACATGGGATAAGGCACGACAGCAGCAGGAAATCAACACCTGCTCTGACATGGTGTAAAGTCAGACAGCTGCCGGCACCAGAAAAGGGAGCCCAGCCCCGAGCCATACCTGAAGAACAACAGATGCCATGGAGATACTGATCATGCAGCTCGGACATTCAAGTGAGCCACAATACCCACCGCCACCACCCCCAGGTCCGCCACCACCTCCCGGACCACCCCCACACCAGCCCCCCGGAGCACCATAGAGGCAGCGCAAACACAGATCGCGTACCTACAGAAAATGCACCAGCCTCACAAACTTAACACCAGAGTATGTCATTGCCGACTACAGGCTAAAAAGGACAACCATCCTCCGCATCCTGAACATCATTGCCCACAGGCTGACGGTGCCAACACAGCAGACAACCAACATCCTACCTCAGATAAATCTGCTGGCTGTGCTGCACCTGTTGGCCTCTGGTACCTTCAAACCAACAACCGCCAGAGTCAGAGGAGTCTCACAGCCAGCCCTATCAAAGTTCCTTAAATCTGTCCTGGATGGCATCATCAGCTTGGTACCCCAGTACCCATACTTCCCCCACACTGTGCAGAAACAGCTGGAGACCGAACAAGGTTTCTACGTCATAGATGGCTTCCCAATTGACGGCACACATGTCCTACTTGTGCCCCCTGTCGACACTGCACACAATTTTCACAACAGAGAGCACACGCATTCCATTAATGTGCAGGCAACAGTGGACCACGCGGGACTCTTCACCAATGTCGTCGCCAACTACCCAGGCAATGTGCATGATTAATACATCTTCCAACAGTGCTCAACCAGCACTTCAAGGATGGCACCTATGGAAATGTACTGCTCGTTGGTAAGTACCAAATGAACACACCACACACCTTAAATACACAATCATGCAATTCACAACTCTGGGAATGCACACATCACAAAGTCACATACAACATGCCAAACAACATGCTCACCCACCAGACATGACAGCACAACTTACTGTGGGAACCTGGACTAGCCATGTACATGAGCCATCAATGGCATGGCACCTCAGCTACATATTAGCAGAATGTGGGGAGAGGAGGGAACCAGGCATGTGCGAAGGAGGCGATGTGACTGATGAATGAGACTGCACACAATGCCAAGTGTGCCGTGGATGTGCTGGACCGACTGCAGTATCCATGTCAACATACACTGCTGGTGGTGGTAGCGTTGTGGACGCAACCATGTTGCCCCAGCCAGTAAGGAAGATCATGAAAATGTAGCTTGTTACGTCCCCCCTGTAAGTTTGTTTTGAGTGGGCTGGCCCGGCGTATGCCAGGCTAGCGTAGGGGTGTGAATAGAAAGCATGTAGCCCTGGCGTGGTTTTCTTCCGGAATGGCCAAAGTCCCTGCCAGGGCAGCGCCTTTCACCCCATCACGAGGCCGACGCCATGAGCGTTGGTGCCTGTGATCCTGTGCACCTGCTGCACCCTGGGACGCTGGCCCCCGAAGCCAACATGCCCGTCCCTGCGCAACCAGGAATCACTGCTCACCTGCCGACACCGGCGTGTGTCAAATAGGGCCCACCACGTGCCGCTGCAAGCTCCAAGCCCGAGGCCCCCAACCGTGGCAGCCTTCTCAGACCATCACGGCCTCTGCGACACAGGCCCGCAGTACTCCTTTCTCGTTGACATACTCCACAGGCATACACATTTGGAACTGAGTCTTGATTACACCATGGCAGAGAACATTATTTATGGCTGAGTTTATGTCAATATACTCCCTTCAATGTGGTACCACCAAGTCAGTGAATAGGACTTGCACCAAACGTGTCTGTGGGCACTTGCTGACTGTGGCCTTCGGCCTACACAGTGGTCCTGCAGGCTTCACACCAATCCAATGCAGTCCATCACAGGCAGGACACGGCATCGTCGCTGGCTAAACACCTGCTCAGCTCTGGTGTCACTACCTATGTCAGCCACAAATCTAATACAAATGCCATTCCAACCTCATGTGTTAAGGATCCTGGAGGAGATGGCTGGACAGCGGTTAACCCCTGCTGATCGCAGCCTCCATCTGACACTGCGGCCAACTAGGTCCAATTTTTGGAACTATGTCTTGATATCTTCATGGCAGTGTACCTGTCACAGTACGGAGATGAGTAATGGTAAGACGTGCTTCAGTCCGAAGGAGAAAAGGCTCACCTTTACAGAGGTGATGGGACACTACCAACAACTGCACTGGTGCCACTGACTCTGTGCAGCACATGCCTACCACACGTGGCTGTGGGCCCCTTATGACCGCTGGCTCCGGCACACACTGCGTAGAAGTAGGTCACACATTTTTAACTGAGTCTTGCCCTCTACATGGCAGAGTTCATATCATTGTACAGGCCTCATCGCAGACTGCATCCCCTTCCAGCTTTGGTGCCCCGAAATGTGCGCCCTGAAATACATAGTCGATCTCTGTTTGTTCGTTGTGGCGTCTGGGCCCATGGGCTGGAGGTTGTCTATCTCTACATGTAGCTGATACTGATAAAGTGGAAAAGTGGAGTCTGTAGCATTCAACTCCGCCATTTGCCTGTTCCTGCTTGATTCTGTCCTCTGTGTCATGTCCTGGAGGGACACCTCCCACTGCCCTCCGCAACCCTCTGCGACATTCCCCTACGACATTGACGAGTACACACTCAGCTCACGGGGCCCTACCTCAGTACACCGCAAGTCACCATCCCGTGGCGGTGTGCCTGTGCCAGCGGCTGTGCATCCGGGTCCATAAACTCTGTGCTGCTCAAGTCAGGGACCCATGATGTCTGTACCTTGTACTGCTGATTGTTTGCTCACTGTTGTGGTTCTTGCCAGCACCAACCAAGCCCTGGGTGGTGGCTTACACTACCCAACACCCATCCAGCACAGGCATCACTGGAGATGTGACCCTGGCAATAAAAGGGGCCAGGCGCACATGCCCGTAGCCAGTCCCACAAACTCACTCAGTGTGTCCGTGTGGTCATTATGTATGCATGTGGGACTGGGGCCATTCCACTTTACATTGTGCTGGGTACAGCGTGCGCAACCATGTCACTGCAGGCAGTGGTGTAGACATGGCACATGTAACTGTGTCGTATCTTCATATGAGCATAAGCGGGGTGGACAGGCGTACAACAGTACTTCGTAGGGGTATGGCTCCTCCACACATGGATCAGGGTGTGGTTCAGTGTGGGCCTTGCCAAGGATGTGGCTGATGTGTGTGTCTCTGTTGTAGTGTCTGCACCACCCATCATGCAATCGACAATGTTGCTATGTGGCATGCCACTGGTGTGTATGCTCGGCCATGGGGTACATGGGGGAGGGCATGCCTGCTCGGAGTCAGGGATCACACATGCCAACTGTTGTGTGTGTCACTATTAGCGCAGTATGAGCCAAAGATGTAACCTCAACTGCATGCCGAGTTCAGCCAGGCAGGTGCTATACATCTGTGTCAGACCTGTCCTTGCAATGAGCATACATACACGTGGCTGGCCACATTCTGTGCAGCATCATCACTGTGTCGTACTCAGGCTTCCTAGACATGCACAGACAGGCATGTCAATGGTGTGCCGTAGGGGTGCATGTGATGTAATCACGCTGAGCACACTAGTGAATGAGCTCGGGGGAGGTGCAGCAGTGAGGCTACGTAGTACACAGTGATGCGGCTCAAGTGCTACACGCAGTACATGTCATACAGGAATCACTAAGTCCCACATATCACACACCAATGAACCAGTGAGCCTGCCAACACATCAGGCAGTGCATAGTCTTGACTCATGTCTCTCTGCGCTATCACAGGTGACCAAGGATATGCACTCTGCGCTTGGATGATGAAACCCCTCCATGCCCCGAACACGCAGGCCCAGAGGCAGTACAATGAGGCCCACAAATGCACCAGGGGCATCATGAAGTGCACATTTGCCGTGTGGAAGTCACGTTTCAGGTGCCTGGATGGCACAGATGATAAGCTCCTGTACAGCCCAGACCTTGTGTGCAAGATGATCGTTGCATGTTGTGTGTTGCACAACATATGTGTACACAGCAAGGCCCCATGGATACAAGTGCCAGATGCACCGGACGATGATGATGAAGATGAGGCAGGTGGATCACCCCACTGCAGCCACAGCAGGAATAGCCCATAGGGGCTTCATCATTGACAATTTCTTCTCTGGTTGACGTCACATTGTGTGGGTCCTTAACAGTAATGGCACAGTATGTTGTCTGACCGCAGGCACTGCATGTGCTAATAAAAGCATTCCGATACACATTCCCTGCGTGCATGTCACTCATCTGTACTGGCACTTCACTCAGACAAGTGTGGGTGCGACATGTTGGGCTGTCAATTGAGGGATTTGTTAATGAATGGTGGGTGTGTCACCTTAGTGCAGTGAGGCTGTTTATGGTGTCATGTATTCGGACTGCCAGTTCTGTGTGTCACAGTTGTTACGGTATCCCACTCTTCGGCGTTTCACATGTGTCCCAATTCATTCCATTTTGGCTGTCATTTGTGGCCTTCAAGTGACAACAGGAATTCTTTTGTGCTCTGATATGTGCCGCCATAATGCAGGGATGTGCCCTGTGTCTCAAGTCCCACGACATGGGCAACATGTACGTAAGGGGAAGTCACTGCCCCTACATTAATCCGTGCTTTCATTCTTGTTTGATCCTGGATATGATACGTCGATGTGCAGGGGTCTTGTTTGTCCTTCTGCAACATGAGGGGGAGATGCGGTTTCACAGTGTGTACCATGTTTGTTTCCACATTGGCACAGGTTACTTACTGAATGCATGTCAATGTACATTGTGGCTGTTTGTGGGGAAATACCTATCTAATTTGGACAATGATCATTTGTTCTGCATCACAGCTGTGGGGTTGTGCTCGCACGTTGTCATCTCACCATTTATTTACTCTGCTTTTATGGTGCATTTTCTCGCCAGACACATGGGAATTGCAGGCCGGTCGCTGGTTTTCAGTGCTTTTTGTACCGCAATTGGCCTCATTGCAAGATTTTTTGCGTTCGCATGTCGCATTTTTTCGGCGTGGCGTTGATTTTAACACAGACATTTGGCACATTATCTGGAGACTATCGCATGGTACCTCCGTGTTGAGAATGCTTCGTTAACACAGCGTAATTTTCCCGTGATAGATTGTGATGTTGGAAGTTGCGTTAAGTTACTTTTGCATGGTTATCACACGTTCTTGAGTATATGCCCCATAGACGTATATAAAACACATGATAAAAGTGCATACTCCTATGATGCCTACCTAACTAGATGTACCTAAAATGTACCTAGCATCTGTGTAGGTGTTATACCAAGAATTCCTCTAGGATGTAGTGACCCCCAATACCTGAGAATAAGAGAATGTGGTACCCCGTACTGGTCTCGAGTTGGACACCCCAAGAGAAATGTTCGACCACTGCTAGCTGGAGCATCTGCATGCAGGAACCTCAGCGTCTCTGGTCAGTGTGTCAGCCGGGAAGTCACAGTCTCAGTCTGTTTTAAGCAAGACATGATGTCTATATACCCATAGGTCTCCCCAGGGGTCCTACCTTGCTGTGTTACTGTGTCAGCTTAAAGGATGACGTTGGGCTTGAACTTTATACATAGATATTATACAGGAGATGTTTGTCCTGCTGTGCTTCCAAGAAGCCTTATGCATAATGAATGAGTTTCAAACTAGGGAAAAACCCGCGTTCTGAATGCAGTGTCATATCTAGGTAAAAGGTCAGTCCCTATGAACCGTTATGTATGTAATGTAGGGAAGGATATAGGTGAAAGGTTGCAGTTATACCTGCGCCTATTTAGGGTACCTATATCGAATATAACACTAATGCTGATAGATGTGCCCACCAGATCCTCTAACTTTGTATTGTCCTGTTGTTATTTATTGCAAAATTTCAATAAAAAGAGCCACGGACAGACAACGGGAGTCCCATTAGGATCTAAATCAGGCCCTATGACTAACATTACTAGATCTACCCACATTCTCTACCCCCAAAACCCTGTAGAAAAATGTATGAAAGATCTTACCTTACCTAACGATCAGCAGCTGGTAACTGCGACTTGCTTCTAGCAAATGCAATATATAATAGTATGAATAGACAGGAAAAGTACACTTAGCGGTAAAGAAAATGGCTGATAAATCAAAACAAAAAAGACAATCTCTCTCAGAAAACAATGGTAATTTAACCACAAGTTCTCAAAAATATATAAAACATATGTAACAATGTTATAAAAATAAATACCACAAACACAATAAATAATAAAAAATCTATTTTTAACATGCCTATGAAGCATATAAAACTGTTATAGGGAATGTATATATAACATGTTTTTTAAACCATATTTGCAAAAATGTTTAAAAATACCAATATGTGAAACAAAGTTAATAAAATGTATGTTTTGCATTTCACAAAAAACGCAAGCAATGTTGTAAAAAAGATAACAATCATTGTTTGTTATACCAAACATATATGATTAAAAACTGTAAACATATACATTAAATAAAATATAAAACTAAATACAGAACAACATACAAATCATAAAAAATGTGGCAATTACTTTTCTTGCATGTGTAAAATACAATGCATAAAGATTTACATCTAATGCTCACACTGCAATATAAGACATTAGAATAAACATAAGTGGTTACATTTACTACACACTTTTCTAGACATCAAATCTGTTACAGGTAGGGACCTGAGCTCAACTATTTTGATCAACAGCTGGTCAATCATTAACATTTAAGGTCAATTGCTTCGGGCCGGCATGTCAGCGCCAGCTACAAACTCGCCTTCAACATTATCCATATTTGATATCTTTTAGCTTGTAGTCGCTCCTCCCCCTTTGTTTGGAGGGCCTGGCTGTGTCAATACTTAAGACTTAAGGCAGGGGGTAAGCTTGAACTGGGAGATGGGCACGTTTCGTCCCTCCCCGCAGACTCTGCTCTAGCAACTCTGCGTGTTTCCTAGTTCTCCCAGCTTTCGCCAAGGGGGGCCTCCACATCCGCTGCCCTCCCAGCTATTGGATTTTGCCCCTTTATGGTTTTCTTAGCGCTAGGAGCAGCTATGACAGATGGAATTCCAGCCTAGGACCACCCACTAGTGCTGCTGCCAAGCATCTGGTGCGAATTGTATACCTAGAGAATTTCCCATTGACCTTGTCTAGGTGCTAACTACCCCTCTCCATGGGCAAGGGACAATACGCCCACCAGACTTCATTAACTGCCTCGCAGCTCCTTCCCTGATAAGCACGCTGTTTAAAGGCTCAAAAAGTATCCCTACCTCCTGAGAGAGGATTCCCCCCCCCCAACTCCTGCCCTGTACCTGCACCTGTACGATGCTGGTCACCTTGAGATAAACTGCAGCAGCCTGTGAGCACTCCAACTGCTTGTCCCGCTGACTTGTGTTGAATCTACCATCGCTCCACCAGATCCACATGCTGGCTGCCCTGCTTCACCGCAGCTCCAGTGCTGCGTTCTCCCAGCGCAGACCTCCAGGAACTACCTCAAGGCTAGGGCCAGCAGCAGACGCTCCAAACACCCCTCTCAGCATTCCCATTGGACAGAGGAGCAATTATCAGGTATGTGAGTGCCTGGAGCGAGGGGGAGGATGAAGCCAGCTCACATGAGAAAAAACGTTGTCGTCCCCGGCGATCCCACGGCCGATTAGCTTATGGCCACCATGTCCCCCGCCAGATGCACCTCAGATTATAAAATCTTTATGGGCATCTTGGCAGGGAGATTGGCTAAGCTCGCCCCCCTGCTGATACATACTGATCAGAAGGGATTTATTCCAAAGTGAAAAGTTTAAGAGCTCTGCAACAGCTGATAGGAGTTATCGATCTTGCCACAACTCGTTCAATTCCCCTTGCGCAGTCACAATTGATGAGGCTAAGGCCTTCGAACAAGTATGTTGCGCTTTTCAGTGGGAGATCCAGGATATAATGGGATTTAGCCCGGGCTTCATCCATACTCTTTGAAAACAATATAAAAATTCTCTGGCCAGGATTCTCGTCAATGTATCTCTAATTGAGAGTTTAAGCATACAAAGTGTTACAAGGTAGAGTTGCCCCTTTTCGCCTTTTCCTTACATATACATCAAGCCTTTGGCACAACGGCTTTGGATAGATAGTCAGGTTATTCTTTTTAATGCATCTACCTTTTGCAGCAAGTTTGCACTGTATGCTGATGATTTGATATATTACACATCACCCTGTTAAAACTATACCGAGGGTGGAGCAGATCATGGCAGAGTTCGGGGCCTGTCAGGTTATTTGGTGAACAATTCCAAGACGGAAGTTATGTACTGGAATATTGAAGGCTGAAGAGGGAGAGTGAGTACAGAGATACAAAATTTAGATATCACTACTGTCAATCTAGTCGACTAAATTCCATCACCTAATTTTAAAAGGGTGGATAAGTAAGTAGATTTTTTACTCTCCAGATGGAGGAACTTATCACTGACAATCTTTGAGTGAGTTAATTTAATTAAGATATCAATCCTCCCCAAACTGACATATCTCCAAGAAAAATTATAGATAAGATCCAGGGGAGAATCCCCAGTTTTACTGGGCTTCCAGGGGGGTTAGATTGGCATGATAGACGAAGATGAGGAGTGGGCTTGAGAACAGTGACTTAGCACTCCCAGACCTAAACCTTTACTGTATAGCGTTTCAGTTAAAAAATCTCTGGATGCTTTTGAGGAAGCCAGATAGCTCAACACAGAGAATGCTCCTAGGAGAAACGATAAGAGAGGTTAGTGCCAATGGGTTTTTGTACCAGTTTTGAGCAACACATTTTTTTAAATGTACGGTTGAAGGTCTTAAGGACAGCACTCAACCTATGGTGCATGGTGAGGAAAACGCTTAGTATTGGTTATTATTTTGACTTTGCACCAATTTAGGATTCCACTAGCACCCCAGAATGCTTGAAGGATGGGTTGAGTCTCCCTTTAAGGTGGGCTGGGATTGTCACCTGGTGAGACTTAATGACTGTATAAGGACTACTACCTTGGGAAGTATTGAGACTGGTATGGGTCCTCGGCATCGGAAACTGGGGGGAGTGGGAGTTTGAGTTCTCTCTCCACGATGTAGGATCTAAAAGAAAGGAGGTTTGCCAGATGGTATTAGAAACTCAAGGCAGTGGAAGAAAAGAAAATGAAGTGTCATTATATGGTGTGGGGGGACACCTTTCAGGGGATGAATTTGCAACCATTATGGCGTGGCTCACTGAAACTATTGTACTTAATCGTTAAGCCAGAGAACTTAAAGTGAAACCATTTCTTCACTATTAAAAGGTTGTATTGGACTTCACACAAAAATTGCTGCATACGATTATTCGCCCACCCCCAGGTGTTGAAGGTGTGGTCTTTTAAAAGCTGATGATGTACTCATTTTATTTTCGTCCCCCTAAGATTAAACCTTTCTGGACTGACATTGAGACCATCTTAAAAGAGAGTCTTGGGCCAATGATAGCCTTAAACTCTCTATTAGTTCTGCAGGGGGTAGATAAGTCCTCTCGTAGTTGATAAGATGGGAGAAGCGGTCTTATATTTCACTTGATACTTTTAGCAATGAGGGAAGTTTGTAAATGGTGGATAGATTCACCCCCGATCATTGCTGATTGGATACAAGGAGTAATTTGGACTTGATCAGAAGGCCTTCTGGGATATGGGCAGATCTCTCTAGGTGGTAAGGAAAGATCTCCAGATAGAACAAGGATCTCCTATGATTACACCTAGGCACTGTTCCAGGAGATGGCCCAACTCAGGTGGCTTGGTGGAGTGGAGCCAAGCGGAAATGCAACAACCCGTGAGGCGGACTAATAGAACGGTCGGAGATTCGCTGACTCTATGCTGATAAGAGGACCAAATAAAAAAAGCATTAGACAAAAAAAAGAAAATATACAAATTCATCAAACATCAATATTACAAAAAGACACTTTTATCAAAAAAACTAAACATTAAAAAATATATTTTCTCATATAGAAAACAGTAAATATAAAATTTCAACTTAAATTTAAAAAAATCATATTTTCACTACAGCAACTTTTACAAACAAACATAATGCAAACATATTTTAAAAATCTCCCCGCCCTTTTTCTCTATAAGCCCACAATCCCACTCCTAAAAAATAATACAACATAAATATAATAAATTACTCTAACTAATGATTTAAAAAATAATTATAATATTTACATATTATAATAAATAATTTAGAATCTAAAAATTAAGACAAAAATGGTCATGACCACACTGTAGCAACTGTCAGATACACCAATGATTCAGGGGAGTCGGGTAGCAGTGCACCCTGGCTCCTTTTCTGTTCACATTCTATATTAATGAGCTTCAACAGGTTCTGGTGAATGCAGGGAAAAATTGCACATCGATACAAGCTCAGCCACACTGTCAATCTTGCTCTATGCGGATGATGCAGTGCTAATAGCAAAGACCGCCAGGGGCCTCCGAGTCCTTGTAAACGCCGTTGCCGGCTTTATGGTTAAGCCTTAACATTGGCACATCCCACAGGATGGTGGTAGGACTCAGTTCCACAAAAACCTTATTGAGGGTTAAAGCCTTTACATACTTGGGTTTCATGTTTGATGCCAAACTGTGCTGGTGCACCCTCTAAAAGGGATAAAGTCTGATCTCATCAGGACTAATGCAGCAGTCTGGAGGTTTGCTTTCAGACTCGGCAGGAAGCTAATAGGAGCACTAATGCAAGGCTACCTGGCAAAATCTGTCTTAAAAGCCTCTTATGAGAGTGACATTTGGGGTCATATCAAACATAACTCTCACCAGGTGGTTGGCGCCAAAATCTTAAGGCGCCTTCCTTTTGTCCCCAAAAGTATTCCCTCCTATATAGTTCACAAAGAACTGGAGGTTAATTATCTCACCGACACAATAGGCCTTCACCCTGTTTTATGTTGAGTTGACATTTGGACCAAAGTAGTGCAGCTAAACAAAGATGCTCTGCTTGATTGCCTTTCCCTGGATCATGCACACCGTATCCTTTGGCTCAAATATATTAAGGTAAGATTGCAGAGTTTAGGGATGTGAGATTTGTTTACTATCCCGGGACGAATTGTCAAAGCAGATCGTAAGTGGGTCACTCAAAACTTCATGCAACAGGGATTATTAGAAAGAGAGCATGTGGGCCTTCAGAAGACTTCAGGTGAGGTTACGTGTTGCTGAAAACTTCCAAATCACAGAGCCCCACATTACCATTGTGTCTTCTAACCCTGGTCGGTATCTGCTTACTAGATTTAGGCTAAATTTGTTAGCACAACTGTTAGCATTCCCACGGGGCTCGCAGCATGTACATTTATTAGCACCCTGTGGCTGCAACCAGTTGTCTCCACAGGGCACCATGCATTTTGTTATGTTTTGCAGATACTTTGAAATCCCTAGGAAAGCCTAGATTGTTCCAGTTCTGAAAGCCCATCAACTTAAACAAGCTCAACCCGTCCTCTTGTTTTTACAACTGCTCACTGATGATAATATTTTGGCTAGTTTTTTAAAAGCTGTATTGAGATCAAGGACTCTATTGGTGATTGAAAGCACTTATATACATTAGGATGGTTTAGTGATCATGTTTTTTATAACCATTGTTTTAATCAACTGTATGTCTATATTCATTTATTGTATTACTGTCTATATTGTGCCCCACACTAGTTCTAAACTAGTAAAGACAAGCTGTATATGTGCTTTGCAAGGTACGGGAGATGGTATGCATTAGTGCATGCTCAGGCAATGTTTGAGTAATATTAGAGAAATCAACAGTAACAAATTGCTATCCAGACCATAAAACAGCACACAAACAGCAACAACTCAGCCACTGTAGTGGTCTGTCACTGCCACGTTGCCTTATAGGCCAGTCTGACCCTGCCAAACCCCATACATATGTACAGCAAAAGAAGCCAAATGGTCCCATTGAGTAAAACCTCATGTTAGTATATGTTCCTTTAGAGCAATCAACATTAACTCCCTTCTACTATGCTCCTCTCCTCCTGTTACTAATCTCTTGAGTCTAGCTTGCAACAGTTATCAAGGGGTACCAGTCTGGGAATCCATCGACATGGCGCTACATTCGTGTTCACACGCATACGCACCGAGTCCTAGCTGCTCATTATGTGACTACAAAGTTAGAATGTGCACTTCCTTGTTCCTTTGTGGTACATTCATTTTCAGTTTTTCAGAGAAGCAGAGTGAAGCTTCCACCCTAGCCCGCTTCTTGGGCATCCCCGGAGGAAACATTTTACGCTCAGATGCAAGCCACTGTAGTGTGGTACTATTTTACCAGTTGCTCGTCTTTACCGCAAAAAAGAACCAGCTACATGTTGTTTTCACTCTGGAGAGCAAATGTGACACCCAACCAAATATGTTCAAGGTTTTCAATTGACCAAAAAAACAGGGGCAGAAGAAGTGACATCAGACACCCTTTGAAGCCTGATGGAGTCAGGGGTTGAATTAACTTTTTCTTTTCAATATTTACCCCAGCGTTTTTGAGGTACAGAAGCAGATAATGTCTGTTCTGAGCTGTCAGCCTTAAGGGTTTGTGATCAGGTGCCACCAGGAGTGTTGAGCACTGAAACAAACTGGGTGCAATGCTAGTATTAATCCCAGGCATTGGTAATTTCTCTGGGCTTCATTTCAGCCCATTTTTGTATACCCACTGTTCCATTCCACCTTCAACTCGTCAATCAAGCTTTGGTCCTCCTTCAATTAAACCAGTCCAAAATGAAATGCTAAGCTATGCCTTCACTAAAATGGAATACAAGTAACCCAAGAACAGTTTCTGATAATTTGGCCGTGGTCATTGAGGTGAAGCTCTCATTTGCTGCTACAGGATGAACAGGACTTTGTGGCATAGGACATATAGAATCTTGGAATGTCATGAGTTCAGACATTGAATGAACTGACCAGGAGGAAAGGCAGATGACAGGAGATTGCTGTTGGATGAGGTGCATCAAATAAAGTTCAACCCGATTGTACCTGACAGCTGGTTGTGTCTTCAACGAAAGGACACCACATTTACTAGCGATGGGATTGGGATGCGAATTTTGAATACAGCTGGGCACCTCAACAAGGCGAAATTTGGTCAGATCACCGTTTCTCACGGTTCTACTACCGTTTTCATGTCGGCAATTGGGTGGAGTTTCCTTTGTAGGATGACGTGAGGAGTTACTACAGCGAGATTCCATGCTCAAAAGTGCAGAGGAGTGGAAAAAATTAAAAAATGAAATGAGAACATTTTGGGCATCCGCCGGCTTTATCACACGGTTGGTGGAGCTTGTGCTTGCTTGGTCACACACTCACCTGACCTTCTAACCTACTCGGTGTCATTTGAGCAGGGTGAAGAGGCTGAGTGATGCGCATATCTTTGCTGCATGTGGCAGCGTTTCTGCATGTGCCAGAGTTTGGTTGACTCTCCATAGAATCGGCATCAGACGTAGGGGTAGGAGTCTGTATTCCAGCACCTTCAACAACATTTAAAGAGGTTGGCAGGAGCAGCATTAGTGGTAGTGAACCTGCATTTTGCGTGTGGGCGGAGCCTGAAGTTCCTTGTGAGTTGGAATGTAGGACTCAACAAGGGAAGTCGTGATTTGTACGAGAATGGCAGACATGTAGGAGCTGGAGTTTCGGATTTCTCACAGCAACACAACGGTGATATACACACCTTTTGTGTTTGTGCATAAATTTGTTGTATAACAATGATAGGCACATCTGTGTTGACTAATATTTAGTTGTGTGGCAATGGTGATATCCACACCTGCATATTTATTTGTGCATACATTTAGTTATAGTGTGTTTTGTAGCAGAATTGAGTTATAATGATGGTGAGGCGCACATTGTAGTACAAATTGGTGTTACATTTGTTTAGGGGTGAAGATAAATACTAGTGTTCAATAAGTGGTTAGCAGTTGGATTATTAGGGGCAAGCATGCAGAATGTCACAGCGCCTACTTTTTTCTTGCCTTTGCCTGGGGAACCCTTAATCATATGGTCCAAATGGGAACAAGTATTCAGCAACTATGCATGTGTGTGTGGCACGAATTTAAGTGCAGATAGGAAGCATGCCCTCTTGTTGCATTGTTTGTCGACAGAAGAATAGGATGTGTTGGATAACTTACCAGAATTGGGTCAAGCTGAGAGGATTGATTTGAATTAATTTGAGATAGCTATGACTAGGTTGGACCGTCATTATTTGCCATGAGTCAGTACTATTCTTAAAAGGCACCATTTTGGCTTGAAGAGTCAAGGGCTGGCAGTGGCTGCTGAGGAATTTGTCACGAGTTTGAAGAAGCTAGCCTCGACTTTCAAGTTTGGAGGCTCAATTGTTGAGAATATCAGGGACCAATTTGTTTTACCCTGTTTTACGTTGTAATAAGGACAAGATACGTGAGGACTTGTGGATGAAAGATGAGCCTCCACTGGAGGAGGTCTTAATTGTTGCTAAATGTGTGGAACATATGTTAAAATGTGTCGGTGAACTCAAACTAGAAAAGGAAGTGAAGAGCTCAGAAAAGGAAAGTGTGAGAGAGGTATGCACAGTAAAAACACTAAAGAGCTTTCCAAAGATGGTAGGGATGGAGGTGAAAGGACACAAGAAGTCTGAATCTGATTTCAAGGGCACATGTTTTAGGTGTGGATTTGATGGGTACAGGGCTAATGATAAGTCTTGTCCAGCCTGTTTACAAATGTGCAATTACTGTGTCAATAAGGGTTATTCCGGCAAGTGCTGTAGGAACAATGAAAGAAAAACACTTAAAAGTAAAGAGAACAGAAGTCATGAGGCATGTCAAGAAATTGTCATACGAATAAAGGAGGAGAGTAAATTGTTTTCCTCAGAGGTCATAACAATTGATAATGTACAAGTACCTACGAACTTTAATTTGTGTTCACAAATTTCCTTAACATCTAAGCAAACTTTCATTAACAAGTTTCCCGAGGGAAAGGATATATCACATATGGATGTAAAGCCGGGTGGGTATGGTGGTATAATTATTAAGTTGTTGGGTTGGAAAATGTATCAGTGGGAAGATATATGTGTCATGTCAAGGAGATGTTTTGTTGGGATGGGCTCACCAAAAGGAATTGGGTGTGAGTCTGCATCCTAACAAAATACCTCAAGTGCAGATTTATGATGTTGAATTTAAAAATAGTAAATTTGTTAAGGAATTTGAAGAGTTGTTTTTAGACAAATTTGGTAAATTTCATGTATATAAGCACAGGATAAAGTTGAGAGAGAATGCAAAATCAGTTGTATCCAAGGTCAGGAGGATTCCTATGAATATGCAATCTTCTGTGAAGAAAGACTTGGAAAGACTATGAGGAATGGAGTGATTGAACCGGTTGAGGTGACAGAATGGTTGGCCCCCATAGGATTGGCACATGAGGGTAATGGTGATTTGCATTTGTGTGTGGGATTGCGGGCTCTCAATAGGAAGGTGGTGGTTGATAAATTCCCTTTGCCCAATATTGAAGAAATGGTTGCAACTTTCTCTGGAGCAAGGGTCTTCACAACTCTAGATTTAGTCTCTACATACCACCAGGTGGAACTGGACGAGGCCTCTCAGGATTTTACAGCTTTTATAACACTATTTGGTGTGGATTTTTTCAAGAAAATGCCTTTTGGATTGATTTTGGCTGCTGCGGTGTTTCAGGGGTCATGGTGAACATCTTGAAAGGAGTACCTGGAGTGAAATGCTATAAAGATGACATCATTTTTGGATCTACGAATGTGGAACATGATCACAGAGTGAGGGAGGTGTTACACAGGTTACAGGAAGCGGGTCTCAATCTCAAAGCTGAGAAATGTAAATTTAGAGTCAGTGAAGTCAGATACTTGCGTCATAAAGTGTCCAAGTCCGGGATTAGGCGACGTTCAGAGCTGGTTGAAACCATAACGTCCATGGAAGAGCCGAAGACTAAGGAAGAGTTGTCATCTTTCCTCAGCATGGTAGAATATTATAGCAAACTTATCAAAGAGTTTGCTAGTAAGACATTTAACATGAGGAAGCTATTAAAGAATAAATTGGAATTTCTGTGGGACAAGGAGTGTACAGATGAATTTACAAGGGTAAAGAATGAACTGTGTGATGCTCCTTCATTAAAAGCATATAATCCTATGTATAAAACCAAGGTTGTTTTTTTTGTCCTCATTTTGCGATTTATATGTATAAGGTTTGACTCGGGAGCCCATTCCATCAAAACTTTCGTGCCTTCCCGGCCCCTTATTGGTCAATCTGAGGAGGGGAGTTTCCCGTTACCGTTTTTTTTGGGTTTGGGGTCTCCTGTGACCTTTATCATAATCAATAATTCTGTTTTGTGGGGTGAGCTAGCCTTCCTGGCTACTTGACGGGAATTATTCCTGTCTGAATTATCGTCTCCGCTTTAATCATTGGACTTTGTATCTCAAGACCACATTCTCACGTTAAGTTATCTATTTTAAAAAGATAATTTCCCAAGTAATTTTACTTGTTTTCCCTTGTTTATCATTTCTGTTGGTTTTTATTACTGAGTTTAGTTAGTTTCTATGCTGTTTTCCATTTTATAAAAGTTTTCCCAGATTTCCCAAAATTTAAACTTTTTACTTGGTTTCCCTTGTCTATCATTTCTGTTGGTTTTTATTACTGAGTTTAGCCAGTCCCCATGCTGTGGTGGTGTTGGTTTAATCCAATTTATGCATATTTGACGTCTAGCTAGAAGTATCAGTACAAATATGACACCAAGGTTGTGTGTGATGCTAGTGCGAAAGGTCTAGGAGCTCGTCTTATTCAAACAAAAGATGGTAAAGAAAATCTGATAGCTCGTGTTTCTCGTACTTGAAAATAAGTGGAATGTAATTATTCCATTATTGAGAGGGAATCACTGCAGTGTATTGATATGTCAACAGATTAAAGCAGTTTTTGTGGGGTATCAAGTTTAGTGTTCAGACGGACCACAAACCATTGATGGAAGTGTTTGCAAGGAAGGGTCTAGATTCTATCTTGTCACGCATCAGGAGATGGATTATGGGACTGCAAGACTTTTGTTTAGCAGTGCAATATGTTCCTGGAGCAAGCAACTACTCAGCAGACTGTTTGAGGAGATTAGTTGATACTAAAAAGGCTGAAGTGGAAGAAACAGAGGCTACTGATCCTGAAGATACGGTGAGTGTATGTGAAGTTACACAAAGGAGTATTAGAGAAAGCGAATGATTGGAGGAGCAACAGAAAGATGAAGAAATGAAAGCGGTAATACGAGTGGTTAACTGACAGATCTAATACAGCAGAGTTAAAGGAGCACAAAGGGAAATAGGGAAGATTGTTGAAAGAACTTGCAGTTGACAAAGGGTTTTTGTTAAGGGGGGCCAAGTTGATTCCTCCAGCAAACCTGAGACCCAGGGTTTTGCAACGTGCTCATGAAAGGCACATGGGCATTGTTAAAACAAAAGGGAGGCCTAGAAGAGATTTTGGGTGGCCAGCATTTGATCATGTACGGTGAGGTATTGTGTAGAATGTGTAGCATGTGATAAAGGGTTGAGAACAAGTCAGCCTACCATGGTGAGCAAAGACCTACCAAAATATCCCTTGGAATAGTGCAGTAGATATTATTGAGACCAATGATAGGGGAACATGCTACTCCCTACATACTGGTGTTAATGGATTTGTACTCTAGGTGTGTTGAACTGTTATGTGTGCTGGATATTTCCTCCTCTGCTGTGATTACATTTTTGGAATATATCTTCAGAAGAGAGAGTTATCCATGATTTCTTCTTACTGATAATGGGGTACCGTTCTATTCTCAAGAGAAGAAGGCATACTTAAAGGTATGTGGGATTGAGCATAAGAAGACAGCCTTATGTCATCCAGAAACCAATGGGGCCAATGAAAGGATTGTGAAGACGCACAAGGAAGGTATTTAGTTAGCAGGAGTGAATGAATTGGACTGGAAGAAGTAACTGTCTAAAAGGCTGCCAGCGTATTGCTTATCTCTGCATGGTACCACAGGAAAATCTCCTTTTGAGTTGTTCAACGGAAGAGCTCCGTAAGATAGGTATGTCCTGTTTGGGTGTTTTAAAGCAAAGGATGTGTTGATCATACATTGGGTGATTGGAGAGAGAAATACATTTTAGCTCAAGATAGGAGGAACGTGAATTTTGATAGAAAGAAATATGTGAGGAATATTGTGGTCAATGATGGTGATTATGAACAACTTAGGGCAGCAAAAGGCTGTGCTGATTGGTTCAAGTTTACAAGGAAGTTACAAGTGATCAAGTGTTTCAAGAATGCTATCAAAACACATGATGGTTTCAATTGGAATAAGAATGGAGAGGTAGTTCTTCAGCAAGTGTCAGACTTACATCTCACATGTAAACCTGGGTTAAAACAGATTGAAAAGTTTTTGGGAGATCCTGGATTTGGGGACTAAACACTTCAATGACATACCTAACAAGAGGAGGAGAGTTAGGGATATTTAGAAAAAACTGCAGATTTTGTTGTTTAATAATGTGGAAATTCTTGTGTAAGCTACTTACTTTTTTATTATTGTGTTACTTTGTCTATATTTGCTTATCCATTTTGTGAAGTCTAGTGAGGTCCTTCGTTTTCTTTGAAAGGAAAATTATTTGTTTGCTTTAAGAAATAAGAGGAATGTTTTGGGGATTTACTTAGTAATAAATGACGGAGTAGGTATGGGATGTTGTTGTGGTTGTTTTCCTTTGTTGTGGGAGGGAGAAGTGTGACGTAGGACATATAGAATCTTGGAATGTCGTGAGGTTAGACATGGAATGAACTGACCATGAGGAAAGGCAGTTCACAGGAGATCGCTGTTGAATGAGGTGCATCAAAGAAAGCTCAACTCAAGTGTACCTGTCAGCTGGTTATGTCTTTGATCAAAGGACACCACAGAAGTCCTTCCAGTAGTAATAGCAGCTCTCTAGTCTTTTCCCACTTGAAAACTTTCAGAGTGCCATAATGGCCAGTCCAGCACTGACTAAACAAACCAATACCACAAGGCATAAAATCTGTTGATGTTGATGAACCAATGAGGATGACATAAATAAGAGTTCAACACTGAAACATCACACATTTGCATCATCTTGACGTGGGACCAGAGGTCAAAGAGCACCCACATGAACTGCAGTCCGTCCGAATGGGCTGAGGTGCCAGGACAGGCACACTTTCCTTTCATGCAGGAACTTTTGAGATAGACATGCGCTAAATGTGCAGGTTCCTGGCTCCCTGCTCTGAACTTTGCCAGGCTGAAGAAGGCACAGCTCCTCTGGGTGTGACCTCTTCAGTCTGGCAAAGCACCTTAAGGCCTTCCCCCTAATAATGATGAGGGGTGCCACTGATTGCCTCAGACCTGGGTGCTTCAGTTCTAAGCCATGAAGTGCCAAGTGAAGTGCCAAGTGACCCCAATCACAGATTGGGGTCATCAGTCTTACTGGCACCATCCCACTCTGTGACAAGTGAGGGACTGCTGCCTTCCATCATTGTGTGACCTTAGGTCAGCCAATGAGGGAAGGCAGCAGTCCCAACCCTCCTGGGATCTCTGTGGCAGAGCTGCACAGATAAGTAGGATTTTATTTTCAATGTTTGCATGCATGCATGAACATTTGGGAGTGAGTGTTGTGAATGGATGTGTGTGTGTGTGTGCGTGTGTTCGTGTGTGTGTGTGTCTGAATGTGAGAGTGTGAGCGAGTGTTTATGTGTGCGTTCGAGCCGCAATCTGCCCCCTCCCTGATAAAAGTACAGACCGCCACTGCTTACTGGAGTATTGTACCAAAGGCAAAACATATGTCTTGTCTTGCTCTGTCAGACATTCTCAATTAATTGTGGAGCATGTGGTATTAAAGCAGAGCTACTGACTCTGGAGCTGGGAAATCAGGTTCTAGTTTTGGCGAAGCTCTACATCTTGTGCTTCTCAGGAAATCACTTAATCTTCCAGTGACTTAAAAAAAAATTTGTTCTTGTGTAATGTAACTGGTGTTCATGTAAAGCATCCCAATACCTTTGGGTCAAGTTTGCGCTATATGAAAAAAGAAACGGTCAGTATATAGTCCTTTTTTTAGTAATATCTTTAGGCTTTGGTTGCCACAGTCAGGTATTGAAAGCCAATTTGAGAAAGACAAGTTGATTGGTAAAAAGGGAAATTTACATTATTTTCATTGTCCCCATGTAAAACAGGAGATATCATTTTTTAAATACCTTGATTCAAACGTATAAGCAAAGTCGGTGAACTGCAGTCCAGGTGAGGGATAATCCTCTTTGAAACCAAAGCATGGAATCAGCCTCTTTTTCCCGGAACAGATGAACTGGGAAGTGGGCGCTTTCCTTCAGCAGAACACTCACTATTCAAAAGCCTGTCACATTTAAATCCCAAAGGCCCGAAAAACAAGCGCTGTAATGACCCATTAAAAGAAAAGACTTCTGACACAGAAGTGCCAGCACAGACGGTATGTCTCTTTTGGAGAGAAGTGGAGAAGCTGTCACCTTACAACTTTGGCTGTTCTGTAGAGACGGCTCATACTCCCTTTAATGGGTATGTTATTTACATATATGGTTTTAATGGTTTTCCAACTTTATATGGTTTTGAATTTCCGAATAAAGTATTATTAACTGACTGACTGACTAGGTATGTTAGTCTTGTGGAGGAGGAATTTGTATTTTCCATTAACATATTCTATCCCTGCAAGGAACTCTGGTATTGTCCCTTACAATTACTGCAGCCTTCCCGAGAACAAAAGTATTGTCGAACTACTTGCAGAGCAACGATACTGGAAAGTACGGTTTTTGTCTGACTAAATGAGTAGCAGCTTAGTACTCTTTGGGGCATATTACCAACAACTAGCGATAATTATCGCTATGTTGGCTCAGCGGTAATAATTTTATCGCCGTGTTGCGGCGATTTTTATCGCTTAGGAGCCTTGCTATTATCAAGGTTTATCTCCTAAGCGATAAAAATCGGCCGAAATGCATGAATATCGCTGTAAAGTCAGCGATATTCATGCGTTACCGAGCTAATGCTCTTAGCCATGTTATCCACCTCCCATTGGATAACATGGTTAAGAACTGCTCAGGGCAGGTGTTAGCTTTTGGAGATATTCGCGCTTAGCGCGAATATCTCCAAATGTTGGTAATAGGAGATAGCGATGTTAGCGACTGTTTCCAGTCGCTAACATCTTGGCACGCCCACTTTGCATGTCATTAGTGATAAATATCTGTAACATGCAAAGCGGGGCCCAAGATGGTGACTATCTCCTACTAGCTGTCGCTAACTGGTGTTAGCGACAGCTAGGTAATAGGGAGATAATTTTATCTCCGCTTTCTTTGCTTTTAAAGCCAAAAAAGCGGAGATAAATCCCTTGATAATATGCCCCTTTATTCTTAACAGCTTTCATGGGAAGTGCTACTCTGTCCCATTATTAACAGCACCCTACAGAGAAGTGTTGGGAATACAACATTTAACCTTGGATGGCCAAATAGAGCCAAGCTAGTGGTACCCTAGCTGTGATTTGAAGGGTTCACCAACATCATTTCGGCTATTACACTTATAAACAAGGCCACTTATAAATGAGGGCTGAGTTGACACCCGCAACGGGGTGCTGCTGGCACACCTAAGGCAAGCCCATCTGCACCCGTCAGTGTCCGGCCGGGACCAGGGACCATGAACCCTGGTCCGTTTCAGCCAGAGATGAGGTTGTACACTTTTATGTTCTTGTACTCCTTACCACCGATCACCAAAGGAAAAAAAGGCAATTTGGATCTTGCTAGCTGGTTCAACTACTGCCCTATTTCCTCCTTCTAGTTTTTTCCAAAAGTTTGGAAAAACATGTTAACACTCAACTCACAACATTCATTGAGACCCACTCACTTCTCTATCCTTCCCAGCTTCGCTTCAGGGTAGCACACAGTACGAAGTCCACTCTTCTTGGCATACCTGAATGTCTTAGGCAGCCTAGGATTCAGGAGGAACAGCTGGGCACATCCTGCATGATCTAAACACAGCTTCCGAAATGGTGTCTCATGCCATCTTGACTGGCAGACTTGAGTTCTTGAGGGCTGAGAGGACATGCGCAGCGGGCCCGCTGCTGGCACGCCTAAAGCAAGCCTGTCTGCGCCCATCAGTGTCCGGCAGGGACCAGGGGCCAGGATCCCTGGTCCGTTACAGTCAGAGATGAGGTCGTACACTTCTATGTTCTTGTACTCCTTACCACCGATCTCCAAAGCATGCTGTCAGGTTGTGTGCAACATCTCCGACTTGTAAAGCTTGAAATTTTGGCAAGGCTTTGCGTGGCCTCGTAGACATGGGTCTGCACTCTGGGCCACCGGAGCGTCATCAAAAGCGAAGCACCAGCAGCACAGGACGATTGTAAATATGCCCCATAGTTTATGCACTGGGAAGGGTTATCATCCATTATGAAACATATGCTTGACAGAACAGAATCACACTTACAAGAGTGTTTGTGTAGATTCATAGCACACTTAAGTGCGCAAGTGCTGGGAGAGAGGAATACAGCACCATATCTTATTCGATGTGCACTGTTTTGCTCTCCTTCATGAAATGCATCACAGCAGCTGTGGTTGTTGTGCTGCGTTGCTTCAGTAAAACTGCCCCATAGAGGTGGTATTTTTGATGTAAAGCTCTGTCTACCATTTTTAGTAGCAAAGGCTTATATCCAAAAAACATGGTTGGTTACATGGGAATGTCCCTATGGTACAGCCCTTGGCACAGAGCATTGTAAACCAGCACTAGTGCCACATTACGTTATTTAGTGCAACTTTCAAGCACAGATAAAGTTTTGTAAGGGAAAGTAACTACCAAGTCAACAATTTGCATGATTTTTGGCTACAATCCCAGAGTAAATTGTTAATACATTTGGCCCTTATTTTCCTAAATTTAACCCCAGGAAAATATATTACTGCTGTCCCGGTAGTTCTGTGCTTGAAGAAAAAGTCAAAAGAAACAAAGTCCATTGAATGAGACACAGTTCCACCAAAAATAATCAAATTCTTCATATGTAATCCGTTTATAATGTAATACATATGAAATTACGTTTATAACAAATCAAATTCATCTAATTTCTAAATGTGCGTCTGATATTGACAGGTTCAACAAATCTTACATTTTTTTCTGATGAAACTCCTTTTAGGATTTCCTCCTGAGTAACTTTCAGGCAAGCAGAGACCCAGATGGGAGGTAAGTGCTTGACTGCCAAACTCTCCCGAGTTTTGTCCATTAGAGATCAGATAAGTGGTGTTAAGTGTAAGTTAAAGGTCATACCCTGGTACTGGCTGCACAAAGATGCTTGCTTGAGTCTCATATGCTACATGACCAACAAGCACAGCTGATTTTCCAAATATGAGATCTGTGCGTTCCTTTCTTTGACAAAGTTTGTGGAACCCTTGAAGCTAATGTCAGACTGACATGACCGAGTGCAAACAGAGAATATTAACCCGCGTTGGAGTCATTTAAAGAGCTTTGTCTAATAGATTTCCTGTTTATGTATGCCTCTTTTAAAAAAATCTGACATTTCTGTGCTTGGATAAAGATTTAGTGCACAACATGGTCATTTTGCTCATTTCGGAATAATCAATATTTTTCCACTAAGGCAGTTATTTCTCGTCGAATCCTAGTTGAGCAATTCACATTTTTCCTTCACTCAACTGTTTGTCATAATATATTAAATGTATTTTTGTTAAAACTGCAAATTTACAAGGTTCATACTGTGTCCATCACTGCAAGCATTATTTCGGTTGCCTCGTATTCATAATAAAAACATAAAACATGCATGTCTGGTAAAACAATGCTTAACACTTTCTTGATGTGTTTTCTCTTTATTACATCCCAAATATATTGTGGACAATCATTGCAAAAAATATTATGATGAGCATCTAAATTATAATGTTTAGTGATTGTGGCTCCAACCCCTCCTCTCCTCTATAACTTAAAACACTTACTGTAAACGTGCACAGAGATATGAGAAGATCCTAAAATACACCGATAGATACTCCTGCAGATCCGCGCTTAATTTATGCCGGTATTTACTGGTGCTCAGCGCCTGCACATATTTCTAAACACTGAGGGGCATACTCACGAGGAAGTGGCGGTGAGAGACGTTAGCCTCCTTGGCTTATCACCTCTCACCTCCACTTAGGAATCACCAGCTGCACCCTATTCTCAAGAATGTGGTGGAGCCTGGCGTTCCCCCTGGGACGGCGCTAAGTCTCACGACTTAACGCCAAAGCAGGCACCCATACACCAGAGTGCAAGGTTGTCTGCGAGCAGGGAGGTTTGTTTATGTACAAGGAGGTGTCCCTTCCTGCACATAAATAAACCTAAAATGCTGTTTAGTAACTTACATGCGTGCTGCTTCATGCAGCACACATTTAAGTTACAAAACAGCATTTTTTAAAAGGTTTGTTTATGTACAGGAAGGGACACCTTCCTGTACATAAACAACCCATGGCATTTTGCTAAAATAGTAAAAATGAGGAGAAATTAAGCATTTCTCTTCGTTTCACCACCTTAAAAATAGGATTTTTCTGGTCTTAAGTTCGGCGCTGTCACCTATTATCGCCACCCTTGATAATAGGTGGCAGCGTCAAATTCAATGGGTGTTGCGGCGGTATGCCCACCGCAACACCGACTGCATGGCCTATTTCATGCTAAGTTTAGCGTGAAAGGGCCCTATTCTCAAGGCAGCGCTAAGCCACTTATCATGGCTTCAAGCCACGTTAAATGGGTTAACGCGGCCTTGAGAATAGGGTGCTGGCCCTATCGCCACTGTAACATCAAAAAAAGTGACGTTCCCGTGGCGATAGGGGCTTGACAATATGCCCCTGAGAGTTTTCCACATTGTGGCGCTATGTTTCTATTTTGTAATTGAGGACATCATTGAAGACGTTAACTGTTTAATATATGCTTAAAATTCCTGGCCAAGTATCAGAGATGTTTGAGTGCAATTGTTAGTAGGCTATACTGGCAGTAAGCATCAGTGGCAGGAGCTGAGAGTGGTGTCAGCTGAAGCAGATTTCAATGAAATACCTTTAGCTATGGCCCTTTTTTTCACAAATGAAGGGCCCTATTTATTAAAAAGTAACTCAGCTCAGCTCAGCAAGTCATCTTGCTGCACTGCACTGTGTTACAGGGAAAGTGCAGGAATGCACCATATTTAACATAGTAGGGCACATTCCTGCCTATTCTCCAGCATTGGCACACAATGGGCAACCTAGCGCCAACACAAGCACCCTTGCGCTTTGGTGCAAGGGTGCCTACGCTGCATGCAGGATTCCTTTTGTGCATAAAGGAGCACCTTCCTACACACAAAAGAATCCCCTGAGGCATACTCCTCTTTCTATGTGTGATGCAGAATGGAAGTAATCAGGAGGTAACGAAGAGAAATAAAGATATTTCTCCTTGTTACTCCTCCCCCAGAAAGGTGTAGCATTTTATATCATTGCCAGGTCTACCAGTGATGGTAAATCTGTGAATGTGTAAAAAAATCCATGGGAGTTGCATGGGAACACCCAAGTAAGGCCCATGATTGACACAGCGATTTGTAGTGTGTTGCATTACTTCTGATTGATCAAGCCTCTCAGGGCCTCGAAAACTGGCCTTGCCCGTCTTGATAAATCGCATTTTAGGGTTTGCGTTGCACATGCATCACATTGTGTGGTGCAAACAGATGCAAACCCTTGATAAATATGCCAGTTTTTTGTTATAGACTGTCATTTTGCACTGATTTAGGTTTGATCTGGGCGAGACAATAATAAAGATAGGGTCTCTCACAGGTCAATTTTAATTCACTATCATCTCTCTTTTTGTGCACTGCATTTTTTTCCCCAAAAAACTTTAAAACCTATTTGCTCTCATCTATGAGCTCCGGCAGTGACCCTTATTAAACATCCTCAGGCTCCCCATCCCTATGAAGAGATTGCAGCCCTTAGTGTCACGAACGTGACATCAATGAGGAGACCCAGAAGATGAAGCATGTTGGCCATGGGTGAGTGATGGGAATCCGTCTATTTGAATACTATTTTTGAGTATAGTAGTTTCCATTAAGAAAGTTGGCGCCCACATATGGTTAGGTTTTTTCAGGGTAGTATAGCGTCCAGAGTTGTAGTTTTAGACCCCTGGATATATTTTTGTGTATTGATGTTCTTGTAGGGCTAGTTATTCAGGCTATGTCTCTAAACATTGCCTCAGACCCCCTTTCAAAATGTGTTTGTATTGTGGTTGGATCGCACTGACCTCATGATTTACTGAAAAGTTAAAAATATATTTTCTCTTTGGAGATCCTCATGTATCCAATGTCACCATATACCTTCAATTGCCACACGTACACACACATACATCCATCAATCAATGCTATACTCGGAATGTGAGAGCACTAGTACAAAATGTAAAGAAATATTCATAATTTGTCAAAAACATGAAATACAATTGTTACATTAGAAAATCCCTAAGGATATAACAAAATATATCACAGAAATTCACAATAAACACATAACATTCCTGGAAAGAAAAAAAAACAGAAAAAGACAATAGCATTTGTCATCTGACCATTAATTTGAATAATATAAACAGCAACCAAATTCTCTGTGTAATTGCTGATTTTAAAATCAAATTTAACAAGCAAATAGCGTTGACGAGTTTCAGTGGTCGTTTCACAATTTTGACCATCTTCTTCAGAACAAAAGCTTTCTTTAATCCTTTCCAATCTTTACATTCATAATATAATAGAAACAACAATAGGTATACACATATAAAGAAAAAAGGATACCATTACAATTAATAAATACATTCACTTACACAGAGATTTTATGATTCTAATGCATCCTTTAAAAAAAGTTCTAAATATTTCCCACTTTTTTTTGTTTGTATCTTTTCAAAATTGATGTATAAGTGCTAACATATCCCTACTTATAAATGTTGGTAAAAAATCCACAATAACCCACTCAAAATAGACTATACATACATAAATATGGAAAAAACAACCATGTCTTCATACCCACAGCTTTCACCTATACGTACCGCATACATACATATCATACTCTTACTCATCAACAGGCAAAAAAAGGAACTAACTTCTATCACCTTAGTCAACCTCGTTTCAGTTCTCACTAGAACACTTACAGGCATTAAAACACTCAGTGGCATGTTCCTGCTCGATCAGGTGGGAAACATCATTTACAACACAGGGATTACAACGTGATGCCATTACATTGCGTTTTTTACAACGCAAGTCGTTACAACAACTTGCGCTGGGTGGCGCTCTAGGACAAGGAATAGTACATTTTACTATCCAACACCTTCCCTACTGGATGGAGACTGGAAGAGGAATAGTAAATTATACTACTCCTAAGTCCTGTGCCCTCCAACGCAAGTCGTTGTAACGACTTGCGTTGTAAAAACTGTGATGTAATGTACCGCTATGTAAATGTATGCGTTGTAACGTCATACATCCCTATCAGGTAAGTGATGCATGAATATGCTTCCGTATTGATACTGAAAAAGTAATTCATGAATACAGTAAATGTGAGTCAGGACACAATTGTGGTAGACTATTTGGCAATATTAGCCACAACTAGATTATACCCTTAATCAAAATATTTTATTACCTGTGGGTGTTTTTAATCACATGTAATGTTCAATATTCCGTGTATATATGCATATGTCTCATCCTGTTGGTGGAAAAGACTTGCTTTTATTTATAGGAGACTTCCCCTTCTTATTCATAAAATGCTTGTAAATCTAATTAAGTCTCTCACCTTTTCTTGTGATCTAATTGTTTTAACAATTCAGGGATCAGTAAAAACCGTAAGCTCCCTCCGGAACTGCAGACAAACCACTTATTGTTTGAAAATAGGGAATACAATACCCTGGAGAATATCTCAGGCCTAAGGGGCAAGTCCACCTTTCCACCTGCAATTACTCAGGTTTGTAAGACGGTTGATACGTTTGAACGGGTGGTTGACACCAAAATCGGGATAATTATTAGAGAGGCACATCCAGACTTTAATAACATGTCCAAAAAACATAGAGTAGCGATGCGAACACTAAAAGATGATTTAAGTCTTACAATTAAGCCTGCTGATAAAGGTGGGGACGTAATGGTCTTTGACATTGAAGATTATGACAGCAGAATGCAGTCTCTCCTCAGTGTGACCGACCATTACGTTAAAGTGTCGAACTCCATGATGGAAGTTCTAAAACAACAAGTAGCCAAGGTCCTTAAAAAAGACAGTGATAGCTATTTGATATGCGAGGCAGAATTCAATATTTTATGCAATGACAATGCCATCATACCAGCTATATATGGGCTCCCAAAAATCCACAAAGATGAAAGGAATCCACCTATGAGACCCATTTTAAGTTTTATTGGTTCTCTGTTAGAGCCATTCAGCAAGTATGCAGATACGTTTCTAAAACCGTGAGTGCTGAAACAGAGATCATATGTACGAGACTCTGCCCACATTATTTCTAAGGTCGAGGGCACCACATTTGATACACAGAAACAGATGTTAGTGACCCTCGACATAGAAGCACTTTATATGAACATCCCACAGAATGATAGCATTAAGGTGATACATGATGTTCTGACTTAAAATGATTTAAGAGGCATTAATAAAGAGTTTATTTTAGAATGTATCACTCTGGTGCTGAAGAACAATCTGTTCTTATTTAAGGTTGATATGTACCTCCAACGCAAGGGAACCAGCATAGGAGCAACCTGTGCTCCCAGCTTGGCGTGCCTTTATGTAGGCAACTTTGAGGACAGACATATCTTCAATGAGGCAGCGCCTTTCTTTGAGAACGTCATCGAATGGCGCCGCTTCATAAACAATATTTCTTTTATTTTGGGAAAGTGACAAAGCCACCATTTTACAATGCCTCGAATGGTTGAATTTAGACGATCCTAATTTAAAGTTTACTGCTGAGTTTAATAACAGTGCTGCTATCACCATCAAAAACATAAATGGAGTATTAGAAGTAGAGTTATTCACAAAGCCCACAGATAAGAACACACTCCTACACTATAGGAGTTATCACCCATGAGCCCAAAGAGATAATAATCCCTTTGGTCAGTTCCTGTGATTAAGGAGGAATTGTACACCACTGGAAGATTTTAACAAGCACTCTGAGTTGCTGAAAGGCAAACTCCTTGATAGTGCCTAGAAGACTGATTAGGCATGCATTTAAAAGTAGTCATTTTTATAACAGAGATAGCATACTCACTCAGAACTCTATCAGCAGTAATAATAAAAGAGAGGCGACAGCAAACAATAGGATTGTATTTGTCAGTCAGTTCTCTAACATTAGTAATCAACTTAAAAGTGTAGTGAACTCGATTTGTAGTATCCTAAATGAAGGGAATGAAGTCAAACTACCAAAACCACTCTTTGCCTTTAAACCCAATGAAAATATACGGAAGAGGTTGGTTGCCACATATAGAGAAACCCTGCCTCCCACACAGAGTACTCTCCATATGAGCAGGGCCCTCGTTAATAATAAATGTGGCTTTTGGTCGGTTTGTGACCATTCCATGGTCATCAAGACTTTGAAATATAATGGTTATACTATGACATCTAAAAGCCTTAATTAATGCAGAAGCTATAACTTAGTATAATTGCTGCACTGCCAATGTGGTTTAGCGTATGTGGGCGAGACAGGAAGGGGCTCAGATTGAGGATGCTCAAACACAGATGCACAAAATGCACCCTTAGTGGACCACTTCAACTTATGTAAACATAAACACTGGCTTTGAATGGTTCATTATTGAAAAAATTATAATTACTAAAAGGGGTGGCAATGTCGAAGTCAAAAGAAAGAACAGGGAGCAATTGTACATTTCCATATTCGACACGATCCAAAATGGGTTTAATACCAGAGAGGACTGGATGAAATTAGTGAGGTGATATCAAGTATAGGAAGATGTAATAGGAGCTGCAAACTTAGGAAAAACTGTAATTGGACACAAGATTTGGTACCAAAATAGATAAGAAGAGAATTGTTTGATTATCTAGTTTATTCAAATATGACAAGTTATCCATTTAGATAAATAAATATATAATATTATTAAGGTTTAGCTCAGTTAATAATAACTCGATTTTAGGTTATCAATTAGGTAACTAATAGATCCAGAGGCCCCAACTATATAAAAAATTGGGGCTCATTGACATAACAATGATCCTCTGAGATTCAAAAGGTAAGAAGAGCCCCTGATAGTTTAGATTATAACAACAGGAAGCGGCATAGGAGGTGTTATTTGTCACCTACGTCTTTGCCAGTTTTCCTGCCATGAATAAATGTATATATATATACATTTATAAAATAAACCCTTTTCTTTTATCTCTAGCTACAGCAACGTGTTCCTGTCATCCAGCGAGTTGACAGAAACTATCTATTGTTATTTTAAATATAGGTGAAATTAATGGTGGCGTGTATTACTCAGCACTTCCGTATCTATTAGGCTTTGAGTTAGGACTGCCAGTGTGTTTTGCCGACCATAATGAGGGTCAATAAATCCTTTACTTTTAATTAATTTGTAGGCAAGATGTTTATCAGGATACACTATTTTGCATACCTGTGTGTACCAGGTTTCGAGCTCTCACGGCTAATGCGTGATGTGTATATTAAAACGGCTTTATGAAATAGGGCCGAGCGGTGGCAACAACATACTTTGGATGGCGCCCCATTATGTGTGTGTGGTTTAAATTACAGCTAGACACAGAAACAGTGCAGGACCATTATATATCCATGGTCAAAAATCTAGCTATATGGGGAGCCTTACTGACAAATCGAGCGATTGAAAATAAAGTTACAAGGGGGGTTTGAAATCGCTAGAGAAATTTATCATCAAATGTTGCTTTTTTGGTTTGTCTGCAGTTCCGGAGGGAGGTTACGTTTTTTATCAAACCCCGAATCATTAAAACAATTAGATCACGATTAGATCAAGAAAAGGTGAGAGACTTAATTAGATTTACAAGTATATTTACAAGTATATTTACAAGTATATTATGAATAAGAATGGGTAATCTTCTATAATTAAAAGCAAGTCTTTTCCACCAACAGGATGAGATATATGCACCAATACACAGAATATTGAACATTCCATGTGATTAAAAAGAACCACAGGTAATACAATATTATGATTAAGGATATAATCTAGTTGTGGATAATATTGCCAAATAGAGTCTACCACAATTGTGTCCTGACTCACATTTTTTGTATTCACGTACTACTTTTTCAGTATCTTCTTCGATAACTTTATTTCGCCCACAAGGGCCATAAAAGTACAGGTTAAAATACATACAATAATACATTGCAATGCATTATTAAATGACACAGAGGAAATCACTATGAAACATATTCATATATATACACACCTATTTACAAAAATAAAACCAGCGTGACTAAAAATAGTATTAAATCATTCAAGTAGTTATCAGAAGAATACATTTAAATATGTGGAGTCCCTAGATCACAGTTTATTTCATTACAAAAGTTCTACGTTTTATCCTCATTCCATTTTTAAAAAATGGGAGACGGAAAAGACAATAGGGGGGTGAGTATCATATTTTAGTACTCTGAGGGCATTTTCACAGTCTCTATAACCCAGGTTCCTAAAAATAAGTTTCACCCAGTGGTTACGTACCAACTGGTATTCCGGACAAAAGAAAAAAACGTGAATTTCGTTTTCCAGAGGGTGTCTACATGCGGGGCACTCAGTGTTTTTGTTCAGATCCCATTTGCCGGTAAATGACCTCAGTGGCAGACTTCCCATTCTAATTTGCATATACAACTTCTTTGCTGATGCTGGGTAAATCTGATCAAGAAATTCCTCCTTCTTGTACTCTACTTTTATGTGGAGGAACTGGGTTGTCAGTCTACCAACTGATGAACTAGCATGAAGGGTCATTAGGTTGTAATGCATATGCTGATGTACCAGGTCTGCCCTAGAGAGGGCCGGGCAAGATACCTCTGGCAATCCCCATAGTTCCGGTGGGCCAATCCTGTCGCAAAGGTCCTTAATGTGGGTTAACCATGACATTTTCTTAGATTTGATTTCAACCCACACCTCCTTGAACTCATTTCGATAAGGGGCAAACTCAGGGACAGACCAGAGTCTTCTCCAATAGATAAGTGGTCTTAATGCCACCTCCTCCTCCACGGGGAGTAACCCTAGGTCGAACCTTAGGGGCACCAACGGGGTACTGGCTGGCAAACCTAGCAAATTACTCATGAATAGGTGTTCGACCCTAGTTATACTTGTGGGCCTATAGTGTCCCCATAATTCCGCACCGTATATAGAAGCTGCTCTAAGCTGCTCTTGATTGAGCCTTGTAGATTTCTACAACTTGAGCAGCGGGCTTGAAGACCAGAGATCTGTGCATTTTTGATAGTCCGCCCGCAGTTTGCGTCAGTTTTAGAGCAGATTTAGATACTTGAGCATCCCACCCCATATGTTCCTCGAGAATAATGCGTAGATATTCAAAGGTTTTTACTCTCTCGAGGGGTATGCTGTTCAAAAATGGATTTGGGCGCGTCTGCCTTGGAGGATTAAAAATCATAAGTTTTGTTTTAGCTACATTAATCTCCAGGCCACTTAGCGCACAGAAGTCTGCAAAGCCATCCAAAATACGTTGGATACCCATAGATGTACGGGACAACAATAAGGTATCGTCCGCGAACATTAATGCGGGTACCCTACCTGAAGCTAATCTCGGGGCATCGGTGTTCTTTATACCTGTTAGATGCTTTATAAGTCCATTGATATAGAGACAAAAAAGAGTGGGAGCGAGCACACATCCCTGTCGCACCCCCCTTTGTACTGGGAATCGTGCTGACAGTTCTCCATATTTCCCACATCTCACCTGGGCAAAATTTCCTGTGTGGAGCTATTAGACCTGACACCCTTGGCGTGGTTTTCCTCCATCTTTTTGCCTCTGCCTCCTGTATTTTTGATGCTGTGCTGGATTTCGTTTTTGCTGGGTTAGATGCTTTGGACACTCTGCCACTGCTGATCAGTGCCAGAGTGTAAGTGCTCCCTATGTAAATTGTCATATTGATTGGGTATACCTGATTGGCATATTTGTATCACCAGGAAGTCCCTAGTAAAGTGCACTGTGTGTGCCAGGGCTGGTGATGACAGATGCTACTAGTGGGCCTGCAGCCCAGATTGCGCCACCCACATGAGTAGCCCTAAAATGGTGTCTCAGGCCTGCCAGCGCAGTGCCTGTGTGCAGTCAGTGGACTGCCATGTCCGCCTGGCCAGTGTCCCCACTGGCTGGGCCTAACCCTTCCCTGTCTGTGCACATCAGTCACCCCTATAGAAGGCTCAAGGTACCCCCCTGGGCAGGGTGCAGTGTATGGGTAAGGTAGAGCATGCACTAGTGCAGGTCACATGCTCTGGTCGTGAGCGGCAGCCATTTTGTGTGCTCACTGCTGCAAGGTTATCTTGCTCCATAGACTAACATGGGGGAGGCTGGTCCCAATGGATACCAGCCTATCTTCCCATAGGAACAAGATGGGACATAAGTTATTGATATCCCTGAACTCAGAATTTAATAACACATCTTTTAGTAAAGGTTGTTTTTAAATTCTGTGTTTGAGAATAGTACTTTTAGAAAGTGGCTGTTCTCTTGTCTAACCTTTCCGTGTGCCTGGGCCTGCTTGTGGATTGACTGTCTGGTTTGAGGGTGACAGGGGCTGCAGAGCCCCCACAAGGTTGTCTGAGTCAGCCCGTGGATGAAAGGCTGCATCTGCTGCCAGGGAAGTGGGAGGAGATAGCACCTGGGAGTGAATAGGGCTGTGCCTGCCTGACCACAATGCTGGCTCCACCTCCCGCGGGGCGACTGTTACCTCTGTCCCTGATACTGAAAGAAATAAGGAAGCCAGGAAAGCCCCAGTGCTCCAGCAACACCCAGAACTGGTTTAGACCGGGCTCAGGGCCCACTTGCACAAAGACTTCAAAGGACTTCAAAGACTTTTAGGGGTATAAGAGAAGGACCCCTGACAACAGAACATTAGATTCTACAATCAAGAGGAACCTCTGCTGGAAGAAGGACTGCTGAAGAACTAAAGGAAGATTGCCTTGCTGTGTGGTCTAAGGGCTGACCTGTTCTGCTGACCAACTGAAGCTGAGGAGAAGAGGGACTTTGCTGTGTGCTGTGCCCCTAATTGCTTGAACTAAAAAGACTTTGATGTGTGCTGTGTCTTCAACTTGAATCTCCAAGGGCCTGAGAAGAGCTGGCCTCCTGTTTTGCAACCCAGGGACAGAAAGGTTGCCAAGGCTACAAAACTCTGCTGTGTCCCCTGAAGCTGCTGTGGGCTGAAGAGATCGTGAGCTGCTGTGTGCCGTGAAGATCGTGGGCTGCTAGACAGAGCACTGCTGTTTGCCCCGTGTATCGCGCTGGCTGCTCTCTGACCTGATAGAGAGTGCTGCGCTGACCACTGCCTGCCGTGTGCAATCAATCAGTGACACTTGTAGAGCGCGCTACATAACATACCCGTAGGGTCTCAAGGCGCAGGGGGGGGGGGGGGGGGGGGTGCCGCTACTGCTCGAACAGCCAGGTCTTCAGCTTCTTCCTGAAGGAGAGGTGGTCTTGGGTCAGGCGCAGGTCGGGAGGGAGGGAGTTCCAGGTCTTGGCGGCCAGGTAGGAGAAGGACCTTCCTCCTGTAGTCGCTCTTCGGATGCGGGGGACGGCGGCGAGGGCGTGGTTGGCTGATCGGAGGTGGCGTTTGGGAGCATAGAAGTTGACTCGGCTGTTGAGGTAACTCGGGCCTCGGTCGTGTAGGGCTTTGTGTGCGTGGGTGAGGAGGCGGAAGGTGATTCTTTTGTTGACGGGGAGCCAGTGAAGGTCTCTCAGATGTCCGGAGATGTGGCTGGTTCGTGGGATGTCGAGGATGAGTCTGGCTGAGGCGTTCTGGATCTGCTGGAGTCTCTTCTGGAGCTTGGCGGTGGTACCGGCGTATAGGGCGTTGCTGTAGTCCAGACGGCTGGTGACGAGGGCCTGGGTGACGGTCTTCCTGGTCTCGGTGGGGATCCACCAGAAGATCTTCCGTAGCATGCGTAGGATGTTGAAGCACGCCGAGGAGACGTTGTTAACTTGCCTGGTCATGGAGAGGGAGGAGTCCAGGATGAAGCCCAGGTTGCGTGCATGGTCTGTCGGTTTGGGTGCGGTTCCCAGGGCGGGAGGCCACCAGGAGTCGTCCCAGGCGGAGGGTGAGGAGCCCAGGATGAGGATCTCCGTCTTGTCCGAGTTCAGTTTCAGGCGGCTGATCGTCATCCACTCGGCTACCTCTTTCATCCCTTCGTGCAGGTTGGCTCTGGCGGCGGCGGGGTCGTTGGTCAGGGAGAGGATCAGCTGGGTGTCGTCGGCGTAGGAGATTATGCTGAGGTTGTGTTTGCGTACGATGGCCGCGAGGGGGCTCATGTAGACGTTGAAGAGGGTGGGGCTCAGAGATGATCCTTGGGGGACGCCGCAGATGACTTCGGAGGCCTCTGACTTGTACGGTGGTAGGCGGACTCTCTGTGTTCTTCCGTCGAGGAAGGAGATGATCCATTCCAGAGCCTTCTCCTGAATTCCGACGTTGCTGAGGCGCTGCACTAGGGTGCGGTGGCAGACAGTGTCGAATGCCGCGGAGAGGTCCAGGAGGATGAGGGCCGCTGTTTCTCCATTGTCCATCAGGGCTCGGATGTCATCGGTGGCGGCGATGAGGGCGGTCTCGGTGCTGTGGTTGGCTCGGAAGCCGGACTGTGAGGGGTCGAGGGATCCGTTCGTCTCGAGGAAGGCGGCCATCTGCTTGTTGACGGTCTTCTCGATGACTTTGGCTGGAAACGGGAGAAGCGAGATGGGGCGGTAATTCTTGAGGTCGGTGGGGTCCGCTGTTGGTTTCTTGAGTAGAGCGCTGAGTTCGGCGTGTTTCCAGCTCTCCGGGAAGATGGTGGTGTCGAAGGATGTGTTGATGATGTCTCGCAGGTGGGGTGCGATGACAGCGTCGGCCTTGTTGAAGACATGGTGAGGGCAGGGGTCGGTCGGTGATCCGGAGTGGATGGAGTTCATTGTGCGGATGGTGTCTTCGGTGCTGATCGGGGTCCAGGCGTGGAGGATGGTGGTGGGGGGTGGTTGTTCGGTCATGGTGTGCGTTGGTTGGTTGTTGAAGCTGCTGTGTATGTCCGTGATCTTGTTGTGGAAGTATGAAGCGAGGGAGTTGCAGAGGTCTTGCGATGGGGTGACGTCGTTGTTTCCTGCGCTGGGGTTGGAAAGCTCTTTCACGATGTTGAAGAGTTCCTTGCAGTTGTGTGCGTTGTTGTCCAACCGGTCCTTAAATGCTGTTTTCTTGGCGGCGCGGATCAGCTGGTGGTGTTTCCGGGTGGCAAGTTTGTAGGAGGTCCTGTTGTCCGGTGTCGGTTCCCTTTTCCAGACTTTCTCGAGGGCTCGGCAGTTCTTCTTGGAGCTCTTGAGTTCGTTGGTGAACCATGGAGCCTTCTTGCTGCCGGGTCTGCTAGGCGGGGTCCTCAGAGGGGCGAGTTCGTCCGCGCAGTTGCTGATCCACTCCGTGAGGTTGTCGGCGGCCTGGCTGGGGTTCGCTGAGCTGGCAGGAGGGTGCTGGATCAGGGAGGTGGCGAGCTGGTCTGCTGTGATCTTGTTCCAGCTTCTGCGGGCGGCCTGTTGCTGGTGTTGGTGGGTCGTCGTTCTCTTGAAGGTGAAGTGGACGCAACTGTGGTCCGTCCATTGAAGCTCTGTGGCGTGGCTGAACTCGATGTCTGTGCTGGAAGAGAAGACAGCGTCGAGGGTGTGTCCGGCGAGGTGGGTGGGGGTGGACACCAGTTGCTTGAGTCCAAGGTTGGCGAGGTTGTCGAGCAGGGTGGTGGTGTTGCGGTCGTTGTTGTTTTCCAGATGGAAGTTGAGGTCTCCCAGGAGGATGTAGTCAGCGGAGGGGAGGGCATGCGGGCTGACGAAGTCGGCGATGTCCTCGCTGAATTGTGTGCGTGGTCCAGGGGGTCGGTAGATCAGTGTGCCTCTGAGGGTGGTGTTCGGGTTGGTGTGGATCTGGAAATGCAGGTGTTCGGCGCTGGTCAGGGTGTTGTCGGTGCTGGTCGTGAGACGGATGGTGTTCCTGTGGATGATGACGATGCCTCCTCCCATCTGGTTGGCGTTTCGGTCCCTCTGGACGATCTTGTAGCCCTCTGGGTAGGCGATGGCGATGTCGGGAGCTGAAGAGGCGTTCATCCAGGTCTCCGTGAGGAAGGCAACGTCAGGGGCTGTGGTGTCTAGGAGGTTCCAGAGTTCGATGGCGTGTCTGTGGACGGAGCGGGTGTTGATCAGGATGCACTTGAGGTGGGTGCTGCTGGAGTTCGACTTGGCGGGTGTTGGTGCGAGGCAGGTCCGGGTGCAGGAGAACTTGCAGGCGTGGCAGCTGAAGGGTCCCTGGGTGCGTCGTGGTGTGGCTTGGTGGCACTCTGGGCGTCGGCCGGTGTTGAGTGCGCTGAGGGTGGCGGCTGAGTACGTCCTGCGGGTCGGTCGGGGTCTTCGGGGACCAGGGGTCCTGGCGCTGGTCGCGATCCGGTCGCGGACGGGCGCAGACGGGCTTACCTTTTGCGCGCCTTCGGCGCACAATCGGCGCGCCCGCTGCGCGTCAACGCTGCACGTTCGCACGGTCGCCATTTAAGGCGAAGTGCGCGGGTGGGCGGAGCAGCTGGGAGGCGGGAGCGGGGAGGGTACAGAATAGAAAAAGGGCGGGGAAAAGCGGCGTTGGCGGGAAGGGAGGGCGGAGGGCGGCGGGCAACAAGGAAGGAAAGGCAAAACACGGGGAAAAAGAGATTAAAACAAAACAGGCACAAGTATTCGCAAAAACAAGGGAGAAATCAGAGTGCAAAGATCGACGTGTTCATCTACACGTATTTGGTGGTGACCGAAGGGTTGTGGGCCTCCCCAGTGCGGGGCGCATTGAATCAACCTGTGCGCAGTTTCACCACCGCGGCCCGGGGTCAGGAAATACCCTACGAAGTGCCCCGGACCTTGCCGGTACCGACGCCGTGAAGATCGAGCCCGCTGCTCTCTCATTGGAGGAGAGAGCCGAGCCCCCTTACTAACGCCGCGACGGGATTGGCCCGTGCGCCGTAGCGTCATCGCCGAGGCCGTGTTGTGGTTGGTTGCCAAGGACGCATCATTGCGAGCCTGCCCCGGGAGCAGCACTGCCATTGGCTGACTCCCGGGTGAGTGTGGAGGCTTGCCAAGAACGCCGCGACCGGATTGGCCCACGGCATCATCCTCGTCGAGAGCCGTGACCAGCGAGGGACCCAGCATCGAGTCCTCTCCGGGACCCGATCTCGCCGATGGAGCAGCGTGTGAGTTCACAGCCCCTGGCCTGTTGTCCCTGTAATAGAGTGTTGCTCAATCTCACCGCCACTTGTTGGATTGCCGAGAGCGGGCGGGTGAGCAGCCGGGACCGGCCGGGGCTGACATCGGAGGCTACTGACATCGAGGCTTCTAGGGTGAGCGCGTCAGTACAAGGAGCGGGGTATTAACCCGCAAGTGTCAGCGAAGTTGCTGGCACATCCATCGGTGAGGCGCTCGCATTGTTGGGGCTCAGTAGTTTGAAGAGCCAGTGTATTAAGGTATTTACCTGCTGGCGTTGCTGGGACCATTCATTTAAAGAGATACTTTTGAAATAAGTCAGTATTACTAATTTTATACTGATTTAAGAGCCTTGAGACTGATTTTTATATAAGAACTTCCTAAAAACAAGTACAACCATCAAGATTAAGTACAACCTGGTATTACAGAAGCAACCATTGTGTATTGTTGATTTTTAATTGCTGCAACTAGATAAAGTTATATTTTTATAAATATACTTACCCGTGTGGTCTCAGTTTGTGGTGGATTGGGGATCATTGTTGGTGTCAAGTGCATTTATTATACACATTGCCTTGGGGATAAGCCTGTCTGCTCGCACCAAGCTACCTAGAGGGGGAGCAGGGATTATCTACTGTGTGTATTCCTTCACCCTGACGAGAAGCAAGGGTCCCTACTTGGTCTAAGGTACTTACCTCTGCCAATTAGAGACCCCCAGATCTAACATTGGTGGCAGCGGTGGGATTCTGAACTAATATTTGCCCTTGACCTGCAGTGATTTCTTGTACATCACTAGTCTAGTCTAGCAGTAAAGATTGCACAAGATTTTTCTTTTTGGTGAAACCTATTTTTTAAAGTCTAGGAAGCATCATGTCTCAGAGAGCAGTAAGCGGAGGAGTAGAATTAGAATTTGGAATTCAGGAGTTGCTCATCTTTAAAAAGGAGCAGCTGAAGCAATTCTGCAAACAGCTTGGATGCCCAGTGAAGGGCAGCGCAAACAAGGAAGAGCTACAGAAAGCTCTAAGGGCCTGGTGGGAGGCCAAACATGTTCCAGAACTGTAACTGGAGAGGGAGGCACACAGGAGAATGCTTTTGTATCCAGTAATTTGCCAGTGAATAGGCCAGCTTCTAGGGTTGGCAGCAACCATTCCAGTAGGGGTCTTTCTCCAGAGGAGCTGGTGGAGGAAAATCAGAGGGCTAGGGCCCATGAGATTGAGCTTTTTAAACTCAAGACCCAAGCAGAAGAGAGGAAGGTTCGCCTTGACAATGAGGAGAAGGCGGAGGAGAGAAGAAATGCTCTCGCTTTGGAGGAGAAGAATCCCCAGTTGGCTCATGAATTGAGTCTGAGGGAGCTGGACCTTAAAGCTAAGCAAGGGGAGTCCAGTTCTAATGGTGGCAGCGTACAGCCAGTGCAGGCGGGTAAGGTATACATACCCAAAGATTTGGTGCAGAATTATCAGAGAGGCGAGGATATCTATGCATGGTTTAGATCCTATGAGCTTGCCTTAAAGATGAATGAAGTGCCTGAGAAGAGTTGGGGGCAGGATTGTGGAAGCATTTTGAGGCCTCTGGGAGGGATGTCTTGGCACCCTTAGAAGCAGTGGGTACCTTAACCTATCCCACTATGAAGGAGGCTTTATGCCTCAGGTATGGGCTTACTCCAGAACAGTACCGCCAGAAGTTTAGGAACTTCAAGAAACTTGATTCTAGTACTTGGGTGGAGTGCGTGAGTATGTACACGCGTGCACTGGAAGGTTGGATAAAGGGCAGCAAAGTAACTGATTATGTGGGGTTGTGTCACTTGATTAGTTGGGAGCACTTGAGTAGTTTATGTGTTCCAGAGCTGTGCCAGCATCTTTTAGACAGCAAGTTAACTGATCCCAGTGAGCTTGCTAAGGAGGCGGACCGCTGGACTAGCACCAGGGTCCACAAGGGGGTGGTAAGTACCGCAGCCAAGGGTGAACAGGGTCCCCAGCAGAAGGGTGGGGAGGACAAGGGTAACAGTAAGGAGTATTCTAAAGGGCCCCAAACTAGTTCCAAGGAAAAGGAGTCCCAACCCCTCAAGCCTAAGAAGCCTTGGCCCCATAATGGCAGGCAGGACAACAGGTCCCCGCCTACTTGCTATGCATGTAGGGAGGTGGGGCACATTGCCCCCAAATGTCCCCACAAAACCTCAGCGCTCACTGGTGCTCCAACCCCAGGGTTAGCCAGTGTAGTTTTGGGAGGTGATATGGTTTCCAGCGGGGAGGAGGGGTTAGCAGTTATGACCCTTGTCTCTTTAGGAGACCAAGAGATGGTCCAGGAAACCTTGCTGCCCGCTAACACTAAAAAATATGGTCAGAAGGTAACCATCAATGGAAGAGAGATAGAGAATCTGAGATACACAGGGACCAGCGTGACATCTGTCAGGTGTCAGTGGGTGTCTGAAGAGCAGATCATTCCCAATGTACTCCGTCCTGTGGTGGCAGCTGACAGTTCAGTGTGCCTCTGCAAGTTGGCACATGTTCCCTTTGAGTGGGAGGGAGTCTCCGGTCTTTTGGATGTGGTTGTCAGTGATGCCTTGCCTGTAGATTGTCTCTTAGGTAACAACCTGGAGAGCTCCCCATGGAAAGATGTGGAGCACAGAACTCATTTGGAAATGTTGGGCTTGCCTGCGTGGATCTGTGTGACCACACGTGCAATGTCAGCCAGTAGGGGTGGATTAGCAGAACTGGAGCCTGGAACAATGGCCCAGGGACCTTCCAAGAGAGGAAGGGGTAGAGGGCGTGGGAAACCAGCCCCCACCCTTCCCACGGTCCAGGAGGAAGCAGAACCTGAGGGGGATGCCCTGGCACCTACAGGGGAGCAGGTGGCCGAACTGGGGGAATTGCCTGAGTTGTCCCAGTGGCAGCAAGATGGTGGTCCCTCCAGGGAGGAATTCTGCCAGGCTCAGAAGGAGTGCCCTTCTCTCATTGGTGTGTGGCAGCAGGCTGCAGACCAGGCAGCAGGCCTGGGGTCCAAGGAACATTTGATTTACTGGGAAGATGATTTACTTTATAGTGAGCCTAAGTTCGCTGAGCACGGTGCAGCCCGTGTGCTGGTGGTACCCGAGCGCTTCAGGAACTTCCTACTGGGTCTGGCTCATGACGTGCCTCTTGCAGGACATCTGGGGCAAGACAAGACCTATCACAGGCTTGTCACCCACTTTTACTGGCCCCAGATGAAGAAGCACGTCGCTGCCTTTTGTAAGTCTTGCCAAACTTGTCAGGCCAGTGGCAATAGCGGAGGGAAGTGCGTGGCACCCCTCATCCCTTTCCTGTGGTGAGCACCCCTTTTGAGCGGGTGGGCATTGACATCGTGGGGCCCCTGGACCCCAAGAGAGCCTTAGGCAACAGGTTTATCCTGGTCTTGGTGGACCATGCCACCCGGTACCCGGAAGCAGTCCCTCTCAGGACAGTCACAGCCCCCGTGGTGGGCCGTGCTTTAATGGGGATCTTTTCCCGTGTGGGGTTCCCCAGAGAAGTGGTCTCCGACCGGGGTACAAACTTCATCACTAGGTACATGAAGTCTCTGTGGGAGGAGTGTGGGGTGACATACAAGTTCACCACTCCTTACCATCCTCAAGGAAATGGGTTGGTTGAAAGATTCAACCGTACACTAAAAGGCATGATTATGGGCCTAGAAGAGCCCATGAGGCGGAAGTGGGAGGTCTTGTTACCATGCCTGTTGTTTGCCTACAGGGAGGTGCCTCAGAAATCCTTAGGGTTCAGTCCCTTTGAGTTACTGTATGGCCACCCTGTCAGAGGACCTCTCACTCTGGTGAAGGAGGGGTGGGAGAAATCCCGTGGGAAAAACCCCTCAGGATGTGTTCAGCTATGTGCTGGCCATTCGCAACCAGACCAAGCGCTTCAGGAAGCTCGCTCAAGAGAACCTGGAGGCTAGACAGGAGGAGATGAAAAGATGGTATGACCAGAACACTTCTCTGGTTGAGTTCCACCCTGGTCAGAAAGTGTGGGTGATGGCACCGGTGGAGCCTTGTGCGCTCTGTGACAAATGGACTGGGCCATATGAGGTGGTAGAGCGCAAGAGCGAGGTTACCTACTTGGTTAACATGAAGACTCCCAGGCAGCACCTGAGAGTGTTGCACGTGAACCGCCTCAGACCCCACTTTGAGAGGTCTGAAGTGACTATGCTCCTGCCTACAGATGCTGGAGGGGAGGAGGATAGTGATCCTCTCCCTGACCTCCTGGCAACCAAGGAGCAAGACGGGTCAGTGGATGGTGTGATACTCTCACCCACCCTGACCCCAGAACAGCAGAAGGACTGTCGCCAGGTCTTGGGCCAGTTCGCCCCCCTGTTTCCTGACCCCAGGTGTCACCAACTGGTGCGTCCACGATGTGGACACTGGAGATAGTCGGCCTGTGAAACAGAAGTTTTACAGGGTGGCTGACAAGGTCAGAGCTAGCATCAAGGAAGAAGTTTCCAAGATGTTAGCGCTAGGGGTAATTGAGCCCTCCAGCAGCCTCTGGGCTAGCCCAGTGGTCTTAGTGCCTAAGAAAGCTGCTACCCCGGTGGCCCCCCAGAACTCCGGTTCTGCGTGGACTACCGTGGGCTCAATGCGGTCACCAAGACTGACGCGCACCCCATCCCCAGAGCTGATGAGCTGGTGGATCGGTTGGGAGCTGCCCAGTACCTCAACACCTTTGATTTGACTTCAGGGTACTGGCAGATTACCTTAACTGAGGGGGCCAAGGAGAGGTCAGCATTTTCAACGCCAGAGGGGCACTTCCAGTTTCGTGTCATGCCCTTTAGGTTGAAAAATGCCCCTGCCACATTCCAGAGACTGGTCAACCAGGTATTGGCAGGGCTGGAGGAATTCAGCGCAGCATACCTGGATGACATTGCTGTGTTCAGCTCCACTTGGGAGGAGCACCTGCAACCCCTATGTGAAGTGTTGAAGGCTCTGCAGAAGGCAGGCCTCACTATCAAGGCCAGTAAGTGCCAGATAGGGCAGGGATCAGTGGTGTACTTGGGACACCAGGCGGGGAGCGGCCAGGTGGCGCCCCTACAGGCAAAGATTGATACCATTCTGGCTTGGGAACCTCCCAAGACTCAGACTGAGGTGAGAGCCTTTCTAGGTCTCACCGGGTATTACAGACGGTTTGTCAAAGGCTATGGCACCATTGTGGCCCCTTTGACAGAGCTGACATCTAGAAATCAGCCCAGGAAAGTGAATTGGACCGAGGCCTGTCAAACTGCTTTTGACGCCCTCAAAACTGCCATGTGCACAGCACCGGTGCTTAAGGCACCTGACTTTTCCAGTGAGTTCATTGTGCAAACTGACGCTTCAGAGCAAGGTGTGGGAGCAGTACTCTCACAAATTAACGATGAGGGCGGAGACCAACCAGTAGCTTTCATTAGTAGGAGGCTACTCTCCAGGGAACAGAGATGGAGTGCAATTGAAAGGGAAGCATTCGCTCTGGTCTGGGCTCTGAAGAAGCTGAGGCCCTACCCGTTTGGGACTCACTTCCGTGTTCAGACCGACCACAGGCCCCTCAGATGGTTAATGCAGATGAGTGGTGAGAATCCAAAACTGTTGAGGTGGTCCATTTCCCTACAGGGGATGGACTTTACGGTGGAGCACCGCCCTGGTACCGAACACGCCAATGCTGATGGTCTGTCCAGATTCATCCGCCTTAGTGATGAGGACTCCCAAGAGGTTGGGTAGTTCTCCCCACTTTCAGCTGGAGGGGACACGTGTTAGACCTGACACCCTTGGCGTGGTTTTCCCCCATCTTTTTGCCTCTGCCTCCTGTATTTTTGATGCTGTGCTGGATTTCGTTTTTGCTGGGTTAGATGCTTTGGACACTCTGCCACTGCTGATCAGTGCCAGAGTGTAAGTGCTCCCTATGTAAATTGTCATATTGATTGGGTATACCTGATTGGCATATTTGTATCACCAGGAAGTCCCTAGTAAAGTGCACTGTGTGTGCCAGGGCTGGTGATGAAAGATGCTACTAGTGGGCCTGCAGCGCAGATTGCGCCACCCACATGAGTAGCCCTAAAATGGTGTCTCAGGCCTGCCAGCGCAGTGCCTGTGTGCAGTCAGTGGACTGCCATGTCCGCCTGGCCAGTGTCCCCACTGGCTGGGCCTAACCCTTCCCTGTCTGTGCACATCAGTCACCCCTATAGAAAGCTCAAGGTACCCCCCTGGGCAGGGTGCAGTGTATGGGTAAGGTAGAGCATGTACTAGTGCAGGTCACATGCTCTGGTCGTGAGCGGCAGCCATTTTGTGTGCTCACTGCTGCAAGGTTATCTTGCTCCATAGACTAACATGGGGAGGCTGGTCCCAATGGATACCAGCCTATCTTCCCATAGGAACAAGATGGGACATAAGTGATTGATATCCCTGAACTCAGAATTTAATAACACATCTTTTAGTGAAGGTTGTTTTTAAATTCTGTGTTTGAGAATAGTACTTTTAGAAAGTGGTTGCTCTCTTGTCTAACCTTTCAGTGTGCCTGGGCCTGCTTGTGGATTGACTGTCTGGTTTGAGGGTGACAGGGGCTGCAGAGCCCCCAAGAGGTTGTATGAGTCAGCCCGTGGATGAAAGGCTGCATCTGCTGCCAGGGAAGTGGGAGGAGATAGCACCTGGGAGTGAATAGGGCTGTGCCTGCCTGACCACAATGCTGGCTCCACCTCCCGCTGGGTGACTGTCACCTCTGTCCCTGATACTGAAAGAAAGAAGGAAGCCAGGAAAGCCCCAGTGCTCCAGCAACACCCAGAACTGGTTTAGACCGGGCTCAGGGCCCACTTGCACAAAGACTTCAAAGGACTTCAAAGACTTTTAGGGGTATAAGAGAAGGACCCCTAACAACAGATAATTAGATTCTACAATCAAGAGGAACCTCTGCTGGAAGAAGGACTGCTGAAGAACTAAAGGAAGATTGCCTTGATGTGTGCTCTAAGGGCTGACCTGTTCTGCTGACCAACTGAAGCTGAGGAGAAGAGGGACTTTGCTGTGTGCTGTGCCCCTGCTTGCTTGAACTAAAAAAACTTTGCTGTGTGCTGTGTCTTCAACTTGAATCTCCAAGTGCCTGAGAAGAGCTGGCCTCCTGTTTTGCAACCCAGGGACAGAAAGGTTGCCAAGGACTACAAAACTCTGCTGTGTCCCCTGAAGCTGCTGTGGACTGAAGAGATCGTGAGCTGCTGTGTGCCGTGGAGATCGTGGGCTGCTAGACAGAGCACTGCTGTTTGCCCCGTGTATCGCCCTGGCTGCTCTCTGACCCGATCGAGAGTGCCGCGCTGACCACTGCCTGCCGTGTGCAAAGATCGACGTGTTCATCGACACGTATTTGGTGGTGACCGAAGGGTTGTGGGCCTCCCCTATGCAGGGCGCATTGAATCAACCTGTGCGCAGTTTCACCACCGTGGCCCGGGGTCAGGAAATACCCTACGAAGTGCCCCGGACCTTGCCGGTACCGACGCCGTGAAGATCGAGCCCGCTGCTCTCTCATTGGAGGAGAGAGCCGAGCCCCCTCACTAACGCCGCGACGGGATTGGCCCGTGCGCCGTAGCGTCATCGCCGAGGCCGTGTTGTGGTTGGTTGCCACGGACGCATCATCGCGGGCCTGCCCCGGGAGCCGCACTGCCATTGGCTGACTCCCGGGGGAGTGTGGGGGCTTGCCAAGAATGCCGCGACCGGATTGGCCCACGGCGTCATCCTCGCCGAGAGCCGTGACCAGCGAGGGACCCAGCATCGAGTCCTCTCCGGGACCCGATCTCGCCGAGGGAGCCGCGTGTGAGTTCACAGCCCCTGGCCGGTTGTCCCTGTAATAGAGTGTTGCTCAATCTCCCTGCCGCTCGTTGGATTGCCGAGAGTGGGCGGGAGAGCCGCTGGGACCAGCCGGGGCTGACATCGGAGGCTACTGACATCGAGGCTTCTAGGGTGAGCGCGTCAGTACAAGGAGCGGGGTATTAACCCGCTAGTGTCAGCGAAGGTGCTGGCACATCCATCAGTGAGGTGCTCGCATTGTTGGGGCTCAGTAGTTTGAAAAGCCAGTGTATTAAGTTATTTACCTGCTGGCATTGCTGAGACCATTCATTTAAAGAGATGCTTTTGAAATAAGTCAGTATTACTATTTTTATACTGATTTAAGAGACTTGAGACTGATTTTTATATAAGAACTTCCTAAAAACAAGTGCAACCATCAAGATTAAGTACAACCTGGTATCACAGAAGCAACCATTGTGTATTGTTGATTTTTAATTGCTGCAACTAGATAAAGTTATATTTTTATAAATATACTTACCCGTGTGGTCTCAGTTTGTGGTGGGTTGGGGATCATTGTTGGTGTCAAGTGCATTTATTATACACATTGCCTTGGGGATAAGCCTGTCTGCTCGCGCCAAGCTACCTAGAGGGGGAGCAGGGGTTATCTACTGTGTGTATTCCTTCACCCTGACTAGAAGCAAGAGTCCCTACATGGTCTAAGGTACTTACCTCTGCCAATTAGAGACCCCCAGATCTAACAGGAGCCTTATCAGGACCCCCAGGAGATGAGATGGAATACCAAGATCAAGGAGAACTCTCCACAATTTATCCCAAGGGATCAGATCGGATGCCGACCTCAGGTCTACAAAAATGAGGTAGAGGCTGCCACCCTCCACACTCACTGATTTCCAATAAAGGACCTGGAGTCAGAATATCTGGTCAATAGTTGATGTGCTTGTTCTAATACCAGCCTGTAGGGTACTCAATATCTCGTTTTCCTCTTCCCAGGTCTGAATTCTTTCCAGCATTATTCGTTCCAACACCTTCTGGGCTATGTCTATCAGGCTGATAGGCCTGTAGTTCGAGGGTTTCAAGGGACAGCCTTTCTTGTGGATGGGAACTATCTCTGCACCATGCCAGGTCTCTGGCGGGTCCATCCCCATTAAGATTGAATTAAACAGGACACAGAGATAGGGGGCCCATATTTTCGGTTCTGACCGAAATAGGTCCCCCGGGAGTTTGTCAAGCCTGGGCGCTTTGTTTGGAAGTAGCTTGGCGATAACAGATTCCACTTCAGTTGTCGATATCTCCTGTACCCCCCAGTCGATACTCATGGAGGAGGCACAGGGACGTGGAAGCTGTATTGTCATTACTCGGGCATGCATAAAGACTTCCAAAGTGATCTTCTCATACTGCTGGAGCTATATTAGAGGTTACTGCAGTTTTGTCATCCCTCCCCCCATTGCTGACAATCGCCCAGAAGGATTTCATATCCTTGTGTTGTATGGATGTTCTCAATTCTTCCCACTTGTCAGCCTCCCAAGATTTTCTTTCCCTTTCGATCACCTGCTTATACTGGACCCAGAGTACCTTGGTCCTTAATTTATCCTTGTCCTTAATCACTTTAATCAAGTCACTTTTCATTTTGCGACAATTGGCATTATACCATGGGTGGATCTGGACCGGTTTTTCCTTGATAGTCCCTTTTGGATAAAACACCTCTAACATTTTGGAAGCTAGCTGATTGTGCATTTCAACAGGCCTCGTGTCCCACCCTACTTTAGAGCTCAATGACCCCGCCCCAGCCATTTCGCTAAGGTAAGGCACAACCTGTTGGTATATGTGTGCCATCGTATTTGGGGAACCCAATATATGGGGCCATTTTACTCTCCGTCTATCGTTATGAAGAAGGAGAGGGTGGTGAACACAATTGGGTTCTATTTGATAATTGGACAGACCCCAACTCCCTGGCTTTAATGTCATCACCAGGGCATTGTGGTCACTATCTTTCCGTTGATGGATCCGAAAATCCAAGACCTTGTCCCAGGATCTAGATTCGATCATGATGTAATCTATGATTGATATTTGTCCTTCTCTATTAAAAGTCACAAGACCAGGTCTGTCCGATTTTAATCTTCCATTACAGGACCTCAGGGATAGTGAGAGAGTAAGAGAAGTAATTTGTAAAACCAGCGGGGTCCAGGTTTTAACCGGTGGAATCAAAGGTTCCGGTATGTTCCAGTGTTGATTCTCCGCATCTGGGTCTTCTGACCCCATGCTGCTAAGAGGTTCAAACTGACAATTGAAGTTGCCCCCAATTATTACAACATACCCTGGGTCAAGAGTCAATATGTATTCGCTCAGTTGTTCAATAACCTTTCACTCTTGGCCAGTCGGAGTTGGCCTGGAATAGATATTAATTACGGCAATGTGTTTTTCCCTAGCAGGCTTAATAAGACGCATTGAATATCCAGTGAGTTTGTTGCCAACTGTTTTGCCTTGGCTCCCATATGCGTAGCCACCCAGATGCTTAGCCCACCTGACAGTCTTCCCCTGCCCTTTGTTGTGGCAATAATGTTAAAGGTGGCAAAACCACTCTGCTGGATGTTATCCAGGGCCCACGTCTCCTGCATAAAGCATATGTCATGTTTATCCATTAACAGGCCCCAATCTTGGCATATCAGTTTGTTTTTTATCCCTGCCACATTCCAGGAGAGTATGTTAATATTCCCGCTTGCCTCCCCAGCCGTGGTGCTCACGTCAGTCCCACAGATAGTTGACCCTGGTGGTAGGTCTCCCATTTGTGTGTCCCCCCCCGGTTCCACTACTAACCCCGCTGATCCTAGGTACCCTTTCTCCAACCCCACCCATCCCAAGATTCCCTCCCACCCCCTTTAGTATTGTTTTTGGGAACCCACTACACCTGATGGATAATCTTCCACAATTTAAACCCCTTTTGACCCCAGATGAGCCCTCTTCCCCCATAAAAATATTACACTTCATCTCTGCAAAGCCCACCTTGACTTCTAGTAGGCTTTTGCTGTCTACTACGGAGGATGGGGACTTCTTGGACTTGAACAGTCAGTCTACTGAGTCCAGGACACTGAATCTATTATTGTGGTGGAACATATCAAGTGACGAAGAATAATTTTGAGGCCCATTCCGGTTAGCATTTCCCAAGAAGGAATTACCTCCCTGAATTTCTTTGCCCGCCCAGACCGACCCTCCCCTATTGGGCGCAGAATGTGCATTACTGAAAGCACCCGGGTAGAAATAGGTTAATGGAAGAGAATTTATAAGCGTTTCTGGGCTGCCTGTCTCCAAATTACATATGTGCTTGACTGTCCAACTATTCCTGAAGTTAATCACAACACAATCACCCTGTATATTTTTTGCTCGGGGCCTCACCCAATCTACAAGTCTGGGAAATAGAATTTCACTTGTTCCCTGGTTTGGAAGGGGTTTATTATAGTTCAACCAGTGGATGCATTTGTTTTTAAGTTCACTATATGCCTCCTTTTTTCCTTGGCTCAAGGTGGGGACCCCAGCGAGGATCACCACATAGGATATAGAGTCTGGGGACAGATCCAAGCGAGGTAACAGGGGCCTATTTGTGACCGAGGTCCTTACCCCATTTACCTTGTTTGTCAATAGGTCAGGGCTTCGGGCCCCCATGTCCCCCCTCCCTCCCTAATCTTTTCTTTTACTGGAGCATTAGGATCGGCTGGATCAGGCAACAAGATGGGGTGATTACCCGTTGGACCAAATTGGGCTGGCTTATCCATTACGGCGTTTGTTGCCAGCAAATGTATACACTGATGGCCTGCATGTTTTGGACCCGGGGGACCCTTACCCTTACTAGCACAATCCACGACCCACATACCCTCCCCACCCTGTGTTGTTATACACAATGATGCCAGGTGGGAAAGTCTTTGCTCAATAGAGTTCAGTCTCTCATAAATGGGGAGCAGGTCTCTGTAAATATCTGCTCCAGTTTGTCCCAGAAGTTTTCCCTTCTCTCTGGAGGGATCGTGTCCTCAATAACTTGGGTGATTGGAGACTCATTTACTACTGGTTGTGGTCCATCCAAAACAACTACAGTTGGATTACTCTCTGTATTGGCGCGTTTCTGCATTTTCGTTTTTCTGTTCATTAGTGCAGTTCCTCCACGCTTTCTTTTGACTACTGGTTCGGGCACCTGGTATGTAGCCTCTGAATTAATACCCGCTGCCGACCGAATTAACTGTCCTGATCTAGTTGTTCCTAGGCTTTGTGGGAGTGTGGATAAATCAGTTGCTGCTGTCCCCACAATGGCTGAAGAACTATGCAAGCTACCAGTTATGTCTGTCAGATAATTGCCCTCGCCAGCAGATCCAATGGGAGTGATGACAGCCGTTGTTTGAACTACAGATGATTGCACCTGGGCCATGGTTTGGGACGCTGGAGATTTAGCTTTGGCCAGTTTTCCCAACGAAGACCGCTTGTCGAAAATTGGCTCCATAGATAGACTTTTTTCGGTTAATTCAATTTCGCGTTGTAGGACGGACGTTGCCCTTATAAAAAATTGGTCTAAAGTCGACACAACACTTCCTCCAGTAAGAGACTTTCTCCCCTTCCCCGTGCCAGTTACAGCCATTTCCTAAGTTGGTTACTCACAGTGACTCCGTATTGCTCTGTCCCAGGGAGGTATTTACAGCTACAAGGCGGTAAAAGATTTAAATTTTAAAGTGTACTGACCTTTGTTAAAAGTTCTGCCGGAAAAGATGAAGTTAAAGTGGGAGGCTCCGTCCCGTCCTCGATCGTGCTCGGACGGGCTCAGACGGGCCCGCCCTTGGCCCGGGCGAAGCCCAGCGCCGCCCCGCACGCGTCCCGCGACGCGGGAAGATGGACACAAATGTATCTGTCCGTTGATTGGAGGGAGGGGCGGGCTGACTCCTGCTGCCCTGCTGTCCTCTGGGCTCCGCAGTCCGTGCGGTTCAATTCATCAAGTTCGAGTGTCTCCTGCGAAGCGGGAGGCACGAGAGGTCAGATAAACACACGGTGAGTGGAGGGAGGGGCAGGCTGACTCCTGCTGCCCCGCTGTCCTCTGGGCTCCGCAGTCCGTGCGGATCAATTCAGCAAGTTCGAGTGTCTCCCGCGAAGGCGGAGGCACAAGAGGTCAGATAAACAACCGGTGAGTGGAGGGAGGGGCGGGCTGACTCCTGCTGACCCGCTGTCCTCTGGGCTCCGCAGTCCGTGCGGTTCAATTCACCAAGTTGGAGTGTCTCCCACGAAGCGGGAGACACGAGAGGTCAGATAAACACCCGGTGAGTGGAGGGAGGGGCGGACTGACTACTGCTGCCCCGCTGTCCTCTGGGCTCCGCAGTCCGTGCGGTTCAATTCACCAATTTCGAGTATCAATACAGAAGTATATCCATGCATCACTTACCTGATCGAGCAGTGACATTCCACTGAGTGTTTTAACACCGGTGAGTGTTCTAGTGAGAACTGAAACATGGTTGACTGAGGTGATAGAAGTTAGTTCCTTTTTTTGCCTGTTGATGAGTAAGAGTATGAGATGTATGTATACGGTGCGTATAGGTGAATGTTCTGGGAATGAAGACATGGTTGTTTTTTCCGTATTCATCTATGTGTAGTCTATTTTGAGTGGGTTATTTGTGTATTTTTTGCCATCATTTATAAGTAGGGATGTGTTAGCACGTATACATAATTTTTTTAAAACAAAAAATAAAAAAAAGAAGTGTGAAATATTTAGAACTTTTTTAAAGGATGCATTAGAATCATTACATCTCTGAGTAAGTAAATGTATTTATTAATTGTAATGCTATCCTCTTTTCTTTATGTGTGTATACCTATTGTTGTTTCTTTTATATTAGGAATGTAAAGATTGGAAAGGATTAAAGAAAGCTTTTGTCCTGAAGAAGGTGGTCAAAATTGTGAATCGCCCTCTGAAACACATCAACGCTATTTGCTTGTTACATTTGGTTTTAAAATCTGCAATTACACAGAGACAGAGCATTTTATTGTTTGCTGGTTGCTGTTTATTTTATTCAAATTAACGGTCAGATGACTAATTCTATTGTCTTTTTCATTTTTTTTCCTTTTCAGGAATGTTATGTATTTATTGTGATTTTTTTAAATATATTTTGTTATATCCTTAGGGATTTTTTAATGTAACAATTGTATTTCATGTTTTTAACAAATTCTGAATATTTCATTACATTTTGTACTAGTGCTCTTACATTCTGAGTATAGCATTGATTGATGGATGGATGTGTGTGTGCCTATGACGATTGAAGGTATATAGAGACATTGGATAGACGAGGATCTCCATAGGGAAAATATATTTTTTACTTTTGAGTTACTGGGTGCTTGGTCTCTTTGAATTAGTTTAGCCCCTCTCCTTAATTTTCAGGGCTCCTGATTTACTGCACAAATGGAGGCAAAATCACAATTAACCTCATAGTTTGAAGAGTCAGTTTCAATTGCCTTTATAATTTGAAGAGTCTGACACGATTGGCTGTGAATAATTTGCACTCCTTCATGGAGAGTTTACATTTATTTTTCTAGACATCAGTCATTAATTTGCAGGAACAATCCCTACGTTTGGCATTTTGTGTCCTCCTAACCAACTATAATTTGGCTAACAATTGGATTGGGACCATACTATTGTGTTATACATGTCAGTCCTTTCTTGAATAAATGTAATACATTGGTCTATTGCTTGGGAAGTGTGAGTCTTACATAATGTATTTGTATTATAAATATTTAAAACGTGAACGTCTACATTGAAGCCACCCCAGAGGATTGTTATTTTAGGTGTGCTGTTCTATTTGTTGCTTTAACCGGCCTTTTGATCTTTTTGATCAGGGTGGTCCCTTGAGCACTAATATACTTTTAATAAAGCCCAATTCTTCCTTAATGGCTATCAGCTCATTTCTTTTTCTTCCTCTTTTTGGCGGCACTACGTTATTGTCCTGATGATATCCCTTAGTAATTGGGGCTGAAACGCTGTCGACACTTGAAGCAGCGAATATATGTCTCGTTTGACTTACTACATCATTATATTAATTTCTACTTCATCATTGTGCTCATGTACTAAGATCTTGTTAAAGTCTTTATTTGTATGCTTCCTTTGTTTTTAAATGTGTTTCACATGCGCCATTCACGAGCACTGGTTCATGAGCACTAAGTGTTGACCTTGTTATATTCCCTGCACCCATTGTTGAATGATATATTCTTGATTTTGAATAACACAGGTGACGAACTAAGAAAATAAGATAACTGAACCAAAAGAACCCTTACATTCAATTCACCCACCAGATCAGCATATAACAAATTTCATTTCGAGATGTTTTCATCACCAACACAAAAGTAAAGTTATCTACTGCTGTTCATTAAAAAAAAAATGATCCCAACAATTTTTTGCTGTTTACAAGTTTTCGGCCACCTGCCCTTTTGCAAAATTTGCCCTTTTCACAAATGTTGAGATCAAACAGAATATCATCTTCAACAGAAGCCCTAGTGAGAGAAATTGTGCAGTAGAAAGACAAATTTTACGCACGTGGATATCCCAAAACAGTAATTTCTACAGAAGAACAGAGAGTAGAAGACGTTTCCAGAAGTGATTTACTCCAAACGAAAGTGAAAGCAAGTCAAGATAAGATGGTTTTTGTCTCTAAATTCTCCACCAGGTCCAGTCACATCAAAAAATGTATACTTCATCGTTGGGAATTGCTCCAGTGAGAGTCTGAGTTCACAGGTTCGTTCACAACAAAAACCTTATTTGCTTACACAAGGATTCAGAATATCAAGGAATAGCTCATGAAAAGCCATCTACCACAAGTGCAGTTGAAGCTGGCATTGGGAAAATGCGATAATTATGTTAATTGTAACAGCATCATTACTCGCAAAACCATCACAAATCCACAAATAGGATAGACCATCAAAATGCGTGCTTCAACAGACTGTTTGTGATTTAATGCATCAGATGCCCCCTGTGGCAGGATGTATGTTGGGAAGACTAAAAGAAAAATGAAAATCAGAATAACTGAGCATAAGAGTCTGATTCGTAATAAAAATCCCAATTCAAGTCTTGCTATGCATGAAGCTAAATCACAATATACCACAACTGAGATTCCTAATATTGGAGAAAATAACTATAATCCCTGAGATGCATAATTCCAAGTGGTTATCACAAAGAGAAATATGGTAGATAAAACATTAAACACCATAATCCCCACAGGATTAAACGATAAATTAGACATAGGTTGTTTTCATTAACTCCATATTTCTCATGAATACCAACTAGATTGACACCACAGCAGTTTCAGGCACTAGCTTTGAAACATTCACCACATTTGCACACTGACAGATAACTTTCATGAGTTTTCTAGACGCGTGTGTTCCAGAAAAAATTACCTGTACATGTTGAATGATATGTTTTTATTGTAAATAAGTGTGTTGGTATGTGATGGGATCATTCAGACATCAGACATTGCATGTTACATCACAATTGGGAGTCCAAACCCCACACATTCGTAACAGAGTTGCTGAGTTTATGGGTCTGGAAGGCAGTTCCTTCAGTTGGTATTCATTAAATATAGTGTGTTCAGCACAAGGGGTGCAAAGTATTGTTTTTTATTTCAGAGCGTCAAACGATTTCTTCAACATCCACGTTTTTATGGATTTCCTTCTTTCAGTGAGATCAGAGCAGATTTTTTTTCCTGTCTTGAGAGTTGGTAGCCTGAAATTGAGATGAGGCATATTCATGAGTTGTTGACCCAGGAGCAACATTTGATGATATCATGGGCAGTAGGGCTTTAAGCAGAGGTGTGATGGTTTATATATTCACAGCAACACATTTTAGACCAGCAGTTTTGAGTTTGATCTAAGTGGTGTGTTGTAAGGATTATATTGTTGGGATATGCAGCACAAGATGGCCGCCACAGGGGCAGAGATTATTTAGGATAGACTCTGCAGGTCCGTTGTCTATGTTAATGGAGAAGTAGGGATTTATGGGAATGGTCGACGCGGGAATCTATGCTTCCTGACTATGGAGATATGATTAAGTGGAATTCATTGTCACAGGAAAATTCAGGTGAGACGAGTGGAGATTTGGGACAGTTGAGTGTAAACAGCAAGCAGTGAGTTAGTGTTGAAGTTAGTTCTTTCATGAATTACAGTTTTGATTGTGACAGTACGAGCAAGCGGAAAAAGTTGATATCCAGAGACACAGAACGCGGGGAAACAGAGTTTCAAGAGGTAACATTGGGTTACCTTATTATATATATTTAGTGATACCATGTGTGTGGGAGCAGGTAGGAATATCATGTTTAGTGTCTAAGGAATTGCAATTTAAAACACTTTTTAATGGTCATTTTGTATTCTGAGTCACAATTCTGAAAATGCTACTTTTAGAAAGGAGAACAGAGTCAAGACTGATTTGCATATGGCTGGGTCCAAAGTGGTGTGGTGTAGTGAAGTGAGCAAAGGAATGATGGACTTAACCCAGATCTCTTGAGTGTGGATCAATGTTTGTTTAATTCAGCATTCCCTCCATCACTTGATGCCACAGCACTTTTTGCCCTAAGTGGATGGGTATGCCCAGGCATGGGTCCATTGCTTGCTGTGCCACTGGATTCACACTAGCCTGGCTGTTGAGGGGTGTTACCCCAAACCATTCCCAGGATGTGTGTTTTGGTCCAGGGAGGACCTGGCTTGGCAGTTGGGGCTGGACTGTTCCCATGAAGAATATGGCCAATACTAGTTTGCATATGGCTGGGTACAAACGTGGGTGGTGTAGTGACCAAAAGGACGATGAATTTAGCCCAGATCTCTTCATTGGGGGTGAATGTTTGATACATCCAGCATTCCGTCCATCATTTTGTGTTGCATCACTTTTGGCCCTAAGTGGGATGGGTTTGCCTAGACGTGGGTCCCTTCCTCACTATGCCACTGTATTCACACTAGCCTGGCTTATGAAGGGTGTTATCACAAATCCGGCCCCAGGATGCTTGTTTCTGGTCCGTGGAGGACCTTGCTTGGCAGTTCAGACTGGGCTGTTTACATGAGGAACAGGGTCAATTCTAGTTTGCATATGGCTTGGTACAAACTGGGGTGGCGTAGTGACCAACAGAACAATGAATTTAGACCAGATCTCTTGACTGGGGGTGAATGTTTGATTCATTCAGCTTTCTGTCTATCATTTGTTGCCACAGTACTTTTAGAAAGTTGGCATTTTATTTGTCCTAATACCATTTGGTGCCTGCAGCCTGCTCCTTGGTCACATCACGAGGTGCGAGGTGTAGTTGTCAGTTAGCCTTTGCGTATTCCTCCCAGACAGCATCACAATAGAGCATGGGAAATCACAAACACTTCCTCTGAGGGCTGCAGTGAAGCCAGCGGGGTGGCTATCGAGGGGGCAGGTGGAGATAAGGTGGGTGTAGAGGACGCAAAGCATGTACATCTTTTTCCTGAAAGACAGCCAGCAGTGGTGTTTCTGGATGGCACCGGTCAAATATCCTAATCTTATAGTTCTCTTTTGCCCACTCCTGGAGTTCTGACTGCCCACAAAACTCATTCCTTGGTAAATGTTTTCACAATATTAGGAGGCCAACCTAATTTCCTTGTTCACATTGAACTTTCTAATTTGAATTGCATGTATCTGTAATCACTCTTTTGTTTTCAATTACTTACCATATCTCGTTTTTAAATTAATTTCCAGACGGTGTCTTTTTCCATAAAATTATTTTATTAAGCATCCAATTCTATCACACTTAAAATAGGCCCAGCCAACACATTTTATCCCTTATAGGGACTTCATCAGGGCAATTTGATTTATCCTCCTTCTCAAAATTCTTCTTTTACATTCTTTCCTCATTTAAAAGTCGGATCAGATAGGACTAGGACACACACGCCGAAAGGCTGCTCGAAAGAAGTCCAGAGCTTAAATGGGAAATTAATGGAAAAGAATAATTTTGAGAAGAAGAATAAATCAAATTGCCTTGATGAAGTCCCTATAAGGGGTGAAACATGTTGGCTTGGTCTCTTTTAAGTGTGATGCAAGTGGATAATTAATAAAAAGAACTTTATGGAAAAAGACACCAACCTCTGGAAATTAATTGAAAAACGACATCTGGAAAGCAATTGAAAACAAAAGGGTGATTACAGATACATGCAATTCGAATTGAAAAGTTTAGTGTGAACAAGGAAATTAGATGGCCCTCCTAACATTGTGAAATCTATTGGCTGAATTGCACACAGTGAAAGAAGAAAATCTGTCTTAATCCCAGCTTCCTCACCGGATCAAACTGTGTGATCCTAGGGAATTGTTATGTTTCATTGTCCCTCATTTTACTTCACAATCACATATAAGAACACCTGCAAAAACAAGATTTCAGGACTTGTGCTGTACAAAACCTTCTGTATTTAATTTAATAAACTACAATGCTGTTTCTGTATAATAGCTCCCCGGGCCACCCAAAGGGAGCACATAACTGACTTGCCTCCTAGTTGACTACTGGCAATGGTGGAAGCAAGAATGAATGTTTCTAAATTCATGTTTGGAAACTATCAATTTTCAAAAATACTTCTCAATCCACTGATATAACCTTATGTACTAAAGTGAAATGCTTCTGAAGGTTAATGAAATACACTTTTTGAATTTATTTTATTATATTTTAATCATTTTCTGCACGATTCAATTAACATTTAAAAAAACATTTAACATCTTTTTTGAAGTTTAGTGTAGTCGAATAAACAGCATTCCAGTGCTTCTTTGAAACCCGGGGGCCGCATGTAAAGGTCGGGAGGGCTGATTGTGCCCCTTGGTCCGTACTTTGAGGATCCCTGCAATAGGGGATCCCAGTGTTGACAGAATGGGCCATTCTGGCTTAATGGGTTGGAGATGGCTAACACTCCTACCTATCACACTTGCACGTGAAAGACACTGGCCCTATTGTGCCCCCAGACAGACTGGAACCAGGGCAGGAAGGCAGGAAATTCCAGACACCTCTGTAGCGGGAAACTCCAGAAACTCCTCCCACTTCAAAGTGGGCACCAGGTATAAAAAGACGACCCTCCGACTTACTCTTCAGTACACTCCTGGACCTGTGCATACTACAGTAGAAAGATGTACTGCTTGTTTGAGGCCTGCCATGCTTTCTGAGAAGGAAGACTGGACATGCTCTCTTAATCCCAGGCTGAAGTGACTCCAAGGGTGAGCTGACTAGGGTCAGCTGGCGGTCCTCCTTTTCTGGGCTACAAAGACATACCAAGCTCCAGAGGCCTCCCTGCTTCTGTCCAGTTAACTTGCTGCCTGGACCAGCAACTAGAACTGCTAGAGCCCTTCTTACCTCTGTAAGAGTGAGTCCCTGGTCCCCAAGAGTCGCCTCCCCAGGTCCTGGACACTTGACTGGAATCAGAGTACACTTCTCTGACTCAAAGCGAAATCCTGATGTTTTGGTTTCTTCACAACCGCAAACTGGGCCATTCATGCAAAGATCTTGCCTCCCATGCTGACTAATAAAGCAGAGCTCAGGTGAACCTGACTCTTGGTGCTATAGTACCCTACAGCCCCCATTGACTGCCAACGTAAATCTCCAGCAACAACTGTCCGCGATGCCTAACAGGATCTTCACACTACAGTGACGACTGTCTGAGATGCCTATACTGCTTTTCGTGCTACAACGTTTGCAGTGTTATGTGATCATATGCATTAGTACCCTTGTGGTCCTTGCTGGGCTCCTTACAAAGCTATGTAATGAGTTGAGAGGTATTTGGGTGTCTGGTCAATAACATTTATGATGTAGTGCATTCAGTTAATGGTTGCATGTCGAAGAATAAAGACATGTGCTACAGGGCTCTGTGTGTGGCATACTCCAGAGCTGGGGTGGGCATGATAACTGGCAATGATAGGAGATATGCGCCCCAAAGAAACAAGACTGCTGTCCCTGAGAGTTTGCCGAGGACCAGCAAACTGCTCATGCTTGCCACGTGTGCCCCAAGAAGCAGGCTATAGTTGGCGTATGTGGAGTCAAAGCGCCGGGATAGCTCCTACAAGGCCCTCAGAGCCGGGAAAGGCCTCACAAAGGAGCACAACTCGAAAGCCCACCAGAAACCTACTGGTAAAGCCAAAAAAAGAGATACTGCGCCACAGCGTAAAACAGAGCCGTTATCAATAGAAAGCAGAAACTCTAAAGGCAGCGACAATCAGGTACAAAAAAACACTAAAGGTAGTGAGAGCCAGGTGCAAGAAAGCGCTAAAGGCAGAGACAACCAGGTGCAAAGAAATGCTGCAGATGATGACAACCAGGCTCAATGCACAAAGTTGTTATTGGTAGCAAACATGTGCAAGAGAGACAAAACAGTTACTCACCAATAAGAAAGAAGATGGTGCCATACGACTTCAGTCTGGGCGTGACGACCCAGATGTAAGCACACAGCTGATGCTTACAGAAGGGGTGGGTCCAAGTGAGCAGCAATCATCATCGGGGCAGCATGTACTCTGAACATCAGTAAGTCCCAACACAAGTTATGATGCCGCTGTGTTTTTAAAACACTTTCACCATTTGATACCACCAAAAAGCAGAATATTGGCGCAAGATTGACTGCATGGACTGAAACACTTGATGACTTCATAGATGCTCTAGAAGAAATAGTTTACAAAAGGATCATCAAATACTTAAAGAACCTCACAGGTGATGTAGTAAAAGATATGATAAAGAAAATATCACAGGCTGATGAAGTATCATACGATCAAATCAAAGAAATGTTTGAAGCCAAGTTCAATCCAATGCCGAATGTTGACTATGAATGGTACATTTTCGACCAGGCAAGACAATAAGCTGGATGAGTTTGTCAGAAGACTTGATACTCCCATCAGCCACTGCAAGTTAAGTAAATTTAATGAAGAAGAAGACATGCATCTCGGAGTCATCAATGGTTACCTATCCAATTAATTCAGACAACACATGCTAAGATGGGCACTCAGTCTAGAAAAGGTATTTATGGCTGCGAGAGCGGAGGAGCATGCGGATCGGCAGGCTTCTGATATGGAAGCTGTAACAGTCCAGAATGGAATCGGAGTTACTCATGAAAAGTTAGCATCTACACGAGGGCCCAGAAGATTTTGCCTCTGACAAAAAAGAAATTGTGTTTCCAATGTGGATTCTCGTTTCCACACGAAAGTAAATGTCCCGCTATTGCACAGATATGCAAAGGCTGTGGACAAGAAAACCATTTCATAGCAGTCTGCAAAATGAAAGAGAAACTAAGTGCATCACGACCAGAAGAGAAAATGGACACCATAATGTTCCAGAAGCTTTCTAGCCATACCCACAAGGTCAAAAATCAACATCAATTGAGGCAAGTAGAGACTAAACAAAGTTGATTGTCATCAAACTCTTCTTCCAAAGGCTATTCAACATCATCATTGTGTGACAGTCAAGTGAATGTGCATTGGCTGCTTCCAAAGAAGAACACAAGTCAAAGAGAGATCACCACATGAAGCCACCAAAACCATTTGGTCAGTCCCTCAAGATCACGCTAAGGTAAATGGATGCCCTACAACTTTTACTATAGACTGTGGTCAATATCATGCCAGAGGAAAAACTACAACAAACTGTTTCCAATACCATGTCTAATGCCATCGAAAACAAAGATGTACACATGGGCTGCTTCTAAACCATTGCAAAATCAAGGGTCATTTGTAGCGAACTTGAGGCATAAGAAAGCAATAGTACAAGCACCACTTCATGGCCTCCAAGATACTTCATCAAGTGCATGTCTTCTCAGTATCAGCACCTCTGGTGACATGGGACTGATATCCATCAACTACAATCTCAAAGCACATTCTGAAATAGTTAGTCAATTCCCTTAGTTTCATGGAGTATGGAAACTAAAAACAATGAAGTAGCAACTTCACATTAATGAGAATATTCGTCCTGCTCTTCAACGACACCGTTGGATTGCTTTTCATTTACAGGAGGCAGTTGAGAAAGAACTAGAAACATTATTAATGCATGACATCATCCAACACTCTACTGGTCCAACACCATGGGTTTCACCCATAATTGTAACGCCAAAAAGGGACAGTGGAGGTGCAGTGCACATTTGTGTTGATATCGTCCAAGCCGCAATGCTCTCCCTGTCCCTCGAGGCCTCTTCACAAACTAACAGAAATTGACATGCTAAACTTTAGAAGGTAACTTTTTGCACCATTTTTCCAACTTGATAAGGGAGAGGTGTGGCGCCGCGGCCAGGGCGACTGACGCTGGAATCTGGGGATCCCGGTTCGATCCCCAGCTCCGGCGGCAGGTTAGCCCAGCACCATGCGACTCTGGGCAATAGCTTGCTTAATCTTCCCGACGGCCCCCAGCGCCTAGAGACCCTAACGGGTGATTGTGCGCTATACAAATGTGGATTATTATTTATCTTGTGTTTTCAATCTGTCATTGTTTGTGTGCTGCATAAATACTTTACACATTGCCTCTAAGTTAAGCAGTAGCGGCTGGTGATGGGAGTACTGCGGGGTGGTGGGGCGGGGCCTGGGTTGAGCAGGGTGGGGGGTAGTAAACTATGGAATACGGCCCAACGGAGGTAAGCAAACAAATAAATAAATTAAATTAAATTTGTAGCGCGTGCTGCATCACATTTGGCAATGCAGCGCGCGCAATGAAATTTGTTTTATTTATTTATTTGGTTATTTACCTCAGGTCCGCCGTATGCCGTAGTTTACTACCCCCCACCCTCCTTCTACCCTGCTCCGCCTCACCTACCCGCAGCACTCCCACCACCATCCGCTACTGAAGTTATGCCTAACGGTCCCAGGCCCTCGTCACCAGCCGTCTGGACTACGGCAACTCCCTCTACGCCGGAACCACCGCCAAAATCCAGAAGAGACTCCAACGGATCCAGAACACATCAGCACGACTCATCCTGGACATCCCCCGCCGCAGCCACATCTCCGGACACCTGAGAGACCTGCACTGGCTCCCGGTCAACAAGAGAATCACCTTCCGTCTCCTCACCCACGCACACAAAGCCCTACACAACCAAGGCCCAGGATACCTCAACAGCCGCCTCAACTTCTACGCCCCCAAACGCCAGCTTCGTTCGACCAGCCTCGCCCTCGCCACCGTCCCCCGCATCCGAAGAACCACCACAGGGGGAAGATCCTTCTCCTACCTCGCCGCCAAGACTTGGAACTCCCTCCCGACCCACCTCCGCCTGACCCAGGACCATCTCGCCTTCAGGAAGCAGCTCAAGACCTGGCTGTTCGAGCAGTAGCGGACCCCCCCCTCCCCAGCGCCTTGAGACCCTCCGGGTGAGTAGTGCGCTATACAAATGCTTTGATTGATTGATTGATTGAACTGGTTTTGTGCCAAGTTAACAGAGGGATGAGCAAAGGTTAATTTAGTGACTTCTTGGTGGTTCACTCTGACAAGGATTGTGGCTGTTGCTTGAGTAGGGGTGCACCCCCCCCCCCAACTAACAACCCAGTTTCTCACATGCTCCTTTTATGTTTTAGTGTTTCCACTATTTAGTATGCGTGGGAACAGTAGTACATGCTGATTTTTAGATTACCCAAAATCACGCAATGTAGCCATGTGGTGAGGCCTCCTAGATCAAACTTGTATTACTCCTACAATCTGCAATATAGTATATAGACCCCATTTACACTTTATTTAGCTTCCTCTGTGCACGGAGTGATTCGTGTCCTTTTCTTCATGTTGTATGATTATTCTTGTCAATCACAATTACATAGAATGCCCAAGACAGTGATATCTGAGAGATTGGCAGACTTGTATTCTCTTGGACCTGAGGCGTGAGCTCAGATCTTGGAGTTTCACTGGAATCCCGGGCTAGCTGGCTGGTTGGGAAAATGTTTGCACCAGCGCCTGGAAGGGTTCCCCAAGCCTAGAACGCTCGAGCTGCCTCTCCTGAAACTGTCCTGTAAGATCTAGGCTTGCCCCCAGCCTCCAGTGTTTCACACACCTGCCCGAACTTATACATCTTGAAAGCTGAATCTCAAACTACTTCCCCTATTTCAACTGCTACTAGCTGAACCACAGGGCACACTTTGCGTGACCCTGCCCACCAATTAACAATCTCCTTAACAAGTACTTTATTTAAACAATCTCTTAGCCAATTTAATTCAAGAGCAACATTTTACCTTTTTTTTTTTAAACGAACTCATCTTTATCTGTTAAGAAACATTGCCACCTGGTGGCAATTTCTAAGTTCTATACACCAAACTACTCAATTTAAAAAAAAAGATGAATGTCATTTAAATCAGTCTGAAATCTCTAATCACCATGCATACAAAAACACAACTGCGGCCTGAACACGGTAGCTGACCTTATTGCTGGGAAGCATTCTATAAGTTGCTAAGACTTAGTCAGGCTTCTTTTTAAGGGCCCATTGACACTCGTACATTCCTGCACAGCGAGCATGTCATTTTTACAAATAACCGCACTGCAATTAACAATGCGCGACATGGAATCTCCCTAGCCAATCCACTCATCTATCCTCCCTGGTGATCACTTACTACTCTTCAGAGCACCTCAGCTCACGCAGCTCTTGAATGTTACTAAGCAAATGGACCACTTGCAAGCACTTTAAAAATGTGCATCCAAAATATTTGCCCGTCCATTCCTATTCTTTCGGTGCATCAAAGTCACAGCTTCCTCCCCCTTAATATAGTTGGCTATCCTTCCAAATTAAAAAACATACAACCACTCAAACCACTTACTACATATATTAAATGCATCCTTGACAACTGCCACTCAGTAACAAAGCCCAATGCTTTATTCAAGTACTCTATTAGTGTTTATAACATACATTTTATTTCCTTACTGAACCCTGCCTAAACAATAATTCACAGGTCATTATTAGCAGCCGTGCTCTATCTGGTCTCAAAGTTGCCTGAACCGATAGAGTAAAATGCCCTGACTGAAGAGCTGTTTTAATCCACCATAACTCATTATCTAGTAAACTCTCCTCCTTATTCCTGAGTCGAATCTTTAAAAGTGGCATAGAACACTTCCCTCATAAAAGTTATGTACATTCACATCGCTCAACTTGAATTGGAGAATTCGACAAGTATTGCACCTTGCTGCAAAATGCATCCTCAAAAAAATATTGTCAGAACTCTGTTCAGAGGGCCACGGGGCAAGTAGGAGTTAGTAGGCCCAACAATGGGGGTTGGGGCCTCTTGTCCCTGATGTCCCAGTGCCCGACCTACTATGTATCCTGGCCAACTGGACCAACCATCCATTCAGCACTTGACTATCAGTGGTAGAGCGAGTCGAGCTGTTTAGGGCTTCTCGTGGGGGAGGTAGACACAGGGGTCATGAGCACAGGTTCACAACTCAAAATATGTTCAACAGCAGCAATAAATGATTGTCCAATCTGTGAGAAAGTCATCCTTTTTCCCCTGATCATCGCATTTGTTTGACTGACACAGGTGGTAACTGACTTTGACTGCAACCTGGGGTCTGCTAACCAGGCTCAGGGCCAGTTCTTTGATTAAAAATGTATATGGTAATTAGATGCAATTACAATTGGCACTGACAACCTACCTGTAAGTCCCTAGTGTATGGTAGGGCATGTAGGTTTAGAGGCCCAACAGCTTTGAGGCTCTTACATGTGCACTGATGTATTGCCAGCGTCATAAAAAAAGTCAGCCCTGCTTTGCAACCTGCTTTTCAATCGAAATTACATTCAAATTTCGACATTGGATTTTTAGGTACTTTTAAAGCATTAAACTCCCTTATTTGTTTACATATACGCCACCTCGTAGGTGACTCTAGGGTAGGCTGCTGTGTAAGACTAAGCAAGGACATTTTAAAATATGTTTTATATGCCCTAGTGAGAGAAATAATACCAATTTCATTTTCCCATATTGTAGCCTTTTAGATTCATAGGCTTACATGGGAACACTGAAATACAGTGTATCTGTTGACAGGAGTGAGCCAAAATAATTTTTCAAAGACTTATAAGTTTGGTAATGATAAATGTAACAACTTGCCACTGTTGAATATATCATAACTAATATAGAAAAGAAGTTATACAACTTTATTTTCTGTGAACCAAAATCCAGCCTTCTAGCAGCCTCTCCTGGTTGGCCAACCCTTCGCAAGTTTAACTAAATTGCTTTGATGCAGTGATATATGGCCTGCAAGAGACAGAAGCTATCTGATGGAGAGAGCTCTGCAGCTGCAGAGACCGGGCCAAAATGGGGGATGGGGTAAATCAAACTGCTCAGGACATTATGAAATGCCAGCCAGGCCTACCCCCTCCTCCTTAACCCCCCGGCTAGATGGCAGCCCTGAGAATGGAATTCGCGGGAGGACTGGAAAGGGAGTGTTAAGGGAAATGAGCCATACCAGTGGGTTGGATAAGCCAACTCTTACTCCCAAGGAGAGGCAATCTACAGCTTGAATTTTAAAGTGCAGTGCTTTGTGAGACAAGAATATGCCACACTTTGGAGAATCTGTCAGGGTTGTTGGTGGCACCCTGTACCCCATTGGTCAGGTGTGCCCCTCTGCTTGTCACCACAGAACATTGGATAACTATGTGAGAGCTACTTAGCAACTCAGATCTGCAGCCTGAAACTACAAGGAGAGGAAAGACTGTCCTGCTGGAACCCTGGTCGGCACCCCAAAGGATGGCACTGTGAAGGACTGCTCCTGCTGCACACTTGGAACTACAGCCCTGAGGATTTTGCCTTGCTTCAAAAAGGATTAACAGGTTAACAGACCTCACCTGCACCATCTCCCCCAAGAAGTCCCCAGCCTAGAGAGTGTTGAGTGGACGTTTAATGATTTGGCAGGGTGCATTGTGGGAACTGTAGTCCCAAATTCTAAGGAGAAACTCAGAGATTCAGGAACCTTGGATGTGTGTTGTGGACACTATGAACCTTCAATAGGAACTTCAGGAAGAAGTTCCAGAAGTGTGGATAAGTTTGGAACAACTTTTGGAAAAAGCTCCGTATGGTGACCGACTCAACGTCGAGAGTCAAGCTGTTTCACACAGCAACCTGGTCTGGATTTCAGGTTTGCCCTGGTGAATGTTCCAGAGCTCAAGACTTCTAGGAGTTGACCGGGGGCTCCTGCTGAACCATGCCAATGAAGCCACTGTGACTCCGGCTTGCTGGAGAGGCCCGCTCGATGTAGAGAGAAAATCCTCCAGAAAAGTTTCTAAGTACAAAGGTAACATCTTGATCGGACCTCCTGCTTACTGTATCCAACCTTGGCTCCATCCTAGTCAGCCTCAAACGTTGACTTTTCCCTGGTCAAGCATGAACAGATATCCCAAGTTGGCGCTATATGTATTTAAGCACTAGAAAGGGTTTATATTTACAAATTCATGTCCCTGGTTCCCTATATTGGATTTTTTTCTGTTTGGTGTCATTTTAATGATAAAAAAGTTTACTATTTACGTAAATTTGTTTTGGATTTTTGTTGCATGTTGTATCTTACTAATTTAATGTGTTGGTGTTTTTTAAATGCTTCACACACCTGTCTCCTAAGTTAAGCCTGCCTTCTCGTTGCCAGCTTCCAAGAGCTGAGCAAGGGAATAATTTATTGAGACCTTGTCAGGACCCTATATTGTGTAGGTGCATACTTAAACCCACTAATAATGCATTTTCCAACACAGTCAAACGCTTGCTTTTATGAAAAAAGGTGTATTTATAGATGAATACCAAGTAAAATATGGCCTTAACAAACAATACAGCCAGTCCCCTGAGGTCAGAGCTCTGCTGTGATATCGGCAGGTCCCTGAGTCCCACTCCCCTTTCGCTAGCGGTAGCTGTTATTCCCCATTCACTATAGGTGACATCAGGTTAAGCCCTACTAGTAATTCAAGCCTCAGTAGTCCCATTCTGACTATTTAATAAAGCCCAAAGTGTCCCAGCACCAAACTACTATAAGGCAGGCAAGTTCCCCCGGGGCCGTCAGACTCATACATCAGTCTTACCCACACGAGCAGGATCTGAACGACTAGGGTCTCTGAGCACATCCTCTTCAGGGGCGCTGAAACTCCAGCACCTGTCTCCAATAAGTTCTTTACAAGTTGCCCTGGATGGGTAGAGGTTGAGTGTCCTCAAGTTTCTCACACGCAGTCCTGTGGAGGCAGCAGCTAGAGGGGGATCTCCATGCTCTTCTGATGCTGGTAAGTTTCCCTGAGATCCTTCCTGCCGGTGTGTAGGGGTGCAAAGTTCCTGGTGCTATCAGTTGGGGCTTGGGTCCGCTCAGGTCATCACAGTGGTCTCCTCATCTCAATGGCAGTTTTAACCAGACTACGCTCCTTGTTATGTTCCTTTCGCCCCTCAGCATAAGGGGTCACCGTCCTAACGCTGTACACAGATTGTGGCCCATCAGCACAGCAGCAATTTTCATGGCAGCCCTGCGAGGCACATGTGCAACAAACTGATTGGTGCAGCAACATTCACAGCCCACTTCACTGTGGCCCTCATCTGACAAACTGTGGTCACAGACTTTTCTCTGCATACGGGCAATGACCCACTCTTGCATGAATCATCTCCTCACACCTCGCTAAAGGGATCCAATTGCCCAAATACCCCACAGGATCTCACTCCCTCCATGCTCTCCTCACAGAGCACACTGTTCTTAGCAAACAGGTTCCAGGGGCAGATGGCCTTGAATTCCTTGAGTGAAGTCCCCTCACGCAGCTGGGACACTGGTAGTCCTGGTAACTGGCAGAAGTCTTGCAGAGCTTTTTATCCTCGCACAGCCTGACTGGCCGCTTAACAGTTGACACTTTTGGAGGCCCCGAGATCCCAATCTTATAGTCCATTTACAGACACCAAATGTAATTTAGAGTCTGTGTCCTTGAAGTTTATGTTGAGGGTTTTCTTCCTTTTACAGTGCCCGCTACTCTACCCTGCCCTTCCTCCAAAAAGCCTTCTGTCACACAGGCAATAGGAGTGACTAGATGTTCACACCTGGATATCAGCTACAGTGATATGTGTTTCAAAATGTTAGTCCAGGGCCTCAGCCCTACTCTTTATTATTCTCTTATTGGCCCCATCTCATTCCTGAGATGTGCCTAGGTCCTTTCCCAGTGACTTCTCCTGAATCAAAGAGCACCCTTTGAATAATACTAAAGTGCTGCCTCTCCCTTTCTCAAGTGTGCCCCACCCAGCTTACAGGAATGCAGCATTCTGCAAATCTGTCTTGGGGGGATACCATTACCTTCTCAAGTTCCTCCAGTTAGTTCTGGGCCTCCCAAACTGAAACCCAGAATCCTTCATGTATTGTACCTCTCACAGGCACACATACACCCAGCACACGCATCTAACATACACACACTGCACAGCATTCACCATCCCTGCATAGTACTATTCACAGGCAAACATACACCCAGCACATGTATAACACACATTCACTGCGCAACACTGCACACCAATCCGATGTAGGCCAAGGGTGACTGCACATAGCAGCGGGACTTTAACCCGTTCGGTGCTGATGGCGACTCCCGGCCGTCATGAGTTACGGTGGACGTGTGCTGATGGCGGCCGGGAGCCGTCATGACCATGCCCGCGATCGGAATGTGCGGCACAGGCATGGAATTCCGTCCGCAGCCAGGGGGTTAAATCAGTGAGCCTGTAGGCTTCACTCCAGTAACAGAGGTAAAAAGGCATGTTCACTCCTACTGATCACTACACAGTATGCTGCAACCACCGTAGTGGTGCTCCTTAACACCTAGTAAAGGCAGCAATCCATGAGACAGCCTATGTCATGGCACACACACATAATTTGTGTTCATCCTTGACAACAAAACTCAGCACCAGGGATCCATACACCATTACAGTTGGGTCATTCAAGGCAGAGGAACACATCCATCGCCATGCAAGGGACTTTCTTCTTCCACCAAACATCTATTCCAGTCACAAACCAAATATGGGTAAACAACATTTGTTACCATTTACAATTAACTGTAACAACTATCAAACCATCGCAGTCACTTGTTAGGCAAAAACCTGCCTCTAGTCATTACTGATCCAAAGAAAAGTATTTGTTCTAAAACTATTTATGTTTACTGGTAAAACCACATTTTAATTCCTATTGGCATCTGCCTACCACATCTCTACTGGCACTCACACCTGTCTCCCAAAATCATCACAAGAGGATACTTTAACCGTATTTCTGAGCTCTCTGTAATGCCTTGCAAGGAATTGTTACCAAAACACAAATATGAAATAATGTCAATATTCCATATGATTGAATTGATTGAATAGCTTTATTTCGATATATTTGCATATCATAAAAGCATTACAATACAGAAATAGATACAAATGCATAAAAAACTAACAATGTGCATTATATAAAATCTACAGAGTCAATAATAAAATCGTAAGATAGAATATTTGCCCAGACATAAGAACAGGTTAGAGGCTGGTTCCACCAAAAATTTTTACTGGAGCAGGAGTTTCCTTGCAGATCTTATCCGCCATGCCCAGCCCAGAAATTTTGCCAGGCAACAGGCGAACAAAGGACGAGCATCAGATCGTAGTATACCTAGAGCCTCCAGATGCGATCTAGTGCCGAGGCTCCTGCATAATGGTTTCAGCCATCTAGACTTGGGCACTACATATGCGGGACACTCGAACAACAGGTGGGCGGTAGACTCAACCTTTAATTCACAGAAAGGGCAGTATGGTATCGTTTGCAACGGAGACTTCCAACTAGAAGTTAACTGCCCTAAAGGAAGGACTCCCACCCTAAATCTAAAATACAACGATCTGTCCCACGAATTAGGGATCGAGTCCAGATAGGGTTCTCTATAAGGCAGCTCCTTAATTGATAGAAACTCTACAGCTGGTCTACAAAGATTGGAGTTGCTCGTTCTCACATTAGACGCCCATGACCAATAAATTTTCTTGAGCATCTGTTTTGGTGGAGCTGTTCTATTAACCCAAGCATCTCCTAGACCTAATTCATAGAGAAGCCACTTGACTTCCCTAAACCAGCCGACCTTATGCCAGCCAGGTAAAGCAAGGAGTTCTCTTAGGGCATCAGCATAACTGCACAATTCTGGTACGTTCCATATCCGGGCCCATAATAACAGGGGACATAGCCTAACTTGCTCACTTATTGGGCGTGTACCTGCATCAAGCAAGAGAGGGAGTGTAGGGGTGCTATGTGGCAACTTCATAAGATCTTTATGGAAGTTGTTTTCGAGGTAGGTTAAGGTATTAACTCTCTGTACTCCCCACAGTTCCGCACCATACAATGCCGCGCACACCGCCCTTGCCCTGTAGATATCTAATAATGCCCCAATAGGTTTAAGGGATGAGGCACGTTGTTCTTTTAGCAGGGCCCCTGTAACCCTCTTATGGATCAAAAAGACTTTTTGATGATGGGCCTTCCAATTCATGGAGTCACAGAGTCTTATGCCCAAATAGTCGAACTCCTTGACCCTTTCAAGTGGGACTAAGTCTAGAACAGGGGGAATTACAGTTTTCCTAGGGGGGTTTAGAACAAGGAATTTGGTTTTGCTTATATTAATAGCTAGGCCCTTGGTGTCACAAAAGTCCTTAAAGCTAGAAAGCAACTTTTGAATGCCTACAGGCGTTTTTGAGATTAGGAGGGTGTCATCTGCAAATAGGAGCGTGGGTATTTTTCTGCCCGCCAGGGAAGGTGCATCTGTTGGTTGTTGGAGAAGATGCTCCACCACTCCGTTTACATAGAGTGAAAACAGAGTGGGGGCTAGCACACAACCCTGGCGGACGCCCCTATCTACAGGAATGCGAGATGTTTTTTGCCCCTGGTCACCCCACCTAATCTGAGCAAAGTTGCGTTCATGGAACTTGATAAGCAATCCCAGCAAGTATGGGGGGATGCCCAACCCTTCTAAGACATTCCACAGTTGGACTCGTGGGATCAGGTCAAAGGCAGTCCGTAAATCTATGAAAACTAGATACAGACTGCCCTTGCCTAATACAACCACTTTCCAATACAGCATTAGTAGGCGGAATGTCTGTTCGATGGTGCCTATTTCTGATCTAAATCCAGCCTGGAAATCTGATAATACCTGGTTTTCTTCAGCCCAATGGAGGATCCTACCTGGGACTACTTTGCCCGCTACCTTTTGGGTTGAGTCGAGCAGACTGATTGGACGGTAGTTGGCTGGGTCGTCCCGACAGCCTTTCTTAAAGATCGGGACGACCTCAGCACCCCTCCAAGAGTCAGGTAGGCAGCCTCCCAAAACAGCCTCATTCAGGAGTGAGGCAATTAATCTACTCCACACACATACATTTTCCTTCAACAGATCGCCTGGAATGCCATCCGGGCCAGCAGCTTTGTTGGTAACAAGGCACCTAATTGCCCCTACTACTTCCTTAACGCTAAAGGGGCAATCATTGATTGTGGTGGCAACCGGCAGTCTGAGTAGGAATATTCCATATGATAATTATTTCAAAACCACTGAACTAAAAACTGACAAAACAAACCATATCTACATTAAAAAAACTGGAAACCCATAGTTTCAAATCCAACTCTGTTTATTTCGGATTCTCGATAGCATTGCACTACACAGATATTTCATAATCCCAATCAACAGTACTTTTCACAAAGTGGACTTTACTCATTCTACTCTGGAGCACTTGGGCAATTTTTCACCAGTATCCACAAACTAACAAAGCAAAACTATCCAAAATGTAAAACCAATAGACTATCAAAATAACATAATCCCATCATCAATAATTAAAAATAACTTCCATTATCAAGACAAACTGTATTGTCAACTCGTTAATTCATTTGTTCAAAAAGCCGTTTTCCCAGACGCAGGGACAATTGGCATATTCTAGCTCCTAAAAATGTGTGCTGATCCTCCACTTCTTTCAAATTACAAACCAGACAACTGCATTCCATAGCTTGGCAAAGTGATGTGGAAGAGTGATTTACATCACCTTTTTTTATTTAAAAAAAAAAAAATTATTTGGATTTATCAACTTTTGACCTCAGTAGTCATAGCAGGATAAGAACAAGAACGGGTAGCATTAGTGAGACTAATTACAAGTTTCAGTACATAAAATACAAGGAACCAAGGTTTAGTACTTGCACAATCAATATGAAAGGGAGATAATTAGTTTCAGTGGGACATGCATTGAACTTTGTGCATCATTTTGTAGGCTGAGAAAGAAAATGCACTGGCTAGCAAAGAGGGTCACTGTCGGCTACTTGGTACTGCATAAGGTGTCAGTACAGTTCTGAGTCTCCTTAGGTGTCTTAGAAGGATGAGACGGGCCCAATAAATGATAACATGTAAAGCCTCGCCAACTAGTGCGGAAAGCTGAGAATGGGAATGGGTTGCAGAACTGCGAAGAGGAAACCGGGGGAAGCACAAGCGGTGCCACTATAATGATGCAGAACAGAATTGGGGGGATTTGCAGGACAGAGAGAAGCAGTGCTAAGAAAGGGGCAGGGGGTGTTGTTGGCTTCCAAAGGAAGCCAGGGACTAGGGATCTCTAGACTTAGGACACTGAGGGAGAGGAGTCTTCTTCAGCTAGTTCCTTGAACTGCATGAGCATGGTGTCCCAGGCGGCAGATATTGGGCACTGGCCAATGTGTGGGGCTTCCTTCCAGTGCAGTACAGAGCTTTCTGCCTCTCCTCATCTGAGTGGTGCTTTTTGTCATTGGGAGAGAGCCGAGGATATGTTGGGCTCTCCAGTGCATGGTTAGGAGACACTTTGCCAACAGGAGGGCGGGATTAGCATAGCTTTTCTGCCTGGGGAAAATATCTAGGTGGAATCCTTCAATGAATTTAATGTGATGAGTTCTGTGACTATGGCTAAAGGAGTATTTATTGCTAGGACTAGGGCAGGACCAAAGATTATGCTGGAGGCCTTTAACCTGGAGCAGACATCTGGGACATGTGAGATTGGCCATGGGGACATACGATTTAGTGGAGAGAGTGTAAGATATGCCCTATGAAGAGTGATGTATGGGTTTGTTTTTAAAACGAGCATTCCTCTAAACAGTCTTAGGGGACTCCAGGGCTCTGGGCCACTTGGCGTTTTGAAGAGATCTTGCTAATTCCTCTTCCCAGAGTTGTTGAAGGTGAACCAGAGTGTTGCCCACGTGCTCCCTAATAGCTTTGTATAGCCGTGTAATGAGGTGCCAACCTCCCCCATGAGGTACAGAGTGCTATAGATCACCTTACTAATGTTATAGGCAAAACACTTTCCAACTCCATACCAATCTTAGTTTCACAGCAGCTGTAGCACTGAAAGGTCCAGGCTGGAAATACTAAATGACATTCACAGCTCTGTTGATAAAGGTGAAGTGTGTCTACTGGTTCTGCTTGACCTAAAAATCAACCATCAGAAACGAATTCATATTCTGGTGAATTGACAACATCCTAAAGAAGAAGGCAAGCTCAAAGAAAAAAGACATTGGATGCCTTACACTTGCTGGCACCCTGAGACTGGTTCTGCTTTCCAAGTGTCAGGCGGCTGACCTCTGTGGCTTTCTCCTGCAAAGGACTTCTAACAGTAAGACAGTCAAGCTGACCACTCAGGCCTGGACCCTACAGGAGCCGTTGCTGGAGTGAGGCCTGGTGCCTGTAAGCTTGCCTTGAGGGATTGATGACTGCAGGAGTGACCAGAGAGAACTTTTCCAGCAGTTAGAGAAGGGAGAGACTGTCAATGTTTCCTTTTCCTGTGAACGGGACAAGTTGTTGAAGCTTGTCTGGGGAGGGGCACCAAATGCAAACAAGAAAACCAGATTTGCCCAAACGTGGAACTTTTTTCTGTGCTGAAAACATGTTCAGCAGAACCTCGTAGGAAAGGTATACACCTCATGGAACCCTACCTGACTATACCTTCCAACCTAACCCCTCTAGAAGATTTTGAGTACCAAAAAAGTGTCTACGTCAGATGTAAATCCTTGCATTGGAGCGAGCAAATTGATACAAACAAAGAAGCAACTTAGGCTGCTAAGAATTGAGCTTTGTCCTCACTCAAAGCTTTTGAAACCAAACCAAACCAACAATTTCAGTGAGGACAGTGGCATCAGCACAGTGAACAATTATTACAAAGTAATTATCTTCTTTTTGAGAATTACTACACTGTATTCGCAAAACTGAAAAGTGTAGCCCAAATTAGCATTTTTTTGATCAAAAGGTTCTATGCTGTTTGCATTGAGGAGCTCAAATATTAAATACAGAGTGGACAAAACAGGAATATAATAAATCTTTTTGCATAATCTAAGTTAATGTGTATGAAAATCAAATGGGACACCAATTGTTCAATTATACAAAAAAAGCGCCCGAGCATAATTCATAAATACATTTGCACATCTAACTTGTTTTATTGCACAAAAGGTGTCCTCTGCAGGCCCATATGTCTCATTCTGTTTCGTAGATCCAGAATGTACGGATATTTACTCATACAATGGAATGGATTACGGAAAAAGAACTTCAAGCACGGTGGCTACTCAGCAGCCACTTGGCTAGGAATTGGGAGTGAGGGGGACAATGTCGGAGTACCCAGTGTGAATATGCATGGGACTGCACGTAGATGCATTTTTGTAGGTATTTACTAACATAACATTCACAATGTTTCTTTATACCCAATTTGTGCTCCTACACTTAGGACCTAATTCAAAGCGTCTACTTAAATCCAGGGATAATGACCAGACGCAGTCATAATACTGCCGCAAGTGGGCAGTTTTAGGATTTAGAATATTTGGGCAGTATCTGGGGGACAACTTATGGCATATCACGATAGTACAGTTTCAACTTTTTACTGTCATATATTTGACACTGGCCTTTGCTGGTTTTAGGCTGAGTATTTCTGTGATGGAATACAGTTGCATAACATTGCAATAAAGTGGTATTACTGTATTATTGGCAATCAGTATAATTATAGAAATGTTTTCCAATATTATTAGCCTATGTCACCAGTTCTGTTTGGAAACATGATTTTCATATGAACAAAACCGAAAAAAACAAGCTGCATTTACAAATTAAGTCTAATCATTAACTGTTGGATTTAAAGTTAGATATAAAACAGAAGTCTTAAATGTCCACCTAATAGAAACTTTTACGGAAATTATCGGCTTAGGGCTATGACTCATAAATGTACTACGCGAGAAGATTTACAAGCCCCCTGCGCCAACAGTACCTCACTGTTTGTGACGTACTGGTGGCTTATTTCACTGCTCCATATTTACAAGGACAGGAAAAGCCACCCTGCGTGGCTTTTTCTGTCCTTGTAAATATGGCCCCTTTACACGCAGCACTTTGCGTGAAAGGGACGTTCTATGGGTGTTGCTGAAGGTGTTCCCATGCAACACCTATGGAACCAGACACATTTCCAGATTTACGAGGAATCGTAAATCTGGAAATGCGTGTGAATGCTACTCCTCAGTAGGGAGGCGCAACAGGGAAAAATGTTTTCATTTCTCCTTGTTTTTTCCTCTTTCAATGCGTGCTGTATTCTACAGCACGCATTGAAAGAGAAAAATGCCTGTAGTGATTGTTTTCATGCAGGAAGGTGCCCCTTCCTGCACAAAAACAATCTCCACATGATGCAGGCATCCTTCCACCATGATGCAAGGGTGCCTGTGCCAGGGCATGGCAGCTCTTTGTACGGCAGCGCAGGGGAGAGCACAGGAATAGGACATATCATTTTAAATACGTTTTATTCCTGTGCTCTGAAAGGGACTCAGTGCAGCTCAGCCAAATGGCTTGCAGAATGCACTGAGTTACTTTCTCGTAAATCTGCCCCTACGTTTTTAGGAATTCCGGGGCAGATTTACAAGAACTGGGGCATCTCTGCATATTAGCAGAGATGCGTCAGCTACATTGTGTGATTTAAAAAAAGCCTTGCGCCACCATGGATGCGTTGCATTTACAATGCGGCGTACCGTGACGCAAGGATAGACAGATGGGTGACACATCTTTTGTCTGAAAGGCAGCACATTGCTGGAGTCATGTCGTAAGCACGACACAACTCCAGCAGTGGTCAGGAATGCCTATTCCCATCATGCTGCTTCACTCCTTACGCCTGCTTCAAGCAGGCGCAAGGTTTTGACGCAGTTGCGTCTTAAAAGTGACTCGGTGAAATCTTGTAGATTTCACTGCATCACTTTTATGAGGCTTCCTTGCAACGGAACGCCCACCCTGCATACATTATACCTGATGCAGGTATAATGTAGCGCAGGGCTTTACAACGTGATGCATCTCCCTAGATGCGTCACATTGTAAATATGTTGCATCGTGGCGCATTGTTTGCAACTCCGCTGCGTCACAGAAGTGATGCAACTAGCGCAAAGTTGTTGCAAGGGGCATGTATATCTGCCCCTCAGTAAATAATAATTTAGGATATGAGCCTGTCTAAAAGAAAGACGTTATGTTTTTTTTTTTCTCTGTTTCCTATCGTTCCATTAAGCGCCTTAGGCTTCTAACCAAAAAGGTCACACACATAGCGCTATATTGCAGCATTTAAAAATTGTAATGAATCTTCCCCTCAGAGGCCTGCTCAAACCAACCTAAATAAAAATCTGGCTATAAAGAAGGAAACCTTTATTCTTCACTTATTTCATATCGCCTGTTGGCTTCACAAATAATATGTACAGTTGCAAGTCTTTTCAGGTGAGCGCTTCTGCGAACTCACAGGAGGCAAGCTGTTAGGATTCATCGCCTTATCAATCTCCAGTACATTACAGTCTCCAAAATTCTCAACCCGGATGTTGAACATTTAATCACTGTCACGAGCCCAGTGTGCTTCCTGTGCATACGGTTGAAGTTTCCATCAATATTGCATGGTTCTCATCAGTTGCCTCTCCACATCACATTTGAAATTCCTGCTGGGCAGTGTTTTTATTATCCCCCGCTTTTGTCAATCCGAGTCAGGGTGACATGTACACATCCATTTTTAAAACTGTAAAAATGAGGGCCCAAAGTTAACACAGTCTGTGTAAAACTCCTTTCCTGCGTTTTGCTGACTTTAAGCAATCAGGTACTGCAGTTGTCACGTTGAATTCCAATATATAAAAAACCTATTATTAAGGTTTAGAATGTGAGTTCCGTACGATTCGTAAAATTGAACAAGCAGCATAGGGGCCATATGTATTAAGGTACCCATTTGCGAATCTCAAATAGCGATTTTTTTAGAAATCGCTATTTGAGATTTGAAAATTGGTATGTATGTAGAAAATCGTATTTTTTTGCGATTTCTTAAAATTCCTTAATTGCGATTAGCAAATTGCGAATCGCAATTAAGGAATACTTTCTCATTCATTTCTATGGGCCAGGAGGACCATAGGAATGAATGGAAAGTTATTCTCAATTTGCGATTCGCAATTTGAGAATCGCAAATTGAAAATAATTTCAAGGGTGCAGGGGTGTCCAAAGGAAAGGACACCCTGTTGCACCCCTGAAATTAGCATGGGTGCACATGTGGTGCACATACATGCCCTAAGAGCATGTATGTGCTTCACAGAGCACTTTCAAAAATGCAAAAAAGGTCATTTTTCAAGGAATTTGCAAATTACCACCAACTTGAAGTTGGTGGTAATTTGCGATTCCTTAAGGCCAATTTGCTTTTTTTAAATGCTTCTTACATTGCATTTAAGGAATCGCAAAATTTGCGATTCCTTAAATGCAATCTCAAAATGAGGAATCGCAAATTTAGCGATTCCTTATTTTGCGCGCAAATTTGCTTAATACATACCATTTGGCCAAATTGCATTCGCAAACGCTGAAATTCTGCGAATGCAATTTGGCTTGATACATATGGCCCATAGAGAATGGATACATACAAGCATCTTATGGTTTTATCAAGAAAACTGTATGCACACATGAATTAAAAAGTCACCAAAAAAGAGCATATTGGAAAAAATGTTCACTCTTCATTTTGTATACGTTTTCCCAAATATTCTGTGATGTATAACAATTGCAAACATCCAAGAAAAATATTGAAAAAGCTAGCAGACTTTGTAATAGGGATGAATCGAAAATATTTTCATGTGGTGACAATGAATGATAAATTGTTTTTCATTTACGTTTACAGGGAGCTATAAACCAATATATACCGAGACGTTTTGTACCGGTCTAACTATTCAGATTGTGTTATGTGCTATGTAATCGATCCATTGTAATCATTAGTCAATAAAATATTAACTATGTCTTTGAACCAGACCACAGTTGTTATTGGCAAATTGATCTGTGGTTTATGCAAGCAAGTTAGAAGCCTTTGTGAGGCCTTGGGCAAAAAGTAGTTTGGGGACCTTGATTCAAAGAACCTTGTTTCAACCGTAGCTTCCCAGTATGACAAAACTGTGTGACCCTGGGCACAGTACCTCCTTTTCATTTTACCTCACGTTTGACAGCTCCTTGAAATAATTCAGGTCAGGATGCACGCTGTACAAAAACCGCTCTTGTATTTAGTTCAGGTCTTCTGTTTTCACTGTTTATTTTTTGTAAACGCTAGGGGGTATTTCTTAATGTTTTCACAGCTTCTGAAAATCAGTGGTAATCAGTGTTTATACCTTTCTGTGACCAAAAAAACTGGCAGTGTTTTTCCAGTATTTACAAAATATTATATAGAGAACTTCAAAGAACATATTTATTGATTAAAATGGGTGGATGGTAAAACTGCCCCGGTTCTTCCCAGATGTATGATGGTACATGTAGACACAAAGGGCCATATGTACGACGAAGTGGAGGAGCGTGTCGTTAGCTGGGCTTAACGACACGCTCCGCCACTTCGGAAATGTAAGGTTGCACCATATGTGCAAGAATGTGGTGCAGCTTTGCGTTTCCCCCTGCGATGGCGCTAAGTTTCACAACTTATCGCAAATGCAGGCACCCTTGCACCAGAGTGCAAGGGTGTCTGTGTGCAGGGGAGGATCGGTTTTGTGTAGGAAGGTGTCCCTTCCTGCACATAAACAATCCTAAAATAAATACCATTTTGTGACTCTTATGTGTGCTAGATCATGCAGCACACATGAAAGTTACAAAATGGTATTTTTAAAAAGGGTTGTTCATGTACAGGAAGGAACACATTCCTGTACATAACCAAACCATGCCATATTGCTTTTTCCATGTGTGCTGCACAAGGCAGAACACATGCACAAAGCAAAACGAGGAGAAATAATGCATTTCTCCTCCTTTCGCCATCATAAGCCCAGGATTTACCTGGTCTTAATTTTGGCGCTGCCTCCTATGTACCCCACCCTTGTACCTAGGGGGCAGCCTCAAATACAATGGGTGTTGCGGTGGAACACCCACCACAAAACCCACTGAACGCCCCTTTCACGCTAAACTTAGCGTGAAAGGGGGTCTTATGTGCAAGGCAGCATTGAGCCACGTTAAGTGGCTTAACGCTGCCTTGTACATAAGGCAGGGCCCATATCGCCACAGGAACATCACAAAAAGTGACGTTTCCATGGCAATAGGGGCTTGTACTTATGCCCCAAAGATTCTTTACTCACTGGAGGAAACTGGTTGCCTGCATGTTCAAGCACAGCCCAGTGCTTGGTAACCTTGACACATGTTTCATATTTCCTTGTTTATCAGAAGTGTAAGTCTTGGTGGGAAAGAAGCATGTCTTGCTACTGTATTATTCATGGATAATACTGGCGCAACTCCAGGGTGCTAACCCAAGGCCCCGGAAACCAAATCTCAAGCTCCCCAAATGAGCACGAGCTTGTTTCAATTAACCAAAGTGGAAGGGTTTGAACACAGGCTGGCAAGACGATAAGTTCTCCCAAAGCATGATGGCACATGTAGTCATTTTTATTGTAGCAAGACCTTCTCAGACATGAAAGTCCATCTTGGTTCCTGAACTGGAATGAAGTAATGTCTTCGTCCATGTGGCATCAATTGAAAACACCAGCATCCACTGTGGATACTGCCCAGTAACTATAGGCCCTGGATGCAAAGAAAATAACTTTCAGTACTTGTGGGAAGAACCAGGAAGACAAATGTGTCAGAATACAGCTGAAGTTGTACCTCACAAGTAGATCGGCACGGTGCCACAATGATGAAGGTATACACAAATAGGGAAAATTATTTGATGGTACATGTTTTTGAGATAAAATATTGAGATTGTACATCTTTTTTCATTTACCTCAAAATATTGCACTTCCCCCATGTTAGTGTTGCAGACAACTCATGTTACAATGACATCACTTAATGCTACTCAATTTATCAAACTTTGAAGGATGAAAAGCTGAGTCTCCCGTGCCAGGATTCAAACTTCAAATCAATGAATTTATCAGTGTCGATCTCTCAATTCAAATAGCATTGCTCATGACATGGAGAGGACTAAAAAGGTCTCCAATGCTGAAGGACATAGCCATCTCCTAGGTGATGGTGCAAAGGTACTTTTTGTGGATTCTTCAAACACATTTGTGACCTTAGTATTGTGCAGCTTTGAGTTTGTGGCATAGGAATGTATCACATGCACAATTGCAGAGATTGGAATTTAAAGTGGATAAAAGAAGTGACCTCATGTGTGAAGAGGTGGAACATTACACATAAATTTCAAGCCCCTGTCTCTTTCTACCTGTGGGATACCTTCCTCAAGACATGGAGGGGCTGTACAGGTTTGCCACACCAAAAAAAGCCATTGTGCATTTGTGACCCTGTCAATGTCTAGTCCTCTGCATTCGCAAACACTCCCCTCGGCTCTCATTCAGTGAGATTTCTCATCTCAGAGTGACAGGACATGCAACCCTTATTCCTAGGTTGTATGCGCTGTGATTCATGTTTTTTAGGTTATCCAAATTGGCGATCGAGATTTTTATCTCTGTGTACCTTGCTTTTCCCCTGTCTGCCTACTTGCTCCTTTTTGGTGTGTTATGTTTCAGTATTTTGTCTAAAAACAGAAGCTCCTTGAATGGAATTTCTTAAAGGATGCCCACTGGCACTGCCTCCCCTGTCTGGGCAACTATCATGTTAATAGAACGTCTAGCAGTGAGTTTTTTCTTTATGGTTGTTATGTGATTGGTGCATACTATGGAGGGGGTTGTCCTTCCGGGGTTATGCTAAATAAAGTTTTTGGGCTGCTGTTGTTATCTCAGTAAAGAGAGAGAAGCATAATCCTCGTCTCCATATACTCACATGAATTGAAAATTCTTGGCGCGTTAGCTAGAATTTTTTTATTGTTCTTCATCTATAACAACAGTAAAGGCTTATAACGAAGCACAATACAACTGTCTTGCCTTTTTAGTCATTAAGAAAATCGTTTTCAGGGCAAAACAGGAATAAATCCCTCTCAATTCTAAGAAGGGCTGCTGTGCAGAAATACATTTTATAATGTGCTCAAGTGAAACAAATCAACATTTTAAAGAATATATATATATATATTTTTATTTCTTAACACCAGTTCAGCAGCAGTCAGGGACACTTGCCCTGCAGGAGGCCCAGTTTGATCTCAGTGTTGCTGCTCCTGTAGACAGGAATCCACGGAACATAGGCACGGCTGCCGCAGAGAATTATGGGACCCATCACCACTGTCACTAACATTGACTTATTGACGCTTCTAGAAAGGTGTGAAAATATGCGGTGCAGGACATATGGCACATGAGCGCAAGGAATATGTGGACCCACATCCAAATCAGCTGTAAGAAAGGCATGTCTAACTCTCACAGAGTGGGAGCAGCATGTTTTTGGAGTGATGACCATTACAGTGACTTGTAAAGTATGCTGCACCTGCCAATTGCTGCTGCCTGCAACATGGCGTCTCTTCATGGAGCGGGCGGGGGAATACTGCCCTACCTGCCTCCTCCCCTTCTGATGGTAGTGGATGCTGAAGAGCAGTGTCAGTAAACTAGTCTGTGGCATCAGAAACATTATGACATATTCTCAAGAACGTGTGATAACTATTACAAAAGTTACTTAACGTAACGTCCAACATCGCAGTCTATTTCTGGAAAATGACGCTTTGTTAACCAAGCATTCTCAACACTGCGGTACCATGCGTTAGTTTCCAGATAAAGCGTCAATTGTCCACGTTAAAATCAACGCCACGCAGCAAAAATGCGAACACAAAAAATCTTGTGATGAGGCCAATCGCGGTACAAAAAGCAGCAAAAACCAGTGACAGGCCTGCAAATCCTACGCATCTGGCAGGAAAATGCAACATAAAAACCACAATAGCAAGACACCAGAAACAATCAAAAGCGTGTAGCAACATGGATGTACCCTGACCGAGCGCAGAGGACAATGTGAACCCCACAACCCCCACAGACCACCAGCAAGGAACAACGGGGACGCCCAAGGAGAAGAGGGAGAGGAAGACGGGGTGCAGTCAGCAGCAAAACCAGATCAGCGTTACAGAGGTGACAGAACACTAACATCAAATGACCCACAAGTAGACCACCTGGAATGCAGTCGGAGTGCCGAGGAGGCCAGGAGGCGCTGGCATGATGTGACAACCTAAACCAGGCACAAACCCGCTGCCAACAAAAAGGCTGCAACGGCGACAGGAGGTGGGAGTCCAGCGCCACAGGAGAAGCTGGAGAAAACGGAGGCCATAGTCATCAGTGTGTAGATGGTGCAAGGAGTAGGGAGTACAGAAACAGCTCTGGAGGACCTGACACAACATTAACAGGGTGAGTAACGACCTGAGACTGAGGGGACAGGGGGAAATGGGCACATTGGCACACATGCACAACGAGGTGTAGCACACTGCACAGCCACAATTACCCTGGATCATGTCCCTGATCCCCATGGCACACTGCAGCACACACACACATAGCAAGAACAGCATACCCACATTGACGACAACGTGGTGCAATGTGCAAACCCAACACTGCAGAACAGAGGACACAAGTGGCTCTGCACACTCACAGTAACATGCCCACTACATCTGACAGAGCTGGAAACTATGAAATGGAAATGTACGCGTACGACCTCACATCCGTCATGTAGTCCAAATGTACACTGTCCCACAGCAACATTCAGCACCCTCAAACAGTCACATTGTACATTGTCATACAGTCTGCATGTAAACAAGAACAATGCACCAACATACATGTCAACACAAGCTCAACATGCATCTCCCCTTCACATTGCAGAGGGGCACACAACACCTCTAGCAGAGCACAGAAGACAACACATCTGTGATGCCGGAGAGGACCACCACACCTACGACACCAACGCCCTACAACAGCCCATGGACATCCCACGCAACCCACCACCAGGACCCGGGCAGTCAAACTACTTAGAGGAGAACACAGACCCTGCAACAGACCACACAGCAGGAAGCACCCGCAAGCACAGCTGGCACACACCACTTCACCCACCCACACATGGCACCCCAATGCCAGGTGTCAGCAAGCCAAAAGGAGGTGGCTGAACAGGTGTGGGTGGGGTCCAAACCCATGGAAGGCATACTAGATCACATATGTTGGTGTCTATTATCCTTCAGGGACCACCGTCAACCCACAAGAGAGACCCACACTGCCATAGAGACACATGCAGATGCACGTTCACAGTCCAGCACCACACCCAGGGGCATACAAATAGCAGTCACACACCCATGTTGGCTCTGCGTACTATGGCCCAGGCCGCTCCCCTTACAAATTGAGTGGGTGACGACAAAGCTACATGCCCAACTTCCAACTCCCTGCTGTGATGACATGTCTGTGCCCGCTGTACACAGCACAATGTAATGTTGTAGCGCCCAAGGCCCTCACGCATACAACAAGACCACAGGGACACACGCAGATATTATGTTGAACTGGCCATGGGCCCAGGTAAAATCTGGCTCTCCGAATGACTGCTGCCCGCCCTCGGTCCTACGGAACGTCTGTCTCAAAACTCGAAACGCGTAGGCAAACAGGATCAAGTCCTTAGTCCGGATTCATAGTTAAATTGCTTAGGAACTTGCAGCCTACTAGCACTTCCACAGAACGTTGGCAGTGCTTTCAACAGACACAGTGATAGTCTGTTTGATGGTCAAATAATTGTGAATAAGCATTCATCATGTTTTGATTGAAATATTTTTCTTCTCTTCTTGTTGTGAGATATGGTATCACTTTTTTTGCACAATATTTATATGTTTGCACATTGTATATGTAATTTTGATTCAAAAATGTTTTGCACATTGTATATTGAATTTTGATTTAATTTTCTGTGTTGTGTTGTACCAAGTGAACATCGCGACATTTATGGCTAGTACATGAAAGGCAATGTTATTTCTCTGGACTTTATGAATAACAACCCAAAAATTTTTATTGAATAAAAACGAGGCAATTAATTGCCAGGATAAACATATTAAATTTTGTTTATCTTCTTTTCCACCAAAACTGTATGGTGCTAAATGTGAAGTGTGGGTTGCTTTTTGTTTCTCACTGGACTGCAAAGCGGCATCCTCTTACACCTCTCCTTAAAAATGCATATCCTTTTAAAATCTGGCTCGGCAGTAAACCAGTCTGAAAGACGTTTTGTTACTAGTTCTTTAAAAATACACAGAGTAGACTTTGGGCCTAATTTGTATGATGGTGGGCAGCCCAGTTCTTTGTCAGAACTGGAGGCAAAGCAAATTACTCCATTGCCCTGACGAATGTGCTGCCGGACAGATTTAGAAATGACCCCCCCAACTGGCCAATTTCCCAAAGCACACGCAGGTCTAGTGATGAAGAGGATTAATATATCCATTGCATTGATATCTTCATTTATAAACTTTATTTCGATTTTTAAAAAATCACAAAAGTCAAAACAGTACAATTCAGGGACTAAAAATCATCAATAAACATTACGTTACACTATGCCGACACACATGATTGTGACTGTATCCTATAATGCACTTGGTTAAAACTATAAATAATTTAATACAACGCTAATACCCACCTATGTAGTGGGCCAAGAACAGTTCACCTTTAAAAAGAGCATCAAAAAGTTACAATAAGATGCATATACAAGCAAATAACACATGTTAAAAAGAAGGAAGGGGGAGGAAGATTACGCGCTCCTCCCTACAGACCAGCGATTCACCCACACCGAGCCCAAAAACTTAGCTAGGGCAATCACATATGGGCCATCCACTGCGGTTTTAAATATTCTGAAAGCCTCGCTGTGGACCCTGGTCCCCATAGAAAGACACAGGGGTTTTAGCCATCATCTCCTCGGGTTATGATACGCTGGACAAGCAAATAGCATATGAGCCACAGTTTCATCCCTATCTGGGTAAAAAGGACATTTGCTATTGTTGGCATGCAATTTTGACCACTTTGAAGTGAAGGGCTTGGTGGGTAAAGTTCCCACTCTAAACTGGTGGAATAATTTTCGATGACGAGTCGAGGAGATTAAATCCCAGTACTGTTCGTAATTAGGTTCGGATTTAATATGTAAGAAGGTGCTTGACAGTGTAAGGCTACTGGAAGATATGAACTGTCGGGAATAAATCCAGTAGCAATAGGCTGTCTTTAGCTCTGTTTTGGTAGGAAAGACACTTCCCTCTGGGGAGGTCTACAACCGATTGAATCCCAACTCACTGAGAATGTTTTTGACACCCATAAACCACTCCATTTTATTGTTCACAACCATATCCCGAATTTCCCGCACGGCCAACGCATAGTTGACTAGTTCAGGAGTCACCCAGATTTATCTCCAATATGATACTGATCTGTAACGGGCAACATCTCTGATGGAGTGACACCCCAGGTCAATATAGAGAGGAATTAGGGTCGTTGATTGAGGCAAACCCGTTAACGATCTTAAAAATTTGTTTTGTGCTACCCCCAGCAGTATATGGTCAAAATATCAAGTCCAAAATATCGAGTAACACAAATATCGACTCCAAAATATAGAATAGACGAAATATCGAATGGACAGAATATAGGCATCAAAAATATCGTTTTAAGGTAAGTAATGTAATATTGATTTTAAAAATATAGAAAGTCCAAATATCGAAGTACATAATATAGGTTAATAAAAATATCTAATTTGTAATAATTTCGAATTTTTTTAAAGTGTTTTGTATGTTGGTATATGTGTGAAAAGTGTATATTTTTTGTAATTTATTTTAAGTAATTAATTTTATGTTAATTAATTTTTGCGTAATTTACGGCCACATGCATCATCCCGGCCGTTTGCGAATTCCAAATTGCGAAAAATAGCGAATCGCAATTTGGAATTCGCAAAACGGGATGCATGAATTTTTTCTAATAATATTAGCGATTCGGTAAAATTCGCATTTTTTACCGATTCGCTAATATTATGCGAATTCTAACTTGCTAATTCGCATTTCCCATTGATTCCTATGGGCCAAAAGGCCCATAGGAATTAATGGGAATTGCGAATTTGCAAGTTAGGATTCGCATAATGTTCATGCATACCATGGGTGCAGGGGGGGGTCCAAAGGACCCCCCCCTGCACCCCTGAAATGTATTTTTAATTGGATGTTTCACACACACATGTCCTAAGGACATGTGTGTCTGTAACATGTAAGTTTAAAAAATGCATTTTTTTGCTTTTTTACAAATTTTCGCTAATTAACACGAGGGTCAACCTCGTGTTAATTTGCACTTCCAATTTCGAAATTCGCATTTTTTTTAAAAATGATGCATTGCATTTAAGGAATCGCACAAATGCGATTCCTTAAATGCATTCGCATTTTTTAGAAATGCTAAAAAATGCGAATTGTGCACAAAAGTTTGATGCATCCCAAAAAATGGTTTTTGCATTCGCAAACGGCCGATTTTTCCGATTCGCACCGTTTGCGAATGCAAAAACCAATGATGCATGTGCCCGTTAATTCTGTAGCGGGTTGTGGGTTTATAGGGGAATAGGGTGGGAAGTAATTTAATTATAATTAATTAAATATGTTAATTAATTTATTGGTATTTATTTTGAATACATTGTTAATTAATTTTTAATTGGTAATTCATTAATTCTTAATTGATAAGTATTTTGTAATAATTGATAATTATGTGAATAATATTAATTTATTTTCTGTAGCGGGTTGTGGGTTTATAGGGGAATAGGGTGGGAAATAATTTAATTATAATTAATTAAATATGTTAATGTATTTATTGGCATTTATTTTGAATAAATTGTTAACTTTTAATTGGTAATTAATTAGTTCTTAATTGATAATTAATTTGTATTAATTGATTAATTGATAATTATGTGAATACTATTAATTTATTTTCTGTGGCGGGTTGTGGGTTTATAGGGGAATAGGGTGGAAAGTAATTTAATTACAATTAATTAAATATGTTAATTTATTTATTGGTATTTATTTTGAATACATTGTTAATTAATTTTTAAATGGTGATTAATTATTTTTTAATTGGTAATTAATTTGTATTAATTTTTATTAATTGATAATTATGTGAATTATATTAATTTATTTTCACTAGAGTGGGAATAGTAAAATTTACCCCTATTCTATCCAACGCTTTCCCTACTGTTGCACTCACTGGAGTGGGAATAGTAATTTTTACCCCTACGCTATCCAACGCTTTCCCTACTGTTGCACTCTCTGGAGTGGGAATAGTAATTTATACCCCTACGCTATCCAACGCCTTCCCTACTGTTGCACTCTCCGGAGTGGGAATAGTAATTTTTACCCCTACGCTATCCAACGCTTTCCCTACTGTTGCACTCTCTGGAGTGGGAATAGTAATTTTTACCCCTACGCTATCCAATGCTTTCCCTACTGTTGCACTCTCTGGAGTGGGAATAGTAATTTTTACCCCTAAGCTATCCAACGCCTTCCCTACTGTTGCACTCTCTGGAGTGGGAATAGTAATTTTTACCCCTACGCTACCCAACGATTTCCCTATTGTTGCACTCTCTGGAGTGGGAATAGTAATTGTTACCCCTACGCTATCCAACGCTTTCCCTATTGTTGCACTCTCTGGAGTGGGAATAGTAATTTTTACCCCTACGCTATCCAACGCTTTCCCTACTGTTGCACTCTCTGGAGTGGGAATAGTAATTTTACCCCTACGCTATCCAACGCTTTCCCTACTGTTGCACTCTTTGGAGTGGGAATAGCAATTTTTACCTCTACGCTATTCAACGCTTTACCTACTGTTGCACTTCCAGGAGTGGGAATAGTAATTTTTACACTCCCGCTATCCTACGGTAATAATATTGTGTATTTTTTATTAATATTATGTTAATATATATATATATATATATATATATATATATATATATATATATATATATATGTTGTAACATATATGATTGTATGTTTTTTTTATAAGTTAAATTATTTATTTAATAATTTTAAGGTAATTTAAGTATTTTTAAGTATATTTTAGCTATTTATTTTTAATATTTTTTTAATTTGACATTATTCTTAAGAAATTCGATATTTTTACAAAGTATATATTTTTAAACGATATTTTGGATTTGATATTTTGGTACTTACCTGTTTGTAGATAGGAATCCGATATTTTGCCTGTCGATATTTTGGCATCGATATTTTGGGTAGTCTATATTTTGTCCCTCGATATTTAGTCAGTGATCCACCACCAGCGCTTCCAGATTCTCATGCGCCCACAACTCTGAACCATACAAAATTGCGGCACTGATTTTGGAATTATAAATCTGCAATACTGGGGCCACGGGTTTGGTGTAGGAGCGACAATGCTCCCTGAGCAGCACACCAGAGAGTTGGGCATGTCTAACTGTGAGACGGTCAATTTGGGGCTTCCAGCTCATCTTTTTGTCCAGGGTTACCCCTAGATATGAAAAAGTCTCTGTTTGTTCTAAAGCAACTTCCTGCATCCTTACTTCATCGATATGTTTAAAAGAGTTCTGGAGGACCATAAACTTCGTTTTGTCAACATTGACAACAAAGTCATGATCTTCACAGAACTCTTCGAACCATATCAGGGCACGTTGAAGACCCGGTCTTGTTTTGGATACGATAAGAGTGTCATCGGCGAACATTAAGGGTCAATTCCGATTCGGGAAAAGAAGCGTCCGTCCGAATCGTATCCGGAGCCCTCTCCGTACGAATCGTACACGTCCGTCTGAATCGCGTAGTACGATTCGTACAGACAGTTGCCGACCCATACGAATTGTACCGGAGATTCCGTACGACTCGTACCCTCACAGTGGACCGTATGATTCGTACACATGCTGTATGACCCGACGAGTACGATCGGGACCGTGGAATGGAGACGCGATTCGTACGGTGCACGTCAGGTAAGTGCGATTCGTGTGGAGGGTCACATATTTCCATACACATCGTACGGTGCGTACACCCCATGATCTCAGGGGTACGGTGCGTACCCCTGCGATCATGAGGTGTACGCACCGTACCCCATGATCGCAGGGTGTATGCCCCGTCCACCTTGCGATCATGGGGTACACACCGTACACCCTGCGATCATGGGGTACGGTGCATACACCCCATGATCGCAGGGGTATGCACCGTACCCCTGCGATCATGGGGTGTACGCACCGTACCCAGGGGGGTCCGTTCCGTACCTGTTTTGAGGCGTACTCTGCTTTTCCAACAGTTTTCAGCTCCCGTAGGAAAAGAGTCGTACGAAGGGTCGGCGGGACGAATCGTACTTGCTGGGTCGGGAGAACCTGCTTCGAACCGTACAAACATCGCTTGCTGCGTGGTCCGGCGGCAATTTGTACAGGAGTTCGAGTCGTACGGTTCCTGGTATGATTCGTACGGGGAGCAGCATTGGGTGAGAATCGTACTACGTCGTACGTACGGCGACGTTGCAGGGTACGATTCGTATGGGAAAAAGACTCCGTACGGCTGTTCGGAGTGCTTTTTCCCGAATCGGAATCGGCCCCTAAGAATGGGATCTTTTTTTCCACCTAGACTGGGGGCATCAGTGGGGCAGTTTTCAAAGTATTTCAATACCCCATTTATAGAGATGGAAAATAGGGTGGGTGCGAGGACGCACCCCTGCCTGACCTCCTACTCGAACGGGAACATGTCGGTGGTATGACCTACCGTATCCCAACTAACCTGGGCAAACTTGTCTGTATGCAATTTAACAAAAAAGACAAGATTTCCATTGGCATACCCAGCTTTAAAAGGCCGTGCCACAGTTTGGAGCGCGGGACTAGGTCAAATGCAGACCTGAGGTCCACAAAAGCTGCATAGATGGAAACTCTCCCCAGAGTAACAGTACTCCAATCGATGAGAATGAACCTTAACATCTGGTCCACTGTACTGATACATCGTCGGAAGCCAGCTTGTAGGTCTCACAGGATGTGACAATTGTCCATCCATGCCTGTATTCTACCTAGTATCACTCTAGCCACAACTTTCTGAATGCAATCAATCAGACTTATAGGCCTGTAGTTTCCAGGTATTGAGCGATCCCCCTTTTTAAAAATGGGAAGGATAACAGCACCTGCCCAGGAACTAGGAATTACTCCCCCTTTATCGATGGCATTCATTAAGAGTTTGATATATTTTGTCCAGATTGCCAGATCTTGAACAAAAAGGTCTGCAGGAATGCAGTCTAGACCCGGAGGACTTCCTTTTGGACTTTGAGGAGGGCTACTTATACCTCCTTACTGGTGATGCTAAGGGGAGGAGAGGGTGATGGCACAACAAAAGTGTCCTGAGCGCCCTAGTTGTTAGCAAATTGATCTTTTAAGTGGCGGACCCACTGAGCAGGTTCCACATGATTGGTGGGAACTTGACCGGGGTCCCCACTCCCCCATTTCATCAAGTGCCAAAATCATATCATATCCCTCCCAGAACAGGCAAGGAGAAGTTCCGCCCAATGGGCCTCATCCCATTCCCGTTTAGCATTAGATTTTGCTACCTTGTAAACCTGCCTTTTTTCTCTTATAGAGGCCTGGTCCTTACTCCTAATTGCGGCTGCCAGGGATTTGTAAGCAGCACAACATTTGGAGTTATAGCACAATGCTGCTTTTGCAGGCGGATGATACTGGGCCTTTTTTATTATGTGTGATAAAAAAAACTTTCAATTGATTGAAAAGATGCTCATGTGTCTGCCATAATCTGTCCCTAGCTACCGCTAATTCAGTCTCTGCCTGAAGGGCAACAATGGAATTTGCTACAAGGTTACTCATAGCTTGCAACTTCTCTGGGACAAGTGTAACCTTGCACCATCTAAGGCGTCTGGTGTCATTAGACAGGTGGCCTTCTACAAAATCTGGGCTGTTTTGCGGTCCTTCTAGATTTTTATGGGCAATAGCCCGCATAGAAACTAAGAGTGGGTTGTGGTCACTCGACGGCCAGGCTACCACCATCATATCAAGCAATTCTGGCCAAACTTCCATATTGATAAGAATATAGTCTATACGACTGGAACGGTGCCCATTGCTAAATGTTGGGGCCCCAAACTTGTCGGACTTCGTGTGGCCGTTAGCTGCTCTTAACCCGTGTTCTAGGCAGAGAGCTTTTAACTGGAGTGCTGCTCTGGTCCACTTTTTTATGGGAGAAAGATCCGGTGGTGGGATTGACCACTGGACGTTCACCTCAAAACTAAAGTTCATATCCTCACAATCAAGTGGTTCGTAAGTGCAATTAAAATCCCCTGTGATTATAATGTTGCTATTCCATTTGTGTTGTGTTAAAAAACATATAAAAGGTCTACTGTGCCAGACGCCTTCCCGCCTTGCTGACCCCTAGAATAAACATTAATAAATACAATGTCCTGGGTATTACCATAGGATAGCTTGAGAATAAGAATGTCCCGTGAATCAATAACAATCACCTCTAAATTGTAGGAGAGGGACTGCATAATCTAGATTGACAAGCCCCCCTTCGGTCTACCCCTTTGTCCCTGAACCGCTGGTTAAGAAAAGTTAATGTATCCCTCAAAGAACACTTTGTCCACTACCCAGGTTTCTTGGAAAAATATGATATCCTGTTCCTCAATAAATGAGGTCCATTCCGTAGGGGCTAATTTGCTTGCAAGCCCCGCAATGTTCCAGGATGCTATTTTAAGAACAGCGGGAGGCTCCAGAGTTGTACTTAATAGTAGGCCTGAATCAGAAATTGGCATAAGAATGGGTAGAACATTAGCACTGATAGTACCGGGTCGAGCCATGTGGATGGCGCAGGACCCCGGTGTGGCCAGACTGCCCAAGCTACTAATGTATGACACTCGATTTCCCCTACCAAGGGTGTCGTGCACTCCATTGCTGCTACTTTCCTGAACCCGTCGTGAGGAGGCGTTGCTTGACTAGGACGCTGGACCTAGTCAATCAATATCCTCCAAATTGTTAAACGATTCGAATCTATTAAAAGTTGGGACAGAGTACTCGTATATCCCATGAGCAAGTGGTACACAGTTACTAACAACCCTCGGGGTTTGCAAGAACCTTGTGCCTTGATAAAAGTACCCCAGAGGTAGGATATTTATACCTTCCTCACTCAAGTACCGTGAGCCGGTCCTATCAAGAATTGTCTTAATTGGATAGGGAGACACAAAATTAACCACCACACAGTCACCTCTACTTGTTTTCTTTGAATTGCCTATCCACGCGATTCTGCGTGCCATTTTGTATCCCCCGAATAACTGACCCCCCAACCTTGTTTTAGAATCCATTAAATGGAGGGCCTTGTTCCTCAGGGAAACCCAGTTTTCCTCAGCACCAGATTGTAAGTGGGGTACGTTAGTGAGGACAATAGTATAGGGCATTGCCTCTGGGGTAGATTAAGAGTTTCATTACAGTAGTGGCTGTTCAAACATCCCTGTGGGACCCTGTTATGAATACCGCTCCCTAGTATTTCTCTTCTGCGGGTTACTAATGTGTCAGGAACCAGTGTATTGCGTGTTGGATGCTGGAGGGGTTCAGCCACAATTGTACCCGCCAAAGCCTTGTTGCTAGTAGATAAAACAGCGGGAACAGTTGGAACTGAAGCCAATGCTTCACTAGGAGCAGTAGGACAACTTAGGGTGTTACTCAATAATTGGTGCTCTATGTTAGTTAGTCTTTGACTGATATCTGACATTATAATATATCCATTGCAGTAATATCTGTTCGACTCTATAGTCCGAGTTTCGAATCCTTGTGGGTCTACTTTATTTTTTTTTTACAGAGGTCCATGCAGTAAATACCATGAACACCAACTATTATCTGCTCTCTTTAATAAGCACCAAAAAACCTTGAGCTATGCTTTAAAAATACACCTAAAAATAATTTTAAAATTGCTTCTACGAAATGATAAATAGTTACCCCATCTACTGTAATAAGAAAAATAAATTGTGCATTTGGTGCAAAAAACAAGTGCTACCCTTAGGAAACCAAACTTGTCTACTGTTCATGGAAGCACAGTCTTGCTTTGCTTTTGTTCTGATTCGGAGAAGACCTATCCTGGCAGTTTGGCCTGGACTGTTCAGATTAAACCAGTGTCAAGACTGATTTGCATGTGGCTGAGTCCAAACCTAGGTGACTGGTGGGCAAAAGAGCAAAGGGTTGGAATGCTACCCCAAGCAACTGGCAGTGGTTATGCCTATTGCAAGAATTCCTCCCATCACCTTTTGTGTGTTTACTACTATACCTCTAGCCATGCTTTGTAGAAATCATCAAATATTTTAAAGAGAGAGGAAGAACTAAAACCTCAGAAGGAAAAAGATTGCCTGAGGTAGCTCAGCAGGCAAGTGACACCGTTCCCTCTGCGTAATTCCTCTCAGCCAGTGCCTGTGGTCAAGTGGAGGCTACATATTGATTGCCATGCTGTTAATCTCACCTTGTTATAACAAAGCAACAATGTCTCAACTGGAAGTCATTCTATCAGTCAATTAAAATGATAGTATAAATCACAAGAAAAAGGAAACAAAGGAAGGGAGACCACAACGGGATTGGTAAGGTAAAAAGTAATATTTGTAGATAGTTAAAACAGCACTACAGTACAATTTTATATACAGTGAACATCCCACACAAGTGTGCAATGAACGTGCTAGTAATGGTGAAGGGTGCAGTGACACTGGGGTGAAAAACCAGCGTGAATGGCGAAAGGCTAAGAACAAATGATAATGTGGTCAATGATACAATGCTTATATATAGAAAGTCAGTATTTTTTGATTCAGGATGAATCGACTGATCACAGCAGCGCCAAAGTTCTGTGCTGGGTAGTCGAAGGCGATTCGACCTGATCAATTCCAGGTTATCATCAGGACATGGTCACTAATTTCCAAGGAGTGCTGAGTGCCGCAGAATAAAGGGTCATGTGGGGTGGCCTTAGCGGTCCAACAGGAAAATTGGGGTGGCCTTAAAGGGTCCAACAAGGCAGTCAACCGCAGGGATTCCACTGTACGATATTAGTGGATTGTCTGGTGTGGAGAAAAAGGATGGTCGAAAAATCGGAGCAAGTAGGTAATTATCAGTTAGTGGTTCCACGGGATCCGAGACAGTCACGACCTGTGTGTGGGGACCAGATTCATCTGAGGAGGCTGAGATCCAATCTCAGAGCATGAGGGATGGGGCCCGCTTTTGTTCCGCGTGGTCGGGATCGTACCGAGATGCGGGGAGCAGGATCAATCAGGGAAGCAGAGATCCAATCTGCGGGAAGGCACACCTAGGACATAGAAATTATCATGGCATAATTGCATGGAGCAATGTTCTACCACAGGGGATCCGACCTGAGTTGAAACGTGCAGCACCTCGAGCTTCCACCTTGGGAATAAGGCCTATCTGCAGGAACGCAGCAGGAAGCCCAAACCACATTAAAGGCCTGAGGTGCTCTTGGACTACTGCTCATTTCGAACCATTAATTTGTTGTCTTTAGAAAATCTCGTTTGTTGAGTCCTACAATTACACAGTTTTATATTTGTTCCAGGCAGACACACCAATTATATCTGCATACTTTAATTCACATTTACCAAGCAGCATGCTGGCCTATTGAAGATTCTTTTTAGAAAAGGTCTAGCTTTACTGCATCCAAGAATATAATAATTGTAGGAAGTTTAGATTTCTTCAGAAAATAGATTCCATATATTTTGTCACTGTGAGCAAAATCCCTCATAGAAAGCCGACTGTCCAAAAACGATGGGTCATATTTACAAGGATATAGCGCCACCGGAGTGTCACTTTTACAGATGCTCCGGTGACTTCATGTCCTGCTCTATGTTTACAAAGTGGCCCTAAGCCACTTTGAGTGGCTAAACACTGCCTTTAAATACAGCCCCTTTTCACGCATCACTTTGTGTGAAAGGGATGTGCAACGGGTGTTGCTGTGGGTGTTTCCATGCAACACCCATTGCATTTTGATGCTGTCCCAGATTTACAAGAATCCGTCAATATAAGGCAGGGTCAAACACGAACGCCAGTGAAAAGCAGGCGTTAGAGTGGTGCAACAAGGAGAACTACTTTTATTTCTCCTCGTTGTTTGCTATTTCTATATGTGCTTCATCATGCAGCACACATTGAAAGTGGGAAACATCCTTTACAACGAAACTTTTACAATGCAGTGCTTTTACAACGCAGGTTTTACAACGAAAACTATTACAACGCATTGCGCTGGGGTGCTCTAGGAAAGGGAATAGATTTAATTTACTATCCAACACCTTCCCTAGTGTCCACGGGGACTGGAGTTGGAATAGTAAATTAAACTATTCACTACCCCTCACCCCAAAGCGCTATGCATTGTAAAGGTTTGCGTTGTAAAAACTGAGTTGTAACAGCATGCATGCTAAAAGCATGCGTTGTAACGTCATACATCCATTGAAAGTTGTTAATCACCATTATTGATTGTTTATGTGCAAGAAGGGACACCTTCAAAGCATTATCTGTGCAGCGCAGGCACCCTTGCAAAATGGAGCAAGGGCGTCTGCGCTGATGCCGCTAGGCAGCTATTTTCTGTGCCGGCACAAAGAGAAAAAACACAGGGGTGCACCGTATTTATGTGACTACAGCGCATCGCCATGTTTTCAAAATGACACAGAGCGGTGCTGCACAATTGCTCGCAGTGATGAATTTTAAGCAGGTTTGAAATGCCAATCTGACACCACCTAGCTAGCCCAATTTATTTGAAGAGATTTTTACATATTAATTACAAGAGACTGAGCGGACGAATAGTTATTAAGATATCTTCCTCAAATCAGAAGCCGTTTCAGTGAAGAAAAATGCTACAAATTATTTGACCCTTAACACCATGATGAGAGCCTTGACCTCTTTAAACCTTTGAATAGTGCTGCACTTTCCACTGCTTTGTGATGCCAGCAAACCAACACTGGCTAAGCCACAGCCTATCAGCACATCTAGTCCTTTAAAAAACATGATCCACAAGAAATCGTCTGAAAAATTCTCCAGCCACCGTTCTAGAAATGTATTTCCTTCCTGATCTTTTCACATTTGCTATTTGAGAGACATTACGCATTTCTGTATTCGTGGCACACTTGTAATGTGCTGGAATTCAATCTTTGCATGTTAAATATTAAACATATGAAATAGCCTTTCTGCATAGGCGGGGGCGAACATTAGCCTAGATCTATCCTTTATTTTCAACAACCTGATCATTAGGCGTACCTGATGCTAACAGGAAATAGATGTTCCAAACTCCAGCAAATTATCCTCACCAAATTTTTAATGCCATGCCGTTTCTAGGTAAAGGCCCTCCAAGTTCTCTGTCCACAGACCTGCACGTACTTGTTTCATAAAACAGGGCCAGGGAGCAGAGGTACGAACAATGCATTTGGTAAAGTGGTCGAAATTTGCACACCAGTTTTTACCGAATGCATTGGTATTTTGCGAACGTATTAATATTAATGAGGTGCGACGCAAATTTAAACCCACCATGATTGACTGCTGGGGTCAGCAGATCACCATGTCTGTGATTGCTTTTAAATAAAACAATATTTTTTTTAATGCAGCCCATTTTTAATGCGTTTAAAAAAAATGAAAAATGTAACAAACTTTTTTTTAGGAGTAAACAGTAATCCTATGGAACACTGCCTACTCCTAAAAATGTGTTATTTTAACATTCACAAAGGAAAAGTGGTCCCTTCCCATTTGTGACTGGGTTACCACTTTCTTTTGGTAAAATACTAATGCTTTGCTACTAAGTTTCAGTTGCAAAACATTATTACATACCATAAGGAACTGGTATTTAGAAGGGGCACTCTAAACTGACCCCTCCCATATACCGATTTGGTATGATTTCCTAAACCTATTTAACGAGCCAGAAAAGCTTTTGGGAATCGTTAAATGGGCTTAGCATATTTCAAAAAGAGCTTTAGCATTTGCAAATCATCTGATTTAAAAAAATCAGAGGGTTTGCCAACTCTAAAGGCTTTTGCACATGTGGCCTGAGATGTACTAAGCAATTTTATGACTGCAAACCTGACGATTTGCAAAAAACAGGGTCAGGGACTGCCAAATGGCTATTACCTATGTACAAACCCTTTTTTTAAAGTCAAAATCTTTTTACAACTGACAAAATGGGTTTTGTGGCATGGAGAGCACGGGAACCACGTCTGGGCATACCCGTCCGACTCGGGGTGAGAAATACAAAAAGAACAATTGATGGACAGAATGCAGAACAATGTCATACATTCACACTAGTACAGAGATCTATTGGCAGGGTATACCCAGACGTGGGTCCCTTGCTCACTCTACCACTGGATTCAAGCTTGTTTGATGATGAGGGCTATTAGCCCGAAACAAGTCCCAGGATGCTTGTTTCCGGTCCAGGGAAGACATGGCTTGCCAGTTCAGGCTGGACTGTTCCCATGAGGCACAGGGTCATGACTGATTTGCATATAGCTGTGTCTGAACTGGGGTGGTGAAGTGAGTTAAAGAACGATGATGGATTCAACCCAGATCTGTGACTGGGGGTGAGTGTCTGAAAAGTTTCAGTGCTCCGTCCATCATCTCCTTGTGTTTGCTTTGTTTGCCCTAAGTTGTCAGGGTATGACCAGACGTGGGTCCCTTGCTCACTTTGCCATTAGATTCAAGCTAGCCTGGCTGATGAGTGCTGTTAGCACGAAACTGGTCCCAGGAAGCTTGTTTCTGGTACAGGGAAGACATTGCTTGGCAGTTCAGGCTGGACTGTTCCCAATAGCTACAGGGTCAAGACTAATTTGCATATAGTTGTGTCTGAACTGGGGTGGCGAAGTGAGCTAGGGAACGATGATGGATTCAACCCAGATCTGTGACTGGGGGTGAGTGTCTGAAAAGTTTCAGTGTTTCCGTCCATCATCTCCTTTTGTTTGCTTTGAATATATATAGCCAACACTAAGAGGGGGCACTTCAGACTTCTAATCAATGATAGCCTCTGATTGAACCAGACAAACACCATCTATGTGACAACCTAGTACCCACATTGCACAACCATGTTTTAAGTTCAAAGACAAATGTGTTAGTCAAATGTCTTAGAAGAGAAACTTCAGTTTTGCTCCTCTGTGTAACATGCAAGATTCTGACAATTGGACAGTAAAGACAATCTTTATGGCAGTGTATACCCTTGACGATTATTTTTGGATGTTAATTGAAGCATGAATTTGTGAAATGATACCTCTTAGACATTTCAACCTTAGAGTGGCCTTCCCGCAAACATTTTGCCTTCAACCTCCAGTTTTACAGAATTCGTTTTTGTTGGATTTACGACTCTGTGCTTTTTTCCACTGCTAACCAGTGCTAAAATACTTGTGCTATCTCCCTAAAACATGGTAAAATTGGCTTACGCATCATTGCCATATTTAATGTACTTATAAGTCCCTAGTAAAATGGTATACCATATATTCCCAAGGCCTGTAAATTAAATGCTACTAGTTGGCCTGCAACACGTATTATGCCACCCACTTAAGTAGTCCCTTAAAACATGTCCCAGGTCTGCCATTGCAGCCTGAATGTAGTCTTAAGCTGCCAATTTGACATGTCAATATAACCCCTTTAATACAAAATGGATGGTTGTCACTTGCACACCGTAGGGTATAAATCAATAGTCCTGAGAGTAAACAAAAAGGTTTTGGACAAAAATGAATCAAACTGAAGCATACTGCATGGTATCAGAGGGCTGCCAATGCCTCATCGGATGTGAATGTGTAAAGTGATGCAAGACAGTATGTCTGGAATGACCGTGTGCACAGCTGTAAGAATATACACTTGCTATACCTAATTTTTGACAATGTGTACACAATCTTATGCAACATGTAGCAAAAACAATGGTCTCACACTGAAATAACCATTTGTTTTCATTTACTTGCAATGAAACAGACAATTTAACATGAGTCAATATATGCACATACAATTATTATTGCTTCATGATAGTCAATGAGTACAAAACATGCCGTAGTTAGAGCATAATGATGTAAACAAAGAGAGTGGCAAATGATGTTCTTCGGCCCAATGCATTTCGGGACCTCGTGTCCCTTCCTCAATGAGGTGTACACTTGGGCCGATATGTACTCACAGCGCAGGCTGACCAAAAACCCAAATACCTCATCAGAGGAAAGCGTGGTGTCTGCGAATTACTACCCACAAGAACACTTTCAATATAAAGGCTTCTGGCGATGGACAATCTACAAGCTGACGTGGTCATGGTGAAACTTTCCAACAATGGCCCAGTAGTCAAACTGAGTCTTTTTTGTCCAAAGGCCACCAACCAACACAACCACCAGACCAGTCATCCAACAAACTCAACAAAAGTGGGCCAAAACTAGGAGAGGAAAGAGACAAATCCAAAGAAAATGGACGTCAGAACTTACAGAGTCAAAAAACATTGTCATAAACATTTCTTCCGTCAATATATCTCAGAAACAACTGCAAGTCCTTAATAATGGAACCTCTTTCATATCCACCTACAACACCAATCTTCCTGAAACTGAGATTGCATATTTTAGGTTTATGTGTACAAACGATAATGTGATTCCCGAAAGTCAAGCACAAGAACCCCACGAATTTGTGGAATTCAGACCCAAAAGTACCTAAACTGCACCGGTATCTCACAAAGCTATCGACATGTTCGAATCTTTAGTTTTGCAAGGCTTGAGAAAACTTGAGTTCAAATCACCTAAGAATTAAAACTCGACCGAAACTGAAAGAAGAACATTACAGCAACTATCCAAAAAAAAAGGAACTAACGTCTCAACAAGCTGACAAAGGTGGTGCAGTCATCATCATGGATACCACATACTATCAAAACAAAGTACGAGAACATTTGACTGATGAGTCAACCTACTAGATCACGATCCTAGCAACAATATATTTCAGACCCTAAACAAAATACTGGAGCATGCAGTTGACATGGATTGGATCTCACCCAAAACCAACATTTTTCTCACTAAACAATTCCCAAAACGTCCACATTTAAATATGCTGCCCAAAATACATAAGCATCCTATTGGTCCCCCCTTCAGACCCAATGTGTCAGGGGTAGGTTCAGTATTCGAACCTCTCGGTAAATACATCGACTTTTTACAGAAATTTGTCAACTGTTGGAAAACAAATGTACGCGACACCACTGATTTTTTTAATCAGCTACACAGCCTTGACACTACTAATAAATAAATTGGGTGCTCTGCAAAATTGACATTGCCTCTCTTTGTACGTCAATTCCTCTCCAGGAAGGATTAGAGGCTGTCGAATGGGCTTTATTGAAACAACAGAACATTGGTGCACACAAAGTTTTTCTGTTGGAGTTACTGTTATTTTGTCTGCAGCACAGTTATTTTCGGTGGGAAGACAAGTTTTTTCAGCAGATCAGTGGGGCCTCCATGGGTTTTGGGGGCCCCCCACCTACACTAACATCTTCATGGCCGCCTTAGAGGAACAACACATTTTTCTCAACACTGAATGGAATGAACATCTGGTGATGTACCGTCGGTATATAGACGATATTTTTTTAATTTGGTAACACACCACAGAAGCGTTGGAAAACAACATCAGGGCACTCAACACTAGAAACACCAGAATAAGGTTTACGCACAACATCAGCACTGAGTAATTGCCTTTTTTAGATGTATTATTCATCAAAAGAGATCAAAACATTCACACAAAAGTCTTTGTGAAAACCACAGACCACAACAACACTCTGCTTTTTCACAGTTTCCTCTCCCTGCAGTTGATTCAGAACTTACCATTCTCCCAAATGCTACGTATCAAAAGGATTTCATTGTCGCCAAAAGCTTTTAACCATGACATGAATCGCATTAAAACCAGAATCTTGAACCGTGGATATCCTGAAGAATGCAAAGCTAAAGCTGAGGCGCGAGTCGCCAACATTCAAGGCAATGATATGCTCACCAGTAAACTCAAACAAACTGCTGCCAATCGCATTGTCTTCATTTCCAAATGTTAGCAACTCGTTCAGGGACCAACCCTTATTTACATATACACGCAGTCTCAACCTTAAGCAATTTTTATCATCAAGAAAAGACGCTGTCAGCACCAACAATATGGGCATGAGAAAGTGCAACAACTAAACAAATTGCAACAATGTGATGCATCAACATTTTGTAACACATCCTAGAACCGGTGAAATAACTCCACTGCATTTCACAGCAGATTGCAACACCACTAATATAATTTACAGCATCAAATGTCCTTGTGGATTTCTATATATCAGAAAAACTGAAAGAAAAATCAAAATAAGAATAGGAGAGCACAAGAGCATGATTCGCACCAGGAACACAAACTCTAACTTGGTAGTCCATTGGCTACAACAACAGCTCAATATTTCTCAAGTGCAATTTCTAGTGTTAGAAACAGTCCAATGCAAAGAAGGCAGGGATCCCAGCCAGTTCTTATCTCAATGAGAAGTAATGTGGATCAAGAAATTTAATACCATGGAACCGCTGGGACTCAACGACAAACTGAATCTGAGTTGCTTTCTCTAATTCCATTTTTCACACTCCGTGCCCTTGCCACACACTATCCCATCACATGCAGTCCCATTACATGTAACTAGACTTCTAGATACCTCACACCATTAATTTCCATGTCCATATCCATTGTCATGTGCTTGCAACAGCATTCTCTTTCGAGTTTACATGGATGTGCAACCAGGTATTGATTGTTGGATGTCTACAGTTTATTTACATTTTTACCTGACATGTATTTGTTGTGAAGGGGGAGTCTAATTGTTCACTTAGTCAAGCCGCCACATGTCACTGGTGATGGGTGTCATGACCGCTGTAATTTCTTCCTTTTGGGCTCTACCATCATCTTGATCATCTCCTTAGCACGCTCATGTTCACTGTCAATCTTCCTTCCATGTAGTTCGTATCGTTCAGGTTACTACCTCAAGTATGCTCTCGGTTTCCTCTGTGCCATGTTATCTACACAGCTGTTATATTTTTTCGCCATCTAGATTTTATTAATTCTCTTTAGTTTCATTCCCTGTTTTGTTGGTTGTGCATTACGTTTGGGTGCACTACGTTACTAGCTCCTCGACACCGTTCCATGATGGCCGCCATTTCTGTCTGTTTCCTGTGACCGCCTTGTTGATCACGTGATCCTCTTTCTACTTCGATTTAGTTGAGCCCGTCTGTGTACGCGTTTCCAGCAGTGCAGCTTGCCCCACAGTTAGGAGAGAAGGTATTGATGAATTTCTAGCGTGTCTCCAGGTCAGCTACTGTTTTACCTCACGATTTTCTCCCGCAATGGCTTTATAATAGTTTTGAGCACGTACCGGTACCGGTACTGCATTGTCGTTTCAGGTGAATTGCTTTTTAAGCACAGTCAACCTCTGTGTCCTGGCTCAATAGGTATGTCCATTTCCTCATTTCACTGTTCATTCCCGACAAGTTTCACTGCTTTGCTCGTTTTACATACCACACTTTTTGTTCTCAGTAGCTCGTGGTCAGACATCTTCATTCAGGGTACCAGTTTTTTGTGTTTCCTTAAGTAAGTGTTACGTAACTCTTTTGTTGGTATTGCTCTATCTGAACAATTGCGTGTTGTCTGGGTGGATTTCTCTTTGTATCTTTTCACACTTACCTTTACTCCCAGCGGTTTCTAGGTGTGCTTTTATGTGACCTATTCTGTCCTCGGGAGTTTCACCGCTGTTCTTTGATGTTTTGCACCAGTTGACAAAAGTCTAGTGTGTATAGGGCCACTTTTCTCTATTTGTGTGAGCCAAGTTACCTGGGGTGTTGCTGGATTTGGAAGGCCCCTTTTGTTTGTGTATAAACATTAGTGCATAATTATGTATTGTTACAATCAAGATATATGTATGCTCTTCACTTACAGAGGCCCCTGAGGAAGGGGCATGAGGTCCCGAAATGCATTGGGCCGAAGAACATCAATCGCCACTCTCTTTGTTTACATCATTATAATGCTTTAACTACAGCATGTTTTGTACTCATTGATTTTCATGAAGCAATGATAATCGTATGTGCATATATTGAATCATGTTAAATTTTATGGCATGACACGGAGGCCAACATTATGCAAATCTCCTTTATTACCACAGTTCAGCAATAACAATGAAGCGAATATAGAACTTGAACAAAATTCCAATATAGTATATAGGGCATGAACACACATCCATCTTCCTTCTTTGTTGCTGCTGCTCAACAAGATAAGTACCCTCATTACATTTGTGTTTATACTTTTTATTTCTTTACCTGCTTGTACTCGTTTTTTTACATTACTGGGTCCTATTGATCCTACTTTGTGATATCTCCTCTCTAAAATATGTTTACTTTGCATGCTGTTTTATTTTAAAACTTAGACTGTGTGTATTTCACCATTCCTCTAACCTTGCCCTGCTGTGCTTTTATAACTCTTACGCTGCGCCCATAACTGCTGCAGATTTATTCCTTTACCATATATGTCAAATTGATTTTCTTTCCCACATGCGTCCTTTCAAAGGCGCAATTGCTTACCGTTGCCTGGCAGCGCTCTGAGCGCTGCCAGGCAATGCAGGCAGGCGTTGTCTGCGGGCTGTAACGCTTCTGTTTATCCTCCGTTTCTTTCTCCGCTGCCATGAACCTTCATGGTCATGCTGTCTTGTTTTTTCCGTCCGCCCCCGCCTTAACACACTTTCCCTCATCTCCAGGCTTCTTGGAGCATGTCTTTTCTCCCCCACTCCGGTGCGCATTTCAATTGCACATCCCGGGGGGAGCCGGATTAAAGGAAAGGCAACAAGGAACAACCACGCACGCAGAGGACGTGCATGGTTGTCATATCAACAGCAGACAACACTTGGCAGTTGCTGCTTTGCTTTAACGTGAAGCGACCGGCTTCTCCTCCTTCGGCCACAAACCAAATATATTAACTCCTTCCCACCTTTTTTATTTCTCGACCTCAAACCAAAATGTAACCCCTTCCCAAATAGTTTATATTTCTCCTAATATCACCAAAGAAAAAAAAAAAAAATCTGTTATCTACCAAATCTTTTTTGAACTTTTATTCGTAAAAATAGAGGATTATATTAGAGGTATTTTTATTTGATTTACCATACTTATTCGATCCCCCTACAATGTCTCTTAACCCAGACTTCAACCTTGAAGGTAAGCTTGAATCAATGGTCTCTAAGGCCATGGATAAAGCAATGGACTCTTTAAACAAGACAATCAATAAAACATTTGAAATGCTGACAAGGGCATGGCCCTCTACCAGTACTGCGCATTCTTTGGGCGCAAAAGAAGGGGTAGTTAAGGCCCCAATGAAAAGAGCTGCAACAGAACTTCCTGCAGACTCAGCTAAAAAGTCTAAAAAAAACTGGGAAAACACAGGATTCACACTTCTTAGATGGTGATGAGATCGATGCCTCGGACATCATAGAAGGGCGGCAGACAAACTCACAAACCCCTATTCACATTAACAGCGATGAGCACGATGTAGCAGAGATTCATCTCTCATGCTCATCATACTTTGATTCAGACGATGATAATCTAGGAGACAAAGCATTGGGAAGCCCTGAAGAGGCCTCAGGATCAAAAATGGGTTTACCGAATACGTTCGACCCCTTGCTTATCAAACACCCTTTATCCCCAGAATGGTTCCCTTTCCAACATGTAGCAGACTATATTAGCTTCTGGCTGAGAAGAGAAATCCCTAAGGAAGTCAGATCAAGACTGAGGTCTGAGTGCCCGCGCCCATCCCTTCCTGATAAAATCGCTATGACCCCTGAACTTGACCCTAAGGTTGTGGCCTTTATAGTCAAGAGTGCCAAAGACCCTAGGAAAGGGATTGACAAAAGCCTAAGATCATGTCAAGATCGCCTCTTGGACACAATTGGCCCATTAACCAAAATGTTCGAACTACCCGAAAAAGCCTACGTTGGTGGGACATCTGTCGACCCGAAAGAGTTACGCCAATGGGTCCAGGGGACCATCTGCCTGATTGGCAACACTAATACTGCTATTTCTAATGAACGGAGAAAAGGAATTCTCCTATAAATGGACCCACAACTAATTGTGCTAGCGAATAAAGATGGAAACCCCTCTTCTCAAGGACTCCTCTTTGGAGAGGATTTTATTTGGGATATGGCTAAATACGTTGGGGCCTTCAGCTCATTTTTGGAAGGCCCGGGCGAATGCGGGGTCGGTTCCCTGGCCGTGGACAATCATCCTCAAGACCTTTTCTGGGACGAGCCTCTAAATTCCAACGGACATTCTTTTATGGAGGCCAATCTTTCTTCTGCAAATGCAGAGAAACCGTACAAGACCGTTCCAGGGAGAGAGAAGAAACAGAGGTTTCTCCACAGGTAACAATCTTAAAAGACCCTTCAGATATCCCTATAAAGGTGGGGGGAGACTAGCCCTTTTCTCTGGGAATTGGACTATGATAACACAAGACTCATGGGTTCTAGATACAGTCAAGGGTTACAGAGTTTCTAGATGCCCCCATCCAAACCAAAAAAACCTCAAGAAATAACCTTTTCTCAGGAACAGAAGAAATTAGTCTCCCAGGAAGTGAAAGACCTGTTAGCCAAAGGGGCAATAAAAGAGAGCTTGCAAAGAGGTTTTGTAAGCAACATATTCCTAGCAGAAAAGAAAGACAAAGGACAGAGACCTGTCATGAATCTGAAAAGCTTAAAAAAAATGGGTAACATACCACTACTTCAAAATGGAGCAAATACACCTCCTAAGGGATGTTTTGAGAAAGGGAGACTGGTTAACTCATCTAGATTTAAAGGATGCCTACCTGACCATTCCGATTTGACAACCATAAAGGAAATTTCTCCAATTCACATGGGAAGGAAAACTTTTGGAATTTTGCACTGTCCCCTTTGGCCTTTCTTCAGCCCCTAGGTGTTTCACCAAGGTATTACGGCCGATAGTAGCATGGCTAAGGGAAAGGGGCATAAGGTAAATTATTTATCTGGACAATATCCTTATAATGGGTCAATCCAAATCAACGGTAGGGCGTCACATGGATCTGACTATCTGCCTACTTCAACATTTAGGATTTGTAATAAACACAAAGGAATCTTGTATAATACCAAGCCAAGAAACACAATTTCTGGGTCTCATGGTCAACACTCTGAATGCAGAGTTGAAATTACCAAGGGAAAAGATAAAGAAACTTTGTAGAGAGCTCAGAAAAATGCTATCAATGGAATTTTATGCTTGAAACTTTTGGCAAGAATCCTGGGTCTTCTCTCTTCAACCATCCAGGCAATTTTTCCTGGACCTCTACATTACTGGGCTCTTCAGAGACTGAAAGCGAAAGCTCTCAAGACGAATATCTCCTACTCACAATTGACTTGTCTAGATCAGGACTCCAAGAAGGAACTGACTTGGTGGCTGAAGAATGCAGAAGCCTTTAATGGCAGGGCCATCTTTGGGGAAGCCCCAGAATTAGAAATAGAATAAGATGCGAGTCTAGAAGGATGGGGTGCCCCATGTGGCAACACATCAATAGGGGGTCGTTGGATACAACTCGAGAAGGATCTTCATATCAACTGCTTGGAACTCCTGGCGTGTTCTTTTGCGGTTCAAAGCTTCACTCAGAATTCCGTGAAATGCTGTATAATGCTGCCCATGGACAATGTTTCTGCAGTCAACAAGATGGGGGACCACATTCGAAGGGTCTTACGGAAATAGCAAAAGGGTTCTGGAGCTATTATTTGAACAAAGGACTCTCTATTACAGCAGAGCAAATTCCTGGTTTGAACAATGGCGTAGCGGATTGGTTCTGAAGGAATTTCAAGTATTCCAGCAACTGGAAACTAGACAGAAGAGTATTTATAGTAATTCAAGACAGATGGGGTCCGTTCTGGAAAGATCTTTTTGGGGACAGGTTGTATACTCAGTTGAAGAACTTCTTCAGCTGGAAGCCGGATCCTCAAGCATCAGCGGTGGATGCCTTCCTCCAGGACTGGTGGTGCTTAAAGCCATATGCCTTCCCACCGTTTGTCATGCTTCCACGCCTTCTCTTGCATGCCTGTCGTTTCATGCAGAACATGGTAGTGATAACCCTTTTTTGGAGGTTGCAGGCATGGTTCCCAGTCATTCTAGAGATGTCTGTAAACGGATGTATGACGGTACGACGCGTACCGTCACAACGCATGCTTTTACAGCGCGTCCCTTACAACGCAAGTCATTACCACGACTTGCGTTGGGGGCGCGGATTGAGAATAGTATAATGTACTTTACTAACACCAGTCCCCGTGGACACTAGGGAAGGTGTTGGAATAGTAAATATACTATTCCTAATCCTCTAGCGCCCTCCAGCGCAAGTCGTGGTTACGACTTGCGTTGTAAGGGACGCGTTGTAAAAGCCTTGCGGAGTAAAATCCGCGTGGTAAAGGATGTTTCCCCTGTAAACTTCCCAATTCTCATACCACCTGTCAGGGAAATAATTCTGGGTCCAGAGGGCGAATCTCATCCTCTCATAGACCAAGGCCTATTGGTTTTGATGGCATGGAAGATTTCAGACAACAGTGGAAAATCCCTGGACTTTTGCAAGATGCTTTCCAGCTCATATCTGAGTCGTGGGCATCTAGAACAAGAAAAGCACATCGACTAGTGTGGAATAAATGGAATAAATGGGTTCGCTGGTGTATTCAACAACATTAAGATCCTGTTCCAACTAATTTAGTTCACGTAGTTAATTTTCTATCAGAGTTCTTTGCTTCTGACCTATCTTACAGAATAGTTAATGTCTATAGATCAGCAATATCTGCGGGTCATTCCTTTGTTGATGGGGTCTCGGTGGGACAAAACCTTCTGACAGAGAAAATTATGAGAAGTATGAGGGTTCTTAATTCTCTAACTCCGAAATATACAGCCTTATGGGACGTAAGAAATGTTTTACAACTTTTACCCTCTTAGGGTGACAGTGTTAACCTTTCTCTTAAACATATCTCTTATAAGCTTATCGTCTTTGTTTAGTTTCTTAAAAAAAGGACATAAAATATGTAATCTTCAATCTTCTACCTTCCTTCTCTTTAAATGAAAGTCTATGTGTTGTCAAATGCCTAAAAGAGTATGAAAAAAGGACTGCCCTTTTGAGAGGTATTTAAACTCAACTTCTGATCTCTCACAGATCCCCTCATAAAGCTGTCTCATCTCTCACGCTTGCAAGATGGGTGAAAGAAGTGATGAATGAGAGTGGTGTGGATGTGTTCATTTTCGGTGCACACTCCCTCAGAGGTGCTTCGGCTTCTTAAGCTTTTATGTTAGGTGGAGGGCTCCAAGATATTCTTAGAGCTGCTAACTGGTCTAAACTAAAGCAGCAGGTCCTGCCAGATGCGATCTTAAATCCAATAATGGACTTATACACCAACACCTAGATGCAGGTAAAGATTGATAATGGCCATCGGCTAACGTGGAAGATTAGAACTTGCGAAGGATTAAAGCTAGGCTGTGTCTTGGCCCATCATCTGTTTAACTTATTCATGGCTGATTTGACACCAAGGCTAGATGGGATCAATGCACACCCTCCACGGCTAGGAACATTGCCCCTCACGCATCTTTCCTATGCCGATAACGTTGTCCTCCTCAGTCAGACGAAAATAGGACTGCAACGCCTCATGCAAGAACTGGCTGAATTCATCAATCAGAACCTTCTGGAAATAAATAGTAAGAAAACAAAGGTCATGATAATAACCCATCGCCGTATAAAACCGCTGAACTACACTATCGACAACAAGAATCTGGAAGTAGTGGAAAGCTACAAGTACCTGGGGATACATCTGGACAGTCGGTTCACTTTTTCCACGCATTTTGACGCCATTGAGAAGAAAGGAACAGCCTTACTACACACATTCAGCAGTTTATCTAAGCAGCTAAAAGGCCTTTTGTTCATTCCCCTCCTAACAGTCATCAAAGCCAAGCTACTTCCAACAATAGCTTATGGCAGTGTGGTACAGTGTGGAAGGAGTGCACCGCTCTTAGACAAAATTCAAACAAGAGTGTATAAACGTGTATTCAGCTTACCATGTGACGCCTCACTCGCACAGGTTCAGCTCGAATTTGGCCTGCAGTCCCAAATATTGCACAAAAATTACGAGACAGTCAAATTTTGGTACACCATCTGGTTGAATCGCGAAACAGAAATTAACTTCGCCATTTGGGAAGCCATGCAAAGCAATCCTAATTCCCAGTACGCAAAGTACCTAAACTCCTCCCTTGAAATCACTGAATTGGCGTCATTGTGGAAAAGGAAGTTACCTGTCTCCCTATTCAAGCAGGCTGTAAAAAAGGCAGCTAACATGCATTCGCTGATCGATGACAACACAACCCTGAGACATCGCTCACACGCCTGGTTGATAATAAAATCTTACAAAAAGCTGGTACCTGCAGCCTATCTAGGGCTTTCTTTTCCATCACACCTCAAACTAATGTACCTAAACCTACGTATGGGCAAATTGCCAACAAATGCCAACCAACCCGGCTGGAGGACACCAGGTCCAAAGGGGTGCGATCTATGCGGTGCTGCTGTACAAGACATTATTCACTTAATCTGCATTTGTCCTGCATTGGATAGTGAACACCGGAGCTTACTAAAGGCAAAATTTAATGAAAAAGGAATTCGTACATGCTGCTCAGCGATTCTACAAGCGTTGGACTCAGTGGATCCCCAATTTATCTGTCGAACAATTGAATATGTTATTATTTTCGAAAAAAAATAAACTTTGCAAAGAGCAATCACAAACTTGAATCTCAAGGACTCTTAATATGTATTTCCTAATTTTGAATCAGCACTTTGATACATCATGACACCAAAAACACCAGTGTTCTTTTCCATTTTAATTACCGGTTGTTTTAACACTTGTATAAGAATGTATTTTTCTACATATTTTAAAATAATATTGCATTTCATATTGTAACGGTTTTTATTAACCATACAATAAAAGAATTTACTCGACTGGTCAAATGAAATTATGTATAAAATGTTTTATTTTAGACCAATCAATAATGTGATTGACAATGTGCTTAATTCACTTTAAACTTGCATAATGTTGGCCTCTGTCTCATGCCATAAAATTTAGATTTTTCACAGCCTGGTGGGCAGAGAATCTAGATTTTATTAAGGACACAGAGGCTAAGATTATCCCACCACTTATTAACCCTCCCTGGGTTTATTCCTTTTGACCTTTTGAGTCTCCTTTAGATTTCAGAAAAAGTCACCTGAGGATTTTGATTGTTTTAAGAAAGTCCTTCACGCCATTTCGAAGTTATGTTCCTTGTTCACAGCACTGGATTAAGACAAAGAAGGAAGATGGATGTGTCCTCATGCCCTAAATACTATACTGGAATCTTGTTCGAGTTCTATATTCTCTTCAGTGTTACTGCTGAGCTGTGGCAATAAAGGAGATTTGCATAATCTTGGCCTCTGTGTCCTTAATAAAATGCAGATTTTCTGCCCACCAGGCTGTGAAAAATCTAAATTGTTTGTTTCATTGCAAATAAATGAAAACCAATGGTTATTTCAGTGTGAGACCATTGTTTTTGCTACATATTGCATAGGAATGTGTACACATTGTCAAAAATTAGGTATAGCAAGTGTATATTCTTTCAGCTGTGCACACAGTCATTCCAGACATACTGTCTTGAATCACTTTACACAAAATGACCCCTTTGCCTATCCTTTAAACATTTTTATTGCATATGTGTCACCCCTAAGGTAGGTGCTAGGTACTGAATAGGCTAGGGTCAATTGTAATTACAAGGTTGGACATGTACCTTTAAATTTTACCTGTCCAGGTAGGAAAAAAATCCAACATTTGTTTCTCATTACTGTGAGGCCTGCACCTCTCATAGGGTAACATTGAGTTGCCTTGTTACATTTTGTAAGTGCTAATGTTTGATTGGTAACAAGTAAGCATTTGCTGTTTGCCGTATGACGAAATTGTATTTAAAATCCTCTTTTATGTTGAAGTTGGAATTTCAGATACAATTTTGAAAATGCCACTTTTAGAATGTTGGCATTTTCCTGCCCTAACTATTTGGAGCCTGCAACCTGTTCCTTGGTCACATGACTTAATGTAGTTGGACTTTGTTTATTCCTCCCAGACAGTCACACTATAGAAGGATTAGGTGTGCCTGGATGGGCCATCACTGAATGAACAGGGATGTGGAGCTGGACACAGTCCCACTTGCAACTGAATAAGCTGCTGGTCAATTATGCAATTGTGGCGATTTTTAGGGCAGAGCTGCACCCCACTTTCCCCATTCAGATTGTGAAACTATCCTACTAGCTATGTCTAAATTCAAGGACAGAAGGGAGGAGTTAGCACAGGACCTTTTTTATGAACAAACATCTTCAAATAGTGGTGGTGGGTCAAGAGGACAGGTTAAGAAAGGTTTAAAGGCCAAATTTCACAAGTTAGAGCGATTCAGGAGACAAGAGTTGGCAAGCTGGTGGGATGGGGTAACAGCACAAAAGTATCTGGACAACAACAAGATCTCTAGAGGTCTGAGGATCTTGATTTTTCCCACCTTTGAGAACTTAGATGAAGAATCACTGAATGATTGATAGGGTAACCTACAGAATGCATCTTTTAGCATGATGCATATTCTAACTAAGCATGTAGACAAAAAGGTAACTAAATTACAGACCTCGATTGATAAGATGGAAAGAGAAATTGAGGGTATCGACCTCAAGGAGGCGATTGAGATTAATTATGACATTCTGAACAGGATGATAGAAGATCATTAGGTATATTTATGTGACAACATATTTTAAAAGATCAAGAGAGATTGTATAGATTATAAGGAGGGAGGATCTATATGTTTGCATATAACTATGACAATGTCAATATACCTGGGGACAGGAAGAGGGGATGGGATGAAACTATGGAAACAAGGACTATAGGTAGCAGTTCCCTCACTTCCACAGACAATACATTAATACAAGAGAGAACTCCTAGTGTTTCCACACTGCAGGGCACAATTTTTTAGTGGAGATAGAAAGACTGAGATGCGGGAACAAACAACTAAGAGAAAACCCAAAACCCAACGAGGTGGCAGAATATGGAGTAGACAAAAAAAATGTCTAGGAATCCAGACACCCTCAAAGAAAATCTGAGGGAACCTCTTACTGTAATAAATGATGGTTCAACTGACAATATACCTGTCACTGTTACATCTGATGTAGTAAACTGTGAAATGAATGTCAATGAACTAGTAATTGTTAACTTATCGGACCACATTTTGAATGTAAATGAAAAGAATGTATCAAGCAAAGGATTGAGTTTTTGTCCTTCACAGGTGGGGGACTCAATGGATGTACATGTTGACTTGCTCAAATTTACTAGCATGATAAAATTAAAGGCACACTTTAATCCAGCTCCTATGTGACATTTGCAGTCAATTCCGAGGGCTCCTCCTTCTTCCGAGGCACAGGGTCAAGACTGATTTGCATATGGCTGGGTCCAAACTGGAATGACATGATGAGAAAACAAGCGATGGATTTAGGCCCAGATTTCTGTACTGGGGTGAATGTATGACATTGTTCTGCATTCTGTCCATTAATTATTCTTTTTGCATTAGCCATTAGATTGCCACTCTTCTTTTTGCAGAAACCAGCCCCAGGAGCACAAACTTTCTGCTTAGCTTTTTCTTTTTTGGACTGGGTATTAGGCCCAACAGTACTGTTTGTATTGTTCTAGGAATGTTCTAGCCTGTACCAATATGTATTTTCCTAAGCACTCCCTCCCAGAAGTGGTTCACACTCCAGCATGCCCACATCATCTGAACGAAGCAAGCTTCTGAAACTCAACATCTATGACAAGCATCCAAACAACCGGGGTAGATTTTGCTTAATCTGTAGTGGGTTAAATATACTTGGTGTACTATGTTACATTGAATTAATTTAAATCGTGCATTGGAGCTCACCCTCTGCACACCCTCATGAACTCTCGACCAGTCTCGGTCTGATATGGGTTGTTCGAGCTCCGCCTCCCATCTTGCCTGTATCAGGAGGGGGCTTTGATGGCTATATCATCCAGAAGGGCTCTATAGATATGTGAAATTAATTGGTGCCCTCCCACCATAGATAGTAGTGTTGTTAGCACCACAGTACTGGGGGGTTATGTTATGTTATGTTATGTTATGTTATAAGTTTATTTATATAGCGCACGGCTACTCAGGAAGAGTGTCCCGGCGCTTTATGTTGGCAGCTCAGCAATTAAAAAACATAACAGTGATAAAAACAAAAAACAGAAGGAGAAAACAAAAACAGCCTACAGATTAAAGAGCCAGGTCTTAAGGTTTTTTCTGAACAGAAGCAGACTGGGAGTGCTGCGTAAGGCAAGGGGCAAGGAATTCCACAACTGGGGTGCCCTGAGGCTAAAAGAGCGACCTCCGGTGCGAGCCTTCCTCACTCGTGGAACCACGGCCATGAACAGAGTTTCCGAGCGCAATGAGCGTGCCGGGCGATAGAAAGCCAGCCTGCGCTGCAGATACTTAGCTCCCTGGCCACAAAGTGCTTTATGCACCAGAGTCAGCGCTTTAAACATAATCCGCTTTCGGATGGGCAGCCAATGAAGTGACTGCAACAACCCGGATGTTCTAGCCCGCCTATGAAGGCCAAAAATGGCGCGGGCCGCGGTGTTCTGCACCACTTGCAACCGCTGGATCAGGTAGTCCGGAAGCCCTAGATAGAGGGCATTAGCATAGTCCAATCTAGATCCTATTAGAGCTTGGACAGTGATCTTTCTATGCTCCTCCGTAAGTAGTGGTAAGAACTTCCGGAGCATCTTTAGGATGCCAAAGCTGGTGCCTGTCAGGCTGAGAATGTGCGATTTGAACGAAAGGTTATTATCAAACCGGACTCCCAAATTTTTGGCAATCATAGATGACTGAGCGGGAGGACACATGTCCGCTGGCCACCACTCGCGCCATTCCGGATCCGAGGCGCAACCGAATAGCAGAACCTCCGATTTACTGGAGTTGGCCTTAAGGCCGTTCCGCTGGAACCAGTCAAAGACCCTCTCCAGGCACCCCCGGATACTCTCCCCATCGAATGGCTGATCTTTCCTGCAGGTGAACAGAAGTTGCGTGTCATCTGCATAGGACACGATCTGGGCCCCAAAAGCCTCCACCAGTGCCGCCAGAGGGGTCATAAAGATGTTAAAGAGAGTCGGGCTCAACACAGAGCCCTGTGGAACTCCGACTCCCAATGGCGGCATCTCAGCGGAGCTTGGGGAGGCCCAGACCGTTTGTCGACGGTCCTCCAGAAACGAGGTGAACCAATTAAACACCGTCCCCCTCAGCCCGATGTCATAGAGTCTGGCGAGAAGCGCCTCATGGGGGACGGTGTCGAAGGCCGCCGACAGGTCCAGCATGACAAGCATTGCCTTTCCTCCTGCGTCCAATGTCTCCCGGATAACCTCTGATACCTCGAGAAGAGCCGTCTCCATGCTCAGATTGGGCCGGAATCCGGATTGCGAGGGGTGCAGTAGGTTATTTGATTCTAGGAAGCCCGTGAGAATGCCGTGCACATGCTTCTCCGTAAGCTTCGCAAGGGCCGGGAGAAGAGAGATTGGCCTATAGTTGGCCAAAACTTCGGTGTCCAATCCAGGCTTTTTGAGGAGAGGGACCACCATCGCTCTTTTCCAGGGCCTTCTTCAGGGAAGGTGGACAGCACCTCCTGGACTACTGCAGCAATCTTCCCATACTGCAGGAATTGTCCCGTTCCCCATTCAAAGTTGGTTGTAGCCTTCTCCCATGACAGAAACCTGCCATTGATATATAGATCTCCCTTTGTTTGGCATCCCCCGTCCGTCTTGCATGGATGGACATGGAATCCAGAATTTTTTTTAAGGGTTTTATAACCCACAGAAGCATGTCCTGGGAGTAGGGTGAAGTCTGAATTACTCTCCTAAGTGTGTCCTCTCACACTCTCGCCACATGTCTTATTACATACAGGTATTCTCCTGGGATACATGCACCAATCATAAGTAACTCTGGAAGAGGACTGCTCCCACATGTTCCGGCCATTCATCTTTTTTCCCAATTCTCGTCTTCCTCTAGCCAGTGGACTCTGTGTTGCAATTGTGCAGCTATATAATATAAGTTTATATGGGGGATCTCTAATCCTCCATCCTCCTATTTCTGTTGGAGGATGTCTAGTTTAACACGTTTACGTTGATCCCCCCACAACAATTCCACCATTAAACTGTCTAAAACCGAGAAATATGACTTAGGTATTTCTTAGAAGGAGCGCTGCAGGGTGTCAAGGCACTGGGGCAAGATTATCATTTCTATAATTGCCACCCTCCTGATCTGGAACTGAGGTAGTTAGTTCCAGAAACCTACTTAAGCTCGGATGCCTTCTATTATCCTCCCTATGTTTTGTTCCAGGAATGATGGGGCTGAGTACAACAAGTGAACTCCCTAATAGCTTTCACCCTCTGTTCTCCATGGCAGACCCACCCCTGGGCGGTCACCTGTTGGTTCCTGGATCAATCTCCCAAGTGGGATTAGTTTTGATTTCCCACAATTAATATTCAGTCCGGAGAATACTCCAAATATTTCTAACTCATTTAGGCGGAATGGCACCGCTTGGGTTTGCCACCTTAGGTAAACTAACAAATCATCGGAATATATGGATATGACATGGATGGTATCTCCCATAGGGATTCCCCATCCCTCAATACTTAGTCTGAGTGTTTTCACCAGGGGCTCCATCACAGCAGCAAAAAGCAGAGGTGACAGAGAGCTCCCCAGGACAAGTCGAATTGTTTGGATACAGTCCCCATGAGTCGTACCCTGGCAGTTGGATTCATATATAGTAATTAGACCCACTGGAGAAACCTTTGTCGCATCCCCATTTTCCAAAGGACCGCCAAGATGCACTTCTACTCTACTGAGTCGAATGCCTGCTCAATATCTAACATCGCCAGCACACATGCTTCGGTCTGGAGCATCTTGGCATGCCTAATGTGTGGTAGGCGTCTTAAGTTATGTGTAGTATTTCACTGGGGTATAAATCCTGCTTCGTCTGGTTGCATTAGCTGGGGCATGTGCGGCAATAACCTGGCCGCCAGAATGCTGCTCAGTAGTTCAATATCTGGGTACAGGAGTGAGACAGGACTTTTAGAGCAGGGCATCAACAAGTTTTTATCTGGTTGCAAAATTATAGACGTAGGCAAAGATTGTCTTTCTCGTGCCTCAATATAAACTTGATGTGGCGTGAATCTCTGTTAGAATTCGTCCGGTAGACAGTCACTGCCGAGTCACCTGCCCGTTTTGAGGCATTGGGTGTCTGTCATTAGTTCTTCTTTGGTTAAAGGGGCTGCAAGTGCATCCGCTTCCTCAGGGTCCAACTGAGGCATCCCTATGTGAGCTAGGTAGTAGTCCTGTATTATTTCTGGGGATGCTTCACATTTAGTTTGATGGCCACTACTAAAAGTTGGGCAAACGTGTCCATAATTGCTTCCTAAGTACAGATTAGGTCCTCATTTCTGTCTTGTATCTGCAGATTTGGGGGGGATGGCTTGGACTCAGACTTAATCAGTCTTGTTGGCATGAACCCAAGAAAAAGAAACTTATATTTTCACTTTCCTCTCTACAGAAATTCACAGGTTTGTCTCTGCAGATTTTGCCCTTTTAAAGCAAAAATGTGAAACATTTCCTTTTAGTTTCTGATATTTTCTGAGGATTTAGACTTTCTATGCAACTTGAAGGTACAGCAAGCATAATGCGCTATGTGATACATTTTGGTGAACGCGCAAGTCAACTTTAGCAGCGTGTGCCCCGATGGCAGAACTCTTATGTTTTTCTTTAGGTTATACACAGCCAGAGACCAAATGAATGGTGCATAGTGAGAACATTTCCATACCACCAGATGATTATGTGAAAACCCAAGGAATATGAATTTTGACAGCACTGCAGGCAAACTACATTTAGCAGTAACATGTACCGTTAATTAACAAAAAGCAATTTGACACCACTGTGACAACCCAGCTAAAGTTCTGTTTCATTTACTTCGGCTTGATCGCTGTATGTCTGTAGTCATTTCTCCTCCGACGTGTTAACCGGACGACCAGGAGCGTAGCCATGGAGACAATGTGTAATATAGCTTTAGTTATATAATTTTGTTGTTTCGGTAGAAAAACAGGTTGCAGAGCAATATGCAACTGTCTCATGACCGAGGATAATTCCTACTTTATCTTTGTTTCAAGTCGGGACCACCTCGGGAGATGGCAATAGCACGATTCAAGGAAGTCAACCGGCGGATCCGGAGGATGTCAGCCAGCAAGAAGCACGAGGCAAGCGAGCTGAAGAGAGTCATGACGGCCGGGAGACATGGTGTACGACGCCGAGGTCTCCTTGGTATCAGCAGGTTTGTTGTGTACAAAAATAGGGAGCACGCATCCAGGGCTTAGGCAGGGACGTTTTGGCACAGTGAGGGGAGCCCAGCAACAGGGGTAGTCATTAAAATCATCCAGGAGACAAAGTTACAGTTGTCAGATAATATATATATACTATAACACCCCTGAAACCTATGTTTTTTTTCCATAGCAAACTATAGTGTGCCAGGGGTGGGCATTCCAAGACACTGCAGGAGCCGGCCCTGGGGGGTGGCGGTCCCCAGGGTCATCACAAGGCTTCAGGAGGGGGGCTGCGCAGCCCCCTCCTACCATCTGCAAAGCTTCGGGGTTGGTGGGCCCCGGGGCTGGGAGGTCCATCACAGACCCCCCAATTTTTTATATTTAGTGCCCGGGGCGGTGGTGGTCCCTGGGGCGTGTGGGGGGGCTTGAGCCCCCCCACACAGGGAATGTAAAAAATGTTTTAAAAGCCCCTGGCGGTACCTGGGACTGCCGGGGGCAGTGTGACCCCCGCAATCAATATTTAACTCAAGCCCCGGGGGGTGGTGGTCCCCTGGGCTCAGGGGGGCCTTAGAGGCCCCCCACATTAAAGTATTAATCCCCGGGCGTGGCAGTCCCCGGGGCAGTGTGGGGGGGATTGGTCCTCCCACACTTTTTTTATCAAGATACCCCCGAGATTTGGCCCCCCGGGGGCTAATAACTAATATAGCGCGCTTCGTTTTTTTTTCCTCTGCAAGATCCGCGCACCCTGCGCGGATTTTGCCGATTTAAAAAAAATTATAATTTTGGGGGGCCTTGGCGGTGCTTGTGGGACCCCCTGAACAGCCCTATATATATCTTTATATATATGATAATTTCTTATTGTTTGCAATATATACATTTTGTAAGGAATGTCTAATCATGTTGAGATGTTTTATAATATTAATTGTATATATATTCAACAGTGATCAACAATATAGACATCGTCAATGGGGGTTACTAAATTGTGTTTAGTCCAATGACTCATCCATGCAAGTAATTCCTCCTATTTGCTCTTAATAACTTTGCGATATTTTGCACAAAGTGTCCAACTATATATTTGATAAGTATTAATTATTTACCGGTATATCGGCACATTAGTATAGTTGAATAGTGTGTTGTCAGATATGCCCTTGTATTATACAATCAATGTCCCGCTTACAAGCCTGTTATCCATGTCTATTTGAATTTGTCCAATCAAAATTGAGCACTTTCACTTTAAATATTTTCCCCTCACTCACTATCGCTGTCATGTGAGCAAGGCACAGGGGTGCCGAAACGTTATGAAACCGACAAGCGAATAAAGAAATTGAATACCGTGAATTTTGGTCCGTGCTCTGTGTTTCTGCGCCAGCTGGGAGTGTGTGGTGACGCGCAGGAAAACTTTGGTCGGTAATATATATATATATATATATATATATATATATATATATATATTACCTACTGGCGGTCGCCAGTAGGTATATATAGTTAGGATTTTTTCTCTATGGGATTTTTGAAAATTCTATGTCTAATAACTTTGGCGTTTGTGGACGGAATTGGCTGAAATTTTCAGGAAAATGGAACATTTTGTTTCTGAGCAGCCCCTGAAAATTTGGGGGGGGTTCGTCAAGGGGGGGCCGAGAAAAAAGGGGGGTCCCAAAACGTGTTTTTAACATTGAGTTTTCCATAGGGCGGTTGGCCTCACTTTTAGCCCGAACGGCTGAATGGATTTGCACGAAACTTGGCAAAATTGTAGGGACTGGTAGCCCGATGTGCCTTTTGTAGGTCTCAATATATGTGCTTCAGTGGATTTTGAGAAATTAAGGTTCAAAAAAAGATATATATCTGTAACCGCGGACTGGGCAGCGCTCCGCTACGCGTACTTTTCGCGCAACGGAGCTTTGTGAAGCGAAGCTGATTGGTTCTCCGGCGTCTGTCAACATTCCAAACAGTCCGTAGCGGCCGCCATCTTGTCTCTCGGTAGGATCGAGAGACAAGAGGAGGCGAAAGCGAAGGGGCAAATGACCATAAGGGGGAATAGTAGATCCTCGCTGACCCCCTAGGTTTGATGTGGAGGTTTTAAAAGGGCCCCGCGGGGCAAAAAAAAATAATAATAATAATAATCGAACGGCTGAATGGATTTGCACGAAACTTGGTAAAATATTAGGGACTGGTAGCCCGATGTGCCTTTGCTAGGTCTCAATATATGTGCTCCAGTGGATTTTGAGAAATTAACGTTCAAAAAAAGATATATATCTGTAACAGCGCTCCGCTTCGCGTACTTTTCGCGTTACGGAGCTTTGCGAAGCTGATTGGTTCTCCGGCGTCTGTCAACATTCCAAACAGTCCGTAGCGGCCGCCATCTTGTCTCTCGGTAGGATTGAGAGACAAGAGGAGGCCAAAGCGAAGGGGGAAATGACCATAAGGGGGCATAGTAGATCCTTCCTGACCTCTTAGGTTTGATGTACCATTTTGCCAAGTTTGGTGTAATTCCGTTCAGCCATTCAGGCTGTAGACGTATGTAAATGTCCTATGGAAAATTGCATGGGGAAAACACATTTGAAAGTGTTGAAATTTAGAACCAATTAAAATGTTACTTTGGTTTTGTATTTGTGTGTGATGAAAGTTAATTGGTTATGTATATATGTCAAATGAGAGGAAACCACAGCCATTTTGTGATACTACTGTCTGAGGTACATTTGTGAGGAATTTTTGGTGGTGAATTTCTGGTGTTTGATTTACACAGTACTAACACTTTTCCTACTTTTGAAAAGGTGAGTTGTTAATTTGTAAGGGGAACTATGTTGTACACTTGAAGATAATTTGAAAAATGTTTTCTGTTATTTATTTGCAGTCCTTCTGTTATACTAAATACTTGATAAAGTTAGTTTTATATTATGTATTACTAAAAACGATAAATGAAAGTGATTATTTTTTTCTGCAATTTACAGCAAGCAATTTCAAAATAAAATGGCTCACAATGAAGAGACCGTGGCAATTTCTTTTGAATCGTCCACTACATTGATTGAAATTGAGAGCACCAATAATGAAACATTGTCACAAGGAGGACATGACTTGTATGATTCCATTAGATTGATTGAAATGGACAGCACCAAGAATGAAATATTGTCACAAGGAGATGACTTGAATGATTCCACTACGTTGATTGAAATTGAGAGCAGCAATAATGAAATATTGTCACAAGGAGGAGATGACTTGTATGATTCCATTAGATTGATTGAAATGGACAGCACCAATAATGAAATATTGTCACAAGGAGGAGATGACTTGAATGATTCCACTACATTGATTGAAATTGAGAGCACCAATAATGAAATATTGTCACGAGGAGATGACTTGAATGATTCCACTACATTGATTGAAATTGACAGCACCAATAATGAAATATTGTCAGAAGGAGGAGATGACTTGAATGATTTTTTTGATCAATCTCTTGATGGCGAATTTATCGAGTGTTTGGAGACCATAGAGTTACAAGAATCATTATTGGAGACTTTTCATGAGGACATTGCTGATGAGGACATGTTACTAGTTCTTTCAAATTTAGAAAATTCTGAAGAATAAATTTATATTTAGAAATCAAAAATTGTTTGAGACATTATTCATTTTTATTTTTAATTTATGAGGTTGTAGCGAAGTGATTGTAGTATAAAATGAGACTTATAGTATAGAGTGCAACATTTTTATGTTACATGGTAAGTTTACTCATATTTACTTCCCTTCTGCCACTATATTATCTCCAATGTGTATTTGACATCTCTTCTTCATCTCCGGCCTCCTTTCTCTCACTGTGTGTCTCCGATGCATCTTATCGCTGCTATTTTGTGTAATTACAGAAGAGAGTAAAATAAAATAGTTCGGAACGTGAAAAGGGGGCAAAGTAGAGTACTCCTCACCCCCTAGGCCTTTTTAGGCGGTCCCAAAAGGATCAGTTTCTGCTTTCCTGAGAGATTATGGTATGAGTTCCATATACCACAATAACTTGCATTACAACATGCAAGATATCTATCTCCTATTACCAACTTTTGGAGATATTCGCGCTAAGCGCGAATATCTCCAAAAAGTAACACCTGCCCTGAGCAGTTCTTAGCCATGTTATCCAATGGGAGGTGGATAACATGGCTAAGAGCATTAGCTCGGTAATGTATGAATATCGCTGAGTTTTTAGCGATATTCATGCATTGCGGCCGTTTATTATCGCATTTGTGATAAACCTTGATAATAGCAAGGTTTATCTTCGATAATTTCTGATGATGCTTAGCGGTAAAAAATTCGTTGGTAAGCATCGTTAGCGATAAATATCGCTTAACTTTGGTAATATGCCCCAACGTCTGTTAACGTTCGATTCGAAGGAAATGAGGAAGTGTTGAAAAACATTGTCTGCGCCATCTTGCCTTTTTTGAAATGCCACACTTTTGTCGTGCACGGCAGCCATTTTAGATGTCTTGACCAGACCCACTCTCTGCACGCTGTCGATTCGTAGCATGGCTCCTCACCCTCGCAAGCATCTTCCCCAGGCACTGGTCACCCCCGCTCTCTGTCTTATGCATGGGTAATAAACCTCCCCCCATCTGCGCTGCTCTTCCCTGAGAATCACACTGTGCCCGCCCGACACCTCCCTTTTGCCCTATTCACTACCGCACCCTCTGACACTCCTCTTCCTCTGTGTCCGATTGTCCAGGCTATCAGCTAGCCCTGCAGATGTAGTTTATGGCCCCAGCTGTAAAGAATCACCCCTCTTCAAAGGAGTTATAGTAGATGAAGGCCCACACCCGATGAGATCCGTCACACCACACGTGTTCCTACTATCTGAAAACCATCCTGTATTGTGATTGGGGAGGGGACCGAGCCTGAAGCGGAAGATTCCAGGAATCACTCTTTGTACATCAAAGTTTTTACAATTATGTGTCACATTAAAAATATATAGCACTCCAACAAAGTAGTAGGAATATAAAACTTTAATAACATATAAATATATACAACAAAACAAAAACAGTAAAAACATTTAAACAACGAAGAGACCGTGGCAATTTCTTTTGAATTATCCAATAGATTTATTGAAATTGACAGCACCAATAATGAAATATTCTTGTCAGTAGCGGTCTGTTGTGCGAATAGTTCCAAGGCAGCAGAACGCGCTGAAATCTAGATGGCACGAAAGTGATGTCTAGCAAGTTGCCGCCCAGCAAATAACGGCGTGGGGCGCCGCGGGGGTGAGTGAGTCCAGTAGGCACCACAGCTATTCTTACCGGCATTGCAGAATTACTGCTGGGGACAATGCCTGTGCTGTAGCAGGGTCACAGCAGAAACAAAAAGGATTCTGTTGAAGATGTTGTTGGTTTTCAATTTGAAAACAGTTCTGGTGTCAACTGCTATGTTATTGTAGTGGTTAATGTTTTGTTTTCTCTAGAAAATGTAAAAGAGGGGGAGGCAGTCCAAAGTTCCGTTAAAAGGGCAAAGGAAAGGATCGGTGGTTTGAACAATCAGTCAAAAAGGGGAGGGGGTGCAACAATTTTTCCTACCGGGTCACACTGTGCTTTCACCGGAAGTGAGGTCTGCAGGATTCTAGTAATTCAAAGTGAGGCTGGCGCCGACGTCCCGCGGATACAGTTTCGTCACTCCACGGGTGATCATGGCAGTCATTCCCCATCGGGGGTCGGAGACTCCCGCGGCTCCTCTAGAATCTTCAAGGTCGTGGAGGACTACGGTGGTGGAGTCAACCAGTGACCGGGCCATTTCTTTATGCTGGGCCCGCTCTTGCCAGGTCGACCGCCATTTTGAGAGTTCGGTAGCTACTGGCGATCGCGGGGTCAAATGAGCGGACGGGCTCCACCCTGCCGGGCGAGACGTTGCAGCATGGCCACAGTGGAAGAACCCTTTTCCGGGCGCCTGGAGCGCTGAGGGTGCAGCTGGGAAGCCTCCACCTGGGGAGGCGGGAGAGGCCTGTTCGCACCGTCTCTCCCTCCCAGTGCACCCCACGGCGTCTCGCTTGAGATTTGTTATGGCCGGACCAGGCGATGAGGACGAGGGGGGGGGGGTCGGAGGCATGTGCAAAACATCCCCCCCCAGGGTTGTTGCAGCAATTATACAAGAAAGAAGAAGTGTCCCGTCCGTCTTCGGGCCGGGCTTCCGGTAGATGTCGGCCGGACGCCCCTGGCTCTGGCCCCATGAACGGGTTTCTTGGTTTATTGGCTGCAGCCGGATCCCGTCGGCCTCGGCCCCCCGACCGTTGGTGGCCGGACCAGAAGAGCATGTGGCGGGACTACCTGCAACTCTCAAGGGCCACCGCGGCCGGACTGGGAGAGAGAGGGGAGGGTCGAGGAGACATTCCCCCCCCCCCTGCAACTGTTCAGCGTTGTAAAGGCAATCCCCTGGCCGGGTCCCGCTGGTCTCGGCCTCTCCTCCGGCTACACCCTACGTTAGGATCTCCTGGCCGAGGCGTGGCAGCAGGACCTGCCTTATATGGGCTGCTCCCGGCTGGGCGTAGCCGGAACCCTGCCCCACCTTGGAAGTTTCCAGAGTGGGGCGGATGTTCTACTGACTTGCATTTTCCCTAGTCTATCGATTTTTTTGGCGTGGCAGGCGGTGGGATAGCGAGGGGTGATTTGGTTTCTCTTACTGTTTTTCTGGTCTCTCACCACTGGCATATTTCGAACGTTTTCTTGTTTCTAGGACATTAATAGGTTTTATCATTACGTTATGTTATCGTTTCTTTGTTCGTTGTTTAATAAAAGTTCATGTTCATCAGTGGCCTACTGATTTTCGATTTCCTATTCTTTTCTTTCCAGGTTGTTTCATGCTAAAGTTTCTGTTAACAGGATACAGTGATCACTTCGTTATTATTGCATATGTCCTTTTCACTAGGGGTGCTCTCTGGTCGGGCCAGATGACGTATGTCTAGTAAATGGTCCGGGTGAAACAGGTGCATCAATCAGTGGGGAGTAGATAGGCATGACAGATTACAACGGGGGAGAAAGGTCCGCATTACGTACCCTTTCACTACTTGCAAAGATTTTCCTATGTTTATTTGCAAACAGGGAATACCTCCAAAAAGAACTAATTCCCAAACAGTCAATGTTCGGACAATCAATCAATCAATGAGGAATGAAATAGGTACGACGTGTTAAAGGCTTGCGTTACCTACCCTTCACTATCTGCAAAGGGAGAGAGAATATTCCTATTCTTCCTCGTTTGCAGGCAGAGAAGATCCTTAAGAGAACCAACTTCGAACAATTCAATGCTCGATTCAAACAATCAACAAGGGGTACTGTGAACACAAATGAACGCCGCTTATGTACATACGCATTGCTATTTTCAACAGGTTGTTCCTAATGTTTCTATTTTAGCGAGGTCAAAAAGAGATCCCATTAGTGGCCTACTGATTTTGCTCGATTCCTTTTGTTTTTTTACACGGTTTTTCGCTATCTGCAAAGACTAAACAGAGTATTTTGACTCTGTGCTTGTTTGTAAATAGAGAATGAACCAAAGAGAACAATCAATCAAATGGAGAGAGAAGCAGGCACGACGGATTACAAAGGGGGCAAAGGGCTGCGTTAACTACCCTTCACTTTCTGCAAAGAGAGAGTACTCCTAATAGAAATGAGGGGTGGGGGGCAGCATTCAAAGCAGATCAGTGTGCATAAACACGAAAATGTTTTTACTTACCACGTACTTGACATTCGACAGCTTATGATATTTGCTATTAAAAAACCATTGAAATTCACTGAAAAAACCATAGGTTATAGACCATATATAGTTAGGAATTAGCATTTACAAAACCTTGAAAATTCACTGAAAAAACCATAGGTTATAGACCATATATAGTTAGGAATTAGCATTTAAAAAACCTTATTTTACTCACACAAAACCATTGAAATTCCATATATAGTTAGTTGCACTAACTATATATCGCGCACCCGCAATCCACTGCTGATGATGTCACATATTACATCATTCATGACATGGTCAGTGACATCACTGATGACATCACTGATGACATCTTAAATGACATCACTGATGACATCACACTTGACATCAATGATCACATCACTGATGATATCATTCATGTGATAATACAATGCATCTCCTCACACTGTAATATAACCTCCGTTACACCCAGTGTTAAATGGAGAGTATCATTTTTGAAACCATTGACACACCAATACTAGTTACTACATACGCACTCACTGATTCCTATGTCTACACACACATTCACTTATACAATCATTCATACATACAATCACTCATCTTTACAACACTATCATATGCACTCATACACTTATACAGACACTCACACTCTGCCACTCATTCATGGAGTTACTCACACACCTAGTCAGTCCTGAAAAGAATCAATCACACTTCCATTTTCTCATCTATACAGTTAAACACAGAACACCTTACATTTTTGAAACATATACTAACACATAGTTACTCTCTTATAGAATCACTGATACAAGTACACATTGATCTGCACAGAGTCACACACCTCCCAGCCAGCCATACACACACTCAGTCTCCCATACAAATACTTGTGCAACCAATCAATAACCCATATAGCTACTTATATAGCTACTGATCAACACATGCAGCAGCTTGCACAACAACAGAGATACTGATGCACACTTTCAGACAGTTTAGTCACTAACCCGTGCATTCAGTAAGACGCATTTAATCACTCACTCATACAGTCAATCACGCACCTACTAAAACCTTCATTCAGACACTTATACATCCACTCATTCTTCAATATGTAAAACATATTTAAACTTTACAGAAACACATAATCACTGGATGTTGTCATCAGTGATGTCATCAGTGATGTCACTGACCATGTCATGAATGATGTAATATGTGACATCATCAGCAGTGGATTGCGGGTGCGCGATATATAGTTAGTGCAACTAACTATATATGGAATTTCAATGGTTTTGTGTGAGTAAAATAAGGTTTTTTAAATGCTAATTCCTAACTATATATGGTCTATAACCTATGGTTTTTTCAGTGAATATATATATATATATATATATATTACCTACTGGCGGTCGCCAGTAGGTAGTTATAGTTTGGACCTATTATCTATAGGAAAACCACACCATTCTATTTGGAATAACTTTGGCGTTGATTAATGAATCTTCTTGAAATGTCCGAAACTTTTGGCCAGCTCAGTTCCGCTCCTTCCCTGAAAGTTTGGGGGTGATTGGTGCAGCGGGGTCCACGAAAAAAAGGGGGTCCCAAAACAGGTTTTCCCCATGCAATTACCCATAGGACCTTTAGCCACGGCTACAGCCCGAACGGCTTAATGGAATTACACCAAATTTGGCAGAGAGGTAGTCCTCAGTTCCGACTTGTGCCTTTCGCTTATCTGGTGTCAATCTGTTCAGAAGTTTCTTTGAAAATTATGGTTAAATTCATTTATATATCTATGGGCACGGTGGATCTGCTGATTGTGCGAGGATTGGCCTCGTAGCATAAGCGCACCGTCCTGATCAGGCGCTCAATTCTAATTGGCTCTCAAGCGGTTGTAAACATTCGAAACCAGGAACTGTTGGCAGCCATTTGTACCTCGGTAGAAGCGAGGCTGTGGAAGTCAGTGAAATATGTGTGCAAAACGTGAACAGGGGTAGGATAGAAACACGCTGAACCACTAGTAAGGTACAAAAAAAGTCACGGGATGAGTGTAGGATCTATGTATTTCGCAGCTGAAAAAACAAAGCATGTATTCTTGAGATATATATCAAGCTTATGTGTATAGATATTGGGTGGCTCTAAAAAGAGCCCTTGTGTTTATTGAGAGATTTTAGTACTTACAAGTAAGTACCGATGCAGCGTCTAAAGTTCATGAGGAAGACTCTGTTCCCTTCATCTGTAAAATGTACAGCATCTCCCCTATAGATGCCATGCATATTGAAACGTGAATTGTTGTGGTATATGGACACCATTCTATAGTCTCGGATAAAAGTAGAAACAGATTTATTCACATTTTTCCTAGCTTTCTCAATCTGTGGATAACATAGATTGGAGTAGTTCCATTTCTGCCTTTGGCATATGTTAGAATAGACAAAGGGAGTTTGGGGGAAAAGTGAAATTATAACAGAAAAGAAATGATTGGTTGTTTGACAACATTCTACACAGAAAACTAGGGTGCATATTTCTGTTTTTTAAAAGCATGATTCTTATTGGTTATCAGAACGTGATTGAAAATAACATAACGTAGGATAAGGTAGTATATTGAGAAGTCGAGCACACTTGCTGTTTTTTTTAGCAACATTGTGTGATTAACTTTTGCGTTCTTCGGGAGCCAGTATTGCTTTTTTGCATGGGTAGATGCTAATTTGTTTATTGAAATGCAATCTGCTTTTGATTTTGAAAGTAAGAACAGATTTCACTGCTCTGTCTTTCAAAATGCAAACTATGTTATGCTATGGGAGGGCGGGGGTCATGAGAGTCCCGCTCTGTCAAAGCAAACAGCAGTATACTGGGGGTAGGCACCCCGGGACACTGCAGGAGCCAGTCATAGTAGTTTCCAGGGCCCTCGAGGGCACCAGGCGGAGGTCCACGCAGTCTGCCTCCCGTAATACACAAATTCCCGGGGGTGGTGATTCCCGGAGCTTGAGGGGGGTCGTTGAGGCCCACATACTTGTAATTTTGTGGGGGGGGTGGATGTGAAAGTGATGGAAGGGGGTTGTAAATCTGGTACACTGTATTTTGTTTTACTTTGCTTTCCTTTCTGTCATGTAGAGGATACAGGGTAAATATACCAGTTAATGTACAGCCAGTAACTTTTAACCCTACCCCCAAATGGCTTTCTGCCTGTTACCGTAGTAACAGTTCATGGAACACTTACGTTAGCACAGAGGTTAGAAGTTCACCACACTATGTTGCTAATGGCATTGTACTTTTAAAACTTTTGAATTGGAACCGTAAGTTGTAGCTATACACTTAGGTAAAGATCTGGTGAAGAGTTAGCCTCAGAGTTATACTTCAAATTATAAATATCATTTCTATTGTGGACTGCTTACCCCCACTTTTTTAATTAACTTTTATTTAAACAATAAATAACTGGAAATATAACTAAATGATAACAATACAATAAATAACTAGAACCATAACTTTAACAAAACAATATAACAAACACCATATAATATGGACTCCAATAGAAGTACTGTAGTTAATCTGCAAAACAAAAAAGAAAATTAGTGTTTAAAATTAGATTGATGTGACTAAATGAGGTCAAACATTACAAGTCAAAGTAACACTTGAGGATATTTACTATTTTTTTAATGTGTGCAGTGTACCTGAAAGATTTCACTTATCATATAGGCTTGCATTCAAACGGTGTTTGTAGTGAAGTGCCTACTGTGTCATATTTATATTACAGATGAACAGGTCTTTAAAATGATTCAGAGATGAGACAGAATTAGGTGAGAGATGAAGTCATTATGCAGGACAATATTTTTTAGGGCTTATTTACAAAACTCTTTTGCCACTTTTGTGTTACTTTTCTCAAGTTGAAAGTGACGCAAATGTGGCACAAGGGTTTTGTAAATAAGCTCTTTTATTTCTAATGCATTTAATTGGAGGTATTGTATATCTAAGCTGCTCTGCTTACCTTGTGTAAACACTGTGGCTAACAGAGTTCACAACTTGAACTCCGCTTTGGTTGGTTACTTGCCGGATATGCAAGACTGCTTTCAAGAGGAGACCCCGATAAAGAGTACTGGTGTGGAACTGCAAGTATGCGGAAGGACTTGCAGACTAAGAATCCAGTCAACTTTGGAAGGGAAGAGTTAAGGATATTGAGAGAGGCTCCTTCTGCTTCATGAGAAGGCCCAAGTCCCAGGGGAGCAACACCGTCAACCTCTACTGCACAGCCTAATATTCGTCCCCAATTTGGAACCCTTTAAGAGAAAAAGTGAGAAGGTTGGGAGCTTTGTATGCCGTCCTAATACCTATTCATCCATTAGTTATACAGAGATCCACCCTGTATCAGACCCATCCGTACAAGTGTGAATTGGACATTATCTGCCACCAAAAACCCCTCAAGTACTTATAACTGTTACTTTTTAACTTCGTCGATTAGTCATATTGAGAGTATTTACCTTAACGTTATCAGTTAAAAATGTGTGAATCTCTATGGCTTCAGACAACTAGTTCATGCCATATTTGAGACACCGGTGTAATCAGCTGGAACAGGAGGATATACTTTCTTCAACCTCGGCAATTTGCTGCTGACTTATGTAACATTCTGCAAACTGAAAAAAGAGTTAAAAATATATATGTTGTACATGTGTCCGTGATTAATTTTAATGTACATAAAAACATTTGTTCTCAATAGGATTGGGGTTGAAAAGCAATCAACAGAGGTTATATTTGGCAAGCAAAATAGGAAATAGCACTGCATCATACAAATGTTAGGCTGAGATTGGTCACTCACTTCATTTACAAACTCCTGGCCTTGATCTGATAGAACCCTTTTTGGACTTCCATGAGCTAGAAATTGAGAAATAAACATCAAGAAAAATTGAAAGACACGTCTTCAAATAAAAAATTCAAAACAACATTTTCACTTTATATTTGAAGTGCAGTCTGAAAACGTATAACAAATATTTAAATGAGAAACATATGGGTTTCAGAAACAAACGTCCATAAGACTATAACAATGACCATTTATATTTTTATAAAAAATATTTGTAGAAGTGAGAAAAATTATAACTCATACATTGTTCAATTTGAAATTACATATTTGACCACTAAAATCAGCAGGACTTGCTTATTTTTTCGTTTTGTCGATATCAGAATGACAACTAACTCTATCAAAACATGACAACAGCACAGTTATCTGTCTGCAAACAATTGAAATTCACAAATGCTTATCTCAGAATGTTTTTCTATCATGAAATGTTGAAGTCAAACCTGATAACTCCATTAGGTCCATTGCAAATTTTGGCTGATAGCATATGGAGAGCAGTCAGTGGATCTGGTATATCGAGTTGTTGACCACCATCTGGTATAGTGCATGATCAGGAATAAACAGCTTGTGGCAACCAGTAAGTCCCATGGTTGAGATATCTGTATAATGAGATAGAACAGGGGACAAATCAAGTTTAAGGTTAATAAAAAACTTGGAGAGCGTGCTAAAATACAACATTGGCCAATCGATTACATGTGCCATGCATGGGGAGACAGTAGCACGTGGCGCACTACTTTAAAAAATGAAAGGCCGCAGGATTAAGTGATTTGTCCAGAAACATCTCCTAGCAAGACAAGATATTAGAGGTATAAGAGCTGGAAACCGTGCTAAAATACAGCCTTGCTGAAAACATTACTTTTGCAATGCATGGGGCACGTGATGCACTACTTACACAAGAAAAACTACATCGCATTAAGTTGAACAGCACATAGCACACTGCTGCGGGAACGGCCTTGTGGTGCTTGGCAAATTGAAGAAACGTGGCAGGATTAAGTGATTTGCACAGAACAAAGGATAGCAAATCAAGTTTAACGTTATTAAAAACATGGAGTGCGTGCTAAAATACAACATTGGCCAATCGATTACATGTGCAGTGCATGGGGAGGAAGCAGGACATGGCGCATTACTTTCAAAAATTAAAGTCGGCAGGATTAAGTGATTTGCCCAGAAACATCGTCTAGCAAGGCAAGATATTGGAGGTATAGGAGCTGGAAATTGTGTTACAATACACTATTGCCGAAAGCATTACTTTTGCAATGCATGGGGCACGTGATGCACTACTTACATGAGAAAAACTACATCGCATTACCTTGAACAGCACGTAGTACACTGGTGCGGGAACGGCCACGTGGCGCATGCCAAATTAAAGAAACGTGTCAGGGTTAAGTGATTTGCCCAGAAACAAAAGTTACGAAGGCATCTTTAACAATATAAAAAAGCAGGAAAGCGTGCTTAAAAACAAAATTATCAAATCGAACAAAAATATGCATTTAAGCTGTATTTAAAGATTGTTCAGAATAATTAATTTAATTACTCTTAAAAAAAATGCTCATCTACGAAGAAGTGGATACGAACACTATCAATGGCTGTGACTGCGGAATAGGAAAAGTTCAAGAAGGTTGGCAGGTTATAAATGCTTTGCAGAAGGATGATTGGTTGAGCATGATGTCACTGGGTGTGAGAGATGTGATTGGGCATGTTGTGATTGGGAAAATAAAATGAAATACGTTAGGGGTACATACCCAGACAGTGGGACGTAATGTGCGCATGTGTAACATTAACACGCATACGCTACCACAAACATGCATGCGCAAAGTGAAGGCAACTCCTAGGGGGTACATACCCAGATGGAGTTCAGAGAGGGTTGGATTGGGATTAAAAATCGTCCCGGGCATGATAAAAAAAAAGTGGGCCACATTTGCATATTGCCTTTGCAAAACACTGCTTCGGTGAAGTTTTATAAAAAAAAAAAAAAAGGGGGGGGGTTAAGAAAAATGCACGGATTAGCTTGCACTGGTGAAACACACCTGTATACAAGTGAGGCCTCTATTGGTCAGGCTCCCTGCCCCCGCTCAATAAGCATATGTTAAAGCATGGCCCCAGCGAGAGAAAGGGAATGACACCTCTGCCCATCGATAAAAGAGAAGTAATTGAGGCTCATCTGCCTCCAGAAAGGCCACTCAGGCATCCATCCGAATAAAGCAGAAACTGCCAAATCGTCCCAAGGCTGCTCAAAAAAGCAGCCAACAGCTGGAACTGGACATCGGCCCCTCGGGCATTGCCTGAGTGCCCGCGTTGCCAATCCGACGCTGAGTTTGGATGTCGATAGACACCGGCTCCTGCAGGAGGCGGGAAGCTGGCGGGACAGTGTGGGAATTAAAGACTCTCCTACGATCCCCAATGGTGACGGACAAAATAAATAAAAGAAAAAGACCGTCTCTGGGGAATGGGGTCCCCGGGGCCTTGAAGTGGCTTCAGGAGGGGGGCTATGCAGTCCTCCTCCATAAAATAATAATATATAATTAGCCATGCCCCGGGGGCTGAGTACCCCGGTGCCCGGAATTGGCCACAGGAAGTGGGTCACGTGGCCCACTTCCCATAAAAAAATTGAATAACGATACTCTGCTTATTGTCATTGTACCATAAGCGCACCCTTTCGATCACGCGCTGAAGGCTAATTGGCTGTCAAGTGGTTGTCAACATTCGAAAGTAGAACTGTTGACAGCCATTCTATGCCTTGGTACAAGAGAGGCTGAAGAAACGTTTGAAATGTGTGTTTTAAACGTGAGAAGGAGGAGGGTAGACACACCCTGGGTAAAATCGCGTGGTGCGTGTATGATCCGCGCATTCCTGCGATATTAAAAAAAAAACAGACTTGGTCTTCCGCTCATCTTTGGTAATTTTCATTCTTTCAACTGTTAGAGGAGATGCAGCAGTGCTGGATGCAGGATGCAACATTGAGTAAGAAAAGGTAACAATAACACTATTTACCTGCTAAGTGAATTTCCTTTCATAGGCTAACGTTGACTGGTTTCACTTGCAAATTCTTCTAAGTGTGGAGTTTTGGAACTTTAAAATATTCACCTAAAATCATCCGAACAACGAATTCCCATTTACTCACCAGTTATCAGGAGAGAAACCAGTGCTGCATCTTTTAGCCCAGCACTGACCATGAAAAGTAGTTCTAAGTATACTTACAAGCAACTTGTATTTTCTTCCATAGGAATCTCCTTCCTATAAAAAAAATGAATATATTTAGATTTGCGGATCAGGCTCTAGGGGATGGTGTCCAGGGCCCAAAAAAAGTAAAAGGAAGGGGGGCTACACAATGTAATGCAATTTAAAAAATAAAATATCTAAAAATAAATAGTTTAAAAAAAATTGTAAATCAGTATAAAAAAAATATACAAATAAATATATTTAAAAATTGTCATTTACAAAGCCTTTAAAATTCACTGAACAAAACATATGTTTCAGACATGTTATAGTGAGGAATTATCATCTAAAAAACCTTTGAAATTCTCTGAAAAAAACCATAGGTTTCAGACAGGTTATAGTTATGAATTAGCATTTAAAAAAAACTCAGAAATTCACAGAAAAAAACACAGGTTTCAGGGGTGTTATAGTTAGTTGGACATTTCACTCGTGCAAAACGATTGAAATTCCCCCTTTATAGTTAATTGTACTAACTATAACTCGCGAGCCCGCAATCCACTGGTGATGATGTCACATATTACATCATTCATGACATGGTCAGTGACATCACTGATGACATCACTGATGACATCTCAAATGACATCACTGATGAGATCATCCACGTGACAATCTGATACATTTCATCATTCACTAGTATAACTTTTTAACGCTCATTATAAAATATGAAGTACCATACTTTAAAGCATTGACACACTAAAAAAAGTTTCTAAAAGCCACTTAGTGATTCCTAGATCTACATATACATTTAAACACTTACCTATAGATTCACTCATACATGGTAACAAAGATCAATACAACACTATTAAATATACTTATACACCTACATCAACATTACACACCAGCTTACATCATATCTAGTTATTCAGTCATGCTACTCACTTATGCAAACAATTGATCATACTTATATTTACTAAGGTACACACGTACACAAAGACCACTGTACTTATTCATGTAGATAGTAACTCATACTTAGTGTGTTATAAAATCCCTATTAAAAGTATACAGTTATCCATACGACACTCATACAATCATTGAGTCTTATGTATACTTGTTTATATACAACTGTCACATACACTGCCTTTTCTATTTCTAGATTGTTGGACATGTATTATTGAGAAATATATTTACTCAATTCAATTCAAATCAAGAGACTTTATTCGGTTATATTACATAATACCCATAAAAGTTTACACATAATCACAATTTATATTACAACAATTAATTACATAATTCATAATTCATACAATGTTCATATTAAAATGCCATTGTTAAATTACAAGTAAAATCATATGATTATTGATTTCCGAAAATAAAAAGCTTTTTTAAGAAAGGCAGAGACTGATGCCATAGTAAAAATATCATCTAACTTCAATATTGCAAAAAAGGCAGGCCAGCATTGTCTAAGCTCTAAATACCTTAATATTGGCAAAATAAACCTTTTCCTTGGTTTAGAATAAAATTTACAGAAAAATAAAATGTGAATATCTGATTGTGTGGACGAGTTATCACTGGGACAATTACAAATGTTACTATTCCAGGTATTAATAGAGGGAAAGCTCAAGAGTCTAAAAAGGATACCAAATCTGAGACGGATAATCAAAAATCTATCATGGTCTCTCATCTGCAGGGTTAAGTACGGTTGAATAACCTACGGGGTAAGTATCAATTGGTGAGAGATCACAGTTTTCTTAGTAAGCTCGGTTTTCTCCCTACATTGTTCCAAATAAATTAAACATAGCTTTTTTAATACTTTTCTTGGAATCTGATCCATTGAAAGAGGGTCGTCATAATACTCAGGATGGTCGATGTTAACGAGAAATGACTTTATATATCTCAACCATTTCACTCCGTGAACACAGTCCATTTTCAATACGTCTCCCAAAATGAGACGATTTAGTTGGCATTCTTTTGTTGTCCACACCCTATGCCAAAGAAGGACTGGCTGAACCTTGATAATGTCCTCTAAGTAGGGTAAGCCTAATTCAATATGGCAATTATAGGTAGAAATACTTTCAGGTAGAGATAAAAGATATCTAAGAAAGCCATTTCCAGTTTGCTGAAGAGTAGAGACATTAACATCCCCCCCAGATTCCCGCTCCATACGTAGCAACGGCTACACAACTGGATTTATATATATAGAGGAGCTCTTTCTCTGGCTTACTCCCTAACTTTTTACTAAACAGTTTAAGGGCCATAATTGACTTGGCAAATAACAGGTTCCTACTTTTGACTGCACTACCCCACTGTCCAGTGCAGTCAAAGAGAATTCCTAAATATGGGAAGGTTTGGACATGATCTAAGGGTTTAGAGTCAATAAACATGGTTCTTTGTTTCAAATTGGTTCCTCGACCACAATTCATGCTAAAAGTTTTTGTACTATTGACCTTCAGATCCAATTTAGTCATAAAGATACTGAATGATGATATCATTAATTGCATAGCCAGGGGGATCCTTGCCATCAGAACTGCATCATCTGCATAGATAAGTGCAGGTATTGATCGCCTTTGTGCCGTAGGCATATCTTGACAGTCTTGGAGCAGGACACTCTCTAAATCATTAATGTATATGGAGAATAGGAAAGGTGCGAGAATGCATCCTTGCCTCACACCCCTCGCTATATTAAATATTCTAGTACACTCCCCTCTTTTGCCATATCTGATCGTAGCCCTTGCACCTTTATATAGTTCTCTAAGGAATTGAATGATGTTATTGTCCACACCCAGCTGAGTCAAAATCAACCATAATTTGCTGTGTGTTACACAGTCGAAGGCGGATGTTAGGTCCACAAATGTTAAGTATAACCTACCTTCCTTGACACTAGTATATTTCTCATGAATAATAAATAAATTAAGGCATTGGTCAACTGTCCCTATCCCTTCTCTAAAACCATATTGGAGGTCACTAACAACCTTATGCTCCTCAGCCCATAGCTGCAGCCTATTTAAGATGACCCGTCCAATTATTTTAATTGTTGAATCAAGCAAAGATATTGGGCGATAGCATGCATAGCTAGCCATGTCCCACTTTTTAAAAATAAGGACAATAATTGATTCATACCATGTACTGACTAGTCCCACCTTGTCTGCAGCATTAAATATTATTGTAAGTAGGGGCGCCCACAAGGCTATATTATTCTTGAAAACATCCACGAGAACGCCATCCGGCCCGGGTGCCTTACCACTCTGACCGGAATTTATCCCCTTAGTTACCTCTTCTAAAGTAAATTTCAATTCCTCTTTATGTTTAATCGGAAAAGTCGAATCCTTATCCGAGGCTGACATCTCACTCGATGATAGTCCATTAGTACATGGGGAGTCGTAAAGTGTATCACAATGGCTCACCCACTCATCCTCAGAGATGGCCATTTCCAGCCTTGCCTTGGTATTATCTTTAACGTAGGGTGCATTGACAGCCTTCCAGAAGGCTGTCATGTCTTTCAGTTGAGTGGCATCGATTAATACCTCCCACACTTCCTTCTTCATCGTATCCCTTCTATTTTTTATTGCAGTTTTATAGATTCTACGAAAATCCCTGATCAAATTTTGATCCCTAGGTTGGCTTTTCAAGGCCCTCTTAAGATTGGAATATGCCTTAGTGCATGCTGGGTCAAACCAGCCTTTAGGTTTACTTTTTGGGTTCTTTAATTCTACCCATAGATTATTTTTAATATGTGTTGTTATTTCCCTGAAACTAGAGATAATTTCTGCATTATCAGCACCCATATCCAGGCAGATGTTAAAGCTCGTTTTACAGGCCCTTATAATTTTACCCAGAAATTCTTCAGGCACCACCTTAGTCCACTTAAGTGTATATCCATTTTGCCTTGAAATGTCAATATGTCTTGAGTATAATCTAGATACATTTTCAGTACTACCACGATCAACTCGCGGATCTGTTATATCCACCCTTATAGGATAGTGATCACTGAGGGAAGTTTCCATCAATGAGTAATGGAGAACACTATCTTTATAACATGTAGATATCAGAATGTAGTTAATTACCGATGATAACCCTCAACCCATAAAGGTAGCAGAAAAAGGAACTTCTGGTTGACATAACATGTTAGCAAAACCAAAGTCATTCATGAACATTATTTCGTTCAGAATATCCCCCATTACTGTATGTTCAAAATGGGCAAATGAAAGCTCTCTTTCTCCTGTTAAGCCACAATTCCCCTTTCCCATTCTGTTACAGAGGGCACAATTAAAATGGCCCCCCCATATAACTAGAAACTTTTTGCTATCATTACTAATTAGATTACTAAGTTCATGTTTCAGGGCTTTAAAGACGCCAAGTATATCTGCTGAAGGGACATTGTTGTACAAATTCACAATCAAAATACAGACAGGATTATTCAAATGTAGCCCTACTATATGATAAAAACAATTATTGTAAATAGTCTCCATGCTTTTACATTTAAAAGAATTTGAAACGTAGGTGCAGAGCCCGCCTTTGGCTCTGCCATGTAATGAGCGAATGGCAGGAGTAAATATTGTCTTGAAACCATTCAAATGATACGCTTCCATGGCCCATGTCTCCTGCAGGCATATGACGTCGTGATCATTGGTCATTTTTACCCATAAAGGGTTATCCAGTTTCGGTCTGAGACCTGCAATATTCCACGAAATGAGCGACCACTTTATCATTTCCTTGCTAGTGCCCCCCTCGTTAGAATTCACAGCATTTTCCATCTGTTCGAATTTTATATCATCGGTCAAACTTTGACTGGACACAGTAGCCGTACCAGAATGTGCGGTCACTATGCCCACATGTCCTGTAACTAATGGGTCCGGGGGATCAAAAATTTCCTGTATATCCCTGTCTAACGGGGAAGTCGTTTCCACATTATAACTAACCTTTAATGCCTCAGCTATTGGTCAATCCAACCCCCAAGCCCAGATAGAGGTTCATAGCTATTACTAGTTTGAAAATTAAAGTGATTCTCACCTCGAAGATAGTTGCCACTTTGGTAAAAGTCATGTGGAACAAGTCCTGTATAGCTTGTCAGTACGAATGGGGCCTGGAATTGATGACCTTGGCGGGAATTTTCCCTTATATAGTGTTGATTGTATGGCCATGGGCCACTGTTAACTGCTAGGGGTTGTTGGATAGAAATAACTCAAGTCAAAGGAGAAAATGCTACCCGGATTATCGTAATTCATGAAACTACTAATGAACTGTACCACTCTGGGATCTCTAAAATTAACTATAATACAGTCTCCATTAATGTCCTTTATTTTGTGTCCCACCCACGTACATTTAGGATTTCCCCTCGCAGGTCTGGTTTAAGGGGTCTATTTTTAGTTAGCCAAAACATGACCTTGTTTTTTAACTCATGAAAGGATTCAACCCTATCTTGCGTCCATTCTGAGACACCTGCCAGTACGATAACGTATGGGTAGGAATCTGGGGGAAGGTCAACTCTCGTCCTGGGCCCTTTATAATTACTCGATACTACTTTATTTATCCCAGGGGTAGTTTCAAATTTCTCAGGGCTCTTAGCTAATCTATTTTTGGTCCCTCTTGTTGCCCACCCTTTGCTTCGCTTGTAACTACCTTAGAGGCCATATGTGCAGTTTTTCCACAGTCTAACTTTGGTGTGTCGCTCCCTGCATGCCTTGGTTTCCCTTTCGGGACTGTTACCTGTTTGGCGGGAAGTGATGTTGCAGTACTATGTGTCTGTATTTTAGCCTCAGACATCTTCTCCAGCATCACTGAATTGGCCTGAGTAATGTTCTCAAGATCCCCTATCTGGTCACTGATCCTTTTTGTGCGTTCCACTAACGTCAAAATTAGCCATCTTACTAGATGTTCAATATTTTCTAAGGTGCATTCTTTGCCGCTCAATTCTTTCTGTATTGTTTCCACAATAACTTCAGGAGGACTACTAGGGTTAATGTTAATATTCCCTGCTTGCTTGGGTCTATCAAACCTATCTGTATTCAACTTATTATTTATTTTAGGTGGGGAAACTTTGGGCTTCTTAGAATGTCCACCCTTCTGTTTATTGCCGCACCGCTTCCGCTTTAGATTAGTACCTAACGCCCGTACTTGTGCTTGGGGATTTGATGCTGGGGATGGTTTATTAGCTGTTTGCATATTATCACTCGGGCTGTAGGTGCTCCGGGTAGAACCATGAATGATTCTATACTTAAGTCTGGTCCACTAGTGTCTAGGATTACTGATAAATCTTGTTGGTGCGGTGTAGTAATTACACACTGTGAACTTAAGACAAGTGGTTGTTCAGGAGAAGGTACTAGGGCTATCCCCCCCAGCGAGGATCTCCTCAGAGACATAAAGTCAGAGGTTAAGCGCCGTTCAGTTTGAGCAATCTCCTTTTCTAGTATAGACACAGTCCTGGTAATAAATGCGTCAAGAGTGCCAGGTATCCCCATCGCTCCCCCTTTATTTCCTGACTTGTTCCCCTTAGGATTTTTTGATGCCATTGCTGTTAACGAATTCTTATGCTTGAGGCGAGGTTTAGGAAGCAATTAAAAGTAAGTCAATAGAAAAAGAACGGTTAAAATATGAATAAACACAGAAATGTAAAGTCTCACGAATTGGGGAAGGTCAAAGGGGGTGGCCCAGTCCAGTCTCTTCCTGCCTCTGACGGCCATAGACGGCCCACCCTTTGCCCAGGCTTAGCCCGGCGTGTCCCGCGTGCGTTCCCGCGACGCGGAAGGAGCAACACAGTTTTAAGCGCCTTCTGGGCGCGGGAGTGGGCGGGGCTTTGCTGCGATGGTTCCTGGGTGCTGTAGTCCCCCGCTCGGCGGCCACGGTGTTCCTGGGCGGCAGCGGGAGGGACTAGTCACCGGAGCTGTTGGACAGGGCTGAGCAAAGCGCTGAGCGCTAAAAGGTAAGCGCTGGAGGGCAATGGCACACACAACGGGTTCCGCTCCAAAAATAATAGTCTCCCACATACACTGCCTTTGAGAAATATATTTACTCATCATCACACCCATAAAGAGATTCCCTCACCCAAACAACTGTTTCCACATACAGTCTTAACCTCATATACCTACTAAATCAATTATGTACACATCTTCGGACAGTCACACACCTCCCACCCAACCACACACACATTCATTCACTATTACATACAAATACTCACTTAACTAATTAATAACTAATATACACTTTCACATAGCTAGTAACCAACTTATGTAGTACTTTACACATCAAGAGATAGAGTGATACAGTTATTCACAAGTTGTAATCAGTATCTCATATATTTAATGAGACACTCTAAATTAATCACTTAGATAGTCATTCACTCTGCTAATAAATTCTTCATTCAGACACTTATACATCAATTCAGACTTCAAGGCAGATTGCTATATATATATAATACATATTTAAATACCAACCACCTTCACTGGATGATGTCATCAGTGATGTCATCAGTGATGTAATTTGAGATGTCATCAGTGATGTCACTGACCATGTCATGAATGATGTAATATATGACATCATCAGCAGTGGATTGTGGGGGGGGGCGTGGCTTGGCAAGCCACGATGGCGGCTGTGTCCTGCTGAGGCTCCGCGATCGGGCTAGCATCTTGCCCATTTCCTAAGATCGCCGGGAGCCTCAGCCCACACATTTTGCTCCGCTGAGGCTTACCTGCTGTGGGCGACCTCTGATGAAACTGCGGGGGCTGCGGACGAGCGCCGATCACCGTCCTGTCCCTCACCGGAGCCGGGCGCCGAGTATCTAAAATGGCGGGCGCGGCTCCCTCTACCAGCGGTGGGCACCACTGAGGGACTATCCTCGAGGCGACGGCACTCGGCGGAGAGGACGACTGGCGGCCCCAGACCTTCACCGCAGGGCAAAGAGACCAACTCACGAGCCCTTGCACCACGCCAGGTGATTTCTTGCGGTGACAGCCCGGTGCGCAAGATGGCGGCCGCCGTCCCGACGATCCACTAAACCGGCGCTCCTACACGACTGGGAGCACACCCCAGCGCTGATCGGCCCACTGCCTCAAACTGACGGACGCCAGTGGGGGTACCGCCTGTGTGCCGCTGGGTCCTCCGGAGACCTCGATCCCATCTGAGGGCGGTGAGTGTCGACCCCCTACCCCCCCCTTCCCCTCCTGTGACCCTCGGTGCCGGAGACCCGGCGGCCTCCTACCCCATCTGGGGCCCGCCGAGGGGTCGCGGACGGCGCCGGCCCTTGGTCGGGGGGGGGGGAGGCTCAGAACTCTTCTGCCGCATTGCGTGACCCAGAGGACCCGAGTGCCTGACTTTAAGATGGCGCCCGCAGAGGCCGAGACGCCGTGATCGACGTGAACTTCACCCTGCAAGTGCGGTGTCCCACTGACCCCAAGACGATCACACGCCATACCGGAGTCGCTCATCGACCCCCTCCCCCCTCCCGGGCCCTGGTCGCCTGCTCGTCGACCCCCGGGGTCGCCTGAGGGGGTGGGATCGGACCTCACTGTCACGCACCCTGTCCCTGGAGAAACCTGGACAGTAGGCGCAGTGACCATCTGCTGTGCATCTCCTGACACCTGGGCTGTCACCCCCTCGCTACCGCACATCACTCTAGCAGAGGTCCTCTGGAAGGAGGGAACGCAGTGACCGCCCCGAGACCAAGGGAGGCTAGGGGCCCAACCTACTCTGAGCTACTGCCCACCCAGATATACAGAGGAGAGGTGGTTTACTGATTACGGAACGCACGGAGGGCCGGGCCCCCCCCATCTCTAACTGCACTCATGGGGAAGACGAGACCCACGCAGACGATGACTGTCCCCGAGACGGCCCCCGAGAGGATGCCTCAAACGAGAACATGGACGCAAGCCAACGCGTCGCAAACCGACCCCACACTATCGGCAAAATTGGACCAAGTATTGGCGGCAATCGAATTATCCCGCCTATCAATGGAGGAGAGATTGGGCGTCCTGACGACGGACATCAGTCTAATCCGCGACGACCACCGCAAATTGGCGGAAAGACGGAAAACGGATTGTGACCGAGCTGCAACCTGCGGTGAAAACACAGGAGGCGGAACTGAAGGAGGTCCTGCACCGCGTGGCGGCCCTCGAGGAACGCACGGTGGACCTGGAAGGGCGCTCGAGACGCTGTAACATCCGCGTCCTGGGCTTGCCGGAAGGAATTGAGAACTCGGACCCTCTTACGTACATGGAGCTCTGGACCAAATCTTTCACACCGGAGGCGGAAAGGTCGGCATTTTTTTCCATTGAAAGAGCACATAGGGTCCCGGCCCGGGCGCCCAAGCCGGGCCTCCCTCCGCGACCCATGTTAGCTAAATTCTTACATTTCCGGGACCGCGATGCGGTGCTTCGTGCGGCCCGGAAAGCGGGCCCCCTACAAGTGGAAGACCAACACGTTATGGTGTTCCCGGACTATGCCCGAGAGGTCCAACACCAGCGTTCCACCTACCTCGACGTCAAGAGGCGCCTCCGCGCAAATGACCTTCAATACTCCCTGCTGTTCCCGGCCCGCCTAAAAGTACTGCACAAGGGGAAAGCCCTCTTTTTCAACACGGCGGAGGAAGCACAGGACTGGACTGAGTTCCACTGCCCAATAATCCCTAATCCTGGACCCCAGAGAGCACGCAACAACGACTTCAGACGCTCCAGGAGACGAGGTGCGAGCCGCACTCGATCAGGCCGCCCCAAAAGCCAAACATCATCCCCCACGGGCTCGCCCGATCTCACGCAAATCATGCAAGAGCGACGAGAAGCCTTAAGAGCGGTGACTGGACTACACACGTCACCCATAGTGTCGGATTTGGAGGGTCGTCCGCACCTGTTCACCCCAGAGAAAGACCGGGACAGCGACGGAACAATGTCGGGAATTGGACCAATCTCCTCCCCCCTTGTTATGATACAAACCTCGGACGCTACCCTGGCCAATCAACCTGGCACCTCTTCATGATGAAAGAACTTTCTACTGTTATATCCTTTTCATGGTGACCTATTGTATTGCGCGGCATCTAGGAGCCTAGACTGTTTTGTTTAATAATTGTGAGCGCTTGCGAGCGATAGACGCTTATCCTACCAGAGCCCGACCCGCGCACAGGCCCAGCAGCGACACACGCTGCCACCCCCGCAGATACCCATTGTATTTTTTCCCCTAGTGGGACGTTTGTTTGGATATGCCACCTCCGGTGAAATATCCTCAGTATTGGGACTGTTTCCCGCCCAAAGTTCTGTTTACGGTTAATTCCCCGAGTCCCTCCCCCATGATTGTGGAAGCATGGCGCACTAGAAATACTCGGGACACGTACACACTGGCGGCCGTCGGGGGCTTCAAGGGGGTCCCTCTCCCACTCATGTCACCGTATGAATGGCGAACTCACGATCAGACATTAATATCCTCACACTAAATGTGCGAGGCCTGCACACGCCCAGCAAACGCTACACTGTCTACTCATACATTAAGCGTATGTCAGCCAATATTGCGTTCCTGCAAGAGACGCATATGAACGCCACCGAACTCTCTCGCCTGCAGCTCAAATGGTGAGGGACCTTTTGTGCCACTCACTATTCAGCGTTTGCGCGCGGCGCGTTAATTTGGGTTAGGCCAGGTACTCCCTTTCGAGAGCTCCGACGGGTGATAGATAGAGAGGGCAGGTATGCGCTCCTAGAGGGAATACTTGATGGACAGGGTATACTCCTTGGCAGCATTTACGCCCCCAATATAGATCAGGATAAATTCTGGGACCACCTCACGGGCGTTCTGGCCCAGTTCACTACAGTTCCGTGGGTGTTGGGAGGTGACTATAACTGCACGCTGGACCCCACCCTGGACCGCTCGCATCCTCCCCCCGCACATTCCCCGGCTCCCCGACAGGCAGAACTCTTCAGGGCATGGACCACGCACTGGGCACTCACTGACGCATGGCGACACCTACACCCACTGGCTCGCATTTACTCCTTTCACTCGATCCCACATAACCTTAGGGTCCGCCTGGACCGTTTCCTCTGCTCTGCACCTATCCTCCCTAAGATCACTTCCATGGATTACCTGGGTCGGATCCTCTCGGATCATGACGCTCATATCATTCGTCTAACCTGGCGCCCCCCGCACCCACCTGTCCCCACCTGGCGCCTCCCTAGGGACTGCCTTTCAGATCCAGTATTCAGAGACGCACACGAATCCAGTATCCGCGATTATTTCGCGCACAACACTAACACGGCATCGTCGGTACTGGTTGAATGGGACGCGTTTAAGGTGGTGGCGCAAGGGGAATGCATCAAGCAGGTGGTGGGAGTGCGTCGCACCTTGGAACGGGCGCTCCAAACCTCGGAACAATCTCTGGCCGCGCTCACTAAACGGCTTGACGACTCGGAGGAACACGCTGTGCTCATGGCCAAGACGAAGACGGAGTATCAGTCTGCCTGCGCTGACCTCCGCAGATACAATTTTAGGGCTTACGCCTCTAGGGTTCATAAGGACAGAGACAAGACTGGAGCGCTACTAGCCTGGATGGCGAAGCAGGACACCGAAATCAAGCCGATCACGGATATTGTCAACCCGGATGGTGTATTGGTACGCTCGCAGGCCGAGATCCTCCTAGCGTTCCAGCGCCACTATACGCAAGTGTACGGGACCCCGACCCAATCCTCCCCATTCTCTGTGGACCGCTTTTTGGACCCACTGACGCTGCCCACAATCTCGGACATAGACAAGCGCGCCCTTGACGCCAGGATAAAACCTTCTGACATTACACAGGCAATTCGCGCCATGTCCCGGAATAAAGCGCCGGGACTGGACGGTTTCCCGTTGGAATACTACTCGACTTTCTCGCCTCTAATAGTCCCCCATTTATCACAGGTGTTCGAGACGTCTCTTCATCTAGGGAGATTACCCCAGTCACTGCGGGAATCCGTGATTGTCACCTTTCCCAAACCCCACAGAGACCCACTCCACATGGGGTCGTATCGCCCCATCACGCTCCTGTCGGCCGACTGTAAAATCCTGGGGAAAATTCTGGCTGACCGTTATGCGCAGATCATACGCCCGCTGGTCCACCCAGACCAATGCGGCTTTGTCCCGGGAAGGAACACCTCCCAGAACCTCAGCCGAATCTTCCACGTTCAAGACCAGATACGTGGCAGATTTCCCCGCGCCGCCTGCCTCATTATGGACCTGGAGAAGGCGTTTGACACCCTCACCTGGCCCTATCTCTTCTCGATCTTGCAGCGCCTGAATATCGGCCCAACGCTCATAGCGTACACACGCCTCTTGTATACCGACTTGACCACGCGGGTACGTATCGGGAAACGCATATCACCGGCGTTCGCAGTTCGGCGAGGTATGAGACAAGGGTGCCCTCTGTCACCCCTCTTATTTGCGCTGGCAGTCGAACCGCTGGCGATTCGGCTCCGTCGGGAGGGGATGGGATGGGGCATTCCACTTGCAGACAGCACGCATTGCGTGTCCATGTACGCGGATGATCTTCTCATTTACGTCCGAGACATCGAAACGGACATGACCCCTATAGGGACGGCGCTGGCGGACTTCGCAGAGGCCTCGGGACTACAGGTGAACTGGGACAAGTCCACAGTTTACCCCCTACACCCGAACCTACCCCCCCGGGAGGTCGGGCTTGGAGCGCACACCCTCTCATGGTCCGCGGAAGCCCCCCGTTACCTTGGTGTCCGCTTGTATCATTCCCCAGCTGACCTTTTCGAGGGGAATCACCGTAAAGCACTTGCCAGTCTACGCCCGACGGTCGCTTTTTGGAATAAGCTCCCACTGGCCCCAATAGGAAGAATAGCTCTAGCCAAAATGATAATGCTTCCCCGACTCCTTTACCACTTCACGAATTTGCCGGTAATACCACCCAGATCCTTCTTCCGCGACGTAGACTCCCTCCTAGGGACCCTTATCTGGGGCGAGGGCCGCCATAGGGTCGCCCTGAAAACCCTTCAACTTCCTACGACACTGGGAGGGCTCGGAGCTCCGTCCTTCGAGTCATATTTCCTCGCGGCACAACTCCAATGGCTATCATACTGGACGGCGGACCGTTACCCTCAGGAGACTGTCACCTCGACGGGCAGAATCGCAACCCCGGAACTCACCCGTCTTCTTCTCCCGGGAACCAAGCCACGACATACGTACCCCCTCCAGGTGGCGATAGCGCGTCGGTGCATGATGCGGGTCCACCGAATGTCCCCTAATAGGCCTCCGTATTCCCCGTTGTTACCGTTGATAGGCAGCCCCAGGCAATACTCCTACTTTACGGCGCCATTCTTCACCGAATGGTCGCGCTGCGGCATCACGGATCTGGAATCGTTATTTGAGGAAGGCCAGTTAAAGTCACTTGACCGCCTGACCGCTGAATACGGGCTCCCCCCGGGCCAATTCCTCAGGTATCGACAGCTGATTGCCGGATACCGGCCCCATTTTAACCTCTACGCTGGCGAGCCAGACACGCATCCAGTAATACACGCTGTCCTGCGTATGGGGGTGGGACGCCACTTAGTTACCTGGCTGTATAAATCCATTCGGGAACTTTCACAAGCACCTCTGACAACCTTGCGGGCTACATGGGAGGAGGACATAGGTCGCGCACTACATGACTCGGAATGGACTAAAGCGCTCGAGGCCCCTAAACGCGTCTCTAGGAATGCCCGCTTCAAGAACATCCAATACTATATCCTACACAGGGCGTACCTCACCCCAGCGCGCTTACAGAAGTTCTATCCCTCCACACCATTCTTATGCCCCAGATGCTGCTCCCCCGCCGCAGACTTTCGCCACATGTTCTGGAGCTGTCCAGACCTTCACTCCTTTTGGCAAGCGGTACACAACACACTGTCTGACCTGACAGGTCTTACTACACTGTCCACCTGGGAATCCAGCGCATTAGGTATCCTCCATGTCCCTAAGCAAGCCCCAGTGCATAGGCGCTTCGTGTCCTTAGCGCTCCTGCTGGCGAACAGATGCATAGCCATGCGCTGGCGATCCCCGGAAGGTCCCCCTATAGCAGCATGGACGGGGGCGGTCAGTAAGTGGGCGGCGGCGGAGGAGGATGCTCTTAGAGAGGAAGAAGCCAGGGGCGCGCGTAAATTTCCCATTTCCATGGAATGGGCCATGCTTCTCTACAGTTTTCGACAATCCACGCGAATGGGTGACCCCCCTACTCCTTCTCCCCCCCCGACCCGAGAAGACCGTTTACGTCTATCTGTTGTCCCCCTCCCTGAGGCAGGTTCCGGATACCCCCTGCATCCTGATTAACTTCCCACCCTTCTGGAGTGCAGGCTGAATAGCTCCTTGGGCTCGTTTCCCCCCGCCCCCCCCCGACGCCCATCGCCGATATTTCCACCACACTAGCGCCCACACGCTTCCCCCCCACGGTTTTGTCCCCCCCGTTTTCTGGTACCACCATTACATGGACTGTACAGGCCCCGCTCCACCGCCCTTTGAGACGGGACATTATATTCCTGTTAACATACACTGTCCTCCTTGCTATACAAGTTCATTGTCTTCTGACCTGCACACATGGTTGCATGGTATGTACTGATTTCTGGAGGGAATGGATATTTGTACCAGTTGTTTAAACGAAAAACACGTTGCACGCATGGCTGAATGTTGAGGCCACGTCAGCGGCTTATTCACGATGTACCGTATACTTTGATGCAACAATAACACAAATTTAAAAAAAAAAAAATAAATCAGCAGTGGATTGTGGGCACGTGGGTTATAGTTAGTACAACTAACTATAACAGGGGAATTTCAATGGTTTTGTACAGGTGAAATGTCCAACTAACTATAACACCCCTGAAACCTGTGTTTTTTTTCAGTGAATATATATATATATATATATATATATATATAAACACGAAGTTTGCCTGCAAAAGGAAGGAGCCCACAAGCAAGGTGAAATCACGGCTTTTTAATCCTGTTGGGAGCAGCAGTGAAATGGATGCAAATTTCCAGCAACAAGCATCAAAGTCCAGCCTGACGCGTTTCGTAGCCTTACTTCATCAGAGGCTTGGGCTTGTACTCGGAGGCAAGCATTTTTATCAGGCAGCAACATACTTCCCGCCTCAGTGGGCGTTGCCAATCAGATGGCCTTGTGGTCTTGGTAGTCACCTGTCTTACTCGAGTGAGTAGCCTGCCCCCAAGCACCTAGATAATGTCACAATAAAACCCGAGTGGGGTGTGCAATGGGGCACTTGTTGGCAGACTATGGACAGCTTTGAATTGAGAAGCATAACAGCACACCCCACTTGCTTGCCTCCGAGTACAAGCCCAAGCCTCTGATGAAGTAAGGCTACGAAACGCGTCAGGCTGGACTTTGATGCTTGTTGCTGGAAATTTGCATCCATTTCACTGCTGCTCCCAACAGGAATAAAAAGCCGTGATTTCACCTTGCTTGTGGGCTCCTTCCTTTTGCAGGCAAACTTCGTGTTTATGTTTGAGCGGTGAGCCTGAGCCGCGGAGGGAGGCCCTGGGGCTTGCTGGCCCCCCATGGAGACGCCTAAAAACGCCACCGGTATGGAAGCAATGGGGCACTTGTTGGCAGACTATGGACAGCTTTGAATTGAGAAGCATAACAGCACACCCCACTTGGGTTTTATTGTGACATTATCTAGGTGCTTGGGGGCAGGCTACTCACTCGAGTAAGACAGGTGACTACCAAGACCACAAGGCCATCTGATTGGCAACGCCCACTGAGGCGGGAAGTATGTTGCTGCCTGATAAAAATGCTTGCCTCCGAGTACAAGCCCAAGCCTCTGATGAAGTAAGGCTACGAAACGCGTCAGGCTGGACTTTGATGCTTGTTGCTGGAAATTTGCATCCATTTCACTGCTGCCCCCAACAGGAATAAAAAGCCGTGATTTCACCTTGCTTGTGGGCTCCTTCCTTTTGCAGGCAAACTTCGTGTTTATGTTTGAGCGGTGAGCCTGAGCCGCGGAGGGAGGCCCTGGGGCTTGCTGGCCCCCCATGGAGACGCCTAAAAACGCCACCGGTATGGAAGCAATGGGGCACTTGTTGGCAGACTATGGACAGCTTTGAATTGAGAAGCATAACAGCACACCCCACTTGGGTTTTATTGTGACATTATCTAGGTGCTTGGGGGCAGGCTACTCACTCGAGTAAGACAGGTGACTACCAAGACCACAAGGCCATCTGATTGGCAACGCCCACTGAGGCGGGAAGTATGTTGCTGCCTGATAAAAATGCTTGCCTCCGAGTACAAGCCCAAGCCTCTGATGAAGTAAGGCTACGAAACGCGTCAGGCTGGACTTTGATGCTTGTTGCTGGAAATTTGCATCCATTTCACTGCTGCTCCCAACAGGAATAAAAAGCCGTGATTTCACCATGCTTGTGGGCTCCTTCCTTTTGCAGGCAAACTTCGTGTTTATGTTTGAGCGGTGAGCCTGAGCCGCGGAGGGAGGCCCTGGGGCTTGCTGGCCCCCCATGGAGACGCCTAAAAACGCCACCGGTATGGAAGCAATTGGGCACTTGTTGGCAGACTATGGACAGCTTTGAATTGAGAAGCATAACAGCACACCCCACTTGGGTTTTATTGTGACATTATCTAGGTGCTTGGGGGCAGGTTACTCACTCGAGTAAGACAGGTGACTACCAAGACCACAAGGCCATCTGATTGGCAACGCCCACTGAGGCGGGAAGTATGTTGCTGCCTGATAAAAATGCTTGCCTCCGAGTACAAGCCCAAGCCTCTGATGAAGTAAGGCTACGAAACGCGTCAGGCTGGACTTTGATGCTTGTTGCTGGAAATTTGCATCCATTTCACTGCTGCTCCCAACAGGAATAAAAAGCCGTGATTTCACCTTGCTTGTGGGCTCCTTCCTTTTGCAGGCAAACTTCGTGTTTATATATATATATATATATATATATATATATATATATATATTCACTGAAAAAACCATAGGTTATAGACCATATATAGTTAGGAATTAGCATTTACAAAACCTTGAAAATTCACTGAAAAAACCATAGGTTATAGACCATATATAGTTAGGAATTAGCATTTAAAAAACCTTATTTTACTCACACAAAACCATTGAAATTCCATATATAGTTAGTTGCACTAACTATATATCGCGCACCCGTAATCCACTGCTGATGATGTCACATATTACATCATTCATGACATGGTCAGTGACATCACTGATGACATCACTGATGACATCTCAAATGACATCACTGGTGACATCACTGATGACATCTCAAATGACATCACTGATGACATCATGACACACCAATACCAGTTACTACATACGCACTTACTGATTCCTATGTCTACACACACATTCACTCATTCACCCATACAATCACTCATACATACAGTCACTCATTATTACAACACTATCATATGCACTCATACACCTATGCAGACAGTCACACACTGCCACTCATCCATGGAGTTACTCACACACCAAGTCAGTCCTGTAAAGAATCAATCACACTTCCATTTCCTCATCTATACAGTTAAACACAGAACACCATACTTCAGTGACATCACTGATGACATCACTAATGACATCTCAAATGACATCACTGATGACATCTCAAATGACATCACTGATGACATCATGACACACCAATACCAGTTACTACATACGCACTCACTGATTCCTACGTCTACACACACATTCACTCATTCACCCATACAATCACTCATACATACAGTCACTCATTATTACAACACTATCATATGCACTCATACACCTAGTCAGTCCTGTGAAGAATCAATCACACTTCGATTTCCTCATCTATAGTTAAACACAGAACACCATACTTTTCACACATATACTAACACATACTTACTCTCTTATACAATCACTGATACAAGTACACATTGATATGCACAGAGTCACACACCTCCAAGCCAGCCACACACACACTCAGTCTTCCATACATCCACTCATTCTTCAATATGTAAAACGTATTTAAACTTTACAAAAACACACAGACACTAGATGATGTCATCAGTGATGTCATTTGAGATGTCATCAGTGATGTCATTTGAGATGTTATCAGTGATGTCATTTGAGATGTCATCAGTGATGTCATCAGTGATGTCACTGACCATGTCATGAATGATGTAATATGTGACATCATCAGCAGTGGATTGCGGGTGCGCGATATATAGTTAGTGCAACTAACTATATATGGAATTTCAATGGTTTTGTGTGAGTAAAATAAGGTTTTTTAAATGCTAATTCCTAACTATATATGGTCTATAACCTATGGTTTTTTCAGTGAATTTTCAAGGTTTTGTAAATGCTAATTCCTAACTATATATGGTCTATAACCTATGGTTTTTTCAGTGAATTTCATTGGTTTTTTAACAGCTAATATCTGTAGCTGTAAAATGTATTCTTCTTTAAATCCAAAAATATATTTTATATGTTTATTAATAATTTTTTTTTTTAATATTTTTTTTTCTTCGTTCCCGCTTCGCGAATCGGGAAGCTTCCCGTTAGCTGACCTTGATGCCGCGAAATAGACCGCGAGCCGGTAAACGTTCCTTTACCGCAACTGCCGCGTTAGAAAACAACATCGTGACGCCTCCCGTCCGCATGACGTTTCGCGTTGTCGTGTGATACGTCATATGACGTGCTACGTTAGCGAACTGGTACGCTTACCGAGGCGCAAAGCGCAGGTTTCTGGAAGCAAACCGGGAGGCCCTGCAAAGCGCGTAACGTAAACACAGCAGGTCATGTGACTTGGTAATAACACTTTTCATTGGTTCATTTCACTTTTGGTTTCCTAATGATGTAAGACTAGGTCATATAATCTAAAATGAACACTTTTCATTGGTTGAGAACTATTGTTTTTCCCAAATGATGAAAATCCCTCCTTCTTTCCTCACTCTGACTTTCATCTTTGTGAGAGAAAGACCCTTTGTTACCAGTGAGCAATGGCTTCTTTAGTAGCTTCAGCTGGTGCTTCCCCACCACCTCCACCACATCCAAGGAAGAGTGGACCACCTGCTGAAGTTATAATTCAGCAAGAAGAGGAAGAAGAGGAACAGGAGGAAGAGCACGAAGAGAGGCACTTTTTGCCTGAGGAGCCCAGGACGTCTCACCGGAAAGAAAACTTCATTTGGCAATTTTTTAAAATTCCCAAAGGTCAGAAAAAAGTAAATGCAAGATACGTAACTTGCCTTATATGTCAAGATAGACTGTCCAGAGGGACCGACAAAAAATACAGTTTCGGAAACTACACAATGCATCGCCATATGACTAGGTGGCATCCTAACAACTACAGTGCTGCACAGTTTCGTAACGACCTAGATAATCTCCCTATTATGGCCAGAAGATCTGTTGTACCGTAAGTAACGGGACCAGAGGGCAGGGAGATGGTGCCAAATATACAAACGAGATTTCGTGAAGTAAAACAAGCCTGCGTACATTGCAGTGGATTCATTTGCTACGGAGAAAGTAGCATCACTCTGATCAACAGAGCTATTGACTATCATATGCAAGTTTGTACGAAACGCCCCAAATAATAAATTCTTTTTTTTGTTTTGTTGCTCCTGTTGAGCCCTTTACAATGAATCGTTTTCGTTGCCCCCTCCGAAAAAAAAACCAAAAAAAATATAAAACTGTTCAGAAAAATTCAAAAAAAGTAAAAAATGTTCAGAAAAAAAATAAAAAAAATATAAAACAACAAAAACAATAAAAAAAAAAGTTCTTTTCAGAACTACCTCCCCGTTATTAAAAAATTGGTACAATATTTGGAACTGTGCCAACCTCTATTTCTCTTAGTTCGCTTCCCAGTTCGCTCCCCGGTACGCGAACCGGAAGCGAACCAAACATTTTTTTTTTTAAAAAGAACAGTAAGTATAAGGGAAGGAAACAGACAGTTATGTTAAAAGAAAGACAGCTATAGGGGAGTAAACTAGAGATACTATTACCCGTAATCCACTGCTGATGATGTCACATATTACATCATTCATGACATGCTCAGTGACATCATCAGCAGAGGATTGCGGGTAACAGTATCCCTAGTTTATTCCCTATAGCTGTCTTTCTTTTAACATAACTGTCTGTTTCCCTTCCCTTATACTTACTGTTCTTTTTAAAAAAAAAATTTTAGATCAGTCAGAAACAGTGAAAGTAATGAAATATAAAAGACTACGTAGAATATGAGCACTGTATGCAACAACTTTGACACTTACAGAAGCCTCACCTTCTCCATGCCTCCTACACAGTTCTACATGTACATCATAAATGCAAACAGAACATAATTAATTATACATGTTAAATGGTTTATTTTTGCTGTTCTCAGAATGTATCAAATTTCACTAAAACTGTGACTTGAAGGTATTCATCATATAACAGCGGGGAAAAAAAAAACACAATCAAAATGATTGTGTTTAAAAAACCCATACAACATAACAAATCAGAATTCAGAACTCCTTAAAGTTAACTTACTTTCCATGACGGCCAAGGATGTCCTATGAACAGCTTACACTCTGTTGTGCTGTTATTACTTTCAACCCGCCACTTTCTGAAAGAAAACCTCCATCGTTTTCAAAAACATGTTACATACAATAAATGACTTCTCGCTCTCTACCACACGTTTCCACAAGGCCAAATCGTGTCTGAGCCATTTATAACTCTTAGAATTCTTTTAAGCCAATCCCGTCATGTTGTATTTCCGCAACTTTCACAATTAAAATGTTGAAGATCATTTTCACAATCCTAGACTACTAATATCTTCCCCTTCTTGCTCAATCATGTTCTACATTTCCTATCACACTGATACTACTTACTATGAAGCAGACTTACACTACCTTTATGACTAGTACAATTATTTAATTCTCTACATCACTTTTAATCACAAAGCAATGTAAAACAGTAGACAGCATTGCAGACTTACATTCCCTCTACTCCATGTTTTGATTGGCTGCTTCAATTAGCTTATAAAAAGAAACAGTTTTTCTGAACTCATTCAAAGTGCACGTATTTCTCCATGACGTCCAGTGTTATGGTAAGAAGTTATGTCTCTGTACTACACTTATCCTCAAGGCCAAATCGTGTAGGAGCCATTAGAACTTCTTGAAATTCCTCAGAGCACATCCCGAGATTCTTTCCCTAAAATTTTGGTTTTAAAAACACCAGGTAAGAGTTTTTAAGGTCATAAGGCAATTTCTTTTTGAAAATTAAAACAGAATCATTGCAGAATGACCAGCCATTTCTACACTTTAAATAAGCTGTATAATGTCCTGATGTTATTGAAGGACCATCATGATATATAATTGCTACAGTTACAAAAGTCCTTCCTGATATTGACAACTGTGAAGCCACAAAATTTTTAATTAAAGTTGTCAATTTTGTTCCATCAGGCCTACATCGTTGGAACATTAAAATGACATACTGGCCATATGTTCGTATAAATAATGTGGACATCATTTCAGATTTACATTGGCTACACTCCATGTTGTGATCAGCTGCTTTTACTAGCTTATTAAAAGAGACTGATTTACTGTCTGGCAAAGTTAAATATATAAATCTTTCTGAGTCTACACTAGTACTACTTGATACCCTACAGTTCTCGCAGTCATGCTGCCATTGATAAGAAAGCCCAAACAGGTGATCTACATCTACACCTTCATCATGCAATACATCAAGCATATACATTAAAAACTCCTGACAATCTTGCTGACTATTTTGAGAGAATTGTGTTTGGCCTGAACATCTGTCTAACAGATTTCGAATTTCAGACACACTTTCTATGTTTCTTCTATCAGTGCTACATTTCTCTAACACAGAATTTAACAAACTGCAAAATCTTTGATCAGAATTGACCACAATCTCTTCTTTTACATTTTCTAGAGAAACAAAACATTAACCACTACATTAGCATAGCAGTTGACACCAGAACTGTTTTCAAATTGAAAACCAACAACATCTTCAACAGAATCCTTTTTGTTTCTGCTTATAATTTCAGGTTCATCGACTTTTCGTCTTTTTGCTACAACCTCCCCAGTATTGGTCACATTTCTTCGTTTCCGGCCTACCACACGTTTCTCAAACAAAGGATACTGAGGCAAATGTGGCGCATACTCTCTTCTTAACCTATTGTATTCCTTAACACAATCTAGATCCGCACAAATGTTTGTGACATCACACTCAATCAAGTACAATCCCGATAAAGTTCTAACTCGTGACAATGCCACATATGCCATACCCTCCTTGAACACAGAACTGCCAATATTCACCAATGCACAGTCTACACTTAAACCTTGCGATTTATGGATTGTCACCGCATATGCCAAGCAAACAGGAAACTGCTTACGACGAACATATAAGTCTTTTACAAGCAAAAATCTAGCAGAACAACGACCAATTAGCTGTACTTCCTCAATGCCATCAAATTTAATTTTTAAAAATTCAATTCCATCTCTATTTCTGTATTTCACAAAATCAACAACATTACCCATTGATCCATTTACCAGACCTCTTTCAACATGTAAATTCCTTCTTAAAATTATACGGCAGTTCAAGCACACATTCAGAGTCTTTTCAAAACCCGCAGTTTTAGATATACTCTTCTCTAATGAATCCAATTTTGTTTTCAGATTCTCAGACAAAATAATTGTTGATCCCATATGCTCTACTCTGTCAATAGCTTCCAGTTTCACAATCTCTTGCTTTTCTAAATGCAACATTTTGTTGTTGAATTTGGCACATTCTGCAAGAGTTGGCATCAAACATATTCCAGATTTTTTCTCAGTAACTTTCTGAAAAATATTCTCAGGCACAACATCTTTGTCTGGATATAAATTTGTCAGTAATCGTGCATGTAAAGCTTCTTTCCCATGCTCGGTCACTTTTCCAATTCTAACATCTTGTAGAATAGTCTTGTAAACTTCATCCTTTGCCTGACGCATATTTTCATGCAATTCAGCATAATTGAAGTTTAACCATATATTGACGTTGCCAATGCTCCCTAAGCACTTCCTGGTATCTTCATGCGTGAGCATTTTGAACACAGGTTGCCCTTTCACTGGTGTCAGCTGCAGAAGATCTCCGAAAACAATTATGTGTTTGCCACCAAATAACACATAATACTCTGTTTTGAGAACTTCTTGCATTCTCAAATGCACAAAGGCAAGCATGACATTGGAAACCATGCTTACTTCGTCAATGATAAGAAGTTTCATTTTCCTCAAGACTCTTGAAACTTCAAAACAAGCATCTCCAGATAGCTTGTGATATTCTAATTTGTTGTCATGCTCCACTGGCAGTATCAGTAAACGATGTAAAGTAATCCCTTTAATGTTATGTGCTGCCAGTCCAGTTGGAGCGGTGACAACACAAGACAGCGATGACTCTGTCCTTTCCTGCAAATAACATGAAATTGCTTTAATAAGGAAACTTTTTCCAGTTCCCGCTTCTCCACTCACGTACAGTCGGACAGGCTTCAACGACGTACATGAGCACTCTTTCTTGTCATGACTTAATCCATGATCAATTTGCATGGTAAGTTCGTCATATATTTTCCTCTGCTCAACGTTGAGTTGTCTTTCCAACTCTTCTAAGTTAACCGCATCCTCCTGAGCATGTGCCATGGCTCTTTCCACTTCATTCATAGCAGTGGCAGCTTCATTTTCGATAAGAGGTCCTCCTAGTGGATCCTGACTCAATGAAGCAGAACTCTGACTGTCCTGAGAACTGTCTCTGGCAATCTCGGCTGCAATTGTTGCTTCCTGCTCGATTTCCACATTCAACATTTCTACATATTTGGGAAAAGCAGGACATTCTATGGTCTCCTTGGCAGCATTGAATGAGTCTTCGTAACAAAGGAAATCTCCAAGCAGTTCCTCTTCTGCACGCCAAGGCTTAAAAAGTTGCAAAAGTGCTAAATAGAAAAACTCCTTTTTTTCAGGAGATTCGCCACTCAATTTTCGATGGTTTATCAAGTGGCATTTTCTTTGCTTGACCAGACATCCCTCACTTCCTATTACAGCATACACTCCTTTCTCAGTATCTTCTTTCATGTTCCTCTTGAATATGTAATTTTGCAGAACCTCATACAGACAAACATTCTCGAGGTGACTGCTTCGATTTGGATAATATGTATCCAACATGTTGCTCTTCAAAATGTCGGTACTGTTTGGCTCCTTTTCCGCCAAATACTCAATTTCCCGCACAGGTTTGAGAACTCGATTACGCGTTGCAGCAAGACCAACACTCGCCCAAACGATACTCCTGGACTTGGCATAGAGACTTGCTGAAGACAACCGGTCAGAACATTCGTAAGCTCCAATTTCTCAATGCGACAACATCTTCAGACTGAAACTGTACAACTTCTTGCTGAGGCTCTTTTCATGGGAAATGTCCTCCCACATATCCTTCAATTCTGTCTTCTCTTTTTTGGTGATGTAAGATGTCACATACCGAGCCACAGCCATACAGTTATCAGCCACAAACTGTATATCCATGTTAGCATTCCACATGGACAAAATCACCGGGTTGTAGTCGTTGATGTACTTAGACTCTTCGTTCCTCTTCAAATTGTATGTGTTTTTAGGTGATTTCTTCATCACATTATGTCGCAGCGAAGACATCAAACTGTTCACTCTTCCTTTAGAAATCACCGGTCGTGGAAAGCCGAAACGACATTTGGTGTAGGACTTGTCTTTGTTCCGGAATTTACGACGACAGTACTTTCCACATCGATGGCTTTGGAAACGTAGAACTTTTTCTCTTAGGCTTTTTTTCTCCTTTGCGTTTGGAACAGCACACGTAGAATACTGTTCTATGAAACTCATCACTGAGTCTTCTGCATCCGTTCCAAATTTAGGTGCATCCTTGATCCACAGCAACATATGTATATGAGGAGCACCTCTTGCTTGGTACTCCTTCCTCCAGAAAAAATCCAACACCTCTCCAAGAGGTGGATTCTTCTTATTCATGATGAAAGACATCATACCTTCAAATCTATGATTGAAGTACCTACATACATTGACTGGATCCAAAGAGCACAGTTCTCCGGGTGTCTTGAATTCGATGTTTTCTACGTTAGCATTTGCCTCTCGTAGAAATTCAAGTAAGTCTTCCCAGCCATACTCAGCACAGCTCAAAGTGAGGAACCATGTGGGAGTTCCTAAGTTCCTCAGCATATATTTTAAATCACCATGACGACGGTACCAGTACTCATTAGTACCACGCTGACACGCCATGAGATTAATCAGGTGAGAATCCAAAATACTGTCTTGGACATTGACTTTATCCATAAAGTCACTTGCCGAGATGTTTTGCATGTGTATACCACTTTTCAAGATGTGGTTCACTGCATATGACAGTCCAGACAGATCGCTTTCAAACAGGAGATGAAACAAATAAGGAATGCATTGTCGAAACCTAGGATCTCCTGCATACAATCGCAAAGTCCGGTATTCAGAAGCAGGAATTTGATGAGGTCGCTCATCATATCTTCCTCCCTGACCTGTTGGAAAAAGCTGTGGGAAACACCGAGCTTCCAAACTTTCCTCCCAAACACTAATGGGACTCCCTTTCGCTTGTTTCATTTGAAACAACTCAATAGCATTCCCCATGACTTCCTTGGAATGCAAAGGATGAACACTATAATGTTCATATATTTCTTCACTAGTACAGGGTTCTACTTTCTCAATTTGACCAGCACACAAATCGCTATCCTCTTCCTCACTTACTTCCTCTTCTGCAACATATACATTTTTATAGTATTTATTATATTTTTTCAAATACAATGTTGCCCTTTTGACTTTCCTAACATCTACTAAATCTTGCCATATTTTCTTATTCTTTGTCGGAACCCCATTAACTAAGATAACAAGAGGTTCCTCTTCCACTTTTTCTACTCCAATTGTGTTAATGTTTTTCTTCAAATCTAGAGGCAAATAAACAACTCTTCCCTTTAATCCTCTCTGTAAATCTGATGGAGGCAATTTCCCTGTCTTTGGCTCCATTCTTACAATAGCCTGAAAGGGATGGATACTTTGAATCAAAATAGATTCATAAGTATTTAAATCCTTCAATTCAGAAGGAATCTCAACCAATTCCAGATTATTATGAACTGCTCTGGCAGGCATCTGGTTTTGATTTAATTTGTTACAACAATAAGTACACACACGTTGATCCAATCCCAAATCAAAACAATTTTCTACCATCAAGTATGTTGTAAAATCCTTCCATTCACTATTATTTTCCCTTTCACTTTTTCCATATAAATCAACTAACTTAGTCTGATTCTTATAATAAGTGCGTCGACAACACACACAAGTGAAATTTGGCCTCTCACTTGATTTCACCTCAAACGTCGCAATTTCCCTCTGGAAATTATCTGTACTGGAAACCTGTACACTATCTTCCACATTACTCTCTTCTTCTTGGTCAATTTCAACATTCTCCTCTTTACTTCCAAAGTAACAAAACTCAATTTCTTCACATATATTCTTCACATCTATTTCAGAACCATGCAAAAGAGCAGCGCATAATTGTTTAAGCATAATTGCTGGACTCTTAGCATAATACAACATTCTAACTAATTTCCTCACTTTATTATGATGCACTGCTAGCATCCTGAAATGATGAAAAACACTCTGGCATACTCTCCTGGAAAGACAAGCCAGTGAATGACCATGCAAACCTATCACTTCTCTCACTCTGCAAGGATCTAATTCTTGCAAAAAATTCATTTTCTGCTTCAAACTTTTCTTATTAAATGACCGTATAAAATCACAAAGCAAATTGATGGAATCCTGTCGTACACTGCAAATACTACTACACTTCCAGGTGTACACAGGACCCTTAGGACGTCTCCCTAAAACCTCATTACCTAACACCTCTTCTATCTCTGTTGTCACAAGTTTTTCTTTTTCAACTGGACAACCATCTTTCACTTCATAAGCTCGACCACTGGTGTCAACTGCATGCACCAAATCATTATCCTGGAAATAACTCTCCTCATTAAAAAATGCCTCAGAGCTTGAACTATGCATCCATTCTCCAGAAAAAACTTCACAAAAATTACTACGATTAACTATTCTCTTCCATCTACTATTTCTTTTGAAATCATAAATTGCCTTGTTTAGCTTCCTAATTCTATTGATTGTCAAAATAAATAACTTACGTTTAATTTCAAATGCCTGATCAATAACTTTCTCAACTATTTTTTTTCTCTTATAAAAAACCACTTTCTGTTGACCTTTCTTAATATTTTTTAACAAATTGCCAATTATCCTGTTACGGAACATTCGTTTACGAATGTCCCTAAACTGTTGTTTCCTTCTACTTTCATGCATAGAGTTATCTCTTACTCTAGCAGTAACATTTTTCATTGGCCTTTCCTTACCGTTTGAATTGCTTCTCCTTTTCTGGACTGAAACATTTTCTGTAGTAATATTTTTTTTACTACAGATATTTCTTAGGAATGTTTTTGTACTCTTACCCGGTGCTTTCTTGGTGACTTGACACATCTTTTTGTTAGAGGACTGCTGCTTTTTTTCATTCACCTGCTGTCTTTGACGTTTTGCAGCCTTTCTCACTCTTTCTTTGCTTGGCATCCTAAAATCTTGAAATAATCTGCAGTTGAATCTGTGGTAAAATATAATAAAAAATGTTATTAACCACTATTACCCAACAGTAAATTAATAACAGTCATCAAAAACTTAACACATTACTTAACATTTTTACATAGAACATTTTTTTGTACATGGCAAATTTAGAATACAGAAATAGCAGAAAAGAAATGGAATTTATATTCATTTTACCTGTGCTGTTTTATATATGAATCTGATCTAATTTTATGACCATATTTTAATATTTTATTGAAGACACTACACATAACCTGTTTTTGAAGGTGTCTTTATTTTTAAATTAAACGGTTTAAATATTTACTTTTTATTTATTATAAATTTATAAAATAAATGTTTATAGTTCCATAGGCTCAAGCACGTCAGCTTCCCATCCTATGTCATACAATTCTGACAAATCTGCATCCTCATCACGTTCTTCTTCATCCTCAGGATTGAAATCATCCAAGGGATCAACATCCACTGATGTTTCAATTACGAGTTCAATGATGAGGTCGAAATCAACTGATTGCTGATTGTCGCTCATGTTGATGTTGTCTTTATCTTTAAAGAAAGATAACAACAATGAGATGTTGCACAGTAAGAGACAAATCTCAGAGATTATAATAGTAAAATTGTTTAACAAGAGTAACATTTTGCAGCTATTATTTAACCATGTCCAACGATGCTGAGGAGGCAGCCGCGGGCAGTGGAGGGAGTTACGGTGGGGCAGGGAGGCGGGGAGGGGGAGGGGCAGGGTGGAGGGACCTAAAAACTGGCATATGAATAATTGCAGGTAAGTACACAATTTAATTATTCAAACGAATTTCGTAGCGCGCACAGCATCGCAAAATGCGATGCTGTGCGCGCTACGAATTTCGTTTAAATAATTAAATTGTGTACTTACCTGCAATTATCCATATGCCAGTTTTTAGGTCCCTCCACCCTGCCCCTCCCCCTCCCCGCCTCCCTGCCCCACCGTAACTCCCTCCACGGCCCGCGGCTGTGAGGAGGTGAAGCCTATCTCCAATTTTTCACTGAACAGGACTCATCTCTTCTTAATCTTGGATAAACCTCACCGACTCTGTGTCCCCTGCACATAATTAAATGTAAAGGGGCAGATTTATATTAACTAGCACATCCCCAGGGATGCACCAGTTAACGTGCACCGCTGCTCTGCCACCCACGGTGTGCCGCATTTACAATCAGATAGGACAAAGCTGCATCAAAACCCTGCGCCTGCTTGAAGCAGGCATAGATCTTGACGCAGGTAGGCTGAAAGCTAAAGCAACAACTAAGTGTTGTGTGCAGAAGTTGCAAAAAAGGAAAAATGGCGTTTAAACCAGTAATGAGCCCATGCTAACTTAACACAGTGTAAAGATATCCAGGATCTACATCAGTTTGGGGTTCACGAACCTGGCAGGTACAAGGCACTGAGGCTTTGCACCGTGCATGTCTCATCCCAAATCATATGTTGTTTGTGAATGAAACAATTTCCCAGACCAAATGCTTTGGATTGGCTACTTCTAAAAAATTAAACACCCCTACTATCCCGGAGTTAGAGGAATATGATGGTTGGAGTAATTTTACTCGGTTGTCCATTAAAGATTTACAGGCCCTACTCCGTAATTCTTCCTTTAACATTTCCAGTATAAATCCAAAAGGTTGGCTGCTTTGGCAACGTGCCTTATCCACGGTTTAATAACGCTGCCTTTTGCTTTATATAAGTTTTCAAATTGTATGAAATATATACCAATAGGTCGTTATGAACCTTTAGGTAGTGGTTTTCTTCATGAGGTCTGGTCGCTTCCATACACATACAGATTTTCAAAGATGATCAAGAAGTTTATCTGAATGGAGAGGAATGCACTGAGACGCCAGATCATTCACTAATGTGTAGGCACATACAGTTACAAGGTTCATGCAACAAACACCGACCAAATATGGCTTGCGTGTTGCAAGGCACGCCAGTTCCTGCTATCATCCCCACGTTCAAGTTGTTGGAAAATGGTAGTTATTTGATGCTCAATAATGAAGATTGTTCTGGGTTAATTAAAAGTATTCCTTTTATCGTAACAGTAAGTGAACGGGTTATTTGCTGCAGAAATGTTCTATTTCCTCCCACACATGAACATAGGGAGTTTTCAATCTGGCCACAAATACCAACCTTGGGAGCACATTTCAACGGCATGGCAAGAATAAGAGCTCTTTTGTCTCAGAGAGAGGTGGCCTTGAGTTCGGCCCGTGAAACTTTCGTGCTTCACGTAGCGAACACCCGTACAGAGGTGCAGACCCTTTTAAATACTGATTCGCCTTTGCATTTCAGCGACATGGTTCGGACTATCTTTAACGCGTCCTCCACAAAGGGCCTGGCGCACTTTTTTAAAGTTGTTACCAGTGGTCTCGTGACTTCATTTGAGAAAATCTTTGGAGTCATCCCTGCTTTCTTTCATTCTATTTTTTCCACTGTGCTTGGTGGATTCCCATTTTTACTTGCATTACCAACGGATGCTCTTGTGCTTTTTTACATTTTTAAATATGGATGTCCCTCCTGTGCAAGCTCCCGCCCTGCAGCTGCTGACGCTGTTCCGCAATCGCATGCTTGAATATTATGGCACAATGCCGTTGGCGATATTAAGCACGGCATATGGATTATCTTTTCGATTCTCCTACTTCACCTGTGTCCAGCCTGTATTTCACTGCCTGACTTGTGATTTCGATTGGGCCATTGATTTGTGTCTCTGCGGACCGGTTTCTCCTGACGTCGACTTTAATCAGCTGATGACTCCTATCATTACTCACGAGTTGGTTTGTCCTGGCGAAAGGATTATGGCTGTGGCATTGATGCATGGACTAATTGGTCCCTGGAATTTACTGGCGGCAACACAGTCTTTCTTGGAACAGAGCTTTCTTGAAAACCCACCGAGCTGTCCTCTGGTGGTGATAGAGGATCCGGTGCTGGGAGAGCACGTATGTTCTTTTCCGCTTTTAAATTGGATGGCTGAACTCTTTTCGGATGAAGACGGTGACTTCCTATTAGAGGCTGTTGCAGCTTATTTTGCATACACAGTTATGTCATAGACCTTTTTCATGTTTGATATGCTGAGTACTAGCATTTCATTGACAATTCATTGACTTATTTGTCAAGTTTTTATTATTTAGCTTGCCTATTGGCTTAAGCCTCGATAAAGTAGTTGGCTGTTTTATTTTTCTTTAGCATTAAAGTTTCCTAGTTTTTAATGTTTTACCTTGCGGACCGTCCACATATAAAGTTGCAATCTGCTCTCATGAGATGGCACTTCTATTATCTTATTCAGTTCGTTTCCGGATCATGGGGAGGTGTCATCTAGATCCTGGATATCTTTACACCGTGTTAAGTTAGCATGGGCTCATTACCGGTTTAAACGCCATTTTTCCTTTTTTGCAACTTCTGCACACGACACTTAGTTGTTGCTTTAGCTTTCAACCTAATAGTTCATCGTGATTTACATGAGAATAATATGTTATTGCTCTACTATCTGCTTTACTTGTTCAACTATATCTGTACAGCGAGTGCTGAAGTTTCAAGAACAACACGATACAGAATTGTTATGAGGTCTGATCTCCACGACTTCATACTCATAACATAAGTGCAGCTTCTGCCAATTCTGGGCATGAGGCGGGTTTTATATTGCTTTGCCGAACACACATACACAACACTTGATGCGGTTCACATGAAGAGAGAGCTGGTGTATGCTGATGTGATTCCTTCAAATCTAAGACACTAAAGTATGGGCACGCCCTAAACCAACACAAAGAGACCTTCTTAGCAAATAATATAATATGTGTATTAGGGAGGGTGAGATATAAGCAGCCGCGGGCCGTGGAGGGAGTTACGGTGGGGCAGGGAGGCGGGGAGGGGGAGGGGCAGGGTGGAGCCCTCTCCACCCTGCACCTCCCCCTCCCCGCCTCCCTGCCCCACCGTAACTCCCTCCACGGCCCGCGGCTGCTTATAAGTGTTGCTAACTCTTATTCATTTACAGCATGTTAACATACTGTCACCATTCGCTTTTTATGTACTAGTAACTATGCTGGTAATTTTGCTACTGATAATATGTGTACTTGTATTATCTAAGATACTACGCCTGAGAAGACGGCATTAGTAAATAAACATTTCAAATACACATGTGTTCTTCTTAACTCCATGTTCTGCTTTCTAAGAAATATATAACGACCGACTGTTCATGAGTTCCACGTATCCTGAGGTACTATAAGTTCATATTCTGGATTGTCTAAACATTGAGAGTTTGTTATATCCAATGTGACACTGTACCTAGCTTGCTAAGGGGTTTTTGATTACTAAGGTGAGTTTTGGGGCACCCTAATTCGCCGAGGTTCCAATCCTCTGTCCACAGTTCTGTGTGAGAACAGAAACCCTGCGACAGGGGCACCCCTGAGCCTTGCTGGAGCTTCATCACACTTGCGATACAACTCCAGCAATGCGCCACCTTTACGGCACAGATACGTCACGCATCTGTGCTGTTTTTGCCCCATGATGCGCCGCATTGTAAATGCAGCACACCATAGGTGACGGAACAGCGGCACAGAATGACTAACACATCCCTGGTGATGCGCCAGTCATCATAAATCTATCCCTATGCTTCTTATCTTGTTAGAGATGAACCGCCATATGTATCATCAAAGTTTTTTGCATTTCCTAAATAGCGAACTTTAAGGAATAAATAGCGATTCTTTACCATTCCTAGTTTGCGATGCGCTATTTGCAAATTACCCATTCATTTCCATGCAGCAGGAGGCCCATAGGAATGAAGGTGCAATTTGCGATTAGCAATTACCTCATCGCAAATTACGAATTTTTCCGAGGGTGCAGGGGTGTCTCAAGAACACCCTACTGCACCCCTGAAAAAGAAATTTGGGGGCATATGGCGCACATAAATTTTGAAAACATTCCTTTACCTCAAAAACGATTTTCAACTCATAATTTGAAAACACTGCACATGGGGAAATGACTTAAAATGTCCTTAAGACACATAAAAGCGTTTTTTGATTGCCTTTGCAGCATGTTTCAGTCACCTTTAACATGCCTATGTAACGCAAACATTCAAAATCTAAATTTGCCATGCACAGGTGGGAGCATATTTACAAGCAATTTGCTCCACAGACAAACTTCTTACATTGAAATGGGAAAAATAACATCAGAGACTCTCAATTACCTTATAAAGAAGCAGACACCATTATGTCCTTGTCATCAATATTAAAACCATTGCTTTTCCTCAAAAACGATTTACAAGTCATAATTTGAAAACACTCCACAGCTCCTATGCACATAAAAACCCTGTCAGTACTAATACTTCACATTTTCTCCAATTACAATTTCTCAAAGAAACAAAATCTATTTGTAAAACACTTGAGACAAAGCAACATTTGAAAAACACAACTTTCTTCATAATTTTTTTCCTTAAAGCACACTATTTTCTATCTAAATTAAAGAAATCTTTTCTCACCTTAGCAAACACTTTGAGTTTCAAAACAGTCTCAGAAACACACCAATTTGTCTTCAGCAGAGCAAAAGGTATGCACTCCAGAGTCTGCAGCTATCAAAACCACAGAAATGCTGTAATTCTTCACACATATCTCTCATGTCACCCAATCAAAACTCTTCCCTCACTTTTTTTCAAATCAAAACCCTTCCCCCCTCTGCCCCCTCTCTGCTTTTTCTGCATAGCAACCACCTCTTGCAAGACCTCTGGTGTTTCCAAGTTCACACACCAATGTTGCAATTGAACTCTGAACTCTCAGTGCACCTGCATATCCAGTGCAATCTTTCATTTAATGATTTTTTCTTCGCCACTCAAAATACATCTTTCAACGAACTCATCCATGCACCCTAACTTTCTGTTTTCAGCAATCAAAATCCACCAATCACTCTTACTGCTTCATTAACACAGAAACTCCTCAGTTTTTTTCATTTTACACTCTCATTTTTTCAACTGCCATTTCATTGCCACACTTCATCTGACTGCAGGAGAACCTTCTCTCGCCATGTTTTCTGTCTGGATTGTTGGACATAGTTACATCTATTGGGCTCAGAGGTACGCTGAAAACAGGAATTTACCTAACCTCAATTTACAAGATGTGGAAATTAAGTGGTTTGGCCACAGAGGATTAAAATGTCACCAATTGATACCATTGGTGAAAACCTTTATGCATTTGCCAAAACCTGACCTGTTAATTGTGCACTGTGGAGGTAATGATTTGGGCACTTTGACTGGGGTAGGTCTGGAAATGCTTTTAAAGGACACCTTTGAGCAATTGATGGCACTTTTTCCTCAGACTGCCTTGGTATATTCAAATATATGCCAAAGACAGAAATGGAGGTGGTCGAACCAATTTTGTCCACAAATTGAGAAATCGAGGAAGCATGTAAACAAATCGGTTTCAGCTTACATGAGAGACCATGGAATGGGCTCCCTGTACAACAATAACTTGCGTTACTACATGCAAGATATCTACAGAGGAGATGGAGTTCACTTCTCAGATGAGGGCAACAGAATTTTCACTCTGAATTTAAGACTGTGCATTGGTACCTACTTATAAGTACCTAAATGTACCATAAACCCAAAAGCTCTTCTCAGAGCTACCCTACATCTGATCACTCACAATTATTATTTTACTCTAACTTTTTTCACTAATTTTCAAGAAAGTACGCTCCCCAGAACGCTTCCCGGTTCGCGAACCGGGCGCACTCCACGCAAAAAAACTAAAAAAACTATATATTTTTTTTTGCCCTGCGAGACCCTTTTAAAGCCTCCACATCAAACCTAGGGGGTCAGGGAGGATCTACTATGCCCCCTTATGGTCATTTGCCCCTTCGCTTTGGCCTCCTCTTGTCTCTCGATCCTACCGAGAGACAAGATGGCGGCCGCTACGGACTGTTTGGAATGTTTACAGACGCCGAAGAACCAATCAGCTTCGCAAAGCTCCGTAACGCAAAAAGTACGCGAAGCGGAGCGCTGTTACAGATATATATCTTTTTTTGAACATTAATTTCTCAAAATCCACTGGAGCACATATATTGAGACCTAGCAAAGGCACATCGGGCTACCAGTCCCTACAATTTTGCCAATTTCGTGCAAATCCATTCAGCCGTTCCATTATTATTATTTTATTTTTTTTTGCCCCGCGGGGCCCTTTTAAAACCTCCACATCAAACCTAGAGGGTCAGGGAGGATCTACTATGCCCCCTTATGGTCATTTGCCCCTTCGGTTTGGCCTCCGCTTGTCTCTCGATCCTACCGAGAGACAAGATGGCGGCCGCTACGGACTGTTTGGAATGTTGACAGACGCCGGAGAACCAATCAGCTTCGCTTCACAAAGCTCCGTTGCGCGAAAAGTACGCGAACTGGAGCGCTGCCCGGTCCGCTGTTACAGATATATATCTTTTTTTAAACGTTAATTTCTCAAAATCCACTGGAGCACATATATTGAGACCTACAAAAGGCACATCGGGCTACCAGTCCCTACAATTTTGCCAAGTTTCGTGCAAATCCATTCAGCCGTTCGGGCTAAAAGTGAGGCCAACCGCCCTATGGAAAACTCAATGTTAAAAACACGTTTTGGGACCCCCCTTTTTTCTCGACCCCCCCTGGACGAACCCCCCCCAATTTTCAGGGGCTGCTCAGAAACAAAATGTGCCATTTTCCTGAAAATTTCAGCCAATTCCGTCCACAAACGCCAAAGTTATTAGACATAGAATTTTCAAAAATCCCATAGAGAAAAAATCCTAACTATATATACCTACTGGCTATCGCCAGTAGGTAATATATATATATATATATATATATATATATATATATGAATGAAATAATGATTTATTGAGCAGCATTCACTCGTGAGTTTAGATATGCTCAAGGAAATTACTGGGAGAAGTTTTACATTCCTGGTGCACCCATTCCGTAGTAAGATAGAAAGACCACCTTCTACTTGGCCCCTTTTGTTTGGTGAATTAGCTGGAACAGAGTGTACAATCAAATGTTCCATATCAGGCCCTTTATTAGATATAAATGAATGGTGCAGCTAGATAAAGTGGGGTTAATTGTTTGGTCAGAACGTTCAGCTCCGGGGGGAGGCCGCGTGGCAGACTGGGCTCTGGTCAGAGCTTTCCTATGGCAGAGCCAAGGGACTGTGGGTTTGGTGGGGAGAGCACCGCCGATTTCAAGCAGTGCGCCCACTCTACAAAATGCAAATGACCCCCATCAAAATGAGCCGTTGGAGGTATAGGTCCTGTTAGATAAGAGTGGCGATGGAGGCGGAAAGCGCTGGGTCGCTCAGACGGAAGGGATTTCTCGAGGAGAGGGGGAAGCGTCGAAGGCGAGGCGGAGCATGGCAGTCTGTCGCTGTTCCTTATCTATCCTTTGGAAAGTAGTGTTCACTTTGTTCTAGTATAAACTCTACATAGGTTTTTGAGCAATATTTGCGACATGGGCGGTATTGGTTAGACGATTCTCTATTAGCCTTATACGGGCTTGCTTGAGTGCTTTGAGTGTCGGAGATTTCTACAATCTTCGTTCTCTCAATCAAAAGTGCACCTGAGTTTCCCGCAGGTCGTGACCCTTCTTCTCCAATCCTGGCTTCCTGGCCAAGACATGGAACACCCTCCCACTGAGCCTACGACAACCCCAAGACCTGCTGACCTTCAGGAGGACACTAAAGACCTGGCTGTTCGATCAGTAGCGGCCCCCACCTCCCCCCCACCCAGCAGCTTGAGACACTTGCGGGTATGTAGTGCGCTTATCATACCCGCAAGCTGATCCATCCCACTCTGTGAAGAGTTGGGAAAGGCAAACCCTCGCTGACTGGCGTGCTGTTTTGTAAATCTATGGCTGCAACCTGAAGCGCCCAAATGGAATCAGTCAGCGAGCCTTGAACATTCTGCGACACGGCACATGCACAGTGCATGTGCCTGTCAGTGCTGCTGTGACAGCCTGACCCTCCGCAGAGCGAGAGTCAGAGTTTGAAGATTAGCTGAAGGATCACTATTTCTGCAGCAGGTAGGAGGCATGTATTTAATCAAAAAAAGTATTTAAGGAGGCAACATCTAGGGGGGCGGAGCCCCCAAGCCCATACAAAGAAACCGCCCCTGGAATCTTGTAGGTTTGCAGCAATATCCTGTTATGACAACCTACTTCGGTTGTATTTATGAACCTCCTATGTCTGGACTGATGTCTGTAAGATCTATAGCCATTTGTGGTGATATGAAGAGGCTACGGTGAAGATTACTTTGTAGAACTTGGCGCTAGTTGCAATGATTTTCCAATCAAGTGTTGCAGTGCACACCTTTATTTTCCTTTTTTGTTCCATATACTCATGACTTGTCTGTTGAGCGTGCAGCCCGGGCTACGTGATCCGCCCAAGTTCACGTTTCAAATAATTAACAGAATCGGAGCGTGTTAGCGTTCCTTGCACGGGCGCACAGCATTGCTTTGATTTAGTCCTTATTCTCCATATTTTCAAACGTATTTTCAAACATTAATCCATGTACTCATATTTTTTCAAACATTTCATTTATTTCCGTTGGTAAATCACACGTGAGACAAAATGCGTTCAACTGCTTCTCATGCCGCAGATAAGCTAATCCAAGCTTTTTTCTCGACACGTCGGAACACATTAAACATCCTCAGAAGTGACACATCTTATACCCAATGCATTTCAAGCTTTCTTTAGCTCTTCTTCAGGGGTTTCACTATAATTAAAAAAACATAAGTCTGTAAATTATTTTTCCAGACCGTTGAAACATACACAGTGCATCTTTTCAAAAAAGCTGTTTATATATATAGGATCCATGCCGAGTATTGCCACTAACCATCAGGCAGCGTTTTCCCTCTAACTGTTTCATAACAACATTGCTTTGAAGTCCTTCACATTCCTACCCCTTAATCTATCCACGTAGTTGGAGACACCCTTATCAATAACTTCCCATATTCTTTTCTATTCTTTAGCCCAATGCTACGGTTCACCTCCTCTAGGTCACATACCTTCGTGTTGCTATGTATCTGCGCTTCATACTGCATCTTGCTTAATTACGGCACCTGCCTTCATCATTTCCGTTTCCTTTTTAAACTCGTTAACGTACCGTGACCCCTCCTCTCTCATTAAACCAATAGACATCGGCAATCCCTAGGGCTGCTGTCAAACTAACTACATCTCCCACAAACCTGTGTTATCAACCCCACTCTGCTGCTACAACTAATACTAAACCTTCACATCACGGTCAAAAATGACCGTTTCTAACTACCCGATTCCCCGAAGCAATGAAAAAATTACCCCGCCTTCCCATTAGATGTTAAAAAGTACGCTGCACATTGTATTCCATGAATATAGGTTGAAATCAGATGTCTATCAAAAACCTGCAAAGTGTTCTAACACAGATACAATTTATACATTTTATAAAAGTGCGGCATGTACACGTCGATGATCTGAAATGAACATCCAATTTACGACAAAGTTCCTGCAATTACTGAGATGGATATCTCACGTGTGTGTTGTGTCCACTATTTAGCATTATCGAATTTTCTTTCTCTTCTGGGTGCAACTCCTAGTTAGGGCAGAGTCCAAACGTAAGTTTCCAATCAAGTGTTGCAGTGCACACCTTTATTTTCCTTTTTTGTTCCATATACTCATGACTTGTCTGTTGAGCGTGCAGCCCGGGCTACGTGATCCGCCCAAGTTCACGTTTCAAATAATTAACAGAATCGGAGCGTGTTAGCGTTCCTTGCACGGGCGCACAGCGTTGCTTTGATTTAGTCCTTATTCTCCATATTTTCAAACGTATTTTCAAACATTAATCCATGTACTCATATTTTTTCAAAAATTTCATTTATTTCCGTTGGTAAATCACACGTGAGACAAAATGCGTTCAACTGCTTCTCATGCCGCAGATAAACTAATCCAAGCTTTTTTCTCGACACGTCGGAACACATTTGAACATCCTCAGAAGTGACTCATCTTACACCCAATGCATTTCAAGCTTTCTTTAGCTCTTCTTTAGGGGTTTCACTATAATTAAAAAAACATAAGTCTGTAAATTATTTTTCCAGACCGTTGAAACATACACAGTGCATCTTTTCAAAAAAGCTGTTTATATATATAGGATCCATGCCGAGTATTGCCACTAACCATCACGCAGCGTTTTCCCTCTAACTGTTTCATAACAACATTGCTTTGAAGTCCTTCACATTCCTACCCCTAATCTATCCACGTAGTTGGAGACACCCTTATCAATAACTTCCCATATTCTTTTCTATTCTTTAGCCCAATGCTACGGTTCACCTCCTCTAGGTCACATACCTTCGTGTTGCTATGTATCTGCGCTTCATACTGCATCTTGCTTAATTACGGCACCTGCCTTCATCATTTCCATTTCCTTTTTAAACTTGTTAACGTACCGTGACCCCTCCTCTCTCATTAAACCAATAGTCTGCGGCAATCCCTAGGGCTGCTGTCAAACTAACTACATCTCCCACAAACCTGTGTTGTCAACCCCACTCTGCTGCTACAACTAATACTAAACCTTCACATCACGGTCAAAAATGACCGTTTCTAACTACCCGATTCCCCCAAGCAATGAAAAAATTACCCCGCCCTCCCATTAGATGTTAAAAAGTACGCTGCACTTTGTATTCCATGAATATGGGTTGAAATCAGATGTCTATCAAAAACCTGCAAAGTCTTCTAACACAGATACAATTTATACATTTCATAAAAGTGCGGCATGTACACTTCGATGATCTGAAATGAACATCCAATTTACGACAAAGTTCCTGCAATTACTGAGATGAATATCTCACGTGTGTGTTGTGTCCACTATTTAGCATTATCGAATTTTCTTTCTCTTCTGGGTGCAACTCCTAGTTAGGGCAGAGTCCAAACATAAGATTCCAATCAAGTGTTGCAGTGCACACCTTTATTTTTCTTTTTTTTTTCCATATACTCATGACTTGTCTGTTGAGCGTGCAGCCCGGGCTACGTGATCCGCCCAAGTTCACGTTTCAAATAATTAACAAAATCGGAGCGTGTTAGCGTTCCTTGCACGGGCGCACAGCGTTGCTTTGATTTAGTCCTTATTCTCCATATTTTCAAACGTATTTTCAAACATTAATCCATGTACTCATATTTTTTCAAAAATTTCATTTATTTCCGTTGGTTAATCACACGTGAGACAAAATGCGTTCAACTGCTTCTCATGCCGCAGATAAGCTAAACCAAGCTTTTTTCTCGACACGTCGGAACACATTAAACATCCTCAGAAGTGACTCATCTTATACCCAATGCATTTCAAGCTTTCTTTAGCTCTTCTTCCGGGGTTTCACTATAATCAAAAAAACATAAGTCTGTAAATTATTTTTCCAGACCGTTGAAACATACACAGTGCATCTTTTCAAAAAAGCTGTTTATATATAGGATCCATGCCGAGTATTGCCACTGACCCTCACGCAGCGTTTTCCCTCTAACTGTTTCATAACAACATTGCTTTGAAGTCCTTCACATTCCTACCCCTTAATCTATCCACGTAGTTGGAGACACCCTTATCAATAACTTCCCATATTCTTTTCTATTCTTTAGCCCAATGCTACGGTTCACCTCCTCTAGGTCACATACCTTCGTGTTGCTATGTATCTGCGCTTCATACTGCATCTTGCTTAATTACGGCACCTGCCTTCATCATTTCCGTTTCCTTTTTAAACTCGTTAACGTACCGTGACCCCTCCTCTCTCATTAAACCAATAGTCATCGGCAATCCCTAGGGCTGCTGTCAAACTAACTACATCTCCCACAAACCTGTGTTGTCAACCCCACTCTGCTGCTACAACTAATCCTAAACCTTCACATCACGGTCAAAAATGACCGTTTCTAACTACCCGATTCCCCCAAGCAATGAAAAAATTACCCCGCCCTCCCATTAGATGTTAAAAAGTACGCTGCACATTGTATTCCATGAATATGGGTTGAAATCAGATGTCAGCAGGTTTTTGATAGACATCTGATTTCAACCCATATTCATGGAATACAATGTGCAGCGTACTTTTTAACATCTAATGGGAGGGCGGGGTAATTTTTTCATTGCTTGGGGGAATCGGGTAGTTAGAAACGGTCATTTTTGACCGTGATGTGAAGGTTTAGGATTAGTTGTAGCAGCAGAGTGGGGTTGACAACACAGGTTTGTGGGAGATGTAGTTAGTTTGACAGCAGCCCTAGGGATTGCCGATGACTATTGGTTTAATGAGAGAGGAGGGGTCACGGTACGTTAACGAGTTTAAAAAGGAAACTGAAATGATGAAGGCAGGTGCCGTAATTAAGCAAGATGCAGTATGAAGCGCAGATACATAGCAACACGAAGGTATGTGACCTAGAGGAGGTGAACCGTAGCATTGGGCTAAAGAATAGAAAAGAATATGGGAAGTTATTGATAAGGGTGTCTCCAACTACGTGGATAGATTAAGGGGTAGGAATGTGAAGGACTTCAAAGCAATGTTGTTATGAAACAGTTAGAGGGAAAACGCTGCGTGAGGGTTAGTGGCAATACTCGGCATGGATCCTATATATAAACAGCTTTTTTGAAAAGATGCACTGTGTATGTTTCAACGGTCTGGAAAAATAATTTACAGACTTATGTTTTTTTGATTATAGTGAAACCCCGGAAGAAGAGCTAAAGAAAGCTTGAAATGCATTGGGTATAAGATGAGTCACTTCTGAGGATGTTTAATGTGTTCCGACGTGTCGAGAAAAAAGCTTGGTTTAGCTTATCTGCGGCATGAGAAGCAGTTGAACGCATTTTGTCTCACGTGTGATTAACCAACGGAAATAAATGAAATTTTTGAAAAAATATGAGTACATGGATTAATGTTTGAAAATACGTTTGAAAATATGGAGAATAAGGACTAAATCAAAGCAACGCTGTGCGCCCGTGCAAGGAACGCTAACACGCTCCGATTCTGTTAATTATTTGAAACGTGAACTTGGGCGGATCACGTAGCCCGGGCTGCATGCTCAACAGACAAGTCATGAGTATATGGAACAAAAAAGGAAAATAAAGGTGTGCACTGCAACACTTGATTGGAAACTTATGTTTGGACTCTGCCCTAACTAGGAGTTGCACCCAGAAGAGAAAGAAAATTCGATGATGCTAAATAGTGGACACAACACACACGTGAGATATCCATCTCAGTAATTGCAGGAACTTTGTCGTAAATTGGATGTTCATTTCAGATCATCGACGTGTACATGCCGCACTTTTATAAAATGTATAAATTGTATCTGTGTTAGAAGACTTTGCAGGTTTTTGATAGACATCTGATTTCAACCCATATTATGGAATACAATGTGCAGCGTACTTTTTAACATCTAATGGGAGGGCGGGGTAATTTTTTCATTGCTTGGGGGAATCGGGTAGTTAGAAACGGTCATTTTTGACCGTGATGTGAAGGTTTAGGATTAGTTGTAGCAGCAGAGTGGGGTTGACAACACAGGTTTGTGGGAGATGTAGTTAGTTTGACAGCAGCCCTAGGGATTGCCGATGACTATTGGTTTAAGGAGAGAGGAGGGGTCACGGTACGTTAACGAGTTTAAAAAGGAAACGGAAATGATGAAGGCAGGTGCCGTAATTAAGCAAGATGCAGTATGAAGCGCAGATACATAGCAACACGAAGGTATGTGACCTAGAGGAGGTGAACCGTAGCATTGGGCTAAAGAATAGAAAAGAATATGGGAAGTTATTGATAAGGGTGTCTCCAACTACGTGGATAGATTAAGGGGTAGGAATGTTAAGGACTTCAAAGCAATGTTGTTATGAAACAGTTAGAGGGAAAACGCTGCGTGAGGGTTAGTGGCAATACTCGGCATGGATCCTATATATATAAACAGCTTTTTTGAAAAGATGCACTGTGTATGTTTCAACGGTCTGGAAAAATAATTTACAGACTTATGTTTTTTTAATTATAGTGAAACCCCTGAAGAAGAGCTAAAGAAAGCTTGAAATGCATTGGGTATAAGATGAGTCACTTCTGAGGATGTTTAATGTGTTCCGACGTGTCGAGAAAAAAGCTTGGATTAGCTTATCTGCGGCATGAGAAGCAGTTGAACGCATTTTGTCTCACGTGTGATTTACCAACGGAAATAAATGAAATTTTTGAAAAAATATGAGTACATGGTTTAATGTTTGAAAATACGTTTGAAAATATGGAGAATAAGGACTAAATCAAAGCAACGCTGTGCGCCCGTGCAAGGAACGCTAACACGCTCCGATTCTGTTAGCTAGTTGCAATGATAACACCTGTAATGGGTGATGTCAGACAAGATTCAAGTGACTGGGAATTCTTGTTGGTAATTTTTGTATATTGTTGAACATTTCGTGGAACATTAATGATAAAAGATCTTTGGATACCTGTAAATATATTCTTTTTTAGATGTGCTGCCTTGGCCAAATTTTCACATCTGGTGACGGTTTGTGGTCATATGAATATGATGAGATGGCGTATTCCCTGTGGTACAGGTGTTTTTCTTTGATTTCAATTGCAATTTGTAGGGTTTCTCAGTATGTGACATTGAAGTTACAATAGATGTATTTGAATGTACCCTGTGTAATGCGAAATTATTGTGGATAGGACACCTGATGGAGATCTGGCCTTTAATTATCTCTATGTGCTTCAAAGGATATGGCGTTACATGCTGTTGTGATAATGTGCATTGAATTTCCATTTTTTTCTTTGTTATTTTGGTTATATGTTTTACATATTTTGGGGCATATTATCAAGGACGGGTGATACATTATCGCCGCTTTTATCGGCAAGAAACTGCCGATAAAGCGGCGATAATGGGCTTGATAATATGCTCTATGAATTCCCATCGAAGCCCATGTTAGATGTCTTCACATCTAACATGGGCTTCGAAAGGAATTCATAGAGCATATTATCAAGCCCATTATCGCCGCTCTATCGGCAGTTTCCTGCCGATAAAAGCGGCGATAATGTATCGCCCGTCCTTGATAATATGCCCCATTCGGTTAGACATTGTTGATAATTGATATATATCAGCTAGTGGTGGGCATTTGGACTATTTATTCGTTAATGGAAGTTTACACTGCTTCTTATGTGGAATGATCTGATGGATTACTACTGGCCTGTGATATATACTATATTATTGCAAATTGTTTAAAATTTTGATTTAAGAGATGTATTTCTTGTGTTGGACAACTTACTTATTAGTGAACATGTGTTTCATGTGCTGTGTCAATTGAGGCAGTATCAGGGATTGGTTAATACGGATTGGCGGTATATTCTAATTACATATCACTGGTTGGTGGCATGTTGTCATTCTTATTCGAACCTTGTGAGAGCCTGCTTCTGCATGTGGCATGTGTTGAAGGCATATCTTAATTGCATATCATTGGTTTGCGGAATGTTGTAAATTCTATTCCAATTTTTTTTTTTGGGGGGGCACTTTTATATTTGGTGTGGAATATGTTGATGGATTGAACACCGGCTTGTGAAATGCACGTAGCCGACACAAGATCTTGTGTGGCAGGGGTCTTTGGTGCCAAACTGTATCAGCTCGGGATGATAGCAAACTCGAGTACTGATGCATATGATGTAATTGGCAAAACGCTGGCACTTTTTTTCCCTAATTCTATATCGGTTGCTTTTAGCTAGTCAATCACAAGTGGGCTCAGTGTTTGTATAATAACCATGTTGGCAGGAATATAATTTGAGAAACGGTGTGATTTTAGGTATTAGAAGTGACAGTTTATATGCCAGCCTCGTTCCCCAGATAGAGTCAGTCACCTCAGCAAAAATAGCGCAGGTGTTTGATATGAGCTGTTCAGCTCGGGCTATTTAAAAATGGCCCTACTGGCGGGTTTGATTCTTTTGGATCGGCATGGTGTTGATGGTGTCTGGGGAGATTACAGTGACACGGACACGGGTAAGTGCAGGTGGAATTTTTAAAACCACATAAATGATAGTGTACTGTTCCGATACACGCTTCTTGTGTGGGAGTTTCTTGATTTCCACTAAACTGGGTTAGATGGTTGCCGAGCACAGCACATTGAATAGGCTGGGATGGATTTAATAGCAGTGTTGCTTGGTGCGGATTCCCTGGTGGGGTTTTGCTGGATACAATGTTGAGAGCCAATCACATGACGAATGCAACATGCCTGTGAAACGCGCCCAATACATGCACCCTAAGTGTACGTCATTCCAAGAGAACACATTCACAAGACATGGTATGAAAGGTCATGCAATGCTCTTAGCACTGTATCCGCGCACCCATTTTCAAGGCGTGCATTGGTGCTCTTGGACAGGTCTGTTGCATGTCTTCTCCCAGGGTCGTTTCTGATGCTATGTCCATTTATGACATGTATGTGTGCTCTTAGGCAGGTGGTTTGTGTAATGCTGTGGGAGCGAAGGCCTTGCCTGAGCTCAGCCAATCACATTCCTGCTAAGGAGGACAGGATAAAGGCCAATTTCCTCTCCACGGTTCGAACTTCCTACAAGTGCCCTTGCTCTAACTGCTACATGCCTGCAGTGCCCTCGACTGAAGGCATCGTTACCTAACAGTCATTTCTGATTATGTGGGAGTTCCCTGACTGGCTGAACGTATCTAAAAATGTTGCGTGTTTGTGTTGTTTTGACATATACTTCCTACCTAGGGGAGGGTACCAGTAACACTCTGCCATGCGGCAGAGGTGGAGTGTGAAGTGAATAGAACTCTGTGAACTCCACTGGCTGAGTGGAGTTTACTGCCCAGACCTACTTGTATGAGAAATTAGTCCCACTGTAGCCATGGAAGGAAAAGTGAAACCCTTGAGTCTGAAATGTTAATTTTGACTATGCTACATAGCTTATTCCGCTGTATTGTATGGGCCTTTGGTGTAATATTACAATTTTGCTGCTTACGGTATATATCCCATTGCGGTTATGAGAACATTTAGGGAATGCCTGATAGGATACTATGACATATGATCACAGTAGGTATGGGAATTAGATAGCTTACGTGTGTGCACATGGATAATTTAGTAAAAATCATTGACATAGTTGTTGCGACATTTGTTTTTGGGCTCACAATAAGACACAACGAACTAGTGGTTTGGACAATATTTTTTTCAATTCAATTTTATTTGAATATGATTTGGAACTCGGCTGAGATCCACATATTTAAAAAGACAAGAAACATAAAGTTACAACAAAAGTTACAAAGTATCCTATCCGTGTAATACATTCGCGTAGTACAAAAAACATAAAATCATATCTATTAATATAAATCCAGGAAACATTTAAAGAAATTAAAAATTCTGTAACAGAACATTTCATTAGGCGGATTGACAATAGCTTTAACCCGTTAACCGCGGCTTAAATTCTGCCGCGGTGCAGGTGATTTCTTGCGCGGGCGGGGCCGTGTCGGCCAACGGACATGCGCAGCACTACGGAGGTAGTGCTCGCAACGGTTGTTGGCCGACGGGCGCAGCGAATGGGTTAATGCAATAGTAATGAAAATAGAACTACTGTTTAATGACAATGCGCCAACATGTGTACTACGAGGTTCACTATCTTTATTCCATGTCTAGTGCAACATTTGGCTTTTAATGTTTATCTAAAGGGGATGATTTTGTTTGAGGGTGAGCTTTGTCTCACAATGCCCCTATATGATGCGGAATGACAATTGAACTGTCCTTTTAATCATATTGTGGGCTTGATAGCCACAAGAGACAACACCTGCATCCACCTCAGTCCCTGCAACTGTGGATCCACCAGCCCCCTGCACAGTGGTGGCTGCCACAGGTAAGAGAGGTGAGGCAGTGGAGTGGGATGAGGGTGGGGTGAAGGGGGAGTCGACAGATGACGGGTTAGTTAAATTAAATGGAAAAAATTAATAAAACCATTTACCTTGCACTCGGCAATGAGTGAGCGCAAGGTAAGTGTTTTGATTACATTTTTATTTAATTTTAACAAACTCGTCGTCTGTCCTCTTCCCACCCACACCACCCCCACCCAACTGCCCCACTGCTCTTACCTGTGCCACTGCCACTGCCCCGTAGGAGCATACAATAATTCGACAACCAGAAGAGGATAGCAAGGCCACCACCGCCAAGAGACGCAAAACCTAATTTCCTCTAGTGTGTGAGTACCATTCACTCTGTGGTCTATTTTCCGGGACACATTTACCTTTCTAATGCCAGCTGTATTTTGGACATTGGACTACAAACAATTTTGGCTCTTCAATAATGGTTTCATTCAACATGACTGACTTTTTATTTTTTGTTTGCTATTTGGTTTTCATCCAGTTTTAGTTTATTTTGTTTTGGTTAATAAAAGCAAAACTAATAAAGTCAAGGACTGAAGTTGTAATTATTTTCTGTATTCATTAATTCTTTTCTTCCCATCATACATTTTAAAATGTAAAAAATCAAATGTTTGTTTATTTACGATAAATTGCAAGTGGGTAATGTTTCTTACAATTTTCTACCATAACAACAAAATACAAATACCAAAACTCATCAACTAGTATTTGATTACATTTGAAAAAGATTGGTCTGTCAAATTATTCTTAAACATAACAAATTGTACATAACTCAAATACTCAGTGCCATTGTTACATTTCCAGTTCCACACCTTGTCACCATTGATGAAAGGGATCTAATCAAAACAATCAGATTCAATAGACAATATAGATTTTAATTATGTCATCAGCTGTAGCCAGGTTTTCTTCCTCACAATATGAATTGCACAACATTAAAAATAGTCATAAATTCTGGCAGTACTCAATTGTGTGCCCACACCATCATTCCAAAACACTGTTGCAGTATCTGGTGCCTACGTCACAACCTACTTTAAGTGGTGTGCTACAAGATGTTCTTTCCAAATGATAAGGAATATTTACAGCTTCATAAACGTAACAAAAAAAGAGCATTTTACCAGTTTGAAGAGAGATTAGTATTCTTTGGGTAGGCTACGAAATGTCATTAGTGCAATTCAAGCAGCACATATTGGCTTGGTGCCAACATTCAACAGAAAATAAGTCTAAGGCAATTGTGGAAAAGTAAATTTTGCCATGTTCTGTGTCCCTACGCCTCATCCATCATATGTTATGTGTGCATGACCAATATGCATATGTTATTCCCCATGTCCGATTAATGACGCAATTCCAGTTGTGTCCACCTCTAGTATGCTATTTTCCAGTCCTCGTGAATACTACGAGCATCAGGCCTATGTAAAGTAATGTTGCCACGTTTCTCAGTGTACACGTTATCCCATTATAAAGTTCCCGTTTCCAGGCCTCAAAAGGGCCCGGACCCTGGATTCAGCTCCTGTCTCCTGAAAGCCTCGCAGAGGAGCGATACAGCCCCCACCTGTATCCTCGACCCTTCACTTACTTCCTGCCTCGCAGTGCCCGGTGTAGCTTGGCTCTGCCTCTGAGTCTGCCAAAAGTATGTTATAGTTCCAGTTATCAGTTCAGTCCTCCTTCTGCATTCCTAAGCTACTGAACTGCATCAATAGTTTCCGTCATTGTCTAGCCTACTCGGCTCCACGTTAGAGAAATACTGCATTTAATGGTCATTTAGTATTCTTCATCACGCACTACATGTAGAATAATGCATGGTCCAGTCTTAGAATCAAGTTAGCTTTTCCCCTCATGACTTCTAGTTTATATCAACATGTTCCCTAAACATTAGATACCAGATAGGGTTTAGGTACATGTCGCTCCGACCCTCCAGACTTTAGTCTCTGCTCCTAACACAGAGTTCATAGCCCCCAGCTTCTCCTAGTAACACGTCATTGCTAGTTTTCGCGCACCATTAGGTTAGAGGTCCCGGCTCCTTAGGTAGCCCCCTCCTATGTTTCCGCCCATTCATGACATATTCTGTTACGTTTGCACCACATGTCTATGTATACGCCCAGTTACACCTCTTTTTACTGTTATCTTTCGCGACTGCTACGCGTCACGCCTTCTGCTCCACCCACTGCTACGCCTACTGCAATGTAATGCTATGTGTTCGCGCTATGTATATATGCCTGTGTTTTGTTATTGAATGTTAGCGCGCTCATCCCAGACCTAGCCCCAGCAGCTGCTGGGCCTCTTTTCCCCTGTTGGGCCCCAGTTGTCCTGCTGGGCCCTGTCATTCTGTTCCTATGCAGGTTGTCCTGATCCTGTCCTTATGCTGTAATAAACCTGCACAAACTCCTACTACCTCGAATCTTGACTCTTATTTATTGAGCTATCTGTTATGCTATAAGTCTAGTCAAAAATAGGGTATTATTTATTTATTTACCACATAATGGCGCCCGAACAGGGACTTGCCCTTTCCCCACGCGTCGGTGAAGCCACGCCGACCCCCTGACCCTCTGCAGTCGTGACGGAACTCTTCTGCGCAGTGGCAGATATTTCTGCTCAAGTATCCCTCAGGCCCACGGAGGAGACGGAGAAGGCGGTCCAGCATCCGAACGAGACGGTGGAGGAACGCGGCGAGTCCCGACCAGAGCCCAAGCCGAGAGTCCAAGGTCCGAGGTATCCGGAGGCCCACCTGTAACTGAAGTTCGAAGTCCGAAGTTCGTCGTCCGTCGTCCAGTCCAGTCCGAGGCCTCCCGTTCCGTGCTGCCCGGTGAGTACCATTGCTGGGGTAGTATCTAGACAGGACCAATCTAAATTGACTCCTGGTCCGTGGGTTGGTGGTGCCCAGACTCACAAACGAAGTGTTCACCTAGGTGGATACGGGTCTTGATGTGTCCCTTTATGGGACCGGTATGTTCCGTACTGTTACAGCAGTGCATCCAGTAACTCTAGTCTGTTCCGTTCTCAAGAAAATCTGTTCTATTTCTGTTCTCAGTATTCCAGGTAATATTCTGTTCGAACTGTTATTTATAATGTTCTTCATGTAATTTACTGTTGTGGTATGAGTGCGATGTGATTTCGTGTTTTTATTGTGTATTGTATTGTGTCCAGATTACAGTTCAGTCATGCCTATATTTTCCAAGTTACGTCAGTTAAAAACTAGAAAAGGTTTATTAGAGGAAGCAGTTCCTGTCCCGCCTAGGGACAGTCCAGGTCACTTTATGTATCAGAAACATGGCATAAGCGCCATATTGTATCTAGATTTATGGGTAGAGTATACCAAACAGTTAGAAGAGAAGTATAGATGGCCCGTATCGGGTACATGGGATGCCGAATGTATCATGCGAGTAGAAGAAGCATTATGGAAAAAGAAAGCCAGACAGTCACAGAAAGATGCCATCGAGTTATGGCGTAAGGAAGCTCATAGAAGAACGGAAAAGGAAGTCAGAAAGTCAGAGTTAAGTAGAGAATCCCAAGAACGAGCCCAAGAAAGAGAATTAATCGAGATAGGTGAACAAGTCAAAACCGAACAGTCAGACAGACAGAGGCATGCCCTTATTAAGGGTATGTATCCTCTCCTTGCCGAAGGTTTGCCAAAAGCGACCCCAGAGGCATCCAGTAATTTCCCGCCACCATTAGTTCCGACCAAGCTACGTCACAAACCGACCGCAGCTGATATTTTTATTTCGTCCTATCTGGACGACACAGTCCCCGAATATGCAAATCCTGTTCGCGCTCCGCTAGTCCCTGTAAATCAGGCACTTCCCGCTCCTCCAGACACCGGAGTACCTGTTACGGTACCCCCGGTCCAGCCTACAGTTCCATTTCCCACTCTGCCAGGACGTAGAGCCTCAGTAGACGACTCCAGTCTAGGGGCCGCAGGAGGAGCTCTTCCTCAAACCCCGCCGCCACACAAGCGTTTATCAGCACTCGAATTACATGCTCAAGCATCACAGCGTACTCCTAAAAGTAATAAGTCTGTCACAGAAATCAGACAAGCCCTTAACGAATGTGTCTATGATCCAGTTCCAGGCGAATATACTATGGTTTTATATTCCTTACGTGTAAGGAGAGTGACCGAGTATCTAGTCACCTTACCGAATATGAAAGAAGATCTAGACAGAATATATCGTTTCATCCGTACAGGGGATGATCCAGAAAGTATTGGCGAGATTATGTCTCAAAGGAAAGCCGAGATTCAGCTCATGATATTAAAGTTCCTGATCAATTGTCTAATAAGAGAACAAGATTACCCGTCTAAAGATCCCGCCGAAATGAGAATCCTGACAAGGTGGAGTGATAATATAGCCGAGGGTAAGCACAAGACCGTCAGTGCCATGGAGAGTATGTACAAGAAAATTCGTAAAGAAATAATAAGGTTACACGAACAGCGTAAAGCAGCACAAGTAAGCGAGAAAGAAAGTATCTCTGATCCTGAAGAGGAAGACGAGAATCCCGCCAGAATAGCGTATGTAGGAAAATCTAGATTTCCAGATCGCCATTTACGTCTAGAACCCAAGTCTATTTTTCATCATTCAGCGCCAGAACAAGGTTCCCTAGAACAAGTATTTCAAGCTACCGACCATATTCTGAAATCCCGAATCGGTTACAGTGAATTAAGTACCATGCATGAACAAGAACTAGCCCGATCAGCAGTCCGATGGATTACTGATTCTACCACTTTTCCAGACGAAATAGTGGCACAAATGTTTCTGAAACTGCCCCCAGCCGAGCAACGACTGGTGGGTATGTATATGATCCAGTACCTCATTACTCTGTATGAGGGTCAACACTCTGATCCAGGTCCGTTACATGATATCCTGAACGAGTTACTCCAGTATAGATGGAGAGGTCTAGGTACCGATTTAATTAGTGTCATTCTAGAACAGCGTCACAAGTATAGAACGTTTTTGAACCCACATTTTGTTCATGTCTCACCCCCAGAAAGTAAATCATTTTACATAGACAGACAGAATCCGTTACGAGAAGTCCACCCAGTCCAAGGGGCGGGGGGCGTAATGCAACGAGTGTTTGTATACACTCCGATTTCAAAGATGGAACTTCTTGAAATGAAGAAACTAATTCCCTGTCATGACAAAGATCCAGCAGGGTTCCATAGAGAATTAAAAGACATGCTCCGTATGGGAGAATACACTTACCCAGATATCATTAAAATGTTAAAGGTCCTGTTACCCGCAGGGGTGTATGAAAAGTTAAAGGAAAAAGAATGGGAGGTGGGAGAGAAAAAGATCGATTGGACAGCTCTAGAAACTGAAGACAAGGCACGAGTACCAGGTACCGGTCTTGGAGATAAATGTAAAGAATTACCAGAATTATTGATTCAAGTTTTACCCAGATTATTGACAACGAGAAAAGAAGACTGGGATGCAATCTCAGCCTGTAAACAGAAACAAGATGAAGATATTAGTGATTTTTATTCTAGATTTGAAAAATGTTTCAGTATTAACAGTGGTCTCAAGACAAGTAGTGAGTCATACCCTCACCTTTTCGTTACTAAATTAGTCGAGAATTCAAGTCCACAAATTAAAAATCGAGTCTTGAAAGTCGAAAGCACCTGGCAAGCAAATACTCCGTCCCAGATGCTCCAGATGCTCCAGTATCACCAGAATAGAATCAGAGAGGAGCAAGAACACGAGAGAAAACGTATGAAAGACACGAAAATGAAAGTGCTAGTTGCACAATCTGTTCCTCAAGACAGTCAGAAGAGGGGTCCGAATCAAGCCAGTCATCCTGCAGCTCCCGTTAAAGGGAACTGCAATTATTGTAAACAGCCAGGTCATTTTATAAACGAGTGTGCAGTTCTGAAACACAACATAGCTACCGGTAAGACTAAAGAAAGACCACATCCGCCTAGACAAGAACAAGTTTCACGGACTCCTCAGTCACAGAATGCACAACAGACAGTTACAGTACCGCAGCCTATTGCTGCAACACAGCACGTTACATCACAGATGTACCAGTATGCACAGTCTGAGTATCCAGAGTATCAGTCATATTCATGAAACAGCCTAGAGAGGGAGGTAGGCTTGCCTCTCATCGAGATACCTGTAGATCAAGAAGGTCCTTATGTCCACAGTCAAGTATTAGGGAAAGACAGAAAGTTTTTGATCGATACAGGGGCAAGTAGGACCACAATTAGTCATGCCGAAGTTCCAGGGGCTCCGCTCTCAGGCTCAAGAAATGTTTCCCTTGGATTTTCAGGAAAGCCAATAGTTAATGAGATATCAAAGCCAGTCACTCTAGAAGTAGGTCCATTGTCCCGTACTACTGATCTGTTACTTACTAAGTCATGTCCAGAAAATCTGTTAGGCATTAAGACACTGAAAGAATTAGGTGCAGTTATTTGTTGTTCCCCAGAGGGAATACGTCTGTTCCTACGTGACTTTAAGGGTCACTATGTATTACGAGATTTTGATTCGAGATTGTCTAATGTTCCACAGCATTTATGGGCGCAAGGTCCAACTGATGTAGGTTACATGCAAATCACACCCCATCGTGTGACTCTCAAACCAGGTGTAGTGTTACCCCGAATCAGACAGTACAGATTGCCACCTGAGGCTGTAGCAGCCTTATCCAAAATTATTGACGAGCTCGTGGCTCAAGGAGTAGTTGTAGAAACTGACTCCAATGTATGCAATTCTCCGATCATTCCAGTCATGAAACGTACTGATCCGAATGCACCCCCAGTATATCGATTAGTGATTGATTTACGAGAGCTTAATAAATGTATTATTCCTCAGTACCCAGTTGTTCCAGACATTTCTTCCCTGTTAACAGCCATTGATTCCGAAGCCATGTTTTTCACTGTCATAGACCTCAAGAATGCATTTTTCAGTGTTCCAATTCATCCAGACAGCCAGTTTCTTTTCGGATTCTGTTTAAATGGAAGGAGCTATATGTTTACACGCGCTCCTCAAGGTTTCACAGAAAGCCCTAGTATTTACAGTCAAGCACTCAAGAGACAACTAGACAATATTCACATGCCAACTGACACTGCCCTGCTCCAGTATGTCGATGATCTACTGATCACTGCCCGTTCTGAACGTGCTTGCGAGCGAGCATCCCTTACAGTTCTGTATTTTCTGGCCGAGATGGGGCACAAGGTGTCACCTTGGAAGCTTCAATTCTGTGTCCAGCAAGTGGTATACTTAGGACACTTGCTGTCCAAGAGGGGTAGGCAGTTGACACCAGACCGTATCCAGTTAATAGCGAGTCTTCCCCAGCCCAGAACCCAGAAGGAGGTACGTGCCTTTATCGGCCTTACTTCTTATTGTAGACAATGGATTCCCCAGTATGCATTTCTAGCCAAGCCACTGATACAGTTAACGACACAGGAGGCAGCCGTATCGACTGTCCTCCCTTGGACATCTGAACATACACTTAGTTTCAACGAGTTAAAGAAAGCCCTATGTCAAGCTCCAGTTCTAGCTACACCGAACTACAGTAAGCCTTTTACACTTTTCGTTACTGAACGCGAAGGTACAGCATTATCTGTTCTCACACAAGATCAAGCAGGACAATACAAGCCCTGTGCTTATTTTTCGAGCACATTAGATCCAGTCGCCCAGGCGTTGCCTGCGTGCCTCAAGTCAGTTGCAGCCACAGCACTAGCTATCAGACAAAGTGATTCCATAGTTTTAGGACATTCCCTGACAGTACAAGTCCCACATTCAGTAGAAGTTCTTTTAAACCGAACACAAACTCAGCACTTGACAATTGCACGTTTAACGGGTTATGAATTAACACTGTTCCAGCCACACATAGAAATCAGACGCTGCAACGTTCTGAATCCTGCTACACTGTTACCATCAGTTAATTCAAATCCAGACCCACATGATTGTGTGGAAGTAGTTAACATTACGACAAAGCCAAGACAAGACCTGACAGACATTCCGTTACCAGATCCTGACCTGACACTTTATGTGGATGGTTCATGTATGAGAACTAGTACAGGAGAACTAGTCGCCGCGTATGCAGTGACTACTGACACTGAAGTTATTGAAACACACCGTATTGACATCCTGTCCGCTCAAGCAGCAGAGCTAGTCGCTCTGACACAAGCCTGTATACACGCCAAGAACCTGAAAGTTAATGTTTACACAGATTCACGTTACGCATTCGGAGTTGTACACGACTTCGGAGTACTCTGGCAGGAGAGAGGTGTCATGACTTCTCATGGAACCAAGATTCAGCATGGTCTCCTTATTCAAGCCCTGTTAGATGCCATACATTTACCGACATCTATTGCTATCATGAAATGCAAAGCACATACGAAAGTCACTGACATTATTTCCCAAGGTAATGATCTAGCAGACCGCACAGCCAAGCTTACAGCACAGACTCCAGACATTCCAGTTAATCAGACACGTACTCCAGATCCGATTACATGCATGACAGTTAAGGACCCTACACAAGATGTCATAGATATACAGTTACATGCTACTCCCGATGAAATCAAGAAGTGGTCTGAACAAGGAGGGGTCCAGACAGATCAAGGATGGTTAACGAAGGGTAGAGCCACATGGTTTCTCCCCGATTCTATGGTTCAAGTCATTATCAATACCGCACATAGTCCAGCACATTTAGGAGAAAAAGCTATGTTAGACAGTATCCAGAACATTTGGTTCAACAAGCATTTACGAGCTGCAGCCAAACAGAAAGTCCGTACCTGTATGATATGTTGTCAGTTTAATCCAGGTAAAAGTGTCCCGGTGGAACAAGGTGGTTTCCAGCCCCCTGACCACCCTTTTGAGGTCCTCCAGATGGATTATATTCAGATGGAGCGATGTCGAGGTTTCAAGTATGTCCTTGTAGTTGTATGCGCTTTGTCCAGGTGGACAGAGGCATATCCAGTCCCAGATTACACAGCCGCGACCACTGCCAAGCAGTTGGTTCGTGAATTTTTCCCTAGATATGGACTCCCTAGAGTCGTATATTCTGATAACGGTCAGCCATTCTCATCTGAACTCATGAAACACGTTTCCCTTTTGTTAGGGTACCAGTGGAAGTTCCATTGTGTACGCCATCCTGAAGCAGCCGGTCTCGTAGAGAGACATAATCAGACTCTGAAAATCCGCATTGCAAAAGTCTGTAAAGACAAAGGTGTGGACTGGTTAATAGCTCTGCCAGTCGCTTTATTTTATATGCGCATGGTCGCACATTCCAGATCAGGTCTGTCCCCGTATGAGGTCGTATTCGGCCGCCCCCCTAACATGTGGGGTACTCCTAGACCCCGAAGTATTACCGATGTTTCATGTAATATGCTGACAGATTACCTAGCTTCCTTGATGTCTGCCCTCAACTCATGTCGTTCACAGGTTGCCGCCGCATTTCCAGACAATACCGAGGTGGCACCGCACGAGATCGTTCCAGGCTCCCTTGTGATGGTCCGAAATTTCGACAGATCAAGTCCGCTGGAACCACGTTGGAAGGAGCCACGTCAGGTCCTCTTGACCACCCGAACTGCCGTCAAGTTGGAAGGCAGGAAGGGGTGGGTCCACCTTTCTCATGTAAAACTTTTCAATCCATTGAAATCAGTCTCCAAAAACATTTCCAAGGATTGCCAGGATTCGAAGGACTGCCAAAACATTGTTTTAAAGGACTGTCCCGCACAAGACATTATTACAACCCCTCCCTTGTTAGAGAAAACTCCGCAACAGGAGTATAAGCTCAAATTAAGGTCTAGTAAAATAAGTCAGTCAGTTTGATTGTATAAGTCCTCCCCTAGGTGAAACGGTTAGATTGTTTCTGACATGTATAAAATAGACCCCCATAGTGAGAGAGTCAGTCGAAGTTCACTTCAATGTATCGTTTTTCTGAGTTTCATATTGTTTCTCAGCATAATGATTTCCTGCACTAGTTACGCACTTTTCCTGTGTTTTCCAGTTCCTCATGTAAATATGTCTACTAATGCTACAGTAGAGCACACGTTTAGTGATCTGCCTCCTCACGAATATTCATACCGCCTCGCTATGCGCAACAACACATTTATCCGTATGTTACATTACTCACACCAGACCAGCAATGCCACAAATTGTTGGGTGTGTGGTCGACTCCCCCCTTTCCAGACACCGAAGGGAGTTCTGCCACTTTTTCCTTATCCATTCTCACATAATGGTTCGTGTGGAGCATGGTCCACGTTAACGTCATCCTCAACAGATATGTCTTTTCTTAACGGTACATGTTTTCCAGACAAGAAAGGTCTTCCCCACAGAACAGGTTTAGATCTAGAAAATGAAGTATATCATTTAGGTAATTATTCGTCGAATTTTATGGTCCTGAATGTTCAGTCTGATACTACTCCAGACTTACCTGCTATTTCAGTACTACCAGTCAAAGGCGAATTATGTGTCCGTAGTTATGGTTCTGTACACATAGGTCATAGTGAATGTACTACTGTTATCAAGTATAGTGACAGTGGGAAATCTATTTTCAAAGCTTCACGTCATTCTTATTTTATTTGTGGTCAAACTGCATATGTCCGTCTGCCCCTCGATTGGGAGGGAACCTGTTACATTGCTTTCCTACTGCCACCTGTTTTCCTAGCCCCATCTGATTATCACAGAAACACACATCTAGTACACATCAGACATAGAAGGGAGTCCCCAATTGTCGATTATACTGAAACTACTCTAGAACAGTATACAGATTTCAATAAAGGTTTCTTCTTCTTTGTAGGACCTGTCCAGAATAGTAAACTGATCCGTAGGTTAACAAGAACCCTTGAAGCTGTAGTAAATGAGACTGCCTCTGCTCTAGGTAACCTAACCGAAGAACAATCTGCTATGAGATTTGTCGTTTTGCAAAATCGTCTCGTCCTTGACGTCATACTGGCCGATAGGGGCGGGGCCTGTAGAGTCATCGGATCTAGTTGCTGCATTTTCATTCCAAATAACGCGCCGTCTGTTTATTCAGCTATAACCAGACTCCATAAAATTGCCCATCTGTTACATCAAGACCCAGGCACCTGGACATGGTCCGGTTGGTTCTGGAATATAATTTCCGCATGGGGATGGAAAGTCCTGTCCTTTCTAGGTATTGCAGTAGCGATCATATTTAGCTGCTGCCTCTGTATACAATGTGGCCCTGCGATTTGCAGCATGTGTGCTACCTCTTGTATTCCTAGTCCCAAGCCCCGTTCTAAATCCCGTTCCCAGACAATTCGAGACGAGCAAATGGTACTGTATGAAATGATAGATGGTATCATGAAAATTGATGTTTCCTGATGGAAACGTAGTGACAAGGAGGGAATGTGGAAAAGTAAATTTTGCCATGTTCTGTGTCCCTACGCCTCATCCATCATATGTTATGTGTGCATGACCAATATGCATATGTTATTCCCCATGTCCGATTAATGACGCAATTCCAGTTGTGTCCACCTCTAGTATGCTATTTTCCAGTCCTCGTGAATACTACGAGCATCAGGCCTATGTAAAGTAATGTTGCCACGTTTCTCAGTGTACACGTTATCCCATTATAAAGTTCCCGTTTCCAGGCCTCAAAAGGGCCCGGACCCTGGATTCAGCTCCTGTCTCCTGAAAGCCTCGCAGAGGAGCGATACAGCCCCCACCTGTATCCTCGACCCTTCACTTACTTCCTGCCTCGCAGTGCCCGGTGTAGCTTGGCTCTGCCTCTGAGTCTGCCAAAAGTATGTTATAGTTCCAGTTATCAGTTCAGTCCTCCTTCTGCATTCCTAAGCTACTGAACTGCATCAATAGTTTCCGTCATTGTCTAGCCTACTCGGCTCCACGTTAGAGAAATACTGCATTTAATGGTCATTTAGTATTCTTCATCACGCACTACATGTAGAATAATGCATGGTCCAGTCTTAGAATCAAGTTAGCTTTTCCCCTCATGACTTCTAGTTTATATCAACATGTTCCCTAAACATTAGATACCAGATAGGGTTTAGGTACATGTCGCTCCGACCCTCCAGACTTTAGTCTCTGCTCCTAACACAGAGTTCATAGCCCCCAGCTTCTCCTAGTAACACGTCATTGCTAGTTTTCGCGCACCATTAGGTTAGAGGTCCCGGCTCCTTAGGTAGCCCCCTCCTATGTTTCCGCCCATTCATGACATATTCTGTTACGTTTGCACCACATGTCTATGTATACGCCCAGTTACACCTCTTTTTACTGTTATCTTTCGCGACTGCTACGCGTCACGCCTTCTGCTCCACCCACTGCTACGCCTACTGCAATGTAATGCTATGTGTTCGCGCTATGTATATATGCCTGTGTTTTGTTATTGAATGTTAGCGCGCTCATCCCAGACCTAGCCCCAGCAGCTGCTGGGCCTCTTTTCCCCTGTTGGGCCCCAGTTGTCCTGCTGGGCCCTGTCATTCTGTTCCTATGCAGGTTGTCCTGATCCTGTCCTTATGCTGTAATAAACCTGCACAAACTCCTACTACCTCGAATCTTGACTCTTATTTATTGAGCTATCTGTTATGCTATAAGTCTAGTCAAAAATAGGGTATTATTTATTTATTTACCACACAATCTCAAAAACGTCCCTTCAATCACTATGCAAGTTGCCACAGTACAAGATCGGTACACCCAAAGTCTGTATGTGGCTTCCACAGGATTAACCCATGTTCTCTTTGTACTTCGCAACAGCAGCATATAACTGCAAATGTCACAACTTTGAAATGTCCAAATGAAGATGATATGAGAAACAGAGAAAAACAAAAAGGTTAATTAAATTACATTGCAAAATAGACACCTTCCAAATGAATAGGACAAATGTTCAAAGAACAATCAAAGATGAATAATGCAAATGAAAACAGTAGTCAATGTTTCAAAACTTAGATCAACAAACATTTTTGCCCTGGTTGTCACTTTACTTGGCCTTTCTAAAAAATTGTCCAGCACAAACTTTTATCATCATTACATTAAAAGTTGGCTCTTCATGATCTTCTTTAGGCCTGGGTGATGAACTCCACTCTGTTCGTTAAGTTTTTGGAGTTTTCTGCACTCCACGCTCCGCAGAGCTCACGGAGTGCAGAAAACTCTGCTCCACATAGCGCAGCAGAGTTTTTCCACTGCTCACAATCGCCAATGGTAAGTTGGCGAGCGCGAGCTGCCACTTGGGTGGAATTTTTACCCGAGTGCCAGGAAGATCAGTGCGAACGGCAGTTCGCGCCACACTCCGCGCTTGCAGAACTCCCCAGAGATTTTTTGTCACTGCGCATAGGCCTAGTCTTCTTCGCCTACAATGTATGAGATGTTCCGTCGCAGGGCTATGTTGTGTTACATGCAGAATGATATGGTCATTTTGCACACCGTATTGGGTGAGTAGAGGAGGGCTCTAGCAATTTTGTCCAGACAGCAAAATCTGGCCTTTAGGAGCATAAAAACACTTTCAACTGGGCCTCATTGAACCAGACGTACCCTGGTGTTGAGTCTCCTGTATGGAATGAAAAAAATGCACAAAACAATGTAGTACAATTATAGAACATTGAGCTTTACATTAACAAACAGTATGATGACAGATAATATTTACCAACAAGCCAGGCCCTCTCAGGTCCAAGATTTTAAAATTGCAAGGGTATGCTGCTGTTCCATAGTACAAAGGAATCATGGGTTGGTCCAGGAAAATGCGCACACACACTTGTGATGTATAAATCTGGTAAGCAGACACCTTGCACACTGATTGAATGGAAGTTCTTTCGATTGCGGTACAATTGTTCTCTGGAGTGTTGTGGCACTAAGGCAGTATGTGTGCTATCAATTGCTTCAACCACATGTGGTAGGCGGCCCAAGGTATAACAATCCCCCTTCACATTGGCATAATTCTGGTTTTTAGGAAACTGAATTAAGCTACTGTTTCACTCTCTCAAGTGAGCATAGTCATTTTTACCTACCCGCTATCCAATGCTTTCCCTACAGTTGCACTCACTGGAGTGGGAATAGTAAGTTTTACCATCCCGCTATCCAAGGCTTTCCTTACTGTTGCACTCACTGGAGTGGGAATAGTAATTTTTACCATCCCACTATCCAACGCTTACCCTACTATTGCACTCACTGGAGTGGGAATAGTAATTTTTACCCTCCTGCTATCCAACGCTTTCCCTACAGTTGCACTCACTGGAGTGGGAATAGTAAATATTACCCTCCTGCTACCCAACACTAAAAATATTTAATATTTTTTAATATCATTAGGTTAACATATATATGTATTAAAAAATAAAAATGCATGTTTATTTTTTTAACATTTCATTAATTATTTATTAATTTTAAGGTTAGTTAAGTATTTTTAAGCATGTTTTACTTAATTATATTCATTATTTCATTATTTTACATTACTTTTAAGACATTTAAAAAAATTGATATTTTAACAAACTATATTTTTTACTATATTTTGAATTCAATATTGTAGATAGGAAGTGGATATTCTGTCATTCTATATTTGTTCATCGATATTTTGGCAGGTCGATATTTTGCTCCTCGATATTCTTTCAGTGATCCCCACTTAACAGTCACAAACACACTATTCCACAATATAAAACGGTGGCTGCCTGACCAAGCCATCAGGACATTTGCAACTAGTCGACCGAGGCAGAAGTTGACCGTCTAGTGGGTGTAAAACTCTATTAAGGACCCAGCCATAGGCTAATGTGTGTGAAAGCAAAGTAGGACAGCCAATGGAGGTGTCACCACCGGCGATCATGTACATCGTGCTTCCTAACACTGCAGCCAACAAGACCTCCTCAACATTTGCTGCTGTTTCTGACATCTGGGAGCCGCGATTCCAGGTAGAACAGGTGACATGGCCCCAGCCTTCTCACCAGAAAAGCTGGAATTGCTGGCAACTGAGGTTCTGTCCCTGTACAGACAGCTCTATGGCTCATCAGAGGAAAAGGTACATGTTTAAAATGTATTTGTAAATCTGTCTAATTGTTTTTTTAATGTACAGGCTTGAATATCCCTTTGAGTTCCCCAGTGAAGTGTAGTGATTGAAGTGAAGTCCATTTATTTTTTACATTACATAAAACAATGATGGTGTGAGTTTTTGAACACATTACGATTTCGAGAAAACTGCAACATTATTATTTGTTATGAGTTTTGATTAGGCCTGGCTGGAGCTCACAGAGTTGCACTCCTTGAAATTCCTTGAAGATGCCAAAAAATTCTGCCGAATTCTCGGCAGAGTTTAATGCGCAGGCGGAGTAGTGAGCATGTGATGCTGCAAGGTGGCGGCGTTAGTCACTGCATAATGTTAGGTAGGTGACATACCTGTCCATTGTTATGTCGGCTTTGGAACTGCCTGACCACGGAGTGGAAGAAGCTCTTGTGGTACGCCTCATCATCATGGTACGTGGTCCAGAAGATGCTGAGTGTGGACCAGAAGCAAGCTGAGGCCCAAGGGGAGCAGCGCGTGGGTCAACGTCATTTCATTGCAGTTGTCACAGTCACAGGCATAACTGGTGGACACATAGAAGGTTCCCAGGCACACAAGGGGGAAACCAATGATGAGGAGGGGGAAGCAGAGGACTGCTAGTGCTAAAATGCTTGCATTTGCAGAACACTCCATTGCTAGAGCAGTGCATTCCTCTGGAATCTTTTAGTGAGCACTGCTGCTGGGCTTTACATGCTGCAAGTCAGCATCACAGTAGCCTTTCCTGCCCAGGATCTCTTGCCGCGCTGGTGCATGGCCTCATCCTCTCAGCCAGTTTAGGTGCTGCTCTGCATGCCTACACGGGTGCTGCAGTCGATGATTCTCCTGGAAAAAACTTACGCTGAAGACAAACCCAGAAAAGCCCGAAACAAGACCGGCCCCACACAACGATGAGAAGGGTTAAAAACAAATCATTAGGTGCGCATCAAAAATTGGATTTCCCTGCCTGATTGTGTCTCTGTAAGATGCCCCCCCAAATACACAGGGTCATGTTCACTCCAGCCCCCTCAATTGGCGCATCTGCTTTAAGACACATCTGGCTACCCGCACCTTCCTTTACTACTGTAGTGGTGCATGCACTCCACCATACTTACTGTCCAACTCCCCTGCCTTCACCACACCTTCAATCCAGAGAGTTTTTTCTTTTTTGTCCAGCCACCTCTTGCCAACTAGATAACAGAGTTAGATTTGTACTCAAAAGCGAGGACTGAAATGCTTCATTTGCTAGTTAGGGGTGGAGTTTGACGTTAAACTCCGCCACGCCATGGAGTGCAGAGTTTTGCGAAACTCCATGCTCCAAGCTGAGCGCGGAGTGGGGCAAACACAGTTAACTCTGGCGGCAGAGCGGAGTTTGCCGCCCACCCTTAGTTTTGAGCTGTACATTTTATTTTCTGAATATTTTGAGATATATCTTTGTATATGTATGCTTTCATGTGAAATATAGAAATTTCACACCATGTAAAAATAAAAAACATAGATTGTATTTACAACTGTACATATATCTGTTTAACTTGGTCCTTTTTGGATAAAGTTCCCTTAAACTTTTTGCTTTCCCCCTAGACCTTTTTTCTGACATGGCGTTGCCAACTTAGATGCTTTGGACACTTTGCCACTGCTAATCAGTGCCAAAGTGCAAGTGCCCCATGTACAAAGTATAGTGGTAACCGTTTGTCCATGATTGATATGTTTGCCTTATTAGTAAAGTCCCTAGTAACGTACACTATGTGTGCCAGGGCTGGTAATGCAAATGCTACTAGTGGGCCTGCAGCACTAATCGTGCCACCCACACAAGTAGCCTTAAAGAGGGAACTCAGGCCTGCCATTGCAGTGCCTGTGTGCAGTTTGTTAAACTGCCATGTTGTTCTGACAAGTGCATTCACTTGCCAGACCTTACTTTACCCTCTCTATGTCCATCAGACACCCCTATAGTAGGTCCAGGGTACCCCCTGGGCAGGGTGCAGTGCATTTGAAAGGTAGGACATGTACTAAGGTGTGTACCATGTCCTGACAGTGAAATAATCTCCATTTCGTTTTTCACTGTGGAAAGGCCATCTTGCCCATAGGATAGAATGGGGAGGCTGTGTAACATGTTTTCCAGCCTACATTCCCAAAGGCTTAACATGGAGAGGTGAAGTTTAGTGAGCCTGAACCCACAATGTAATAACACATCTTTTTATGACAGTGGGTTTTGCATTGTGTTTAGAAGCCACTCTTTTAGAAGTGGCTGGGTTTTTGAGCTCCAACATTTCTATGTGTCTCTGCTTAGTTGTGGATTGACTGTCTGGATTTGAAAGCAATATGATCTGGGGAATGTCTTGACCCAGGGAGGAGGTGAGACAGCAACAGGCTGACCTGCATCTGGAGTGTAGGGGGAGGAGAAGCCCCTAGAGGTGAAGAGGCCTGTGTTGCTGCTATAAAATATTTGTCCCATCTCCTGCTGAGTGGTTAAGAATCCAGACCCCCACTAATCAAAGGAAGAAGGTGTCACTGGTAGGGAGGTACCCAGAACTGGTTTGAACAGGGGTCAGTGCCTCCTGAACACAAAGACTTCAAAGACATTTAGAGGTATAACTATGAGAGCTGAAGCCCCTGAACTTTGGAGAAATGGATTGATCAAGATTGAATAAGACTGAAGCTACTTTGTGGTCAACAGGAACCTTTGCCAAGAAAGAAACAACTGAAAAGACTGAAGGAAAGGACTGACCTTTGCTGTGTGTTCTGGGACTAGCCTGAAGTTTGCTGTTTTAACCAAGGACAGGCTAAAGGGACTTTGCTGTGTGCTGTGTCCCCCTGCTTGAAAGGGCTTTGCTGTGCTGTGTTCTCAAGTAACTTATCCCCAAGAGCCCGAGGTGAGCTGGCTCCCTGTTGCGGAAACTCATTAACACAAAAGTTTCCAGGAGAGTCTCAGAGACGCTGTGTGCGTGTGCTTGTTGCAGCCTGAAACCCTCGTAAAAAGTGCCCTATGATCGTGGGCACCTGGCGTCTAAGCAAGGATCAGAGATGCTGTGTGTGTGTGCTTTTTGCAGCCTGAGCCCTTCGTGAGGATTGGCCTGTTATTGTGTGCACCAGAGTTAAGTGAGTCTCAGCGACGCTGTGTGCATGTGCTTTGTGCAGCCTGATACCTTCGTGAGGATTGCCTTGTTATCGTTAACAACCGGAATCCAATTGAGTCTCAGCAACGCTGTGTGCATGTGTTTCGTGCAGCCTGAGACCTTCGTGAGGAGTGCCTGGTGATCGTACACCCAAAGCTCAAGAGAGTCTCAGCGACGTGTGTGCGTGTGCTCTGTGACAGCCTGAGATCTTCGTAGCAGTAGCGGCCGGGACCGTCAGACCCGGAGGAGCTGAGCCGCCGGCCCAAGCCCGCCCTTGCCAGAGCGGGACCTTGAGCTAACCTTGTCCAGGGAGGCTCTGAGTCCCGCTGCCCGGAATTTACAAAGATTGCATCGGAGGCCCAAGTCACTGGAAGCGTGGACGAGAGCGAGGTTGCGCACCCAGGTAACGTGTGTCGATGCCTGGGGAGGGGTGCGGGCTCAGAGGGAGACGCTCTCTGCTTCTCTCATTCCGGCAGCATGAGCATCTGCTTCAGCTCGTATCGCGGCCCGTACTCGCCAAGGGAGTGGAAATACAAGGGCCGGAGTGCGGAGCTGCACTTTTTGTTACACCATACCCGTGTTGGGGGCAACTGTTGACAGAGGCTGGCTGCAAGTCAGAAGGAGTAGCGGAGAGACCGCCTAAGCATCGTGATCGGTGCTGGAGTGTATTACACATTGCATTATTTCTGCATAACGAAGTACCTGATTGTCGTATTACACATTGCATCATTTCTGCATAACAAACTACCTGATTATTGAATCATGCATTGCATTATTCCTGCATAACGAACTACCTGATTAGTGTATCACGCACGGCATTATTTCAGCATAACGAAATACCTGATTGTCGTATGACTCATTGCATTGTTTCTGCATAATAAACTAGCTGATTAGCGTATTATGCATTGCATTATTCCTGGATAACGAACTACCTAGTTAGTGTATTACACATTGCATTATTCTTACATTGGAAAGTGCCTGATTGTTGCGTTACGCATTGCATTATTTTTATATTGCAAAGTGCCTGATTCTAGCATTATGAACTGCATAACATTGTATTAGGACTACAGTGAAACATTTAGAAGTGCTCACTAAGAACTTACAAAGGGTGGCTGGCCTAACAACTGGCCAGGAGGAATATTACAAATAGGCATATGTTGGATTTATATTGTGTGGTCTTATCGTATATCTTTTTTTATAAATGTATACTCATTTTTATGAAATTCGTGTGGAATCCATTTGTGGTGTCATCATTGGGTTGCTGTGAGTGGTTGCACATAATTTACACATTTGCCTTGAAGTTAAGCCTGGCTGTTCGTGCCAAGCTACCAAGGGGGTGAGTTGGGGCTATCTCAGAAGGTTTCCTTTCTTTCCCTGGCATGGAAATGAGGGTCTCTATTTGGCCTATGGTACCTACCTCAGCCAACCAGGGATCCCGAATCTAACAACATCATTGTTTACATACCAAATTATAAGGATGCTTGCTATATGTATTATCCCCCAAACCACTCAGCCTAGATCAGGTGTCTCCAATCAGTTGCTTGGGAGCTCCAAGTAGCTCCTAGACACGTTATATAGCTCAAACCGTTTAATTTGTTTTCAAATGAGCACAAGGTCATATTTTCCTTTCAAAGTTAATGGAAGGTTGTGTTCATGTGGCATCATGATCATCAAACTGGAGATAGCGTGGCCTGACAATAAGAAGTGCTCAGTCAAATTTGTGGTGTAAGCTGGGGCTGAGTCACAGAGGTGAAGAACTGAAGCATAGAGGCATTGGACTCTTAGAAAACATTCCTTGTCAACTCAAAATTGGAGTTGTGAACGAAATTATGCTTTTGAATGCTTTTAAATGGAAGAAAAATGAAATGGAGAGGTATTAATAACACAAACTGTTTACATTTCACAGGCTCTCAGTCTCTCATACAAATATATCCCCTGCATTCACACACATGTTCATACATCTCCAAAGACCATGATCTCACTGACACACATTGCAGCACTTTCATAGTGCCCTTTTTCGTAGTATTTAGTTGAAACCATAGTATCTGGCTCTATGTTCATTAGGCTTCAAGTCAATGTAGCTCAGCATGGGTGTGTCTGGTTACAATGCGCAAGTTGTCTGGCCTTTAGTATTTCACAATAGCATTGCCAGCTGGATGCAGAACAGATGCCTCAAACTCAACACAGACAAAACAGCGATACTCATCTATGGGCGCAACACCTCCTGATGGTCCGACTCCTGCTAGCAAACTGAACTTGGCCCCTCACCAACACCCACAGGACAAGCAAGGAACCTCAGCATCGAACTGGGCAGCAAGCTCACTATGAAGAAAATGAAAAATGCCTTCTTATCTTCCATCTTCCTCATGCATGCTCAGAAAGATCTCCACGTGGCTCTCCATAAGCATCAGATGCACCATCACCCAGGACCTCATCGCCTACCGCCTGGCCTACTGTGGCTCCCTATATGTGGGGATCACCTCACGACTATAAAACAGACCCCAGAACATCTGTAACACAGTAGCCAGGCTCATACTCAACCCACATCACCCCTCACCTCATGTCTATACACTGACTCCCGATCAGCAAACGGTGCCAATTCAAAGTGCTTTCCCTACGCCAACAAGGCTTTGTACAGCAAAGGACTAGCCTACCTCAATTACAGAGTGAATATCAACCATCCAGCCAGACAACTACACTCTGCTTCCCTCTTACTAGCCCACACGCCACACATCCATAGAAGCAGAAGTGGCAGCCGGGCTTTCTACCAACTGGCCGAAAAATCATGTAATGGGCTCAACCTCTATTGGAGATAAACAAAGGCCCCCTGAACTTACGTGGTTCAATTCCTAGGACAGGGAAAAAAACAAATATGTGTAATAAACAATTCCTAGGCAATCATGGATAAATAAATATATACATGTGCGGAGGGTATAACAAAAATCAAAAACAATAGGGTATCTATAAGAATATATATAATGTATTTATTCTTCATTTATAAAAAATTCATGGCAAATTAAAAACATCAAAATGATCATTTTATAATCAGTCAATCTCAACAATATTCCTTACATTGAACATACAATGTTAATATTTATAAAAAACTATTTCATTCAGTATGTAACTCTCATTAACATAATAATAATCAGATTATTTATCCACGTAGTAATTTTTCTCGACGCGCGTTTTGGCGTATCAAAACGCCTCCTTCAGGAAATTACCACAATCTTCATGTATTACAGGACATGAAGAATAACTGTCAATGTTGTCATTTGATTCTTTTGTTAATGTTAGTTCTTGTAATGACAGTTTTTAAAAAAACCCACTATGAAGATATAGGGATTTGTGGAATCATGTGCGACGTTTAAAAATTATCCACTTTTCATCCAGAACCTTCCTTTTATCTGGTTACGAAAACGGCTTTCCTAAGTAGATAATAATAGTGAATAAGGCACTATGATATTGTGTCCTTATACCAACGGCTCCAGAGACAAACGAGGCAAAGCGATTAAGAAATTAAATGGCTGCAGACCTGTGATGTCCCAAAGCCCAATATTTGATGTAAACGGCAGCGAAAAAATATAAAAGTTGTTAGCTTGCCACTGATATGCGATGTATAGGCCCCACAATACTTGATATAGCTGATTGTGGGTTCCAACAGAGGTTCAATTAACCAAACTGCATGGAGTTAATAGCGCTGATACTATTTCCTCGTGTCGCCCACCGTCGGCGTCTGACGTCACCGGGTAGAAAAAAAAAAACTCAACCTCTGCCTTCGAACAGCCCCCACCGTGCAGGTTTTCAGAAAGGTCTAAAAACCTGGTTATTTGTCGAACTTCCTCAGCCGCAGTCCCCCCCACATTGCCTAGATACCCTCACGGGTGATAACCAGCTCCACAACAAACCCTGTTTTATTGATTGATTGACAATGACATTCACTGATGAGAAGTGGCTCTCATTACAGAAAATGTTAGATAACTCTATCCTCGATGATGTCACTGGCATGGATTACTGAATTTAGGAAATGATAAGGGATAAGGGTAGTCAACAGGTTACAACAAAAGTATTATTTATTGTTTTATTTTGGCAAACCGAAAAACTAAAATATATTGTGTAGTAATTCTTGACTAGCATGGGATTGATGTAGTAAAATTGTTTTACATCAAGACAGACAAACAACAAGTCACAAAACAGTTCTTTTTTCTTTCATATCTCGTATGCATACAGGTCAACGCCCATCAGAAAAAAAGAATTTGGAAGGCAAGTGGCACAGCCTTCATTGTTGGAAGAGGTAGGACGATTTACAATACTAGACCAAGAAGCCATCAGACGTCCAGCTTGGCAAGTCCTCCCAAGGTGAGAAGTCCATGCGCCACACCCTGACCCCCGCCCCACCTCAAGGCGCGTACTTGTGTTGGCTTATCCGGAGCTTGATGGACAATTGAGACCCCAACAGCAGCATCAAGGGGGTAAGTTCTAATGTGAGTTCAACATGTTAAATAACACATTTTTGTTACAGCAACTAATTTTGCCATCAACATTAAGGTTGACACATGTCCAAGGCAGAAGAAGAGTTCTTGAAGGTGTAAGTTTTGCACAAGGTGTATGATGGTGTTTTTTATATGAATTTATGGAAAAGGAACCCACTTGATTTCTGTTCACTAGCAAAGGACTGGTTTCAGCAGATACATGCCTTGCCAAACAACAAATAAACATCAGGTTGTTCGATGTTATGAGGGGGAGTTGTACCACACAGGCCACTAGTCTTTATTGTGTCAGGTGTGATGCTCCTTCACTATTGTTAATGATGTAAAGTTAGCCCTATTACAGGTGACAATGCATAAAATGCACATATGAAACAGTGGCTGTTCCCAATGTCACATTGGTAAGTTGTTTTTTTTAATAAACAAATAAGAGTGAACAAGTGAGCCAAATTGTACATCAGGTTAAACGGCTACATTTTAGATTCAAAACATATCACTAATGTGTTTTGATCACAAAATACTATTTCATTCATGTTAAAAATGACAGATTGGCATGCTATCTTAGTCCATTACAAATGTGCATGTAAACCAGTCTGCTTTTTTGAAAATATTTTTGCGAGGCATACAATATTTGAAACAATACAGACAGGAATGTGTACACATTGGTGACAGAGTAATACATACCCAAAACCATTTTTTAATGTCCTTTGATATGTCCAGGTGATAAATCAATAATGTTGGAGTATCATAGCAGGAAAACTCAAAATCAGGCTCAAATCACGACTCATTAGACAAATGTAGAAATGCATTAAGGTGTAACATGTTGTGTGCTGTGAATTACATTTGAAAGTGTGATGCAAACATTATATATGAATCAGTGTATGTAATATTTACTGTGATGTATCACATTTTGCCTAATATTTTTTTACATTTGAAATCTACTTTAGGCATTTGAATAAGTGTTACCATTGTGAAATGCACAAACAAAGGCAACTGCCTTAAAGTTTATGCAAATATTAGTAAAACACTGCAGTATTTGTTGACACATATTGATTCATATTTTACCTTTTGTGAATGAAAATAGTGCAGATTGTTTGGCCTTATAAACATACTGTACAAATGTATTTTTGGTTTATATCCTTTTTGGTTACATAAGTTCAGTATTCTAAACAACAAAGCTCAACCATTCAGATGTGTTTAAAAGTTCCTGGAGAAAATACAAAATGGGGAATTTACAAATTGTGACCAAATGGTTTGTGAAAATAGTGCCTACATGCATGAGATGATGATGTAGAACCAAAGTGTGAGAGCCTCGAAACTGGTGAAATATGACATTTTGTCATCAAAGTTCATGATCAGTTCTATTTATACAGATAAAATAAGACTATTGTATATTTTATTTCAACATCATCAAAGATCAGGTGAAGGAGAAATTGGCAACATAGGTGGGAAAGCAGCTGGCCACTGCATTTTGGGAGCTGGGACCAATGACATCGATGTACACAGAGGCATGGAGGGTGAGGAGACAGGCACGGAGGCCACCAGCTCAACATCATCTTCAGAGGCCTCCACAGGTAACCAGTCCTTAGTGATGGCAGACCCTACTATAACTGTTCCACTTCCATCCTTGTACGCCATTCAGAGAGCCATCTCCACCCTCCTCTTACTAGCACTAGTTGCCCCCCCCAAAGGAGTGGTGTCTCCTTCGCTGCAGGCTCCTCACACTCTGCCCTTGTCCCCCTGACTGGGCTGAGTAAGTAGGCTATTGACCGCCTGTGAAACATCTTTGCAGGCCAGACAGCACTCCTGAATGCCAATGGCTTAGTTGCCACAGACAACGAATGGTAGCATACCTGTAAGGCATTTATAGTACTATGTCTGTTCATATGTCCCAAGCAGGCCCATTGCCATTTTCCCTATGTCAGCATGAGCATGCTGCAATCTTTACTTTGCTTTGCACACATTAGTATGCACACATAATTTGCTTTGTGCCACACTGTGGCACAATGAAAAACAAAAAGAAACCCACACTTCACATTTAACACCATGCAATTTTGGTTGAAAAAAAGATAAACAAAATTTAATATGTTTATCCTGGCAATTAATTGCCTAGTTTTTATTCAATAAAAACCTTTTAATGACTATTCATAAAGTCTAGAGAAATGACATTGCCTTTTATGTACTAGCCATGAATGTCACGATGTTTACTTGGTACAACACAACACAGAAAGTTAAGTCAAAATTCAATATACAATGTGCAAGAAATTTGAATCAAAATTACATATACAATGTGCAAACATATAAATATTGTGCAAAAAAGTGATACCATATCTCACAACCAGGGGAGAAGAAAAAAATTCGAAATATATTTCAATCAAAACATAATGAATGCTTAATCACAAATATTTGACCATCAAGCAGACTATCAATGTGTCTGCTGAAAGCACCACCACCATTCTGTAGAAGTGCTAGTAGGCTACAAGTTCCTAAGCAGTTTAACTATGATTCCAGACTAAGGACTTGATCCTGTTTGCCTACGCGTTTCGAGTTTGGGAGGGTTCTTCACAAACTCTCATCAGGGCCAAATGAATTCTTTCCCTCGTTTCTTAAACCTAATAGTGAAAACATAAACAAATTGTGGACATTTAATATAAATTGCTCCACTCAACCTGCCCGGTCCTTCTCATATGTACAACTATAAAAATGGAACATACCTCAGAGGACTTGAGGTAAGTTCTGATCATCCAAAGCAACATTCATGAATTCATGGAGTCTGTGGGTATTTCTAGAAAAACGTATTTTCACGTAAGGTACTGATATTGTGCAGTTCTGACAAGTTGAAATGCTAATAAAACAGAGAAAGAGACAAATAACTGAGGGGTATATTATCAAGGGGTTTTATCTCCGCTTTTTTGGCTTTAAAAGCCAAGAAAGCGGAGATAAAATGATCTCCCTATTACCAAGCTGTCGCTAACACCAGTTAGCGACAGCTAATAGGAGATAGCGACCATCATGGGCCCCACTTTGCATGTCAGTGATATTTATCACTAATGACATGCAAAGTGGGCGTGCCAAGATGTTAGCCACTGGAAACAGTCGCTAACATCGCTATCTCCTATTACCAACTTTTGGAGATATTCGCGCTAAGCGCGAATATCTCCAAAAGCTAACACCTGCCCTGAGCAGTTCTTAGCCATGTTATCCAATGGGAGGTGGATAACATGGCTAAGAGCATTTGCTCGATAATGCATGAATATCGCTGACTTTTCAGCGATATTCATGCATTGCGGCCGTTTTTTATCGCATTTGCGATAAACCTTGCTAATAGCAAGGTTTATCTGCGATAAAAATCGCCGATTTGCGGCGATAATTTTTGTCTCTAAACAAGTTAGAGACAAGAATTATCGCTAGTTGTTGGTAATATACCCCTGAATGTCTCTTACCTGAATTAAAATGAGGGTAGAGCCTGTTGGGTTCCTGCTATTTCCTATTTTCTATTCTGGAATTTTGCGCCACTCGTTTTTTTGAAGCACTGGAAAACATGTTTTAAAATTGCCCATTACTCACTTATGTCGCTCTGTATCGCCTTGTGACCCAACATTGTGGGCTGAGGCTTTGGATGACTTACTGCGTTTATGTCTCGCATTCGTGGTGGGGGCGGCTCACGGGCCTCTCAAGCACGTCTTCGTTTACTGAATTTCAAGAGTATGTCCGGTGACTCTTGCGGTTGCACCCAGGTACAGGGATCCTGCATAGATAAACACGGGCACTCCTTATTCACCCTGGTATTTTTCATTTGTTCACAACAAACTAGAAGCCGAACACCGATTTTAGGCTTTAAATCATTTTAGTGAAAGACGCGCGCAGCGGTGTTTGCAAGCGGCGCGTTTCCACTTCGGGCTTCTAAAGTTGAAAGCACACGTACTGTTGCTTGAGAGCCGCGCGGTAATGCTTTAACAACCCGCTTCCTAGATTGAATATAAGAAAAACGAAGGCGCTTCCTATTTGAAAATATTATAATTAGAGGCTTTCAATCATTTTGGTGAAAGGCGCGCGCAAGGATGTTTACAAGCGGCGCGTTTACACTTTCAGCTTCTAAAATTGAGTGTGTGCAGGCGCACGTACTGTTACTTGGGAGCAGCACGGTAATACTTTAATGATCCGCTTCCAAGTTTGAATATAAGGAAAACGGGGGCGCTTCCTACTTGAAAATATTATGATTACAGCCTCTTCATTACTGAGGCACAGATACTGTGTCTTCTCATGTCGGCTCTGAGTCAGTCAGACTGCACGTACCTGAGGGTTTGGCGTAGCCTTCAACTTCCTCATTCCATTACACAGAGAGAGAGGGGAATTCACTTGCACTGGCCTATCTAAAAGGTTCACTATTTTCTCGACCAATCGCTAGTGGCGCGAATTGGTTTACCGAACCAGTGCATTATGGGATTTGAAGTGTAGATTTCCGTTCACCACTCAAAGTCTGGTGATTTCACTAATTGAGTTCAGACCAGTGTTTATGGTGTCAAAGCGAAGTATCAGATAGGCCTCTTTGCGCAACAACGCCTTCTCCACATTAGGCGATTTGTGCTGTGAGTCCATCCCAGCTAAAACTGTCCATTTGAAATCCGTCTCTTTGTGGTCGGCAGCCAAAAAATGCTCAACCATTGGAGCATTTTGCACTTTTCTCTTTAGTCGTGAACGATGTTGTGTTATCCTAACATTTACTTGCTGGCATGTTTTTCCTATATACAATTTGTTGCATGCACCAGAATCCCATAGATGACATTTTTGCTTTTGCAGTTTGTGTGTAAACTGTGTCTCCATTTCCTACCATTATGGCAAAATTCATCTCCTTCTACAACATTATTGCAGGCCACACAAGTGCCACATTTGCGGTGGCCTGTGATGGGTTTAAGATTCCATTTTGTCAACAGGTCACTTTTCGGTTTCTGTATGTAACTGTCTGCTCGAATGATCTGTTGGCCAACACTCGGATTTTTTCTCATTGCAAAGATTGGCCTTTGTAGTGGGAATTCCAATCCCTCCAACAAATGCCAATTGCGCAGTATAATTTGGCGAAATTTGTTCGTGTGAACCCCATAGGTGGTAACACAAACAAGTTTCTCCAACTCCTTTTTGGCTTTTACTTTCAACAATTCTTCCCGTGGTGTGAAGCGTGCCCTTTTCTTCGAATGATTCAAAAGCTTCTTAGGGTAACCTCTTTTTGCTAGTTCCTCACAGAAATTGTCTGCATGTGCATTGAACTCCTCGAGTTCAGAACAATTGCGTCTAATCCTGAGGAGTTGACCATAAGGAAGGTTCTCTTTTAAACACTGCGGATGTGCGCTTTTATAGTGTAAGATGGTATTTTTGTCTGTTGCTTTCTTGAATAGGGTAGTGGTGAACTTACCCCCTTCCGTGCAAACTGCCACATCGAGAAATCTCATTCTTTGATTGCTGCAATCAATGGAAAATTTAATATCTGGATGTCTCAAATTCAGCCATTCATAAAAGGACATGAGTTCGGTCTGGCTCCCCTGCCACAGGAGCCAGACGTCGTCAATGTACCTCATCCATTGCTTGATGTTTGTGCTGTAAGGATTGTCATTATAAATGAATTTCTCCTCATATTGTGACATGTACAGCACCGCCATTTCAGGAGCATAGGGACAACCCATGGCCGTGCCCTTGACCTGGACAAAAAATTCGTTTTCAAATTTAAAGTAATTACTTTTCAGTGTAATTTGGGCCAAAGATAGAATAAATGCGGTTGGAACTCTATGTGGTCTTTCACGTTGTTCTAAATAGATTTCCATGACCTCAAGGGCCTCCCCTTGGGGAATCTGAGTATAGAGAGAGGTGACGTCTAGCGTTACCATCAATTGTGTTTCTGAGTCAAAAGTCATTTCATTGAGTTTATTGATGAAATCGATGGTATCCCTTAGGTACGATTTGACCTCAGGTAGAAAAGGCTTCAGGAAAAAATCAATATATTTTGATGCCGGCTCCAGGACTGAATCACAACCGGAGACGATTGGTCTGCCTGGGGGTGTTGTGTCGTCCTAATGAATTTTTGGAAGAAAGTAAAGAACAGGTGTTCTTAGTGACTTTTTATTTAAGAATTCCAATTCCTTTGGGCCCAAGAAGCCACTTTCAAATGCCTCCTTGGTGATGCATGCGATTTTGTTTTGGATTTCTACCACTGGGTCCTCCTTTACCGCTCGGTACCATTCCGAATTGTCAACATGTTTCCTACCTTCAAGTAGATACATTGTGCGTGGCCAGACCACCACCGCACCGCCCTTATCGGCCTGTTTGATGATGATTGTAGGATCCGATTTCAAATCTTTAATGGCTTTAAGTTGACCCTTACTGATATTGTGATGAATGAATGATTTACTTTTTTCCAATTTTGTTAGGGATGACAGGACCGCTTGTTCGAAGGCGTATACCTGTTTGGGAATATTACTAGTTGGCATAAATTTTGATTTTTCTCTGAGGCCTGTAGCTTCAAAACTCGTGGTGACTTCAGCACCAGCAAAAAAGGTTTTAAGTCTAATTTTCCGGCAGAAATCCAAAGCTTCAAGTTTAAGCTTTGTGAAATCCGTCCGGCGATTTGGTACAAATTTAAGACCAAAGTTGAGGGATGAAAACACTATTCTAAACTTTGGTCTTTGGTACCGAGCGGTAAAGGAGGACCCAGTGGTAGAAATCCAAAACAAAATCGCATGCATCACCAAGGAGGCATTTGAAAGTGGCTTCTTGGGCCCAAAGGAATTGGAATTCTTAAATAAAAAGTCACCAAGAACACCTGTTCTTTACTTTCTTCCAAAAATTCACAAGGACGACACAACACCCCCAGGCAGACCAATCGTCTCCGGTTGTGATTCAGTCCTGGAGCCGGCATCAAAATATATTGATTTTTTCCTGAAGCCTTTTCTACCTGAGGTCAAATCGTACCTAAGGGATACCATCGATTTCATCAATAAACTCAATGAAATGACTTTTGACTCAGAAACACAATTGATGGTAACGCTAGACGTCACCTCTCTCTATACTCAGATTCCCCAAGGGGAGGCCCTTGAGGTCATGGAAATCTATTTAGAACAACGTGAAAGACCACATAGAGTTCCAACCGCATTTATTCTATCTTTGGCCCAAATTACACTGAAAAGTAATTACTTTAAATTTGAAAACAAATGTTTTGTCCACGTCAAGGGCACGGCCATGGGTTGTCCCTATGCTCCTGAAATGGCGGTGCTGTACATGTCACAATATGAGGAGAAATTCATTTATAATGACAATCCTTACAGCACAAACATCAAGCAATGGATGAGGTACATTGACGACGTCTGGCTCCTGTGGCAGGGGAGCCAGACCGAACTCATGTCCTTTTATGAATGGCTGAATTTGAGACATCCAGATATTAAATTTTCCATTGATTGCAGCAATCAAAGAATGACATTTCTCGATGTGGCAGTTTGCACGGAAGGGGGTAAGTTCACCACTACCCTATTCAAGAAAGCAACAGACAAAAATACCATCTTACACTATAAAAGCGCACATCCGCAGTGTTTAAAAGAGAACCTTCCTTATGGTCAACTCCTCAGGATTAGACGCAATTGTTCTGAACTCGAGGAGTTCAATGCACATGCAGACAATTTCTGTGAGGAACTAGCAAAAAGAGGTTACCCTAAGAAGCTTTTGAAGCATTCGAAGAAAAGGGCACGCTTCACACCACGGGAAGAATTGTTGAAAGTAAAAGCCAAAAAGGAGTTGGAGAAACTTGTTTGTGTTACCACCTATGGGGTTCACACGAACAAATTTCGCCAAATTATACTGCGCAATTGGCATTTGTTGGAGGGATTGGAATTCCCACTACAAAGGCCAATCTTTGCAATGAGAAAAAATCCGAGTGTTGGCCAACAGATCATTCGAGCAGACAGTTACATACAGAAACCGAAAAGTGACCTGTTGACAAAATGGAATCTTAAACCCATCACAGGCCACCGCAAATGTGGCACTTGTGTGGCCTGCAATAATGTTGTAGAAGGAGATGAATTTTGCCATAATGGTAGGAAATGGAGACACAGTTTACACACAAACTGCAAAAGCAAAAATGTCATCTATGGGATTCTGTGTGCATGCAACAAATTGTATATAGGAAAAACATGCCAGCAAGTAAATGTTAGGATAACACAACATCGTTCACGACTAAAGAGAAAAGTGCAAAATGCTCCAATGGTTGAGCATTTTTTGGCTGCCGACCACAAAGAGACGGATTTCAAATGGACAGTTTTAGCTGGGATGGACTCACAGCACAAATCGCCTAATGTGGAGAAGGCGTTGTTGCGCAAAGAGGCCTATCTGATACTTCGCTTTGACACCATAAACACTGGTCGGAACTCAATTAGTGAAATCACCAGACTTTGAGTGGTGAACGGAAATCTACACTTCAAATCCCATAATGCACTGGTTCGGTAAACCAATTCACGCCACTAGCGATTGGTCGAGAAAATAGTGAACCTTTTAGATAGGCCAGTGCAAGTGAATTCCCCTCTCTCTCTGTGTAATGGAATGAGGAAGTTGAAGGCTACGCCAAACCCTCAGGTACGTGCCGTCTGACTGACTCAGAGCCGACATGAGAAGACACAGTATCTGTGCCTCAGTAATGAAGAGGCTGTAATCATAATATTTTCAAGTAGGAAGCGCCCCCGTTTTCCTTATATTCAAACTTGGAAGCGGATCATTAAAGTATTACCGCGCTGCTCCCAAGTAACAGTACGTGCGCCTGCAGACACTCAATGTTAGAAGCTGAAAGTGTAAACGCGCCGCTTGTAAACATCCTTGCGCGCGCCTTTCACCAAAATGATTGAAAGCCTCTAATTATAATATTTTCAAATAGGAAGCGCCTTTGTTTTTCTTATATTCAATCTAGGAAGCGGGTTGTTAAAGCATTACCGCGCGGCTCTCAAGCAACAGTACGTGTGCTTTCAACTTTAGAAGCCCGAAGTGGAAACGCGCCGCTTGCAAACACCGCTGCGCGCGTCTTTCACTAAAATGATTTAAAGCCTAAAATCGGTGTTCGGCTTCTAGTTTGTTGTGAACAAATGAAAAATACCAGGGTGAATAAGGAGTGCCCGTGTTTATCTATGCAGGATCCCTGTACCTGGGTGCAACCGCAAGAGTCACCGGACATACTCTTGAAATTCATTAAACGAAGACGTGCTTGAGAGGCCCGTGAGCCGCCCCCACCACGAATGCGAGACATAAACGCAGTAAGTCATCCAAAGCCTCAGCCCACAATGTTGGGTCACAAGGCGATACAGAGCGACATAAGTGAGTAATGGGCAATTTTAAAACATGTTTTCCAGTGCTTCAAAAAAACGAGTGGCGCAAAATTCCAGAATAGAAAATAGGAAATAGCAGGAACCCAACAGGCTCTACCCTCATTTTAATTCAGGTAAGAGACATTCAGTTATTTGTCTCTTTCTCTGTTTTATTAGCATTTCAACTTGTCAGAACTGCACAATATCAGTACCTTACGTGAAAATACGTTTTTCTAGAAATACCCACAGACTCCATGAATTCATGAATGTTGCTTTGGATGATCAGAACTTACCTCAAGTCCTCTGAGGTATGTTCCATTTTTATAGTTGTACATATGAGAAGGACCGGGCAGGTTGAGTGGAGCAATTTATATTAAATGTCCACAATTTGTTTATGTTTTCACTATTAGGTTTAAGAAACGAGGGAAAGAATTCATTTGGCCCTGATGAGAGTTTGTGAAGAACCCTCCCAAACTCGAAACGCGTAGGCAAACAGGATCAAGTCCTTAGTCTGGACTCATAGTTAAACTGCTTAGGAACTTGTAGCCTACTAGCACTTCTACAGAATGGTGGTGGTGCTTTCAGCAGACACATTGATAGTCTGCTTGATGGTCAAATATTTGTGATTAAGCATTCATTATGTTTTGATTGAAATATATTTCGAATTTTTTTCTTCTCCCCTGGTTGTGAGATATGGTATCACTTTTTTGCACAATATTTATATGTTTGCACATTGTATATGTAATTTTGATTCAAATTTCTTGCACATTGTATATTGAATTTTGACTTAACTTTCTGTGTTGTGTTGTACCAAGTAAACATCGCGACATTCATGGCTAGTACATAAAAGGCAATGTTATTTCTCTAGACTTTATGAATAGTCATTAAAAGGTTTTTATTGAATAAAAACTAGGCAATTAATTGCCAGGATAAACATATTAAATTTTGTTTATCTTTTTTTCAACCAAAATTGCATGGTGTTAAATGTGAAGTGTGGGTTTCTTTTTGTTTTTCAAAGTATCTTGGGCCCTTACCCCACTTCTGTCCATATGGGCCAAACTCTATTTTTGATAGAACACTGTGGCACAAAGCACATTCACCTGAATACCAAATACCTGCCAAGAAACACACACCCAAATGTGTAAAACACGCACCAGACCCACATGCAACTGCACAACAGGCCGCCACACGCACATCAAACCTCTTAGAGGTTCTAAAAACTAAGAAAGTAACCTGGGGTGACAGATCTTTCTCAATTACTACTGTCAAACTTTGGAATTCTTTGCCGTACCAAATAAAAATCACCACATCTTTAATACCCTTCCGTAAACAATTAAAAACCTGGCTTTTTAATCAATAATCATCTACCTAGTTATTACTCTACCCAAGCGCTGAGACACCTTAGGGTATTTGTGCGCTCAATAAATCTTATAAATCAAATAAATAAATAAATAAATAAATAAATCTAGCTCCCTCTACCTCCAAAACGTAGTCCTCTCCCACCCCTCTTACCTTGCATCCCAGTTCAGGTGTTATTAATGCCCTGATCTTCCCCACTTCAAAACCCAGCCCTTCCAAACCCACCCCTCCTGAGGAAGATGATTAAGGTGCCTGCTCAGTGCCTACTAGATGCTCCTTCCTGAGGAGGTTCCCCTTGGGAGCTCTGTAGAAGGCAAGTTAGAAACAAAAGAACAACAGGGCATTCTATTAGCATTTGTTGATATCTTTCCTTTAATTTTAAAAATAGTAAAAGTATCTCACGATTTAAATAAAAACAAGTTTTTCATTTATCAAGTTTGTCCTGACATTAATTTTCATTTGCAATTGTTCGATTTCTAAAACATTTTATCACTGTAATAAGAAGTACATATTTTTAATTACCATTATGGCAGGAAATACAACAGATATTTTAAATGTCTACTTTGTTAAGTGCATACACTGGTTAAAATAGTATGTGATGGTAATTTAATTTTAGGTGGATCATTTCAACATGATAATAGACACTTGCTCCAACAAAAAGATGCTTTAAATACGTTTTTAAAGAGTTAACAGATATGTGTTTATTTCAACATGAAAAGTGATAAGAATAAGCACACATGCATTACATCTTAAAAAATTATGTGGCAATTGAACATGCATAAAGAACAGGAATTGTACTAGACAAGGGGAAATGCTACATGAATATATTTTTTAACTGATTGGAGTTTGGGACTGCCATTGATTCAACAGGCATTTAGAAAGTAAACATTACACCTTGTCTAGTGCAATTTTTACATATTGTTACGTTTCACTTATCACAGTGGTGTGTAATGCATATGCTAAAAATTTGACAATTTACGCAATTTATTTCAACACACCTGAATGGTCACTTTTTGATTTTTGGATTGATGTCCTTTTTTGTGTAAGTGTCATCCTTTTGTAGGCAGCTTGTGCCAAATTTAATCATGCAGGTGTGTCTCTATAAATTTCTTAGACATCAATGTTACACACACATATGCATTTCATATAGGTATGCTATTGCTTGTGATAGAGATTTAAAACTGCATGAGTCAATCGTTATTGTAAACAGACATGTCAAAAGGTAACAAGTGAAGGTGGAGCTTTCCTTCAATTCCAGCCATGACGGGGTTGATTTCTTCATCATCAAGCAGCAGAGGCAGAACTTGAAAGATCGGGTCCATGGCAGAAAAGGAAGTGTGAAAGCGAGAAAAGTTGAGTTTCTGCTATATATCCACTCCAATCCGCCAACTCAGTTGTGTAGGCTTTGCCGCCACAGTCACATCGTGATTGACCCTGTGGACAACAAACTGCTAGTCTGCCCTCTGACAGCCATTTTTGCCTATGGCGCCATTGACAAGGGTGAACATACCTGGTGAAGTCAGCAGCACTCCAACAGTCTTTCATCCATTGCTGCACAAGCATCTAAAAAGAGCAGGCAACCTGCCTGGTAGGCGGTTGGGAATCTGACAGAAAAGTGAGAGCAGAACCATTACTGCCAAGATCTGAATTAGGCCTAAGTCAGAACGTAGAAATCTTCACCGCAACTTCGTCCAGCTGCTTCCCAACAACAACGCACAATCCTCGGACACCGCCTGCAGCCTTGCCCCACTGAACTTTACCTTCTCCGAACATTTTTCATGAATTTTCTTCTACGTCTGAAGGTAAGAGCCAACCGGACCCAATCCACTTCCGTTGTCCGACTTGTGCTTCATAGCGGCCTGCCATATTTTTCTACTTTGACCCAAGCTCGCAAGACTAGATGTCCGTGATTGGCACTTCTCATCTTTTAAGCATTTGTTTTTGATTTACATTTTTTTAAAATCATAACTCAACCAACAACTCAATTTCTCACATTGGCGTTCAGTGGTGGGGTCTAGTACATGGGATTTGCAGTGCCAACAGTGATTTGTGTAATGCAAATATCCCATATAAATAGATTGACACCATATTTGACATCTTTTACAATACTGCTTAATTTTCGATTGGCTGTTTTCTCTTTTTCAAAATGCAAGTCCCCTACTTGCTTACTGATGTTATACCATGGTAATGGAGCAGGTCAAAGTTGATCACCTCAATAGGCCTGAGCTGCAGAGGCTCTGAAAGTAAAGGGGACTAAATGCAGGCAGGAAGGCCACAAAGATGGACTTCCAGATAGTCCTCAGGGCCTATGAGGATGTCAAGAGGTAACAGACCATACCAGAGGAGGATAACCTGGAGGATGAGGGAGCACACTTGGAGGAGGAAGGGGAGGTGAAGGACCCAGACCTAAGCTGCAAGGAGAGCATTATTCACCCCCAGAGGGTTTCTAGGAGGGGGCTGGGAACAATGTGTCTGACCTTGTTCTATCCTCAGAGGACCTGGAGGACAGGAAGGTGGTGAGGGAGCTCAGACTGCAGCTGGCCAAATTAGGCTGGAAGCATAGGAGAGAATGGTTAAGGCTGAGCTAACCTTTGCCAGAGAAAGAGCTATTGCAGAGGAGAAAGGGCTGAGGGGGAGAGAGCCTGAAGCTCAAAGCCAAGCAGAACCCAGAGTCCAGCAGTATTGGTGGCAGTATTACCCCAGTGGCATTGCAGAATAGAGAGTCCATATCCCAAAAGATATAGGGCCCGATTCACAGAATGAACTTAAGACTAAATCCTAAACTTACTACTATTTGGTATTCACAGAATGCACTTACTACTTTCGGGATTCACAGAGTGAACTTACTACTTTCGGGATTCACAGAATAAACGTACTACTTTCGGTATTCACAGAATAGATTTAAGACTACTAACTCTAAGTCCGAAATTGGGGAGTAAATTCCGGCCCGGAGGCGGAGCTTCCGGCCCGAAGGCGGAGCTTACGGCCCAGAGGCGGAGCTTCCGGCCCGGAGTCGGAGCTTGCGGCCCAGAGTTGGAGATTTCAGCATGGCAAAAATCCCTACCTCTGAGCCGGAAGCTCCGCCTCCAAGCCGCAAGCTCCGCCTCCAGGGCGGAAGCTCTGCCTCCGGACCATAAGCTCCGCCTCGAGGCCGTAAGCTCCGCCTCCGGGCCGGAATTTACTCCCCGATTTCGGACTTAGAGTTAGTAGTCTTAAATCTATTCTGTGAATACCGAAAGTAGTAAGTTTATTCTGTGAATCCCGAAAGTAGTAAGTTCACTCTGTGAATCCCGAAAGTAGTAAGTGCATTCTGTGAATACCAAATAGTAGTAAGTTTAGGATTTAGTCTTAAGTTCATTCTGTGAATCGGGCCCACAGTGCCTAACTTTGTTATGGAAAATGACATAGACAACTGGTTTGAGGTCTATGAAGTTGTCCTAGAGATGCACAGGGTGCCAGAGGAAGATGGGGGGAAGCCTCTGGAGGCACATTCCCAGTGAAGGGAGGGCTGCTCTGACCTGACAGACCTAGGGAAAGAGGACAGGATGAAGTATCCCCTCATGAAAGAAGCTCTTACCAGGAAATGTAGATTCACCCCAGAGAGATATAAGCAAACGTTATGGGGCAGCCAGAATCTTCCCCAGTAGACCTGGGTGGATTGTGTGGATCATTTCTGTAAGGCACTGGATGGTTAGGTGAAGGCCGGTGGATTGAGTGATTATAAGGGGCTGTACAGTTTGATTGATAGAGAGCATTTGTTCAGTCTTTGTTTTACAAAGTTGCACCAACAGATTGAGCTTGCTAAGGGGCACCAAACTGGATTAGCACCAGGGTCCACAAGAAGGTATCTGGAGGAACTGCCAAAAGGGTGGATAGGGTTCCCACCAGGTTATGGAGGAGGGGGAGGCAAACATAGAAGGGAGCTCTCTCAAGACCCCTAAAAAGGTTCTCAGGGGAAGGGGTCCTGGGCCAATCGGACCAGAATATGTTATGTTATGTTATGTTATGTTATGTTATGTTATGTTATATTGAGCTTATAAAGCGCGCAGCTACTCAAAGTGTCCCGGCGCTAGCTCCTGAGAGAAAGAATGTCCGTGTATCAGATTAAAATAGCAAAGTCTTGAGTTTCTTTTTAAAAAGCACTGGGTCTTGTGTGGCCCTCAGGGGTAAGGGCAGCAGGTTCCAGGCCAAACCGGCCCGGCGCACAAAGGAGTTGCCACCCAGTCGCTGCCGCTTGAACCTCGGAATCTGCAGCAGTCATTGAGCAGAAGACCGAAGCACTCGACCTGGCACATAGAAGGCAAATCTCCTTTGTAGGTATAAAGGCCCGGTGTCAAACAGGGCCCGGTGAGCAATAGTCAGCATTTTGAATTTCAGGCGTGACTCAACTGGCAGCCAGTGCAGGGCACGCAAGTGTGACCGTACACTATCTCTGGTAGAAAGCCCCATAAGGAGTCTGACCGCCGAGTTCTGCACAATCTGCAATTTTTTGACCAAGGACCCCGAGCAGCTCACCAGGAGAGCATTGGCGTAGTCCAAATGAGAAAGAATCAACACACGGACCACAGTTTCTGTAGAGGTACTCGGCAAGAGGGGAAGAAACTTCCTCAGGCTCTTGAGTATGCCGTAACAAGTACCGGCCAATTTCTTCACATGCGTCACAAAATGCAGATTTTGGTCGAACCAGACGCCAAGATTTTTTACTGCGCCAGTTCTATCGGAAGGCCGAGGAAAGCCCGGAGGCCAGAGCCTCTCTCGGAAATCTGAAGGAAAGGAGCCAAACAACAGCACCTCTGACTTCCCTTCATTACATTTCAGCTGAGCGTTGGATAGCCAGTGAAAAACAGAGGAAAGGCAGTTTTGAGCCAGCCCGACCGAGTCAGCTTCCTTGGGCCAGGTGACCAGCAGCTGGGTGTCAACGGCGTAAGCCATCACCTTAGCCCCTAGTGATTCCGCAAGATACACGAGCAGAGTCACATAGATGTTAAAAAGGAGGGGGCTAAGTGATGAACCCTGTGGCACCCCCGTTGACACCGGTAGAGGCGCAGAGGCACTCTGGGGGAGCCAAATTTGCTGCTGCCGGTCCTCAAGGAAGGAGCTGATCCAGTGCCAAGCCTTGCCAACAATGCCGATAGCAGAGAGGCGATTGAGGAGCATGGCGTGGGGTACCGTGTCGAATGTGCCGAGAGATCCAGCATAACCAACGCTGCCCTCCCGCCGGCATCCAGACACTCCTGAATTACCTCTGCAACCTCCAGCAAGGCCGATTCCGTGCTGTGAGCAGCACAGAAGCCCGACTGGGCCGGATTAAGCCCCTTAGACTCCTCGATAAACTTGGTGAGTTGAAAGGTTACGGCCTTCTCACAAACTTTCGCCAAGCTAGGTAGGAGCAAAATAGGGCGATAGTTCTCAGGCACTAAAGGGTCCAAAGAGGGCCTCTTGAGCAGTGGAATAATCAGGGCATGTTTCCAGGCATTAGGCACGGAGGCTGTTCAGAGTGACTTATTGATCAAAAAGTTCACCTCTGGATTAACGGTGTCAGCCAGGTCAGACAGTAGCCTAGCCGCACAGGGATCATTGGGAGAGCCGGACTTAAGAGCTTTCAAGATTTTAAGAGAGCTGGCCGAATCCAGTAGGCCAAAGTCCGAAAAGGTGAAGAGAGGCTCTGCCCTGCTGATAAATGGAAAAGATCCCGTATCATGGAGTCCTGGAAAGATGGAGAGCGAAGCTTGGATACTGGCTATTTTATCCTTGAAGAAAGCCGCCAAGGAATTACACAAGGAGTCAGAAACGGGAGTGACCGCCGACTGCGCACAAGGGGCCAGAAAGCTTTGAACAATGGATAAAATCTCTTTAGAGTTGTTTTTGTCATGCTCAATACGCGTGGCATAGTAGTGACCCTTGGTTTCTCCAATGGCTGAATAGTAGAGCCTCTGTCTTGCTCTGAGAATGTTCTTGTCGACAGGACAGTAGCCTCGGGCACGCCAGGTTCTCTCAGCAGTTTTACACTCCCGTTTCAGAGTCCTCAGCTTGGAAGAAAACCAGGGCTTAGAGGGGGGATTCTCTCCTCAGCTTGGACTGGCACGAGGCAGATTGTGATGGAACCAAACCTGTAATCCAATCCACAAACTGGGCAACATTGTCCTCAAGGAGGGACGAGAAGCACCCAGAGTGACGCTCAGGGCCCCTATGTCCGGTCTCCTAAAGGCAGGGGGGCGATAGCAACGGGCCGGGCGAGAGGAGTTCAACAGAGTCCAAGAAAAAAAAATGGAGAAATGGTCAGACCAAGCGACCGGACTTGGTTTCTTCACCAATAAATGGAAGTTGGCCCCTATAATATCTAGGGTGTGCCCGCCAAGATGGGTGGGAAACAAGACTCTTTGAGAGAGGTTCGCCAGATGGAAGGCGTCCAACAGAGCAGAGGCGTCTAAGGCCTCAGCATGGTCTAGGTGCATATTGACATCGCCCAGAAAAATGAACCTGGAGAAACGCAGAACTCGCTCAGCTAGGGCATCCCCGCAGGAGTCCAAAAAGTGCTTGGACGGACCGGGAGGTCTGTAGACCGAAGAGCCCCTGAGCGTGAAGGGAGCAGAAAATTAACACTGAAGTTAAGAACCTCACAATCTCCCAAAAGCGAGGAAGGCTCGTAAAGCAGGGTCCAACTGTCCCTAAGCCAAATGGCGAGGCCCCCACCCCTGCCCGACTGGCGGTCAAGCCGATGCACTTTGTAACCAGCAGGAGTGGCCAGAGCAACTATCGGATTGGAGTAGGCATCAAACCATGTTTCTGTGACAAACAACATGTCCACATCATTATCAGAGATAAGGTCCGCCACATCAACATGGTGCCTCCTCACTGACCTAGCGTTGATAAGCCAGGCCCTGATAGTCCCCTCCGTAGTAGTAGTCACCGGTATGGCCGAAGTCCGCGGTTCAGACAAAAATCTGTAACCACACTCAGCGCAGGCAAAGTCACTGGAAGGACCAGTGGACCAAACTCTGTTCGGAGAATAGGCCGGGGGCTTAAGGGACTTCAGCCCCTCACTAGTAAAATGGATGAAGCTGTTACCGTAACTGACCGCGCCGGACAGAGTGGCTCGCCCTGAGTGCAGATTTCGCGCGGATGGGCGCAGACGGAAAAAACCCCCAGGAGAGCCGCCTTGGAGAGGCACACTCAAGAGGTATCGGGTTTTTTAATTTAAAAAAATAAAAGGTTACATGTAGCCGTTACAAAACGTGAAACAATGGGCAACTAAATTGTAGCAAAGTGCAGGCTGCGAAATTCCCCAAGAACCCACCTAACCACCCCCCAAATTCCCTCTAAAAGCAGATTACAGCGATACAAATTTTAAAATAATGAAGCGAGCAAGCTAACTTCAGGAAGCTTAAATAAAGAATAAAGGATATGTTGACAATAACACTGGTAAGTTTTCCCTAAAGTGTTATCAGTGTTTGGCAATATTAAGGGTGATGCCAAGTGTCCCAAGAGGGAGCCCCCCAAGTGGGGGTCATACCCCGGGGTTGGCCAATGTGAGACATTTAGACATAAAATTCACTATGACTAAGAGTAAGAGTTCCCTCACATTCCTTGATGTAGAAGTAAGACCAATAAATGATGAACTAAGGACAACTCTACATCGTAAACCAACTGACAGAAATACGGTCATTCATTATAAAAGTTCACATCCTCGATCCCTACAGGATAATTTGCTGTATGGCCAGCTACTAAGGATCAGACAAAACTGCTCACGGATGAGGACTTTGAAGCCCATGCAACAGCCTTGTGGGAACAATTGAGGGAAAGAGGTTACCGCAAAAAACTGCTTAAGCAAGCAAAACTGAGGGCTTGGTACACACAGAGAGAATGTCTTTTATCTAAGAAAGTCTAGGAGCCCATGACTAAAATGGTGTGTGTGTCGATTGAGGTAAGAAACAAGCAATGGCCAACAATTGGTGAGGGTTGACTGCACCTCTGCAACAAAAAAACAGGACATACGCTCCCATTGGAATCTAAAACCAATCAAAGGCCACCACCAGTGTGGGAACTGTGTATCATGTGAAACAACCTGGGAAGGGGCTATATTTGAGCACAACACCATCAAATTGACTCATAAGTCCCTTTCAAATTGCAAAACAAAGAATGTTGTTTATGGGATTACTTGCCCATGTGGCAAACGGTATATCAGCAAAACGAACCAAGAGATCCAATTATGAATCATCCAACATCGATCTAGAATCCGCACAAAAGTGACAAATGCCCCTATGGTTAGCCACTTCATACAAGCTAACCATAGCGAAAAAGATATTAAATGGACAGATCTCTGGGTGGTAAAACAGATACAGAAAGACCCTTACTACAAAAAGAAGCATATCTCCTGCTTAAGTTCAATAGTGCTATATCTGCCTTGAATGAAATGTCTGAAATATCAAGGACTTAATACATAAAAAGGATGTGAATAAGTCTTGGAATAATTTAAACTACACACTTCATCCCAAAGTCACTCTCCATGGTAGACGGTGTAAAAAAGAACTGTGAGTAGGCTGCCAAAAGGTGAAAGTGTCAAGAAGTTTCATTGAAACACTACAAGCATCCTTTGCACAACTGCCCCACAGACCAAGGACAAGGAACAGGAAGTCCTTTTTAGCATCATCGATTGCAGCAGAATTAACAGCGTTCCGCAAGGCAGGCATAAACCGGGAAAAATGATTGATTGCCGCTTGAGAAGCAAAAGTGAGTCAACGCGTATGAAACTTTATATCCATTTGAAAGCGTCTGAAGAAGAAGAGCAATTGCTAACGCCTCTATTCGTGCTTAACCTTGCAGTTAATTAACTCGAAAGCGACTGCCACTATTGAAAACAGCCAAACGGTTATAAAGCTGCAAATTTTTTCAAGCTGCCACTACGAGCATCTGCTGGCTCCAGCAATTCATACCAGAAAGTACGTTCTAAAAGGAATACAAAAGAAATGATCCAAGCGCTTGCAGTTTGAACTCTTGTAAAGCCTGCTTTTAGGAATGGGATCTCTGGTTGGCTAAGACTTGCGCCAAAGCCAGGCAGAGACCACCACTCTAGTCAGGGCAAGGGAGTTACATGCCAAGATAATCCCTGCTCACTCCCTTGGTAACTTGGCACGAGCAGTCAGGCTTATCCCGGAGGCAATGTGTGAAGCGTTTGCGCAACACACACACAGCAGCAACACACTAGGCACACCACAAAGGAACTCCACACAAGGTTATATATAAAAATAGCCTTTGTATTATAAGAAACACATTAGAATAGTAATCACACAATGTACACTGTGCCACCTGGCACCAAGCACTATTTGCAGGGTACTATTTACACACAACAGGGCCAATGGGGCCACTGTCAAAACCATCACACAGCACCAATTGTAAATGTAGCACAAATAGTAAATGTAGAGCACAACCAGTAACTACTGGTAAAATAATGACCTACGCATTAGACAATATCCTAACATATTCTGGCATGACATTAGGCATAAAACATTATGCACCAGGCCCCACCAGTATAAACACAGTATGCAATTATCTCCTAAGCATAACTCCTATTCAGGCAGGAACAACATGAGGCCTATACCTTGCATGAATCACATTATCATAGGGCTCACCTGAGAAACTGACCCCAGCCCAACCTGGCCTTCCACTGGGGCTCCAATGCTCTTTGTCCACATAGTCAGGGCTGGGCTGCTCATGCAGTAAAGTAAGAGTGCACACTGAACCTCCTAAACGTAGCAGCTGCCCACTAATTGCTGGGCAGCTGTGAAAACAACGGTGGGTACTGGCACCCTCTGTCTCCCACTGGGATTCTAACAGAATAAATGGGCCCAAACATTGCAGCTGTCTGCGCTTCGCAGGGCAGCTGTGGGGATGCACCGGCAGTCCTGGCACTCCCTGTGCCTCTTGTGCCCAAAACAATGCCCCACAAGCAATGGGGGTGGGCCTTCAATGTGCCCTCTGGAGTCCCACTCTGGGATTCTGTAACGCTTTGCCCCGATGTAAAAACAATGGCACTGGCCCTCCACGGGCCGCCGGAGCCCCTCTCGGGGACTCCCAGACAAAAAGGGGCCCCCTGATGCAGCTGCCCACAACTGCGGCGCCGCTGGGAAACTGACTTGGGCCCTGTAACCGCCACAGAGGGGGGGACGTTGTACCCTGCCCACCTCTATAGGCCCAAACTCACTGGCCTTCCTGCTCGCAGATTCACCGGGAGGGGGCTGCACCCAGCACACAGCGCAGCTCCAGGCTGCTCTCTTCTTTGGCTGACACGCGGGGCTTCTCCCTTTATTCCCGGGGAGCCCCGCTAGAAGTCAGGATCCATCTCAGAGGCGCCCGTCCCAGCGTGGGGTGGGCTCCCGCCTGGGTCTTCTGGCCGGGGCTTCACTGCCGCTGCACGTGAGGCTCTCTCCCAAGCATGGGAGCCCCGCTTTCTTCCTGGTAGCAACTTCCGCTCTTGACACTGCCCAGGTCAGGCAAGACGCCTGTCTTCCTGCCCGACCGTGTCAGCGATTCCTTTTTCGTGGCGGTAACGCGGGGTAGGCTCCCGCTAATCAAATAAATTCAGTAGCGGGGTAGGCTCCCGCTAAAAGCACATAAACGCAGGTGGGCACCTGTAGTAATCACAAAATGAGGGGTGGGCACCCACCGCACTTCCTTGCAAAATGCGGGGTAGGCACCTGCTACGAGGCAGCAAGGTGCAGCATAAACACGGCAATAATGCGCGGTGGGCTACCGCTTTTCCCACGCTAAACAGGGGGGTTCCCACAAGGCAGCCTCACGCTGCAGGCCACCACCAGCCCTCCTGGGCCGAAATACAGTACTCCCAAGGAGAAAAAGTCCAGCGCTCTGTAAAAATAAGTAAAGCGCTCTTCCAAATGCAAAAGAAAGTGCTCAGAGGCGCTGCAGTCCAAAGTCCGAGGGAGTCTTTTAGGATGAAGGGGGGGCAAAGACTGGGCCCTGGCAAGCCAGCTCACAGGGCCCTCCAGCAGGGAGGCAGTCCCTAGTGGCGGTTACTCCTGGAGCCCAGCAGCCGGCCCCCCCAAGTCAGGAACAGCACAACAGAACATTTTCAAAGGGTCACAGCCCCTTCTGTTATACACATATCCCCTTTGTGTCACAGCACAGGGTTTAGGGATACCAGTTAGAATTGGTATAGGGGAGCTTTGGAGCACTTTGTTTTGCTCAGCTCCTCTCTCCTTTGTCAGGTGGGGGCTCAGGGATTAGACGCACCACAGGGGGTGGAGCCGGCATTGTGGAGGGAAGGCACACATGTGCCACTCCTCCCTTCCATCTTCATGCAGATCTCCCTCTTCACAACTGGGCAGTCTCACAAATATACCTCCAATGCATTCCTATGGGAGGGCAGGCCAATCTCACCACACGCACTCAGAGTGCACATGCACTTTACACTGGGCCACAGTGCTAAAGTCCGTAGAGGCAAAAAACTACAAACATCAGGTCACAGAAAAGGCAAAAAGTTTAGGGGTGAACCTGCAAAAAGTGCCAAGTCCAAAACCTACGTTTTGCTTCTACATCAGAATAATGTGTATGTGTTTGCTGGCAAGTGGAATATAAGAAATGCCACTGAAATAGTGTACCAGCTTCACACAGGAGTGACAACTGTACTAGTGTTAACAGAGTTTTCCCTTAAGTAAGTGGACTTTTCATAATTATATTGAGCTCTAAATACACATATTATATGAAATTGAAAGGTAGTGATTGAGTGTCTTCGTCCTTCCGGGAAAACATACTTACAATTTTTCCCACAACTTTGAAGGGATTTCCAAATTCTAAAACAGGTAAATATTATCCTGTTCTTTCTAAGGGTGTATATAGGAAGGTGATAAGGTGGGCAATGGTTTGTTAAATAAAAAAAAATTCTTTATTGGTTTTACAGAATCCAGTCACAGCGCTGAGAAGAATCCCTCGATATAAATTGGGATTCGAAACGCATTGGCATATTTTACCATCAGGGGATGAGTTTCAATAGAAATATGTATAGCGACTGAGGGAAATAATGTACTTAAAGTGTATATCCTCTGTTGCTAGAAATGTCTTTACCCACGTTGGTTGGTAACCCTAGTTTGTTTCCCTGAAATTGTTCTCGTGGGTTACTTGTTTGTTGTTTGTTCTTGACAGGAAACATTTTCAATTGATTATTATTTGTTATTTGGTTTTATTGTTTCAACTCTGTCTAGATGTTATGTAATTGTGAAGTGTATTCAATATCTGTCCTGTGAATTCATAAAATGAAGACTATTGAGCGAAATTAATAATTAAATGAAGTAGCCCATCTTATTTGCGGGCTTGATCTGAGTCTGCTTAAATATTTGGCAGCCTAATAAAGAGTCATCTAGATGTTTTGATTATTTTGTACTTTTATAAAGTTGGCATTTTTCTTCCCTAACTTTTTTGTTGCCTGCCAGCTGTTCTTGGGTCACATGACTGTGTATAGTTGACAGATGGACCTTATTTATGCCTCCCAGACAGCCACACAATAAAGGGATTAGGTATGCCTGGATGGGCTATCACTGGAAGAATGGAGGGGGCAGAGCTGGGCACACCCCCATCTGCAAGTGAATAGGCAGCGCTCTGCATTCACACAAAGGAATAGCCACCCCTACATTGTTCATGAAGACATCTTGGAGCCAGAGCAGGGGAAGCAGGAAAGTTCAAGCACTTCAGAGGAGGCACCAGGTATAGAAGTAACAACCTCAGACCCACTCTTCAGACCACTTTCTGGGCCAGCAGACGGAATCTCAGATGCTTGCCTGCTGCTGCGGCCTGCGGTGTGGGACATCTGGAAGGACTTCCCTGCAGCCTGAATCCTGCCTTGACCCCTTAGAGGCCTGCCCTTCTTCTAGATCCCTGTTCTTGTGCTGCACCCATCACTACCAGAAAGACTCCAAGGGCTAGTTGGCTGACTGCTTGATCAGAACCTCAGGGACAGAAAAGACTCCAACCATCTTGAATCTGCTTTTGGACACAACCTGGGTGAGTTCTTACATCTGACCCCCCCCAAGTCCTGGACCCTTGGTGGTAGTGATAAATGTGGCCAGATAGTCAAAATTCATAATTCTGGACTTTGAAAATATTTCGCTAAAAACTACTCAGAACCAAGAGAAGACTTTAAAAAATCTTCGTGTCCAGCCGCCCAAGAGCATGACTGGTCTGACTTTGTGGCAGCTCCCGCTACTTTCTTCTCCGCAGCAGCAGAATCTGTTCAGCGGTACTTCGCCAGTGGGGTATCCAGCCTTGTGGAGTTCCAATTGGCAACAGCCTCCATCATCTTCTCCAGGAGATTTTCGACTTTCAAAAAAGATACTAAGGGCCTGATTTAGATCTTGGTGGATGGGTTACTCTGTCAAAAAGGTTATGGATATCCATCCGCCAAAATATAAATCTCATAATATCCTATGGGATGTACATTTCGGCAGACATGGGATATCTGTCACTGTTGTGACAGAGTAACCCATCCGCCGAGATCTAAATCAGGCCCTGAGTCCAAATGTAGAAATCTTCACCGTGACCTCATCCAGTGGCTTCCTGATGATGATACTACCTCCTCGGTCACCACCTGTAGCCTTGCCAAGCTGATCTATACCTTCTCAGAATATTTTTGTCAAACTTCTTCTAAGTCCAAAGGTAAGCTTCGCCCAGGCACAATCCACTTCTTGTATCCGAATCCCGGTCAGCCAAATTTATTGCCTTTAACCCGTTCCGGAGCGACTAGATGTCCGCGGTTGGCGCATTGATCTTTTAAGCGCTAGTTTTTACCTTACATTAAAAAATTCATAACTCTGGTAGAATGTTTGTCTTTTTAGTGTCAACTAGTTTTTTACATTTTACTCTATGTTTCTAAATTGTCTTGGTATTTTTCTTATGTTGTATATTTACTTTATTATTTGTGTACGGCATAAATACTTTACTCATTGCCTCTAACTTAAGTCTGACTGTTTTATGCCAAGCTACCAGAGTGTTAAGCATAGGTTAATTAGTGACTTTGATTGTTCACCCTGACAGGAATTGTGGCTGTTGCTTAAGCAGCGTTAACACTCCATTCAACCAACAACCCATTTTCTCACAATACTTATGTTATCGATCTCACAAAGATAAAAAGCTGAATAGACACCCCAAGATTCGAATCTGCAACTATAATGTTGAGCACAGAATTCCGCAGTAGTCCACTGAGTCACCAGACCCTCCTATACAATGAATGTAGTAGATTACACATCAATGGCAGGCTGTCTGCATGAATGGAGTAATATCGATAGGATCGGCTGCGTATGTAGGTAGTGGGGGAGTTGGACACAGTCTGTCTTCTCCATGGACAGTAAATTAGCTTGAACTGGAGAAAAGTGGGTTCGTTTGGGACACACTTTTATACAGTATTTATACAGTATTTTCAGACAGAGGGCCAACAGGAGTACTTTGTTGCCCGTTTTTATAGATTATTTTTCAGATGCTTTTTCTGAACTCCCGCCTTGTAACACAGCCAAGCAATGCCAAAACCAACAGCACAGTTGGGTTTTCCAATTATTGTTGTTATATTTTATTGCTAAAATGTTTTAGTGTCAGGGCCTTTCACTTAAACAGCCATTGTTCAGTTCCTCTCAACAATAAATATTTCACTGATGTTCAGATATGAATTGTTTGTAAAATTGTGGGGACTGACCAAATAGTAAATTAGTTGTTTATGCTTAGAAGGCATTACGAAATAAGACACTTTCTAGATAAAGAGTACCCGGGGCTACAGAATCTGGCTCGACTCAGTTTTAACAAGTAAACTTTCAGAAAAGAAAGCTTCTAAGAAGCTGAAATGTATTTGCTAATTATACCCTTAACCAGTTCTGTCTTCCGTCACTCACTAAAATCTTCTACTTCTTGGCGTCCGCGGGTGACATTTAAGGCTCAGGTCCGGAGCCGATGCTTCCCTCTGTTATTTGTAACATCTGATTGGCCTTAATGACTTCTTATGCGCCTCTCAAGGTAATATTTGAAAACAAATGGACAGGGAAAATGGCTAAAAAGAAGCGTACTGGAAGAGAACTCGAGAAATGTCTGTCTGCTTAATGCTATATAAACAGATTACGTCAGAGAGCGGGACACCGTGACATTTACCATATGCTAAGGTGCTTTAAAGTACAGCGACGACGCAGGTGTTTCTCTCCTGATTTGCAAGACTCAACATTTCATAAATAGCCTTGTGTTGTTTAAATCACGCAATTATGAAGACCTTGACCTGTATGAACACTTCATGTCAGGTAACCAATTTCGGTAATTATATTGTACTTAATCAAACATTATTGTGTTCAGCAATATATGTTCAACAGAGTTAATTCTGTGTCAAGGCCAAAAGCTTCAATTATGCTTTTTATCTTGCCTTAAAAGTAGAACAATAGCTCATACAGACAACAGGTCCCAGAGTGCCAATGAAGTGGAACAGCAACCAATAAAAGAGAGTATAACCAATCAGGCTGGAGCACCACTTTCAAAATGTCTGTCTAAAGCCAGCAAGTGTGTTTTTTTTCAAGTTAATCGACCAATAATAAGTACACCTTTATGTATTCTTCTTTAATTTGAGCTTTACTTCAAACGGTTCCAAATGTTAAGTTTACCTGTTCTTTCATGTTTATGTTATTTCCTGATTTGTTGCTAATGATGTTTGCAGGGTGTACATCAGTGGAAGTCGGTAATTGTGGCAGGGAGGGGGAGGGAGGGCCACAAACGCACACATATACACTCACTCACACCCATGCATTCACACACCTGCTCACATACATCAATTCACGACACTCACAGCAAATTCAAACATTTAAACATACACCCACATACGCACCATTCAAAAACAAAAAACCTATCTGCCATGCAGCTTACGAGAAGAAAGCCTTGGTGGTCCCCGGAGGGTTGGAACTGCCACCATTTTTCGTCCGTCAATGAGATAAGGCAGGAGTCTCTCACTAGTCAGAGTCAGATGGGGTCTGTGAGACTGCTGAATCCGCCCCACTCTTGACGAAGTTTCACTGATTGACACTTGGACCAGGCTTAAAACTGAAGTGTCCAAGTCTGAGGTAAACAGTGATGCTCTCCCTTATCATGACGGGGTGTGGGGGGCTCAAGGCACCTTTGACAGGCGGAAAACGTCATGCCCACAGGTATGTAAAATCCTCAGCCTGGCTATGGTCAGCCCAGGCAACCAGGAGCCTGTGCATTCGAATCTATGACATAATATCGACAGACAGAATATCTACATACAAAAATATCGACACAAAAATATCGAAATCAAAAATATCGGAGTCCTATCTTCATAAAGGTAAGTACAAAAATATCGAAAAATTAATATCGTAGTACAAAAATATCGAAAATAAAAATATCGTTTTTTAAAATATATTAATAATGTAAAAATAATTTTAAAATACATATAAATTTACAAATATTAAATAAAAACATTAAAACATAATTAAAAAATTAAAACTAATACATATACATTTAAAATAAATTAAAAACTCTACATATAAATTAACGCAAAAACTATTAAAACGCATGTATTTACAACGCATGTTTTTACAACGCAGGTACCTTTACAACGCATACCATTACAACGTAAGTATTCGTAAGTATATATTACTTTTTTTAATTAAAAAAAATTTGAAAATAATATAATTTAATTTAATATAATTTAATGTAATTTAATTTTTTTAATTTCATTTAATTGATTTAATTTAAATTTAATTTTATTTTATTTTTACCCTGTACCGCTGTACCCCAAAAACCCAAAACTGACCCTGAACCCTAAAAATACCCCTGTACCCCAAAAACCCAAAACTGACCCTGAACCCTAAAAATACCCCTTTACCCAAAAACCCAAAACTGACCCTGAACCCTAAAAATACCCTTTTACCCAAAAACCCAAAACTGACCCTGAACCCTAAAAATACCCCTTTACCCAAAAACCCAAAACTGACCCTGAACCCTAAAAATACCCCTTTACCCAAAAACCCAAAACTGACCCTGAACCCTAAAAATGTACCTTTACCCAAAAACTGAAAACTGACCCTGAACCCTAAAAATACCCATTTACCCAAAAACCCAAAACTGACCCTGAACCCTAAAAATACCCCTTTTCCCAAAAACTGAAAACTGACCCTGAACCCTAAAAATACCAAAAACCCAAAACTGACCCTGAACCCTAAAAATACCCCTTTACCCAAAAACTGAAAACTGACCCTGAACACTAAAAATACCCCTTTACCCAAAAACTGAAAACTGACCCTGAACCCTAAAAATACCCCTTTACCCAAAAACTGAAAACTGACCCTGAACACTAAAAATACCCCTTTACCCAAAAACTGAAAACTGACCCTGAACACTAAAAATACCCTTTTACCCAAAAACTGAAAACTCACCCTGAACCCTAACAAAAAATTAAATATATTAGCACATTAACTCTAAATAATTTAATTACATAATTAATATTATTTAATTACCAATTAATTATTAATTAACAATAACAATAAAGTAAATATATTAGCACATTAACTCTAAATAATTTAATTACATAATTAATATTATTTAATTACCAATTAATTATTAATTAACAATAACAATAAAGTAAATTTATTAGCACATTAGCTGTAATTAATTTAATTTACTAATTAATATTATTTTTCCCCAATTAATTAATTAACAATAACAAAAAATTATATATATAAAAAAATTACTCTAATTAATGTAACTAACTAATTCATATTAATTAATTACCAATTAATTATTAATAAAAAATATGTACAAAATTATATTAATTAATTAACTAATTAATATTAATTAATTACCAATTAATTATTAATTAAGAATATTTACAAACATATATTAATTAATTAATTATTATTAAATTACTTCCCATCCTATTCCCCTATAAACCCACAACCCGCTCTGATACTAAAACGCAAAATGTAAACAAATTTACAAATTTTCAAACATACATTACAAAACATGTTTAACAAACATATAAACAACATAATAAAATACATAACACTAAACAAAATTTCGATATTAGTAAAATTCGATATTAGTAAGATACATACCTTAAAAAAACGATATTCTGTCTGTCGATATTTTGGACATCGATATTCTATACTATCGAAATTAAAACATCGATATTATTGTATATCGATATTTTAATTTTGATATTTTGTCTCACTACCGTGCATTCAATGCATATCTAACTCCTGGTTGCATGATCTGAACAAGAAGTGTGTCTGTCGGCTGACCTTTGTGTAGTTTTATGTGAGCATGCAATGTCCAGAGCCAGACTGACCGTAGTGGGTACCGGCCATTTTCCTAGTGGGCCGGAAAGGTCAGGCCAATTTTGGATAGGTGAGGCACGTTTTTGGTACAGGGGCCGGTTTTGCAGCAGTGCTGCAATATCAGCCCCCTGTACCAAAAGCAGCAGCAGTGTTTCCCACCAGTATTCAACCCCCAGACCTCCTGCCAGCGGCCTATCAGGCTTAATTGCCAGGGCCGGATTGCATTCCCAGTCCGGCCCTGGAAATGACGGAACCGTTGTGGCTCCTGATGGACTCCGCAGAACGGTGATGTGAGCTTTAGAGCGTAGTGAATTGAATACAGGTTTAGAATGTAGAGTTTTAGTTTGCACGCAGAAGGATAAAGACGTATTATACTAAGCTCCATGTGTGGCTTATTTATTGGCAAGTCCCTAGGCTGGGGTGGACGCTTCAACTGGCAGCAAAATAGGGGATAAGTAACTCAAAGATTGACAGTGCTCTCCAAGAGAGTTTACTTTGGTCCAGTAATATTTTGGTGTATACCACTTATGCCTCCATTTAAGTGCGGAATCAACCTTTGGTGTATGTGGAGTCAAAGCACAGCCCCAGTTCCATGAAAAGCATTTGACACTAATGAAAACATCACTGAAAAGTCTACGCAACAGCGTCTGGGTACCTGCTGGAAAAGCCTCACAAAGAGATACTGTGCTACTAAGTAACTGAAAGCCACACATTTGTATGGAGTGACAGTGCTAGAGGCGAATGCAACCAGATTTTGAAAGATCAACAAAGTGCTCAATAGCACCACGAAAAGAAGAGCTGCAACGCAGGGCTCAACCAGGTGTCAGACAGCACAAAAAGATACTTAAAAACAAAGTGATACAAGTAACAGTCATTTGCTTACCAATTCTGAGTGAAAAGAGCCCTTGTTCCACTCTGCTGGGAGAAACAACCCCATAGAAACTTCCCAGGGTTGTACATGAGGAGCTGCCCATACCCGAATCAGCTCACCATCAAAGCTGCTGGGTGGGGGCTCAGAACTCTAGAGGTCTCGTGAAAGTAAAGGGTTCCCATGGAGACTGAGGGGGAGGTCAAGGTTCCACCGAGCCTTAGAGATGGCTGAAGTAGGGCCTAGCGGACAGCAGATTGTGTCAGAAGGAACTTCACTTTCTGTATCAGCCAGAATCGTAAATGGTTGCAATGCCGCCACCTTCTTGAAACCACCACTGCCATTTGATACCACGAAAATGTTAAATATTGGTGACAGATGGACTGCCTGTTTGGAGGCATTTGATGATTTCATTGATGCAATTGAAGAAGCAGATAACAAAGTGATCAAGTACCTTAAGAATCTTGCTGGTGAATGGCTGAAAGAAAATGCCACACGCTGACAAAATTGCATACAGTGAAATCAAAGTGCCTTGAATCTCAAGTTCAATGACAAATGTAGATTATGAAAGATACATATTCAGTCAAGAAAGACTGAAAGATGGTGAGAGCATCAACAAATTCATTGAGAGACTGGATATGCTTATCAAACACTTAAAGTTCAATTAATTTAATGATGAAGCTACAGGTCTCAGAGTGATTGACAGATGCTTGTCAGATTCGTTCAGACAATGAATGCTTTGAGAAACTCTTAGTCTGGAGTGAGTTCTCATGGCTACCAGAGCTGAAGAGCGAACCGCTCGACAATCTGCTGACATAGATGCCAGAGGTGCCCAGAATGAGTCAGTCATGAATATGAGAAATAAGCCAAAGCACATGGCCGAGGGACACATAGTTAATTCTCCACAGAAAAAGAAGCTGTGTTTCAGGTGTGGATTTTGTTTCCGCACAAAGGTAAATGTCCTGCCATTGGGCAGGTCTGCAAAGGCTGTGGAAAGGAGAACCATTTTGTGACAGTGTGCAAGGTGAAAGAAAAAGTAGGTGCACAACGGTGTGAAGAGAAAATGGCCGCCCAAACGTTCCAGATGCAACGTTCAACACACTCCTTTAATGGCAAGCGACCACGTCAGCTACGGCAAATCAACACCAAATAAAGTTGATTGATTTCTAAATCTTCATCAAATAGTTCTTCCCTGGCAATATCAAGTGAAAGTGAAGAAGTTCGGTGTGCTATGTCGATGTTCACCTCAGAGAAGCATGTGCATGTTGGATTGGCTGCCTGTGAGGAAAAACATTTGTCTAAGAGAAAGCGACATGACAACACACCAGTCATTCAAACATTGTCGAAAGATCACCCTATGGGGCCCATTAGGATGTCCGGCGGATCGCCACCGCGATCCACCTGACATCCTTGCCCGCCACCCACCATTTCTCCCCGCCATATTACTATGGTGGAGGGGACCACGGCGGACGGAAACACCGTCCGCCGCTTTTCCGCCCCGGTTGCAAGGCGACCGGGCGGAAAAGGGTTTATATGGTGGCGGTGTCTGCTAGACACCGCCATCCATATTAGGATGCAGGCGGGAGGGTGCCTTTCCGTGGTGAGGCATGCGGTCTTTCAGTTTGGGGGCCCATTGCGGGCCCCCAGGATGATGGGGGGTGGAGGAGGCACATGGGGGGTACCTATGGTACCCCCCTACATGTGCATTCACAACATGGCAGGCACCGCGCGGTGCCTGCCACATCGTGCATGGACATGCACAACATGCATTTTTAGCATTGTGGCGGGAGGTGCTGAGAGCACCGCCCGCCACAATGTTAAAAATGCAGGATGCGCCCGCCACTGTGGCAGGCGCATCCTAATACCCCCACGGGACCCCCGCCCTTATGGGGGGCAGTCCCATTATCCGATAGGATGGGGACAGACAAAGTCCGCCCGTCATCCTGATGGCCCCCTAAGGGGCAATGGTGGTTCAATACCTTTCATTATCAATAGTGATGCATCAATAAATATTATGCCTGAGAAGAAATATAATGAACTGTCTACAGGGTCCCGACTGACGCCACTTAAAAGTCAAGGTTCATTTGTGGGATTGAAGCATAAGAAAACAAAAGTACAAGTGCCCATTCATGCACTTCAAGGTAGAGTGTCAAGCACCTGTTTACTCAGCTTCAGCACAGCTGCTGATACGGGACTGATATCTGTAAACTATAACATGATTGCTGATCACAAAATAGTAAGAAAATTCCCTGTGTTGTTTCATGAGTTGGGAAAACTCAAGACTATGAAAGTCCAATTACACATTAATGAGGATCTCTGTCTTATTGCTCAAAGACACAGATGAATTGTCTTTCACTTACAGGAAGCTGTTGAAAAGAAACTTGAATCTTTAATCAGGCACGATATAATTGAGCATTCTACTGGTCCATCTCCATAGCTTTCTCCCATAGTGGTAGTACCCAAAAAGGACAGTGAAGGAGCTGTGCACATCTGCGTGGATATGCGTCAAGCGAACAAGGCCATTGAATGAGAACGACACCCCGGTTCGCACAATGCCAACGTGATAACACAATTATATGGGGCAAAGGTATTCTCTCGCATAAATCTGAATAATGGATATCATCAGTTGAAACTCGAGGAGAAGTGCAGATACATTACAACCTTTTCTACACATTTTGGTCCATTCCTTTTTCAAGAAACTAACGAGTATACTTACAAGAATTGCTGTTAACCAGTTTTGACACTGGTTAGCAGCAATATTTTTAATGCTGTTTATTGCCGAAAACTATCACCATGTTTGTGACGTATTTACAATACGTTGCTAAATGGCGATAGGATAGAGCTCGTGGCTGCAAAAGTTGCCACTAACCCGAGCATCACAGTGATAAAAATCTTGACGCTACCATGAAAAAAGTGACGGCCGGACGAATAGAGGCAAAACAATTCGCGTTAGTCAGCTCAACATCACTTTTCAGCCTCTAGATGCAAAAAGAGCCTACAAATACACCTCTAAAGAAATAAAATAAAATATAAGCACTTGAATGCAGAATGGAGCAGTCATAACCAAGTTCAGCACAGGTCAGCAACCGCACTCAAACCCACCAACAGCCAGGATGACCAACCAGAGTCCCAAGGGAATAGGAAATGCAGAATCAGGGCCTCAAGTGCTGCATTGCTGTGGAAAAATTGCGATGCAGCACTTTTCATTGCTCCAACCTTGTGACGACAAGGTGGCCGATGCCTGGAAGCACGGACAGTCCCTGGGGCCTGCAGGCCTTGCTGGGCCTGGATCTGACACCAAGAGTGGGAGGCACCAGTGATGTAGAGTTACTACAGACTGACGGTGGAGGCTGGCCGCGTCAAGGCCAAATGGTGATCCGTGGTTGTAGACATTGAGGTGTCGGCGATCGCCCTTGCCTGGTGGCAAAGTCTTGCAGGTCGCATGGAGACATATTGCTAACCTGTGTGAGAAGACCGCCTCGTGCCCCTTGGAGCTGTGATCGGTAGAGAGACTCCTGCGCACTGACATGGGGAAGTCTGCATTGCATAACACATGCCCCCACTACACTGGGGTGCACGGAGGAGATTGCTGATGGTGGGCTATGCCTCTCTGCATCACATGCCAGAGGAGGTGCCTCTTCCCAGATGATGTGGAGAGTGAGGCCCGTGAACTGCGCGGAACTTGTGTGGCCGGAGCACTGCAACTTCACGCCTAAGAGGTCCATGTTGCATCACCTGCATTGAGAGGTTCCCCAGTAGACTCAGAGGTGACTGCTCTACCCAGGCTTGTGAAATCCGGCCAGGCTGCGGATACTACTGGCTGAGTCATAGATTCGGAGAGAGCGCGGCAGATTGAGCCCTGGTGCCAATGTCCAGGTGAGGAGAATGTGGGACTGGGAGCAGAGGAGGCCCGGGGGGTCATGTCGGGCCCAGGCCTAGTGCCTGTGGGTGGTGCACATCATACAAATCAATCAATTAATCAATCAATCAAGATATTTGTAAAGCGTGCTACTCACCCATGAATGTCTCAAGGCGCTGGGGGGGAGGGGTTGCTGCTACTGCTCGAATAGCCAGGTCTTGATTAGCCTCCTGAAGGTTAGTAGGTATTCGGTCTGTCGTAGGAGGATAGAGAGGCTGTTCCAGGACTTGGCGTAGAAGTAGGAGAATGATCTGCGCCGGTGGTCGCTCTCCTGATGCGGGGGACAGTGGCGAGGGTGAGGTTGGCAGAGCAGAGCTGGCGGTTCGGGGTGTAGAAGGTGAGCCATTTGCTGAGGTATACTGGTCCGGTGTTGAGTAGTGCTTTGTGTGCGTGGGTGAGGAGCTTGAAGGTGATCCTCTTGTTGATGGAAAGCAAGTGCAGGTCTCTCAGGTGGGGTGTGATGTGGCTGTGGTGAGGGATGTCGAGGATCAGGCGTGCAGAGCGTTCTGTATGTGTTGCAGTCGTTTCAGCAGTTTGGCCGGGGTTCCTGCATAGAGGGCGTTTCCGTAGTCCAGTCTGCTGCTGACAAGGGCCTGGGTGACCGTTCTTCTACTGTTGGTGGGGATCCATGAGCAATGCCTGTGCTGCGGCGGGCCCACTTTGCAATGGACACCGCACAAGATTGGTGGGGGGCTCCACTAACTGGCTCAAGTCACTGATATCGGACATTGGTGGCAGTGGGTGACAGGGTCGGTCCCAGGTCCTTGGGTGCCCAGCTTGATCTGCCATTACTCGCTGGGGCACTGGGGAACACATAATCTGGTTGCCACTGTTAGATTGGAGGAGGCAACTCATTGGTGCTGCCTTTCCTCACACCCTGTTAGTGCACGTTTGGGTGTACAGGGACTATCCCTTGGTGGACTTGCTCCTTCCACAGTGCAGCGCCATCTGGTAGCTGCTGTTGCATTCCCATTTGCTGCTGCTGGTTCCTCTGACCCAGATGTTAGGAGTTTGAGGCCCTTCTCCACCCGCAGGCTCCTGCCTGCGCCTCATCCCTGGTGGTCCAGTGGTAGATCATCACTGCTCTGCTGCTTGACAGCCCTCCTGTCCCTCATTTCTGCTGTTTATGTCCCTCTTTCTGTTCTTCTCCGTTCCTTTTCTGCCTCTGCCTTTGGCTTAGCCTTTTTTTATTTGCTTTGGTTTTCTGTGCTTTCTTTCAGTTCCTTTTTCCCTGTGCCCTCCTCATTGCCACTGCAATCCCCCATAACCCGCCCCCTCCAGTGTCCTTTCCCCTGTTTCTCACCTCCCAGCTGTCTAGCATCCCCTGCAGCACTACTTAATGGCAGCCGTTGTGCAGCCGCAGGGAGCAGGTGAGCCGCTGGCACGCCAAAGGCATGCCAATCTGCGTCTGTCTGTGCCTGGCCCACGCCCAGAGCCAGGGACATTGCCTCTCAGGCACTCTACCAATTTGACACCAGCACCTTCCTCGCTTCAACCCTGGACACCATGCGGTGTGCCATCTAGCATCACCGAATAATACCATTGGACCCTTTGCCTTCCAAAACTGCAACCACACCTTCTGCCAAGCCAAAACACCAGCTCCTCTTGCCGCCCAGCCGACCAATTGCTCACCCGACCATCTGAACTGCATCCTCCTCATCCTCCTCAAACATGCCACAGAAATCTGGGACCTCCTTGACGCCATCTCTCCAGACATCGCCTTCTTCACGGAAACCTGGACCAACCTCTGCTCCGGACCGTATATCGCCATCCCCGGCAGCTACAAAATCACCCGCAAGGACCACCCCGACTGCCCAGGAGGAGGGAATGCCATTTTTCACAAAAGCACACTCCAACTGACCACGTACTCTAATGCCCCAACGGCAACGATGGAACACTTCCTCTTCCAGATCCGGACCAACCTCAACCCCACCCTCTGCGGCACCCTCATCTACAGTCCCTCTGGCCCCAACAGCCCTTCACCTACACCACCGTAGACCTCATCGCATCCCAGGCCCCACATCCACCGACTGCATCCTACTCGGAGACCTCAACTTCCACCTGGACAACCCCAATGACCAGAACACGACCTCCCTCCTGGAGAACCTTGTTAACATCAGACTCAAGCAGCTACTCACCCCACAGACCCACATAGCCGAACACATGCTCAACCCTGTCTACTCTGCAATCATGAACTTTAACTACAGTCACACCACCAAACTCTCCTGGACTGACCATCATTGCATACATCTCGCCTTCACCATGCCCACCGTACACCACCACCATCATCGCCCCTCATTGCAGCTGGATCAATGCCACAGAAGAACTTCTCGTCAACTCCCTCAGCACCACCACTCCGCCAATCCCCATGAACGTCAACACCCGCAGCGCACAACCGCCACCAATTGAACTCCAACTACGCTGACATCCTGCACCCCTCAAGAAAAGACCAGGCAAACAACATTCCAAGAAGGCCAACTGGTTCACTCCAGCCCTCCAGATGTACCTACAGATACCTTGAGAAGAGATAGAGGCACAACAAAATCCCAGAAGCTCATTTAACCTTCAAATCAGCTGTCAACGCACACCACCTCCTACTGAAAACCACTAAGAAAATGGCCCTCCAAGACAGAATCAATGCCAACACACACACCAGCAAGGAACTCTTCACCAATGTCAAGGAGTTTGCCAGGCCCAACAGCGAGACAACAGACGTGTCACCCTCCCAAGACCTTTGCAACAAACTTGGCACCTTCTTCCACCACAAGATTAGGAAGATGTACAACAGCTTCGACACCACAGAGGACACCCTCAATACCATGAAGAGTATCCACTAAGGTGCCCCGACAAATCCCTGCCCGTACCACATCTTCCACAGAGCAGCTTCCACCACCCCACAGCTTTGCCGCACCATCAACTGCCCCATCAAAATCATCTCCTCCAACAACTGGAAACATGCAGGGATCAACCATCTGCTGAAGGAGCCATCCTCAGACCTGACAGACCTCAAGAACGGCATACCGATCTCACTCCTTCCTTTCCCAGCCAAGGTCATGGAGAAGGCCATCAGCGCCCAACTCTCCAAGGTCATCGAAGTGAACCACATCCTGGACACCTCCCAATCTGGCTTCTGAAGCAACCACAGCACAGAGACTGCACTCTTCACTGCCACAGATGAGACAACATCCACTACCTCCTCAACAGGGCCAATGTTGCAGCCCTCATCCTACTAGACCTTTCGGCCTCCTTCGACACAATCTACCACCACACCCTAATCACAAGACTCCACGATACCGGCATTCAAAACAAGGCTTTGGACTAAATCCACTCCTTCCTTACCATCCAGACATTGAGAGTCAGACTACCGCAGTTCCTCTCAGAACCCATGGAGATCAGCTGTGGAACACTTCAGGGTTCCTCCCTGAGCCCCACCCACTTCCTACATGGCCCCCCTCACAGCCATCGTCAGAAGCCCTATGCTGTTGAGAACTAGGTAAAAATTACAAGTCCATGTCCCACCTCTTAATTACACAGCACCCTGCCATTAGGGCTACCTAGGGTCTACCGTAAGCGTGACTTATGTGTAATAAAAGGAGAGTTTAAAGTTTGGCAAGTGGTTTTGAATGCCAAGTCGAAGTGGCAGTAAACTGGACACACATGCCTTGCAATGGCAGGCCTGGAACTAGATTTAAAGGCTACATGTGTGGGCAGCAGAGCCAGTGTTGCAGGCCCACTAGTATCATTTAGATTACAGGCCCTGGGTATATGGTATACCACAATACAATGGACTTATAGGTAAACTAAATATGCCAATCTTATATACACCAATGTCACTGTTTTTAGGTGTGAGAGAAGCACATGCACTTTACCACTGGTTAGCAGTGGTAATGTGCTCAGAGTCCTAAGGTCAACAAAAGGATGAAGCAAAAGTGGAAATAAGCAGGTAAAAAGTTTGTGGGAACACCACCCCATGGATGACAGGTCTAAGACGTGTCCCCCAGCTGAAAATGGGGATATCAATCCAACCTCTCAGGCAGCGGTTCCCAAACTGTGCGCCCCGGCTCCCTGGTGCGCCGTGAAAACTGGCCAGGCGCGCCAAGAACAGATGAGCACACAGTTTGGGAATCAGTAATAAATAGTATGGCACGTATGTGCATCTGAATCCAACAATGCTCCGTGTGATCAGGCCTGCAGTGGTTGCCCTGGGCCATAACAGGGCAGTGAAACCTCACTTTCAAGGCATCTTGTTTAATTACGTTTTGTATATTGACCAGCTTAGCTAATGTCTTAATCGCCCCTGTGCAAAGAATGCCGAATGCAAGGAATGAGAGGCCTTGGAAGAGGGGCACAGTTGAAAATTCTTCTGAAACTTTCGGCTGAATACAAGTTAATAATATCCTATTCATGCGTGCTGCTGATATGCAGATCACTGAACACAGTGCGGTTAATTCAGGTTCATGGCATGCAGCCCCCCGTCCTTGAAATCGAGCACCGGACCTGCCACTTTCTGCCAAGAAAGAAACAACACACAATTAAATATTAATTAACTCCCTGTTCTGATAGCCAGAGAATAACACCCATTTTCTATTGTCTGAATCCAGTAATCAGCTCAACAATAAAATAAAATAAAATACATTTATGGTGGTGCTTAGCAGATAGGAAAGTACATCACATAATTACTGCATATTCTTTTTTACTTGCGCACAAAAACTATTATAATTCAAGCTATTTGGGTAACATTTCCAAGCCCTTGCTGCTGCTTTTCTGTTGCACTTGAAAGCTAAGAGTGTTTCGAGGAGCCTTGAGCTGGCATGGCTGAGAAATTTGAGATATTTTCCTAATCATAACTATTGGGGTTCGATCACGCTCAGCTGTGATTGAGTGTTAAGGTATGGGGGTGCTTGAGATGACTATGTTGTGTGCGCTGTTATCTTTCCTGCCAATAAAAACAAAATACCATTTGGTCAGTTTTGCTTATCTTCAGAAATTAAGACAACAACCTTCTTACGCTCCCTCCCCACTCTTTCAAATATTCACCACTATGTAAAACTTTTGAAACGTGGTAGCACATGTGTGCTCATAAACACCTACTCATCTATAGTAAAATACGTTTACACATGTGACTCACGAATCAGCACGAGTCCATCAACACAGCTCGAGAATAGATTTAAAAGTGATCTCAAATGATATTTGCTGTTTGAAGCATGAACAGATCATAAAGGTTATAAAAATACCAATTTTGGTGGCAGTGTTTTTGTTTGGACCAACTGGCACTTAAAAATACCGGTGGTGCTGGTAGAAAACTGGTCAGGTGGCAAACGCAACTTGCTCGTTTATTTACTGTTGGGGCTTTTGTGTACATGCCACTTTAGCACAGTATGTCTGTGATGCAGAACCCCCTGTGTTTTTTGAACAACCATTGGATGTCTGGTAAGCAAGTGACAAACCACTGGACAAAAGCGGAGAAAAATGGAAGCACTCCAGAGGCTGGGCTTACATCCTCGCCACCCGAAAAATAAAATGACATAATGGGGAGCCGCGGACAACTTCCAATAGATAACGGGAGCCACGGGTCGAAAAAGTTTGGGAACCGCTGCTCTAAGAAGTTCTCATAAAATAAATCAGTATTTGTAAAGCGCAAACAAATCACCATTATGGATCTCAAGGCGCTGGGGGCCGTCAAGGAAATTAAGTGAGCTACTGCCCAGAGTCACATGGTGCTGAGCTGAGCTGAGCTGAGCTGCCGCTGGAGCCAGGGATCGAACCGTGAGCCCTGTACTCTGAAGTCAGCTGCCCTGGCTGCTGCACCACACCTCTCCACTAAGGCGGAAGAACCTAGATATACCATCAGCATTTGTGTGGTCTACCCCAGTTCTGTGTTCTGCCCTGAAGTCCATACCCTATAGGGGAATGTCTCACCTCAACAATGTTGAATTCTCATCCCGCATTCACTTGAGCCACTTGAAGGGCCTGTTGTCAGGCTGAATTAGGAAGTGAGTGCCAAACAGGTATGGCCTCAACATTTTCAGAGCCTAAACCACAGCAAAAGCTTTTCTCTCTTAAGAACTCCACCTGTGTTCCCTGTGGAATAATCTCCTGCAGATGAAGGCTACAGGTGGGTCAGGCCCTGTTCATTTAGCTGTGATTAAACGGAACCATGCCATGTTCTGAGGTATCTGTTGAATGATAAACTCCTTGGAGAAGTCAGGAGACCCGGGCACACAGGATGTGCACATGGCATGCTTCGGGGAGTCAAATGCAGTTTGTCATGCATCTGTCCAAATCACTTTTCTGGGCTGCTTCTTAAAAGTCAGCTCTGTCAAGGGGGCAACAACGGTACCATATCCCTTGACAAACCTCCTGTAGTATCCAATGAGACCCAAGAATGCTCTGACCTCAATCTGAGTTTTGGGGGGCTCACAGGCCATGATAGCCTCAATCTTGGCCTGGATGGGTTAGACCATACCCCTGACCACCAGGTGTCCAAAGTACACCTTAGACTTCTGCCCTATCTGACTCTTACTGGCCTTGATAGTCAAGCCTGCCTGTTGCGGAGACTGAAGCACTTCGTGGAGGTGAAAAAGTGGTCCTTCCAACTGCCACTGAAGACAACTATGTCATCCAGATAGGTAGCTGAGAAGAACTCCATACCAGCAAATACCTTGTTTACCAACCTCTGAAAGGTGGCAGGGGCATTTTTAAGTCCAAAGGGCATCATAATAAATTGGGAGTGGCCCTCTGCCAGTGCCCTGATATAAGATCAAAGGTACTTTAGTACTGGGCGCGCCCTAACCGGCAATCAGTTCATCAGCCCATGGGATGGGATGAGCATCTGCCTTAGTCACTGAGTTTAGCCCTCTATAATCCACACAAAACCTCAGTTCATGTGTGGTGTCTGGTGGGGCAAATTCATGGTACCAGAACCACAAGGCTTGACTAAGGGCTCCTGGAGGATTCTGTCACCCTCAACTCCAGCATTTTAGAGACTTTACTCATAATGCTGGCCCTCACCTTATCCGAAAACCTGTAATATGTATTCCTAATAGGGAGGTTGTCCTCTGTGTCCACATCATGGGTACACAGGTGGGTAGTCCCAGGAATGAGTGAGATAAGAGAGGAGTACTGTCCCAGTAATCCGTGGCAGTCCCTCTGTTGTTCAGGAGTTAGACTGGGGGAAAAGATTACTCCTTCCACTGACCCATCTTTTTCCTTGGTGTCTAAGAGGTCAAGGAGAAGTTCAGTCTCCTCTTCCTCTTCTCCATCTGTTACCAACAGCGTGGTGATCTCAGATCTCTCAAAGTGGGGTTTCTGGCAATTGATATGAAGGACCCTGCAGGGTTGCCTGAGGTTATTAAGGTCCACCAGGTATGTGGCCTTACTCTTCTTCTCTATCACCACATATGGCCCAGTCCAACAGTCCTGGAGGGTACTGGGTTCCACAGGTTCCATGTCCCCCACTTTCTGCACCGGCTGCAATTCTACAGTGATATAATTTTGGTCATAACACTCTTTCATCATGGCCTGTCTGGCTTCTAAGTTGTCAGAAACTTGCTTCCAAAACCTAGCAATTTAGCCGGCATGTAGCTCACTACATCCTGGGGAATCTTCCTGGGAGCTTGCTTCCATCCCTCATTCACCAAACTCAGAGGTCCTCTAACAGGTTGCCCATACAAAAGCTCAAAGGGGCTGAAGCCCACTTCCTTCTGTGGTAACTCCCTGTAGGCAAACAACAGTCATTGCAAGAGAATGTCCCACTTATTCCTCAGCGCCTCAGGCAGATTTCTAATCATGCCTTCAGAGTTTTGTTGAATCTTTCAACAAGCCCAATTGTTTGTGGGTGGTAAGGAGTGGAGAATGTTTAGCTTACCCCACACTCCTCCCACATTGACATCATGTATGCAGAAATGAGGTTTGTGCCCCTGTAAGACACTGCTTCTTTCGGGAAACCCACAGAGAAAAAATCCCCATGAGGGCCTTTGCCACTGAAGGTTTAGTCATGGTCATCAAAGAGATGGCCTCTGGGTACCTAGTGGCATGAACCACCAGAACCAGGATAAACCTAATGCCTGATGCAGTCCAGGGATCCTTAGGCCCGAGAATGTTGATGCACACCCATTCAAAATATGTGCCAACAATAGGCAAGGAATTAAAGGGTGCTTTCAGCCTCTGCCCTGTCTTCCAACTGGCATGGCAAGTTTCATACATCCTGCAAAATGCATTTGAGGAAATCTTGATCCTGGCCAATAAGGTATGGGGCAAGGATTTTGTCTCAGTTCAACTTAAGTTTTGATCTTAATTTAACACGAAACCTTACGTTTAACTGAGACAAAATCCTAACTTTACCACTCCTAAATGCCCTTTGTGAATACCGAAAGTCGTAAAGTTAGGATTTTGTCTCAGAATACATTCGGGCCTGTTGTCCTCACAGTAAATGTGATAACTTACCAATGTGGCACCTGCTGCTTGGGCTTCACCCTGTTTCCTCATGCTCCTCAAGTGATGTACACGCGTCTGTGCCTAGCAGAACTCTTCCTTGGTGGGTCATCCTTCTACATGCCATCTAGCAAGTGTAGGCAGGTCACCAAGGGAAGCAGTGCCCTCCTCTGTGGGCCCCGGGACGGCGACCTCAGGTGCTCCTTCTACCTCACTGGGAAGACATTTAGGGGCTGGTTTCCCATGGCTTCAGCCTTTCCCCTTCTTAGCAGCTGACTGGACCATTGTCCAGGCCCTAGCCCTTTTTGACTTCGATCCTGGGCAGCCATGGACCTTGTCGTTGCACAGATCCAATCAGGTGACCCCAACATCTACACACGAGACTTGAGCACCAGTTCTTTCCAGATAGTGTGCTCAAGGTCATTACCAAGCAAATAGTTCACAGGCATGGCAGGGCTCACAGAAACCTTCAGAAGACCTGTAACACCCCCTCACTCAATTGGAACAAAGTCCACTGGGTAGTGACCCTCTCTGTTGCCAGCCATCAAAACTCGGAGGAATGCATTGGGATTCGCCTGCTCTGGGGACACCAGCTGACTACTTCCATAGTTGTGATAGTCGTGCTGGCACCTGTATCCCTCATACCCTCAACTCCTTGCCCTTTGATAATGACCCATTGCCTATACTTAGTAGTATTTAAGGGCACATGGATCGTAGGAACAATCTCATTGTCACCCTGTGACACTAAGGTAACCCCACTAACTCCCCCCAATATCTAGGACAAACTCCTTCCCAAGGACTACACTAGCCACCCCTGGATAATTTCCTCCAGTGGGAGGTGGTACTCTTTCTGTACACTTGGTATCCCCCTTGTAGTGCCATACTTGTGGCACCAATAGCACTTGATGGGCTTGGGCTTCTGACTGTGGGCAATATGTACTAAGGTTCCCATTTCCATATGCAAATGATATGTACAAAATGTGTGATTCCCTAATAGCGATTCCAACAGATTAGGAATCATTATTAGGTCATCGCAATTAGGAAATGCCATTGCATTCCCGCCTATGGACGGAATAGGAATGGGTTGCATTTCCTGAACTGCAATTTCCTAATAGAAAATCGTAACTTAAGAAATGCAAGCCAAGGGTGCCACTGGGCTTAAGTCCTGGGGTTACTCCGAATTTCCTAGTGCACATGTAAGTGCACATATGCCTTAGGGGCATATATGTGTTTCATTTCACAATAAAAATACATTTTGTATGTTTTTTTAATATTTTGCACATGGTTACCATCGACTTGAAGTCAATGGTAATTGCATTTCCAAAATGCCTAATTCACATTTAGGAAATGCTTTGTACATGTGCCTTAGGAATCGCAAATAGGTAATACCTATTTATGATTCCTAAACCAAGATCGCAATTTGCAATTTCTACTGAGTAGAATTTGCAGATTGAGACTGAATATAGCCCTGTGTACATCTGAAAAGTACAACAAGCATTTCTTAATGGCCGAAATACTGATTCGACCCGTTAAGAAATGGTAAATGACTTTGTGCATCTGGGCCACTGTCTTTTTATCTCTTTCTTGTGGTAACCCTGACCACCCTTTTGGAGTCCCTCGGATGCCTTGTTTTCTAAGGCATACATAGGTGCTCTGTTGCTGACCCAGATGTTTGCCTCCTCATCAAGCTTCCTGAGATCAGTAAGCTTACTATCAACTAGGTGTTGGTGCAATTCTGGAAAACAAATATTAAACATGGGCTTCCTTAAATTTAAGTTGTGAGACCCTGATCAACCATCAACCTTGCTGCCCCTGACCCAACCATCCAGTGCCTTGATGGCATAATCCAACAAATCCACCCATGTCGGCGTTTAGATCTCGTGGCTGGCCCTGAATCTGACCCTATATCTCTTGGCAGTCAATGCAAACTTACTGACTAGGATGGGCTTCATAGCAGTGTAGCATGTCTGGTCCTCTACCTCTAGTGTAAGGAGTGTGTATTTGCCCCCCTGTGGGCATATGCCTCCATAAGCTACCACCCAAGAACCCCTCTGGGCCCTTGTGTACTCTTAGAGCCACTTCATAGGCTGTAAACCATTTATCTATGTCATCCCACACCACACAACTTGGCACCAAATCCTTTGGAATCCTGCCTTTAGACTCACCAGTGGACACTTCAGGTATGCTGCCACCATTTCAGTTTCTAGACCACACATATAGGGTTCTAATGTCCAGCTCTTTGAGGTTAGGCTTTCTTAACAAGCCTGCCCCTAATTAGCAAGCTCCAGCTTTAATTTCCTTTCCACCCTCCTGTCTGCCAGTTCCTCTGGGGACAGGCTCCTGGAGGGTAAACCGCTCCCTGATCTGGGAACCACTACTGCTCATGAAAACATGTTGGCCCCTTCTACAGGCAGTCCCAAATCCACATTGGAATCCAGCTTAAGGTCATCACATACCTCAGGAGTTTCCTGCTCCTTCTCTCCTAAATAGTCATCCACTACTCCCTGGGTCTCCACCCAGGCTTTCAAAGCCTTCTGTAGCTCCACCTTCATGAAGATACGCCTTGTAGAACCTTGAAAGTTCTTACAGAAATCCTTGAGCTGGAGCACAGTGTAAGACTATAACCTGGTCAGCTCAAAATAAATTACTGCTGGTGCAGGTGCTGCTTCTTGAGAATAAGACTTGGTTTTAGCAGAAAGTGCTCACCCTCTGGTAGGTTGGCACATAGCAGTCAGGCTTATCTAAAGAGGCAATGTGTAATGTATCTCTACAACACACACACACACAGTAACACAATGAGAATACCACAAAAATACTGCACACATGTTTGGAAAAATAGAGAATAATTGTATTAATAAAACAAGACCAAAACAGCAAAAGTCCAATAAGTAGAACTGGAGCTATGCATTTGTAAAGAATAAACCAACAATAGTGCTCAGAAGTCAATAACGCTAGGGGGTTACTTAAAGCAGTGCTGGACTGGGACAGATTGAAAGTTTAGGCTGACAGCAATGGAGGGCAAGCCGGCTACAGGACTCACACAAGTCCTGCTGAGGAAGCACCTAGGATGGAGCACGGCGTTGAATTTTTGTCACCAATACGCTCAGGTGATAGAGCCTCTTTACGATGCAGGCATGCGTTGTTGTCGAGCCACATTGTCTGTCTGTCTGCATTATTAAACCATGCAGTCCGTTGAGGCAATGTCATTGATCAGCACCTGTATTAGCGTTGAAGGGCAATCCGCCTGTTCTGATCAGAGCAAAGGCGTCACTGCATCGATTTTGATGGTTTTGGACAGCAGAAATCACCTTAAGAGCCAAGAACTGAATAGGTGCCACTAGACAGGGCAGGATTCACAGATGGCAGAGTACAGGTGCCACTGCAGAATTGAAGGAAGTCTTTTATGGCCCTGGGATTTCGAAACATTGGGCAAGCCAGAAAGCCCCTGTAGTCATTCAAGGTTCAAGTGAGAGGGGGCCAGTACTTATCCTCAGCAGGGCAGAGATCAGCAGGCAGATGGGCTGCTCAGCAAATCAGAAAGCAGATACTTCAGAGCAGCAGTCAGGCAAAGTGGCCATCCTTGTGGCAAGTGGTCTTTTCTCCTGGCATAATTCTTCACGGGTCCAGTAGTGTGCTGTTTGGTATGGTCAGCTACTGAGTAATTATACCCAGTTGTGCCTTTGAAGTACGCAGGTCCCCTCTCATCCCAGCCCTGTCTGCCAGGCTATCTGTGTGGGTGGTAATCAGCCCTTTGTGTGTGGGAAATAGGCCACTGCCTATTCAGGTATACGTGTCAGCTCCCCAACCCTCTTCCTTCCCAGGAAGAGCTATCTGAATGTAGATGAATGCAGATGGGTTCTCTGTCACAGGCACCCTTCCTGTGTTTATGGCTGTCTGGAGGAGTACACAAAGTGCAGCTGTCACCCATCCCAGACGTGTATTGGAGGCAGGCTCCAAGTCACACAGAGCAGTAAGAGCAGAAAAAAGTTCACTTTCTGCAAAGTGGCATTTCTAAAACAGTGATGTTACATCCAACTTTACCATTAAAGAGTATATATCATTACTATTCCAAAGATATGAAACATGATGCATCTACTCCTCACTAATCCAGAATTACAGCTTAAAAGTGTTTAAATGCATTTCCAGCGCTAGCCTGTGGGATGAGTAGGCCTCTTGGTAGTAAATAATGAATTTAGCTGTTTGTCACTTCCAGGACAGGCTAAACGTACAAGTACACATCCTACCTTTTTACTTACACAACACCCTGCCCCTAGGGCTACGTAGGGCCCAACCTTAGGGGTGACTTATGTGTAATAAAAGGAGAGTTTAAGTCTTAGCAAGTGGTTCTAAATTTTTACGTTGAAGCGGCAGTCCCAATAGTATGATTGATATTTTAAACATTGCCTAGGCATTGTATACTTTGCCGGATTGTCTGCCGGCAAAGTATATAATACGCCTAATCCCGCCATTTTATTCCCGCCCGGCAATGTGTGAAATCCGGCATTCTATAGAATGGCTAGGTAATGTATAGAATGTCTGAAAATCGAACGTCAAAGTATGAAATGATTGATATTTTATACATTGCCTAGACATTGTGTACTTTGCCGGATTGTCTGCCGGCAAAGTATATAATACACCTAATCCCAGAGACAGCACAAGTTATCAGCAAGCGAGGGGCAGAGACAGCACAGGTTTTCAGCAAGTGAGGGGCAGAGACAGCACAAGTTGCCAGTAAGCGAGGGGCAGAGACAGCACAAGTAACCAGGCAAAGAGCAGGTGGAAGCCGTGGGGTGGTGTGGGGAGCGACCTGCCTGCAAGCAGGGTCAGAGGTCGTGTATAGCATCCGGCTGAGGTTCCACAGACGCTCTGCCGTCATCCTTTCCTGTGGTTCTTGTATCACCATGTCGGAAGGGAGTGTAGTACCAAGACAGGAATCATGCCATGATGACATGCAACAACGGTTCGAATTATCTCAAGTAAGAGCCAATGCTGCTAAAAACTGTGTTTTCCTAACCAAAACCAGTTCCCAAAAGTTAGTGGACGATGTGAAAAAGGCTAAGACGACCATTAAGAAGGAACCACGGGACTATTGGCTGGTGAAACACTATGACGTAATGATGGTCGAGAATACTACTAAATTGATCTATCCTGTTAAAGAAGGTACGAGTGCTATTCAGTTTTAAGTCGCGGACTCCGAGTTATTTGACGTACTCCATAAGGCCCATTTGGCTATTGGTCATTGTGACTGGACAGGATGTTGAAAGAACTTTCACCCAAGTATAAGAACATTACCCGTCATGATATTGAGCTGTACATTCACCTTTGTGAGCCTTGCCAGAAGAAGCAAAAAGGTGTTAAAAAAGGTGTTGTGGTGAAGCCAATGTTTTTTTCTGAATTCAACTCCTGCTGTCAGGTCGATCTCATCGATTTTCAGTCCCATCCTGACAGAGAGTACAAGTTTATAATGGTGTACCAAGATCATCTCGCTAAGGGGCCCATTATGATGTCGGGTGGATTGCCTCCGCCAGGCTGGCGGTAGCCACCGCCGGTCCGCCCGACATCCTCTCCATAATTCCCCCCGCCATATTAGAATGGCGGGGGACCGCGGCGGCCGGAAAGACCGTCCGCCGCTTTACCGCCAGCCATATTAGCATGGGCTTTCAGACATGCCTTTCCGTGGCGGCAATGCGGTCTTCACTCTGGGGTGCCCCTGCGGGCCCCCAGAGTGAAGGAGGGGTGGGGGTTGCACACGGAGGGTACCTGTGGTACCCCCCTTAATTTGCATAAACAAAGCGGCAGGCACCGCGCGGTGCCTGACGCTTTGTTTATGCAAATGCTGTAATGCATTTTCAGCATTATGGCGGGTGGTGCTGAGAGCACCGCCCACCGCCACAATGCTAAAAATGCAGGATGTGCCTGCCACTGTGGCGGGCACATCCTAATACCCCCCACGGGACCCCACCCTTATGGCGGGCGGTCCCGAATTCCGATAGGAGGGCGGGCAGACTAAGTACGCCCGTCATCCTAATGACCCCCTAAGTTTGTAGTTCTCAGGGCTGTGAAATCAAAGGGATCGCAAGAATTAGCCTACAAGCTTGTCGACATATTTACATTTCTTGGTGCTCCAACGATTCTACAGTCCGATAACGGCAGGGAATCTGCAAACAATGTGGTAAGCAGCCTAAAGGAGTATTGGCCCACCTTGAAGATCGTCCAAGGTAAGCCGCACCACTCACAAAGTCATGGGAGCGTCGAAAGAGCTAATCAGGACATTGAAAATATGCTGTGTGCTTGGATGGAAGATGAAAAAACTAGCTGCTGGAGTGAGGGATTGCGGTTCGTCCAACTTATGAAGAACAGAGCTTTTCATTCTGGGATTAAGAGGTCACCATATGAAGCTCTGTTCGGCTGCAAAGCTAGAGTAGGTCTCTCGACGTCGTCCCTGCCTGACGATGTTTTACAAGACGTAGAGACTGAGGAAGAGCTCGAAAAAATAATAGAGAGTGTACAAACAACACAACAGCAGAAAGAAAGACAAGATGAATCAATGCAAGAGGCACAGCTCCCTGCAGAAGACATAGCTGAGAATGCAATCCATGATGGAGGACACCAAAACAGTGATTAAGCCGTGGTTATCGAAGAGCCTTCCATTTCCGTGGTTACCGAAAATCCTTCTTCTTCCGCTATCTGTTGCGTCTGCTTAAAAGAAACCAATGGTGCTCATACATGTCGATAGTGTGGCCGAAACGTTCATGCCATCTGTGGACATTCTCCTAAAGACGATGACGGCGACGAAGTAGAAGGTTACGGTGTAAGCATTTTGTGCAATGTTTGCTTCAATATTGAGAAAGCTATCCAAAGTAAAATGGAATCGAAATCGAACCTTGAGATTCAGGCCAAAAAAATGAAAAGGGATTCTGACAAAAAAATTCTTCCTGTGCCTTTGGGTGCCACTGTGCGAGTTCCGATTCCCGACTTGGACAAAGGGCGGGGTGACTCACGAAATCTCTTGGCAGTTGTTATGAACGTGACGGAAGATGGCTTTTATCGACTTGGAACTGCACAAGGAATCTTGAAGCAACTCTACGCCAGATCACAATTCACCGCATGTCCAAAGAACTTAATGAGAATTGAAGACGTTCCTGACCACGAAATACCTCTCCGATCTGCAGCTACTTCTCAGTCCCCAGGAAGCGGCCAAGGATTCGTCAGGTGTATGTGCAAGACGAAATGGCAAAATATGAGGTGCCTTTGTGTGAAAAAGAAAAGTGCAATTCAAAATGTCACTCTAGCCTTCCCGGCTGCAACAAGTAGGTCATGCCAGTTCTGCTTTGTGTTTCACCGGTAACATATTCTGTTCGCATTCTTCTTTAGGCCGTGAAATGTATGTACAAGATCAAAGTGCCAAAATAGAAGGTGTTTTTGTGTGAAGAATAAAAGTGAGTACAATTCCACGTGTTACTCTGGCCTTTCTTTGTGTAACAAGTATTTCAATCTCAGTTCTGCTTTCATTGTTTTCCGGTAAGAATATCCTGTGCTTTATTTCGTAGTTTTGTTCTTTCAGTTTCAAATGCGTATTAATCAATAAAGGCTTCTCATCTTGTGCCCTTTTAACACTTTGCGTAAATGGTACTGGTCATTCTGTATAATGCCTAGGAATTGTATAAAACTTATATTTCCTAGTTTGCCTCTAAACCATCAGGCATTCTATACATTACCTAGGCATTCTATACAATACCTGGATTTCACACTTTGCTGAATGCCTAGGAATCTCATCTTGTGGCCCTTTAACACTTTGCATAAATGGTACTGGTCATTCTGTATAATGCCTAGGAATTGTATAGAATGCCTAGGAAAAGTATGTAACATTTTCACAAAAAACTTATATTTCATAGTTTGCTGAAAACCATCAGGCATTCTATACATTACCTAGGCATTCTATACAATACCGGGATTTCCCACTTTGACTGTAACATATACACCAATGTCACCATTTTTAGAGGTTAAGCACATGCACTTTAGCACTAGTCAGCAGTGGTGAAATGCTCAAAGTCCTACGGCCAAAATTGGAAGTAAGCAAGCAAAAGGTTTGAGGGAAGACCACCATAAAGATGACAGCTCTAACAGTCACCCAGGCTCTTATCACAAGTAGTCTAGATTACAGAAACACCCTCCACATCAGAACCCCAGCCCATGTCCTTTGCCAACTCCAAACCACCCAGAACGGATCACTGCCAAAATATCGAGGAAAAATATAGAATGCCAGCATATCGAATTCCTAGCTACAAACAGGGAAGTACAAAAATATTGAATCCAAAATATCGTTGTAAATAGTATAGTTTGTTAAAATATAAAAAAAATTAAATGTCTTAAAAGTAATGTAAAATTAATGAAATAATATATATAATTAACTAAAACATACTAAAAAATACATAACCTTAAAATGAATAAATAATTAATGTAAGTAAAAAAAAATAAACATCCATTTTCATTTTTTAATACATATATATATTAACCTAATATTAATAAAAAATATTCAATATTTTTAGCGTAGGATAGCGGGAGGGTAAAATTTACTATTCCCACTCCAGTGAGTGCAACAGTAGAAAGCATTGGATAGCGGAAGAGTAAAAATTACTATTCCAACTCCAGAGAGTGCAACAGTAGGGAAAGTGTTGGATAGTGGGAGGGTAATAATGACTATTCCCACTCCAGTGAGTGCAACAGTAGGGAAAGCGTTGGATAGCGTGGGGGTAAAAATTACTATTCCCATTCCAGAGAGTGCAACAGTAGGGAAAGCGTTGGATAGCGTAGGGGTAAATATTACTATTCCCACTCCAGAGAGTGCAACAGTAGGGAAAGCGTTGGATAGCGTAGGGGTAAAAATTACTATTCCCACTCCAGATAGTGCAACAGTAGGGAAAGCGTTGGATAGTGGGAGGGTAAAAATTACTATTCCCACTCCAGTGAGTGCAACAGTAGGGAAAGCGTTGGATAGAGGGAGGGTAAAAATTACTATTCCCACTCCAGTGAGTGCAACAGTAGGGAAAGTGTTGGATAGCGTGAGGTTAAACATTACTATCCCACTCCAGTGAGTGCAACAGTAGGGAAAGAGTTGGATAGCAGGAGGGTAAAAATTACTATTCCCACTCCAGTGAGTGCAACAGTAGGGAAAGCGTTAGATGGGGGAGGGTAAAAATTACTATTCCCACTCCAGTGAGTGCCATGTAGGGAAAGCGTTGGATAGCGTAGGTGTAAAAATTATTATTCCCACTCCAGTGAGTGCAACAGTAGGGAAAGCGTGGAATAGCGTAGGGATAAAAATTACTATTTCCACTCCAGTGAGTGCAACAGTAGGGAAAGTGTTGGATAGCGTAGGGGTAAAAATTACTATTCCCACTCCGGTGAGTGCAACAGTAGGGAAACGTTGGATAGCATAGGGGTAACAATTACTATTCCCACTCCAGTGAGTGCAACAGTAGGGAAAGCGTTGGATAGCGTAGAGGTAACAATTATTATTTCCACTCCAGTGAGTGCAACAGTAGGGAAAGCGTTGGATAGCGTAGGGGTAAAAATTACTATTCCCTCTCCAGAGAGTGCAACATTAGGGAAAGCGTTGGATAGCGTAGGGGTAAAAATTACTATTCCCACTCCAGAGGGTGCAACAGTAGGGAAAGCGTTGGATAGCGTAGGGGTAAAGTTTACTATTCCCACTCCAGAGAGTGTGAAAGTAGGGAAAGCGTTGGATAGAGAAGGGGTAAAAATTATTATTCCCACTCCAGAGAGTGCAACAGTAGGGAAAGCGTTGCATAGCGTAGGGGTAAAAATTACTATTCCCACTCCAGAGAGTGCAACAGTAGGGACAGTGTTGGATAGCGTAGGGGTAAAAATTAGTATTCCCACTCCAGTGAGTGCAACAGGAGGAAAAGTAATGATTTAATATTTAAATAAAAATGTATTAATTATCAATACTAATAACAAATTAATTAAAAGTAATTACCAATTACAAAATTTGTAATAATTAGTTAATTATCAATACCAATAAATATTATTTATTAAAAATTAATTGCCTATTAATAATTAATTAACAACCAATTAATTGGCAATAGCGAGAATTATTAAGTAAAGGAAAAAATTCCCAATTAATAATTAATTAACAGTAAATTAATTATCAGTACACAAAAATAATTTCAATAATTACTTAATTACAATTAAATTACTTCCCACACTATTCCCCAATAAACCCACACCCCGATCCGAATGATAAATGAATACAAATAATATAATTATAAATTAATCAATTAATAAAAATTAATTACCCTTTAATAAAAAATAATTATCAATTAATAAAAATGAATCACCAATTAATAATTAATTACCAATAAATTAATTATCAATACCAATAAATGAAAATAAATAATTACTTAATAACAATTACATTACTTCCCACCCTATTTCCCTATAAACCCACAACCCACTACGCAAAAAGTAAGTACATAAAATTAATTACTTTAAAAAATTTCAAACATACATTACGGAAATAATACAAACATTTAACACATGTACTAACACTTAAAACATATACAAAAATTCGATATTTTTAACAACTATATTATGACTGTCGAAATTACTAAGTTAGATGTTATGAAAATCGATATTTCTTACATGAATTTCGATATTCTGCACCACTACATTTTTGCAATTCGATATTCTGTCCATTCTATATAAAAAAACTCAATATTCAGTCCAGTCTGTATTTTTTTCCTCGATATTGTGACTGTTCACCACCCAGAACGCCCCTGCCAGACACCTCCTGAACATCCTGCGACATAACCACATCTCTCCACACTTCAACAATCTCTACTGGCTCCCAATCCTATCATACATTCACCCTCAGTCAAGAAATCTGGTTTAAATCCATCGTTCTTTTGCTCACCGTGCCACCCCAGTTCAGACATTGTTCGTTATTCTGTCCATCAATCGTTCTTTTTGCATTTGTAACCCTGAGTGGGACGGGAATGCCCAGACGTGGGTCCCGTGCTCTCTATGCCACTGGAGTCAAGCTATCTTGGCTGATGAGGTGTGAAACCCCGAAACCGGTCCTAGGATGCTTATTTCCAGTCTAGGGAGGACCTGGCCTGGCAGTTCCGGCTGGACTGTTCCCATTGGGCGCAGGGTCAAGACTTATTTGCATATGCCTGGATCCAAACTGGAATGGCATGGTGAGCAAATAAACGGATTTAGGCCCAGATCTCTGTACTGGGGTGAATGTATGACATTGTTCTGCATTCTGTCCATCAATTGTCCTTTTTCCAATTTACGAAGCTCTCCACCACACCGGTCCAGCATACCTCAATCACCACCACCTCAATTTCTTCCAGCCCACCAGACACCTTCAATCTGCATCTCAAGCAACAGCACACCTCCCTTGCATCAAGAAGACCAGAAGGGGAGGACGGTCCTTCTCATACCTCGCAGCCAAGACCTGGATTGACTTTTCAAAACACCTCACAACCGTCCCTTCCCTCATGGACTTCTGAAGGAACATCAAAACATGGCTCTTACAGACAAAACAGGGATCATCATCTCCTCCCGCCTAAGGTCTGCCCTACTCAGCTCCTGGATACCCTCACGAGTGATTAGCCACACTCTAAAAAATCAAATAACATAACATAACATAACATGACAATGGCACCCGTCCAACAAAATGTTAGTACATTAAAAGTAACCAACATGACAGCAGTTTCTTTCAATGTACATAGATAATCAGTTGGCTGACAGTCATCTCTAAAATTTGGTGGACGGAGTACCGTCGAGACGGCAGAGGTAGTGTCCTCCGCCATCGCAACAAACACTAATTTGTCTAATGCTAAAACAGGGCCAGTGTCTGGTAACAAAATACTAGAAAACAATTGAAACAATGTCTAGTAAAAACCTGCACAAACGTTTAATGACATTGTGCAAGGTTGTCCCAGTTGTTGGCAGGATTGTTTTTCTGCCGGGAGGTTCACCATCCAGCACAAAAATAATCCACTGAGGCGTATTCCTCTTTCTATGTGTGCTGCAAAATACGCCACACAGAAAGAGAAAAAAACGAGGAGAAATAAAGATATTTCCCCTCATACTTCCCCATATTTCCCCAAAACTGTAAAGCTCGCCAGGGGTGGTTTACCCCTGGCGAGCTTTACAGTTTTGTTGCATTCTCAGGTTTACAGATCCTTGTAAATTTAGGAATGCCTCATAACCAATGGGTGTTGTGTGGTCAAACCCACTGCATCACCTATGGAATGCCCCCCCGGCACAGAGTAGGGCACATCAATAACCTGTTCTGCATTTATCAACAAGGCAATGAAAAGCCACGCAAAGTTGCTTTGCATGGCCTCATATATATGGTCTGCACTCTGTACTGCCAGAGCGTCATAAAAAGAGGTGCATCAGCGGAGCAAGGGGCATGTAAATAAGCCATATAGTCTTATTTTACTTTGGTGGCATGCTCATATTTTTTGATTTTACCCAAATTTTCATGAAATACTTTTATCTCTTATCAAACCAAAAGTACACTTTTCCATCATCTACTATGGAAACCTGCACCGTTTCACCAGGTCTGAGAACCATCTTATATTTGGCTTGATGCCACCAGCCAAGTACATTCACCACCTTTTTGGCTACTTTGATCATGGATTTGCCCCTTGTTGCTTGTTCTTTAAAAGTAGTGTATGCCCAAATACATTCTGCTTCCTTCAAAAGCTACAGTGGTGACAAACACCTGAAGCAAAATGTCCATCTACAATCATAGCTATCATTTCAAATCATTTTAATCCTTGCACCAAAGTACACCAATAAAAAATGTGTGTTCATGCCAAAAGGTATTTGAATATAGGGATTGTTAGAAATTGGCTTATTAATTTGGAAGGGGAGATCTCTTACACAATCTTGTTTGGCGAATAGAGTTCTTAAAGAATATCTGCTGAATCCATGACATCTAAGGCACAAACAGCAGGCACTCCCCAGAGAAGTGCATGTTAAGGTCCACAAGTGGCAACAGTTTTTAAGTAAAAAACAAACAAAAATTCCCAATCTAGTTCAAAGAAATTGAGAAAAATGTAATAAGCAAATATACATCAATCTAATTAAAGTCAGATAAGGGGAAGTGGAAAAATGAGTTTTTAACAATTTCCGAGCAAAATATGCATAGAAAAAGCAATCCCTAGAAAAGAAATGTGTCATAGAAAAATATCAGTTTGGAGTTGGCTGGGCCCGAGCTACAATTTCAGGCCTACTGCAATGGAGCGGAGGTCCGGTAATACAAGCGGATCGTCCCAGTCAATATTTTACCTTTTGCCATCGTCTTATTTCTGTATTTCAAATTCTTCCAACATGGTAATATTCGAGGCTGAAGGTGGAAAAGTTCTCTCCAAGTCAGGTACGTTATCATCAATGATCAGCTGAATCTGTTGGTTTTGCTTGACAAAAGCTATGAACAGAGCTGAATTTCGCAACCACTGAGTTTCCTTAGCCACTGGATGTATTTGCCATCTTGCTATAGTCAAGTTTCTACTTTCTGACATAGTCTTTGTTTAGCTCTCAAAATAATCCAGCAGTGTAAGATGAAAAGCTGTAGTGAGTCATGGCTCCACAATGCTAGATAACCTTCTCCGCAAGGTCCCACTGAGCTTGTTTTCTGCACAGAAAAGGAACACTGAGAAGAACGAACATAATTGTGTTGCCCACCTTGGGGGCTACGTCCCTGGGCAAGCCTCAGCAAATGACTGCTTCCCACTTTTCTCCTGCTGGTGGGAAAGTACTTTTTGGTTATTCCTCATATTTCCAGGTTTTTAAGGCAGGCTTCTCTCCAACCAGAACCTTCTCCTGCAGGGTCCAGTCTTTAGTAGTCAGCTCGGCCTTCAGGAGTCCCACTACTTTTGGTGTCCCTGGAGCAAGAAAACATGGTTCAGCCACCTGACCCTTGGAGAGCAATTCCATTTCCTGGGTGCCTAAATGAGTCTTATTTCTTCCAGCAGGGCCCTCTTCTCTAGATGTGGCATTCCCAGGTCCAGGAAAGTTCTGAGAAGATGCACTGAACAGTGATCAGAGATTTTTTCCTACCAAATGGAGTCTTAGTTTGTTGCCCCATGCCCATCTCCTATACAGGACTTCCCTTCTCTTTACAGTAACAAATAAAATCCCTGAAGCACTAAATCTAAGATGATAAAACCATTCATCCACAAAGAGGGTCTCTGGTTTCCCATAAACCACACCCCTATTTAGATGAGCTGACCTTACATTTGTTGGACAAGCTGTCTCTTGGTACTACATGGATAGGTGCCTGAAGGACTAAGAGGTCACTTGGAATGAACAGGAGTAGATCTTGTCAGACCTACTTGGCATCTCTATTACAAAAGAAATAGATTAAGTCTGTCCTTTGTTCCACCAACTGCTCCTATCCTTCTTTCACATGAATAGCCTATGCTGAGTAGCCTATTATCTAAAGCACCCCTGCTTTCCTCGGCCCAGAGGATAAGCCACTGTTCTCTGAGAAACGTGGGTGTTAACACCAACAACAAATGTGTATTAAGCCTGTGACTGTAGGTCATCTTTGGCTCAGACAGCAGAAAGTAATTTTTTATAAATTTACTCTAACAGTAATGTTATCAAAATAATTAATTGGATGATAATTATGAATCAAGTTGATAGCATTTTATCAGAATAACATAGAATTGTACAAAGGTTATCCAGGTAGAATCTAGCTAAGACTGCCCAGTATGTTGTTTGCCACTTTTTAAATAATAAAACACCCTACTCACACTTATACTGCAAACTATAAATATAATACATGGCAAAGACTTTTTCCTCTCCATGTGTCACTGCAATGCTTTTAAACTGCAGCCCATCTAGAGCACAAATTCTGTAGCACTGAATGGCAGTGTAACAGAGCTTTAATGCCACCAGAAACAGGACCCAAAAAGGCAAAACATCTCTGGTGACCATGCAGAAAAGGTCATTTTCTTATAGGGACGTTTGCATTTTTGGCAATGTCTTCTTTGACTGATCCAATGTGTATCTTAAATTATCACCCTCATCCTCAATTTCCTCTTTAATAACACACCTAACTTTCAACTTTCTTCCTTTTTTGCATAGCTTTTTCACGTGTCCTTCTTTGCCTAATTTTCTACATATTTGTCCAAGGGCGAGGCAATTTATCAATTTGACTAAATAGGATGGTGATCTACATTTATTGGACTTAATAGCTTGCTGTAAGATTGTCTCAGTTTAACAGTTTGAATACCTTGAAGTTTACAAGTAGGTATGAATGATTCCTGCCTTTGGCCACTTGACTAACTAAACTGACATTGGACTGGATGAGGAAGCACACATGTCATATTGCTTGGTGTCATCTTGGGATGTTTCAATGCTCCTGGCAATATTAACTGCCTTGCACAGGGATGGGTTTATAGAAAGTTACAAGTCAGCAGTTACTCCTTTACTTTTTTTGGAAGTACACCCCGCAACTTATTGGTCCCTGATCGATTGGGACAAGTCAGGAATCCAGGTCAGAAGATTCCATGACAGGCAAGGAATACTGGACCCGAGCTGTGACAAGCAGGAACCAAGTATTATTTCTTTGAGCACTTGACTCACACGGTAGTGATGCAGAGATGTCCAAGGCTAGGTCAGCAGAGGTGCTGTGGGCTAGAGACTGAGAACTTGGCAATGCAGCAAACAATGCCTAATCTCTGTCCATTCAGTGCTTTTTCAAATAAAGGAAAAGTATTACTCACACTACTAAATACTATAGATACATTGATGATTATATACAGACATGGTCTGTTAAAATGCCTGTCATGACACTCTCTGACAATTTTTTAAGTGTTTATATCACGAAAAAACAAGATGATCTGCGCAGTAAAACTTTCATTAAAGTGTGCATGTCACTGTGGAACCAGTAAAACACTCTACTCAAAGTGTAGACACCAAACAGATTCATTAAGTGTCACTAAAAGAACAGGTATTGTTGATTCAGTTCTGACAACAGAAATATGAGAAGGTGCATTGTTCCATTCCTGTGGACTTACACGCAGGAGTCATCAGCTGTGATGGAAGGAACACACACATGATCACAGGCATTCTTTTAAGGATGTTGTTGCACCAGCAAGTAGGGGACAGAAATCTACATGCAGCGAAAAGCCTAGGGCACGGCCGTGAAGCTGCAGATGGGAGACTACATGCCTGTGAGTTTTTAGCTGGAATGCAGAAGTGAGCAAGCACATGCTTAGAAAACATTGAAGCCTACCCAGCAGTCCACGAACAAAACCTCCCTGAGTTTTTTTTATTTACAAGCCCCTTGCGCCGCCGGTACGTCACTTTTTCCCATACTACATAATAGCATTAAACCAAATCCAAGGTGCCCTTCTTAAACACTGTTTTTTTGCAATGTTTTTTCGCAATATGGCTCAAAGGAAAACATATAAGGCACTTCCATCTGAGAGAAAATGATCAAGGTGGAAAGGACAGTGCACATACACGCACCAATCACTGTATTCCAAATAGGCTGGAAAGCAGACATGCAGAATTTGTCACTAAGTTGAAGTCGCGAAGTGATTTATTGGTAAACAATACAACTGTCCAGTTGATTAGCCTTCCAGTGGCCAACTGGCCCACTGTTACCAACAACATTCTGTTCTAGCAGTGCTGTGTTGCTGTGACATCACAGACCACTTACCAGGTAACACCATAATCTAAATCAAGCAATAGTATAGGGCATTACTTATTAAAAAAATATGCTGCATATTGCTTTCAACCCCTGGTTCTTTAAACACAATTGGCAACATGCATACAGTGATCAGCAGGCTCAGTGTAAGTGTAGTGAGTGGACCAGGAGACCAGCCATATGCTATTTAAGGATATTTGTGAGGTGATAAAGGAAGAGTTTGGACTTCTAAGACATTATATCTGAAATACAAGTTCTTAGAGACAGTAATGCTTTCTGCAGGTTGCTACTTTTCTTGCAAATTATGTCAGAAACATCTTAGCATCTTCCTTCAGCCTCCTGGATCTGTTACATCGCCTTTTCGCTCCTATTTCTACACCAGCTTGTTATTCCAGTGCCAGGAAAACAGCTCTTTCTCTCTGTGTCTCTGCTTAATCATCCTTTTCTCGCCTTCATCATTCACCTTCTCAGCCCATCTCCTTAAGGATTTGTATGGAAGCCAAAAATAAATGTGCGAACTAAGGCAAGTTAAATTTATGCAAGACGACCTCTCGACGTACCGCATGCGAAGCTGCCTATGAATGTAGAAGTCAGAGCATGGGGCCTCTTCTTAGTCACGCTAAAACGTAAATAAAAGTGAACACAGTGTCATGGGGGAGGTCACGCGTTATTACATCATTCCAAACACAGCCCACGAGGCTGACGTGGAGCGTCATGGGAAATAAGACTGCATGACGGATGCGGTCATCTTCTCGTCTTTGCAGAAAAAAACCGAAATTAAGCAGCGGCAACCTGATGTGCCAAGAACGTCATCGTTCTCAAACCTAGGAAGAAAGACACTTTTAAAAAAATTCGAGCCATATTCATCTGTAAGCACGTGTATGAGTGTTTGATGCATGCGCCTGGAATCCCAATGAAAATCAAGCTCTCTGTTTTTCCAGGCAGGTCCAGAAAATCAATGGTTGATCCAGAAACTAGCTCTGCTGTGTAAAGAATTTGTGCAGCCTAATCTCCTTCACCTTCTCTCTAGAATTATTTGGTAACATTACCATGTCTACCTTGCAAAGCCTTGACATGCTTAAAGTAAGAGTTTGCCACCAAGGGAAAAAGTATTCGTCTAATTAACTTTACCTGAAGTATTTAATTGACAAAAGTGTGCATTTTATCATAACCATTTAATTATGATTCGCAATCAATATAAGTATTTAATTATAATTATTATACTTATTAAATTTTATTATAGTAAATTGTTAATAGCAATTAAAGCTCACAATTTTCTGAGTTGAGGCTGCTTCTGGCCTCATCTTTACTCAGCCTTGTCCATCAGTCAAGTGCCTTGATTCCTCTGATACCTCTGTCAAATGCTGTCCTACAAAAAATGGTTAATATTATTGATAAGCTACCGAGGTATGAAACTCTTATCACCCACAGAGGTTTTTAGCATGACAGAAAGAATTTCCTTCTGGAAAACCATTCAGCACACTCTCTAAAACTAGGTCAACAACCGGATTAATTTGTGCAACGCACAAAAAATTGGAACTTTATTCCAGCAGATTTAGGGGCTGACTACGACTACGGTAGTCCTATGTGTTAACAAAAGCGACAGGACAACCCGACCAAGGTTCAGCACAACCAAAACCCTAGTCCAGACAAAAGTAGTAATGGTGCAGCACACTTCCCGTGCCCGTTGTCCCTGGGCACAAATACAATATACAAGTTTGGAAAAGAAATGGAAGGCGCACTCGAAGGAATTACGCAGGTACTTGTAATCTTGAGTTTTCTTTTCTTTATTTAGGTAATTATACCAAAAAGACATATACACAGCCAACGCGTTTCGTTACTTGTTGTAACCTCGTCAGGGCTGAAAACAAACATAACATAATACAAATTACTTATAGTATTCATGAGTAAAATTTTATGTACAAGCAATTTTTTCATCAAATCATTAAAAAAAAATTCAAGACGGAAGACACGACAAAACTATATATTACAACGATTAATACACAATCACATAATGCACCAGAAATGTCCATAGACGTTCTAATAGGACTTTAAACTTATCAGAATACAGATAAGCTTGTATGCAAATCTTAATCCCTGTTCATAATACACATAAAACTAGCTTAAAAACAATTGATCCTTATATATACATTTCTAAATACTGGGCCGTGCAAAATTCAAACTTCCAATGAGCTCTGGGGGTGTACCCAATGAGCACACTGGAGAAAAAAGGAGAAGGTAGAAAGAGAGAGGAATGCAGGAGGAAGAGAAAAGAGGCAAACATATTGACATCTGTCTTGTTGGTATAGGGGTGACCTCCTAATGTACTCAGAAGGAGAGAGGAACTCTTATCTGTATTCTGATTAGTTTAAAGTCCTATTAGAACATCTATGGACATTTCTCGTTTGTTTTCAGCCCTGACGAAGTTACAACAAGTAACGAAACGCGTTGGCTGTGTATATGTCTTTTTGGTATAATTACCTAAATAAAGAAAAGAAAACTCAAGATTACAAGTACCTACGGTGGTCCTATGGACCGCAATAGCTGTGGTGGCGGTGGGGGCACCGCCGCACCCGTGGCCCAACCATCTTATTATAAGTTTTGTGGTTGGACTGCCAAAGGACTGCTACAACCGCCGGGGATTCCAGATCCTGGCGGTGGTGCTGCGGTCTGAGGCCTGCAATATGCTTGGCGGTGCTGCTGCGGCACCGCTAAGCATATTACCATTTCTTCGTTGCCACGGTTTTCATGGCAGGCTCACCAGGTTTGGCCATGAGGAACTAAAGGGGGACCTACAGGGGCCCCTGTTGCCCCAGGGGATGTATGCAGGGGGGCACATGATGTGCCCCCCTGCATGCATGCACACACAGTTCTTGCATGGTATGGACTTAATCGTCCATGCTGTGCGGAAACATGATGTGGCAGTCCCCAGGCACTGCCTTTCTAACACATACAAACTTTTGTAATGCACCGTCGTGGGCCAGCCGCTGCAGGACCAGCCACCCGATTTTAAATCGTAATCCAGCGGGCAGTATGCGGACAACTTTGACGGTCTTAGAGTGTGACACTGGTGTGGAGGCCCACTCCAAGACCGTCCATGTTATAATCAGGCCCTTAGGCCTAATTATGAGTTTAGCAGTCCATCGGACTGCCAAACTTGTAGTGGAGGTGCGGTGGAAGTCAGTGACTAGCGCACTGGTGGTTAACCGCTGTATTACAACTATGGTACTCAGAGCGCCATACGACTGCCGCAACCTCCAGGGACCCACTATTCCTGGTGGTGGCGCAGCAGTCAGATGCTCCAATATGTTTGGACTGGGCACATATGGCCCAGTCTCCAGCAATGGATAGCAGTTATTTTTTCACATGTCATGCATATGTGTACATTCAACAATTGTGCAGTCAGAATATACACACATACATCGACAAATATGAAAAAACATTCACCGCCATCAGAAAGACCACCGCCAGCCCATTGGATACATCACAATACGGGTGGGCGGGATCCCGCTGCCGCTGCGGATTTCTTCTGACTGCTGTGGTACAGCGGTTCGACCACCAAACTCATAATCAGGCCTTAATTAAAAAAAAATCCAACTCCTAATTTGCCTCCCTTTGGCACAATACAAAATTCAAAATCGAAGGGGAAACCATCATCTATAATGGCTGGGAAGAAAAACAAAGTAGAGAAAGGCATAATGCTTATTAAAGACATCTGCTCTCCTCCTAATCCCCTTCCCTTTTTAACCATTAAATCTAAATGTAACCTTATTACTTTAGAGTGCTAAACTTTTCTAAAAATAAAAACGTTACATTAAGACTCAAATCCTATCACAAGCTGGACATGCTTTCTACTCTTTAAAAATGTAACTCAAGCAGATATCAAAACTTTTAAGTCCTATACAACAGAAATGGAAATGGCTATCTCACACTGTCGAAAATCGTGCTCTTCTTGACACCAGCTGGGATGAAACTTGGATCAAGCTGATGAAACACAATAATGCCCCCCTCTCTGGCACAATGTAAATTCTGAACAGCTCATATGCTACATTGGACTCCAACAGTTAGGTCTAAGCAGAGTCGTATCTATGCTGGAGTTGCAAAATTAATGTAGGATATTTCAAACACATGATTTAGAATATAATCTGATACAAACCTTCTGTTTCTGACATTAGTTCATTTGTTCACAAAATACTAAACATTCCTTGGACACCTGACCTCTCTTCCATCATGCTTGACTTATTCCCACCACTGATAACCCAAACACTTCAACAAAGCGACATTTAATTACTTGACATTGTTATAATCGGTCACAAATGCATCCTATGTGAATGGAAAGACTTTAACCAACTAGCAAATCACATCTGGTAGGATGGACCCAATTCATTAGAAGTGCCGATAACTCCCTTAACACATTTCTTTACATCAAAGACCCCTCAAACACTAACATTTGGAGAAAACTAAATTATTAAACGTCGTCCCTCAAGCTCCTATGACCATCTCGCTAACATTGACACTGTGCCACATTCCTTACACCACTGGGCCAATTTCATTAAACATTTACTCATTGCACCAACACTCTCTCGACTTGGAGCCCAGACCATTTCGGAGCCTCCCGGGGCCGTTTGAACGTGGAGTCTGTGGCTGTGGCAGCTCTTCTACTGGTGCTATGCTTTCTAACTCCATATTTACCTTGAATTGTTGGCACCCTTAAGGGCGCTTCATGGTCCTTTCCTTTTGACTTTTGGATAAAATAAGGAGGGCCATTTTTCTGCAGTTTGATTAATAGAGGGACAATCAGAGGGCCTTGGAGTTCCTCCATCTTGGATCCCCCCCCCACCACCTTCCTGAAATGGCCCTGCTGATCCCAAAATGGTGGTACCTCAAGAGTCTAGGAAGATAGACATCGACATAGGACTAAACATTTCCATCCAGTGAAAGAAATGAATGACTATTTTGCTCAATGTATAGGTGTCTACAGTGGGGCGGCCATCTTTGCATGTTAAGATGTTTCTCACTAACTCTCCTTAGGTGCCCAGTTTTATGCAGTTTCTGGATGGCTCTAACTGAACCATACCTTCCCTCTTCCCTTCCTCTCTCATTTGTTCTTTTTTTCCCCCTCTTCCTCTCCAAGGTAGCCTTGCATACCCCCGGGCCTCCCTTTGGTCTTTTTGGGCACTTTATCCATGGATCCTCTCTCCAGAACATCTTTAGACCCCAAACTTGTTCAAGCTGGCTATAATGCTTACACTATCATATACCCCCCTAATCTATCTATGAACGCTTTCAAAAATGTAAACATAGGTTTCGAAAATCCCACCCAGAAATACTTATTTCAGACACCTACTTTTGCAGAAAAAAAGGAGCCACCATTAATGACCTTATCACCTACACACAAAGAGATGTGCACAATGAAGGAAAGCCATTCACTCTCTGCTCCAGATCTCCTCATCCACTAAAATCCCCCACGGGTTATGACTATCTACAGTTTGCTCAATCACTTGCTGAGCAGAGGCTATCATTTCCCTTTATAATAATGGGATTATTCGCTTCCAAGCATCTGAGCACAATCTAGAACTTCTCGATGAAACATTCTCACTTATCAACTGACAGATTATTTAAAACTGTAATAACAATGGCTAAATTTGAATACTTAATGAACTAATGATCTGGTTTGTACAAATTTGTGAAAAAACTCCTTTTAACTCTCTTCAGTTCTCTTTGTTGTTTCCTGTGAAATCTCAATTTGTGTTCACTGTCTATGAAAATTAATGTAAATAATATCTGAACTTGTTTTGTTGCAAATTATAATGCCATTGCAAAAAATGTGTTATGTATTTAAATTTAATATTGGTGTTTTTTTATTGTTATCATTGTAAAGTTTGGATTATGATAAAAAAATCTATTTTATGGACAGCCTAACTGCGAAGAACTTGCCACCTTCTTCCTTGGAAAGACGTGAATGATCGAAAGTTTCCTGGGATCTGCAATGAAGCTCCTCCCGGTGATTTTGAACTCCTGCCCCACCCGACCCTTGAGGCAGGAGTGCCAAACCTTCACCCACAAAAACAAAGCCTTGTGATGTAGATCCTCAAGAAGCACTTCATCCTCACTACTGAAACAACAGAAACTTAAGAAGAAAAAAACTTACAATCAGGCATTCTATGGCATTGTCCTAGAATATGGAATTCCCTACCCTCTGAAATCAGAGTTTATCCTTCACTGGCTTCTTTAAAAAAAAAAAAGCAAGCAAAATTGTTATTGATGAACAAATACCTGAGCTAGCTCACAGGACCTGTACTCCTCTGCAGTGACAATTCACACTGGCTATACAACGATATGGCCCATTTAGTTTCTGTATGTGAGACTAGTGGTAGTTTGTCACCCTTCCCTTGTACAACTACTTCCAGTACTGTTATTTTCTGCTTTGCTTGTTTTCTCTTAGTCTTTACATGTGTAAAGCGCTCTGATACCCTCATGCGTCATGTTCTCGCTATATAAAACTCTAAATAAATATCACAAATAACTATTACCAATTACAGATTGGCTTACACACACATTTTTTATGGAATCAGACATCAACCTATGACAACACTTGGATCAGGTATGAAACAGTAGTGCATATGATACTACGACACAGAAATGTACACATGTGTACATGTAGGCAGTAATACTGATGGCAATTGTGATGTTTGCACTCTAAAGTTAATGTAGATTCCCATCTTACCAATGGGAAGTATTGCTCAGTCACTGCAACCAAAGTGCACTGTATGCTATGTCACATGTAAGTGGGCTACCATCACATAAGACACTGTAGTGAGGGAGCATCACTCCTGATACAATGAAGACAAGTGGGCTGTTTTGGACAACTGTCACTCATAACATCAAACAACTTTAGGTGATTTATGACTTTAGTCAGCCATAAGTTTGCTCAAGTCAGAAAATTGGTAGTTGACTGGACTCTGCTTTGTGCCTGGTCAAAAAGACAATAGGCAAAGTACATCATCATGCACCTACTACCAGACCTACACATTCAACAACTCTTCTAGTGTATTGGGCATGTGTCACCCTCAATGTTGATGAGGAAATAGCTGCCTGTCACCTAAAAAGATGGCAGTGTAACATGTGGAATTGTAGCCAGGACGTATCCCTTTGTAGCTGCTGTTGGGCTCTATTCTTCCCATCCAGCTCAGGATAGGCCCAAGCCCGAATGAGGCCCATTAAGGGGGTCATGGTGTGGTGCATACATCACATGCATTCTTCCCCAGCTGGACCTCTGCGATCTTCCAGGTCCAGCACCTCAGGTCCTCCCACCTCTTTCGGCAATGGATAGTGCGCCTCTTCTATCCCCTCAGGCTCCGCACCTTCCTGGCAAGACCCTTTCATATGTCCCGCTTCTGATGGGCATTGACCTGAATGGATCCAAAAGAGGAAAAACAGATTGTACAATAAATATTTTGTATATCAGTTTTGATGTGATACATTGCGCAAACATCTAGCACACTCACACTCAAAAGTTAACACACAACTTGTGTAGTTTTCCCTTGCTGAGCATTACTAATACATGGATACACATGTTTTTGTCAATATTCTGTCTATCCTCATACTGGGTCATGTCCCAATCTGACTAAGGCAGCCATTAACACCATGAAGGCCAGGCCCATATTACATGTACTGTAATGTGAGGTGCTATGACACCTGAGAAAACAATGTGGCCTATTGAAGTCTAATCAACATTTGCATTATCGTTCTGACACCTTTACAGCCAGGCCATTGTCTTGATGGCTATGGACCATAGAGCCGGGTATCCTAGTATAGACTACATCCTATCACTGAGGTCACTATCAAAGGGCTGCCATGTGTGTCAGTTAGAGCTCGCTCGCTGGGGATGTGTGGACATGCGTACTTATGGATGGGATTTCATTCTACAGGTGATGGAGTATGTGCGGCATGTACTAGCATCACAGGACACACATTTTGTCTTACGTGGCACTGTTACAGGGATGACATCTTCCTAGCATTATATGTGCTGTTGGATTGGTTGAATACAAAAAAGCTGGGGATTCACTAATACATCACCTGTAATGCAGTAAACAACTATTTTCACTGTTAATGTGTCACTTGTGAGATAAGGCTGTACAGTGCAAGCAATACTCATGAAACAGTGAAAGCAGACCTGTGGAAGTAAGGGGCCTGTCATTAGAAAATCACACACCTTGGAAATGTAGGTCAATGGACTGAAGTATCAATCCAAGGGTTAACAACAATCACCATTCCAAATTTAGATCATGTGATAACAATCTGGGGTAGGATTGTTTGTGACTAACTCAATTTGTGAGCATCCAAGGGCCTACAGGTCAACACAGGTGTAACTCTGTGCATCAGTTGTATTGCCTAAGAGAACCACCCCAGCCTGGCACATGGTTCTGATTGTGCACAGCTTATTATCAGGCCGTGCTCTCTGCAGGCTGAGCACACTGATGTCATATGACCAGCAGTTTTCCAACATTAAATCTTGGAGCCATCCAAATTGTGTGGTACTCTGAGGGGTCTGTGAGATATTGCTAGCTCCCAGACAACTGTTTGGAGAACCCTGATTTTGGCCGAGTGATGTGTGGGACTGTACACATAGCTAACAGCATCATTATCTGCTCGAGAGTACACACACAGCTCATGCTGTAAAGGCTATACAATTATCTTCACATTTAGCATTAGCACAGTTGTATCAATATCACAGGTACCATGGAAATCATGAATGCATAGATGGCTACATACACACCAAGTAGAATTTACGGCTTTACACACACTACACATCTCAATGGTGATGTTACATTCACAATGTGTCATGCTCAACAATCCCTAGCATGAGTGTCCTATGTAGGGACCAGCAAAGGATACAACACTAAATAGACCTAACTCTGGAACTCAGGGGCACATTGTAGCCCGTGGTAATGGCAAAGAGGGAATTACACAGAGTAATATATGTCTGTCAGATAGTTATCTGTTCCTCTGGTGAGCCAAATAGCTGGCCATACAGAGAAAGGACCTCATTAGTCAGCATATCCTGTTCCCCTGCTGAGAAGGCAGTGGCCCTCTCACCGTCTTGGCCTGGCATGATTGCTCCCAGAGGTGGTAAACAGCAGCTAAAGTAGAGGAGGTGTTAATACCGGCAGTGCCAGGAGTCATGTGAGGTACTTTGCAAACTGCGGCATACATGTACGCGATGTACGAAGTAATCAGCGGAGATGTACACAACCAACGGCCCTCTACAATCACAATCCCCAACGTTAGCCTATGGATGTGTCCATTGTGGATTAAAATGTTCACTGCTAGGTCGAATTCCGATGGAGGTAGCAGGTTCATAATGTCCAATATGCGAGGTCAGGAAGCCGCCATTTTAGCTGTTGAAAGTCCAGTGTTGGAGACTGTTAAGTGCATCACCACCACTCCAAAAGAGGGGTTACATGTTTAAATATGGACTACAGTTCCACAACATCCAGAACACCGGAATTAGAAACCTAACCATAGGAAGAAGAGGGATTCCACTGAATATGTGTAAAAACCCTCACCCACCTGTGTTCCCCCTAGGTCTCATGCTTCATCAGGGGGGTCCTCTCAATCTGCTGCGGATTGAGGCATGCTGTGACTTGCGAACTACGTAGGAGCACTTCGTTTTTGGAAAATATGTGTGGTGCAGTGATGTGGCGTGGGAAAAGTAGGGTATAAATATCTAGCTAGTGAGCAACCATTTTATTCCTGCTCCTAGTCGGTATGTTTTAAAATCAGGGGTTAATACTAGGGAAAGACCTAACTGTAATGAGTATGGTGTCCCTAGTACTGGGTCGACATGTTTCAAGCTTTCCCCTAAAGCTCTTCTTCAGGACCACACGAGGGCCAGCCCTGTGCGTACCACTCCCAAAGAATCATGTGAATAGGTAACAATGAGGTACACACCTAATGTGTGTTCACCTGATACTTAATACATACTGTTGTACACTGACACACTTTCTCTGCAGGAAAAGAAGCAAAAGGAAAATTAAAAAACCATTGTACAAATGTATTAGAATATATGAATACAGATAATTGTACTCCTACATATCTTTGCCTATCCTAATAAGCATAGGTGTGCTAATCTGCCAAATGCCTTAGAGTGGCCTAACTCCCTATTTACCTGTGTGTGTATCTTCCGACAGACAGGTCTGGTATAGAGCAGATCACCGTTCTTCTTACGATAGGGATGGAGTCCAGCAGGGCCAGAGTTTAGGCACAGAGTGACCACGAAAATCATGTCAAGGTGCTCAGAATGTGAAATTTAAATTTGCCAATTTTTTATGTTTAACCACAAAGAGCTCACATAGGCTTCTTTGAACTGGTACAAATACTCTGCTGAGGTGTTTAAGTGATAGTCCATTTGCAGCATGTGCCTCTACCCTTGAGCCTTATATAGTTTAATTTTGTGAGGTAAAAGTTAAGTGTCATCCATGTTGTTCAACTGCCCTTGTATTTTTTCACTTGTTATTTTTAGTTGTTTCTACATTTGCTTTTATTGTTCCTTTTCTGATGTGCTGCAAGTCAGAATGGTTGAACTGTGTTTAATAATAAGCAATCCTGAAAACAGGAGCTGAAATTGGAAAGGATTCAGAGCAATCTAGTGTTATGAAAATGGGCAACGAAAGGTAAAAAAAAATACTGTTTTTTTTCCCTGTACATCCCTATTTACTCATTCATTAGGACGTCTGTCTGCAGGAATGGTCGCCGTTCCTTCCTGATGATGAGTGATTGGGCGGGGCGACTGTCTGCGGGTATCCTGTGTCTTATGCCGTATTTAGGGTAATTGTTTTTACCTTCCCAGAGAGAGTTCTGGTGATTCTGTCACCTCCAGCCAGCACTCTGCGGGGGCTCGCCCTCCTGCTCCCGGATTGCCCCCCTCACTTTCCTGGCCACCGCTCCATTCCTACATCTCACCTTATAGTGGCTCATTGGTTTTGATGTACTGGGATTTCAGATGAAATGTTTCCTATCTGCTGTATCTGCTGTTTTTGTGCATGGTATGACTCAGCTGAGACTGTGCTCTGTACTTTTTATGTTGAAAAACTAAAATAAAGACTACAAAAGAAGTGCATGCACTGATCTTGGTAATGCCTGATCTGTCCTTTCATTTGCCATTTATTATTCATACTAAATACAACAAACAATAAATCCTGTGCCATTGAGGCTTGCAACTCCCACTAGCAACAAATTAAGGGCCCTATTTGGATGGCAGTCGGAAAACCACCCGTCCACCATGGTAGAGGAAGTCAACCGTCCACCAGCACCGCGGCAAAACCGGTGGTCCCATTAGGATCAACCACCAAAGAAATCCGACCGCGGCAGAACGAGGCCACCAAAGACCACCTGTAGTGGGCGAAGCAGGTGAAAATCTGTCCGCGGCGCTCGCATTTGTGATGGAAACACACCAAACCGCCGCCAGGACAGCAGAGAGACCGCACGGAGGATATCCCTGATGTGACCACGGTACGTTCCGCTCTTTCCAACCGCCGCGGTCGCAAACAGTGATGAATGGGAGATCCGGTGGAAGGGCTGTAGCATAGCCATCACTGAGGATGCACCGTGAAAAAAATGGCGGCCGACTAAAAAACACTCACAACAAGGCCACCAAGTGCACACAGCAAACAAGCCCTGCCCTTGAAAACATCTAACACATCCCAATGACACACCCCCATGTCAAATTCAAAAATACAAATCCCAGCACAACCCACAAAACACACCTGACAGCAATACTCCATCTTGACACACCCACGTAGCTGAGCGTAAAACCAGCCCCTTACCTGATCAGAATCCTTTGCAATACTCCACAACTGAAGAGCACAAAGGAGAGGCAAACCTGCACACATCATACCAGCACAACAACACACACATATACACACATCACCTACAGCCCCCCAACCACGCTCACAACTGCACCCCAAAACATTAGCACATCACACACCATGGCACCACAGAAAACGCCCAAATTCACAGAGAGTGTGTTGTCAGTCATGGTAGATGAGATTATCAGAGTAAACCCACAAGTGTTTGGTAGCCTGGTCCAACAGACACCATTAGCCACAAGAGCACACATGTGAGCAAGGATAAACAACAAGGTCAATGCAGTAGGGACCACCCTGCGCTCCAAATATCAAATCATGAAGCGGTGGCATGACCTGAAGAGGGTTGTCAAACAGAAGAAGAACAAGAACCATGAGCTGGCTCAGAGGACTGGCAGTGGCCCTCCCATCCCACCAAAAACATTCACTGCATGGGAGGAGATGGTGCTTGCCAGTCTGCATCCAGAGAGTCTCACAGAAATAGCCGGGGGAGTGCAGGCTGGTAAGGACCAACAAATGTAAACCATCACACTGCTATGTACTGTCTTGAACAACTACAAAGCTACACCTCCTAGGCCCAAGTACATTCATATGCACCAAAAAACCCAACACAGGTACCACAGATGTAACATCCACTCATCTAAACACTCCAAAGGTAGCCTGCAACATTCCCAGGGTTGCATGTGTACAGGCAGCCAGCACAACAACTCCCACCAGGCAGCCCTGTTCCACCCCTGAGCAGGATGGAGCACACCCTCCCACCCAGAAGCATGTGTCAGCCATTGCATTGTACATTTCAAACCAACAGGTAGGTAGCCATTTTCCAAGGTTGTTCTGTTTGTGGGTGGAAGGCCTGCACTACTAATCCCACAATGTCTCTTTGTCCCCCAGCTCATCAGGATGGAGTACTCCCTCCCACCCAGAAGCACCTGGCAGCCATGAAATTGCCCTCATCACATTAACAGGTAAGTTGGCATCTACACAGGGAGCGGAGGGTGGGTGTTTGGGAGGCCTGCACTACAACTCCTAACAGTCCCCCTTGTCCCACCCCTGAGCAGGTTGTAGCACTCTCTCCCACCCAGAAGCATGTGGCAGTCATTGCATTGTTCACCCTCACCTAACAGGTAGGCAGCCATCTTCCCAGGGAGGGCAGTTTGGGGGTAGTAAGCCTGCAATACTACTCCCACCATGCTCCCTTCGTCCCCAGCTCAGCAAGATAGAGCACTCCCTCCCACCCAGATACATGTCAGTCATTGCATTGTTCACTTCAAACTAACAGGTAGGTAACCATCTTCCCAGGGAAGGGTGAGTGTGTGTAAAATGTGTGTGTGGGAGGCCTGCACTACAACTCCCAACAGTCCCCCCTGTCCCACCCCTGAGAAGGATGGAGTACTACCTCCCAGAAGCACGTGGCCGCTATTTCATTGACCTCAACAAACTAACAGGTAAGTAGCATCTTCACAGGGAGGGATGTGTGTGGGTGGGAGGCCTACATTACAACTCCAACAGTTCCCTGTGTTCCCCAGCTCAGCAAGATGGAGCACTCCCTCCCACCCAGATGCACGTGTCAGCCATTGCATTGTTCACTTCAAACTAACAGGTAGGTAGCTATTTTCCAAGGTTGTTCTGTTTGTGGGTTTGAGGCCTGTACTACCAATCCCACAATGCCCCCTTGTCCCCCAGCTCAGCAAGATGGAGCATACCCCACCCACCTTAAAGCATGTGGCAGCCATTATATTGTTCACCACCACCTAACAGGTAGGTAGCCATCTTAACAGGGAGGTGTGTGTGTGAGGCTAGCACAACTCCCAACAGTCCCCCTTGACCCACCTCTGAGCAAGATGAGCATTCCTTCCCACCCAGTAGCATGTGGCAGCCATTGTAATGTTCACCTCCACTTAACAGGTAGGTAGCCATCTTAACAGGAAGATGTGTGTATGAGACCAGCACAACAACTCCCAAAAGTCCCCCTTGACCCACCCCTGAGCAAGATGGAGCCTTCCACCACACACACACAGAGATGTGTCACAAATTCCACCCAAATGTGGCAACAGAACAGGTATGTAGACAGTGCATGCACCCAGCCATTCCCTTCAAAAAGCATGGTGCCATATGCAACACCTGCCCTTTCATCCCACAGAAATTCACACAGATCCAAATGCCACTTACAGTGTGCAGCCAGCTAAGAAAATGTCACTTTCACAACAAGCAAACTGTGACTCAATAATTTACATGTCGAAGAAAGTCTGTGCACAATCGTGCACAGCACTGAATGCTATGTGTAAGTGCCATGGGGCAGAGCATCAAGGACCAGGTGAAAACAAAGCAAGCATGGTCTGTAGTACAAATTGAGATTTGCACATGACATGACAAAGGTATGCATGAGATAACAATGGCTAGTCCATTGTCAGATGTAACGTCTGCCAGGCAGAGTAATCAACAAAGCTGCTTCACACAAATTTGTTGTGGCGCTAGCCTTTAAATGACAACATGTCCTTGTAATCACAAAATATTCATGTGGTGCATGGTATGTATTGACATGTAACACCATGAACAAGTAATGCATGTACCTCCACATCAAGTCATGATGCACAGTACTGTGTAGACCTACAATGTGATAACTAGGAAACTGTGTGGTGGATAACCGGTGAATAACATACATCTAACACCAAGCTTGAGGGGTGCACTTCAATGACCATTTCCCCTCTGTCCCACAGGTGACCAAGAACTGACTGCAGAGGATGACAACAGCAACCTGCTGAGCTAGTCTCCCCCCCACCCCGGAACATGGACCCTCAGATGAGCACTCCCTGGATTCTGAGGACGCGAGCTTGAAGCCGGCCAGTCTGGTGTGCCAAGGTTCAACAGGTCTCAGGACCCCATTGTACCCCCCACCACATCTGCAGGAACACCAACAACTATGCAGAACCCTGCTGTAACGGCCGGTGCGGCCTTCACCACCACCACCAGTGCTGCCTGCAACACTCTCCCTGCCCCAGAGGATGATCACCCCACCCCACCAACTGAGGAGGGCATGGAGAGGAGGCGGGTGCCTACAGTGGTGAGGCAACAGGTCCATGACGGCAGGGCAGGTGGGAGGGCAAGAGATAGTCGAAGCCAAAGGACACTGGGACCGAAGCCCTGGACAACATCAGCACAATCTTTGGGGCCTATGAACAGGCCCAGGGATTAACCGGCCAGGCTGAGGAAGATTCATGTGAGCTCCGCCTGCTGCTGAGGTCCATCGACACCTGCATGGGCCACATTGTAGACCTCTTGGGCCAGCTAGTGGCGGTACTGAGGGACAGGCCTGCGCCACAACCAACACCTCCACCTCCCTCTGGGGGCCCGCAGGATGACAGTTTACCATCCTCTCCTGTGGCCACAGAGAGGGGGGAGTTCTCAGACCCCACTGGCGCCGCAGCAGAAGCCCCACCCTGTCAAATGATCAAGGAGCCATCCCAAAAAATCCCTGGTAGGATTCCGTGGCAAAGCACCTGCCAAACACCAGTTACAGAGTCAGCCATGATGGCAACCCTCTTCACTACTGCATTGACTTTTTGGACTTTCCTTCCCCACACTGCCCTGTGAATGGCATCCATCTGTTGGACTGGGTCACCACATGGATGTGGTGACTACTCGATTCTCTCATGTACCATCATTGACAACTCACTGCTTCACTAATCACCTTATTGTAAATATTCATCCCTCTGTCACATGTCCCTATTGTAAATAAACACTTCTTATACACACATGCCGTTGTGTCTGCTCCATGTTTATTCCAGGATGTGCAGTTTTCACCATGATTACAATGTACCTGGAGTATGGATTGTATGTAGGCAAGGAGAGGCTGAAGGGACCTAGGAAAACACAACAGAACAAGATTCACTATTCAGGTGTTGGCATCACCACCATCACACAACACTTGTCATCAAGGTACTCTAATCTGCACACATTACAATAAGCACAGGTACCGACATAAACATCCTGTAGATGTGCCAAACTACCTTGTCGCAGAAACATTTGCTGCCAGAACTGAGTCAACGACAGGCTGCAGTAACAAAGCTCACATACACCTTGCCAACAACGACATCAGCAGGCAATGGCTCCGTTGTACATTGTCACTCACCTTCAAGCGAAGTAGCGGTTGATGAGATGTTGACGCAGGTCGACATCTTCCTCCTCATCATTGGACTGGGGTGAGTACATCAGTGCACTTCGGGTCTTGTCCAGGCAACGGAAATGTGACTTCAGGAGACCGAAATTACGTTCCACCACACGACGTGTCCTCCAATGGGCATCATTGTAGCGGACACCACTTTGGGTCCTGGGATTCCGCAGTGGGATCAGCAACCAAAGACGGTTAGGATATGCTGGATCGCATAGGTGCTAGATACACAGACCAACTTTGTAATGTAACTGTGGAACAGGACAGCATGTCACACACACAGGACTCTACCGGGCTCTTCATACTCATCCACAATTCATGCATTCACCGGAAGCAGATCATCCATCAGTCGTGGCACAATGCTGTTACGCATGATGTACGAGTCATGGGCCGATCCTGGGAATTTGGCACAGGTGGATGAGATGATCATATCCGCCTGGCACACCACTTGCACATTGATGGAATGGAAATGCTTCCTGTTCCTGTAGATGTGCTCAAGTGCCTGTGATAGACCCAGGCCAACATGCAGTCAATGGCACCAACAACACTGGGGATGTGAAAGCACCCGGATATGTCCTATGAGGCTACAGGTGGGGCTCCAACATAGTACATAGGTCTTGTAGGGTTGCTCGATCCAGACAGAATTTCCATATGACCTCCTCAACCTCCATGTATGCCAGCACTGTGAAGGGACGATGCACATTTGTCCTCCTCCTAGGTGAGATTAAAGCGGACAATAGTCAATGCAATTCAACAGAAGATGTGTCCAACATCTTACATTTTGACAGACACAACGCAAACAATGACTTACATCACAGTTCAGCTTACAACACAACTTACATCTAACTGCTGTACCTGCCACACCTTCTTGTGTAAGTTGAACCGTGGACACATCAACAACACAATGAGCCCAGTCTGTGCGTATACCACAAGTCTGTGCATGAGCCACAACAAGTAGACAGTCAAATATGCACAATGGCTAGTCAGACATTCATCACTGTGAATTGTTATGCTCTTTCACACCTTAACATATGTACCCATTGGAGAGTCCATCACAACACTGTCCTGTGAACATGCCCAGCAATATCACTAGTGACATGAGAGGGAGTTCATGCATATGTTTAAAATCATATACACAAACAAGGCATGTGTAGTCAACAGTGGGGTAAATATTACATTGGCATTGTGTGCACAATCATGCGCCATTAATCATGTGGCCACTGTGCACTGTTGATACCTGCCCATTGGCCATTGCACAGCATGATGTGTCCACAGGTACTGTCAAAGTACTCCATCACCCAAATAACGGTCAGCAATGTATGGCACCCATATCACGGAAGCTACCGCCTGGCCCAAGCAGTGTGTCACTGCCAATGCCAAAGCCACACTCACCGTAGTGATAGGCATATATCCATGCTCAAATGGCATTTGGCATGCTCCGCCACCAAAATCACGGTCATTCTCAGCAATGTATGGCACCCATATTCTGAAAGCTGCCACCTGGCCCCAGCGGTGCGTCACTGCCAATACTGAATCCACACTCGCGATAGTGATAGGCATATACCCATGCTCAAATGGCAGTTGGCATGCTACGCCACCCAAATCACGGTCATTCTCAGCAATGTATGGCACCCATATCGCGGAAGCTACCGCCTTGCCCCAGTGGTATATCACTGCCAATGCCAAAACCTCACTCGCAGTAATGATAGGCATATACTCATGCTCAAATGGCGGTTGGCATGCTCCGCCACCCAAATCATGGTCATTCTCAGCAATGTATGACACACATATCATGGAAGCTACTGCCTGGCCCCAGCGGTGTCCCACCGCCAATGCCCATGCCCTTACAGCCAATGGGAACCACAATCACAGTAGAGTAGTGCAATTTTGAAAATCGGGGTAGGCGTGCTCCACCACCGTGGAGCCAGTCATTGAATGCAATTGAAAAAGGCTGACCTGGAACACCAATTGCAGCAGCTTAGAACCACTGAAACTACCCCAGGGGGCTATATATGTGTGGGAGAGAGCCTCACATTTCCACAGCTTCCAGAACCTGTTGCCTGACATCCCTCACCGCCACCTGCTGCTGGCTCCTGTCTCCAGAGCCTGCTGCCTGACACCCGTCACCACCACCTGCTGCTGCTCCTGTCTCCAGAGTCTGCTGCTTGGCACCCCTCACCACCACCTGCTGCTGCTGATGCTCCTCCTGTCTCCTGAGCCTGCTGCCTGACAACCCTCACCACCACCTGCTGCAGCTGATGCTCCTGTCTCCAGAGTCTGCTGCCTGACAACCCTCACCACCAACTGCTGCTGCTGCTCCTGTCTCCAGAGCCTGCTGCCTGACAACCCTCACCACCAACTGCTGCTGCTTCTGTCTCCAGGGCCTGCTGCCTGACACCGCTCACCACCACCTGCTGCTGCTCCTGTGATGTCCAGGACTGAGAAGATCTGTGCATATCCCTTCATCACCGAGGAGCTGGAGGTCCTGGTGGACGAGGTGCTCACACAGAATGGGAGGCTTTATGGGGCTCCAAATGTTATGGTAAGTGTTTCAGAGTGGAAGTGAGAGTGCAGGGAGTGCACACATGACGTCTGTCTGCTGCAGTATGTGCCTGTGAGTGTGGGGTTGTGTCATGCACTGCCTAGCATGCTGTCTCCAGGGGAAATGGGTGTGTAGCCTATTTCACTTTTCCCTGCCTGCACATCAGAATGGGAGGGGCATGTATTGTTTCTTCATCCATACAGTGACGCAGCCAGCTGTTAATCCAGGAGTCAGAACAGAAATTACCTGTGTGAATTGATGTGTGGGTCCCTGATGTTCTTCACAGGCTCATCTGTCACCTTAGCAAGGATTCACGTCCAGAGGGTACTTATGAAATTGTGTCTGACTCAAAATTTGCATCATGTATAGGTGAGCACCATGCTCAGGACTTTGATATCAGAGGCTGAGACTCTTGGTAGTAAATCACCTTTGACATAGCATATTGTAGTACTTTAGTGCACAGCCCCTTCCATGTCTCTCAGCATGTGTACTAACTCGCATGTGCAGGCACTGTTTGCGCTATCAATTTCTACCTTCATGTGACATTTCTGATGCCCCACATTGGACCTCAGTGTGAGCCCACCTGGCCTGCACAGTCACTGCCCAATCTGACAAGGACACATCACTGAATGTACAGAGTGAAACATGTGTGTTGTTTGCTAGACTATCCATCAAATAGCCATTTCGGCCCTGTAGATTGCACACAGAAGGCCTTGTGAGAGGGTGTGGGTTTGTAAGATCATGTCCCTCAAAATGACCTCCATGACACAGTGAGCCATGCACAGGGCAAGGACATTCATGGCTATGAAGTGTTGGGCACAGTGAGTCCGCCCATACACATGAATACCAATGTGATGTATGTCTTGCTCACCCACAAACTGGATAATAGATGTGGGCAGCCTACACATTGCTTTCTGTGACGGCATCCTGCATGTGTATGAGATGGACAGGTACTGTGTACACCCTCCTACCTGCATGAATTTTCAGATTTTACTGCCATGCTAATGTACTATGTGAGATGTTGCATTGTCTCTGCTAGACATATCTGTGAAGTAGTGCTGAGTTAGTTTCATGCTCCTGTACTGATAGATAGCAGTACATAACCCAGTGTCACTGACTTTTACTCCTCTTGTCTCCCATGCCTGCAGCTCAAAGTCCACCAGCAAAGGCCGTGTGAAGGGCCACTGCACGCAAGGTACAGGCTCTGGGTGTCTCCAACAGATGGCGCACACACTGTCACAAGAGGTGGGATGACATCTGCAGGCTGAGCAAAAACATGGCAGAGATGGCGCTGGGGCTGCTCCCGTGGACTGCCAGGTTGGCGCGCAGGAGCATGACACCACTAATGGCCTGCATCTTAGCTGTGACTCAGCCTGACTTGGATGCACGTTTGAAGGAACATCAGCAGCAAGCTGGGGGTGAGTATTCTGGGACGGGTGACTTTGGTTGTGAGTGACTGCATGTGTTCCACACCAGGTCTGAGCTCTGTGATGTTGCTAGTGTGATGCAATGGCTTGTAAGTGGCCTCTGTGTTGGGTTCAACTGACAAGCATTTTCACTACCTGTACTTTCTATCGTCGTTGGAGTAATGGCATTCTGAGTTGTGGCCTTCTGGAATCATCTGCATTGGGCTAGTAAAAGACATCCCATGGAAAGGAACGTCAGTGTGCATCATCAGAGTGTGCTTTGATTAATGTGTGCATTGCTTGACGTCCGAATTGAGAGGACTACACATCTGGCACCAATGTGCAACAGCAGTTTTGGCCCAAAGAACGACATGGTGGATGGCATGGGCTCATGGGCAATGTGGACTGTTATGTTGGAGTCTGTATCTGTGTTGCCCTCTTCTGCTGCCTCAAGATGTGACAGTGGCAACATGTTTGGAGGGACTTCTTCCCTCAGTGCCCTGGGTGTGGTCAGAGTGATCTGTGTGTCTGGTTACACGGAGCCACCGGCAGGCTATTTGGCCGTGTGGTCATCAAATGGGTCACTTTTGCCACGTTTGCATGATAACGCACAATATTCGACTTTTGAATTGAGGTTGCACAATGTTACTGCACAGGGTGGTGTGCAACATGGGGATGTCATCGTCCTGTTTTGTGCTTTGCATGCATATGATGTTTGTGTTAATGTGCTGAACTGACCCTACATCTCTGTCTTAGCAGCATCTTCCGTGGGATCAGAAGGACAGGGGACGGACACCAGTGGTGAGGCATAAAGCACAACTGCTACACACGAGCACAGTGACACTGATGTGACCAGAGCCTCAGAAGGGGACAGGAGTCTGCTTGAGGAATCACAGCCAGAGACACTAACCTCAAAGTCATCTGATGCCAGCGGTGACAGATCTATGTTGGTGGGCACATGGAGCGGGGACTCTGCCTCCTCTTCAACCACACAGCGTCCAGTGACCACCCTTCCACCTACTTCCACTAGGGCTGCCGGTGTTCGCACCAGTAAGAAGGGAAGAGTGTCCTTCACCCCAGGCACCACTGCCCCAGCTCCTGTCTACCCTGCTGCCATCAGTGTTGAGGCTGTGGACCTTTTGTGCCAGCTGTCTGTGGGTCAGACAACTCTCCTCAATGCCCTCCTAGACCACGACAAAAAGTTGGCACAGCTAGTTGCCTTCATGGAGCGCATTCATTCAGACATGGGTGGGCTACACCGGACTGTCCAGTCTTTGTCCTACGCAGTGACAGCAGCCATTCAGCTGTCACAATCTCAGAGTCCAGCTCAAGTCCCTTCGGCCACTCCCTTGCCAGTGGCCACATCTGACGATAGTGACCACACACCACAGGCGTCAGGCTCAAGATACCGAACACACAGCACAAAACAGCAGCAGCCCAAGCTGTCCTGAGCGCAGACACCCTCCCCCCAAAAAACCAAAGCCAACCCAGAGTGCAAAGGCAAAAGCCCTTCAGGCGACACTCAGGGGCAAAAAACCAAGAAGTTCGCAAGGACAAGCAGATAGTTGCCGTGACCGCTGAGAAGCTGGTGCCTGCTAAGAGTCCACATAAAAAGAGCTCCAAGGCAAATTTTCTCACAACCTCAACTCCCATCCACACCCCTGTGAAGCAGGGAAAGAAGGGCACTGTAGGGGGTACACCTGGTAAACAGGGGATGGAGGGGCAAAGGTAAGGCCAGGCCAAGCGTCCAGCTGGATCCAGTATGTCCCCAGAGGGAGGGCCACCGGCTGCACCTGATGCAGCTTGATGTTTAGTGTGCCTGTTGTGTCCGTCCTAACTCCCACTCCTACCAAGATTGTAAAGCCATTTCGAATCCCTAAGAAGTGGAAAATCACCCCTCTACATTCTACCACCCACACTGTATCTCAGGGCAGCATGACTCCACCTCCATGTGCCACCACACCACCCGGTCCAAGAAGCCCTCCAGCTTCCAAAGACACTGATACCTCTACCTCAGCTGTGCCTCTCCCGCCCCGATCCAGTCCTCCATCTGGCCCGACTCTTAGCCACCTCTCAGTCAGACTGACAGTCAAGTCTGAGTCACAGTTTCCCTCACACCTGTCTCTCCCAATGCAGTGCCTGGACTGCCCATTGTCATCCCCCTAACTGTGTTGCTGACCATGGCAGGGTAAAGTCTCACCCATTCCCTGTGCAGGACCTCATGTATTTACTCTGCGCCTTGTACTGGCCACTGACCTTGATGTTCACTGCTGTTTGCCCCTTTCCTGTGCAGGATCTCATGTACTTACTCCGCACCTAGGACTGGCCACTGGCCTTGTGTTCACTGCTGTTTGCCCCTTCCCTGTGCAGGATCTCATGTACTTACTCTGCACCTTCGACTGGCCACTGGTCTTGTGTTCACTGATGTTTGCTCCTTCCCTGTTCAGGATGTCATGTACTTACTCTGCACCTTGGACTGGCCATTGGTCTTGTGTTCACTGCTGTGTACCCCTTCCCTGTTCAGGATCTCATGTACTTCACTGTACCTTGTACTGGCCCCTGGCCTTGATGTTTGCCCATTGCCTTGTCTACTTTTGGTGCCTATCTGTGTTATATGTGAATAAAGACAGTTACTCCTGTTGCCTGCTTTGTCAGTGTCCTTGCTAAGTAAAGGGTTTCCTGTGTGGGCATGGTTTAATGTGACACATGCACTGAATGTCACTTCAACATTGCCAGTGGCTTGTTCTAATTTGTAATGGTTTTGTAGGGGTGACAGGCACTTCAGTTCTTATTGACTCTGAGGCTTGTGGGTGCAATGATTGTGGTTTGTGATGAACTACTGTTGTCATGATCCTTCTGTGGTCAGGTTGGCTAAATTGTACACATGTCATGTTTGGATGCACTGCCAGCACGAAGTGGGATTCTATCCACAGGGTTGCAGGCAGGCTGGCCAGGGCCATCATGTCTGTGTGTTCTTTCTTGATGTGTGAACAGCAGTGTTGGTGTATGGTCATCTTGTGATGGGCAGTCATCCTAGTCACATGGGCAACTTTGAATGAGTGCACTTGAGTGTTCAAGGAGTGTGCAGTGTGAAGGGGGTAACTTTGTCAGTTGAATCGAAATGTGTGTGCCCATGCAACGGCAACTACACACATGTGTCACCCAGGCTTTGAGTGCCTGTAAGTTTGATTAGTCAGTCCTGTGCTTGTGATCGTATGCACATGTGGGAGTTGTAGGTTGTGCACTGTACAGTGTGATGGTATGTCCTTGCACTTCTTGGGGACACCTACTTGTTGTTGGTGGCAATTGTGAGTTTGCAGAGTGTGTGACTGGCAAGTCAGTGTTGTGTATTGTTGATCAGCCATGTGTCTTGATACTGTTTGTGCTCACTGTGCAGACCTGCTCCAGTATGGCATGTGGGTTGTGGATTCATAACATACCCTATCTGTGCTTCTGATTCCTACCCATCGTGAGTGTTCACTCCATTAATTTGTGTATGGGGCACTCCAGACCTGTCCACTACTGACGTACACAACACTACACTCATATGTCAGCTGTCCCCTTGGTTTGTCAGTGTGTGTGCCTCCCTACCACTTTATTTGCTGCATTTTGCTTTGTGGTGCTCATCTGTGCACAGGACCTATGTGCCATCAGAACAGTTTCCCAATTGGTTATATGTGATTTTCTTGTACTGTTTTGCAGTCATGGTTGTTCATATGCAGTTCAAATGTTTGTGCTGCACAGTCCTCTGGTCATGTTATTTGTACCTGGGTGTCCCAGACTTGTGCATCTGTGGGTTATGGGTGAGCTGTATGTGTGTTTGCTGAGCTACTATCTCCCTTCCTGAGTGTGATGTTGTGTACTCCTGTTCTGTCTGGGCTCCCATTGCCTTTCCTCAGTTTTACTGCACAGGTCTGTGCTTGCTGTACTTCTGTGTATGTTGTTAGTGAGTTTTGTGTTTGGCTGTTGTTTTTGTGCCAGCACTGGTTCAGGCATCCCTGAGTGTGTGTGTGATGTTTGTGGATGCCACCCAGGGAGTGTGATTGTTTGTCAGTGTATTGACTGGACAGTCTTGACACCATTCTGTGTGTTTGACACTGGTCTTGAGTGCTGCAGTTGTGAGGTTGGTGGGGGGTATGTGTGAAGGATCCAACTGGTGTTTGACAGTCATGGCGTGTTGCAATGAGCCCTTTGTGTTGTGCTGCTGACATACACCTGTCCTGTAGTTGGATACAGATGTGTGGCTGTACACTGTTTGACTTCAGAGACTTCCTTTCAGCCCTGTGCCTATGCATGGGTTGTCTTGCTGTCTTCCTGTATTGTTGCACAGAGGTGACTGTGGTTTAATTTCACTAACTGTGCCAGCCATGTGTGATTGGATGTGCTAAGGGTGTTGTTATATGTTCCTTCTCTTGCATGTGATGTACACATGCTTAGTGGCTAGCTCCTTGGACCTTCCATTTGTGTCCACCTCACTTTAGTTTTCCTATTTCTTGTCCTCCATTCTTGCTGACACCTGGTCTGTGTATGTGGCAGTGTGGGGTGTGTCTAGTTGTGTGATTGTTCCTATTCATTGTGGGTGATCATTTTGTGATTGTACTCAGTTTGCTTGCCATGAGTGTAGTGTGGGTGTGGTGTGGTGTTGCCCTGGCCCTGATCTTATGTGCTGTGTTTTCCTGTGCAGCACCACCTGCTGTGACTGCTTCCCTGGTTGTTTGGTGTGTGGTGCTGGGTGTGAGTGCACCTGGCTGGTTGTTGTGAATTGGGGTGCCCAGGAAGGGCACATAGCATGTCCCATAATTGGGGGGGCCAGGTGTGCGGAGGGTGGAGGGGTGTTCCTGTGATCTCTGTGTGCTGCTTATCCTTGGCGCAGGCCCTGCCTTCTACATTGAGCGCATGTTTTCCTACATCTTCACCTGCTGCGATGACGTGACCAGGACATTGCATTGATATTACGGTTGATGGGTGACCTATATGCGGAGGGGTGGTTTGGTGACATGTAGGACATGTGTGGCTACACTTGTGGATGTGTTCCTGTACCCACCATGGTGTCTGGTGTGTACAGGAAACGTATGTCAGCCCATAAGTTGTGTATTGTGGTTGTGTGCGTAGTTGTGTGTTTGCGTACCTGCGGCGTTATCCGCGACGGTGCATAACTTGCTGGTAGTGTATCAGGTACAGCACCGGGAGCACGTGTAGAGCTGGATCCATTGCGGTGCGGTCCGGACCGGGTGGTGTGGACCGGGAATCAGGTTTGGCTCTCCGCAGTCATGCTTCCGCCCTCTCTGGTTGGGCGGTTTCTCCACAGCGGTGTGACTGGCTGTTTGGGCATCCTGATTTGTACAGCGGTTGAGATGTCATTCCGCAAGGTGGTGGATTTCCATTGGAAAATGGTCTATGTTAGGTCATACTAATATGGGGGGCATGAGGACCACTGCTTGTGTGCCGCAAATTGCATTTTTAGCTACCGCCAGAACAGCGGTGGTGCCTCCGCCCGCCATCATAATGGGCCCCTAAGTGTGTCAAAATAGCTCTCTGGCAGCTGGTTCCTACTGAAATAATCAAATGAACACTGATAACGCATGGTGTAAAACAATGTCTGCCCCATACAGACCTCAACAATCCCCTCATTTCCAGACAACTATTTTTCTGCAAACTTCGCAAAGAGCAGTCACCAGCCAACTGCAGCAACCACCAAGGTGCCTGTTTGAGGTCTGCTAATCTGGTTCCCAACTAATCCTCAGCATGCTGCATAAACAGGCATACAAGATAAGGTGCCAGTAGCATTTAAAGGCAGCAATATTATTCATAACCTTGACATACTCAAATTAACCCTGATGGGGAAAATTCACAAAAGCATTTATGACCATGGGAAGCGCTACTCTTATATTACTCTGGAACATACTCTTATATACGTTTGTGAATTGGACACAAAGCATTCAACTTTCTAATAGTAAGAATGCAAACAGTGCACAGACATTTCTAGTTGTACCAATTGTACATGAATGTTCCATGACTATTCCCATCTTATGCACATTTTAGAGGTTTTGGAGAAATTACACAAAGGCATGTAAAAATACTTAAACGAGTGTAACAGAAGTGCTACTTTATAAATTGCAAATGCTTTTGGAGCTGATTCACCAAAGCGTGCGGGAAGAAAGAGCGTGGGAAGAAGTACTACAGGGGGGCCCTTTAATATACTCTTACCTGCCTTCTTGAATCACCCCAAAATGTCCAGCTCCTCATTAGTAAAAATGCAGAGTGAGAGTGCACAATGCAGGACTTTGCACAGCAGCCTTGCCACATACTCGCATCAATGCATTGCTTCTGCTGCGCAGTGCATCTTCGACACAGATATTCACAATGCTCCACAAACCAGGATTTAAGGTACAGTGGCTGTGAATGGGCGCCTGTAGCCGGCCTGCACTCCATCATGGTCAGCCTGCACTTGTGACTTACTCCTGGTCTGGCACAAGCAGATATCTACAGTTGGCGTTTTAATCCTCTTTGGCCCTATTTTCACTAAAAACTTTGAAATTGAATATCTCTGGTTCTAACCTTTTATGTGTTGCCTATTTTATAGACCTCCCTACCACATGCCCGCATTCCCCCAATTGCTGGGTGATATGATCTCACACTTAGCCATCAACCACGCCAGACTCCTTATAATTGGAGACTTTAATTATTGGCCCAGCTATGTTCGGGAAAGCACTGACTCTCTTGAGCTCACTGACCTCCTCTCTGGAATGAACTGCGTCCAACATATAAAGGCAGCCACCCACATAAAGGGGCATATGCTAGATCAAGCCCGGTCCGCTGATCTAGAAATTTCTCAGCCTACAATCTTGCCTTGCACATGGTCGGATCACCATAGTATCTCATTTACGATATCTAGTATCCCCCCTAAAAATCTATTGGAAAGAAATCATTTGGCAAGAAACTGGAACTGCGTCAACATTAACGATTTCTGTTCATTACTAACTACCACTACCCCTATGGCACAGGAATCCCTCAACACTCTGGCTAATAATATCGAGACATGGCTCAAATCCGCAAGTGATCAACTTGCCCCTTTTAAGAAAATCAGAATAAAGTGACCCTATGATGCCCAACGCTGGTTTTCCAATCACTTGAAATGAAAAGATTTGGCATTACGGCAAGCCGAACGCCAATGAAGGCAAGTCTATTTCACGGAAAAGAAAGTTCTTTATATAACTCAACTAAAAGAATATAAAAAAAACATTCTCCAAACTAAATTATTCTACTTCTCCTTAAAAGTCAATAATTCGGCCACTAAGTCCAAAGACATCTTCTCTATAGTAGAGGAACTCACCAACCCAGACAGAGTCACTGTGAAACTTGTTCCTTCGCAGACACTATGTGACTCTCTCAACTCTTATTTTATAGAGAAAATCACCTCTGTTAAGGCCAGCATCCCTCCTCCTATGCCTACACAGCCATCTCCTGATTCATGTAAAAACCCATATTCCCTAAACAAAATTCCCTTAATTTTTAAATAATTTTTTTTCAGTCTACTTAAAAGGGTCAGTTCTGGCTCACCTTCTGACTGTTGCCTTCCTCATATCCTACACGAAGCCTTTTTCACCTCCCTTCTCACTCCTCAACACCTCCCTTGAATTGGGTATTGTCCCGGGCATCCTTAAATCTGCCGAAATTGTTCTCATCCTGAAGAAGCCCACGCATACCCTCTGGTCCTCAGTAACTATCGCCCTATCTCTTTGCTGCCCTATTTAGGCAACATCTCAGAAGCCCATGTAACAGACTGCCTCTGTTCCTTTATCGAACAATCTCACTTCCTTGACTCTCGTCAGGCAGGATTTAGACCTGCCCACTCATCCAAGTCAGCAAAACCAAAGGTGGTGATGGACGGAGCGTTGACAATACAAGCACTCACCCCCAGTCAACTGATCTGGGTTTAATCCATCACCGTTCTTTACCCACTGTGCCACCCCAGTTCAGACATGGCCATATGCAAATCAGTCTGACCTTGTGTCTCATGGGAACAGTCCGGCCCGAACTGCCAAGCCATGCCTTCCCTGGACCGGAAACAAGCTTCCGAGGACCGGTTTCTGGCATTACTGCCGTCTTCAGCCCGGCTTGCTTGAATCCAGTGGCAAAGTGAGCAAGGGACTCACGTCTGAGCATACCCTGCCAACTTATGGCGAACAAAGCAAAACCAAAGGTGGTGATGGACGGAGCGTTGACAATACAAGCACTCACCCCCAGTCAACTGATCTGGGTTTTATCCATCACCGTTCTTTAGCCCACTCTGCCACCCCAGTTCAGACATGGCCATATGCAAATCAGTCTGACCCTGTGCCTCATAGGAACAGTCCAGCCCGAACTGCCAAGCCATGCCTTCCCTGGACCGGAAACAATCTTCCTAGGACCGGTTTCTGGCATTACAGCCTTCTTCAGCCCGGCTTGCTTGAATCCAGTGGCAAAGTGAGCAAGGGACTCACGTCTGAGCATACTCTGCCAACTTATGGTGAACAAAGCAAAACCAAAGGTGGTGATGGATGGAGCATTGACAATACAAGCACTCACCCCCAGTCAACTGATCTCAGTTTAATCCATCACCGTTCTTTAGCCCACTCTGCCACCCCAGTTCAGACATGGCCATATGCAAATCATTCTGACCCTGTGACTCATGGGAACAGTCCAGCCCGAACTGCCATGCCACGCCTTCCCTGGACCGGAAACAAGCTTCCTAGGACCGGTTTCTGGCATTACAGCCGTCTTCAGCCCTGCTTGCTTGAATCCAGTGGCAAAGTGAGCAAGGGACTCACGTCTGAGCATACCCTGCCAACTTATGGCGAACAAAGCAAAACCAAAGGTGGTGATGGACGGAGCGTTGACAATACAAGCACTCACCCCCAGTCAACTGATCTGGGTTTAATCCATCACCGTTCTTTAGCCCACTCTGCCACCCCAGTTTAGACATGGCCCTCAACACTCTGGCTAATAATATCGAGACATGGCTCAAATCCGCAAGTGATCAACTTGCCCCTTTAAAGAAAAGCAGAATAAAGTGACCAAATGATGCCCAACGCTGGTTTTCCAAACACTTGAAATGAAAGGAATTGGCATTACGGCAAGCCGAACACCAATGAAGGCAATTCTATTCCACGGAAAAGAAAGTTCTTTATATAACTCAACTAAAAGAATATAAAAAAGCCATTCTCCAAACTAAAGTATTCTACTTCTCCTTAAAAGTCAATAATTCGGCCACTAAGTCCAAAGACATCTTCTCTGTAGTAGATGAACTCACCAACCCAGACAGAGTAACTATGAAACTTGTTCCTTCGCAGACACTATGTGACTCTCTCAACTCTTATTTTATAGAGAAAATCACCTCTGTTAAGGCCAGAATCCCTCCTCCTATGCCTACACTGCCATCTCCTGATTCATGTAAAAACCCATATCCCCTAAACAAAATTTCCTTAATTTCTAAAGAATTTTTTCTCAGTCTACTTAAAAGGGTCAGTTCTGGCTCCCCAACTGACTGTTGCCCTCCTCATATCTTACACAAAGCCTTTTTCACCTCCCTTCTCACTCCTCAACACCTCCCTTGAATTGGGTATTGTCCCGGGCATCCTTAAATCTGCCGAAATTGTTCCCATCCTGAAGAAGCCCACGCAGACCCTCTGGTCCTCAGTAACTATCGCCCTATCTCTTTGCTGCCCTATTTAGGCAACATCTCAGAAGCCCATGTAACAGACTGCCCCTGTTCCTTTATCGAACAATCCCACTTCCTTGACTCTCGTCAGGCAGGATTTAGACCTGCCCACTCATCCAAGTCAGCAAAACCAAAGGTGGTGATGGACGGAGCGTTGACAATACAAGCACTCACCCCCAGTCAACTGATCTGGGTTTAATCCGTCACCATTCTTTACCCACTCTGCCACCCCAGTTCAGACATGGCCATATGCAAATCAGTCTGACCCTGTGCCTCATGGGAACAGTCCAGCCTGAACTGCCAAGCCATGCCTTCCCTGGACCGGAAACAAGCTTCTGAGGACCGGTTTCTGGCATTATAGCCGTCTTCAGCCCGGCTTGCTTGAATCCAGTGGCAAAGTGAGCAAGGGAGTCACGTCTGAGCATACCCTGCCAACTTATGGCGAACAAAGCAAAACCAAAGGTGGTGATGGACGGAGGGTTGACAATGCAAGCACTCACTCCCAGTCAACTGATCTGGGTTTAATCCATCACCGTTCTTTAGCCTAATCTGCCACCCCAGTTCAGACATGGCAATATGCAAATCAGTCTGACCCTGTGTCTCATGGGAACAGTCCAGCCCGAACTGCCAAGCCATGCCTTTCCTGGACCGGACACAAGCTTCCGAGGACTCGTTTCTGGCATTACAGCCGTCTTCAGCCCGGCTTGCTTGAATCCAGTGGCAAAGTGAGCAAGGGACTCACGTCTGAGCATACCCTGCCAACTTATGGCGAACAAAGCAAAACCAAAGGTGGTGATGGACGGAGCGTTGACAATACAAGCACTCACCCCCAGTCAACTGATCTGGGTTTAATCCATCACAGTTCTTTAGCCCACTCTGCCACCCCAGTTCAGACATGGCAATATGCAAATCAGTGTGACCCTGTGCCTCATGGGAACAGTCCAGCCCGAACTGCCAAGCCACGCCTTCCCTGGACCGGAAACAAGCTTCCGAGGACCGGTTTCTGGCATTACAGCCGTCTTCAGCCCGGCTTGCTTGAATCCAGTGGCAAAGTGAGCAAGGGACTCATGTCTGAGCATACCCTGCCAACTGATGGCGAACAAAGCAAAACCAAAGGTGGTGATGGATGGAGCGTTGACAATACAAGCACTCACCCCCAGTCAACTGATCTGGGTTTATTCCATCACCGTTCTTTAGCCCACTCTGCCACCCCAGTCCAGACATGGCCCTCAACACTCTGGCTAATAATATTGAGACATGGCTCAAATCCGCAAGTGATCAACTTGCCCCTTTAAAGAAAAGCAGAATAAAGTGACCAAATGATTCCCAACGTTGGTTTTCCAATCACTTGAAATGAAAAGAATTGGCATGACGGCAAGCCGAACGCCAATGAAGGCAAGTCTATTCCACGGAAAAGAAAGTTCTTTATATAACTCAACTAAAAGAATATAAAAAAGCCATTCTCCAAACTAAAGTATTCTACTTCTCCTTAAAAGTCAATAATTCGGCCACTAAGTCCAAAGACATCTTCTCTATAGTAGATGAACTCACCAACCCAGAAAGAGTCACCATGAAACTTGTTCCTTCGCAGACACTATGTGACTCTCTCAACTCTTATTTTATAGAGAAAATCACCTCTGTTAAGGTCAGCATCCCTCCTCCTATGCCTACACTGCCATCTCCTGATTCATGTAAAAACCCATATTCCCTAAACAAAATTCCCTTAATTTCTAAAGAATTTTTTTTCAGTCTACTTAAAAGGGTCAGTTCTGGCTCCCCTACTGACTGTTGCCCTCCTCATATCCTGCACGAAGCCTTTTTCACCTCCCTTCTCACTCCTCAACACCTCCCTTGAATTGGGTATTGTCTCGGGCATCCTTAAATCTGCCGAAATTGTTCCCATCCTGAAGAAGCCCACGCAGACCCTCTGGTCCTCAGTAACTATCGCCCTATCTCTTTGCTGCCCTATTTAGGCAACATCTCAGAAGCCCATGTACCAGACTGCCTCTGTTCCTTTATCGAACAATCTCACTTCCTTGACTCTCGTCAGGCAGGATTTAGACCTGCCCACTCATCCAAGTCAGTCCTCTTGGCAGTCATGGACAAGCTCAGAGGGGGAGCTTATAAGGGCTTTACCCAGGCTCTGGTACTCCTTGATCTATCGGCCGCGTTTAACACGGTCGATCACGGTCTCCTGATCGAACGTGTCGGTAACACCGGGATCAAGGGCCTGGCACTAAGGTGGATTTCTTCCTACCTTATCAACAGATATCAAGCTGTTCGCCTCGCTCGCTTCTCCTCCCACAAAAAGAAAGGTACTTGTGGGGTTCCCCACGGGTCTTCCCTTTCGCCCCTCCTGTTTAACCTGTATCTCTAGCCTTTGATTCGCTCCTTAAGTGGAAAAATGGTCGAAACTTTCAACTACGCTGATGACCTACAGCTGGTGTTTAACATTAACTCCTCCTCAGCGTCTAATTTCCAATCTATCATGTGTTTTATCAGTCACTGGATGAATTATAATCACCTGAAATTAAACCCCGACAAAACTGAGCTCATCCTTACTGGGGAAACAGCCTACCCTTGGAATTCCAAATTTTGATCCTCTATGCTGGGCAGTCCTCGTCTTCCCGGTAGCTCTGTCAAGAGCCTGGGGGTCTTGATTAGTAGTGACTTATCCAGGAAAGCACAGATCAGCGCCGTTGCCTCCTCCTGTTTTTACCATCTTCGTAGAATCCATAAGATCAGTGGATTCTTGACCACTGAGGCCTTAACTCTGGCTGGTAGCACTAGTAATCTCACGCATCGATTATGCTAACTCACTATATGCCGGTATCCCGGCTTATCAATTGTGTTGTTTACAGTTAGTGCAAAATCAGTCTGCAAGGCTGATTGCCCGTCTACCTCTGCAACATCATGTCACACCCCTTATGAAGAGCCTACGTTGGCTCCCGGCGGCCAGACGCTGCACTTACAAGCTACGTTGTACCATCTTTAAAGCCTTAGCCGGGTCAGGGCCAGACTTCAACTCCTCTAGGATCCAGCACTATACTCCCTCCCGCAATTTGGGCTTGTCCAATTCTAATTTCCTGATCACCCCTCTATTTAAACGTAAAAAAAATGGAGGGATCAGATTTGCTGTCTTAGCCCGCAATTTTGGAACTCGCTCCCCACGAACGTGTAGCTGGCAACCCCTTATCAATACTTCAGAAAACTGTTAAAGACAATCTTATTTTCTCAGTCATATCAGTAAGCCCACTATGCTGTGAATGCTACTCTTCCCCTTACCCCAGCGCCATGAAACCGCCTGGTGTACGTGCCCTTTACAAGCTCCTTTAACAGAACTAATCCATTTTTGTCATTTTGGTCTTAATTTATTTTTGAAACATTACTCTATTTTTCTAATTCTTTTGTGGGCTCCTTTTGCCGTGTATTTTCACTGTGCTACTGTTGAAGTTTTGCACAAAGACTCTACACATTGCCTCTGAGGTAAGCCTGACTGCTATGTGTCAAGCTACATGAGGGTTGAGAACAGAATAATTTAGACTTTGTTTGTGACTTCACCTTGAGAGGAATTGTGGTTGCTGCTTGAGAAAGGTTTCACTCCCTCAACCAGTAACCTGCAACCTACAGCCAGTAACCTCAACCAATAACCTACAACGGGCCTGTCTATTTGCACTAATTGCGTATGAATATTCATTGAATATTCCCTTTTTATTCTCATTTTAAATGCTTTGAGGTTAATTTATAATTGTATTTAAAAGCATGTAAAAGACTGCTATAGAAGTACTACTTTACGTAATACAAAAAGCATTTGTGTATAGGACTGAGCAGCAGATCAGCTCAATTGCCTTCTATGCACAATAACCAGTTCCTTCTAAATAGCTAGGTACACCCGTTAATCAATTGCATTCGCACCTTATACAATTTTCCTCTCAGTGCTTCACTCGCCTAGATGACAGATAACTCTCTGCCCTAATTATCATAATAATAATGCACTTTTATTAAGCTCTTCATACGGCACTCCTGTCAAATCAAATCAAATCAATTAAGCTTTATTCGATTTTGGATAGCAAAATCATAAAAGCATACATTTAAAAGCCAATATTAAAAAAGATCCATACATTTAGAAATTAGCAATATAAAAGGAAACACTATACTTCAATACATACGGAATCAAAAGTTGTCAAGGGAATCACTCCACACAAATCATTTTGTGTGACCAATATCGAGAATATGAAAGATAGGACATATTTATGTACATATTCGGTTTGGAGTATTTACGTTTTCTTTATACACTATGGGCCAGATGTAGGAAGCCCTTTACCGGTCGGTAACGGCCGAAAATCGGTATTTTCGGCCATTACCGACCGGTATTGAGCTTTCGGGATGTAGGAGACCGAAAATCTTCCTAATCGGTAAATTTACCGAATCGGTAAAGTTACCGATTCTGTAAAATACTGAATCGGAAATATTACCGAATCGGTAAATTTACCGAATCGCAACGGTTTGCGATTCGGTGAATTTACCGAATTGGTATTTTTACCGATTCGGTAAAGTTACCGATTCAGTAAAATACCGAATCGGTAATTAAGAAGTGGTAAAAATGGATATTGAGATGTAGGGAAGCTCTGAAATACCGAATTTGCTTGAAATTCGGTATTTAAGAGTCGGTATTTACCATGGATTGGAATCAGGTGGTAAACAGGTGCAACCTATAAAAATGGACCCAAAATGCAATTCTTCTTGCACAATGGCGGCATTTTATGTCATTGCAAGACGGCTATGGCTACAGGAGGAAGGAGAGAGGGAATGGCAGAGAGAGGAGCAGGTCTACAGACAGAGGATAACCCTGTTCATGCTCACAGAGGCAGAGATACTCCAGAGGTAAGGGTTGGCCCCAAACACCATCACGGAACTCATCAGGGACCTTCACCCACTGTTGGAGCATACTACCCCAAAGGCACACGCCATTCCTCCCCACGTGCAGGTGCTGTGCAGCCTACACCTGCTTGCGTCTGGGAGTTACCGGAGTGTGGTTGCTGCAGTAGGTGGGGTGACCAAGAGCAGCCTGTCAAGGTTTTTCCACAAATTCCTTGACGCCATGTTACAGAGGATGGAGCATTATATATCCTTTCCTGCAACCCATGCTGAACTGGTCCAAACGAAATCAGACTTCTACCAGATGGCACGTTTCCCCAATATAATTGGCTGCATTGATGGCACGCACATTCCCATTTGTCCCCCTGCTGCCACCGAATATATATACAGGAATAGGAAGTCCACCCACACCATCAATGTGCAGGTGATCTGCAATGCAAAGTTCACCATTACTGACCTTGTGGCAAAATTCCCTGGGAGTACCCACAACTCCTATATATTTCAAAACAGTGGCATCTATGCACGGCTGACTGCAGGTGAATTTCGTGAAGGATACCTCCTAGGTAAGACACAGTGTGCGACCCCTATCACACCTATTGGAGTAAGCAGTACATGTATGCATGTGAGTAAATTATACCCATTTCCTTTTAGGAGACAGTGCATATGCCCTCCGCTCCTTCATACTTACCCCCTACCTCAACCCCTCAACACCCAGCCAAAGGAGATAAAACCGGGCACACAAGAGCACATGCAATGTTGTTGAGCGGACCTTTGCTATCTGGAAAAGCAGGTTCAGATGCTTGCACAAGAGCGGAGGTGGAAGGCAGTATACCCCCATCACCTGCTGTAAGATCATTGCTGCCTGTGCCATGTTGCACAATCTTGCTGTGAAGAGGGGGACTGAGGTGGAGTTGTCAGACTATGAGGATCATGACGATGACATTGCTGTGCCTGAAACACAACCTGCTGGAGTGTCAACACCAAGTGATGGCAGATACAGACGTGAGGAAATAACACGCAACTATTTCTGAGTAAGTGATGACACTGAAACCTATATTGAAAGCACAAGCTATTGTTTAATGTAGTATATTTCCAGGTATGTTAAAGAACAAAAGTGCAACAGTAAGCATTTCACAGCAATGCTCACAGTGAGCAAACACACACATACAGGTGTTGAATCCACCCACCGTAGTTGTATATTGTCACTCGGCAGGTTGAAATGGCACAAATGTGCAACTAAAACTTTTTTATCTATGATTTTAATGTCCAATGGCTGTAGGCCATATTATCAACAGTTTATTTGCGGCCACGCTTTGCACTAGCAGGTGTATGTGGCTCAACCTGTTCACTGGGCGTTTGGCCTGTAGCCTCACCCTATCGCCTGCTGCTCCTCCTTGTCTCTACGACATGGGGGCTTGCCGTGCTGCTCCTACTGGTGCTACCTTCAGTGTCCGGCACGTCAATCGCAGCAGTTTGTGCAGTTTGGGCATTGAGTAGAGCCTCCAGCGCACCGGTCATTCCGGCTATGCCCCTTGTCAGCTGATTGCTGTTATGAGTCAGGACTTCCTGACTATTCATGCTACGCCTGCATAGCAGGGATATGGTTGTTGCCAGGCGGTGGATAGATTTCTCAGTTCTCTCTGCACGCTGCTTCTCCCTGCGCCTTGATGTAATTTCAGAGTCCAGTTTTGTGCACAGTTGCTGCATGGATTGGGTCATGTCATGTATGCCTGTTGCCATGCTCTTGTTAACTTCCACCAGCTCCCGAATGCCCTTACCAATTTCCTGCATGTTGATGTTGAGGTTTTGCATTTGTCTTTGCCAGGACATGATGCCCTTACCCTGCATCCTCTGAATCCGGACCATGGATCCCTCCAGGCCTTGGAAGACACTGGACCCCTCCCCACGTGCACCTACACTCCTTCCATGTACTGTTTTGCGTCTACCGGTACTTGGTACAGGCTCTGTGCTGGGCTGCAGTGTGGCAGTGATGGCAGCTTCAGGCAAGTTGTGTGAGTCTTCACCCACCATTTCACCAGCAGCTGTCTCCATTTCCAGCAGTGGGGAGACGACATGCCTCCTGCTAGGGTGTGCAGCAGGTGTTTCTATTTCTAAGGATGCTGGCATTTCGGGTGACGAAACCAATAGTGGGGACTGTGTAGGTATTGGGGAGGCCTGCATTTCTTCACTGATGTCAGGTTCTTGGGAAGGTGGCTGCCCACTCGGAACACCTGTGTCCTATGATGCACTGGGACCTGGCTCATGACTGTCATCCCTCTCGGGTGCCGTGCCTTCTGCCTCCTCAGACTGCCTTCTGGATGTGTGGCCTGTGGACATATGAGCACATATCAGCCAGGTGCAAATGTCTCACAGCCACTACAATTAAACATATGAAATAGCACTTAGTACATGCTGCCTGCCCTTCATTATGTATGCATTCATTTGACTGACTTGATGATTACAGTGCTGTGTGACATGCTCTTTCATTAACTGACTACGTGTACCATGATGCATTGCTATAGTTTTGCACAGACACCCTGGGACTGGGGTAACTTAGCTGCAAGGGGTGAGGGATGGATGAGGGTGTGAGGGGGATTGATGTGCATGCATCTTACCTTTTTTAGTTGCAGCTTTCGCCGAGCTGTCCACTTCTCCCAGTCCATGGACGCTTTCAGGCTCCAAGGTTGTGGCTACCATCTCCTCCAGGTCGGTGAGGGGGGGTGCAGTGTTCTTTCCGCCACCTGTTTGAGAGGCCTGTTTGTGGTGGTCAGCCAATTTTTTTTTGTGAGGCTCCTTAGGTCATAGAACCTCTTTTTTAAATCTTCAGTGACTCTGGTGGTCACTCCCACTGCATTTACTTTCTCTAAGATTTCCAGCCAAATCTTCCTTTTTGCTGATTCTGGCAGTGTAAGGGACTGCTTTCCAAAAAGTCTGTGGTGAACCTTTACCACCTCCTCAACAAGGACCTGTAGCTCCATGTTGCTGAATTTGAGCTTTCTTTTCCTTTCAGTCAGCTCTGTGTCCTTGCTGCTTGCCATGTTTAAATTTGAAAAGAGCACAAACTCTGTCTGCTGCTGCTACCAGTCTCTCTGCTCCACCTGCCTCTCCAGAACCTTCTAATTACTTGCAGCTGCCTGTGTAGCCACTTCCTGGTAGGAAGGGGGAGGGTGGTTGCACCTGATTGGCTGTTGTGTTAAGTTTCACTTTTGCTTGCTGTCCGATTCGGTATTTACCGATTCGGTATTTACCGATTCGGTATTTCCAATGCATTCCTATGGGCCTTTTGGCCCATAGGGATGAATGGGAAATACCGAATCGGTAAATACCGATTCGATAAATACCGATTCGGTAATTTCCGAAAGTCCGATACCGAATTTTACCGAATCGGTAAAAAATACCGATTTTTTTCCCTACATCTCATTTACCGATTTTTGAATACCGATTTGGTAAAATTCGGTATTTAAGAATCGGTAAAATCAGATTACCTACATCTAGCCCTATGTGCAATCTTTCAGATCACTTTCTAATATAGAAAAATTCAATGGCCATATACATTATATAGTGTTCCGAAACATAATAAGAAATTTTAAGAAAGAAGATACTGCCTTGATAACATATTCATTCTCTAGCTGTTTTAACTTGAGGAATGCCACTCTACGAGTACGTAGTCCCCAGGCCTTTAATATGGGTTTCAAAAATCTCTTCCTCGGTATCAGGTAAAACTTGCAAAACAATACACAGTGAATATTTGATTGGTATGAAGTATCATGGCACGGACAAATTACCCTTTCCCTTGACCAATCATTACGTTCTGGAAAAGTTATCAATCTGTAAAAGGTGTCAGTGCGGAAATGGGTCAACAGCATGCAAGTGTAACAACTTGACTCTAATAACAAATAAGGTTGAACCCCTTCACTGATGGTAATTAGCTGGTTATCTGCAACTGTACATTTGACCTTTTCCAGGAGCCACCTCTTATTATCCAAATGCTGAAAGGCCATCTTTTTCAATGAGTTTCTAGACACATCATCCATGCTTACAGGATTTACGAAAAATTATGTGTGCCCAATCTCATTTAGCATTTGTTTTACATAATTGAACCATTTTATATTGACCGCTCCATCTAGCTTAAGGCAGTCTGTGATTACATCTCTATTTAGACTTGTCTCGGGTGTTACCCAAACTTTATGCCACAATAGTAGAGGGGAGATTTTAATAATGTCAGAGATATATGGTAAACCCGCTTCACTATGAGAAATATAAGTAGCTATGGATTTGGGGGCTGCTAATAAATAGCGAATAAAGTGATTCTCACGGAATTGAATCTGTTCTGCTTGTTCAATCCCCCAAATACCTGCCCCGTAAGTACCGGTGGAGACGCATTTTGATTTATACATTTGTAAAAGTTCTCCAACCGGTCTTCCGCCCAATTTTTCAGCAAAATTTGTCAGCGCTCCTGTGGCCCTGGAGAAGGCTAATTTCCTTGCAGTCACAGCTGCCTTCCAAGTACCATTTCTATCAAAGTTAATTCCTAGATAGGAAAATCTATCGGTATTCTCGATCTTATTCCCATCCAGAAAAATCGGGCACGGAGTCCTCTTTGTCCCATTTCCACAGGACATGAAATAAGTTTTGGAAACATTAATTTTTAGCCCTCTGCCATTCATATAATCAGCGAATTTAGCTACTGCCCTTTGGAGGCCAACCCTGGGACATTATTGCGGCATCGTCCGTGTACAGGAAAATTGGTACCGGGATGCCCCTTACAGTTGGGTAATCATACTGAGATTCGCTGAGATATTGACCAATAGAATTAATATACAGGGTAAAAAGAAAGGGTGCTAAAATGCACCACTGTCTCACGCCACTCCTTATATCAAACTTCTCTGAACACTGACCCTTCCTGCCATATCGTACCCTGGCACCTGCCCCCTATACAATTCTTTGATAAATAAAAGGATTTGTCTATCTATACCAATGTCGCTAAGTATCATCCATAATTTCTCGTGATCCACACAATCAAAAGCGGAGCTTAGGTCCACAAAGGTAACATAAAGGTTTCCCTTCTTAGCCTGTGTGTATTTGGCTATTACTAGTGCTAGGTTAAGGCTCTGTTCTATTGTTCCTTTACTCGCCCGGAACCCATATTGTAGGTTAGAGATGACATCATTCTCCTCCGCCCACTCCTGTATACTGTTTAAAATTATCCGTCCTGCCACCTTCATCAATGCATCTAATAGCGATATAGGGCGGTAGCAGGTGGGGTTGTTCCTATCCCCTTTTTTAAAGATCGGGATCACGATAGCGTCTGGCCAAGTTGGAATAAATCCATACCTCTTTGAACAATTTAGCACATTGGTTAGCAAGGGTGCCCATAGGTCAAATTTATAAACGTCTATCGGGACGCAGTCCGGGCCGGGTGCTTTTCCTGAGGAGCTTTCTTTAACTGCCCTTATAACCTCCTCATGCTCAAATACAATGCCCAGAGGAAACACGCTAGGTGGATTATTGTCGTCAAGTATGCCAATTGCATTTTCAATTGCTTTTCCAGAATTGTGTATGCTAGCCTTATCATAGAGGCCTTTAAAGTGTGTCACCCAAGTTTCACCTGTAATTGCAAGTTCAATTACATCTGCCTCCTTACTTTGTAGAAACAGAGCATTAACGGCTTTCCAGAAAGCTATGTTGTCTTTTCTTTGGGAAGCTTCATGTAATGCCAACCATGCGTCCCTCTTTAATTGTTTTTTCCTGGTAGTTATGGTGGTATGATAAGTTGTTCTAGCTTGCCGAACTGATTCAATTGATCTTGGGGAGTCGTGTAGGGCGCGTTTCAAAGTAGTAAGTGCCTTAGTACAGCCTTCTTCGAACCAGCTATGGGCTTTGTTTGTACCATTGCGGTATTCCCTTGTTAGTAATTTTTTTGATTCCGCTGTGATTTTATTAAAGGAATCAAGGACTGTGTGGGTTTCCTCTTTTTGTGAAAGGCAAATTAGCATGTGTTCATAGGTATTTGTCACAAAATTTTGAAGAAAAACCACAGGCTCCACTTTATCCCATTTAATGGAATATCCATTTCTACTAGCCAGGCTGATCAGGGGATTATAAGGAACGTTTCCCATCGATTTTTGCTCAACCCCCTTAAATTTTATACCAAGGGAGATAGGGTAAGGATCACTCAGCAGAGTATCGAGTATTCCCCAAGACGATACTAGCCCTGAATGCCTCAAGGATAAGAGGGCAAAATCGATAATCGAATTAAACCCTCTCTCATTAAAGGTGGGCTGGAAAGGTATAATAGGTGAACATAGTTTGTTAGCATATGACAAATTAAAATGGAAAATCAAGTTATTTAGCAAATCCCCTAATTTGGAGTGAGTGAAATGGGGCAGGGGGGTATACTCCTTATTGTCACCTAATCCACAAATACCAGCGGCACCGCGGGGGCATAAGGTACAGTTGAAATCACCCACCCAAAGCAAAACCATGTCTCCAACCACCTGTTCCCCCAACCTAAGAAGATTGCTCATAAGTTTATTTATAACATTTTCCAATAAGGATGTTGGGATGTTATTATAAAAATGTACTATTGTCATATTTTTTTACATCTCCCCAGGTAACTAATAGGATCTGATAGTACTCCGTTGACATAAATTTGGCTACTGTAATCCCCCCCGAGGTTGAAACATACATACACAGCCCCCCTTTATTTCTGCCTTGTGAACTAGCGATGGGCGGTGTATTAAATGTTTGATACCCATTGATGTGCAATTCTTTAATGGACCACGTTTCCTGTAGGCAAAGTATACTGTACTTAGTTACTATATCCAGCCCTGGGGGGTGGGTTACTTTGTCTAAGAGCCCCGCGACATTCCAGCATAGAATATTCTTATTACATTTTATCTCTTTTGGGGGTACCCTTTCGTGGTTCGCTAAAATTGCGCCATCTTTTATACCCTTCGTAAATACTGGTCCTGTCTTCATTAGAGGATCTACTTGATGCCTTTGTACTTTAAATTTATTATCTAAAAGTGTCCTATTTCGGGCATTGTTGACAACTACATCTAATTTAACTTTGTCCTCTTTTTTTTCTCAGAGGTTTCTACGCTTTCTTGCACCTAATGCCCATTTAGTTCTGTCAGTAGCAGATTGATCGTCTCAAAGGATTTCTCCCCCCTTCTGTTCTTCCCCTGTCAATCTTGGTCGTCCATACCTGATAGGGCCTCATGATGATTATGTAGAGGTATACTCCACCTTGGTGGGTATGTGGCTTGTTGTGTTCTGCCCTGATTGTATATGGGGGTCCTGCCTTTTAGTGAATGTGGGGGATAGAAAGCCCCCAATGGGTTAATACTTTTGGAATTGTGGTGTATAGCAATACATCTAGTTCTTGATAGAATATCGTGTACAAGTCTAGGATCACTGAAGGTCAGGACGATGCAGTCTCCGGGCGAGGTCTTCTTTTCCATTCCCACCCACGCTACCCTTCTTGCCATTTTAAAACAGTTAAATAAATCGTTATATAACCCGGTTTGATTTCCCAGCCAATGTAGGGACTAGATCCTGAGTTCCCTACAGGTTTCGTGCTTTGCCGGTGCTAATATGGGTACATTGGTCAGTACCACCATGTATGGAGTGGCGGCAGGAGGTAAGTCTAAGCGCTCCCTCATGGCCAGATTATTGGAATTAATTACATCCTTAGAAATGGTGACAAGACTTTCGATCTCATTGGAATCGGGTGCCTTGATTATAGGGTTTATTGGGTCAGGATGCACTGATGGTGTATGTTTGCTATTCTTAAATCTGGAATTTGTTTGTGTGTTATCCACAGATAAGGATGTTGGATTTACCGTGGATAAATCAGCTATGGGCTGTGAGTTAAATGTAACTTTCTCTTGGGTACGAGGCCGTTGCCTACTTTCATTGTCTGCTCTTGTTGTGGGGTGTTTCTCTTTAACCATCGCCTCCAAGTTGATCATTCTATTAGCCAGGGACTGTAATACCTCAACCAGGGTGCAACGGAGAGTATCTATACCCTTCATGAGGTTTTCAATCGCAATTATATTACGCTCAGTTTAGGTAGGTAGATTAGTCTTACCAAAGTTTTTATTAATCCTGCGGGTAAGCGTTTGTGCGGCAGGTTGTTTCCCCTTGAACCTTTTTCTATTAGGGAGCTCCTTAGGAGGGCTTATGTGAATAATACTTGTATTTATCATAGGATTGTTATTGCCCCCCCCCCCCATGCTTACGGGATTCTTAGAGCGTTTATTCGGGGGTTGAGCCTCTACTTCTTCATCTGAGGAACTCGCTTCGATGTCCACTAAAAGCTGTTGTACACATCCGTTTTTAGCTCTATCCTGCATGTGATTCTCTCTCAGGGGGACATCCTGGGGTTGTGTGGGTACTATGGGTTCTACATCCAGATTACCTATCTCTTTCCCCAAAGTCTCTTCCACATTAATGATCTGTTTTTCTATCGCACCCATGGCTCCCACCAGATATGAGAGTAATAAGGATTGGCCCCCGGTTTGAGAATCTTGGGGTCCCTTAACATCAACGTGAGTCTTCTTTCATTTACTCATAACGTATCCCATGTGATAACTTCCTAGTATGACCGGTAATCACTTAGTTGAACCAATGGCCACAAAAAACAAAATATATAACAGTAGAATACCAGTTCTGGGGCAAGATGTTGGGGGATGGGCCCAGCTCAGCCTCCTTCAGGCTACGACGGGCACGGATGGGCCCGCCCTTGGCCCGCCCGCGTCCTGCGCTGCGGGAGGTACGCTGTTGTATTTGACGCCTCCGGGCGCTGGTGAATGACGCGTTGAGAGTGCGTCGCACAGGGATGCTGGGAGACCGAGTCCGAGTCCCCACGGGCCAGCAAGCAGTCCCTACCATCGGCACAGGAAATGAGGTGAGTCAGTTTCACCCTCAGAGTGCAGAAAGCAGCAAGAGTTCAAGGAGGTCTGGCGCTGCGGGAGGCGAGCTGTTGTTTTTGTCGCCTCCGGGTGCTGGTGAATGACGCGTTGAGAGTGCACCGCACAGGGATATTGGGAGACCGAGTGCGAGTCCCCACGGGCCAGCAAGCAGTCCCTAGCTTCAGCGAGGGAAGGGAGGTGAGTCCGCTAAATCCGCAGAGTGCAGAAAGCTGCAAGAGTTCAAAGAGGTCCCCTCCAGTCATTTCTAAGCGCTGTAAATAACAAATATTAGTGTTATCCAATTTATGGTTAGCAACTTACTGACCTAGCAGGAAGCGAAGGCTAAGTCTACCTTGCTAGGAATCACTGACTTTTAGATCACAATTCCAATTCCATCTCCAGTAGGCATCATTAGTGGAGGTTGTTAAGGATCATGAGTTGTTCTCACATGCAATGTGTGTTAGGATGTTTATTTTCAAAATCAGGGTGGATAAAAGAGGAATGTGTGTCCAGGACACTACAGATATGTATGCATTAGCACGCCTATATACCATGTTCTTGAATTGCATTGCGAAAGGATATCTGGCTGTTCTCTTCCTGGTAAACAGGACAAGAATGAGATTTTTAAAATACATCACCAGGCTGTTTTACCTGTGTACCAGTGAGGACATAACTTGCTGTCCAATGTTTCTATGAGCCTAAGGGCTCCCTAGGACCCTGCTTGAATACAAGGGTAAAAGTGTTGGAGTTCTGTGATTTTTATGGACAGGATTGATTTTTGAGACATAGAGTTTCAGAAGACTTGGCAGAGAAGAACTCACAATGTCTGTCTCTTTAAAAATTGGATTGGGTCAAGGGAGCAGGGTCCTGGTACAGACAGCAGTGCTTGTGTTGGACTTGGCCCTTTTTGCATGGTCATCCCTGAACTTTTTGCCTTCCTCCTGTATTTTGTCTGACCTGTTTTTGTTGGTTTTATGACTCTGGGCACTTTACCACTGCAGATCAGTGCTAAAGTGCATTTGCTCTTCCATGATTGGCTGGTTTGATGTACATGTTAGACCCTAGAACAGTGCACCAGGAGTGCCCAGGGCTTTTAAACCAAATGCTGCTGGTGGGCTTGCAGCACTGGTTGTGCCACCCACAGAAGCAGCCTGTAAACATGCGTCTAAGGCTTGCCATTGCAGAGCCTGTGTGCAGTCTAGTACTGCCATGTTGACTGGGCAAGTGCCCCCACTTCCCAGTCCCTAAACCTTCCCTTTTCTGCATATTAGTCACCCCTATTGTAGGCCCAAGTACAGGGTGTATTGTAGGTAAAAGGTAGGACAAGCCCTGATGTGTGTGGCATGTCGTAATAGTGAAATACATCCATTTTCGTTTTTCACTACTGCAAGGCTACCTGTTCCCCATAGGCGGAATGGGTAGTTTGATTATTACGTCTGATAATCCTAACTGACTCAATGACCTAGGTAGCAATTTGAGTTTAGTATGCCTGAACTCAGAATGATAAAATACATATTTTAGTGAAGTTAGTTTTAAAATTCTGTGTTTATAAATACCACTTTTAGAAAGTAGGTATTTCCTTGTCTAACTATCCAAGCCTGCCTCTGCTAGGTTGTGTATTTCTGGTCTGGAGTTTGAGTGACAGGGGTTGGGGGATTCCAGGAGACAGGGTGAGTCAGTCCAGTGCTGAATAGAGAGATCTGCATCGAGATGGGTGGGAGGAGTTGCACATGGGACCTGAATAGGGTTGTACCTTCCCTCCACAATGCTGGCTCCACCTCCTGTGGTGCGTCTGATGTCTCTGCCCCGCACTGTGAAAGGAAAGAAGGAGTCATGTAAACAGAGTGCTCCAGGACTGACCAGAACTGGTTTGGACTAGGCAAAGGCCCCTCTGCCTGCAGAGAACAAAGAAAAACTGTGTATAAAAGAGGGGACCCAAACCCCGGAGAATTAGATAACTTTTGGCAACAAGAAGAAACCTTTGCTGAGGAGTGGAACCAGAGAGACTGAGGAGAGACTATCCCTAAGCTGAAGTGCTGCTTGGGGGGATTGGCCTGCTGTGGTTGCCTGACTGCCAAAGAAAGGAGAGAGGAACTTTGTGTACTTTCATCAACTTGTAAGGATGTCCAAGGGTTTGAGAACAGAGCTTGCCTCCTGCTGAAGTCTCAGGGACAACAGACTTCACCCACCAGCTCCCGAAGAGTTCTTTTGAAGTGCCTGCAGTTGTGCTGGACTTTCTGATGAACTGGGTGTCGCAAGAAGCTTGAAGTGCGACTCAAGAACAGGAAGCGTGTCGCGGAACTACCGCTGCCGCTTCACAACATGAAGGGCCTCGCATCACTAGAGAAAAGGATCGATGTCGCAGCAGACGCCACCGCATCACCGGGAAGCGTGTCGCAGAAGAATTGTTGAGTTATCGCAGGTCCCTCGAAGCGCCTCGCATCGCCACGGGAGAGGATCGACGTCACAGCAAATGCCGCCACATCACTGGGAAGCGTGTTGCAGGGCCTGTCATGGCTCATCAACGGAGAAGAGGATCAACGTCGCATCAGACGCCGCCTCATCTCCGGGAAGCATGTCGCAGGGCCTGTCGAAACTCAATCCGGAGAAAAGGATCGACTTCGCAGCAGACACCACCACATCACCAGGAAGAGTGTCGCAGGGCCTATTGCGGCTCGTATTGTTGTGGAAGCAACTCACATCGCCAGGGTAGAGGATCGACGTCGCAGCAGACGCTGCCGCACCACTGGGAAGCGTGTCGCATGGCCTGTCGTGGCTCGCATCGTGTAAAGCATCGCTGGAGAAGAGGATCAACGTTGCAGCAGACGCCGCCGCATCACCGGGAAGAGTGTCGGATCAAGAAGAGAGCACCACCTTTGTTTCTTTGCACCAGATCTTCAATGCATCACCGTCCTTGCATGGAAGGGACTACTGCATCACCTTCCCTGCAACACTTTCCTTGCCTTGCGTAACGCATCTTAAGGTACATTGACCCAAAGTGTTGCATTTTAAGATCTAAAGAGAACTAAGCTAATTCTACCATTTTAAGTACAGTATTGTGGATTTTTGTCGTTTGTGGTCTTGTGTTAAATCTATATGAAAGATACTTATTTTTATAATACAACCTGTGTGGTGTCCATCTGTGGTGTTGTCACTTGATTACTGTATGTGATCACAAATGCTTTACACGCTGCCTCTGAGATAAGCCTGTTAGCTCGTGCCAAGCTACCAAGGGGGTGAGCAGGGGTTATTTTAGGAGTGTACCCCCTTACCCTGACTAGACGCAAGGGTTTCTATTTGTCAAAGTTACTTACCTCTGCCAACTAGAGACCCCCAAATCTAACAGCTTGGAAACATACCTCTGAGCCTTTCACACTAGTTTGGATACGAGACCCAGGCCTTTCTGGTGAAAATATAAAAACCTGGGAATTCCTGCATTTTAAGTGTGATGTCTACCACTGCCAACTCATAGATGAACACTTACCCTCCTCTTTCTCACCAATCACAAAATAGGAATATACACTTCCAAATGGTGACTGTGAAATAATTTTCTCCAAAAAGGATGCTAAATATAGTGCAAAAGTATGTAATTCGAAAAATGTACATATCAGCTGTTGCTTCATCAGTCATTGATTGCACTCTGTTTCATTTTCATTCTGTTTGTCTCCTGTCCCTATGGCACTTTCAAGCTAGCCCATCTGGCAGTGCCAGACTTCAAGAAAGGTAAGTCCAACACTGGAAACCCTGCTCTAATGCAAAACAGGGCAGATCCATTTGGACCCATTTATTTTACTGAACAATATTTGCACTGATGCAAAAATAGTAGGGAAAGGATCATGGGGCTATTGCTAAAATTACATGCTAGAAGTGTTGCTTTTATTCCATTTTAGGCATGTGATAGAAACATTAACAGGTTCCTTGCCCACAAAAATAATCTTAAGATTAAAACAGAGCAAAGCGGCTCTGCGTTATTTTGCCAATTCAGCGGCAAAGATTGACCAACCAGATTGTGCCTGACTCTTAGCCCAATCTTTCACATTTGAAAACAGGGGAGCATTCATCAGCACCTTTAAACTTTTGTCATCTGAAGTCTTATAGAATGATTTAGTGGAGACCAGCAAATTTGTCATCTGAAAATTTTTTCATGGCCAGAGAGATGGTCAACCTCGGGCCATTATTATCAAAATCTGCCGAAATGTGCTATGGGTATTTGTGCCTTTAATGTATCGCTTGTATAATTCTGCAGCCTGTTCTTTAATAGACAATGTGCTTGTATAAAGTCACCCTTGTGCACAAGAGGAATTCATTTTACATTGTATATGTTTGCTGTGGTTGAATCAAACACACTGACCAGTGGAAATTATCTAAATCCACACTGTCCAGAAAGAGTTTTTGGGACAAGAAGATACAATGCATCCTCTGGAATGTCACCCACTGGACTTTTAGTGACAAAGGGTAACCCACTAAGAGGGCCTGTGTACCCTTCTAAAGCAGGTCAGAGATGCCCTGCGCAGACACTAAGGTACATATTTGTGAGGGGAGTTACTTCGCTTTTGCATCATGCAATGTGGTTCAAGCGTGATGCAATCCCAAAATGCAATTGATGAAGCCATACAAGGTCACCTTTCATGGCCCTGATTGGCTTTATAAACCTAGAGTAAAGTAACGCAGCTCAAATCACTGCATTGCATTACCCTGCACTGGCAAGGCATTGCGTGGTGTTCCCATGTGATGTGAACACAATGCAAGGTAAGTTGCTGCACTGTATTGCGTTACATTTTCATAAGTGTGCCCCTAATGATGTAGGAGAGGCTGTTCTGTCAATGTTTACGTTGCACTGACTTGATGTAGTTTGAGTTATGGGATCTTTCGGCACCCCCACTCTTCCAGCAGTGAGGACGCTATATACACCCAGACATGGAGCGGCAAGTGCACCACCACCATGTTTTTCATGTTTTCCATAGCTAGGCTGTCTTCTGTACATGTGCTAACTCATAACGTTAGTAGACAAGATGAAATACCTTTTAGGTCTGAGCTGTCTCACCACTTATAAAAAATCATAAATAAAATAGTTACATATATAAACACGATTACTGTGGTTTTCAACCACTTTTTATCTATTGGTCTGTTCAAGCATCATACACATTTTGTTTCCACCCACCACAGCATGGAGCATGGGGAAGTAGGTTCCACTAGGGTGTCTTTGGTGAGCCAATAGCTTTGTTCTTTTTATTATTCTTTTTTTATGTTTGCAAATAGACTTTTTTTGGGAGGGGGGAACATATTCATGCTACCTTTACATGGCATCATTTTTATTACTTTGCCTAAACCTTTAGGAGCTTATTTATGAGAACCCTGCATCACTTTTGCCCCACATAAAGTGGTACATGTGTGACACAGGGCTCTCATAAAGATTTATGAAGCCACACAAGGTTAACCTATGTGGATTGAGTTGCCTCATAAGTCATGAGTAAGGTGCACAGTGCAAATCACTGTAACACCTTACTCTGCACCCGGAGGCGTTCCATGGGTGTTGCAGGGGATTTTGCATGAAGGGAGCCCGCAGCACGTACTGATGTGAGTGTGAGGGGTCCCTTCAGCACATCTTGCAGGGGGCCCCCCTCATGTTTCATTACGCCACTGCAGGAGTAGCAAGGAGAAATCTATTAATTTCTCCTTGTTTTTTCTGCTTTTCATGTGTGCTGCATTTTGCAGCACACATAGAAAGAGGAAAACGGATTGTAGCATTGTTTATGTGCATGAAGGTGCTCCTTCCTGCCCAAAAAGAATCCTGCCTGCAATGGAGTCACCCTTGCACCATGGAACGCTTAAAGTCTACTGAACATGTTTGGAGAGAATGCAGATTTGTCTAATACAGATCTATTGGCTTTGCCAATGCTTATTCATTAGTGTGGTGCACGGTCGAAGCCTGTTCTGGGATTCAGACATCTGTTGAGAAAACATCGGCACTGAAGGCAGACTGCAATCCGCTTTTCGGATTCCATTGGAAGCTTCGTTTATTTCCATCACGACCACAGCCTAATGAGGTAGCAACTGAGAGAGCGCAAACTGATTTAATTGTATGAGTACATCACACTTACCTGTAGTAAGCACAAAACATGAAGAGAAATGCCATGAGTGCTAATAGTATCTGAAATTATATTCTAAATGTATAGCTAATATAGAGATTTAAGTAGAAGTGGAACTAATACAGAAATGTGTGACATTATAGGACTTTATTAGATGTGATTATTTTTTTTGAATCCATGTCGTGAAGCTGCTGAAACATAAGGTGGTATGTGGTTAAGAGCAGAACGTGGTAGGCCTCAGGGCCAGAGCTGGAGCTAAAAGGGAAGGTGTTTCTTTTCACGACATAGATTGTTTTAACGTTTTTGGTCATTGCATTAATGGGCCAGGATTTATAAAAATGTTTACTGAATAATAAAATAAGAGTATTAACATGCTTTAATTAAATGAAGAAGTTGAATGCTATAATCATAATGAGAAATATTGTAGGCCTGAAATGTTTTAGCATTGATTTACACGTACATGTCTGGGCTGAGAAATGTTGCAAGCCTTTTTAGAAGTCTATGAGAGTTGGGTTCTTGGCGGCAGATATCTGTCTGCAACAGGAAAGGGGGGATCCAATTATAAATGAATGAATAGAGGTCTGTTCAGTGGACGGCCCAGACATGGAGGAGGGTTCTGGAATGTTTAAGGGGTATCAGCGGGCCGGAGAAGAGTCTGAGAAGCAAGGTCAACTCTAACGTCTGAGGCCCAATACAAAGCATCATGGAAAAAGCCTGAAGTTGCACCACGTGAGAGGCGTTTCGCAAGGGGCGTCTCAAATGTTGTTGACTGTTTTGTATTAGGGACAGCACCCCTGGGTGGAGTTAGAGCAGAGACCTGAGGACCCTTTAGAGAGCGGATGGGTAGGCAGAGAGGGGTCATGACTGGAGAACTTTAGGTTTTCACCAAGAGACTTAGAGTGGGTGACTTCCCTTGGGGGTCATTCATTGCTGACACCTTTGTTAGGTTGGGATTTGGTTAAGTAGGGATACCATCTAGAACAGGGTAGGGACGCCTAACCTGTGTTTGTTTTCCTCCAATCTAAATGAAGGAGCGATATGCGTCTATGCTGATAGCTTTATTATTTTTAGAACTTGTGTTAGTGATTTCTGTTGCTCGTCTGAGGGCTTTTCGAGAGCACATGTATGTAATTGGACCTGTGTATCTCGTGAATCTCATTCTGAGATGTCTGTATTTGCAGCTCATTATATCTTTACAATAAACTTTTGAAACCTAGAAGTTGTCCGTGATCTTTGAGAGTAGAGTCCTTTATTGGGTGAACTAACTTGCAGATAGGTGTACTGTTTTCTTCCAAGACAGGCAACAAAGGTTCAGTCGACCAGATCGAGGTTTAGATCAATAGATATAGGGTATCGATCAAAATCTCGCCCTTTCAGTTGGTAGCTATAGAGGATGGTTGCCTTCTTGAGGACGGTGACCTAGGCCAGGTTAGCTTACCCCAAGGCCCCTAGAAATCGATGATCGGAAGAACAGCCCGCAGATGAAGATCCGGATGACGTGAGACAGAAAAAGCAGCAGTATCGGTCGAGAGTGAGTATAAAGGGTTATGCGTGTTAGATTGCGGTGTTTTTGTATTGTATCTATGTTGTAATGTCTGGCGGAGTTGAATGTCTGTAGAGTGACTGTGGAACAGGTTGTGAGCGCGCGCAACCGGTGGAAATCTTAAGTTCAAGGAGAGCTTAAGTGGTTCGGGTGTATCGGACACCCAGAGTAATTGTCAACTAGTGTGAAGGGGGTCATGAGGTACCATTGATCACCCGAGAGACCGAGATAGGGGGAACGTAAGAGTGAGTGCGTGAGTAACGGACGCTGGTCGGAAGTTACTGTGTGTGTAAGCAACCTATCAGAGAGACGATAGACATCTCGTCAGTTGTGTTGACAATTACAGATAGACTGTGGACGTACAGTCGAGAGAAGTGACCGCTTGGTCGGAAGTAGTCATTTTTCGGTGTATGAATGGGACGCATGCATAACCGGGAGACGAGTTGAGAAAGGAGGGGTGCTGCTGCGAAGCGGAGAAAAGTGACGTCAGGTGGTGTCGCGCAGTGATTGGCTGACCGGCGAAAGACCGCGCTGTGATAGGCCAAGCTAGCAAAGCCGCGACAGGATTGGTGGATTGTCATCAGGAAGTAAACAGAGTAGCGAGGCTGGATTTTGTGCGCATAATTATGAAGTGTTTTAAATGGTTGAAAGCGCTGTTTAAGAAAGAGAAGGGAGGATCGTATGAAGGGGAAGAAGCCCCGCCGGAGGGTACGCCAGCTCGTTATATGGCAGTAAATGTTGGGTTGCATACGATCCTTTGGATATCAGAGTGGAGTAAGATTACTGAAGGAAATGAGGAACTGACGTTCCCGAAGTACGGGACGTTCAGATTAGAGGTGTTACATCGATTGAAATCAGTCATGACCTCAAAGAGACCCTTGCCTAGACCAACCCAGTTCGAAGCCCTTGATGCCTGGCTTAGGGCAGCGCATGAAAGGAATATGAACAGACGACAAGAAAGGGTGAAACGCTCGGTAAGGGCAGTGCAGGATGCCAGGTGGGACGCGGATGCTAAAAGATGGAGAGTGCATAATTTGGAAATAAATAAACTGTACCCAGTGTTAGAGGCGCCAGTAAATAAAAGTCCCCTAGAAGAAGATGATGAAAGCGAAACAGAGGATAGCTTGATAAACAGATTACTGACAGACAGGCCACCCCCGTATAATAGAGCAGGGGGAGAGGTCGAGAATACTGAAGGAGCAAAGGGGGGCAATGCAGGAGAGCATAGACCGCTTCCCAGTTCAGAGTGGGATCCTGAGCCAAAGAAAGAGTTGCTCCAGCCTAGTCAGGTGCAACAGGTAGTCGGTAGGTTTGTGGTACAAAGAGCGCCGGAAACGGAAAGCGCCACATCCTACCCATTACCAGATGCACTACAGGTACCTGTTACCATAGGTCCTATAATATCGATATATGACCAAGAGAGAGCAAAAGGGGAAGAACGGAAACGGAAAGACAGAGAAAGAGCAGAGCAGGCAAGGAGGAACGATACCACTAATTCCCCAAGTCAGATGCCGATACCCAGAGAGTGGAGCACCCCGATGCACACAGCAGGGGACCCAGGGGGAGATCCTGGGGGCCCCAGATGGCCAATGGATCTGAGGGGATCTGGACGAAAATCCTTTCAAGAGCTAAATGAGTACATGAAGCAGTGGGATGAGGCAGTGAAGGCTCAAAAGTGCATCAATGCTGCAGAAGCAGAAAGGGAAAGTCAGGACAGCAGAGCACGGACTCACTGCGGGGCTGGGGAGAGTAGCCCGGAGTGGGACTGTAGAGGGAGTAGGGGAGTCACCCATTGGGCCCGGAGTGGAGGTAGAACAGACCTAGAAAACGGGGGCCCCGGGAGTGAAGGGGTGGCGCGCCCAATACTCAGTGAGGGAGAGAGGAGAGCGCAAGAGTACAGGAACAGCTTTAAGTGTCCACACTGTGTACCTGGCACCAGAGAACTGAATGGGAGTTGTGAGAGGTCGCACCATAGTCCCTGTGATGATAGAAATGAGCGCAGCCCAGGGAATATGGGGAACCAGGAAGGATCGTATCGGATACTGAGCGATACGAGGCAAAGGGAGTGTACCGACCAGAGGGAAAATAACAGAGAGATGTGCGGTGAGAGGAGAGAAGAAGACGAGAGTGGGCAGAGAGAGAGTAGGGATAACAGGCCCGTGTTCCATCACCTTCCAAGATCGGATGGCCGAGCATGGGACCTGGAGAGATGGGAGCAAGGGAGGCCACCCATTAACTCTCCTGAGCCCAAACGCAGAGCTCGAAGTTGGGATGGTAGGGAGACCAACGAGCCCCCTTCGAAAGACATATTGCGAGCTGAGATAAAAGCCAAGAGACTTGATGTCTCCAGTTTAAGGTCAGACCTGGATGACATGGTAGATGGTACCCTGCCTTTAGAAAGAATGGAAATGTATGAGCAGGATGAAATACTGTATATGGCAAAGGACATCACACGAAAGGCGAGAGCAGTCCATGAGAAGTTAGTCGAACTAGCAGGCAAATATATGGTGGACTTGTCAAGAACCAAAGCATTACAGGGTAACCACAGGCTACATTACTCAGATCGAGACCTAGATGAGAGGAGAACGATTGGGCTGAAAACACATATAAGGGAACTGATCACTGGAATAAGGACATGGAGGGCACTAGATAAGTGGGAAGAGAGGTGGTCCAAGAAAGGGACCGGCAGAAGAAGCATGATTGGTATGACACCAGGACAGCAGGGAATAGAAGCTTACCCTTTGCGTGAAGTTGCAAATGGGAACTATGTACATGTCCCTTGGAGTAGGGGAGATTTAGCTGCTTTTACCACTTCTTTCCCCAAGTTACGAGAGAACCCTGTGGAGTGGTACAAGCAAGTCGAGAGGTTTGTAAAAATTTCCAAGGTCCTATGGATAGATCTGAACACGTTGTTTGACATTGTAGTACCAGGCGATCTATGGACAGCATGCAAGGTTAGCGCTGAGTGGCCCACAACGGAGCCAGAGAGAGATGCCAAGACTAATGGGCCGTCCGAGATTGTGATGGCAAAATTCGAGAGAGTGATGACTTGGCTGAAAGAGAAGGTGCCAATGCAAGACATAGATTGGGTCAGAATAGACCGAACAAGACAGGAACCCAAAGAGACAGTTCATGAATATTACGAGAGATTGCTGAAGGCGTTCAAACAGTATAGCGGCTTGGATGTAATGGATCCAAAAGACATAGGGCAATTCGTGTCCAAGTTCGTCCTGGGACTGAGACCGGATATTAGTTTAATGATTCAGCAACACTCGATCTGTTGGCAAAGTAAACCCCTAGACGAAATATTGAGATATGCCAGGTACTGCTGTGATGAGATAGATTCCAAGGCTAAGAAACTAAAAGAAAAGTTGATGGTGGTACAGATGCAAGCAGCCGGGAAGGGGGGACCACAGCAACAGCAGCAAGGGACAGGTACAGGAGGAAAGAAGCAGTACAGTCAGAACAAGGGTAATGAGGAGAGTTCCACCTTTAGACCCAGAATAGACATCGCTACCTTGAAGAAAACGACTAGGTGCCACCAGTGTAACGAGCTGGGGCATTGGAAACGCGAGTGCCCCTACAATGTAGAGATAGGAGAGCAAGAGATAGAGGAGGAAGAGGTCCAGAGCGCACCTACAAGAGGGGTAACGCCATACCAAGGAAAGGTGCTCAAAGGGGGGGGGGCTCCTCCCCGAGCCCAGTTCCCGCAACCTCCTCGAGTAGGGAGTATGGGTAAGACATATAGACAAATGCCCCTGTTTGTGGAAGGTGAAGAGTGCTATTATGTGGACCCATTAACCGGACAGAGAGTGGAAAGAGAAGACTGCACCCTTGGGGCAGCCTTAGAGGTAGATCAGAGGGGACCCTATGTTGAAGCAGAAGTAGCAGGGTGCCCTACGACATTTCTGGTGGACACAGGAGCCACTAGATCTACGATCAGATCAGCTGCAGTTCCAGACCTGCCCATGTCTGGAGAGACCATACAGGTGGTAGGGGTCGCAAACAGGAGAATAACCAGCCAATTGACAGAACCGGTACAGGTGAAAATAGGGAAGTACAGCGATGAGCACCAATTTGTGGTTTGCGATTCAAGCCCTGTGTGTCTGCTAGGAAGAGACCTGTTGTGTAAATTGAATTGTACTATATACTGTACACCCCAGGGAGTGGAGGTATTGACTAATGATGATGATGCAGATTTCAAAGTTGCGAATTCAAGGATATGTGTGGAGCTGTACCCTACTTTGACAGTAGACGAGCTTCCCTGGGACTTGAGAGAGACAGTGGCATCAGAAGTATGGGATTTCACTGGGGAAGAAATTGGATTGGTCAAAGGGGTAGACCCAGTGAAAATTGTAGTGAAGCCGCATACTGAGTTCCCAAGAACACCCCAATATAAATTGACTCCAGAAACGATTGCAGGCATAAAACCCGTGATCGAGTCCATGATTAAACAGGGAATACTGAAAGAAATCGTGGGTAGTCCATGCAACTCCCCGATTATGGGTCTGCAGAAACCAAATGGGAAATTTCGGATAGTGCAGGACCTTCGAAAGATTAATAACATAGTCGTTTCATGTTGTCCAGTGGTACCGAATCCATCAGTGATACTGTTTCAGATTCCATTCCAAGCAGAATGGTTCACTGTGATCGATCTTTGTCAGGCTTTCTTTTCGATCCCTTTGGACGAAGATAGCCATTTTCTTTTCGCATTTAAGCTGGAAAATCGCGTCCTAACATGGTGTCGTATCCCTCAGGGGTATACAGAGAGTCCATCGATCTTTAACCAGCTTCTAAAGAAAAATCTTGAAAGTCTAGTGCTGCCCCAGAAGTCAGTTCTGGTCCAGTACATAGACGACCTCCTTGTGGCGTCAGAAACAGAAGAAGCTTGCAGGGAAGACTCCATTGCTTTGTTAAATCACCTAGCTGCCAATGGGCATAAGGTGTCCCCGGGAAAATTGCAGTACTGCCTGACGGAAGTGCAGTACTTGGGACACAGAATTGAGAAAGGCAAACGAAAGGTGTCACCAGACAGGATAGAGGCGATCATGAAAATGAATGCGCCTAAGACACAGAGAGAGGTCAGGATGTTCCTAGGGATGGTGGGTTATTGCCGACAGTGGATCGTGAACTTTTCACTGAAAGCAAAGCCCTTGCAAAAACTGACGCACAAGGAGGTGAGTGATCCGGTACCATGGGACAAAGACTGTTTGATGGCGTTCCTACAGTTGAGAGAGGACCTGTGTCGTGCTCCGGCATTGGGAATGCCTGATTACAATAAACAATTTTTTCTTTACTGTTGTGAGAGAGAAGGTTGCGCGTTGTCTGTGTTGGTCCAAATCCATGGGAATGCCCGTAGACCAGTTGCTTATTTCTCGGCTACTTTAGACCCAGTAGCCGCAGCGTTGCCCGGATGTCTCAAATCCGTTGCTGCAACGGGTGTCAGCATTGAGAGATGTGAAAATATCGTCATGGGGCACCCGTTAGAGGTGTGCGTTCCACATTCTGTTGAACTATTGATGACCAGGACCAAAACACAGCATCTGACCAACAGTAGGCTCACGCGCTATGAGCAAGTTATTCTTGCTGCAGAGAATGTGACCCTCAAGAGATGCTCTGTTTTGAACCCTGCTACCTTAATGCCACTTCCAAATGATATTGATGATGATGATGAATATACAGACCATGACTGTCTCGATGTGACTGAACTATGCACCAAACCCAGACCCGACATCGTAGATGAGCCACTGACCGACCCAGACGAAGTTTTCTTTGTCGATGGCTCATGTGTAAGAGACGAAGTTGGGCAATTGAGAGCAGCTTATGCTGTTTGTACAATTGAAGGAGTTGTGGAAGCTGGGTGCCTGGAAGGAGTACACTCCGCTCAGGTAGCCGAGATTATTGCCCTGACACGTGCTTGCTTAGCAGGCAATCAAATTCGAGTCACCATATACACCGACAGCCAGTATGGGTATGGGGTAGTTCATGATTACGGGCAGTTATGGTCTCAAAGAGGGTTCATGACTTCTTCAGGCTCTCCCATTCGCAATGGAGAGTTTGTGCGCCTGTTGTTAGAAGCATTGCAATGTCCAGCAAGTATCGCAGTTGTAAAGTGCATCGCACATACCAGAAATGAGGACTTTGTTTCGAAAGGCAATAGATATGCTGATGAAGTTGCGCGGTATTGCGCGGAACAAGGTTACTCTTTCACAGAGGTGGATGTGGGTGGAATAAATGTAAGAACTGAATTAGCCATGATACTGGAAACTGTTGATACTTGGGATGAACTGTCAATCATGCAAGAAAATGCTCCTGATTCTGAAAAAGAAACATGGGAAAGGGCAGGATGTGTAATGGGTGAGACTCATTTTTGGGTCTCAGCAGACGGCAGAGCAGTGTTGCCCAATGAGGTGGTGAGTCCAATGGCTAGACTCATACATGGTCCCGTACACTTAGGGAGAGATGCTATGCTGAGAGTGTTTAGACAGACTTGGTACAATCCTAAGTTTAGAATAGCAGCAGAAGCAGTGTGCCAGCGTTGTGTGACCTGCCAGCAGCTGAACGTAGGAAAAAGAACACCAGTTGCACTAAGTCACATAGGAAGGTCTGGAGGTCCATTCAACAGAATGCAGATAGATTTCATTGAAATGCCAAGATGCAACCGCCTCCGCTATGTCCTGGTGGTTGTTTGTGTGTTCTCCAGATGGGTTGAGGCATACCCTACACGTAGGTGCGACACCCTCACAGTGGCTAAGTTACTGCTTAGAGAACTTATCCCTCGTTTCGGGGTGCCGGCCTTTTTGGAATCAGATAGGGGAACACATTTTAACAGCGAGCTTGTGAAGATGATTTGTGTTGCACTAAATATTGATCAAAAGCTACATTGCAGTTACCGACCAGAAGCTTCAGGAATTGTGGAACAAATCAATGGCACGATCAAGTCCAGAATAGCTAAAGTTTGCTCCTCAACGACTCTGAGTTGGCCTGATGCCCTGCCATTAGTTCTCATGAGCCTTCGTAGTACCCCAGACAGAAGAACAGGGTTGTCACCACATGAGGTGTTAATGGGGAGAGCAATGAGGCTGCCATCTATTCCAGCTACTGCACTGTTAAATATCACAGATGATATGATCCTGGACTATTGTAAGGGGCTGTCTGACGCCATGCGTTCTGTGTCCCTTCAGGTGCAGGCTGCAGAGGTTCCAGCGTGCCAGGGCCCTTGCCATGACCTGTATCCTGGGGACTGGGTCCTGGTGAAGAAACATGTGAGAAGAAGCTGCTTGGATATTCGTTGGCGTGGGCCCTACCAGGTCATCCTGATCACAAACACGGCTGTAAAGGTGGGAGGCCTGCCCAATTGGATCCACGCGTCACATACGAAAAGGGTTCCAGCACCTCTGGAAACAGCTCCTCTCTCGGATGGACGTCCAGCTGAGGACCAAGAAGCCATAGAGGGGGCTAGTCAAGCTGTAGAGGTGCCCGCGGAAGCAGGGAACGAGTCTGACCAAGCTGAGGACGGTCAGTACAACAGCGAAACTGAAGACGCTACAGAAGGAGAAAGTAGCTGGGAGTACGAGTCTGACCCTGACAGGTCTGAAAGAGAGCGAGAACAGACCAGAAGGAGAAGGAGTAGAAGGGCACGTGGAGAAGCAAATTGGCCGCAAAGAAGGAGCTCTAGCCTGAGGTCAACTCCAGAAGCAACCCTTCCTCCGATATCAGAAGACTCAGACCCAGAAGAAGGTGCTCAGGGCGCTGAGGCACCGGACCGAAGAAGGTCAAGAAGAGTGCGTGTGCCTAACAGGAGATACTCCACACCTGAGTGGACATATCTGGCGACAAATGTCTGTGAAACCGGAGACAGGGAGGATCCGAGCGGTGGTGGTGTCCAGTTCTGAGCCCATTATCACCGTGGAAATACGACTGTTGGTACCCGGTGTCGAACAAGAAGGGTCACTAACATTCGTGCTCCCCAGACCTCCCCGCCTCAGCAAGTTAAAACATATGTTTCTTACAGAATTGCAATTCCCCGACTTTGGTACAACGATAACAGCACATGAAGAGCACACTCTTCGCTTGGAAATATTGAACTATGCTATTGAAGCTGCAACCACAAATCTGATAGTTGACTGTTAAAGGATTTTGTAAATAAAGCAAGCAGAAAAAGAAGATTACCTAGCGCCCAGGAAGCAGAGAATTTTAGGGAATCCCTTGAGTTGATGGAGAAGGGCTAGGGTTGTCTTTTTGAACTGTTAAAGGACTTTTTGCGAAAAAGGCTGTCAGCCTCCAGCTGTGTGGATTCTAAAGACAAAAAGGATTTAAAAAAAAATAAAAAAAGACTGTAAAGGAACGAGAGTAAAGGAACTTTTTGCAAAGATAAAGAGAGAGCTATAGTATCTGACGAAATGGAGGCCGGCACCCCGAACCGCAGAGCTAAATGTATAATAGGTACACTAATAGTAGGAGTGATAATATTAATAGCTTTAGTGGTAACAATTTCTTATGTAAAGGGACATGAAGAAGAGGTAAAGGTAACTGATGTGAGTTCTGTAGTAACGCTTACACCTATTGTTGCTGGTGAGAAAAGGGAAAACACTCAAGAGAAAGCGTTATTGGCTGCAGAAGCCCGCAGGTTACATGTAGACGAGTCCCAAGGAGACTTTAGGTCAAATGCTTATGCTAAACTTTTATATGAATACGTGGATGCCATGGAGGTTAAGGATTGCTACGTCTGCATGCAGTTGCCGGCGTCTGTAGATGAAGGAATTCGCTATCATCACCTCCCTCTGACATATGGCATTACATGTAGCTTATTGCTTAGTATATTTTATGAGAGAGATAGTTTTGAATACTATTTCTCAAATTATGATTCAGTGTTGCCAGAAGTCCCAAATTATAAGCAGATGAACAAATGGGATTACTGGAAGAGTGAAGACAGATTGGCCAAGTTCTTCATTCCTTGGATTACCTTAGATACTTCACATGCCCGTAGAAATAATCTGACATGCAAGGTGTCAGAAGTCGAGAAAAAGTTCATAGGGCAGGTGGATGATCGTTACAGGAGACAAAAGATTTTGAAAAAATCAGGACAAGGGAAATTAGATTGGACCGAGGAAGAGAAGTCACATAAGAGAAAGGGTAGTAGTGGTCCAATAGCTTTAGATAAAGCGCAGAGAGGAAAGCTATGTCTTCACCGAGCCAAAACGTATTATGAAAATGTATACGTGGGTGAAGTTGACTGTGAACATGCTTTTAATTTAGAGTACTACACTAAGGATTTCCTGAAGGGAATGCAAGTGATTCCAAATGTGTATTTTGTATGTGGAAGAAATGCTTACGTGAGACTACCTGACAACTGGTATGGATCATGTTACTTGGCAATTGTCTTCCCCAAAATATATCATGCACAAGACTTAGTGATCATTGAGGGTCAGACATCATCGAGGGGAAGGAGAGATGTAGGTGATGCCGAAATGGTTGGAGATGTCTTTGGAGCTATGTTCCCTCTTTTGGGAATAATCCTTAATGATGTTAAAATTAGACGATTGGCAACAGTTGTCGACAGGTTGTCTGCCAGCACTGCTCAGTCCTTAATGCTGGTAGAAGGAGAGATGCAATCGATAAGGGCTATGGTTCTTCAAAATCGGCTTGCATTAGATGTCTTATTAGCAAAAGAGGGCGGAGTCTGTAAGGCTTTGAAGGTCCAGGAATGTTGCACTTACATTCCAGACCTTTCAAAACCCCTTGAGAAGGTTATTAAGAACATAACTAATATACACAAGGAGATCGAAGACTTGAGTAGAGAAAATGTCTGGGAAAAGGTGGGCCACGGAATGAGTACAGTTGGAGGGTGGTTTTCCACCTTAGGAAAAAGCTTTATTTGGTATATCCTAAAGCCTATCATCATAATATTGATCTGTGGGATAATATTGTGGGGATTGGTGAGGGTATTCAAATGGTACAGAGCAAGAAGGTTAGAAAGGGCCCAAAGAGAACAGTTGCAGAGATTGGCTGCCATACAAGATAATCAGTACAGGAGTCTGAGAGCTCTGGAAGCGCAGAGAATGCCAGCAATAACTGCAGTTTAAATGTTAGTGATGACCCCGAGAGGTCATCAAAGGGGGGAACTGAGAGAGCGCAAACTGATTTAATTGTATGAGTACATCACACTTACCTGTAGTAAGCACAAAACATGAAGAGAAATGCCATGAGTGCTAATAGTATCTGAAATTATATTCTAAATGTATAGCTAATATAGAGATTTAAGTAGAAGTGGAACTAATACAGAAATGTGTGACATTATAGGACTTTATTAGATGTGATTATTTTTTTTGAATCCATGTCGTGAAGCTGCTGAAACATAAGGTGGTATGTGGTTAAGAGCAGAACGTGGTAGGCCTCAGGGCCAGAGCTGGAGCTAAAAGGGAAGGTGTTTCTTTTCACGACATAGATTGTTTTAACGTTTTTGGTCATTGCATTAATGGGCCAGGATTTATAAAAATGTTTACTGAATAATAAAATAAGAGTATTAACATGCTTTAATTAAATGAAGAAGTTGAATGCTATAATCATAATGAGAAATATTGTAGGCCTGAAATGTTTTAGCATTGATTTACACGTACATGTCTGGGCTGAGAAATGTTGCAAGCCTTTTTAGAAGTCTATGAGAGTTGGGTTCTTGGCGGCAGATATCTGTCTGCAACAGGAAAGGGGGGATCCAATTATAAATGAATGAATAGAGGTCTGTTCAGTGGACGGCCCAGACATGGAGGAGGGTTCTGGAATGTTTAAGGGGTATCAGCGGGCCGGAGAAGAGTCTGAGAAGCAAGGTCAACTCTAACGTCTGAGGCCCAATACAAAGCATCATGGAAAAAGCCTGAAGTTGCACCACGTGAGAGGCGTTTCGCAAGGGGCGTCTCAAATGTTGTTGACTGTTTTGTATTAGGGACAGCACCCCTGGGTGGAGTTAGAGCAGAGACCTGAGGACCCTTTAGAGAGCGGATGGGTAGGCAGAGAGGGGTCATGACTGGAGAACTTTAGGTTTTCACCAAGAGACTTAGAGTGGGTGACTTCCCTTGGGGGTCATTCATTGCTGACACCTTTGTTAGGTTGGGATTTGGTTAAGTAGGGATACCATCTAGAACAGGGTAGGGACGCCTAACCTGTGTTTGTTTTCCTCCAATCTAAATGAAGGAGCGATATGCGTCTATGCTGATAGCTTTATTATTTTTAGAACTTGTGTTAGTGATTTCTGTTGCTCGTCTGAGGGCTTTTCGAGAGCACATGTATGTAATTGGACCTGTGTATCTCGTGAATCTCATTCTGAGATGTCTGTATTTGCAGCTCATTATATCTTTACAATAAACTTTTGAAACCTAGAAGTTGTCCGTGATCTTTGAGAGTAGAGTCCTTTATTGGGTGAACTAACTTGCAGATAGGTGTACTGTTTTCTTCCAAGACAGGCAACAAAGGTTCAGTCGACCAGATCGAGGTTTAGATCAATAGATATAGGGTATCGATCAAAATCTCGCCCTTTCACATACACGAGGAGCAGGCGGCAATGAGGACAGAAATAGTGCCGCATAAATAAGTAAAATACGGTACTTCTTTATTTAAGGCTGGCGTGATAGCCACGGGGCAAAAGTAGCACTTACTAGGCAGAATAACAATGCGACTTCACTAATCTTTGGATAAGGAGACAATCTTGGCATTTAGAACGAAGATGTTAGTGTCAGGAAATGGGAATGAGGAGAGGGGTGGGCGCGGTGCATCGCAGCGGTGCTCTGGCGGTCATCATTAGTTCCCCGCGTGCCCGCCTCGCGCTTCTTCCGATAACGTCATTTATTATTCGCCGAATGCAAACTCGTTCCATCAGCGCAAGCGTGAGGAGATTTGTTTCGCCTCCTTGTCGTGTATCTTGCCTTAAGAAGTCCTCGGGTGGACATTACCCTCTGCTGTAATGAGAGAATACCTCTAAATCTAGATTATTAGGCCAGCTGGTGCATTCACAGCTATGCTAATTTAGACCCAGGGCACTCCGTGTTATACATTTCCAATAGGGTCATAGTTTTTAAAATGCAAATAATGGTGTTAAATGTGTACATTACCCCGGCGCTGGCTATCATTTCCCCGAAACAGCATGTCAGCATAATTCAATTGGCGAGGGTGCTGATTTTTTTTTCTAAGCAACTTCTGTGGTTGTGCAGAAAAGCCAGGAGACATTCTCGGCTCATCAGCGTGGTTGATGGCTGGCCTTTGTCATTGCTTTTCTTTATGCTTAAAACATGACGAGAATTGTTGTGGATTCGTTGTGATCTCTGGTATTGTTGGGCTATATCAACAGCTGCCATCATCAAATTGGTTTTGTAGCAAAAATAGCTACCTGCTTCTCACAAGTTTAGTTGTATATAGTTGTGTTGTATTATATAGTATTGCAGCATTCATATAGCACTTACTACTCCTATGTGGGGTGCTGGTGCATTTGCCTTCATGTGAAGCACACTACTCCGTGTAAGGTGTGTGGTTGGATGTTGCCTTTGTTTTGATCCTATGCAGGAAGTGTTTCCATGCCATGCGGATGACCACTGAGGTGCAGCTATTGTGTTATATCATGCAGGACATAGCAGTGTATTGGATGATGAAGTATGAGGGATAGACACTCAAGCCTCATCTACAAGACCACTGCACCACCGGAGAAACACTTGTAGTAAGGGTACGGCGGCGCACACTACAGGGCCATATTTACAAGGCCGTGTAAAGCCCCCTTTGTGGATTTTCATGGCTTTGTAGGTTTGGACTGAGGCAACACAGCACAAGTCACTGCATTGCCTCGCCCATCGATAGGGAGGCGTGCCATGGGCGATACAGTGGATGTTCCAACGTAACACCCATAGCAGCATTTGGCACTTTCCCTGATTTACAAGATTTCGTAACCTGGGAATGCGTCAAAAGCCTAAACCTCCCCAGGGGTGGCATGGGAATCCACAACAAGGCGCAATAACATTATTTGTCCTCATTTCTTTTCCTCTTTCTATGTGTGCAGAATTCTTCAGCACACAATGAAAGAAGAAATCGCCTCCATTGATTTTTTTTGTGCAGGAAGGTCTCCCTTCCTGCACAAAAATAATCACCCCAAAAAACGCAGAATCCCTTGCACCATTGCTCAAGGGTGCCTACGTTGGCGCATGGCAGCCATTTGCGCGCCAGCTCAGGGGGAAAGGACAGGAATGCGCCATGTCTGATAAATACAGTGCATTCCTGTACATTAATTTTGACGTAGGGCAGAGCGGCTGCATGGCTTGCGACACTGCCCTCCGTGAAATGATTGTGAATGAGACCCTCGGTTTTATGGTTTTCAGTATGCTGGTAGCTTTGAACAGCTCTGCAGGTCCCTTTAAGATATTTCATATGATATAGTCAGTTTAGCTGGTTACTTTCAACGGCTGTACCACTCATATCTACTTTTTACAAATATTGGTCCGGCTGTTGTCATATTCATTGTTATAGCATGCAGAAACTAATGTTCATTATGGAGTAATAAACAATTCCTTCCAGGTTTCTCAGCAACTTATTTCATTTTGTTTTTGTAAATGGAGGCTTTGTGTCACATTTCATACCTTGCTCCAGTGTGGATATTAGGTTTTGCACCGACAGTTCTTAATTATATATGTAACAATGATACCTGTGCAATTTGGTAGCATCCACATTAAGCCTCTAGTCACAACCAGCAGCCTTGTACCAGTGCCTAATTTATGCTGGTGGTTTCCGATGCTCGGCTCCGGCACTTTATTGTCAGCACCTGCTCCAGTGACAGTTCACCACATGGTGGCTCTGTCTTTTTAGTTTGCGATGAGCACAACAAAAGTGTCTATTAGGCCAATATACATTGAAAATAAAAAAACAGCCTCTGATACCATTATTATAGCTTTGTGTGACCAGAAATAGTCTGAATTGTCACACTTATGACACGTGTGATGGTTAGGTGCTATGATGGTACTGTCATTGGCAGCACTGGCAGGGTATGGGTGGTGCAGGCTGTGGTGGCCTCCCAGGAAGGGCCAAGGATACTTAATTTTTTTTACAAATTAAGCACTGCCTTGGACATTTATTTTCTCTGGCTATTCCAACAACTAGCTACTTCTGAGATCTTTTTCAGAGTATTTCCTTTCAACCCACTACTGTTACATATATAACCGACTCAAATGTGACATTTGGATTTCCCCTAGTGCCATTTGAAAAAAAAAAGCATACCTCTACAAGCTAGCCAAATGTTCCCATAATATACTAAGTGCATTTTGAGGGTAAACCTTCAATGGATTTCTGTTCCATGTTCAACTGCGATGGCACTCCGAAGCGGCAGAATCACTGGACAATGTAAGACCCTTGGGCAGTAGAAAAAGGCTTTCAGGTCTATACCACAGGGGAAGCCGCAACTCTGCATCACTTGCCAGCACCAGTGGGGGACTGCATTCACCAGGCTGCAATGCACCCCAGGAGGTGCTGACAACTTCCCTTCACCGGAGACGCTTTAAAAACAACAGCGGGGCTCCCGCAGCGCGGGACGGGCACGAGCGAGGGCCCATCATAGCCCATCATAGCCCGGAATAGGCTGGGCTGAGCCTGCTCTCTTGGCCTGTTTGGAGAATTTCCATCACATTCAGTTTCTGCCCTCCGTTTCCGTTGGTGTATTCCTGGAGATCCCTCACCACCTAAGGAGAAGGTAGGGAGCCGTCTCCCCCTATCATGCCTCTTAACTGCATACTCGCATTTCTACTATGTGACCTGCTGGGGAGCTCCCCCGTTGAGAGTGGCGGACAGCACTTGCACTTTGACGCGCACTTCATGACCCTTGGCAGCATTTGCACAAGATTAGTATAGTTGTACCGATCCCACTAAGCCCCTATCCCCCTTCCTTGGTCATATCTGTTTACTGGACTTGAGGTGATAAAGGGTATTGTCCTTTGTCTTGAAACTATTGAAGCTGGTACCCCCTGATTCTTTGAAGCCTGACTACTGATGACTACAATGAGTAAAAGGAAGGCTCTTCAGGGAAAGCAAGGCCCCGGTCCTGTAGGGACCCTGGATGCCTTTTGAACACAGGCCGAATCTGTTCTTGTGATTGAAATCAAGAAAACTGAGAGAAGGCTTTCCTTGGACTCATTGATCCTGCAGAAATGTTCTTCTTTAGGTGGAGGAAGTCTAGCCACTGATCAATTGAATTCTGACCAACCAATAGGCGAATCCAGCTGCGCTATAGCGCCAGTGGTGTCTTTGTCCTCGCCTACAGATATCTTAGTTGAACGTTGTAACACAACTCAGGAGCAACTAACGACTGTTCAAATGGAGAATACCTGTTCAGACTCTAAGTCCAGGAAAAGAAAGGGAGGTGGCCCTTTAAAACAAAAAAACACTTAAAAGGCTTGTAAAGAGAAACCCACAGGAAACCAGAGATTGGACCCAGGACCTGTATTACAGCAAAGATTTACTAGATATACTAGCCAAAATGAAATTACTAATCAACCCTATTTGGAGAACAATCACGTCCATGATCCTGATCTACTGAAAACGATAGAGGCTATGCTAACTGATCTTTTAAATCCTATATTTTATGAATTATTCCAAATAGAGGAAAAATTATCCTCTCTAGAGGCCCTTTCAAATCAGGCCCCTCCTAATACTTCTGTGTTAATAGACAAAGTGAGGTTTAATCCTCAACCAGGTAAGGAGCAACCTATGGTCCCTGACATGACTACCGATAGCATGGGGAGTCGTGATCCTCATCAAGCGACAGGGTGATCTATTGCCTTGCCGGGCAAAGTTCATGATCCGGCCAAAAACCTGAGAACTACTCTACAGAATAGTCTTTGTCAGACTCAGGTATATCATAATAGTGAGAATATCGGTTGCACTAGGTTACATGGTGTACCACAGACATCTAATGGAACCACGGGCTCCCGACCTCATGCTAGCCCTTCTATTCCCCGTACTCCTTTTGAGGGTGGACCACAACCCTCTACTTTGGAAAGGGAGTTTCTCAGTACCTAACTGAAGCTGGAGAACCTAAAGGAAGGTTAGATCTCCCACCAGCATCTTGCCCATATGTTGTAGTTTTAGGTAATGCCCCCCGACTGAAACCAAACTCAATACTATCTACGGAGCAGCGAATACATAAATCCCAGCACCAGCTATCTAACTGTCTAGGAGATAATTATAATGCCCATAAAAATATTATTATGGCTAGGAGGGTGACTTGGGTAGGAAGATCTCCCAAAACTATTAAAATTGCTTGCATTGTAATGAACCTTGATAATCATCACATAGTGGGTGACCTATTATTTGGCCTATCAAGTATGCCATAATTTTACTCTGAAATGTTTGCCCTTCCTTTGTGCTTCTTTTATAAACCCTATCCCTCACCTCAGCTTCCCATTTCTAGATCACACACTACTTGGAAGCCCTCCCGCTAAGCCCCTATCCCCCTTCCTTGGTCATATCTGTTTACTGGACTTGAGGTGATAAAGGGTATTGTCCTTTGTCTTGAAACTATTGAAGCTGGTACCCCCTGATTCTTTGAAGCCTGACTACTGATGACTACAATGAGTAAAAGGAAGGCTCTTTAGGGTAAAGCAAGGCCCCGGTCCTGTAGGGACCCTGAATGCCTTTTTAACACAGGCCGAATCTGTTCTTGTGCTTGAAATCAAGAAAACTGAGAGAAGGCTTTCCTTGGACTCATTGATCCTGCAGAAATGTTCTTCTTTAGGTGGAGGAAGTCTAGCCACTGATCAATTGAATTCTGACCAACCAATAGGCGAATCCAGCTGCGCTATAGCGCCAGTGGTGTCTATGTCCTCGCCTACAGATATCTTAGTTGAACGTTGTAACGCAACTCAGGAGCAACTAACGACTGTTCAAATGGAGAATACCTGCTCAGACTCTAAGTCCAGGAAAAGAAAGGGAGGAGGCCCTTTAAAACAAAAAAACACTAAAAAGGCTTGTAAAGAGAAACCCACAGGAAACCAGAGATTGGACTCAGGACCTGTATTACAGCAAAGATTTACTAGATCTACTAGCCAAAATGAAATTACTAATCAACCCTATTTGGAGAACAATCACATCCATGATCCTGATCTACTGAAAACGATAGAGACTATGCTAACTGATCTTTTAAATCCTATATTTTATGAATTATCCCAAATAGAGGGAAAATTATCCTCTCTAGAGGCCCTTTCAAATCAGGCCCCTCCTAATACTTCTGTGTTAACAGACAAAGTGAGGTTTAATCCTCAACCAGGTAAGGAGCCACCTATGGTCCCTGACATGTCTACCGATAGCATGGGGAGTCGTGATCCTCATCAAGCGACAGGGCGATCTATTGCCTTGCCGGGCAAAGTTCATGATCCGGCCAAAAACCTGAGAGCTACTCTACAGAATAGACTTTGTCAGACTCAGGTATATCGTAATAGTGAGAATATCGGTTGCACTAGGTTACGTGGTGTACCACAGACATCTAATGGAACCACGGGCTCCCGACCTCATGCTAGCCCTTCTATTCCCCCTACTCCTTTTGAGGGTGGACCACAACCCTCTACTTTGGAAAGGGAGTTTCTCAGTACCTAACTGAAGCTGGAAAACCTAAAGGAAGGTTAGATCTCCCACCATCATCTTCCCCATATGTTGTAGTTTTAGGTAATGCCCCCGGACTGAAACCAAACTCAATACTATCTACGGAGCAGCAAATACATAAATCCCAGCACCAGCTATCTAACTGTCTAGGAGATCATTATAATGCCCATAAAAATATTATTATGGCTAGGAGGGTGACTTGGGTAGGAAGATCTCCCAAAACTATTACAATTGCTTGCATTGTAATGAACCTTGATAATCATCACATAGTGGGTGACCTAATATTTGGCTTACCAAGTATGCCATAATTTTACTCTGAAATGTTTGCCCTTCCTTTGTGCTTCTTTTATAAACCCTATCCCTCACCTCAGCTTCCCATTTCTAGATCACACACTACTTGGAAGCCCTCCCGTCACCCGTTTAACCAGCCTTTTCCTCCCTTAGTTTCACCCTTTCCTCTTAGGAATAGGTTTGCCTCACTAGAAGGATTGCCTACCTGCAACTGACTGGATGATCAGATTACATTACCTAAGGGGGATGGTGCTATAGAATTACAAAAAGGTTTCCTCTGTAAATCCCAAAGTGCCAACAGGCATCCAGCTAGACAATCTGAACCACCTGCCCCAAAGACTGCTACCTCATGAGAATCTCTTAGGGTTATCAGCTATGTCTTGGAACATTGCTGGCTATAACCAATTAAGGTCTAATATAGAATGGCTGTCTCTGTTGACAACCATAGATTTAGTGTGCCTCCATGAGACTTGGGCGATTGATCAAATACATTTGAATGGGTATCGTTCTTCTCAAACTTCTGCCATTTCGTCACCTGCTGGTGGGGCCAAGGGCGGTTGACTGACTGCAGAGAGGAAGACTTTACTGAGAAACTCCAGCCATCATACCAGAGGACTCCGGGACAATTTACCATTCTTACAATTCCTCAGGATTCGCAGGAATTGTTCCCTCAAAGAGGATTTCTTCGACGTATCTGAAGATTTATTCACCCCCCTGATTGAGCAAGGATACCCAAAAAGGCTAGTCAAACGGGCCAGAAAACGGGCCTGGTACAACGATCGGGATGCTCTACTTACACCAAAGCATGGCCCCACAGAGGTCTCGAGAATGATATGTGTAACCACGTTTTGTAATAGGAGCAATGAAATAAAAAAGATTGTGAACAAACACTGGAACCTAATCTCAGAAGACGTGGAGATTGCGTAACCCCCTTTGCACAGCTTCAAAAAAGCGAAAATGTAAGAGACCATATCATCAGGTCATTGTTGGACACACCCGCCCAACCTACCATCCAAACACTATGGAACCTTCCCGAGATAGTCGGACATTTCAAGTGCACGAAGTGTAAAGCATGTAAACTAACTATTGAGACAAAACAATTTTGCCATAAACATCATACCATAGATCTCTAAGTGCATTCGAACTGCAACACAAGCGAGGTGATCTATGGGATACTATGCCCCTGCGACAAACTGTATATTGGCCAAAAAAGGCAAAAGGTGAAACTGAGAATCCTACGACACTGTAGCAGGATTAAGTGTGGAACAGTAGGATTTCACCACCAAACTACATAAATCTGAGTCACTAAGATGGTTGGTTATCAAGAGAGTCACTTTGGGCAATAGAGGAGGAGATATCAATTCCATCTTGAACATAAGAGAGTGCAAATGGATGCATAGATTTGACACTGTAAACAATGGCCTCAACAAATTAGAGGGTACATATGCCCAAATGTTGACCCTCACTACTGAATGAAACGTCAAGAGGGCTTTGGTCACCGGGATTCATCCATGTGTAACTAAAACTGCGTCCTCCACTCGATATGTTTTTTTACTATAAAAATATGCATATGAGCCACTTCTTGCAACCCCTTAGCATGTCTTTCAATATGCTACCACTCAGCGACTATGCTAACATGTTGAGCATAACCTCACTAATCTGCTGTGTGATTCACAAATCTTATCTAAGATGTTTACTTTAACTTGGAAACACCATGGAGCAATGTATACATACTGCCTGACTAATGAGTTTCTTTTGCTGTCTGGTTAAAGCATGTCCTCAGGAGGCTCATAAATTAATCCTTTGACGAATTGTCTGATTGAAACATTGTTGTGTGTATTTATATATATTTCTACATGTATCAGTGAATGTACAGCACATTTCCATTTTTGAAGAACACCGGTAATTACGAGTGTAGCAACATACTTGCGACGTTAGTCAGATCCTACATGTAGTAACACACACCGACGTAAATCAGGGACAACATGTCCACCAGTGTATAACCATTAAGCTGCACCCGACGTGCCCGCTTAACCGCCACGTCTATTTAATGCAACCGATCGCCAGCGATTTACTATGCTGTCGGATACGGAGACGGCTGTTTCGTAACCAACAGCAGGTAAGGGAACTCATTCAGCGCTGCTTCGCTGCCTTTTTTTACATGGCTGATGGCCACAGTCTAGCGATGCCTGTATTAATCCTAATGGCTCGCGGACCCCGCAAGGCCGTTTATCTGTCTTTGTTTGTCTAGCGGAGGTGCACATGTTACCCAGCGCCGCCCGCTAGAACATAAACTCAGTGTTTTAATCCTTCACAGATCTGTGACCTACGCCTCACCCCACAGCGCCCAAAGTTTACTACTTGGCCTGTGTTTTTCCTTCCCTGCACATGTTGTTTGAGAGCTATTGATCCAGCGGGCTATAGGAAATATGTCATAAGCTACGCTACCCAAATCCACTATATACACCATCAATCAATAAACACTCATAAGGCCCATAAATCTAACATGACATATTATAACCAACTGAATCATGTGACCTAATTAACCTATTCACAAATTATATACATTTATATACAACCATGGTAAATGAATTCATCACACTTTACAACCCTACAAGCTAATTAAGCCACTGTGGCGATAAGATCTAGCTATAGGTAACCTAAACTCATGAAATTATAAGACCAGCTTGTTTTCCAAAGTAAGGTTTTTATTAGCTACTCATTTGGAAAATGTATTAGAAATTTTATTAAAGCATTTTTATTTGAATCATTGCAAATGGATATGACAGTTTTATTATGAATCAAAATATTATTGCAAATGAGAATTATCAGTTTGGCATTTTCAAAACCTAAGTCCCTAACTAATACTAACTATAATTAAGATTTAAAGAATAAAAGTCTTTGAGGGCTCTTACGTGTTCCAAGGAAAGTTCATCTGCACGACACCCTCATCAAAAGGTCCGCAAAGAGAAGCGTAACTCTACCACGGGGAAAGAGTTTTTATACCTTCCTACGCTAAGCTAATCTAAGAAAATGTATTTTTCTCTGCTGAAATCGGAGTTCCATTGGTCCAAAAGTGACAGGCGACGTGTCACCATATTTTAGAATCACAGTTCCGTCACGTTCTTAGAGACCATTGTCTCTAACTTTTCAAACCAAGCAGCTTCCTCCAGTTTGCAACAATTGATACAAGGAAAGTTTTAGCTTCCTCAGATACGTAGTTGTTTCAGGCCCTCTTGCCGGTTCCTGGCATTGGCCTTGTTCGACTAAGGGATTGTCAGCTCAGCACGACAAACTTTTTCAAGCAGGAGAAAGCTGTTGCCATCATGGACTCTCTCTGGCTCCAAGCAGATTATTAGTAAACGTGAGTTTTCACTAGGCCCGAAGCTTTTTCAAAAACTAGCATATAAACAAACACAAAAGAATAATTAATGCGAGTAATACAGTTCGTTCTGTTGCCACCCTCCATTTCTAATAGTTAACCCATTAGTCTAAATTACCTAGCTGTAAGCAAACAAATAAAGCAGCATTTTATATCTACCATTCTTCTTTTAATCCAGCAGGATTCTTTATGCACCTATAAGAATAGAGTGACATCACATAGACAGGTAGGCAAAATAAGCACATGCCATTTATTCTAAACAGCTGCAATTAATTATGACACAACAATAGACACGATTAATTTATTATTTTTCACAAACAAGGAAATGCAACATAATGCACGTTTATGAGCACACATGTTAGTAGCCCACATGTATTATTTCGTGTGTGTAACTCAAAACTAGGTTGAATGAATACACATACAGTACAATTGTTAGTCTTATTATTTCTTGTTATGGAAATGTGACTTCGCGAGTTGAAATGAAAAACCTTTCTAAATCTCGCTCCATCAACTCCCTCATCTGGTGATTCCCAAATCACCACACCACACCCAAAATTTTGGTAAATTTTATCTTAAACGAAAATGGTTCAATTTCACAGTGTTAGTATTTTCTAAAGACTTGTTTCAGCAAAATCCTTGCAACTATCATATTGAGCTCTGCGTAACTCCTCAAGCTCTATTTCCCTCTCTTGCTCCTTTTTGATTTTGTAAATTCTTTTCTTTTCCCTCATGTGCTTCTTTCTTTTGTGTAACATGCAACTGATCTTTGTCAAAACTATCACAAAAATTATCACAAACAAAGGTGTTAGAATCTTGCCAAGAACTGAACCACCAATTTCTTGAAACCAGGTTTTGATAGCTTCAAATCTTTTTGAAAGACGTTCTGAAAAATCATCCTCTTCTAGGGGAACTATTTCTGAGTGCATCTCTGTAATGTTTCTAATATACATTTCAATGTTCTTACTCTCATCAGGGATGTAAGTACAGCAATGCTGTACATGTAAAATGCCACAGACTCCTCCCTCTTTTGCTAGGAGTATGTCTAAAGCAAGGCGATTTTGCATCACCATTGATCTGACCGCAATAACCTCAACATCCACTAACTGAAAACCACCTGCTGTGTCAGTGGACAATCTGTCAACAATTGTGGACAATTTTCTGATTCTTCCTGCATTCAGGGTTATACCTACTAAAGGTATCACTGCCTCAAAGATGTCTCCCAAAATTTCTGAGAAACTTTCTCTCCTATACCTGTTTGCTTGACTACTGATTTCAAAAGAACCTTCCGCATTTCTGTCAACATGAAAAATTTTCGGAAAAACAAGACCAACAAAACATGTCCCATACCAATGATCCGGGAGATTATAATAAGCTTTGTCTCCACAGATAAAATAAATCCCAGGAAAAGTTGGATCTTTGCCACCTTTGAATCCCCAACCCCCCATGATTTGGTAAGTATCCTCACAATTGCTAGCTCCTACAAAATAATTATCGAAAAGGGTATTATCTCTCCTAATGCAAAGCTTGCCACTAATTGGTTTATCTATGTGAATAGCAATATTATCAAAAGATTTGCCATTAAGCTTCTCATCCTCTTTTTGCCAAAACTTTGATTTGGTCTGTTTGACCATCTCATTTCTTTTGTAAATCGCCCTTCTCTCCTCAACAAGGTTCAGGAAAGTCTTTTCCTCAGCTCTCAATTTGCAAGTTAAATTATTTCTGTAAGCGTACTCATAAGTGAGTTCATTAGTAACTAAAAAGAATTCCCTCATCTGTTTGGCTTTCTTATGTTTATTTAAAGCATTCTCTATTTTTAGGTTAGCAAAAATCTCGTCATAATTAGAATAATAATACTCTAAGCGACCAGTTTGGTAAAATAAGCTAGCTATCACACTACAGGTTATGCCTTAAGTAAGAGGAAGCATATTGTATGTTACTCCCTCAGAAACAGAAGCAGGGAACTTCACACAGATATAGCAATCTTTGACACCCATGACTTTAACGTACTCTCCCAAAAGCCTTGAGAATGTATTGCTGGAAAAATCACCAACAGACCTGTCCTGATGAACATCTGGTCTATGATCAATAACTTTGTTAGCTTTGTTTGTTGCACTATGTTTGTCTTGACTAACTGAAGCTTTGCTTGTCATGTTGACCTTGTACCTCTCCTTATCGATCCCGAAAGGAAAGATGACAGCTAAAACTAACCAGAGCAGAATTAATATGAGCACACACACCAGAGTCATTTTACAGCATTTCTTGAAAATGGAACATTTTGAAGTACCACGTGTCATAACAAAAGGCAATTTTTTTTAAGAAGCTTTGCAAAAAGTGAAAACAAAAATTTAAAAAATTTTCAAAATATCTAAACACCCCCCTTTAAAAAAAATTTTTTTTTTAAAACCCTCTAACAATCTTTCTTCGACCTTGCGTCACTAATTTTTCTCCAACTAAATACAATTTCTTCGACCTTGTGTCACCTAACACAATTTCTTCAGCCTTATGCCTAGAACAGAAACCTAAACTTAATCCTAAATTCTAACAGGTCAGTACTTCAATCATTGTCACTATTGTCCTCAATATCTTCTTGACTGCTACTATTTATTTCAATTACAGGTGGGATTATAATATAAGCCCACTCAGGAGATTTATATTTTTGATTCGGTTTTAAAACTCTCTTTGTTTTTCTAGTCACCACTTCTATTTTCTTTCCCTTTTCTGCTTTCCTTTCAGGATCCTCCTGACTAGTGATCTCATTCACCTGCTCCTTCGATTTCTTAATTAACCTGACTCTCAATCCTCCGTTTTCTGTTGGCCAGGTCTCACCTTTTCTCAGAATTTTTCTCTTTGGCTCAGACACATTGGATTCTGTTTTCCACGATCTTTTCTTCACTCTTTCCCTCTGACACTCTTCATCACTTTCTCGAGAGTAACTATCAGAAATTTCGATTCTTGACTCAGGATCTTCTCTAATCGGCAGTTTCACTCCGTTAGGAACAGCACTCTTTCTTCCATCACTGGTACTCGTCAATTCGTCTTCCTTCACTTCTTCAATCACCTTTAACTTCCCAGATCCGGACTTCTTGTTCCCGCTTTCAGAGCTTGTTTTCTGCTTTTCGATACTCTCCTGGTCTTGTTTCTGAACTTGATCAGACTCTTCTGTTGTTTCTTTTTCTTTTCTTTTATCTTGATCAGATTCTTTCACTTCTCCTGTTTCTTTGTCTAATTCTTCTGCTGATTCTTTATCTAGCAGATTATCTTCATCTTCAGAATCTATTTCAATGATTTTCAAGTCTTTTCCAATCAAATCTCCATTCACAGATGGTTTTTCCGGATGTCGACCTCTCTGTCGATCTTCAGTATCTGGATTTCTTTCAGCTTCTTCTTCAGAATCTGAATCATCTGTTGTCTCGCTTTCTTCATCAGAGTTTTCAGGTGTAGGTATTGGAATAGTGTGACTGAGATGTATCCACCTTTTCAATCCTCTACACTTCACTGCATTCGTTGTTACAAGAATCACCTGCCTCGGTTTCTGCCACCTCGGGACCAAGCAATTTCTTCTCCGATGAACTTTTGTTCTCACCCAATCTCCAGGTCTCAGATCATGTGTCTGCACTTTGTCTTTTGATTGTACTTCAGTTCCCACCCGATTAGACACAGAAGTCACTACGTCTGACAGCTTTTTGCAATACTCCAAAACGCACTGTCATTAATACTTAACAGTTTACCTACTGGTACAAAAGCTTGTCTCATGACTCTGCCCATAAGAATTTCATGAGGACTCAAACCTGTCTTTTTATCTGGTGTACTTCTTAAAGTCATCAGAACAAGTGGAAGAGCATCTGTCCACTTTATGCCTGTCTCAAGACACATTTTTCCAATTCTATTTTTAATGGTTCCATTTATCTGCTCAACTACTCCAGATGCCTCTGGTCTGTATGCACAATGTATCTTCTGCTCAATGTGTAATGCTTCACAGATCAACTTCAAAAGTTTGTTATCAAAATGTCCCCATCCATCACTCTCAATAGTGACAGGGAAACCGTACCTCTGGATTATTTCACGAAGAAGCAACTTTGCCACTGTAACTGAATCACAATGACGTGTGGGAAATGCTTCTACCCATCTTGAGAACAAACACACAATGACCAAAACATATTTCAAACAGTTGTGTCTGGGCATCTCAATGAAATCCATCTGTAATCTGGTAATAGGACCACCCTCCCGACCTATGATTCCCGTTCCCACAACTGATTTCCTGTTTGGGTTCATTTGTTGACAAATCAAACACCTTTGACACAGAGACTCTGCAATTGTCCTAAACTTGGTATTAAACCATGTCTCTTTGAAAAGCCTAATCATAGAATCTCTTCCTATATGACCAGGGCCATGATACATTCTGGCCATGTCAGCAATCATGCAATTTGGTAAAACTACTCTGCCATCTTTGTAAGTCCAAACTCCATCCTCATCTCGTGGTCTACATTCTGCTCTCAACCATGTGTCTTTCTCCTCATCATCAGCTTCATTTTGCAAATCTCTGATTTCATGCCATGTCTCAACAACAGATGTTAGCATCAGTGAACTTGAACCAAATTCTTTGTTTGTCCCCCGATTAAGTGCACAATTATTTCTTGCACAGTACTTTGCAATTTCATCTGCATAAGCATTGCCTCTGGTGATAAAATCCTCACCTTTTCGGTGTGCTGCACATTTTACTACAGCAATCTCTTTTGGCAACTGTATGCCATCAATTAATCTCCTGATAAATTCTGCATTTCTGATTGGAGAACCTGCTGATGTCATATAGCCTCTCTGAGACCAGAGCTGTCCATAATCATGCACAACTCCGTACCCATACTGGCTATCTGTAATTATGGTAACTCTCAAATCTTTTGCTATTTCACAAGCACGAATTAAAGCAATTAATTCAGCCACTTGTGCTGAACGAATTCCTTCAAGACATGAAGCTTCTTCAACATCTGCCACTGTGCAGACCGAGTATGCTGCTCTCAAAACTCCTCCTTCTGATCTCAGACAGGAGCCATCCACAAAGAAGACATGATCTGATTCAGGCAATGGTACATCTTTAATGTCCTGCCTTGGCTTGGTACAGTATTCCATGACATCCAAGCACTCATGCTCAACATAATTTTCATCAATATTCTCAGTATCAGGTAACAGTGTGGAAGGATTTAAATTCACACACCTTGCTATCGACACATTATCTGATCCCAGAATAATTTTCTCGTACTTGGTCAATCTGCTACTTGTAAGATGTTGCGTTTGACTTCTAGTAAGAAGAATTTCAACTGAATGGGGAACATAAACTTTTACAGGAAATCGCATTATTATTCCCTCACTCTGCTCCAGGCTAACACTTGTTGCTGCAACTGCTTTTAAGCAACCTGGTAAGGCCTTTGCAACTGGATCAAGAACTGCTGAGAAATAGGCAATAGGCTTTCTCATGTTACCATGTCTTTGAATTAACACAGCCAAGGCACATCCCTCCCTTTCACTGCAATATAGCTCAAAACCTTTTTCATAATCTGGCATGCCCAGAGCTGGAGCTTCACACAGGCTTCTTTTCAGTTTCTCAACAGCTTCCAACTCAATGTCAGTAAGTACAATCGGATCTTTCACATCTGATTTTGTCAGTCTCTGCAGTGGCTTCGCAATTACTGAAAATCCACTGATCCATTGACGACAGTAACCAACCATTCCCAGGAACATTCTCACTTGTCTTTGTGTTTTTGGAGGTTGCATTCCCTGAATCATTTTAATTCTCTCGATTGTCACCTGTCTCATTCCTTTTGCAACTCTATGACCAAGGTATTTTACTTCTTTTTTACAAAACTGCAGCTTTGCAGGAGACACTTTATGTCCCTCGTCTGCCAAATGATTCAAAAGTGTAATCGTGTCTGTCACACAATTATCTCTGGTTTTTGCTGCAATCAACAGATCGTCAATGTACTGCACTAATGTCGATCTGCCAGGTAAATTCAAATCTTCCAAAGATCTTTTCAACAACTCATTAAAGATTGAAGGACTTTCTGTATACCCTTGAGGAATTCTGCACCAAGGAGGGTCCTACTCTGGAACCGAAAAGCAAAGATTTCCTGGCTCTCTAGATGCAATGGAACAGTAAAGAACGCATTGCAAAGATCAATGACAGTATACCATTCTGCATCATGCGGAATTTGATAAAGAATGGCAGCTGGATTTGGAACAACTGGACAACAAGGAACAACAATTTGGTTAATCTTTCTCAAATCCTGAACAATCCTATATGTTCCGTTTGGCTTTTTGATCCCCATAATCGGTGAGTTACAAGGACTGCTCTCAATTTCTTTCAAAACACCTTGCTTGATGAATTTTTCAATTACAGGAATAACACCCTCAATTGTTTCTGCTTTCATTTTGTATTGAGGAATGTTTGGAAAATCTATTCCCTGCTTCACCGTGATTTTGACTGGATCGACATGTCTCATCAGACCCATCTCGTTTCCAGTCAAATCCCAAATTTCAGATTTAACTGTCTCTTTCAATTCCTCTGGTAAGTTTTCTTTATCAAAGGTAGGAAACAATTTCTCTTCTTCTGCCTCAATCATTAGCATAGTCAACCTATACAACCAATCTTCCTCCATGGTTTGTAATTCAATTCCACCAGGTGAGCAATATATTCTGCAATTCATTTTACACAATATATCTCTCCCAAGTAAATTCACTGGACTGCTATTACAAACTACAAATCTGTGTTTGTCTTTGAAATTGCCTATTTCCATATTCACAGGCTCCGTAAGGTCAGTTTTCATTTGCTGATTACTAACTCCGACTACTTGGATGGTATCCCCAGAGAGAGGTAGGTTTTCAATTTCCACTGATCTAACAGTAGAACGGGTAGCACCAGTGTCCACAAGAAAAGTGATCTCTACATCATTCACCTTTCCATTTACAAATGGACCAGACTGGTCAACCTCAAGAGTGGCTCCAATTACACACTCTTCCCCCTCTCTCGGGCACCGTCAGAAGCAGTCATCAGAATCGCTTCCTTGGTTTCCTGTTAACAAAAATTGTCCTATTGCACTTTGCAAATTTTGCCTTTGAGCTCTTATTACCTGATCACCTCCGCTGAAACCAATATCTGGATTATATTTCTGACCTCCCCCACAATTTGGAAAAGGAGGCAGTGGAATCTGATTCTGCTGCTGGGTCAACTGCTGTTGTAGCTGTCGCTGAAGACTCAAATCATTTAGCTGACGTTGTAGCTGTAGCTGTTGCTGCAGATCAACATCATTCTGCATCTGTGGGTTTAATGATGTATTTTTAAAATTTCTGGGTGGATTTTTACACTCGTTCTTCCAATGACCAATTTCACCGCAATTAAAACAAGGCATTTTTTGTTTTAATTCTTCAATTTTCGGATTAAACTTTGGCTTGTTAAAATTATTGAAATTATTTTTAAACTTTCCTTGACCCTGAATCTGATTTTGCACAAAATTTCCATTTTTATTGTCAAGGCTTGCAATCTGTTGCTCAGCCACTTTCACCTGTGCCCACATCGCCTTTTCCATTAACTTTTTCTGTTTAGCCTCCAACTCATCACTGCAGTATTTTGCCTTCCTTAAAATATCATCAACTGAGTTTGATTGCCATCCGACAATATTATTCCTGATCATTTCTCCAATTTCTGGTCTAAGACCATAAACGAATCTGTAAATAAAGTGGCTCATGTCCTTTTCATCTAATTTTTCATAGCCACTGTATTGTTTGAAAACCAATAATAATCTTTCATAAAATGAATGAACTGATTCTTTTGGTTCCTGGTTTGTCCTGTCTATTTTAACCCAGTCAACCTCCTTTGGGGCAATTTTTTGTTTTAACCAGTAAATCACTTTTTCATAAAATTCCATGACCTCAGGTGCTGGGGCACCTGTTTCTTTAATTCGATCTGGTTCAGCTTTTGGCCAACTCACAGCAATTTTACATTCTGTCCAAAGATCTGATGGGACGACAATGTCGAAAAATCCATCCAGATCAATCCACAGAACTTTTGAAACTTTAATAAACTTGTCTACCTGTCGGTACCATTCCACAGGCTTTTCTCTCAGCCGAGGAAAATCATTAGTAAAGAGCAGAATGTCCTGTCTTGTCCAGGGAACATGTACATACCCTCCACCTGCAATTTCTCTCATCGGAAACTGTTTAGACAGATTATCCAACCTGTCCAACCTTTCATCTTCCCTCTTTTTTGTCCATTTCACTCTCCATTTACTTAACTCACCCAATTTCCTTATGTAAACAATCAATTCTTTTATGTGTGTAATTCTTCCTCCTGTATTTAAATTCCCAATGTCTTTCTCTGTAAAGTCTAATCTGTAGTGCTTTCCCAGATTTTTCTGTTTGCTCAAATCAATCTCTAATTCTACTGCCAGTTCTTCCAATTGATCGTATTTATTCTTTGTTTTCCATTGAATGCTTTTGCTGATGAACAAGAGTTCATCATCGCGATAAAATTTTAAACTGTCAGGACCAATTGTGTCAATTATTAATTCCTCCAAATCTGCTTTTAATTTTGCAACATCAAGTTTTGAATTTAACCCATTTCTCTCAGGAGTTTCAGCATCTGATTCTGCACCTATTGGTGTCTGGTTAAAAGAACCTTGATTAAAAGTCAAGTCAGGCATTCTTGATTTTTCACGATGTATTTCAGATAAATCTGAATACAATTTTTCAGCTACTTTTTGAATTTCTGCATTTAATGGAATTGTTAAACCTGGCTGTTTAATTTCTTTATGATCGAAGACAGGCTGAACAGGACCAATCGTTACTGGAACTGTCACTGCTTCCATGCTCTTAGTTATCTGCCGAATTAACTCTTCTTTTGATCGCAGGTATTCTGAAGTACTTGAAACTTCCTCATTTTTTTCATTCCTCATTGAATTTCTAGGGGCTTCCCTTTCCATTGGAAAACTTCTGTTCTCAGAAATAGCTCTTGTTTCAAATTGTTCTGGAGTTTCAAAAGATTCAGAATTATTTGGGTACAATTTTGGAGATTCATTTATTGGAGGTGCACTAGGAGTGGTTCCAGTAGAAACCATTGGAGTGGACCATGAACGAGGCTGTCTCAATGGAGGATACTTATTATTTGTCGTATAAATTTCTTCTAAAACTGCATCTTCTGATTCACTTTCTGTAACAGTTTTATTTTTCTTTTCAGTTCTCTTTTCACCTGGAGACCCTAAAACCATTTCCCTAATTAAATAGAGACCATCACACATATCTCCCTGTCTCTACATACGCATTCTATCTTCATGCGTTTCTCGTTTGTAACTCGGTGTTTTTGGAGGTCTTTTTATCCCACTTGCTTCTCTCTGAAGTTGAAACATCTCATCCTCCCATTCAACTAAAGCTTCAAATTGTGTCGGTCTAGGCCGTGGTACAAGAACTGACATTTTCTCTCTCAAATTTCTTCAAACTTTTACATTAAATGAACCATCATCCAGCCAAGCCAATACGCCGTCCTCCTTTGTATAATTTTTCCAAACATCAAACCACAGAACAGTATGATAACCATATTCACCTTCCATATACGCTGCAGGTGTCTTGTACTTATGAAGTAATTTACCACCTCGCGTTTGAATTTTCTTGTCAGGTGAAATAAAAAAAATTAATTTTTGAAGCATCGAAGTCTTTTTCTCAACATGTTTATAATAATAATACATTTTTAATTCAAATCCGCTTAATCAGAAATGATCGTAAATATTTCCTGGTTATTCCACAACACCAGCCAATCCGTGCGCGAAACACACCAACAAGCCAATCAGGTTCAAGCTACGTCACCACCCTGCTTGACCAGTAAAAACAGAGCTCCCCATAAAGGCCAATCAGCGTTCAGCTCGATAAAGTCACGTGAGCCAATCAGAGTACAGCTTGTGACGTACAGTACCCAATCACTGCGCTGACCGTGTGACGAACACAGCCGCTGCGGTTTCTTGCGTCTCACTCTCAGCGCTCACCCCTCCTTTACAAAAGACATTTCACAGCGCCATTTTAAAGACACTTTTTCAATGAAATTTGATTAACAACAACACGAAGAACAAATCATTTGTCTGTTTCTCTAAATAAAGCGATAGTTTTTACAGACACACAAGAAATTCTTTGCGTGGAATACACGACGCTATTCTCACAGAATATACATTTGCCGATAAAGTAAACTTTTACTCTACCCTTCAAACAGGTAATAGCGAACGCGCTTCCCTCTGAATGCACATAAAGTAGCAATTCAAAGTTTGTCTCGAACGAACTTACAAAACCATTTACGCACTTTCAAACGGAAAGTATCCCTAACCACACACACATGAAATCCTGGCAGGACTCTAACCCACCACTGATAACATGAATCGTCAGTAAAATAAACGACGTTACCTTACCCCACACTCAAGCTCGAATTAATTCTATTACTTTCTCGCAGTAAGTTTTAGAACGGGCTCATTGTCCCTATACTCAAAGCTTCGATTTTATAGACAATCCTCACTATGCATACATTCTATCTGACACACCTATATCCCTAACACGTGTTACACGACGACAACACCTGTGATACTCGACGATACCACTATTCTGAAACAGATCGAATGCACCGTGTGACTTCACCCTTGCCACACTACTCTGTACCGGTACAACTAGGATTTTTCACACTGCAGGTAAAAACCTTTCGACTACACGTAACGAAAAATGAACAAACTCAACATATGTTAATCATCGATCCTATGCAACTACCATATAGCATGTCGGTTACCATAGCAACCATCCAGTCTGCTACCAGGAAATTGATCCAGCGGGCTATAGGAAATATGTCATAAGCTACGCTACCCAACTCCACTATATACACCATCAATCAATAAACACTCATAAGGCCCATAAATCTAACATGACATATTATACCCAACTGAATCATGTGACCTAATTAACCTATTCACAAATTATATACATTTATATACAACCATGGTAAGTGAATTCATCACACTTTACAACCCTACAAGCTAATTAAGCCACTGTGGCGATAAGATCTAGCTATAGGTAACCTAAACTCATGAAATAACAAGACCAGCTTGTTTTCCAAAGTAAGATTTTTATTAGCTACTCATTTGGAAAATGTATTAGAAATGTTATTAAAGCATTTTTATTTGAATCATTGCAAATGGATATGATTCTTTTATTATGAATCAAAATATTATTGCAAATGAGAATTATCAGTTTGGCATTTTCAAAACCTAAGTCCCTAACTAATACTAACTATAATAAAGATTTAAAGAATAAAAGTCTTTGAGGGCTCTTACGTGTTCCAAGGAAAGTTCATCTGCATGACACCCTCATCAAAAGGTCCGCAAAGAGAAGCGTAACTCTACCACGGGGCAAGAGTTTTTATACCTTTCTACGCTAAGCTAATCTAAGAAAATGTATTTTTCTCTGCTGAAATCGGAGTTCCATTGGTCCAAAAGTGACAGGCGATGTGTCACCATATTTTAGAATCACAGTTCCGTCACGTTCTTAGAGACCATTGTCTCTAACTTTTCAAACCAAGCAGCTTCCTCCAGTTTGCAACAATTGATACAAGGAAAGTTTTAGCTTCCTCAGATACGTAGTTGTTTCAGGCCCTCTTGCCGGTTCCTGGCCTTGGCCTTGTTCGACTAAGGGATTGTCAGCTCAGCACAACAAACTTTTTCAAGCAGGAGAAAGCTGTTGCCATCATGGACTCTCTCTGGCTCCAAGCAGATTATTAGTAAACGTGAGTTTTCACTACGCCCAAAGCTTTTTCAAAAACTAGCATATAAACAAACACAAAAGAATAATTAATGCGAGTAATACAGTTCGTTCTGTTGCCACCCTCCATTTCTAATAATTAACCCATTAGTCTAAATTACCTAGCTGTAAGCAAACAAATAAAGCAGCATTTTATATCTACCATTCTTCTTTTAATCCAGCAGGATTCTTTATGCACCTATAAGAATAGAGTGACATCACATAGACAGGGAAGCAAAATAAGCACATGCAATTTATTCTAAACAGCTGCAATTAATTATGACACAACAATAGACACGATTAATTTATTATTTTTCACAAACAAGGAAATGCAACATAATGCACGTTTATGAGCACACATGTTAGTAGCCCAAATGTATTATTTCGTGTGTGTAACTTAAAACTAGGTTGAATTAATACACATACAGTACAATTGTTAGTCTTAATATTTCTTGTTATGGAAATGTGACTTCGCGAGTTGAAATGAAAAACATTTCTAAATCTCTCCATCACTATCACCCGGGTTTCAGACACAGGCGTAACTCTCAGAGCCACCGTTCTAAGGAAATGGGTTTCCGGCGCCGGGGCACTCCTTAACCACTTGGATGCTAAGCTTGTGCCTAGACATTTAATGTAATTTCCATTGAAATGAATGGGCACTCCATGACGAGCTGACCTTGTCATTAGTGTCTATCCTGCCTCAGGCCATTAATAGTAGAACCTATTCCCCTGGACCTTCAACGGGGACTCACTAGTTTTATCGTCTTTGTTTAACAAAGATTCATCTGCGAGATGACAGTGATCGGATGACCTGCCATTCTCCACGTCACGTGCACGGAAGGCCGTTCATCTTTGTGAGTAAGTTTCATTTCAGATAGTCTGAGAGTGTACCATGTATTACACCCTGGCTATGCACTGACATTGGTCTCTCTCTGCATATAGGAGCTCTTTTGAGCCCACATCCTCTACTTCCTTAGCACAAAGACACAAGCTGGAAGAGATAATAGGTAATTGATTTTACAGATTACTATCACATCCTTTATCACTTGACCAAATTACCACCCTAACACATGATATCTCATTACCTCTAGGTGCCCTACCAAAGTCCTGATGAAGACCCCACCCTAAGGCTGCACTCACCTAGTTCTAGTTATAGGGGTCGAAATGTCGACAAGTACCTATCAGATTATAAGCAAGGACAATAGTATATGACTAACAGTGTCCATGTGAAGCTATGTAATTTAAGTGGAACAACTGATCTATGTTTTAGGCAAGATCAGTATCACAATAAAAATGTGATGGATGTATGTCACACCAAGTTGTCCGTGTCCACTACCCTCACAAGTCCACAATGTTCACAAACACTCCTCTTCCCTTTTACATATCCTGAGCACCAAATTGTGTAAATATATGTATATATACTAGTACCAGTTGATGAGTATTGTGCAACTGCGTTGCAATTAACAAAAACATCTGAGCTCTAATCCTTTGGACTCTACATAACTTGTTATTTTGGATGTGATTCACTGTGTATACTTAAATTCATTGTGTACTACCTGACCATTTTGTTATTGTACAATACATAAATCCCAGCACTGGCTATTTAACTGTCTAGAAGAACATTATAATGTGCATAAAAATATCATTACGGCTAAGAGGGTCACTTGGGTAGAAAGATCTCCCAAAACTTTTAAAGGTGATTGCATTGCATTGAACCTTGATAATCATCACATAGTGGGTGACCTATTATTTGGCTTATCAAGTATACCATCATTTTACTCTGAAATGTTTGCCCTTCCTTTGGGCTTCTTTTATAAACCCTATCCCTCACCTCAGCTTCCCATTTCTAGATCACACACTACTTGGAAGCCCTCCCGTCACCCGTTTAACCAGCCTCTTCCTCCCTTAGTTTCACCAATTCCTCTTAGGAATAGGTTTGCTTCACTAGAAGGATTGCCTACCTGCGACTGACTGGATGATCAGATTACATTACCTAATGGGGATGGTGCTATAGAATTATAAAAAGGGTCTCCTTTGCTCACTGTTCCCTCTGTAAATTCCCAAGTGCCAACAGGCATCCTGCTAGGCAGTCTGAACCTGCCCCAAAGATTCCTACCTCATTAGAATCTCTTAGGGTCATTATCTGCTATGTCTTGGAGCGTTGCAGGCTATAACCAAAAAAGGTCTAATTTAGAATGGCTGTCTCTGTTGACAACTAAAGATTTAGTGTGCCTCCAAGAGACTTGGGAGATTGATCCAATACATTTGAATGGGTATCGTTCTTTTCAAAACTTCTGCCATTTCGTCACCTGCTGGTCGGGCTAAGGGTGGTTTACTGACTTTACTTTCCAATGCTTTTTCAATTAAAGTGAAGTCATTTTTGAACACGTCACCTTACTATCATATTATTGTAATAGATTACTGTATGGATTACTGTTGGCTTCTTATTAATTTTTATAATAATAACGTTGGAAGTAGTCAAGCAACAGTGTTGGCCCCTCTAGAAAGAGATATTAATGATTTGCAACATAAATGCACTAAACCCTGCAATATAATTTGGCTTGGGGATTTTAACGCCCACCCTTGTGACAAGATCAATGTGCAAGTATGTGGAATACAGTATGACAAGTGGGAGAGTGTTCCTCATTTTGATCACACGGACTACGGTGATGCCTTACATAGACTACTAATTGTAAATAATCTTGTATTTTTAAATGTTTCTGAAATGTTAACGGGTCAGTTAGGATTTACTTTTTTAAATCACATTGTTTCCTCTACCCTTGATTATGTTCTGGTCTCTGATTCAATAAGAGGGCCTTTCTCTCACTGTGAGACTGATTTTTATCCTTTTAGTGATCATGCTGCAATAACTTTCCTTATACACTCTGTAAAGAAAAATGATTGTGTTTTTAAACTCCGGGTAACCCCTGTGATTGCATGGGAGAATGGTATTGCTTTGAAGTGGGAAAGATAGGATACTAGGAGCTTCGTGGATAACCTAGCCTCCAACCGATTTGGGGAGATAATGCTTTGCTCAAAAAGAGTCTCACCCAATAGCATGGTCTCGACCTTAGAGCAGATCTTATCTGATGTTAAAAACAATTTAACCCGTGTTATACTTAATGTCCATCGAACAAAATGTTGTTGGTTTGATGAAAACTGTGATAAACCACTAAAAAATCTTTATATAGCATTGAAGACTAACCCTTGTAACCCACCTTTGGTTAAGTCTTTGAGCCAAGCTTACTAAAAAAGCAAGGACTACTAGGATGAAAGTCCTAAAGGAAGAGTGGTGCAAAAACTTGCAGAAGGCTGTTATATTAAAAAGCTTGCAGGCACTTTGGTCTCTGATTAATGCACCATTTCTAAGGGATGAACGGTCAATGTCCTCAGATACTCATGTTCAACAGGAGGAATGGATTACCCACTTTGAAAGTCTATTCAGAGCGGATGAGACAACAACTGCTCAGTCTTTTCCCGAAATTTTAGGAACGGCTGGGGGTGCTGTTAATTTTACACTTGAAGAAATGAAGCAAGCTCTAAATCAGTGTAAACATGCAAAGGCACCAGGACCTGATGGAGTCCCTATCAATTTGTTTTTGGAGAACCAAGATTTATGGGCCCCACTTTTAACAAATGTTTCTAATAAAATTGTCCAAATAGGTGCCCCTCGTTCGTGGAAGACAACTGTAATTGTTCCCATCTACAAGAAGGAGGATCGGTCAATTCCGAAAAACTATAGACCTATCTCTCTGATAAAATCGACCGCAAAACTAATGGGCAGGCTTCTTTTAAATAGATTGGAGGAATGGGCCCAAGGAAAGAATATCATAATCCCATGTCAGTTTGACTTTAGAAAAGGTAAAGGCACTGTGGATTAGTGGCTGAACGTGAGTCTAATAATAGCAAAATATACGGCAGCCAAAAAAGGCCACCTCTATCTTGCCTTCATGAATCTGTCTGCAGTCTTTGACTGTGTGGCACAGCCTAGGCTGTGGCAGATCATGGAGGCAATAGGGATTGACCAGAACATAATAATTATATCCACGACTTGTACTCAGGTACCTCAGCCTGTGTCCGCTATGGAAAAGGTGGTGAGTGTACCAGGTATTTTAAAATTGTGACAGGTGTAAGGAAGGAGTGTGTTCTCGCCAACATACTATTTGTACTCTACACCAATGATATAGAATCTGCCTTGCTGGGATCTACTCCAGATGTTCCTTATATAAATTCAATACAGGTACCAATACTATTATACGTGGATGACGCAGTACTCCTAGCTCGCACTAGCAATGCGCTGGGAAGGTTACTGTGTTGGATTACAAGCAATTTATGAACAATCTGGATATGAAAATTAACTTCTCAAAGTCCTTTATCCTTATGGCAGGTCCAAAACAACGGAAACAGCCCCAAATTAATACTGAAGGGGGAAAACTAGGAGTTGTTGATTCTTTTAACTATCTAGGGATTATATTTGACTGGCAAATTAACTGGCAAAACATGATTGTAAATAGAGGGGTGCAAATGGAAAAGAATATTGGGGCTCGAACTAAATTTATATTTTATAAAAAACTAGTTTAAAACCTATAGATGTAATAAAAACAGTGCATGAAGCTAAGACGGTATCCGCTGCCACTTATGGAGCTGCTGTCTGGGGAACCACAGATTGTGCGAAACTGCAATCTATCGAAGATAACTTCTTTAAAAAGTTTCTCTCATTGCCAAAGTCATGCGCCAATTGTAAGTGCAATATGGAATTGAGAGCCCCTTTATATTACTGACAACATTTCTGTGGCGCCGATTTTAATGTGGCACTCGATATGGCGAATGGAGACGCTGATGGAGCAAGGTTGCCCACGTAAAGTGACTTGCTTATATTTAGCCCTCTCAAAAATAATATTAATGTACTAACTAGCATGTTTTCGTTATATTAATATTGCATTACACAACATTTCTAGTATCTAGGGGAAGCTTAACAATGTGCTTTTCTAACTATAATCCGCTTCCTTTAAAATGGGTGCGGCTAAGCAGGATTTTCTACTGCGCATGCGTCTGTCACACTCACGTGACATGACGTATTATCTCGCTTGGTGGGAAACCTTTGCTTCTGCTCACTAAAACTAAGATGGCTGTTCTGTGTCCTAACGTGCAAGAAGCTTGCATCGCTGCTTTTGCTAAGCTGTTTGTTCTGCCTAACCTCTAATGCAATAGTTAAAATAAAATAATGGCCATCCTCATGGATCTAGAGCTGCCATTTTCGGGGGGAAACATGGCGGCCGCTTAGAACACGGTCGCGGAGGCTCCCATGAAGGAGAGGTAAATTATCGGTAATTTCCCGGTAAGGATGCCGAAAAAAGGGCACTACGGATGTTTGAACATTTGATGAATACGGAGCTTGTATTTGAGGGAAATCTTGTTATTGTGCAATAAACTTGGATAAACTCAGAAAACCCTACCGTGTTCGAGCTTGGGAGAGCTGAGGGAGCTGGGGGAGCGGAGCAGGCAGGGAGAACGCTGCGAAGGAAGAGCAAATCAAGCTCTGCATACTCTGTCAGTTTAGCGTTTGGAAGTGAACTCTGGAATCTACTGGCTCGGTCTTGGCGGCATCTGGAGGCAGAGGCAAAAGACAGCTACAGGGAAGCACGGCAGCAGGAGAGGCTGGAAATGCAATATTATTCGCATTGACATTCAGAAAGGCGAGATAAGGTAAAATAAAAGTGGATACCACAAAACTTGCGATTCAGGACCCCTGCTGGGCCCGTGTGGCTCGAGAACTGGGCAGGGGGCAGAGGGCATTAACTCGGAGAGTGAGTCACGGTGGACTGCAAAAGGAAAATTTAAAAGAGAGCAGGGGCATTATTGACTCAGGGGGGACGGAAGAGGTGAGACAGAAGAAGGGTGCTGTTTATGAAGAGGGCGGACAGAGAGGCGAAGGCAAGAATTCAGTCTCTAAGTTCCTTGGTAAAAAGGGTGCTGGGGCCTCAAACGAAGAAGGTGAAGAGGGGCAGAGTCAGGCAATAGCTAGCTCCTTACTTGTAGGGGGGTGGGAGTGGTAAAACCCCCACAGAAAAGATATCACTTGAGAAGTGGCAACGAGAGAGGGGGCGTTGTATGTGGAGGGGGCAGCCCCGATTACGCAAACCTAGCGAAATAGGAAAGGCAACAACCTCACCCATAGAGGCAGGTGGTGATGATCATGGAGAATGGGTGACCCCTAAAAGTAAAACCCCCAAAAAGAAAAATCGCAGGACACAGAAGGCGAGGTACAAGTCGCAAATCTTGATATAACCCCGTCCCTTAGAACCTTTTTCAAGGTAGTTCCAAAGACAGTCCTGTTAAAAAATCCAACATTAGCCTTGCCCATAGCAGCCTCAAAAGAGGAAAATATTTTATGTGCTAATAAATATCCGATTCTGGCGGAGATTTCGGAATCTCAAGAAAGGGTGGCTTTAAAGAAGGAACAAGGTCAAGTAGGAGTTGGAGAGGAAGATCCTTTGGAAATAATGGACCTACAATTGAACCATGGTCAGCCCCCGATACAGCAGGAAACCCCTCCAGTACAGGATGCGCCACCTCAGCTTTTGAACCGAGGTGGAATTAACACAGTAGAAACAGTAGGAACACAAATGGCTGCTAACACTGGTGGGGGAGCAACAAAGCAATTAGGAAATATGCAGGAAGAAGATCAATCTCATTCACTACTTTTGATACAGCCTCACCAGGTGCAGACCCCTAAGATACAATTGCAGTCTCTGCCATTATCTCAATCCTCAATGCTAGCACAGTCGCAACCTTTGCCAGTTCTCTTGCTGCCGACACTGGTGCCACCTCAGCAGTCTCACCCTCAACCTCTACTACAGCCTCAGCTTGCGTCATCGACTGTATTGCAAGATAATACACAAACTGTAGTGGAGTTACTTCAGTTATTAACGACCGAAGTATGAAGCAGATTCGAAATTTCAGAGCAGAAACAGAAGGAGATCAGGTCGGTTTGCGATGACTTAGGCAGGAAGTTGGATGAGGTGACCACCAGGGCTGCACAGCTGGAGGTGGATGTGAAGGATCTTACTTCCCAAACTAAAGCTAATACCAGGGAAATTACCGACCTTAGAGTGGGTGAGAGGTTATTGAAGGAAAAAATCGAATCATTAGAAAACAATCAACGACGATGTAATTTGCGAATTTTAAAGATTCCAGAGGGAGCAGAGGGAGAAGATGTCAAGTCTTTTGTGGTGCATTTGCTGAAAGAAGGATTGAAAGGGCCTTGGACTGAAGAAGAATTAATGAAAGATATACAGAGGCATGCACAGAGACCCTTTTAGGAGGAATTTGAATAAAAGCAAAGCAAGGAAAATACCGGTGAACTTCCACACATATATTTTGAAAGAGGAAATTCTTCTAAAAGCATTAAGGCTAGGATTTTTGACAGTAGATGGGCATGATTATGAGATTAGGTCTGACATCTCACAAATTACTGCAAATCTAGCATACAAAAAAAGACAAACTCTTAAAGCACGTTTTGTAGGAAAAAGGCACGATTGAAAATAGAAATAATTCTCCCGAATGGGGGCTTCCTAAGGCTTATTAGCCATTAAGGAAGTAGGGGCGAGTTTTACGAGGGGAGGGGGGTGGGGCACAAGGGTGGATTATAGTGCACTAGTGTGGGAGGATAGGGAAAAAAGGACAAAAAATGTTTTGTCCTCTATATACATCAAATACCAGGTTGTAATGTAGCCAGAGAGAACAGAAGAGATGTAAGGTAGTCAGAAGCCACAAGTGAATTTTCTATCTTGGAATGTAAACGGCCTAAGAGGATCGCATAGGCGGGAGAGGGTTCTGCAATATTTAAAGGATGCGCCAGCTCAAATTATTTTGTTACAGGAGACGCACTTATGCTGTAAGGAGATGAAAGAGCTTTTTGAGAAAAGGAGATGGGTACAATGTCTGATATGTATGGAACAGCAACTTACAATAAAAGGGGTGGCGATTCTAATAAAAGCTAATGCCCAAATTGAAGTAATGGAAAGTAGAGTAGATAGGACAAGTAGATGGGCAATTGCGAAGATAAAATGCTATAAGCACCTATATACAGTGGTAAGGTATTACGGGCCCACTATCGATGACCCCTTGCCGTTTGGTCAGTTGGTTTCGGAATTATTGGATTTTCCGGATCCGGTCATAATGGCAGGAGACTTTAATGTGTTCTTAGACGGCAACTTAGACCGGTCTATAAAAAGCAGAAGCAAAACGTATAACAACTTGAGGACATTAATAATTAATACAATTAAATCTCTAGGGTGGTGTGACATTTGGAGAGAAAGGAAGGGGTCAGTAAGGAGTTTTACATTTAACAACAAAAAATACGGACATCAGTCTAGAATAGACTTCTTTCTAGTGAATCAAAGCATAAAACATCAAGTGGGAGATGTAAATCACGTGGGTGCGCACATGTCAGACCACTCAGCCATAACATTAACGCTGTTTCCTCAGGATACGGGTGTGCAACAGCGATGGACTATGGATCGTATCATATTGATGGATGACACGTTGGTGGAAAGGCTGAGTCAGGAATCTCAAGAATTTTTTGATAACAATCTGGGAAGTGCTCCCTTAGGTATAGTTTGGGACACGTATAAGATCTTTTTAAGAGGTTGAATTACATCAGCTCAAGTATATAAGAACAGGCAGAGAAAAGCGGAAATCCAAAACTTAAAAAGAAAGATCCAGACTATAGAACATAGGATACACAATAATGAGATAGGATGGGAGGAGGGTCAAGGTTTTATTCAGACCCTTAAATTAAATTTAGTAGCTGTGTTAGAAAAGAGGCTACAAGATAGATGGCGTGCTGGTAAACTCGCTCATTTTAATTATGGAGAGGGGTGTGGCAAACTTTTAGCTTGGAAGATAAAAAGCGACCAGGCAAGGAGCTACATAAAGGAGCTCAATTATGAGACAGCTGGAGGCCCAATAAAAGTGGGGGATAGTATAGAGGACTTGATACTATAATATTTCAAGCAAATATATACAGAAGATTTGAATACGACAGGGGTCGAGATTTTGGAATGGTTACAGCAAGAGCTCCCACTGGTAATATCTGAGTCTCAGAAGGAGAGTATCAATGAGGAGTTAACGGAGGAAGAAATTGGGAAGGCCATTAAATTAGGGAAATCAAATAAAGCAGTGGGTCAGGGACGGCCTCCCTTCGGAAATATATAAAAAATTAGAGAAAGTGTCAGCTCCGGTTCTAAAAAAACTTTTTTTCGCTATATTTGAAAAGGGAGAAGAGATTCCTCCCTCTTGGAATGAAGCTATTGTTACGCTTATATTAAAACCAGACAAACCACCAGACTGTTGCGACTCGTATAGGCCTATCTCGCTTTTAAATTCTGATTATAAGATCTATTTAAAGATACTAGCGGATAGGCTAAACGGGGTGATGGGAGCACTCCTGCATGAGGATCAAAAGGGGTTTGTCAGAGGGAGAAATAAGAAAGATCTTACGTATAACCTCATAGGCGCCATCGATCTATCCTCAACGGATAATTTGCCTTTAGCAGTTATTACTATTGATGCAACCAAGGCTTTAGATTGCGTGAGCTGGCGATATTTGGAGGACATTTTAAGGCTATCTAATTTAGGTGGTAATTTCTGTAGGGCCATAATGGAAATATATACAGCTCCATCAGCAAAAATATTAATAAATGGCAGACTATCTAAAAAGTTTAATATCTGCAGGGGGACAAGACAAGGGTGCCCGCTATCCCCTTTACTCTTTAACCTGTATATCGAGCCACTAGCAGAGAAATTTAGGAAGCATGCTAAAATCATTCCTTTCAAAGCTAGGGGTTGGGAAAAGAAAGTAGGCCTATACGCCGATGACGTAGTGGTATATACATCAAGTTTGGATTTAGCTTTGTCAGAGGTGTATGAGCTTGCTGCCGGTTTTGGCAGGATCTCCGGTTACGAAATAAATCAGCGTAAAACTGTTATTATGGCTTGGAATATGGATACACGGGTAGATTCTGTAAAACAAGAAATTAGATATTTGGGTATAAAAATAGTACAGAACATAGAGCAAATCCCTGAAACTAATTTTCATAAGGTCAGCAAAGAAATTGGGAAATTGCTGCTGAGTTGGTCACACCTCCCATTATCAATTTATGGAAGAGTAAATATCATTAAAATGGCCATCCTTCCAAAAATCACTTTTCTATTTCAACATATTCCGATGGCCTTTAACCACTTGGCTGCTAAGGCACCTCTGGCCCCTCAATGTAATTTCCATTGAAATCAATGGAAACTCCATGACGAGTTACCCTTGTCATTAGCACTGAAGGGGTTAAGGAAGAATGGCTCAAGAAGGTTCAGTCCAAAATTTCCAGCTTTATTTGGGCCTCTAAAGGAGTGCGTATCTCCTGGAAAAAACTTAGAAGACAAAATGCCAAAGGAGGCCTGAAGTTGCCGGATCTTTCTTACTACGCATGGATGTTTTTACTAAAAGGAGGGAAAAGTCTGTTTAAATCTCCAGAGGAGTCAGATATAGGTAAAATGTATAAAGCTATGCTAAAAAATGTAAAAGGGGGACACACTGATTTTATTCATAAATATGGGGACCCTCGTTATTTCAAAGATGTTCGATTAAAAACTTTGCAGGGTTTAGCTATTACTTGGTATAAAGTTAGGCTGGAAAGTTAGGCTGGAATTAAAAATTAACTATTATAGCTGTGGGGCGTCAATCTTTGACTCGCCAGGATCCCCGGAATGGACGATGGACAGGTTGGCACTATCACTAAAGGAAGAGGGAATACTGCTCTGGGGCTCGGTGATGAAAAACAATGTTTTAATCTCTTGGGAGGAGGCCCAAATATTAACAAAGGGTAGCTTATCAAGATTTAAATATCTCCAAATGCTGAGTCGCACAGTGGGACTTGGGGCGGGACAGGACAATAAACTGGAAGCATCTTTGGCGGCTGGAGCAAACCTGAAAAAAGAGGTAGCACAAGGATATTGGCTGTTGGTGGAGCTAGTGATGGTCATTTCAACCTGCCGAAAGAACTGTGGGAGAAGAGCTTGCCTGGGGAACAGTTGGAAGAATTATGGCAAGTATCTTGTACTACTTTATACTCCACAGTACGGCCCGCAAATTTAGGGCGGAACCACCTCTTTTGTCTTCACAGGGTTTATTGGACGCCATATAAATTATCTAAAGTGGGGAACGGAGTAATGCCAAAATGTCCTAAATGTGGTAAAGAGAAAGGCGATGACATCCACATGTTCTTTGATTGTCCAATGATCCAGGAATTTTGATCTGAAGTGAGTAATACAATTTCTATTATACGTGGAGAGACGCTCCGCTCCAGGTAAGCATATCTTAGATTTTTTTTTGGGTCCCTGTTATTATGCATCACAGAGAAAAAATATAAATAAATTGATCTTTCTTCCTATTTTACTCGCCCGGAGGGAAATATGTAAAAATTGGGTGAAAGTGGTGTCTCCCAGCAAAATAGAATGGTTGGCTTCTATACAACATATTAATGTTTTGGATAGAGCTTCAATAAGTAAGAGGAATAACTTTTGGGTTCCATATGAGAAATGGGTTGAATCTATAATAGTCCAATGATTAGGCCTCTATACCTATTTGCCTAATATTCAGATGGTGGCATACAAGGGCTGTAAAGAATCAGCTACCGATGGGTGAATATGGAGGGCAAGGTGTAGAGTGATCCATCCCAATATACGGTTGATGGGGCAGTTTCAATCCCTGTTCTTGATTGGGACCCGAGACCCAGCTCTGGTATACTTGGGCAATGAGGACAAAAAAAAAAAATGGGAATAGAATAGAGATAAGTGGTAAACAGTGCATTCATTTATTCTGTGTCTCTAAAACTGTTTCTCTTCTATTTTTGCATGTATCGCATTTGGGCCTGAAATGTATTTCTGAACTCCATCTTTGGAGAAACTGCGCCTGTGCAAAGAAACTCAAGTCACTGAAGCCAATGGTATTGAACCAGTGCCAGAATTCTGACATGGACTAAGAAACTATGAGAAGTGACCTCCTTACCCTGCCAGAGGAAGCTGAATTGAATAAATTGTTAAAGTATTAAATATAATTGTTACATTCACTGCCGGGTGGAATAAAAGTACATGGGAAGATAAAGTCATGGGAGGGAACATTTAAAAAAATAATTGACAAGTTACCTCAAATCAATATGGTTTGATTACTTCTCCTCGTCTTCTGACCAATAAAATTGTGGGATTCACACATTTGCAACATTTGGGGGTGGTACACTGACCTGAAAATAGTATAACTAGGGTAGGCTTAGTGAGTTAAATTATCCGACTTGTCCAAATAGCTGACCTGTGACGGACCCAACGCACTCAATAGGTGATCGAGAGCAGAGGTGCTGGCGGAGCACTCTGTCAGAAGATTCGATAACCCAATCGGGGTTCTGGGAAGGAGATCGATGACCCAATCGGGGTTTGGCTGTTAGCTGCAGAAAGGGGTGTGACGCAGGCGTTGCACTTTAGCTGTGGGTGCCGTTCCTAGCCTGTGGTGGTCTTGTCCTGATCCAATTTGGTCCGTAACCTGTCCTGATTCTGGTCTGCACCTGTTCTTTCTCACTGGCATCTGCACTTTTGGAATTCTTTTCCTTTGTCCCAGCTCGTGGCCAGGGTTCCCATTCACACCATTCTAGGTAACTATAAAGTGTGGGTTTGTCATCGTACTGTTTTACCTACTCTACTCATCCTCTGTCTAATGCTTAGTGATATTTCTTTCCAAATTATTGCATATGTTTATTTCAAATCTTCGACATTCTAAAAAGAAATTATTGATTTCATGGTTTAAAGATTTACTTAGATAAAATAACTTAAAACTTTTTCTCGAGTTTGTGGTTATTTATGAAATGCTAAATGTTACTATTCTACCTATTTTCTTGCTAACTCCCTTGATCCTCTTGGACTTTAGGTATTGGTGACTTGGATTGGTAAGTTAAAAGGTATAGATCCCGAATGGTAAAATCAAAATTGATTGAGTGTAGGTTTACCTGTTTACATATACATAGTTTTATGGACCCAGGTGAGTATGCTGAGCAGGTGAGCTTGCGCTCTATCAGTAAATTTGGTAGCAGAGGATGGTTAGGATTTAGTTAAGATAGGTAGTTAGTTAGTTAAATTGAATTGCATTATGTATAAAATTATTTTGGTTTTTATGTATTAACTAAACTTGTTCGTACCTGTTACATGTTTTGTTTTGGAAACCCCGGGGGCAGAATAAACAGGTGGTAAATAGAAGCCACTCTGTAGTGAGGTCACTTGTCCGAGGAAGTAAGTGCATGATTAAGTAAAACCGGAAGCACTGTTTTAGGGACTTTCTGTATGAATAATTGACAGCAAAGAGTTCGCTAGTAAAACTTTGGTGTGATATCACCTAGAAAGGGTCACACTGGAGAAGTAACAGGTTCTTCTGAGCTTGATTGTCAGCAAAGGGGTTCGCGGGTGAAACTTTGGCCTTATACCACCTAGAAAGGGTAAGCCAGAGGGAGTAACAGGTTCTCCGATGCTTGCGTAAAAGGTAGACGGAAGGGATCTACATGTAGTGTATGAAGAGTAAACGGAAGGGAGTTACTCGCAGTGAAACAAATCATTATTTTCTTTGAACTAGTCACTCAGGCACAGTGGCAAATATTTTTATGTTGTTAATTAATGAGAATGAACATTTAAAGTGAATCAAAGGAAGTTCTTGTATTACCTTGCAAAGGAGGGAGTCAGTCGCGGAGTTGCACTGACGTCACTCAGAGCCATGCTGGTATTGGTTGAGACAGCGGGTGTGTAGCTGAGCTAATATTGTAAAGGAGGGGTGAGTACAGGAGCATGAGAACTCGTCTCACTAGAAAAGCAGCGCAATTATTGGCTGAATTTATGTGAATTCTAATTGTTGATTGGTCATTAAAATAGACGCATTGGTTGTGGAGGTTTTTCGTAAACAAACGAGTGTCATCACAAAAGTAAACCGGCATAAAATATATGTGGCATTTAGATCCAAGATTCATAGGAAATAGACCAGATAGAAAACATCTAGGTTTTGATAAGGAACAGATGATTAGATGGAGACCTTATATGATGTACAGAGATAGAAGAAAAATGTCATTTGTCAAGAAAGTTAAACATTTCTTTAAAAAAGATAAACTGATAAAAACCAGAGAAGGGATTATTATACCACCAACGAATACACCCGCATCATACATGATGGTTGAAAGGGGCTATCACACTTGCATATTGTTAAAAACTGGATAGAATATACAAAAGATGATGGAATGTTGGCATTTCCAGAAAATGGTACCTTCAATGGTGGAGTTTTGTACAATTTAAGAGCATGCATGAATGAATTAGATCCCAGACCTAGATTAACCCAATATGAAGCATTAGAAGAATGGGAAACAGAGGCTTTTGAGCGAGATAGATCCAAAAGTGACAGGAATTTGGATACATTTTATCCACAATTTCCTAAAGAAACTAGAGACAAACAGATGAAACAATGGAGGCAGTCCATGTTGATGGAAGGATTATATCCTGTCAGAGCTTTAGAAGAACAAACGGGGAGTAAAAATATGAGAAAACTAAAAATGTAATGACAAGTGCTAATCCACAAGATGATTACTGATGAAAAATCCGCCACCTTATAATGAGGAGCAAAATAAAGCTAATCCTAGTGTTCCGTTCTTAAAGTCACCTTTAGTTCCACAAGTAATACATGAGGCATCGTTAGAAAAAGTGTTACAGGAAAAGGAACGAGAGGCAATAAATAAGCAAAGAAATTAGTTAATTCATAAAATTACCTGGTTTAATATAGGTCCTGAAGCCTTAACGATACCAGTAACTATAGATCCTGTTGTTCCTTTATATGGAGATAAGCAAACCAGTCCTAGACCTCTAGCAAGTGAATGTGAGTCAGAAATTTCTCTAATGGATTTACCTATAAGGGAACCAGTATGTATCTCTAGGAAAACTACACCTGTAAATTCTAGAGAGGTACAAATAGAAACGTCCTCAGGTACAAGAAGTGCTACTGTAGTTACCCCAGAAGAAATTGAAAGATGGTCCCGAGAAATTGAAAAACCAAAATCACAGCCAAAGACATTGGATATTTTCAAATTAAGAGTTGAATTGGATGAACTGCTTGCTGGAAATGTGGGGTTAGATCGATTAAATGCATTAAATGAAGATGAATTGTTGTTTATATGTCGAAGTATCACTCGAAATACAAAAACATTTCATGGAAAGGTAACGAGTTTGGAAAATGAGATGGGAATTGATATTGGTAAGTCGAAAGTATTACGGAAACCATATTGAGCTGAATATTCTGACAAAGATTTAGAAAACATGAATGTGTCAGGACGTAAATTGCAGATCAAAGAATTGTTATCACTATGGGGTGATTTAGACAGATGGGAAGCTAGATGGATAAAGAAAAAGGAAGAAGCTCAAGCGAAAAGCACTGCATCAGAATATATGTTGAAAGAAACAGAAAAAGTGGAAAGGTTGTGTCCAATGAGAGAAGTGCCTGGTGGAGGTTATGGACATGTCCCATGGTCCAGACAAGATGTTTTGTCATTTACAATGATTTCCCTAAATTACGAGAGAAACCTGTAGAATGGTACAGACAAGTCGAAAGATTTGTAAAGGTTTAAAAAGTGTTGTTAAAAGATTTAGATGGGTTATTTGATATTGTTGTTCCTGTTGATTTATGAACAGAATGTAAAATCGCAGTAGATTTGCCAAGTGATGAGTATCCCAGAGACTCAAAAACAGGAGCACCATCAGATGAGGTCATGAAGAAATATAATCAGGTAATATTGTACTTGAAAGGGATGGTACCTCCAAAAGAGACTGACTGGACTAGGATAGACAGAACTACACAGAATAAAGCTGAATCTGTGCATTCATATTATAAACGTCTCCTACAAGTTTTTAAACAGTATAGTGGGTTAGAAAACATTGATACCAGAGACATGACGCATTTCATCTATTGGTTTGTGTCTGGACTAAGACCTGCAATTTTACAATGAATTAAAGATCATGAGATCTGTTGGCAGGCTACACCTATTGATGAAATACTCAAATATGCAAAATATTGTGAAGATGAATTGAACAATAAGCGAAAGAATTTAGAAGAAAATGTAATGTGGGCGCAAGTAAAATTAGCAGAGCAACAAGAACTTCAAATGAAAAATATTCAGACCCAAGGAGATGGAAATGGAAATAAACCTAGGGGAAAGTATAACCGAGATGAAGCTAAAAAGAAATGTCCTGCCAAGGGTGTGGCAAGTTGGGGCATTGGAAAAATGAGTGTAAGGCTGTATTAAATAATAACATGAAAACTGATAATTTGAATTCACAGGCGCAGAATGAGGTATCAAAAAGGCAGCGACAACAGGTAATACAAAACCAGTTACCATTGGCTCCTATGCCAAACCCTGGGAGTCAGCCCACATACAGTGTGGATACCACAAGTTGGGAAGGAAGTGGTAAAAGGGACACAGTGACACCCCAATTCCTTTTGAGTAACACATATTTTGAAGAAGATAGTTTCTGACGGTGCCTGAGAGGGGAGGACGAGGAGTGCGTACTTGGCGCATCCTTACAGGTAGATCAGTCAGGTCCATATATTGAGGGAAAGGTTGAAGGAAATGATGTTACCTTTCTGTTGGATACTGGCGCTACCCGTTCTGCTGTGAGAACAGCAGACGTTCCAAACCTACCCCTCTCGGGAGAAGTGATCCAAGTAGTGGGCGTTTCTAATAAATACATTAGTACCCCAGTTGCAGAACCAATGGAAGTTAAAATAGGCAATTTTAAAGAAATGCACTGGTTTGTTGTATGTGACTTAAGTCCAGTAAACCTATTAGGTAGAGATTTGTTGTGCAAAATGAATTGCACTATTTTTTGCACACAAAATGGTGTTGAAATTCAAACCCCAGATGAAGATGGAATTTATAAAATTATGTTAGCAAAACAAGAAACTGAAAAACAAAAGTTTACCTTAGAAAATTTGCCAAAAGAATTGCGACATACTGTAAATCCTAAAGTGTGGGATTTCACAGGAAAAGATGTAGGATTAATGGCTGATGTTGATCCAGTAAAAGTAACAGTAAAAGAAGGTGCAGTTTACCCAAATATTCGACAGTACAAAATTAGCCAAGAAATAAAAGCAGGAGTTGCACTAGAAATAAAACGTCTAGTTTAAGCAGGAATTCTGCAGGAGATAATGAGCAGTCCATGTAATTCACCCATACTTGACATAAAGAAACCGAGCGGAAAGTACAGGGTCCTACAAGACCTCCGCAAAATTAATAAAATTGTTGTCCCATGTTGTCCAGTTTTGCCAAACCCTGCTGTGATTTTGTATCAAATACCGTGGGCAGCAGGCTGGTTTACCGTAATAGATCTATGCCATGCATCCAGATAGCAAGTATCTTTTCTCATTCCAGTTCGACGACCATATCTACGTTTGCTTTACTAAATCATTTAGGTAAAGGGGGACACAAAGTATCACCTGAGACACTGCAATTTTGTACTAGATCAGTGAAATATCGGGGGCACCAGATAGAGAGAGGTGTCAGAAGGGTTACTTCTGAAAGAATCAGAATAATACAAAACATTAGTCCACCTCAAACGCAGAAAGAAATCAGAATGTTTATTGGAGTTGTAGGTTACTGCAGACAATGGATTGTGGGATTTGCAGTCCTAGCAAAACCATTGATACAAATGACAAAGAAAAGAGCAAAAGACCCAGTTGAATGGGATGATGAAAGTATGTCATCTTTCCTAAAATGACGAGATTGTTTGTGCTCAGCTCCAGCGTTAGGGATGCCTAACTATTCAAAAGATTTTGCATTGTTTTGTGACACACAAGACAATTGTGCACTTTCAGTTTTGACTCAGACCCATGGTCCGATAAAATGTCCTGCTGCATATTTTTCCTCTACATTAGATCCAGTGGCAGCAACATTGCCAGGAAGTCTGAAAGCAATAGCAGCAACTTGCATGAGTCTTGAGCAAAGTGAGTCCATTATTATGGGACATCCAGTAATCGTATATGTCCCACATGCAGTTGTGATTTTGTTGACCAGGACTAAAGCTCAGTACCTAACACCTAGTTGGCTGACTAAGTATGAACGAATTCTTGTAGGTGCAGAAAACGTGAATATTGGCGGGTGTATTATTCTGAACCCAGCAACATTGTTGCCTGATTCACACTTTGCAGAAGTCTAAAATTAAGTCAAACATAATTGTATTGATCTTACAGAATACTGTACTAAACCGCGTCCAGATATAAGAGAAGAGCCACTAATAAACTCAGAACATGAGCTATTTGTAGATGGACGGAATGCAGCTCCCCCGCCTAGGGAGAGAACCCCTCCGAGCACAACCCAGGAGGACCAAAAGGTCTTATTCCATCAACAAAAGGTAGTCATCCAATGTTAATCCAGGAGATAGTTATCCAACTTATGAAGTTTATTCAACACAAGAGAATGTCTTAATTTCACGACATGTGCAAAAGGATGTTATTCCACATCAGGTTATAAATGATAGTTCATGTTGTTAAACACAAATCCCATCCCGATGCATTTCGGGCGGAGCCCTTCGTCAGGGGATTACTCTACAAAAGAAACAGCAAAAACCAAGCTATAATAAAATATGTCATCCAAGAATACAATCATAATAATACCAAATCATATATGAGTAAAATAGACTCCAATTAAAGTACAAAACTCCAAGAACCAATGGTAATCAACCCAGGTCCCGAAAAGTGCTTAAATCAGAAAAAACGAGTGATAAGTAGTAACAACGCCGTTCACCCAAAATCATACGTCGAGTTTAAAAGGTGACCAACAAGAAAAATCCAGAATGAGCCAAAAAATAAGTGAAAGATAAATGAAGAAACGTGTCAGCAAGTTCATGCGTGAATTGAAAATGTCAGTGAAACGCAGCAAACGTGACAAACGAAGGTAAATATATGCGTGCTAGAGCCAAGTTAAATCATTGCAAAGAGTAGCGGTAAAGGCAATCGAAGATTCCCAAGAAGGGTACTTACGTTAGTGCAGTAACTGTGTGGTCACCGCGGTGTTCCACAAACAGGGAGCAACCGCGGGACCGGCAACACACCATTAAAAAGCAAAGACTATAGTGACGAAAATAGAAAAGGGACTAAATCACCAAACGTGTAAGAAGTGCACATGAAAACGGGCGCCATATTGGAAGTAATCAGAATAGAAGAAAATCAATACATACGCAGTCATAAAGAAAGAATAAGTGGAAAATAAAGAGAAAAACGTGAGACAATAAAGACAAAAATTAAATGGAAATAAAGTAGAAGTGAGATAAAAAATATTACAAAAAAGAGGGGGAAATTCACAGAATAATGATATACAGTCAAGAACAACATAATGCATTATAGATAGCAAAGAAATTCAATTCGGTCGTTAAGCCCATGGGGGACCATCGTGGACAAAAAGCGGATCCAGAAGTTTTCTCGTTTTAACAAGGTGTTCTTATTGTTCAACGTGATTTCAACTTGTTCCAGTATCTGGAACTTGAGTTGAGCAACAGAGTGTCTATTCTCCAAAAAGTGCATAGCCACAGTAGACTTAAGGTTCTGTGTCCGAATGTTGCTCTTGTGTTCTAAGATCCTCACACGGATCTTCCTCTCAGTGTGACCCACATAACACTTGCCGCAAGGGCATTTGAGAACATATATCACATTCATACTGTTACAGGTGGCATTAACCTTAAGTTTAATGGGATTTCCTTTCATAGGGTGGTTGATGGTATTACCAGGGATACAATTATTGCAATTACTGCAATTGAAACAGGGTCTAAGACCCGTATAAACAGTGTTCTTTTTGACCCCACTTGGTTTACTGAGAATTTCTTTAAGGTTCTTGCCCCTAGAAAAAGCAAATATGGGCGGTTGATCAAATAAACCCTTGAAATCAGGTTCAAGGGACAGGATACTCCAGTGTTTACGAATGATTTGCTGAAAAAGGTGCGATGACTTAGAGTATTTTGATACCACGACCATCCGGTCAGTGGGAGTTTTGACCTTGGGTTGAAGAAGAGATGTTCTAGTGCATTTCTCGCTCCTTTCGGCTGCCTGATCAAGAATCGGAATAGGATAACCGCGTGCTTTGAGTCTTTCCAGCACAGTCTGAATCTGTTTTTTACATTCATCCTTTTTCGACACTATTCTTTTGATTCTAAGGATTTGAGCATATGGTAAGTTATTCTTCAATCCAGCACGGTGAAAGCTCTGATAATGTAAGGTTGAGTTCCTGTCCGTGGGCTTACGGAAGACGGTGGTAGACCAGTCTCCCAGTTCTCTCATAATTTTAACGTCCAAATAATGGACGCATTGTTCACTGTGATCCCAAGTGAATTGAATCCGCTGATTAAAGGTATTCCAGGTAGTCAAGAAGGCCAACAGTGTTTCTGTGGTGCCTTCCCACAGTAAAAAAATGTCATCGATATAACGCAGGTATAACCTGCCATGTTCCTTCCAGCTTTGATGGGTCAAGATGTGTTGTGTCTCAAAAATCCGCATATAGATGTTCGCGTAGCAAGGAGCTGCCGAATTTCCCATGGCTGTGCCATTTAACTGTAGAAACCATTTGTCAAAGATGGTAAAATAACTGTGGTATAAAGTGAATACAGTGAGTTCCATCAGAAAAACTTTCAAATCTTGGTCAAGATCCGATTGAACCAAAACCTGCTCAATGGCTTCAATGCCTCCATCATGGGGGATGGAGGTGTACAAAGAACACACGTCGACAGTACACATGATCAGTTGGGTGTTTCTCAACTCGTTCATGATGGGATCAATTTTTAGTAAAAAGTCGGTGGTATCCTTTACGTGTGATGGTGTGGTGAGCACGATAGGTTGCAGATATTTGTCCAGAAACTTGCCGATGTTTTGATGGATACTGCCAATCGTCGACACATTCTCTTGTGTTGAATAAACTTCATAAGTTGGATAACTATCTCCTGGATTAACATTGGATGACTACCTTTTGTTGATGGAATAAGACCTTTTGGTCCTCCTGGGTTGTGCTCGGAGGGGTTCTCTCCCTAGGCGGGGGAGCTGCATTCCGTTTATCACGTCACACTGCCTGGCCAGACAGTGTTCCCTCAGCAGCACACCACAAATCTTCAAAATCCTTTACCTTCTTTGATTAATACTGCTGTGCGAGATCCTCTCCATTTTTTGACAGTCCACTTTTCTGACCACGGACCTCAGCACGCAACCATGATGAACTTTGATGCGGTCTCTGGTATGACCGACCAAAAAGCCAGCACATTTGCTTATTCTATTGAGGATGCAGATAAGATATATGGGTTGATTCAAGAAGACATCAGCACCCCTGGTAACACTCGAAGTGTGGAGAGTAACCTTCGACAATTACTCTACTTAATGAAGAAACAATGTAATCAAAAATTACATGCTAGTACCCTCATCCGGTACCATCGTGTCCAACGGATCCCCCGTGGCCTACGGGTCCCTTTGAAACCTTTACTTTGCAAAAACAATGTGAAATTTGTTGAACGTTGGTATTCTATTTTAAATAAGTGCTCCCTTGACCTGATTCTCTTAATTGTGGAGGAACTATCAAAGACACTTGACGAGATATCTCAGGAAATCACGAGCGTAAAAAAGGAACTGGACGATGCCATGTCTGCAGAAGACCTAAAAAAGATGTTGGAGGATATCAACATCCAACTTGATAAGCATGCTCGGGAAACACAGGAACGGAAATTAAGAAAATTCAAAAGAGACACAATCGATTATAAGTTAGGCGAGGTGTACACCTGGGCAGAGGTGTACGCCCGCCGACGACCTAACAAACCTTATAATCCATTTTCGGCTAACGAAACATCCTCTTCGGAAGAAGAATCAAGACAACGACCGACTACAGTCCGTACCGATGTTGAACCACAGATGCCTGGGCCCTCAATTGAACCTGCGGTTCATTTTTTAGAGTCTGGACCAGACCAACAAAAGGATCCCGGAAAAGAAAAACCCGCCGAGGACACAGAAAAAACTCCTCCGACAGCCAAGGGCAAAAAACCGAAAACGAGGAAGTAAACAAGACGGATAACTTGGTAATTAACATTTCGTCTACCATATTGTCCACTGATGAGATAAATACCTTACAAAAGGGGTTATCATTCGTTCCAACTACTAGGACCAACACACTGGAACTTGAAGTGAGTACCTTTAAATTGGTACGGAATATTCGATTGAAACATTACTTTACTAACATCAGCCCCATCACCGTTCTAGAAGAAGACATGCTTCGAGGACTACGACCTCACAGTAACTTTGTAGCACCTATAAGCCACAAAATCATTGATGCTTTTGAGAATTTGGTAAAACAAGACATTTTGAAATTGCCTTTTACGCAACCGGAGAGACATGGGAACCTCACCCGAAAAGAGAGAAACATCTTACAAAAATTGGCGGATAATTCCAACATTACATGCCAACAAGCTGACAAAGGCGGTGCCCTGGTCATCATGGACACCTCCTTTTATGAACAGCAGGTCCAAGTACATATTAGTGACTCTAACACTTATGACATCTTACCTGGCGATCCGACCAGGGAATACTCTGACAATCTCATCAAGATTATCACCAATGCATTTGAAAATGGCACTATTACTGATAGAACAAGAAGATATTTAACACCTATGAATCCGAGAGCTCCCACCTTGTACATGCTACCAAAGATGCACAAGCATCCGACCAACCCGCCATTTCGTCCCATCGTGTCGACGATTGGCAGTATCCATCAAAACATCGGCAAGTTTCTGGACAAATATCTGCAACCTATCGTGCTCACCACACCATCACACGTAAAGGATACCACCGACTTTTTACTAAAAATTGATCCCATCATGAACGAGTTGAGAAACACCCAACTGATCATGTGTACTGTCGACGTGTGTTCTTTGTACACCTCCATCCCCCATGATGGAGGCATTGAAGCCATTGAGCAGGTTTTGGTTCAATCGGATCTTGACCAAGATTTGAAAGTTTTTCTGATGGAACTCACTGTATTCACTTTATACCACAGTTATTTTACCATCTTTGACAAATGGTTTCTACAGTTAAATGGCACAGCCATGGGAAATTCGGCAGCTCCTTGCTACGCGAACATCTATATGCGGATTTTTGAGACACAACACATCTTGACCCATCAAAGCTGGAAGGAACATGGCAGGTTATACCTGCGTTATATCGATGACATTTTTTTACTGTGGGAAGGCACCACAGAAACACTGTTGGCCTTCTTGACTACCTGGAATACCTTTAATCAGCGGATTCAATTCACTTGGGATCACAGTGAACAATGCGTCCATTATTTGGACGTTAAAATTATGAGAGAACTGGGAGACTGGTCTACCACCGTCTTCCGTAAGCCCACGGACAGGAACTCAACCTTACATTATCAGAGCTTTCACCGTGCTGGATTGAAGAATAACTTACCATATGCTCAAATCCTTAGAATCAAAAGAATAGTGTCGAAAAAGGATGAATGTAAAAAACAGATTCAGACTGTGCTGGAAAGACTCAAAGCACGCGGTTATCCTATTCCGATTCTTGATCAGGCAGCCGAAAGGAGCGAGAAATGCACTAGAACATCTCTTCTTCAACCCAAGGTCAAAACTCCCACTGACCGGATGGTCGTGGTATCAAAATACTCTAAGTCATCGCACCTTTTTCAGCAAATCATTCGTAAACACTGGAGTATCCTGTCCCTTGAACCTGATTTCAAGGGTTTATTTGATCAACCGCCCATATTTGCTTTTTCTAGGGGCAAGAACCTTAAAGAAATTCTCAGTAAACCAAGTGGGGTCAAAAAGAACACTGTTTATACGGGTCTTAGACCCTGTTTCAATTGCAGTAATTGCAATAATTGTATCCCTGGTAATACCATCAACCACCCTATGAAAGGAAATCCCATTAAACTTAAGGTTAATGCCACCTGTAACAGTATGAATGTGATATATGTTCTCAAATGCCCTTGCGGCAAGTGTTATGTGGGTCACACTGAGAGGAAGATCCGTGTGAGGATCTTAGAACACAAGAGCAACATTCGGACACAGAACCTTAAGTCTACTGTGGCTATGCACTTTTTGGAGAATAGACACTCTGTTGCTCAACTCAAGTTCCAGATACTGGAACAAGTTGAAATCACGTTGAACAATAAGAACACCTTGTTAAAACGAGAAAACTTCTGGATCCGCTTTTTGTCCACGATGGTCCCCCATGGGCTTAACGACCGAATTGAATTTCTTTGCTATCTATAATGCATTATGTTGTTCTTGACTGTATATCATTATTCTGTGAATTTCCCCCTCTTTTTTGTAATATTTTTTATCTCACTTCTACTTTATTTCCATTTAATTTTTGTCTTTATTGTCTCACGTTTTTCTCTTTATTTTCCACTTATTCTTTCTTTATGACTGCGTATGTATTGATTTTCTTCTATTCTGATTACTTCCAATATGGCGCCCGTTTTCATGTGCACTTCTTACACGTTTGGTGATTTAGTCCCTTTTCTATTTTCGTCACTATAGTCTTTGCTTTTTAATGGTGTGTTGCCGGTCCCGCGGTTGCTCCCTGTTTGTGGAACACCGCGGTGACCACACAGTTACTGCACTAACGTAAGTACCCTTCTTGGGAATCTTCGATTGCCTTTACCGCTACTCTTTGCAATGATTTAACTTGGCTCTAGCACGCATATATTTACCTTCGTTTGTCACGTTTGCTGCGTTTCACTGACATTTTCAATTCACGCATGAACTTGCTGACACGTTTCTTCATTTATCTTTCACTTATTTTTTGGCTCATTCTGGATTTTTCTTGTTGGTCACCTTTTAAACTCGACGTATGATTTTGGGTGAACGGCGTTGTTACTACTTATCACTCGTTTTTTCTGATTTAAGCACTTTTCGGGACCTGGGTTGATTACCATTGGTTCTTGGAGTTTTGTACTTTAATTGGAGTCTATTTTACTCATATATGATTTGGTATTATTATGATTGTATTCTTGGATGACATATTTTATTATAGCTTGGTTTTTGCTGTTTCTTTTGTAGAGTAATCCCCTGACGAAGGGCTCCGCCCGAAATGCATCGGGATGGGATTTGTGTTTAACAACATGAACTATCATTTATAACCTGATGTGGAATAACATCCTTTTGCACATGTCGTGAAATTAAGACATTCTCTTGTGTTGAATAAACTTCATAAGTTGGATAACTATCTCCTGGATTAACATTGGATGACTACCTTTTGTTGATGGAATAAGACCTTTTGGTCCTCCTGGGTTGTGCTCGGAGGGGTTCTCTCCCTAGGCGGGGGAGCTGCATTCCGTTTATCACGTCACACTGCCTGGCCAGACAGTGTTCCCTCAGCAGCACACCACAAATCTTCAAAATCCTTTACCTTCTTTGATTAATACTGCTGTGCGAGATCCTCTCCATTTTTTGACAGTCCACTATTTGTAGATGGTTCATGCATGCGACATGAGGAAAGAGGTTTGAGCGCTGCTTATGCTGTATGCACTCTATGGGGTCCAGTTGAAGCATCCTATTTACCTGGAGTCAAATCTGCACAAGTAGCTGAATTAATTGCATTGGCAAAGGCTTGTAAAATTGGGAAAAATGTAAAAGTGACTATACTGATAGCCAATATAGCTATGGAGTTGTGCATGATTTTGGCAAACTCTGGATGCAGAGGGAGTTTCTGACTTCATCAGGCACTCCTATTAAAAATGGAAATTCTGTGAAAGATTTGCTGAAAGCAATACAATTACCAGAAACAGTGGCTGTGGTCAAGTGTGCTGCTCACTAATCTGGCAATGACAGAGTGACAGCAGGTAACCGATATGCTGACCAATTAGCTTAATATTGTGCTAAAAATAAAATAGCAATAAACAAGAAAATTTAAACTAATGGAAACAGCTGCCAACTTATGTTGCTTGAAAGAGTGAAAACGTGGGAAGAAGTGAGAGATTTGCAAAATGATGCAGCACAAACGGAAAGAGACGAATGGGCAAATATAGGTTGTCAGTGAAGGACTGGAGATGGTGTCATTGTTTACCTTGATGGAAGGCCTATATTACCAGACTGTATGCTTTCTCCTATGGCTAGGATTTACCATGGTGATTCTCACCTAGGGCGGGACGCCATGGTTAGATTGTTCAGACAAACTTGGTTCAATGCGAAGTTCAGGAATGTATCAGAGAGTCTTTGCCATAGGTGCTTAATTTGTCAGCAAATGAATCCTTCGAAGAAAACTGTAGTGTTGCCAGGAAAAATTGGGAAAGCAGAAGGTCCTTTTGTTTGTCTTCAGATTGACTTTATTCAGTTACCCCCTTGCAGAGGAATGAAGTATGTTCTCGTCATTGTCTGCCTGTTTTCAAAATGGGTAGAAGCTTATCCTACATGCAGCAATGATAGCATCACAGTAGCAAGATTACTACTCAGAGAGCTCATACCACGTTTCGGTTTCCAGTAACAATTGAATCAGACCAAGGAAGTCATTTTAGTAATGAAATAATTGGTATAATCTGTGAAGCATTCAAAATTGAGCAAAGACTGCACTGTGCATATCGCCCAGAGGCTTCTGGAGTGGTAGAACAACTAAATGGCACAATCAAATCAAGATTGGGAAAGATATATGAATCTACTCGGTTAGCTTGGCCAGTTGCTTTACCTCTTGTTTTGATGGGACTCAGAAGCATACCAGACAGAAACACAGGCTTGAGTCCTCATGAGATACTTATGGGAAGAGCAATGAGGCAGGCATGGGTGCCAGGATACAAGCTGATAAATATATCTAATGACTTAGTACTAGAGTACTGCAAAGAACTGGCTGACCAAGTGCGTTCTATCTCTCACCAGGTTGGAGAAGACGCTGCCACCAGACAATCAACTCCAGCACATGATCTGATTCCAGGTGACTGGGTTGTGATAAAGAAACATATACGAGAATCTTGCCTAGCTCCAAGGTGGGGAATACCAAAACAAGTGATATTGGTCACCACTACAGCTGTAAAGTGCAAGGGAATTCCGAATTGGATCCATGCAAGTCACACTAAAAGAGTGACTAAACCTGATAAAACTGAAGCTGAAAGTTGTGCAGCTGAGGAGTCTCAAGAAAGTGATTCTCAAGTAGTTGAAGATGAACAACCGAGCACCAGTCAGGATGAATGGATTCCAGTGATTGACATTCCTGCAGATGTTGTAAGAACCAGAAGTCAGACTTATTTAGATAGACAGAGTGATAGTGAGGATGAGTCAGGAATAGAAGAACGTACTCAGTTTACAGAAATCAAAGCCAATAGTAATTCTGAGGAGGAACAGATAAGGAGAGATCAATAAACTCAGACAGTCCAGATACCTATCTCAGTTTCAGAGTCTGAGGAGGGACAGATAGGTAACAGGGCGAAGGCTCAGGAAGAAGAAAAACAAGAGATCGAGATACCTGAGCAAGATCAGATAGATGTAGAGAAACGTGTTCAGGAAGAGGAAAACAAACAAAATCAAAGCCAATTACAGTACACTCCTGAACTAGGTCAGATTAGTATCCAGGCAGAAGAAACAGAAGCAAGACCTGGACCAAGTCAGATAGAGAGGGATACAGATGATGAAGCTGTACAAATTGTGCTACAACTATACAAGAATAAAAGAGCAATTGAAGAAAAACAGAGCACAGTGCCAGCTAAAAGACTCAGCAAAGGAGATAAGTGGCCTGGTTTTGTCAAAAGATTGACATTTCGCCTTAAAAGAATACATGCGGAACCAGAGCAAGTAAACGAAATATCAAGTCAAACTGAGCTATCCACAGAACAAGTAAGAAGGAAGAGTCCACGGCTGAAAAGACTGAATAATAAGTGCAGAGGCCCTGAATGGACCTACGTCATCCTTGAAGATTTTGAGAATCTAGAACGGGGTGATGAAAGTGATGACAAATTAATTGATGATCCAACAGACAAAGAAGTGAGACCAACTTGAAAAACTTCACAGGTTGAAATTCTATGAAAAGTCTCAAAGAGGGGCTAAGTCTCCTTAGTCAAAAAATGGCTAATCATACTGTTAATGGTAAACCGAAAAGAAATTGCTTAAAAGCATGCTGTGGAATATACACATGTAGTATAGAAATAATACTTATAGTATGGTTAGGATTGATGGTAGTTATTCCTTATCTAATGAATAAAAGTGAGAAGAACAACACTAACATTCATGAGAAAGTAGATGAACCTGAAAAGTTAAATATACATAGAAAAATAGATAGCCTTAGCCAGCCAAGGGTAGAATTAGAAGCATCAGATGAGGAAGAATTACTTTGCAATAAAATTAGAAATAGAACACACTTGAAGGTATTTGCAAATCTGTTAGTACATTATGTAGAGGCAATGGTAATAAGTGATTGCTATGTTTGTATGAAGCTACCATTATCTGTAGCTGAAGGCGTCACTTATCACCATTTGCCCCTGACCTATGGTATTTCATGTAGTTTTCTAGCTAGTTTATTTTATAAAAAAAAGGACCCTTGCAATATTATTATTCTAACTCAGACGTGATTTTCTCTGAACTTCCTATTCATAGTAACCTAAATCCTGTACATACTAAGGGTGACATAACTCATTATATGGGTGAATATTTTCTAACAATAGGTACAATAGATATAGCTCAAGCACACAAGAATAATTTAACATGCATTTTAGATAAAGAAGAAAAGATATTTTTGAATTTAGTTGAGAAAAGGAGAGAAGATTTCCAGAGAAAAGCTACAGAACAGAAACGAAAAATTCCTAAATGGGCAGAAAATAAATAATACACCTTGAATGGCAAAACTCATGCTGCTATGTTGCTGGACTTTGAAAAGAAAGGGAAACTGTCTCCACAGGGAGCAAGCGAGTTATTATAACAATATATTTATTGGTTCTAGTGAATGTGAACACAATTTTAAAGTAATTGGGGGTTGGAGTTTCAAAGATGGAACTGAGCCAGTATTTCCTGGAATTTATTATATATGTGGGATCAAAGTAAATTACAAATTGCCTGATCATTGGTATGGGAGTTGCTATTTTGGAATAGTATTCCCAAAAGCATATCATGTAAACACAATCACTGGAAACAATTAAGAAATTAATGGACTAACGCGTAGTAAAAGAGCTAGTTTCGCAGAAATTGTAGGTGATATATTTAGTGCATTGATACCTTCAGTGGGAGTGGTTCTGAATACTCAAAGAATTTGCAAATTGCCAACAGTAGTGGATTGTTTATCAACTGACACTGCTGGAGGATTCTTAATGATCAATTCTGAACTGGTTGCGGTAAGGTCAATGGTTTTACAAAATCGACTTGCTCTTGATACATTATTGGAAAAAGAGGGCGCAGTCTGCAGAATGCTGAAAGTGCAACATTGTTGCACTTACATACCTCACAAAAGTGTAGAACTTAAGGGGTATGTAAGGAATATTACAGATTTAGAAAGAGAACTCAAATCACTGGAGGTTGATAGTGCATGGAAGAGACTTACAGATGGTCTCTCCTCTATAGGTAATTGGTTTTCTAACGTAGGAAAAAGTTTTGTAGGTAGACTAATGATGCCAATGGTGGGAATAGCCCTACTGATTTTAGGGATAATAACTTGTTGCAAATGTCGTAAGCATAAAAAGACATATACAGTGAATAAGAGAGGAAAGAAAAGAAATATTAATGAAATTGAATTAGAAGAGCATAATGGACATTTGTACAAGAAAGTGAAAGATCTTCACATGAAAAATGAAAGGAAATTGAACAGAAAGTTTGAAGAAATTGAATTGGGTGAAATGTAAAAGTTGGCATCTGTTTCATTAATTAGTGATGATATAAAATATCATCAAAGAGGGGATTGATAGAGCAAGGTTGCACACGTAAAGTGACTTGCTTGTATTCAGCCCTCTGGAAAATAATATTAATGTACTAACTAACATGTTTTCGTTATATTAATATTGCATTACACGACATTTCTAGTATCTAGGGGAAGCTTAACAATGTGCTTTTCTGACTATAATCCGCTTTCATTAAAATGTCTGCTGCTACGCGGGATTTTCTACTGCGCATGCGTCTGTCACACTCACGTGACATGACGTGTTATCTCGCTTGGTGGGAAACCTTTGCTTCTGCTCACTAGAACTAAGATGGCTGTTCTGTGTCCTAACGTGCAAGAAGCTTGCATCGCTGCTTTTGCTAAGCTGTTTGTTCTGTTTAACCACTAATGCAATAGTTAATATAAAAAAAATGGGAATATAATAGAGATAAGTGGTATACAATTCATTCATTTATTCTGTGTCTCTAAAACTGTTTCTCTTCTATTTTGGCATGTATCGCATTTGGCATGTATCGCATTTGGGCCTGAAATGTATTTCTGACCTCCATCTTTGGAGGAACTGCGTCTGTGGAAAGAAACTCAAGTCATTGAAGCCAATGGCTTTGAACCAGTGCCAGAATTCTGACATGGACTAAGAAACTATGAGAAGTGACCTCCTTACCCTGCCAGAGGAAGCTGAATTGAATAAATTGTTAAAATACTAAATGTTATTGTTACATTCACTGCCGGGTGGAATAAAGGTACATGGGTAGATAAAGTCATGGGAGGGAACATTTAAATACATAATTGACAAGTTACCTCGAATCAATATGGTGTGATGACTTCTCCTCGTCTTCTGACCAATATAATTGTGGGATTCACACATTTGCAACATTTGGGGGTGGTACACTGACCTGAAAAATAGTATAACTAGGGTAGGCTTAGTTGGTTAGATTGTACGACTTGTCCGAATAGCTGACCTGTCACTGACCCAACGCACTCAATAGGTGATCGAGAGCAGAGGTGCTGGCGGAGCACTCTGTCAGAAGATTCGATAACCCAATCGGGGTTCTGGAAAGGAGATCGATGACCCAATCGGGGTTCGGCTGTTAGCTGCAGAGAGGGGTGTGACGCTGGCGTTGCACTTTAGCTGTGGGTGCCGGTCCTAGCCTGTGGTGGTCTTGTCCTGATCCAATTGGTCCGTAACCTGTCCTGATTCTGGTCTGCACCTGTTCTTTCTCACTGGGATCTGCACTTTTGGAATTCTTGTCCTTTGTCCCAGCCCGTGGCCAGGGTTCCCCTTCACACCATTCTAGGTAACCATAACGTGTGGGATTGTTATTGTACTGTTTTCCCTTCTCTACCCATCCTCTGTCTAATGCTTAATGATATTTCTTTCCAAATTATTGCATATGTTTATTTCAAATCTTTGACATTCTAAAAAGAAATTGTTGATTTCATGGTTTAAACATTTACTTAGATAAAAGAACTTAAAACTTTTTCTCGAGTTTGTGGTTATTTATGAAATACTAAATGTTAATATTCTACCTATTTTCTTGCTAACTTCCTTGATCCTCTTTGACTTTAGGTATCAGTGACTTGAATTGGTAAGTTAAAAGGTATGGATCCCGAATGGTAAAATCAAAATTGATTGAGTGTGGGTTTACCTGTTTAAATATACATAGTTTTATGGGCCCAGGTGAGTATGTTGAGCAGGTGAGCTTGTGCTCTATCAACGCTTACAATGACAAGAGACATTATAAAGGATGTTTTGAAACTAGATGGGGCGGGTAATGTAACCTGGCTACGATATGTTGAATCTACTTTGAAAGTAGCTGGGTTACAGCATCTCTTTGTAGACCCTGCAACCTGTTGGTTTATTTTTAAGAATGACTAGAAAGCTAATTTACTATCTAATCTACAGACAAGAAGGGAGGCTGTTAATACCAAGCTGTCGACAGTCAAAACATACCTAACAGCCCCTAGCATAATGCAGATGGATATAAATTCTACATATTTATTGTTCATCACTAACCTGTAACATAGGTATATTTGGGTGATATTCCGTTTAAAGTATATCCCTTTGATGTTGGGTCTTCCTTTTAATATCTATGTTGCTTCTGATCTCCCACTCTGTACCTGTGATGAGCGATCTATACAGAATGATATGCACTTTGTGTTTTTCTGTACATTTGATTATAATGAAAGGAAAATGTTCATTATCCCCCTCATGAGTCAAATAAATGTTAAGCAGTGTCTTGTGGCCCTCTACTATCTGCAGTTATTATCTCACTCTCTTGCCTGTTTATCTCTAGCATCTTTCTTTTTATCTGCCCTAAAAAAGAGACGTTCAATTTGCTGAATTTTTACTTTTAAAAGAGGTATCGATTTACCGTATCGTTCTAATAATTATGAATGCATTATTTTTATAGTATGAAATTTTCATATAATCTTTGTATTTTAACTTATTGTAATAATGTGGAATGTATTTATATGAAGTATACTTTTTATGCATTCAAAATATAGTTATTCTGACCACAGCAAACCAGGACTAATTCCCATTTCCCTCAGTCATCCCTACATCCAAAATATATCTGTTTCAGGAATCACTGCCAGCTGTCTAAGTATAAAATGTTGGCCTTGTTAGATCCATCACACCTTGCTATTTCTAAATGTCAACTTTGGGGCTGTATACAGAGGCCTTTTAAGGCATGTGCAAATTTGGATTTTGCCCAGGGCCAAAGCCTTTGAGGGAGGCCCCTGATAGATTTCTGTCCTGCAGAAAGTCTTGCTCTGATGACTTTGAATAATTTTTGAATATTTATTTAACAGATTGTTTTAAATGCTAATTTCCAATAATTTATTTTAAATGTAAGTGATGTGTGATAGGCGTTTTGCAGAGAAATGTGTTTGTTACATTTATCATCCATAAAAAACTTTCTTTTAGATCAAAATAGGAGCTTCATATGAGAAATGGGAGGGTGTCACGGAGATTATTTGCAGTAATATTGGTGTGCTGCTTTTGTTTTACAAGATGGAAAACACACATCACTCTTAGATGTAAACACATTTAGAATTTGGGCGCGTGTGCTTGTGCATTGCCATGACCTGGCCAAAAAGGGCATGACAGATCTGAAATTGGATCAAATTACAATTTGGTTGTGGGCAATTGTGTGTGGTTGACTGTTAATGTGCTTCATTTCTCTGAAGAAGAATCCCGTATATATGAAAAAAACAAGAGAGTGATGGTTGGAATGCTTGAATTAATCTCGTCCTCTGTAAATTTCACAGCCCTGTGAGCAGAACCTCCTGAACCCAGCAAAGCACTCAGAGATCATCCCCCTCATGATGAGGGGCATGCACAGAGAGACGCAGACCTTGGCACTTCAGTTTTAAGCCCTGAAGTGCCTGGGCTGAGCGTCGCTCAGTTGGGCCTTATCACAAAGAGGAGTGGGGTCAGCAGTCTCAATTACCTCAATCCATTCTTTGATGTGTAAGACACTTCCACCTCCTCTCATTGGCTGATCCCTACAAGCTCACCCAATGAGAGGAGGTGGTAGTTGAAATCCCTTATGAACCACCGTAGATTCCCTCCCACACCTGAGATCAACACTACAGCCTGTAAGCTTTTCTTTTTTTAATGTTTGGTGCATGCATGTGTGCGTGTATGTATGAATGTATGTGTATTTGTGCTTGTGTGCTGTGAATGCATGTGTATGTGATTGTGAATGGTCATTGTATTTTTTCACGCTGGTGAATGCATGGATGTGAGTGAATGAGTATGCAGATGGGAGTGTGTGTGTATGTGTATGTATGTGTGGCCCAGCCACCCCTTCCCTGCACAAATTACCAGCTGCCATTGGCCATGATGGCTGGAACTAAAACATTTTAAAATGTTTTTGTTTTTCAAAAAACTACTCTCAAAGCAGGAGTTTGTTCATGAAAAACAAACTGATGACCCCTACACCCTGGGAATTTTCTTCCAGGGACTGGAGGTCATTATTGATGTTCTTTTTGCCCCTCGTTGCTAGATGTTTTCTGGCAGTGACAGACAGAAAAAAGCATTACACTGTCCATCCTAAAAAGGGATGTAGGTGTAATGTCTCTCCTCCAATTGTCCCTACTATCTAGCTGTCAGAGGGAGCATTCCTTGCTGGAGTCAACAGGGGCTCAATTGATGGAATACTTATGGTACCCCCATCTCTGAATGAAGTGAGCGGACGGGGGATTTGGTGGATGGGGTACTCTGTTGCATTTGTGACAAAGTACTCTGTCCAACAAACTCTAAATCAGACTCCATTTTCTCTCTTAAGCAAAAATAAGCAACACCAGGCCAGTTTCGGCCTACTTATGCCTCATCAATGAGGCATAGCTTGAGTCCTGTGGCAGAGTGAGCAAGGGACCCATATATAGGCAAAAAAGTGATGAGCGAAATACTTGGATTAGTCTCAGCAACTGGAATTACACAAGGCTGATCCGCAGTCCATTGTTCCACCATGCTACCACAGACAGCCATCCATAAGCAAACCATCCTTGATCCTGCTTCAATAAGAAGAGTTCAACTAAACCTGCTAAGCTTACTGGCCTGATTGATGACGCACAAAAAAGCTGAAACTAGTCTAGGGTTTATTGTGTTTCCCTCTGGAAGGGACCCTGCCTGGTTTTCCAGGCTGGACTATTCCCATTGGAGCTGGACTAACACACATGGATTGTTTCTGTCTGGATTGGCATGGTGAACTAACAAGGATGGACTGGAATGTGTCCCTAAGTGATCAATAGTGGTTCATATTAATTAAAGCCTTCTGCCAGTCTCTTTGTCCTTTCTTGCCTTACATTTGAAGCCAGAAATCAACCATACATTGATTTTCTTGGTGTGTCTTTCCTGCCAGACATTTATCTAATAAGTGCACATTTGCCCATAGTAAATTATTCAGCAGCCTCTGTTTTGAAGATGAGGATAAAATACCTCATTGGATGTCTGTCATTTTCTGCTAACATCAGGAAGAGCTTGAGAAGGAAGTCAAGGACTAGGCGGCTGTAAGAATGAGTAATTGATGAAAACAGTGTATGCCCAAACTTAATGTTAGGGGTGGCATGTCTTGTTGCATACTTATTTAATGAAAATATCTGAAATTAAAATTTAAAAAAACGGTAAGGTGTCTGGCCACTAAATCTTAAAAATGCACATGCTTTCAGTTTCTCTAAACTCATTGCCTTTACAGAGACTCCATACAAAACACTAAAGCATGTCTCTGCTTTTATACATCTGTTGTTACTTCAGGCAGTGCAATAAATCTGGTCTGATCATTAAGAGCCACATCTATTGCAACAAAAGAGAAATGTCTTCCCTTTCCAACAAAGGCAATGGGACCTGTCTTCTCTGATTTACTCGCCCACTCTCACAAGGAAAGCTATACCAGACAGAGAAGGCTCCTGTTTGATTGGCGTTGTATTTTATAGCTGTTCTACCGGCGTCCACTATTTCATGTTGTGGGCATCAAAAAGGGTCCTTGGAGCCGTTGCTTTTTTCACTCGAATTCGGCTTTTCTGCAGGGTTTCTGGAAAAAAATACATAAATTAAGAATTCACTGTCTTCAAATAAACATTTTAATTCTATGTAGTGATTATATAGATTAGCAAGCTTGTGTTGTCATCTCTGTAAATCGTCGATGCCACCAGAAGGCTCCTTGAGTTAGTACTTGCTTATGACATAGCAAAACTTTCGCACAACGCAGTGCAGCACCCAAAGTTGCTGCGCTATGTTGCGTTAGAGGGAGAGAGCAGAAAAGTTTCATCACTCCAAAGAAATGCCACTATAAAGCTCTCTCTCTAGCGCCGGCGCACAATCAGGCTGCCGACCTCCAAACACGCACCTTTAGGCCAAAGTGTAAGGGTGTCTGAGTGAGTCAAGCATAGGTTCTGTCCTGAAATATTACCCTTCCAGTACACAATACTATGCCTTGACAAACTTTGAAACTTTTCCTTCTTTGGATGTGTCCTGTGCAGTGCAGCACACAGGCAAAGTAATAAACATTAGGAGAAATAAAAGCATTTTTCCTCTTTAACGCCTGCTTTCAAGTGGCATTTTGTGGTTCAAAACTCTGTCTAATTTTGTTAGTATACAGGATTATGCATCCAACGTCATGGGTGTTTGTAAGGAAACGCACATGTACCACCCATGAAATGCCCCTGTGTTGCAGAGTAACTCAAAGCAGCGTGTTGTACTGCTTTGAGTTTCTTTCAGTAAACTTTCCAGTCAAAACAAAACCCCCCACAAATATTTGTGCAGGTGTACATCACTTCTGTGATGCAAAAACCGGTGCAAAATATGTATTGATCCGGGCCCGTGTGATCTGCAGGTCAGAGCAGTTTCAGTCTTTCATCTTTCTGAGCTCACTAAATACACCACCAATAAACTGCCTAATAGAAATACATAGGGGCATATGTACAAGACCCTATCAACATGGGAACGTCACTTTTTCTGACGTTCTCCTGGCGATAGGGGCCTTGCCTTATGTACCAGGCAGCGTTAAGCCACTTAACGTGGCTTAACGCTGCCTTGTAAATAATGCACCCATTCACCCTATGTTTAGTGTGAAAGGGGCGTGCAGTGGGTGTTGCGGTGGGCATTCCACTGCAGCACCCATTGTATTTGATGCTGCCCCCTATGTACAAGGGTGGCGTACATAGGAGGCAGCACCAAAATTAAGACTGGGAAAATCCTGGTCTTAAGTTGGCGAAACGAGGAGAAATGCATTCTTTCTCCTCGTTTTTGCTTTTTCCTTGTGTGCTGCCTTGTGCAGCGCACCTGGAAAAAGCAAAATGCCTATTATTGTTTATGTACAGGAAGGTGACCCTTCCGGTAAATAAACAAGCCTTTTTAAAAAATTCTATTTTGTAACATTCATGTATGCTGCATGAAGCAGCACGCATGAAAGGTACAAAATGGCATTTAGGATTGTTTATGTGCAGGGAGGGACACCTTCCTACACATAAACAATCGTCCCCTACACACATAAACCCTTGCACCCTGGTGCAAGGGTGCCTGCATTGGCGCTAAGTTGTTAAACCTAGCGCCATCGCAGGGGGAAATGCAAGGCTGCACCACATTCTTGTAAATATGGTGCAGCCTTGCATTTCTGAAGCGGCGGAGCGTGTCGTTAAGCACAGGACGCTAATGACACACTCTGCCACTTCATTGTACATAACCCTGTAGTATTTATAATGTTGGAAGCGCCAAAAAATGTGCCATTACACCTAATATCAAAACAGGTTGTTTTCTACATTGCATTGGATCCCCAAAAAACAGTAGCATGAATTTGTGATATTATTTGTAAAAACACAGCAGTTTCTGCCTGTTATCCACATTCCCACTTACAATTAATTCTTGTATAATGGCACACGTTGTTACCTTAAGAAAAACATATTAGCTCTCAATTTAACCCATATTTTACCCATATTCTTATGTAACGTCTTTGTTTGAAGGACACTAAATTCGTCAAGACATCTTAAGATAATTGCAGAGACTTTGTCAGGTAAAACCTCCCCTTATGTAATGACCTAGAGTCAGCGCTCTAGTGTTCAGCATGTTACCACACACTGAACACCCACCCACCACAGGCGTCATCGGTGGGATGACCCTGCTTAATAAAGAGGGCTGAGCACACGTGCTCAGGGCCAATTGTACCCAGTAACTACCGTGTCCTGTGTTTCCTTCTGTAGCCATGCAGGCCTAGGGCCCTCACCACATTACAATGGCGACCAGGCAGAAGCTGTGCCACTCGTGCCACAGCTGAAAGAAAATCGTAGAGAAAGGGGGAGGGAGCTGGAGTTCTGGACTTTTTGGTTCCGTCCAGAGGTGTCAGGGATAACACCCGAAGACCCCGGAGTTCTACCTGTCTCGGTGCACAAACAAACAGAAACACGGGCTTCTCGATGGTGGCGTCAAAGACCAAAGGTTTATTACTGCAGGGACACAGAAGTCACAGAAACTACACATGGGCAGTATCTAGGAGCCTGTTCAATTTGTACAAAGAGGGTTGCTCCTTATATACTGAATATTGGGCTTCAGGCAAATTCTTTACATGTTAGCACATTCCAAAACCTTTGTATCTTAAACAATAAATATTTGGCGTTGCACAGGAATCGTCAACAATATCTGATGTCAAAACATTACGAACGAGGGGTTCCCACTATTCCATCATAATCCCATGTCAACTTTTCATTCAAGACCCGGACCGCTTCATCGTAAATTTCGTTACCTCCCCCTAATAAAGGCCCAGAAGGAAAGGAGCAGAGCCAGGTGCAGAAGATAGAAAAACAGGATAAGAGATGTTTGTGGGTCGTAAATGGGCACGGTTACCAGCTTCGGCCGCCTAATCATGATCAGGCTAACGGACACGAGAACCAGTATAGCAGGACTGGCCTCAGGCTGGGGAGGCAGCTCTTGCCGAGTCATGCTGCCACAGCGTTGCTGGCCTAAGGTGCACGTGTCACTAGCAAGGTGAATCGCCGGCTAAAGCCTACGTGTCCTTAATTGAAAAGAGGTCATTGCATGTCCATTGACTATGTGAGAGCAAGGAATACAAAATGGCTTCCGTGTTCTAAGATGGATGCCACGGGTAGATCACAAATGTGTTCATAACAGGAGTGCTCTTGCTCGTAGCATGGCGAAAACACCAGGATATACTAAATGGATCATTTGCGGTTTACTGATACCAAAATTATGTATTTGCGACAATGTTACAAACACGGGTTAAAATCGTCACGGAACCTCAGACCCTCCTTTTGCCCTTACATAGGCAATTACTCAGTCTATGTCAGAATCTAACTCTATGCTCATTAGGTCAGTGACATGTTGTTGCATCATCATCCTGTCTCGTGCCTTTTCTCCAAATGCAGGTGGTTTTCTGAAACAGGTTGCAGCACAGAGACTACACAGAGCGGGACCACATTGGATAATAAGGCAGCACGAGAACAGAAATACTAGGATGACACCAATGACCATCAGAACCTTCCATCCCCATGCTGTTACCAGAGTCCAAAACCACTCCATGAAGGACCAGTTTCCCTTGTCTACGTGTATAGAGTCGGAAATCTTGTGTAGCTTAGAGATCGCTTCATAGACAGTTGGAGCATTATTGGGAATAAAAACACAGCAGCTCGATTGGATCATTCTGCATACCCCACCTCGATCTGCAAGTATTACGTCTAGAACCATTCGGTTCTGCAATGTCATGAGACGATCCGCCTGAAGCTCAGCTGTTAAGTTACTAACGGCACCAGCAGTTTCTGTAATAGTAGATTCAACTACCCGTGTTAGTTGACGTAGATTTCTACTATTGGCCATAGGCCCCCAAAACGGAAGGAAACTTTTGAAGAAGTCTCCAGCTTCCTGACCAGCGGTATCTTCCTTGCTGAAGACACCTCTTGCTACTCTGGTCTTGTGATATTCTGAAGAAGCAGTGTATGTCGGAGGTAACAATCGAGCAATATAACATGATCCTGAGAAGTCAGCAGGCAGCCATGTATACGCTCTGTCTTGACAGATGAAGTAAGTACCCCTAGCAGTAAGGAAGGCAGGGGAGGAGTTAGACGGAAATACGTAAGTCTCAACGCACTCACTCCTCCCTAGCTGAGCTCTCAGATTTCTCCCATTTCCTTGCAAACAGACCTGACCTCGGTGAGGCACGACCCAAACTGAAGTGGAGCTTTTACGCTTGCTTTCTCCCAAACTAAGGCGATACTCTGTAGAGTTCCAACTCAAATACACCCGTAATTCATCTCTAGGGTATGATGGAGTATTATTGACGTCTTTAATCATGTCAATAATTCCCTGGACTAAAGCTTTGTTGGCTGAGTTGTATTTAGTGGACCGTGGTGGACGCGGAGGATAGGTCTCAAGGGCATATGAAAAAATGGTCTGAAAGGCCTGAAATGATCCATTATAGCTAAAAGGCAAGACTAGATAGGGAATGCCTTTATCCATAGTGTGAGGTATCAAGCCACACACCCAGCAGTCTGTAGTATTAACTACCAATTGGTGTTGATGCAAGAGCTGTACAAATGTATTGTTAATAAATTCTGAGCGTCGAGCTTGTTCGTGTTCAGGAAATGAGTGAAAAGAATGCATAGAAGAAACCGTAGAAGTAGTAGGATCAAGGGGAGGTACTGTAGTTACCGGCATAAAAATCAAATGTACACCAAAGATGATTCCACCCACCAACGTTATCAAAACAATTAAAAATGTAACTGCACATTGCATTAGAAAGTATTTGCTGTGAAGTATTCTGTACAGTCTATTTCTGCGAACATAAATTACATTCTTTCTTTGCAGCTCAGGAAGCTCCATCTTCTACAATCCGCTCGTGACCACTGATGATGTGTACGTAGATGAAAATGCCTCTATCAGCCCTGGGAGTTCCCAGAACTAACAGAAAGATCAACCTTGTGTCTGATCCCCGCAGATTCAACTAGGCACACAGCCACGACCCTACGGCTACCCAGACGGCAAGGCAAAAATTTAAAACAACAAAATAATAGCAAACTTCCTGGCAGGAGGCAAGGTACCAAAAATTAAAAAATGTGAAAATAGGCAGTTTCCTGCTTTATTTGTCCATATTGCGAGGCCGCAAATTGTATCTCAGTTTTGCAGGAGCTGTCTGATCTGGAAACAATGTATTTTCAGCCGACGTTGCAATGTTCACGTTTGCGGATGGCAAATGTTCTTTTGGTGCAGATGGCAAATGTTCTTCTGGTTTAAAAGAGCAGTTTCAGGAGGAGAGTCAGAGTTTGATGTATCCGTGATCAGTTCTGCATCACTGAAAGGTATGAACCTGGGGACTTGTTCTGTTTCAGAGGTACCGATTCCTTTCTTTACCCAGTTGTCGTAAGGAAGTGGCAGAGGCACACGTTTGACGTGTGTCGTATGGATCCAATTCTTCCGTCCGGCCACTCGAATAGCAGTTCTCGTGGCCAATAAGACTTGGAAAAGGCCAATGAATCTGGGCTGAAGATTTTTCGTTCTTGCAAAGTTTCTAATGACTACTTGGTCTCCAGGTTTCAGCTGATGACCTGGACTCTCCGGTGGCTTTGGCAATGCATCGAAAACCTGTTGGTGAATAAGGCTCAATTTAGCAGTCAAGTCGAAAAGGTAATCAATTAACATTGGGTATTCCAGCTGCTTAAATTCTTTCGGTCTAGGTACCCCCCAAACATTTGCAGGACGACCAAAAATTATTTCATATGGACTAAGCCCTACTCTAGAATGTACAGTTGCTCTTGTTGATAACAAAGCCAAAGGCAGTGCATCTGGCCAGGGCAAACCCGTGGACGCTTGTATCTTAGCAAGTTTCAGTTTAAGGGTGCCATTGTAACCCTCGACTAAACCCGCGGACTGGGGATGATTCGCACTATGAAACTTTTGTCTAATCCCTAGGCCGGCACACACACTCTGCATAACTTTCCCTACGAACTCACTTCCGTTATCTGACCATACAATCCGTGGCATTCCGAATCTGGGGAAGTACTCTTTAAGAAGGATTTTGGCAGTGGACAAAGCAGTATTGTCCTTTAGCGGGTATGCTTCGATCCATCTGGAGAAAGCACAAACTACCACTAGGACGTACTTTAGATTATTACAACGATCCATGTGAATGAAGTCTAGCTGGATCACTTCGAAGGGGCAGGAAGGAGGAGCGAAATGACCTGCAGGTGTGGGGATTCCCTTGCCAGGATTATGCATCAAGCATACCATACAATTTCTCACCACTCTCTCTGCACACTTACTAATCCCATCATTCTTCCAGACCGGAGCCAACATCTTACAAATCCCTTTTGAACTGATGTGCGCTGTTCCATGTGCCATCGTTACTACTGCAAGCACATACGCATCAGGCAACATCCAACGCTGTTGGTCCGACAAATCAATCCAACACCCACTCGAGTCCAATTTACCCGTGCTCTCTTTCCATGCAAGCTTTTCCTCCTCAGTCACCTCTTTCTGAATTTCTTTCACGCTTTCCACTGTGTCTTCACACATTCCAGACTCAGAAATCCATCTTGCAGACGTTGCAACATACATTCTACTCATCATATTTCTAGCTGTCTGTTTTGCAGTCTCATCGGCAAAAGCATTCCCACGACCAACATCATCCGTGATTGCTTTATGAGCACTGCATTTCACAATCGCAACTTCAGTCGGCAAGGTTAGAGATTCCAACAAGTCATTAACTAGCTGACCATGTTGGATCTTAGTCCCATGGGACGTAATGAAACCTCTCTCTTTCCACAAACGGCCAAAACTATGGGCCACGCCGAACGCGTACTGACTATCTGTGAACACATTCACTCTCTTTCCCTTAGCTAAAACGCACGCTCTTGTTAGCGCGATCAATTCTGCAGCCTGGGCAGAATTCTGACTCACTCTCGCAGTCTCCACAATCGTATTCAAGGTCGTTACTGCATAAGCAGCAGTCACGTCACCATTCTCCAATTTGAAGCAAGACCCATCAACATACAACGTGCCATCTGGATCTGATAACGGAGTGTCTTTTAAATCAATTCGTCCTTTTGTTTCTTCCTCAGTTCTGAAACAACAGTCGTGTGGTTCGAAATCACTCGACTCTTGACTAGTCGGCAACAATGTTGCTGGATTCAATACATTGCATCTTTTGATCTGAATATGACTCGCTAGCAATGTCAGTTCGTAACCTGATAATCTAGCACTGGTAAGGTGCTGCGTCTTGGTTCGGTTCATGAGTGTATCCACAGCATGAGGAACCATAACCACTAGCATGTTGTTCATTACTAAACCAGCAGATTGTCGAATGGAGGCTGCAGCTGCGGCTGTAGCTCTCAAGCAACTAGGCAACGCTCTAGCTACCGGATCTAACGTTGATGAAAAATACGCGCAAGGGCGTTGTTTATCACCAAATTTCTGTGTCAAAACACTCAATGCACAACCTTCTCTCTCATGGACATAGAGCGTGAATGGCTTACTGTAATCGGGTGTACCCAATACAGGAGCTGAACACAGTGCATTTCGTAACTCAGAAAAACTCTCCTGACATTCGGCAGACCATGGCACTGGACTCGGCACATTTTTCCCAGTCAAAGCTACCAACGGTTTCGCCAAAAGAGAAAAATTTGGGATCCATTGCCTACAATATGAGGTAATACCTAAAAAGGCACGTACTTCTCTCTGCGTGCTAGGAACATTCATCTGTGTAATTGCTTTTATTCTCTCTGGGGTCAACTTCCTTCCCTCCTTTGACAAGAGATGACCTAGGTAGGTCACTTCTTGGCAACAGTATTGCATTTTTGAAGGTGACACTTTGTGGTTCAAATTTGACAAATGATGCAATAAAGAAATTGTAGCTGTCTTGCAAGTTTCCTTGTCATCGGCAGCCACTAGAAGATCATCAACATATTGTACTAAAGCAGAACCAGGAGGAAGTACAAATGAGTCTAACTGGCTTTTTAATGCTTGACTGTAAATGGATGGGCTTTCACAATAACCTTGTGGAGCGCGTTTAAACCTGAAGCTTCGTCCTCCTAGAGAGAAACCGAAGATATCTCTGCTTTCCTCGGCTATCGGAATGCTGAAAAAGGCATTTTTCAAGTCGATAACCGAAAACCATGCTGCTGTAGCAGGAATCAACGTTAACAAAGCAGTAATGTCTGGCACCACAGGAAACTGTGGAATCACAATTTTATTAACCTCTCTAAGATCAATTACAAACCTATATACTGGAGGCTTTGTTGGGTCAGTTCGTTTCAGAATGGGCAGTACAGGACTATTACAGACATTACCTCTAGTTTCTTCTACAACGTCTTTCTTGATCAGATCTTGTACTATCAGTAGGAGCGCACGCTCACCTTCACTAGAGATTCTGTATTGTGGAATTCGTGGAAATTTTACATTTGCTTTCAAAGTTACTACATATGGTGGAATTTCTAAAAGACCTACATCATTAGGACCAGTCGCCCAAAGAGTATCAGGGAGAGAACGCAGCTCTGGTGGGAGTTCATCCATCGACAAGTACATTGGAGAGATGATTCTTTTACCCAAGGTAAGCTGTACTCCTTCTGGAGAACAGTACAATGTCGCATATAGGCGTTTTAACAAGTCTAAGCCAAGTAGATTTTCATTACAACCTGTCGTCAAAATCAGGGGAGCTTTCAAGTGGCAGGGTCCAACAGAAATAGACAAAGGACCAGAAACAGGGTTGTGAACAGGGGCGCCTGAGAAACCTACTGAAACGTTTGTTGAGCCAGACAAAGGTGCGCCAGGGAGTTTCGCATGTATGATAGAACTTTTTGCTGCACCAGTATCCAACAGAAACGGTTCGACTATACCTGATGTTGCTACTGCGACATAAGGCCCACTCTGATCTACTGGAACTGATACTACTCCCTCTCTTCGTCCATGGCTGTCCTAGTATTCACTTTGCTGAACTTCCTCACTAGCTTCATAGTAATCTTCAACATGATACTGTGGAGACCTATTCTGTTGGGCAGATTGTCCATTTCGCTGATCGAAATAATTAGAAGGGCGATCACTCGTCTGTGGAGGCATAGCACCTCGTCCTCGACCTCTAGAGTTTTGCATAGAACTACCACGACCTCTCTGAGCTGCCGCAGCATTATTTTGTGCCCGTACCGGACACTCAGTCTTATAATGGCCTTCCATTTTGCAATAAGCACACTGATTCCATTGGTATTGTGGCCTCTGAAAATTATACTCCGTTTTTTGATATGGCCCTTGCTGTGTATTAGTCTGATTCGTGCGAGGCGGATATGCTTGCTGTAAAAGAACTTTAGTTTTTAAATCTTTCGTCTTTTTATCTGATTTTTCTTTCTCCTCTTTATCCCTATTTTCATAGTACTGGGCAGTCGCAAGTATTTGCGCAGTCGTAGAGACAGCCCACGCACTTTCAGAATTTTTTTATTTACCACTAAGTTCTGGCAACAGATTGTGCACAAATTTATCAACAAATAATCTCTGGCCTCCTTCTGTGCTCATATCCTGACCACTATGATCCACAAAAGTCTCCTCGAATCTTGTGAAAAAGTCGGAGACGCTTTCGTCTTTCTTCTGTTTGCACGCGGACAATTTGTCCCAGTTAACGCGTAATGCTGGCATTGGGGTTTTCATTAAGTCGATTATTCTACCGGGCAAATTAGCAATTAAGGGTTCAGGTTTAGAACCACCTATTTGTTGACCATCCGCTGCAATTATAGCTGCCCAATCACCACCTAGGGCAACTGGATGATTCTCTTTACGAATTTTAGCCCAAATTGGTTGCGGTACTACATTACAAATAGCAGATCTATGTCAGCTAGATTTAATACACAAGCGTCAACTGTTTGAGCCAACTCTTTGTAGTATCCTGCAGGATTTTTACGCGGATCTGGCAAGGCCTGTTTCACTGCTAATACTTCAGCTCGCTTCCATGGAATATGTATCCAGACTCTCTGGAATTGGGCTGGAGCGGCTGCAATACCAAGGTTTGCATTAGCTTGTACAGCTTCACGCCAAATTGGTGGAACCTCCCTCATTGGATATTGACGTCTTTGTTTCGTACTATGTTTCTCTAACTCCCTCGGTGAACGAAGGGATGGGTCATTCCTATAACTTAGAATCAGTTCCATCGCTTCCTTTATATTTTGACCAACTATCATACCTGCAGCAAACTTTTTCTGAACATTAATTAATTCACCTAGATTTGATTCAGGGTCATCCTCTTCCAATTCCTCACGTAGAAGGAAGCACATTTCATCAAACACATATCGTTGTGTCGGTTCATTCCATTGCATAAATGTATCTAGTACATCTTGTACATTATATCTTCCAACTTTCGAAACCCATCTAAGAGCAGTGGAATCTAGTATTCCTCTTTCTTCAGTACTGGGAAGCTGACTACGTCTCTGCACAGAGTCAGAGGTAGGAGTCTTAATCAGAGTTTTATAGAAGGGAGATAGAATATTAGAGACAGAATCAGTGATTCTCCGACGAACAGAAAGCGGAGTCATAATATTAGCAGAAGCAGTAAATAGAGTAGCAGTTGGAACAGATAGATCAGGAATAGTAGGAGTAGCGGGTAAGACAGCTTGTGAATTAGCAGGTGTGAGCGATACAGGTATAGGTAAAGAAGCCGGCAACCCTGGAAGAGGGGGTGCCGAAGGAACATTAATATTGACCACAGGAGGTACAGGAACTTGATTCAGAGGAGCAGGAATACCAGGTTGTCCAGCAACCGGTAATTGAACATTCGGTATAGGTGGAGCCGTAGCACCCTGTGCATACGGTGGGGGTGATCGTAACAGGTAAGACAACAGGGGATCCTTTTCAGGGTCCTCTACTATCTTAGCTGTACTCGATGGCAAAGCAGGATAGCACTTGTCTATCGCTAAATTACGCTCTCTATTGGCCACCTCCATTGCCTTCTCAGACTCGTTGAGTTGCAGCTGCCTAGCAGACTGTTCTAAAGTCAACTCTTGCTCTTTCTGTTCTTTCTTCAACTTTTTAATTTCTCTCTGTTTAGATTCTTTTCGCCAATAACGGAAAGAATCAAACATTGCCGGCCGGGCTTTCTTCTTGAATAATTTCGTTTCTAAATTATCAAGAACTTGAGGTTCAAAACTACCATGCAGTGGCCAACTAAGGACACCATCTTTCTCTGTGTAGTGGATCCATACCTCGTTATAAGAGATAGGGCCCACACCAAATTTGCAATATAGATCATAAAGGGGAGTTCCAATCGGAGGAACCGAACACGAGTCCTCCAACTGGGAATCACTGTTGCAACTGAAACAAGACAACATACAATTTTTCCGACTTACCATTTTATAATCCGGAACACAAAACAGATAAAACACAAACCAAAAGAGAGGTGCGCACTCGAACCAAGAACTTAGGCCTACCAGAACAGACAAACGTATCGATACCCTAACTGAACTGAATGATTATCGTAACCTGAATAACCAGCGACAATCTTATAAAACCGAACCGAAACTGAAAACTAAACGGATTATCCAAACAGGAGCAACCCTTACGAAGTAACCAACTATCAACCACTTAATACTTAACTGAGGCACTGAAGACGTCACCAAGGAGAAACCCGTCACGTCTCGTCGTACTAAGGACTGCACCTCGGGTCCAAGACAGGGCGACGGTCAAGGCAACGAACCACTGCAGCCGTCTGAACGGGAACCCTCGTGGAAGAGAACGTCGGGCCACTTTTGCGATATGCCGGGATCGATGAAGTGGGGCGCCTCCCTCTGAAATCTTCACACGAAGCTTCTCGAACTCTTCAGGCTTTTGGACCGGTACCGAATGACGTCGCCCCACGTTGGGCGCCAATTGGAGTTCTGGACTTTTTGGTTCCGTCCAGAGGTGTCAGGGATAACACCCGAAGACCCCGGAGTTCTACCTGTCTCGGTGCACAAACAAACAGAAACACGGGCTTCTCGATGGTGGCGTCAAAGACCAAAGGTTTATTACTGCAGGGACACAGAAGTCACAGAAACTACACATGGGCAGTATCTAGGAGCCTGTTCAATTTGTACAAAGAGGGTTGCTCCTTATATACTGAATATTGGGCTTCAGGCAAATTCTTTACATGTTAGCACATTCCAAAACCTTTGTATCTTAAACAATAAATATTTGGCGTTGCACAGGAATCGTCAACAATATCTGATGTCAAAACATTACGAACGAGGGGTTCCCACTATTCCATCATAATCCCATGTCAACTTTTCATTCAAGACCCGGACCGCCTCATCGTAAATTTCGTTACCTCCCCCTAATAAAGGCCCAGAAGGAAAGGAGCAGAGCCAGGTGCAGAAGATAGAAAAACAGGATAAGAGATGTTTGTGGGTCGTAAATGGGCACGGTTACCAGCTTCGGCCGCCTAATCATGATCAGGCTAACGGACACGAGAACCAGTATAGCAGGACTGGCCTCAGGCTGGGGAGGCAGCTCTTGCCGAGTCATGCTGCCACAGCGTTGCTGACCTAAGGTGCACGTGTCACTAGCAAGGTGAATCGCCGGCTAAAGCCTACGTGTCCTTAATTGAAAAGAGGTCATTGCATGTCCATTGACTATGTGAGGGCAAGGAATACAAAATGGCTTCCGTGTTCTAAGATGGATGCCACGGGTAGATCACAAATGTGTTCATAACAGGAGTGCTCTTGCTCGTAGCATGGCGAAAACACCAGGATATACTAAATGGATCATTTGCGGTTTACTGATACCAAAATTATGTATTTGCGACAATGTTACAAACACGGGTTAAAATCGTCACGGAACCTCAGAGCTGCCTGCCTCGAGGACACACCCCCCATAAACGTCGCCGGTTGCCGAAAGGCCTGCAGGGCATGTGCGGAGCCCCGGGCCTGCCTGGAGATAAGAAGGTGACCGGGAGCCTACCCCGCACCTCACGAGCCCAGAGTGAGCCCCCCCCTGCGTGGGAGTGCCCGGGAGAAAGTGCAGCCCGACCGGAGCCCACCCGCATCGGCTGCGACAGAGTGCCCTGCAAAGTGAAGAACCACGCGGAGCCCACCCGCGTGGACGAAGAGGCCCGCTGGCTGGAGGTGAGCCTGTGAATAGAGATGCAGTGCTGCGTGATAAATGAAGTGCCCCCCCCCCCAGTGAAGCGAGGCCAGCGAGTGCCCACCCCGCTCTGTGAGCCCCGATACGAAGAGCCGAATGGCCCGGTAGCCTAGAGGCGTGGGAAGAGCCCAGAGGAGTGAGTGCCGAGCAGGAGAGGACTGACCGGAGCCCACCCGTGTCGGCCGCGTGGAAGTGTTAGAGCCAAAGCGGAGTCCACCCGCAGCTGAGTAGAGCGGCACGGCACCCCCCTGCGCAGCCTGCGGTGTGAGAAGGTCTGATGCGAGGGGCAGGAGACCTTCAAAGTGAATGGCTTGCCGCCGCGCCGAACGTGAAGAATTACAACAGCAAGCAGCCTCGGGAGTTAGTGCGACCCTCCCCCACCCTGTGCAGCGTAAATGAAGTGAGGCTGCGGCGGTGGGGTGGAGGAGCGATAAGGACCGACCCGGAGGGAAACTGGCAAGAAATGAAGTGAGCCTGCAGTATCCGGCAGTAAATCAGGACCCCCCCCCCGCGCGCATCGTGTGAACTGCGAAAAGCTGCTGCAGTAGAGGGGGAGGCCGAGAAAGAAGACAGCAGGCAGCCCATAACCGCCCGAAGCGCCCACATAAACTGAAGCCAGCCCTTCCTACCCCGAGCAGGCAAGCTCCCGCAGCACCAGTAATGTTTCGCCCCCCGCGCAGCATGTGGAAAAGGAAGCTGCTGCGGGCGGGTAGTGCACAGGAGAGGCAACGAGCAGAGTGGCAGAAGGGGAAGGGACTCACTGGGTCTAGAGCGGAACCCTCCAGTGGTGCCTGAATGCGCTGCCGGGGAGATCACAATCATGGCAGAGGAGTACCCTAGCCACATGCAGGAAGGTCCAGGAGCAAAGCAGCAAGCTCCCTGCAAGTAGAGGCACCATGGAAAGAGGTGCCTGTGACCCCCTGCAGCACCTCACCAGCAAAAGGCGAGAGCAGCAACTCCTGATCTGATCAGCTGATGCTCTGGTCCCGGGAGAAAGCAGGAAGCATCGACATCAGAACAAACCTGGGCCCACGACAGAAACAAAGGACACACTGCCACCTGGTGGTCATTCTTGTCACTAAAGGGAAGGAGAAAAGAAACAAGCCTGCAACAAGCCAAAGGAGTACCAGCAGCTGCAGAACAGAACCCACTGGTGCAGCACGTGACTGAAAGCACACAGACCACCAGGGGAAGGATTACGAAACACAACACTGGACAGCAAATACTGCCAAGTACACCAAAACATGCGCGAGTAACATGCCATGTCAGTGTGGCACCAAACCACTGAAAAGGGACGGCGCAGGAACGCGCCAGAAGCGCGAGGAACGCGCCAGGAGTGCAGCAACTCCACACAGGATACTCAAGAGGACGCGCAACAAGTGCGCCCTAGGAAGCAAACAAAGAGCGCAGCCATCAGCGCACAAAAGGGAGTGACCAGAAGAAGGTCGACGGAGTGGTAATGCAACCCTCCAGAAGCACTTAAGCCACGCCAGAAGAGAGTACAGCGATGCCTGGTGGCCACACGCCATCGCTGCAGCAATATGGCGAAGACAGGAGCACCACCACACGACCCGATGGTAGTTTCGGAACTCGGCAACAGGAAAGTGCGAAGGCGCATGACGCAAATGTGCAGCAAGGCAGATGGCAGTAGCCCAAAGCAGCAAGTCACAGAAGTGAACGAAGAGCGCATCCAGAAGCCGACCCAGTATGGTCGCAAAGGAGAAAGAAACAGACCACCCAGTCTGGTCGCAAAGGAGGAAGAAAACCGACCACCCAGTCTGGTCGCAAAGGAGGAAGAAACCAACCACCCAGTCTGGTCACAAAGGAGGAAAAAACCGACCACCCAATCTGGTTGCACGGCGGAAGAAGTCGACCACCCAGTCTGATCACAAAGAAAGAAGAAACCGACCACCCAGTCTGGTCGCCAGGGAAAAGAAGAAGTCGACCAGCCAGATGGTCGCACCAAGAAGCCGACCAGCCAGATGGTCGCACCAAGAAGCCAATCAGCCAGATGGTCGCACCAAGAAGCCTACCTGCCAGAGATCGGCAGAGGGGACTGGCAAGAGGTCCAAGAAGTTCAACCAAGGCGCGGTCCGCTAACATGGACCAACGAACTTCAACACCACAAGTTAGCAGAGAAGAACTGAAGAGGAAGTGAAGGTCGTGACGCTAACTCTGGCAGTTGAGTGACAAGAAGACAGTGTCCTAGGACTAGGACAAGACCAGGAAAACACGTACAGAGGGAGCGCACTGCACGGGAAGCCTGGTCGGAGAAGATGAAAGGAGATCGGTCCAGGTTACGTCGTGAGAAGAAGGAAGAAGAAATCAGAGTGGCACGCCTCCACTGCGAGGAGAAGGAAGAAGAAATCAGAGTAGCACGCTGTCACTGCGAAAAGAAGGAAGAAGAAATCAGAGTGGCACGCCGCCACTGCGAGGAGAAGGAAAAAGAAATCAGAGTTGCACGCCGCCACTGCGAAAAGAAGGAAGAAGAAGTCGGAGTGGCATGCCGCCACTGCGAAAAGAAGGAAGGGACATGCACTGGAACATCTGAGTGCATTGGAGGACAAGGCCTGGCAAGAGCACCGGCAGCACAGATCAAAGACGTCTACTTAGGAGCCATCCAGTCACATGGCGATCGCAGAAGAGAGCAAGCTGGACTGTTGGCGACAACTACCTCTGGGGTTGATCGGAAGATTGGATGGCGAGAGTGCTCAGGCATCCGGAAGCTGAGGAACTGACCACTCCACACCAGACCGTGGCAACCCAAGAAGCAGAGGCCTCAAGGGACTCTGGTGGCAGCATGTCCCGCACGGGAGACTGATCTACAGCTGGCGTCTGCAGGACCCACGAGGATGAAAGCCTTGTGTGCAAAAAAGGAGTCAACGACTTAACCTTCAGGTGGAACTAAGGACACAACGGTGAGGCTCGTGGAGTGTCCCGCTCACGGCCCGAAGGCTATGGTGGAGGAACACGACCAAAAGCACCAGTCCACTGGAAGCCTGGCAAAGAGGGCCTCCCAGACATCTTGTGAGAGAAGAACATCGGCGAGAGGGGCATCCTAGTGAGAAGGATGTTTGCACCTACTCCTTTCACCTGCCAAGAGACACTTTGAAGTCTGCCCGGAGACATCACCAAAGATCAAGACTGAGTAGGGGAAGCTAGAAAACAGACAACACCCATGTCATCCACCCTTCTCCCCAACTACTCATCGTCACCTGTTGAGCGAAGCAAAAGCAAGATTGAGGATGACGCTCAGGCGGCGCGGGCAGGAGACCAGACCCGCCGAACACCTGCGAACTATGCCACAGCGAACTGTTGGTCTTGGCCGCAGTAACTACGTTGCCTGCGGCCAGCAGCAGCCAAAGAGACTCGTTTGAAGTCGTGGGTCCTATGTTATGTTTTAGTATGTCCTTCTCCCACAGGTTTTCGGGCTTTTCCGTTGGTTTGATTTTTCACCAAGTTTGGGAGGGATGTAATGACCTAGAGCCAGCGCTCTATTGTTCAGCATGTTACCACACACTGAACACCCACCCACCACAGGCGTCATCGGTGAGATGACCCTGCTCAATAAAGAGGGCTGAGCACACGTGCTCAGGGCCAGTTGTACCCAGTAACTACAGTGTCCTGTGTTTCCTTCTGTAGCCATGGGGGCCTAGGGCCCTCACCACATTACACCTTACAACTGTCGTTTAATATCCCTATTGATTTGCCAATATATTTTCTTCATGTAAAGTATTTTAAAGCTAGTATCACACATTCTGTGCCGTTTTGCGTCCCTTTTATGATTTTTTTTTTATTGGACATATTTTCCCTCTGCACTTTCTTTCCCAAAAACCTAGGTCGATGCGTTTAAAAGCGACGAGATAAACTTTTTTTTGATACACGAAGACAAAATAGATTATGCTTTTACCTACTTTCCTTTGCAAGAACAATTTGCTAATTCTGACACGATTTTTTTCGGTCACAATGTAAAAGAAAACGCAGGCTTACCTACCGTAGTGTAATCAGATTGCTGGACTATTGAGAGTTTTACATTTCTGTTTGACATATTTTGAAGAGGAGCAGAAACAGATGCCCTCCCCATCACCAGCCAAGGTGGAGCCAAGGCATGCTGAGCTTCTCACCGCATGAGTTACTGAGGAATATTTCCGTTTCATTATTTTACAAGTTAGTGCTTTGACTTTGGAGAGACATAAGGGTTTAAGGAAAGATATAAAAAGAACCCTCACCCCGCTAGTGAGACAGCGTGAACACCTCCTCCACTTTTAATTAAATACGTTGTATGTCTTTAAATAGATGAACCCTGCAATTATAGACCACCATGCCAAAAACCATGATCATTGGGCGATTCAGTCCAAGAATGTTTCGTTAAGGCCGGCTAGGGCGTGATGCTGTCCTACAAAGATGGGGCCTCATTTATGAGGCCGTGCGTGAGTTTTGCGCTTCCGATGCGTCACTTTTTGTGACGCATCGGCGGCGTAAAACATGGCTGCTGATGCGCACTATTTACAAAGTGACGCATCTAAGCAGATGCGTCACTTTGTAAACCCCTGCGCTACATTATACCTGCGTCAGGTATAATGTATGCAGAGGGGGCGTTCACCCGAAAAAAGCCTCGTAATAGTGACGCAGTGAAATCTATGAGATTTCACTGCGTCACTTTTAGGATGCTGTTGCGTCAAAATCTTGCGCCTGCCTCACAGCAGGCGTAAGACTGACGCAAGCCCTTTCACATGGGGATTTCCCCATGTGAAAGGAAGCATTGCTGGAGTTGCGTCACTTTTGTGACACACTCCAGCAATGCGTCACTTTTGCGCCTACAGATACGTCAGAAATACTGACGTATCTGTAACTCCTTGCGACATGATGCGTCATATTATAAATATGACGCATCAATCATGTCGCAGGGAGAGCGCAGTGAAAAGTGACGCATCGCTGTTTTCACGCAGCAATGCGTCACTTTTCATAAATGAGGCCCATGGTTTCCAATTCCTGTCGCTTCCCCTAGCCCATGTGCTCGTAAATGGTGGATTGCGTGTGAAGGTGACCTTGTGTCTGACCTATGACCAGTTGCCGTCATCTGCAGTCAACATACCTGAACTTCCTGCCACTTCCTCATAAGACGTGTCGCTCAGTGGACACGGTATCTCTTTCTAGTTAATCAATCAGAGAGCTAGCAAATTCACTTACCTCCAGTTAAAAAATGAAAGGTGGCATCACCACCACTTCCTTTCTAGCACTAAAAAAGACAGCTAGCCCCGTCTCTTTCAAATCAGCATTAACCCTATCATTTTGCTGCGTCATCTTTTTCAGTCTTCTCACCTAAATAATTTCAGGATTTTCAGAACTTGGTCGTCAGAGTCTGATAATCTACCCAAGTCCCCAGGACGCAGCTCTGCCCATCTGTGAGCGAGCTCGGATGGCAGACCCAAACTCTGGAGGGAAGGGGAACTTGGAATGAGGGCGAGAAGTGACATTTGGAGCGCCACGGTGTCCTCTGGCGCGAGCCTCTAACACTTCAGTGGACGTTGGCTGCGTTCTTACGTGATAATGTCAAACTTTTACTGGAGAGGTGACAAACAAACGTTTACAATAGTTCACTATCAGAAGCACTGAAGCAAGGAAAGTTTTCGTTATAATGCATAACGGCTTCAGAATGGCAGGCGACAGCGAGCCTAAACTAACGTGCAGGAAGAAAATAACAGAAACAGAGATGATGAATTCCAGGTTGAAAGCAAGCGTGGAAAAAAGGATAAAGGTCAACAAAGGATAAAACACAGCAAATCAAGCCTAGCCGTGGGGAACCGAGCAAGGACCTAAACAACAAGGATGAACAACACACTGAACAAACTATAGCAATAGTGAATGAGCCAATACAACTCAAGAAGTTGCTAGGCAGCTTATCAAGGTAAGTGAATGGTTTACAAAGCACAGCTGCCACTCATGGATGTCAATTAACCAAAATGCCAGGAGTAGCAGAAGTGACATCACATGCCGTTTCCCCTTCACTTTCACTCACACATATTCACATGTACACACACACTCCTGCATTAATATACTTTCACCCGCAAGCACACACACAACATACATTTTAAAGCATTTTTTACTTACCTCAGTTGCCACTGAGGGTCATATTTCATCTAACTGAACTCCATTTGTATTACACAAATAGTGAAAAAATATAATAAATATTATCCACTATTATTGTAATAAAATATTTGACAGGATACAAAGAGAGTCCAGCCCCAAATGATGTCCGTAAGATCGAGCTGCTACTGTGTTCATGGCACTGAATTTGCCAATTCTGAGGCCATGGGTCGCAAAGACAGTGCCAGGTGTAGTAAGGGGACAAGCCAGGGGTCGCAGGTGTGACCCCTGGTGAACCCTAAATGAAGTCCATACTGCCAGTCATGACCTCGAAGGCCCACTGTGTGACCCTCTAAGCAACCAGTCTTAGTGCTCTAGCCACCATAAGACGGTGGGCCGCAGTCTCACTGGGAACCTACTGCAGATTCTGTTGCGTCTTCTTCCCACAGCAAATCGCCGTCTCCAAGCCCCCACCTTATTCCAACCTGAGGCCACCTCCTCTGAACCTCCCATGATTTTATGTTCTGTCATTTTCTCTTGGGTGATAACACACACAAGCACTGACAGCCAAGGTCGTTTATTACAGTTGCTACCTCCTACCATTAGTGACCACAGTCACTTCGAGGAGAAAGGAGCAATTGCATCTTTCAAGCAACCTACAACTGAACAGGAGCGAGTGTCTTCAAAGTACTTGGGCTGAGCAAAGAATAGTCCCAACAGGTGGGCAATGAATGTCTAAAAAATAAGCAGTGCTTTGCTTTCTCTGCAGCTGATCAGTGAATAAAATCTAACAATGATTCACATAGCAGTGACACAACACTCTAATTTATTATATTGTTTTTTGCCTACTAATTGATTTGAGTCTTGGAAGGATGTAAAGCTGAAAGCTCTTGACAACTTAGTTTTGTGCCATCCTACCCTGGATTTCAAACTTCTGATAACCCCTTTAGGTTGTATATCCGAATATCGCTTTGTAAATAGCAATGTGCCAAAATGTTATAGCATAAAATCAAGGAGCAGAATATCTAGCTGGTAAGAATAGATGGGTAAATATACACTTAAAATGTGTAAATCTATTCCTGTGTACTTGAAAAAATAAATTTTCAAGGTACATATAAGTGGTGTAGAGTATAATAAAGATCCACTTATGTTATATGGTTAGAGATTTGTAGAGTGCACTATCACCTGGAGGTTATCCTGACTCTGAGCAGGTGCCTAAGCACAACTAGGGCCTAGTGGGACTACTCGAAAAGCCAGGTCTTGAGCTCCTTGAAGATTTTGATAATTAAGGAGGAAGCGCTTATGTGAATTGGCAGTTTGTTCCATACTTTAGGAGCGATGTAGGAGACGGATCGACCACCAGATCTGATTTTCCATATGCGTGGGATGAGTGCAGGTAGGAGTCCTGACAAGCAGATGTCTCTGGAAGGTTTGTGAAAGCAGATGCGATTGTTGAGGTATGATGGGCCATTGTTACGCAGTGCCTTGAAAGTCTTTGTGAGGAGTTTGAATTATGCTTGTTTGTAAATTGGCAGCCAGTGGAGCTCATTCAGGTATGGTGTGATGTGAGTGGGCATGGGAGATTTAGAGTGATTCTGGTGCCAAGTTCTGAATGGTTTGCAGCCTTCTGGGGAGATTTTTGTTGAATCCGGCTTTTAGGGTGTTCCTTTTGTGCAGCTTGCTTGCGCCCAGGGCATGTGAGACAGTTTTTAGTGCACTGATTGGGAGCCATTTGAAGAATCTTCCAAAGCTTCTTTAGGGTATGGAAGCATGAGTTGGTGACGGCATTGACTTAGGCGGTCATATTGAGTTTGCTGTTGATGATGAGCCAGAGGAACCTGGTGTGGGTGGGTGTCGGTCCTAGCTCTGATGGCCAGGAGGTGGAGTCCCACAGTGATGTGCTCTTCCCAAATATCACGATCTCAATCTTGTCAGTGCTCAGCTTTAGACAGTTGGTCTTCACTAAGTGGGTGATTTCAGTCATGTAGGCAGTGAACTTGATCTGGGTACTGGGCGACTTGTGCGTGAGGTAGAGACTAAGTTGCATGTTGTCAGCATAAGAGAGGACGTTGGTGTCATGAGAGCAGATGATGCTGACTCGAGAATTCATGTATGTGTTGAAGAAGGTCAGGCTGGGGAGGATCCTTAAGTAACTCTGCAGATGAGGTCACGGGTGTCCGAAGTGTATGATGCTAGGCTGACTTACTAGGTCCTTCGAGTCAGGAAGTAGCTGATCCATCGGAGTGTGTGTCCTTAGATTCTGATGTTGTGTAAGCGTTGGATGAGGATGGGATGAGAGACTGTGTCAAACACTGTGTAGAGGTCAAGGAGGATGAGGGCTGCCTTATCCCCTCTGTCAGGAATCATGCAACTATCATCAATGGTGGTGATTAGGGCAGTTTCCATGCTGTAGTTGGGTCTGAAGTCAGACTGAATTGTGTGAGCAGTTGGTGGACATTGAGGTATTTGGTGAGGTGTCTGTGGATCTTCTCTAAGACCTTAGCTGAGAAAGGTTGCAGGGAAAATGGTCTGCAGTTGGCGAGCATTAAATATCCACAGAGGGTTTCTTCAGCAATGTGAGGACAGATGCATGTTGCCAAGCATAAGGGAATGTCGCCGAAGAGATGGAGGCATTCAGAAAGGGTGTGATGTGAATATGGCACTGAGGGGTTGCAGTTCACCATGTAAAAGCTGAGTGAAAGGGACATCCTAACCCCTACGGCGTTGCCTGTCCATTCTGCTTTCACAGAAGAGTCGGCAAGGTGCCATCACACGCTGGTCACCTGATCCTGCTAGGCTACCTACCAGGTTACTTTCTGCCTTTCATTCCTTTAATGGTTTAAGGTTTGTTTATTGTACAGTTAATAAAAACTCACAATTTTAAAACGTACAAATGTTAAAAGTCAGTAATTTCTTTAAAACAAAAAGGAGCCATAGAGCGAGTATTTATGAATGTAAAAGTCTCGACTTGAGTTGCGTAAGAACCAGTGGGGTTTACGTGGCCTTGATGCTTCCAATTATCAAGAACAAAGATAGCATGGGGTGTTTCCTTTGTTTTTTTTGTTTTTTTGCTAATGCTTTAAGTACACCCACTGGATTTTTCGTTTAGTTGTGTGGCCACTGTGTCGAAATATTTTGTTGTTCTGCAATTTAGTTGAGTTTCTTCGGGATTAAAGCAGAGCATCACCGCCTACCTGCAACTCGTTATGCCCTTCTGGTTCCATAGAGCCCAAAGCAGAGAGCGCCTTATGTCCCGAAGATTTGTGCAGATGCAGATAATGTGTATAAGGTCCTCTTTCCCAGAAAGACAGAGGCGGCATTGATTTGCAGGGTTTTCCCTTGTCCATGGTGCCAGGTGCGGAGCTATAGGGATTTTGCCCAGGCGCATGTTAAGGAACTTCTTTTTTGTCTTCTGTGTGAGGCCCGTTGTTAGGTACTCTTGTGGTTTTAGAGCACTGTAACCTTTCAACACGACCCATCCGTGCGCTCTCTTGGCTAAGGTAGCTTTGTCCTCAATTGATGAGACCGTCTTGGTTACTTTCGACACCACTTTTTTGAAGGTGCCAGGGTCAGTTGCCGACTCCCATAGGTCTGCTAGTCCTAGGATCTTCAATGATTCCATTAAATAGGTCCTTGCAGGTGAGTTGTCTCTGATGGTCAATTCGGTCCAGAGGTGGGCGTTTAGGGATCCATGGTTTAGGGACCCACTTGTGGGACACCCCCGCGCCGCACGGCCACCAGCTGCTGCGTGTGCCCCTCTGCCCCGCTGTGCCTGACTGCCTCGCCGCCGGCCTCGCGGCCGCCTTGCGTCTCCCTTTGCGCTCTGCTCCAGCTGTTTTGCCGTAATTTGTGCTTGTTTTGCCGTAATTTGTGCTTGTTTTGCCATAAATTGTGCTTGTTTTGCCGTAATTTGTGCTTGTTTTGCCGTAATTTGTGCTTGTTTTCTGTGACATTTTATTTTCTGTGCTAACGTTCTTTCTCCTCCTGTTTTCGATCTGTTCCCCCCCCCCATCTGTGCCGGTAGTATTATTATTGTTGTCTACTCAGCTCCTTCCCCTTTTCCCGCCGTCCTCGCCGCTCTCCCTCCCCGCTTCCCGCCACCGCCAGTTGCCCCGCCCCTTTCTCTTTTGTTCCCTCCCCGCTCCCGCCTCCCAGCTGCTCCGCCCACCCGCGCACTTCGCCTTATATGGCGACCGTGCGAACGCGCAGCGGGCGCGCCGATTGTGCGCCGAAGGCGCGCCAAAGGTAAGCCCGTCTGTGCCCGTCCGCGACCGGATCGCGACCAGGGCCAGGACCCCTGGCCCCCACCGACGGAAACCTACCCGACGAACCTACAACGCCGCCGATCTCATCGCACTCAACACCGGCCGCACCCCAGGATGTCATCAAGCCGCCCCGAAGCACACCCACGGACCCTTCAGCTGCCACGCCTGCGAGTTCACCTGCATCCGGACTCACCCTGCACCAGCACTCGCCAAGCCTAACATCAGCAGCAACCACCTCAAGTGCTTCCTGCTCAACACACGCTCCGTCCACAGACACGCCGTAGAACTCTGGAACCTCCTCGACACCACCGCCCCTGACGTTGCCTTCCTCACCGAGACCTGGATGAACGCCTCCTCAGCCCCAGACATCGCCATCGCCATCCCGGAGGGCTACAAGATCATCCGGAGGGACCGCACCGCCAACCAGACGGGAGGAGGCATCGCCATCATCCACAGGGACACCATCCGCATCACGACCAACACCGACGACACCCTAACCACCGCTGAACACCTGCACTTCCAGATCCACACCGACCCGAAGACCACCCTCAGAGGCACCCCGATCTACCGACCCCCGGGACCACGCACACGATTCAGCGAGGACATCACCGACTTCGTCAGCCCGCATGCCCTCCCCTCCGCCGACTACATCCTCCTGGGGGACCTCAACTTCCACCTGGAGAACAACAGCGACCGCAACACCACCAGCCTGCTCGACAACCTCGCCAACCTCGGACTCAAGCAACTGGTGACCTCCCCCACCCACCTCGCCGGACACACACTCGACGCCGTCTTCTCATCCAGCAAAGACGTCACCTTCAGCCACGCAACAGGACTCCACTGGACGGACCACAGCTGCGTCCACTTCACCTTCAAAAGAACGACGATCCACCACCACCAGCAACAGGTTGCCCGAAGAAGCTGGAACAAGATCACAGCCGACCAGCTCACCTCTTCCCTGAGCCAGCACCCTCCCGCCAGCTCAGCGAACCCCAGCCAGGCCGCCGACAACCTCACGATGTGGATCAACAACTGCGCAGACGAACTCGCCCCTCTGAGAACCCCACCCAGCGAACCCTGCAGCAGAAAAACACCATGGTTCACCGACGAACTCAAGAGCTCCAAGAAGAACTGTCGAGCCCTCGAGAAAGTCTGGAGAAGGGAACCAACTACGGACAACATGACCACCCTCAAGCACGCCACCCGGAAACACCACCAACTGATCCGCGCCACCAAGAAAAATACATACAAGGACCGGCTGGACAACAACGCACACAACTGCAAGGAACTCTTCAACATCGTGAAAGAGCTCTCCAACCCCAACGCCGGAAACAACGATATCACCCCGTCGCAAGACCTCTGCAACTCCCTCGCGTCCTACTTCCACAACAAGATCGCGGACATACACAACAGCTTCAGCAACCAACCAACGGAAGCCACAACCGCAACAACGCCACCCACCACCACCCTCCGCACCTGGACTCCGATCAGCACCGAAGACACCATCCGCACAATGAACTCCATCCACTCCGGATCTCCGACCGACCCCTGCCCTCACCACGTCTTCAACAAGGCCGACGCTGTCATCGCACCCCACCTGCGGGACATCATCAACACCTCCTTCGACACCGCCACCTTCCCTGAGAGCTGGAAGCACGCCGAACTCAGCGCCCTTCTCAAGAAACCCACAGCAGACCCCACCGACCTCAAGAACTACCGTCCCATCTCGCTCCTCCCGTTCCCGGCCAAAGTCATCGAGAAGACCGTCAACAAACAACTGGCCGCCTTCCTCGAGACGAATGGATCCCTCGACCCCTCACAGTCTGGCTTCCGAGCGAACCACAGCACCGAGACCGCCCTCATCGCTGCCACCGATGACATACGAACTCTGATGGACAACGGAGAAACAGCGGCCCTCATCCTCCTGGACCTCTCCGCGGCTTTCGACACTGTCTGCCACCGCACCCTAGTACAGCGCCTCGGCAACATCGGAATCCAGGACAAGGCACTGGAATGGATCACCTCCTTCCTCGACGGAAGAACACAGAGAGTCCGCCTACCACCGTACAAGTCAGAGGCCACCAAAGTCATCTGCGGCGTCCCCCAGGGATCCTCACTGAGCCCCACCCTCTTCAACGTCTACATGAGCCCCCTCGCGGCCATCGCACGCCAACACAACCTCAACATAATCTCCTACGCCGACGACACCCAGCTGATCCTCTCCCTGACCAACGACCCCGCCGCCGCCAGAGCCAACCTGCACGAAGGGATGAGTGAGGTAGCCGAATGGATGACGACCAGCCGCCTGAAACTGAACTCAGACAAGATGAAGGTCCTCATCCTGAGCTCCTCGCCCTCCGCCTGGGACGACTCCTGGTGGCCCCCCGCCCTGGGCACCGCACCCAAACCGACGGACCACGCACGCAACCTGGGCTTCATCCTGGACTCCTCCCTCTCCATGACCAGACAAGTCAACGCCGTCTCCTCGGCATGCTTCAACATCCTGCGCATGCTACGGAAGATCTTCCGGTGGATCCCCACCGAGACGAGGAAGACAGTCACCCAGGCCCTCGTCACCAGCCGACTGGACTACGGCAACGCCCTCTACGCCGGAACCACCGCCAAGCTCCAGAAGAGACTCCAGCGGATCCAGAACGCCGCGGCCAGACTCATCCTCGACATCCCCCGACGCAGCCACATCTCCGGACACCTGAGAGACCTGCACTGGCTCCCGGTCAACAAGAGAATCACCTTCCGCCTCCTCACCCACGCGCACAAAGCCCTACACGACCAAGGCCCGAGCTACCTCAACAACCGGATCAACTTCTACACTCCCACGCGCCTCCTCAGATCAACCAGCCACGCCCTCGCCGCCGTCCCCCGCATCCGAAGAGCGACAACAGGAGGAAGGTCCTTCTCCTACCTGGCTGCCAAGACCTGGAACTCACTCCCGTCCGACCTGCGCCTGACCCAAGACCACCTCTCCTTCAGGAAGAAGCTCAAGACCTGGCTGTTCGAGCAGTAACGGCACCCCCCCCCTTCCCAGCGCCTTGAGACCCTACGGGTGAGTAGTGCGCTCTATAAATGACTTGATTGATTGATTGATTGATTGATTGATTGGTCGGCATCTCTGATTTTCCGCCAGGTTTTTATATATGCGCCTCTTCTCTCCACCGCTTGTTTCTGCAGGCCGAATTCAAGGCGGATTTGTCCGGGTGATGAATTCGTGGGGAGATGAAAAATTGCCCTGTATGCTCGGCTGATGGTTTTGTCTAGTGTTATTGAGTCTTTGCCTCGCATGGACTCGCTGCCGTAGGTGAGCATGGGCTGTAAGCGAGCTCTTATTACCTGAAGGAGAGGGCCCAGTGACCGGTCGGGAAGTGCTTTCTGCAAAGGCTTTATCGATAGGTGGAATGTTGTGCCCTTCCGACGTATGGCCTCTAGTTGATGTTTGAAGGAGCCGTTACCGTCTATTATGATGCCTAGATATTTGTAAGAGGCTACCTGGTCTAGCTTCTGTCCGTCCAGGAACCATGCGGGTTTTCGTTTTTTGTGGTAGTTAGTTGTCATAACTTTTGTCTTGTTTAAGTTGATTGTTAGTGAATTAGTTCTTGAAAATGCATTGGTTTTATCCAGGAGGTGTTGGAGACCGATGGGGGACCGGCTGATGAGGACTAGGTCGTCTGCGTAGAGGAGGTTTGAGAGCGTGATGTTGCCTAGTCTTGGGGCATGGGATTTTACTGTCTCCAATTCGCCAGGGAGGTCTGCAAGAAAGAGATTGAACAGCATGGGGGCTAGGACGCAGCCCTGTTTCAGACCTTTGCTGGTCTTGATTTGTCTCGAAAGGTGCGTACCTGGTCCTAGTTTAATCCTGACCCAGGTGTCGGTGTGTAGCATTATCAGCTGCTGTAAGAGTGGGCCTGGAATTCCCCATCTGTCCAGCTTCCGCCAGAGTTTGTGTCGAACTACATGGTCGAACGCAGCGCTGTAGTCTATGAAGCACATAAAGAGGGAACTCTTGGAAGCTTTTGCTGCATCAGACAAAAGGGTTAGCGCCATGATGTTTGTCCAGGTGCCCTGGCCGCTGCGGAATCCGGTTTGGGTTGCTGGGATGATGTTGTTTGCTGTTACCCAGGATGTTAATTCCTCCAAAATAAGGCCCGCGTAATATTTTGCCTCTGTGTCAATTAAGGCTATAAGACGATAGCTACTTGGGTCATTCCTGGCGCCCTTTTTGTAGATCGGGCTTATTATCGAGCCTCTCCAGGATGTTGGTGTTTTTGCTGTTTCCCTTATTGCGTGGAATACTGGTGTCAAGATGTTACTCCAGTAGGCAGGGTCTTGCTTGTATTGTATCGACGGGATCCTGTTGGGACCAGGGGCACCCTCAAGTTTGCCCCTTAAGATTAGTTTTCTTAACCTCTCTGGTGTGTCCAGGAATGAATTTTCTTCTTCAAATGTGGGTGGGTCGAGTGTTGGTGATAGACCTGTGGCCTCAATTGAGGTTTGATCCTGCATTGGACTCCACCTGCGGGCTTGGTTCTCTTTGTGATTGACTATGCCGAAATTGTCAGAGCTCTGGCGCGCTCCGTCTTACCTATCTCCCCCTATTGATGCAACCGTTGCTGGGTCTAATATGTTGAAGTGAGCTGATAAATAGGAAGCCCAATCGGGTTCGGATATGTTGGAGTTGATGCCTTTATGACCTGGCTGTTGGAGGCTGTGAATGATCTTCCAAAAGCCGGAGCTGTTCTTCTGTTTGGAGTTGTAAAGAATTTTTGTCCACAGATCCTCGTTCAGTTGCCTTTTCCTTTCCCAGGTCTTCTTTTTTAGCAGTGCTTTTAACGTGCGGAGTTTCTTTTGGGTGTTCTCGGAGTTAGGATATTTTCGAGTTTGTTTGAGAGTGTTTTTTATTTCTCACTTTATATTTTTTATCTCCGCAGTTGTTATTTTGCCATGTATAAACCTGGTGGTGATGTTGCCTTTTTGAATTTTTGTCTCTGTAGCGTGTCTGGCTCCTAGTTCCGTTACAAAGTCTACCCAGGCATCAAGGGAGTTATTGTTTGAACTGGATGTCTGGTGTATGATTGATTTTGCACTGGTTGATAGTTGCTCGGGATCGGTGGGCTTGCATCTTATTCTTCTGTAGTTAATAGTATGTTCTGTGGCGATGTATCTTCTTTCAACTGCTTCATTCACGCAGGTTAGTCTAAGATTGGCTTCTAGCGGCAGGTGGTCGCTTTGGGCACTTTCTCCTATCTTAAACGAGCTTATTTTCTCGTACAGTGGAAATGACACAAGCATGAAGTCTAGGTGTGAAGAAGTGCTTGATGAGAAATGTGTGGGTGCTGGAGGGATATCCTCTGTAAGTCGACCGTTGAGCACTCTTAGGTTTAGTTGCTCAAGTTCTTTTACTAGTTGGGTTGAGGTTTTGGTATGTTTGTTTCGGGAGGGGATGGATTGGCTTGGGATTTTCCAGATGGTGTCCATTTCCTTTGTCATTTCGTCCGTAGTTTTTTCTCCAAAGAGGTTGAGGTTAAAGTCTCCTCCCACAAGTATGTTCTCCATGTCCCCATCGACCATGAGCCTTGTCAGTTCTTTGACAAGTTCCCTTGACCCAGATTTCCTGTGCTTCGGATGTATGTATGTGTTTATGACATGTAGCTGTTGGATGTCCTGATTGTTTTTGACTGTAAATGATATAGACTGTATTTCATTTGTTGGGGTAATGTTTACTCTTTTTACTTCCGTTTTGCCAATGGTTGTTATTGAGGTAAGTATTGCCAGACCGCCTGAACTGCGGCCATATTGAGAGCCTCTGGTTGCCGGATGGGTCAGAGTTGTGTAGCCTTGTAAAGGGATATCGTTTGATTCCCAAGTTTCCTGGAGGAGATTCAGGTCAAAACTTTTTAGATAATTTAATGTTTCTGGGTCCTCCAGTTTGTCTGACAGGCCGTTGATATTCCAATTGCATATTTTAATTTTGGTGAGGGGGGCCACCAAGTCAAGACTTAAGACTGGCGCTTTTTGTCAGTTGGTATCACCGCCAGGTATGGTACGTGTTATTGTTGAGCGTGATGATTGTTGCTGAAAGATGGAGTTATGAGACTGCGGTGAATATTTTTCAAACCCTGGGGAATAGCTAAGTGCTCCTTTCAGTATTGACTTAGCCAGTTGGGGGCGTTCTTGTTTCCTTTCTTCAAGGAGCAGAGTAGGATAAGCCGGCCTTTTTCCTACTTCGAGCTTAATTCCCCACTGTGAGAATCTGAATGATTAGTTTATGATTAAGTTTGCTACCTCCCTTGTTGACCATATGGTCTTTGTTGTTACGTTTCCTTGTGGGTGGGGGGCTGGTTGGAATTCAAGAGTTATCAGATCGGAAGTTTTTATGTTTTTTAATTTGTCTATTGAGTTGATTAACTTTAAAATGTTGCCCCTGTTTAAAGTGTCCACTCTCCCTCTGGATATAAATTCAGGAATGAATAAGACTGTATCCGAGTCCTTTTCCACAGGGGGTGGTATTTGCTGGTGCATTTGTTGCTCGATATATGTCTTCCCGTGTGGCTGGTGGGAATACGAAGTTGTTGTTCCACAGTTGGAAATCACCCCCTCCGATTTCTCTGTCATCTGGCTGCTTTCTGTGTTGACGATATTTGTTGATCGGCAATTCTTTGTTGTTTCACTAATAGTGGTCTCAGTTTTGTCGCAAGTGCATTTTTTTGAGAGATTTTTTTAAATGACTTCTAATCTGATTGATTCAGCCTCCACTCGGGCCTGCTTACTGGCTTCCAGAATTGGGTGCGTTGTTGCTGCTTGGCAGACCCATTTCCCTTTTTCTTCCAGTTCTGATGGATTTCTGGTTGCTGGATTGTATATTTGACCGGCGGGGTTCAGCTCTAAGTTGAGGCTAGAGACCTCTTTTGAGAGTGTAAGGGGTCCTGTTCCTGCTACTGTTAGAGTCTTTGTTTGCGGTGAGTTTGTAGATGGTGGTGGGAGATTTATGAGTTCCCTTTGGTGCTTACGGACGCCTGGCAAGTCCTTATCCCTCGGTGTGATAAGATGGCTGTTCTCTTCTCTGCTGCCTGTTTCAGCTGTTTTCTTGTTCCGGCCCTTTCTTTTTTGCTTTCGGCGGGCCCGGGCATTGGGTGGGCTCTCCAGTGGCTCGATTCGTCCTCTTGTGAGAATGTTCCGAGGAGATTCTTCAGGTAAGGTTGTTGTGGTTGAAGGCTGGCACCACTGCGTGATTGTTTTTTGTGGGTCTTTCCTGTTTCCGGATGCCCTTATGTTGAGAGGGGTGTTGAGCCTAGCCTCTGTTAATGGGAGTTTTATTGTAGTTGGTTCTGTGTCGAGCTTATCGAGCCTGTCGTTTGTTGGGGGGGCTTTACGATGTTTATTTTTATGTCCTCCAAGAGGTTACCCAACATCGTTGGTAGAGATGACAGTTTGTCGATAATTGGCGAGCGGATGCAGTTGGTTCTTTTAATTTGGATTAGTTTAGCTGACTCTTGTCCTCTTTTTATGAGGCCGTTAAGGTCTGCAAGTTTTCTATCAATCCCCATAGTGGCCTCTGCTAGCCTTTGTAGGACTGTCAGTTGTAGGTCGAGCTTGTCTGATTGATATTGAAGTGCTGTTGATGATAGCTGTATTGTGCTAAGTAAGGTTACCCAAAAGGAGTTTTCGGAGTCGCTGGTCCGCTCTCTGGGCAAATGGGAGCTATCTTCGCTATTACTGATGATAGGTTCCGTAAAGTTATATGCTGCCACTAGTTCGCTCCATTCTTGGGATACCAGGAAAGTCATGTCCCTGTCTGGGGAGCTTTGGTCCCCTCTTGCAATGGTTGGTGAGGAATTTGCGGGATCGGATTTTGATCCTGGTATATCGGGAGCCTCTGTGTGGCCTTGAGTTTTTTGTTCTAAGTTTGAATGGGCGTTGGGTGCTTGAGAGAATTCTGTTTCATGGTTTGTTGTTGCTTCTACCACCGCCTGCTGAGTATGTAAGAAGATTTTGGTTGGAGATAGATGGCAATTATTTTTGATGCTGTAGAGCCCCAGGGACCCTTCCAGCTTTAGGGCGTCTTTTGTTGGAGTATCCTCCTTTAATAAGGGACTTGATTGGTTTGTTTCCTCGGTGCGTCCCTCGGAGCTTCCCTCGATGGGTCCCTCTGTTAGGGGGGCTTGGCTGATGGCACCTTCTGATGGCATTTGCCTTCTGGTTTCTTTAGCCCAGTGATCCCCTGCGCCTGCATCACCTCCGGCATCGACCATTCTCTCCCCTGGTGTCGGTGCCTTATGTATTTCTGCTGCTGTATAGCATTTAGTTTGGGGCAAGGCATTGTTTGTGCTTGCAGGTTGTAGTGGAGATTGGAGGCCTGTGATGGAGTCATTTGAGGAGTAGATGGCGTTTCCTGGGTTTTTTAAAAAGGTAAATTTTGTATACATTTTCGGCTGGAAGCTGTGTTTTGTTTCCGTTTGCTGTCCCGCTAAATTAATTAGGTGGTGGATATTTTTCCTTTTGCTACTTCTGGGTTGTTCTGGAAGTAGGGTTGGGCTGTGGTTGATGTCTTTGTCGGGTGGCTGACCGTCGGTTGTGCTGATATTGATTTCATTGGGACTACTTTCCGGCAAGGTGGTGTTGCTAATTGTTTTATCCTTTTCGTTGGTGTTATTAGGTGTTCGCTTACGTTTTTCTGGTGATGCTGAGCTCGTGGTTGTGTTATTTCTTTTTCGTTTAGCTGGTTGCTTTGTTGGAAGTCTTCTTTCTCTTCCTGACCTCATGGTGTTTCACTGAATCCCTTTAGAGGGCTCTTGCTGTCTCTCAGTGCCTCCGTGTCTATGTCTCTCACCGTGACAGTGCTGCTCACTGCTGTGGGCCGCTGTTTGGGAGCTCTTTTGCGCTATGGTGGATTGCAGTGGCTCGAGTTCTCCCTGCTTGCTGCTCCGCAACTTCTCACGGTGGCCCGCTCCCGGGCAGTGACTCGCGTGCTGCAAGCGGGCTGTGCGCAGTAGGCTATAGACTTTCTCACTTTCCTACAATCCCCGCGCTGCTGCGTTTGCTAAGGGGGGCTACTACCGGGAACCTGATACCGGGAGCCTCAACCGGTTTCCTGCCGTCACCCCACTCCACACTCCGCACACCACACTTCTCTCACTGGCTGATGGATATCGGCGTGGGCAGCGAACAAGTCATTTCTTCAATGGTTCGCCCGCCGGCCGTCAAGCACCAGTAGGGATTGGTTAATTGATTAACTCAAGCAGTGTGGGGTGAGTGTGGGTGAAAGTTTTCTCTGTCTCTGTGGGGTCGGTTAATTAATTGACTCAAGCAATGTGGGGTGAGTGTGGGTGAAAGTTTTCTCTGTCTCTGTACTCACGCTTGCCTCCGTCAAGGTCAGTTCCAAGTTCTATGCCAGCTGGGCTGAGACCGCCAAGATGCTCTCTCTAACCACCCGCTTCACTCGCAGGCAGGCAGGTGAGTTGTTAATGGAAACTAGAGACCACTCTTTCGGGACATTACCCTCGGTGGAATATGAAATAATCTCAGCTATTCAGGCGGCCGCAGACTAAGTAGCAGGCATTGTTACCTATTAGGCCAACCATCCGCTGAATAAACACTTCCTTTTTCTTATTAGCGGTCTATTCTTCTGGGTAATGTCTCTGAATGCATAGCTGTCTGTCTCAAGTGCTGATGCTTGACTGTCTCTCAAGCACCGCACAAGCACTGCTGATGGTCCTTTCTCTATTGCCTTCCAGGGCACTTGTACACAGGGTTGAACTGGGGCCACAATAAGGGCCGGCAGCCAAAAAATAGCGGCCAACATTCGCAGATCGCAACCTTTCGCAATACACTGCTTAGTTAGGATAATGGAGCTAAACAATGGAAAACATTTGCGGAAATAAAAGTATGTTAAAGCTTATAGGGCTAGTAGTTAAATAGGATGTGATCATTCCAATGAAAAAGGCACAGAATTATCAAAAATTCTAGAAACTCACTTTTAATTGTGCTTTTTGCTGTGGATGTTTGAATAATGTTCACTGAGAAACAAGATATGCCAGAAACCTAAACTGTCTTTTACACTCACCATGGGCTTTCATATTCTTTATATTTTTTTCAGTACTTGAGAGAGGCCCTCCAATGCTCAGAGACTGGTAAAACGTGCATCTCTGTTTTTGTTTTATTTGCAGCTAGCATCACGTGTACCTTCTGAGAAAGGGAACTGATGCTAGTGTGTAAATGCATAAATGAACAACAAATAGTGTCACTTTCCTTACATGCAGTTTTATATAGCAGTAACTAGGCCTAGAAGCATTGGAGCACTTTACGTGAGCACCAGATAATATTACAGAGGGTCATATTATTTTTTTTAGGTTCATGAAGATTAACTGATTTCCCCAGAATCACAGGACGTCAAAATGATGCTGGGACTTGAACATGGTTTACTCAGTTTCAAAGTCAACTAAGGCCACAACCTGTCCCTGTTGACTGCAGTAATTGATATCTGGCAGACAAAGGAGAAGAGCAGAGACTGATTTATCTCCACCTGTTGCATGGAGTGGAGGAGGAGAAGAAATTGAAGCGCTCCCTCACTGGCCCTCACCATCCCCAACCACCTGATGCTTCAGACCTCTCCCCTGCTGCGGCCCCCGTAAACTAAGCGCTAGCGGCTTCCTATCAGCAGCTCCTTGAGGCCTCTGTCACACCTGGAGGGAGCCAGAGGCAGGCATAACTCATGCTGTGACAGTTGGAGCAGCCCATTGTCGTTCTGTCTCTGAGATTAGCCCCCTGGCCTGACTTCAAGTGCATGGGGTCCAGGGCCGGACTGGGAACCGCCACCGGCCCTGGCAAAGAGCTTGGCTGGCCCCATCAGGGGAGCTAGCTGAAAGCTTTGCGCCGCTTTTGTTGCAGAGGCCGATATTGCAAAACCTGCCCCAGTAACAAAAACGGCCCCCAGGGGTCTAAAACAGCTCCCACCCTGGCAGCCCACTGGGGAAACGCCCGGTGCCTGCTATGGCCAGTTCCGGCCTAGATAGGGTCATGCTTGTTAAGGCTTTAACAACAGCCTTTCGCGCTGTGAACCAGGGGTGGAGCCCTTAGTAGACCAGAAAACCGGCCCGCCAACTTGCCTCAGCCAGAGATCTCGTCAGCTACCTCCAGGGCATTCATGTCCAAGCTCGACCTTACAGACATTTGTGGCCAGAAAACATCACCAGATTTATAACTTTTGCTACTATCCCTACATTTTATCAAGGCCCTGAATATGAGTGTGTTGGATGGAAGGTGCAACTTATCATACCCAATAAAATCACACTTTCCAGATTTCAGAATTTATCAGGGAGAAGATATTGCACCTATCGCAAGTTTTCGAGGAATATCGTGCCGATGTTGGTGCTTACCGCGCCAAAAAGTCCGACCCACTCAGAATCAGGACCTTTGTCTTTGACTTTCCCCTGTCTATCTCCCGATTCATACTGCTGTTTGCGAGTAACATGTTCTTGCCGTTATTTTTATTGTTTTGCTCACTGCTTTCAGCAGCATGGGCTTCTGTAATTTGCATTGCAATATACAGTCATCTGTCATTCATCTAATGAGCCTCTATTACAATGCACACATTCATCAGAATAGCCAGACCTCTGGGCTATAACAATGCGTGTCACTGATTGTGCCTTAGCCCTCAGCAAATCAAACATTTCTGAATAGGAAACGATTTTTCTTCAACGATGATGGATAGCGGAATGTGGTAAGTGACAGATTTAGTTGTATTTATATAACCTCTCTCATCTTCAGTCATAAAGCATAAGCATGAGGAATAATATTTCAGAATTATCCCTGCTTTGAGGCTCGTGTTACGCTGGCACTAGGGGCTGCTCCCACCAATTTAGAATAATCCATACATTCAGTGAATATATTACTGAGGAGCAGCTAAATACTGAATGCCACTCATTCATCATGTCAGCATAACACTGCAACTCTGTCCTATACATCCAGGCTACGAAACATACAGCCTGATTCATCAAGCCGAATTTCAAAGCAGCCCTGCTGGTCTTCTCCCTGCCGCTGAAGTGCATCTTTTGAAGGACTTTTTTTTTAATGCCTGGACTAGGTACTGTCAGATTAGTATTACTAAAATGTATATTGGGAAAACACCTGTTTTATCTCAAATACTAAGAATCTGTTTTACAGTTTGGCAGAGAGGTTACTCCATCACAAACTTGACAGATACCCCACATACCTTATTACAAGTGCATTATATCCTATAGCACTTTTAATGAGGGGGACGGAACATCCGTTCCATTGTGATGAGTAACCCATCCGCCAAACTCTAAATCAGGCCTAAAGCATTTTACAGCACCCTATCTAAAACGTTCGGTAATACTATTTTAAAATGCATTACATTTTCATAGGGCTTTCTATCATGGACTGGATATTTGTAGCACTGTAAATTCACAAGTCACTATTCCCCACTATGCCAATTAGGCTTCAATTCAATCTCCCTCTGGTCAAACACACACACACACACACACACACACACACACATACACACACAGACAACTGCGGTGAGGATATTAACCAATTGACGTTTCACAACAAAAACGCATTAATTCCCCACCAATTAGATAGCTTGCATTTATTTTTCATTGAAGGTATGTGTGTTATTTTGTATGCTGTTACCTGAAGGTAAAAAGCACAATAAAATATATCACAATATTTAGTTTTTTTTAACGTGTTTGGCATTACCACCATGCTCCTAGGCCATGCCCAACGGCACACAGGATCACAGGTCCCTTACTTTTGCTAATGCACTTCAACCGATGTATGTTCATGAATACATCCTGGAAAAGGGCCAAATAAACATAGTTGTACTTTCAGACTACACACATTCACAAGTACTTGCCAAGGCATTTATAACACCCCGGGAATACAGCCATGCACCCCAGGGGTGCACCCTCCACATTTTGAACAACTTTGCTAAATGAAGTTTGTTCGTCCCTTCCAAGGTTATTGAACCTAAGCGATTGTGTTGCTAAAAATTAATGGTTGGATTGTTTGAATCATTGGTGTTTACTGCAGGCCTCATTCTATTTCATTGTCTTACAAGCATCCCATGCTGCACCTATATGATATAGCCGTAAAAAGCCAAACCATATGTATGTTTGCCTGTGCTCCTGTACAGAAGAAATATGGTCTAGCTGATCCAGTTTTACTTTTACTTCTGCGGTAGGATGAAGTCTGATTTGCCTATGGTTGGTTCCATTAGCTAATGACAATGGCAATCTAGGATGCAGTCACTAGGGCCGATTCACAGAACTAATCTGAGACAAAATCCTAAACTTACTACTTTTGGTATTCACAGAAGGCATTTAGTAGTAGTAAAGTTAGGATTTTGTCTTAAGTTTGACTTAAGAAAGACTTAAGACAGACTTAAGACAAACTTAGGGCAGACTTAAGACATACAGTTGTTCATTAACAGGGTTGTGCAGTACTTCCTAGCGTTCCCAACTGATGCTCCTACGTTGGGTGGTACTAAGTTTCCTTTACTTATGTTTGCGGACAACACCCTTATAATATCAAAAACCCTGCAGGGCCTGCAGGCGGCCCAAAATAAATTTGAGGAATTTTGTCAAATTAATGACCTACAGGTGAACGTAGCAAAAACTAAATTTATGATACTTACAAAAACTAAACCGGTGGTCGGACACGTTACAATGAATGGTAATCCGCTTGAACAGACCAATGTCATGACTTATCTAGGGGTTGTTCTTGAGAATAAGCTTAGTTGGAAGCCCCAGATTGATACTCTTTCACTCAAGTTTGCCCAGTTGTCGGGGTGTCTAGTTAAAGAGCAGAGGTCCTCACTAACAAAAAGGATAGGTCCTGCTTTAAAGATATTTAATTCCAGGATTAGTTCAGCGATCCTGTACGGAGCGGACCTCTGGGGTTTTGCAGACTTAACCCAAATTGTTAAAATCCAAAATAAATTTTTAAGAAATTTAATAGGCCTCCCCCGCTCTAGCCCATTGAAGCCGCTTTTAATGGACCTAGGCTGCCACTCAATTGATGATGTGGCAAGGTTCAAACCGTTGGCCTTATCGAGGAGGATCTGGACTACTCCAGAACTGGCTCTTTTTGCTAAAGAAATCATGGATGTTAGATCTGTCGTGGGCTCGGGTAACCTACCCTGGTTTAAAAAAGTAAGATTGCTACCAGTAGATATGGGATTAAGTAACTTGTGGTCTGATCCAGTAAACAATCGCTTCCCTTCGAAAAAAGCCTTTAAAGATTTATACTGGCTTTCAGTCCGACAAAAACATCTCGCACAGATAAATACTTCATCCCTGTCAGGAATGTTCTTAGATCACAAGCTCGATCCTTCCCTAGAAGATTATTGGGACATTATCACTAAGGCGAGTGATAGGAAGTTATACCATCAGTTTAGGATCGGTTCCTTACCTACAAGAACGTTCACTAAAAATTGGAAAGGACAGGGGGATGATTCTTGTTTCTGGTGTGTGGATCAGAGGGAGTCTATTGGTCATATATTTTTTGCATGTCCTGCCTATGCAGCCCCCCGTAAAAATGGCTTAAACCTATTTGCCAAAACATTGGCACCCGGGTGGGGCTGGAAGCTGTAAGGATTCTCAGGACTGATACTAGGGAATGCATTGTAATAGCAGTAGCAAAATTCCTGGGTTGGATGTGGACTATCAGGACCATACATCAGGCTAGAGGTTGACTGGGTTTAGGATCATTGTGTTTTTTAATTGATTTGAGAGATTTACTTTTTATACTGTATTATTGAGGTATTGGTTCATGGTAGTAACATCCTTTTTACTTAGACACAAAATTGTTATTGTCTTTTAAATCTTTGGTTGTGTTATTTTGGATGATGCTATTTTTATGTGTGTGTCTTTTATGATGAAATATTCGAAATAAAGACGTATGAACTGAACTGAGTAGTAGCAATAATAATACATTTATTAAGACTGTGGTCTATTAAATAGCTGAATAATGTTTCACCTGCAGTCAATTTCAAAAAACACATATTCACAAAAAATCTTCCTATACCATGATGGCCAATAAAAAGCGTACTCACCATATAAGTTACATCAAAAAATGAGTTTTTGTGTAAGAACCATATTGCATCTTGCCTGGTATTTATCTCATATTTGATAAAAAAAGGTTTTAAAAATATTTGTCTTGAAAGATAAAATATATGCATTCAATCAGTAAATGTACATTAGAGCTGCATACCTTTAACCCCCATCAACAGTTCCCATCTCCATCAAGGAGAACTTTTTCTACATCATGGCGGGATTAGTCTAGATTTAGACATATTCGAAATGTTGATAAAATAATAATACTATTATTAATAATATGGACCCTTGTAAAGCCCGACAGCTACCTCAAACAGAGGTGCCCTGGCGCTAAAGAGGCCAGTAGTGTAGCAGAAGATGGACAAAAACCAGGTCTCCGGGTCTTAGTCCGTCGCAAAGAGCCAGGTTTTATCCGTTTTCCTGAAAAGGGTTTCAGTTTCAATGGTACGGAAGTTACTGGGCAGGGAATTCCACAGTTTTGCTGCTCCAAGCGTAAAAGATCTGCCCCCCATGCGCGACTTTTTGAAACGGGGAATACACAGTAAAAGTTGTGAATTGGACCTCAAGGATCTAGATTGCTTACATCCACGTAATCTTTGTTTTAGATAGTTAGGGCATTTTCCATGCATGGCTCGGAATGCCATAGTCAAGGCCTTAAATTCAATTCTCTTGGCTACTGGGAGCCAGTGAAGTGCTTTTAGATGCGGAGAGACATGTTCACGAAAAGGTACTTGCCTGATCAGCCTCGAAGCCGCATTTTGCACCATCTGCAGGCGCTTGACCAAATATTTTGGTTGGCCCAGATAGAAGCCATTTGCATAGTCCAGCCTAGATGTCACTAAGGCATGTACAATGCTTTTCCGGCACTCCTCTGGCAGCAGATGCAGGACTTTCTTCAAATTCCTTAGTTTGCAAAAACAGGTAGCTGTCACCTGACGTATCTGTGCTGAGAATGAGAGGTCAGCATCCCATTTCACTCCTAGGTTTTTTATACAATCTGCAGGGGAGAGTGGAGGGCCGATTTCTGTAGGCCACCAGAGGGCCGGATCAGGGGGTGGCTCTTCCCCGAAAAACTGCACCTCTGTCTTTCCTGTATTGAGCTTGAGTTTATTACTGTTCATCCACAGCACAATATCTCTTAAGCAACCCTTGAAACTCTCGAAAGCAGCCTCGGTCTGCTCTTTAAATGTGAAGACCAACTGGGTGTCATCCGCATAGGAGATCGCTTTGATCCCCCAGTTGGCTATCAGGGAAAACAAAGGAGCCAAGTACAGATTGAACAGGAGGGGGCTCAAAACTGACCCCAGGGGGATGCCACACCAGAGCTGTTTTGGTTTGGACAGAAATGGTCGGAGAGCAACCTTCTGTGTGTGATTACCCAAATAATATTTTAGCCAGGCCATAACCGTGCCAACAATGCCCAGTTCCTGCAGTCTCCCGGGCAGTAGAGCATGGTCCACGGTGTCAAATGCCGCGGACAGAGCCAGGAGCACCAACATCGTGGATGCCCCTGAATTAGCCGTCTGTCTAAACAACTCAGCCACCTCCAAGAGAGCTGATTCTGTACTAAAGCCTGCCCTATACCCAGATTGGGTGTCATGTACGAGGCCCTCCCTGTAGGAAGGTGGATACCTGACTATGGTTACCCCAATTTGTTTGCCTTGTGTTTAGCTGATTTTCGACTTAGTTGGCCTGGGATCCTGCTAATCAGGGCCCCAGGCTATCTGCTCTCACTGTAAAATGGACTCCTTGTACCTTAGGTACATCACCAATTGGATATTGGGTCACCTTATGAGCCCCTGTATAGTGTACCATAGGTACCCAGGGCATAGGTGCACCCAAGGCCTACCAGGGGCTGCAGCATGTATTATGCCACCCCTGGCTGGCCATACAAACTGACACAACTGGCTGATCACTCCGCTGGGGCAAGGTCGTGCAATCACCCCTTGCTTAGATATGGTATACCTATATCTAACCTTATATCTAGACACATATACACCTATAAGTCACTCCTATGGCAGGCCTTAACAATCCTGGAGGCAGAGTGCTTGGTTTTATGTGAGATGGTGCTGTAGCATGAGCTGAGACTGTCTGCAGCTTTCGGAACCATGTCCTTATAGCTGTTCTAGGATATAGCCATACCATATACTCTTAAGTGCTTTATGAACCTCGCGGTTAAATGCTAACTTTAGTTTGGCTTTACCAAAACATGTCGTGTAAGGTGTCATACGCTTTGGAATAGTACCCCCTCGCCAGTTCTGGCGACGGGGGTAGCATTCCACCCTTCTAGAGGGAGAAGACATGTTGTTCCTACTAATCCCGGTTAAAGTTAACCAGAGCTTCAGCATCACAAAATGGATGCTGCTGCCACAGACACAAGTCTGACCTCCTGCTGCTGGGAGTCCTTCCAGTGAGGGAGGCTTGGACGATAGGTTTCCTGTCTTGGGAGGTGCTAGCACCACCCCAGACAGGCCATAGTGTATTGGAGCCGGTAGGGCTGAATGAAATGAGACACTGCCTGGGGCACACAAGGTGTCCCATGCATAGTCCAGTTCAAACCGGTGCTGGGGCACTCCAGCCCCAGCTCTGGCGCGAAACTGGACAAAGGGAAAGGGGTGTAACCACCTCCTTTCTGGGTCCCACCCATAGGAGGGACCTAGCAGGTAATCCAGCCCCTAAATTTGGTATATAGGTAGGAGCTGAGTCCCAAGACTTTAGATTGTATCCTAACTGAAAATTGAAACGAAACTCTGGACCTTCGACATTCTACTCGACATAGAAGTCTGAAGAATCTCCCTTGTGGTCAAGGAGTGACCACCCTGCACAAGCAGGCACCATCAAGCGATCAACGGTTTGCTTTGTCGATGCTCCCGCCGGAGCCCGAGCACAGAGCCTGACAAGACCCGGACTTCCAGACTTCCAACAGCCCGATCCACAGTCACAGCAGAGCTGAGACTCGTGGAGGCGACGAGAGATGTGGGACCGGCCATCTTGGAAAGCCAGCGAATTGTTTTCCGTGCAACTTCAGAGGCACCCTCGAAGTTGTGCATTGGGGTTTGAGAAGCCCTAGCCCCGAGCACCAACTGCATCGAAGATCAGCCCCTCCACACTCCACGAGTTCTGCGTGGGGCCCTTCTGCATTTTCCTGCTCGACGTGTCTGTCCGGTCACTTGCCCGTTGGCTTGTGGCCTCTGTGACGACAAAACCTTGAATCTATACCACTGGTCTGGTTGCTCCAGACTCGCCCTTGCTTCCCTGAAAAAGAGAAGCCCATCAGACCTTGCTGGTTTGATCAAGAAGCCAGCTTCGATTACTGCGTGGGTTGCCTTTGCCAAGGCTTGTTGACTCCAACATGGAAGCTGACACCGCCGGCAGCGAGAGCCTTTATGGGACAGTCCGTATCCAGCACCTGGTTGTCATCGACACCTCCTGGTCCACGTGGCTGCAGAGACAAGCTTCACGACATCACCTGATTGCTTCGCGACATTGCCTGGTTCCTTCCTGGTTCCATCCTGGTCACTGGCTAGTGACCCAGACTCTGTCCCCTCTGCTTTCAGGTACTCTTCATCCTCGATCCGCCCTTGGATCCAACCGGACACTTCCCTCCTGGTCGCCTGCAACATCTTTCTCCAAGGCTCCATAGGAATCAGGGACGAAACCCGACACACTTTGAAACCTATGCACCCGCTTCCTGTGGGTGAGGTGACGCGAGTACTCCGGTGCTCCTGTGGGTATTTACTATCCTAGTGTCTAACTTTCAAGTAGCTTTCTCCTTGTCCATCCGGAAGTGACCTAAAAGAACTAGTTTCCATTTCTTTTGTTCCCATTCTAACTCTATGGTAACTCTCGTGCGTGTAAAGAAACTGCACATGCATCCCGTGGGCCTCCTGCTCCCTATCCTTTGGTAGTACAGTGTAGCCCCAGCGATTCTCCAGGCCCTAGGCCTATCCTTTGTTCGTGACGTGGTCCCTATACCACTATTTTAGTATATGGTTCGAAGTGCCCCTAGGGCATTACTGTATTTTGTGCAACTTATTGTATGTTTATTAAGTATCTTGTGATGTGCTTGTGCCTCTGACCTCATAAAGAGTTTAGAGGATTAATTTAGTAAGAAATACATATATATTTTATATATATCCTGTGTGGTGTCCTTTTTATTTGATATTAAAGGGATTGCATATGGTAAAACAGCTGGCTTCACATGCCCTCTTGAGTTTAGCCTAAGACTGCTTTGTCCATGCTACCACTAGGATAGCTGGTCTATAAGGTTGACTTTACAACCATCACCATAAGGGTTGTTTGGACTGATACTCACCACTAGAATAGTGGACATCACATATCAGGCCCTTTCAATAAAACTGGTCTGCTGCCGCTGCACCAGTTTTTCCAACATCTTTGCTGGAGCTGGTAGCAAAGAGATGGGCCTGTAATTGGTCAGATCCCCTGGATCCCCACTTGTTTTTTTCCTCAGCGGGAGAAGAGTGGCATGTTTCCAGATGTCTGGAAAGATGCTGGATGTCAGGGAGGTGTTCCAGATGCACGTCAGAGTGTGCGACAGGGAATGAGCCATCACCTTCCATCATTTAGGAGGACAAGGATCATCAAGTGCCCCTGATTTACATTTCAGAATTTCAGCCAAGGCATCCTGTTGCAAAATAGTAGTGAACTCTGTAAGAGACCGTTCAGTATCTTGTGCTTCCCTCTTGTCACATTTCTCTATCTCCACCAAGACAGAGAATGATTTATATACTTTCCGAATTTTAGTGTCAAAGAAGGCGGAGATATTTTTGCACAGAGCAGGAGAAGGCTCCACCGTGGTCTCTATGACACGTGGTTTAAGAAAGGAGTGGACCACTTTAAACACCTCCTTAATAGCATTGTCTGCCTCATAGATGCAGTCGGTCAGGTACTCCCTCCTAGCTACCCTTATCAGGCTGTGGAATTCTTTCAGAGCCGTTCTATAGGTGACCTTACCCGTCTCACCATAGCCTGCTCTCCACTGTCATTTCAGTCTTTTGCAATTGCTCTTAGCAGACTTAAGGGCCTCCGTAAACCACCACAGCACAAGCTGAGCTGCTTGGGTGCAGGTAGTATCATTAACGTGTAGATTGAAATCCCCTAGAGCAGTGAAATTTGAATACATTATTGCTTTCTGAGTAATGTAGTTACATAGCTCATGGGTGATGTTAGGTGCGCAGTCTGGCGGCCTATATATAAGGATGCCAGAGATGGAGGTGGCCGGATCAATGTGCAAGCAGAAGTTCAGAACCTCTATCCCGCAAGGTTCAGAGGATCTGAGGATGCTAAAACCCAGGAGTCTTTAAAAATAATGGCTACTCCCCCCCCCCCCCTCTTTTCCCGCTCTCTCTATTAGCATGGCACAACTTAAAGCCACTGGGAATGGCTAGTGCTATTGTTGCCACTGAGTCTAAGTTCAGCCATGTTTCAGTTAAGAAAACAGCGTCCCACTCCTTATTAGCTAGCAGTAGCCATATGTCCTCTGCATGCTTCGGCAATGATATACAATTTATCAGGCAAGCCTTAATCCTGGCCCGTGTATCGCCTTGTTTTTGAATATTATCCATCACTGCATTATTCCCCACTGGCCCTAGGGTGTCCCAACCCCCCAAGCGCAAGCAGAGCAAAACCCTAACCTCCTATCATTAGCTACATTAATGCTGTGCGCCTTTGAACATGGACTACCTCCGAGTACGAGCAGGGCGTCTCTTGACCAGCAGGATCCCTCACCCCCTGACAATCGAGCATAGTGGCTGGCGCAGGCAGCGGTCTGGTCACGGACGGGGGCAGAAGGGCTTGCCTTTGGCGTGCCGGCGGCACGTCCGCTGCGCGTCCCGGTCCCCATATGGTTTAAATAATGTTGCCGGGCACAGAGGTGACGAGGTTCTAGGGGCAGAGTCACGACCATCCGTGCAATCGGCACTTTCAAGCCGTGACGGACCTGGAATTCGTGCTCACTAATCAAGGAGAGGTAAGCTCAACTCAATGTACACCAACAAGTTACAGAGCTTAACAGGTTAAAAAAACAGCTAAAAATTAAACCAGCATACAATTTATTAAACAGTTAAAAAAGTTATTCACGAACATGAACTGTGCAAAATACGCAAATTTGGCAGAACTAATCGCTCAGACTGTCATCACACTACTGACTCTTACCACGCGTCCGAGACCCCATATGGTTCAAATAATGTTGTTGGGCACAGAAGTGACAAAGTTCTAGGGGCGGAGTCAAGAACCCTACGTGCAATCGGCATTTTCAAGCCGTGACGGACCAGGGATTCAAGCTCACTAATCAATGAGAGGTAAGCTCAACTCAATGTACACCAACAAGTTACAAAGCTTAACAGGTAAAAAAAAATTGCTGAAAATTCAACTAGCATACAATTTATTAAACAGTTAAAAAAATTATTCACAAACACAAACTGTGCAAAATACGCAAATTTGGCAGAACTAATCGCTCAGACTGTCATTGCGCTACTGACTCAATTAAGGATTTGGTAACACTGAGAGGTATGGGTGCACTGTTTTATCCTGCCAGGACACACTTAAAAAAGGTAGAGTCCTTTGGAGCTGGGTAACACGAATCTCTAAGCCTAGATTCTCTAAAACGTCTTTCATTTAATTCCTTCTCAGATAAAGGAGGAGGGGGGTCATCAATCTTAAATACGTTAATATAAAAAAAACTTAGCACTCCTATAAATGTGTTCTCAACCTGTCTTTGACCCACCTTAATTCGCTCTGGTAGATGACCTTAGTGCAAAATCCTAACACTTTTAGCTTGGAAGCATTTAGATGTTCATACCAGAACCACATGTTGAGGTTCATTACCCTCAGGTCCCTCCTGTCCTCATCCCATTCATGAAAAAGGGAGATAGTACTATCACACCAACAGAAAAAAAAGCGAGGGAATGCTGGCCCTACCACATCCTCTCCCCCGGGAGTACGAATACGTATCCATCCCAGCATTCCTCCTTTTCTTTTATTCTGTCTTCCGACAGAATGGGATTAGGATCAGGAGTTGGGGAGCTCCTGGATACTTACGTTCTCCACTGCTGGGCAGTGGGGGCGTTGCAGCGTATTCCCGTCTTCTTCCCTGCCGGGCTTGGGAGGAGACGGGTAGATTCCCTTCTCCGAGGTGCTCATTGTGACGACTGCGGGGGAATTCTGGTCTGCGCCTCCCAGGTTGCCGGGGACGCCGGGAGACGCAGCTGTTCTTGCGAGACCTGTCTGTTCCCAGGGCTCTTCTTCCGAGTCCTGCTGCCTGACCTCAGGTGGGAAGGCAAACCGGGTAGTCAGGTAATGGTGTGCTGGTCGACAGCGAGGCTACATTTGCACTGGCATAAATGTTAGTACCGCATAGTGGTTGTTAAATATGTTCTGTAGCCAATTTTGGACTGTGGCAATTGCTATTTATTTGTGGATCCGGTGGCTTGGGTTGGATTGGTGCCCCTGTGGACCTGTCCTGGTGGCTGTCTGCTGAGATCAGCTTGGGCTGATTTATTAACTTGCCAGGGGCGGTTCTGCTTTTACAGGTCTGGGGGTTTTGGTGTTCCTGCAGCCTCTCTCCCTTTGACCCAAGGCACTTTAGTAACTTTGATGGTTGGTGGTCGGTTGGTGAATACAACACAGGAATGCTAGTGCTTGCATGGGGAAGCATTCCAGGAAGCGCCAACATGTGGAGCGCTCCTCTTCTTCATATTCTGACTCTCCTTCCTCCCCTTCTCCAGTGCTGTCTAAACACCGCAGGGAGGGGGTTCATGCTCAGATTAAGAGCTTAATTAAGGACACCGCGGATGAGATGGGGGGAAGGCCTTGTTCCAAGGGTCCCCTTCCTCTTCATTCTTCCCAGTCTTCTGATTCCAAGGAACAATGGATGGAGTGTGCTGAACATAAAGGCAAATATATTGCCAAAGATATGTTACCTGATTTACTTAAACATGTCAAAACCAACATGGGTTTTCCAGATGCTGAAGCGCATAGCACGTCTGGTGGTTCATTGCTGTGGCAGTTTCAGCGTTCGGCTGTGGTAGATGTGCCCATCCATCCCTACATCGGTGAGGTTGTGCAGAGCGAAAGGAAGGATCCGGATCATATTATGCTTCCAAGGTTTATGGCTAAACTTTATCCCCTTCAGGATATGTCCAAGGAGTTGCCGGATTCTATTCTCATTGATTCCTTTGTGGCCAGTCTTGTGGGTCGGAATTCCTTGGCTGAGGATGCAGTGATTAAAGATCCAGTGGATAAAAAGGTGGATGCTTCCCTCTGGAAGGTGTACTCTGGGTCTCATCTGGCCTTGCGGGCTGGTATTTATGGCACTTACATAGCTCAGTCCCTGATCTCTGATATTAAGGCTCTGTATCAGTCGATGGATGATACAACGGACTGCTCTGGGCTTTTGGAGCACATCGAGCGATAAGTGGAGTTCCTTTCGGGTATGTGCCAACCCGCAGGAGATCGAAGTACTAGATATCACTCCGCAAAGCTGGATGGACCACTACCTAATCCGCTTTAAAATCTTGGTAGGAGGGATATCTGGCCCCATCAGTCACTCAGCGGCAGGCCGAACAGGCAGGGAGTGGGCAAAATTGGATAGAAAGGATGTCCATTTGACCCTCCCCAATGCTGAAATGTTTGATCCCCAGGCTACGGTAGAAGGGAACTATAAAGCCTACTGCGAATTTGTCACGGGAGCTCTGGATAGGATGATCCCGATTAAAAGGATAAAAAGTAGGAAGAAACCATCCTCTCCCTGGTACACGGATGAGATGAGAATGCTGAGAAGGGTATGTAAGAAGGCTGAAAGAAAGTGGCGTCTGAATTACCTAGAGGGGGAAAAACAGGAATTAAAAGCGGTACAGGGGAAATATAAGATGCTGATCCTGGAGTGTAAAGCTGAGTATTACGCCAATTCTATCCTACAAGCCCCTAACAGCACGAAAGCTCTGTTTAAAATAGTTAGGGAGCTCTCCGCCCCGGCCTGTCTTGGTAATAAGACCACTGCGTCACAGGACCTGTGCAACAATATAGCCTGCCACTTTACAGATAAAGTGGCAAAGATTGTTGACAGGTTTCAAGGCCAAGATCCCGGTGACCCTGCTCCCGCGGAATATAAGGTGGAACCAATTCCTCTCCAGTCAGCCACCTTGGATAGATTTCCTAGCCTAAATGGCTGTACATTTAACAGCATGGCAGATAGTGTATCCTCGGGTTCTCCGGACGATCCTATGCCGGTAAAAGTCTGCAAAACATTTGGTCTTTTAACCCTCCCATGGCTGCAACGCATCTGTAATCAATCCCTCGAGGAGGGAGCGGTTCCGGGTTGGCTGGAGGGGATCACTGAAATTATATCGACCACAAAAATATCGAGATACAAAAATATCGAGGAAAAAATATCGAGGGACAAAATATCGACTGGCTATCTTCAAACAGGTAAGTACTAAAATATCGACTCCAAAATATCGAGTTACTAAAATATAGACTGTCAAAATATCGTTTTTTTTTAAATGTCTTTAAATTAAATTAAAACTAATATAATAATAAATATATTTAATATAAACTTAGTTAAAATTATTAAATAAATGTAATATTGATAAATAATTAATGTTAATGAAAAAAAATATAACAAAAATAATACATATATATATATATAAAAAATCCTATTATTAAATAAACATATATAATATTTTTACCGTAGCATAGCAAAATGGTTAAAATGTATTGTAACAACTCTACTGAGTTCAACAGTAGCAAAAGCGTTGGATAGCGTAGGGGTAAAATGTACTATTCCCACTCCAGTGGGTGCAACAGTAGGGAAAGCGTTGGATAGCTTAGGGGTAAAAATTACTATTCCCACTCCAGTGGGTGCAACAGTAGGGAAAGCGCTGGATAGCGTAGGGGTTAAAATTACTATTCCCACTCCAGTGGGTGCAACAGTAGGGAAAGCGCTGGATAGCGTAGGGGTTAAAATTACTATTCCCACTCCAATGGGTGCAACAGTAGGGAAAGCGCTGGATAGCGTAGGGGTTAAAATTACTATTCCCACTCCAGTGAGTGCAACAGTAGGGAAAGCGCTGGATAGCGTAGGGGTTAAAATTACTATTCCCACTCCAGTGGGTGCAACAGTAGGGAAAGCGCTGGATAGCGTAGGGGTGAAAATTACTATTCCCACTCCAGTGGGTGCAACAGTAGGGAAAGCGCTGGATAGCGTAGGGGTAAAGATTACTATTCCCACTCCAGTGGGTGCAACAGTAGGGAAAGCATTGGATAGCGTAGGGGTTAAAATTACTATTCCCACTCCAGTGGGTGCAACAGTAGGGAAAACGTTGGATAGCGTAGGGGTAAAAATTACTATTCCCACTCCAAAGAGTGCAACAGTAGGGAAATTGCTGGATAGCGTAGGGGTTAAAATTACTATTCCCACTCCAGTGGGTGCAACAGTAGGGAAAGGGCTGGATAGCGTAGGGGTTAAAATTACTATTCCCACTCCAGTGGGTGCAACAGTAGGGAAAGCGCTGGATAGCGTAGGGGTAAAAATTACTATTCCCACTATAGTGGGTGCAACAGTAGGGAAAGCGCTGGATAGCGTAGGGGTTAAAATTACTATTCCCACTCCAGTGGGTGCAACATTAGGGAAAGCGCTGGATAGCGTAGGGGTAAAAATTACTATTCCCACTCCAGTGAGTGCAACAGTAGAAAAAGTAAAAACTTCATAAATAAATATAATTAATAGAAATATTATTACCAAATAAATTAAATTTCCTATACCAATTACTTTTATTTACCAATTAAAATTTAATTAATGGACAATTATTAATTAATTAACAATTATTATTAATTTACATAATTCATTAATTATAATTAAATTACTTCCCACCCTATTCCCCTATAAACCCACAACCCACTACAGAAAATAATTTACTAAAAATTAATGATTTATCAATTAATCAATTATTATTAATTACCAATTATATTTTAATTAATTACCAATTAATTATTATTAAAAAAGTATTATTAATTTACATAATTATTTAATTATAATTAAATTACTTCCCACCCTATTCCCCTATAAACCCACAACCCGCTACAGAAAATAATTTACTAAAAATTAATTATTTATCAATTAATCAATTATTATTAATTACCAATTATATTTTAATTAATTACCAATTAATAATTAATTAACAAGTCTTATTAATTTACATAATTAATTAATTATATTTAAATTACTTCCCACCCTATTCCCCTATAAACCCACAACCCGCTACAAAAATAATTTACTAAAAATTAATTATTTATCAATTAATCAATTATTATTAATTACCAATTATATTTTAATTAATTACTTATTAATAATTAATGAACAATTATTAATAATTTACATAATTAATTAATTATATTTAAATTACTTCCCACCCTATTCCCCTATAAACCCAGAACCCGCTACAGATTTATATTACACAATTATTACAAATTATTAAAAACGTACCTTATTTTCGATTTTTTTTTGGTCTATATTCTATCTAGTCGATTTTATGTCTAGTCTATATTTTTGATTCGATATTTTGGCTATTAATATCGATATAACTCGATATTTTTGTAGTCTATATTTTGTCTAGTCGATATTTTGTCTAGTCTATATTTTTACCTCGATATTATGTCCAGTCGATATTTTGGAATCGATATTATGTCTGTGTACCGGCTGGGAGCAGGCAGTGGTGACACCCCTGCTAAAAAAAACATCTCTGGACCCTGCCAAGTCGCAGAGTTACAGACCCATTTCCCTGCTCCCCTACCCAGTTAAAATACTGGAGTGGGCAGTGGGCAGGTCACTCTCCGGCTTCCTGGAGGAAAACCAGAGGCTGGACAGAGATAAGTTTGGCTTCCGCCCAGCACATGGGACAGAGTCCGCGCTGACTCTGATGCTGGATAAACTGAGAATGCGGGCCGACAGCGGGAATCTCATGGTGTTAGTGCTTCTTGATATGTCGGCCGCATTCGATACGGTTGACCACTCTATTTTGCTAGGAAGGCTCGAGAGTATGGGGGTGCGGGGATGTGCACTACAACGGATGCCGTCCTACCTCTCAGGACGACAGCAGGTGGTCACATTGGCACCCTTCTCTGCTAACAAAACGGCAATAGATCATGGGGTCCCTCAGGGGTCGGCCATCAGCCCCATTCTATTTAACGTATACCTACAGCCGCTCCTCCCCCTCATAAAATCATTTGGGGTGGAGGTAGTTAACTACGCAGACGACACGCAGCTGGCGTTCTCCCTGGAAGGGAAGCACGCAGTCACAATGGACACATTCCAGGAATGTATGCGCCATACAGCCAGGTGGCTCAGGAAGAACTCCCTACAGTTCAATGGGGAGAAAACAGAGGTGCTGTACTGTGCTCCAGCAGGATTAACCAAGCACCTACCGAGGGAATTTAGACTTACCCCGGAGGAGGAGCCAGTGCCCCCGTCTGACACTTTAAGAAATCTAGGGGTCTTGCTTGATAAAAATCTACAAATGCAGTCACAGGCCAATAGGATAGCTGGCGTGTGTTTCGGTCTCCTAGGGATGCTGCGCCGGCTCCTCCCAATCCTGCCAGACGACAAACGGTCGCTGGTGGTGAGGAGCATTGTCCAGAGCAGGCTGGACTATTGCAACTCGTTATATCTGGGGGCGCCTCAGTTTGTCATTGACAGGCTGCAGAGAGTGCAATCGGCAGCGGCAAAGCTGGCACTAAAAAAGAAATCGCCGTGCCTCATCACACCAAGCCCTACGGGATCTGCACTGGTTGCCGATCAAGGACAGGGTACTATTCAAGTCTCTGTGTATGGTATTTAAAGCAACGCATGAACAAGGCCCGGCTCCGCTTCAGGGGTGTTTCTCCTGGTACCGGCCACAGAGACAACTCCGATCGGCTGGTGCAGGTCTGCTGGAAGTCCCAAGAGTCAAGCGGGCTAGGCTGGGGGGCAGGGCCTTCCGGGTGGTTGCGGTGCACCGGTGGAATGAACTTCCCCTGAGCATCAGACAGAGTCAGTCCCTTATGAGTTTCAGGCGCAGCCTGAAAACTTGGCTTTTCCCGCCGACTTGGTAGTGCTTCTCTGCACCCATGATTCTTCTTCATCTGAGTCTGATATTGTAAAATCTAAAGCACCAGGATACCCGTAGGGTGACAGTATGGGCGGTATAAAACCTTCATACAATACAATACAATACAATGTCCTAAATGTGTTGAGGGCTTCGGCCCTTTTCTGGTGGTGCAGGGTGGCGGCCCATCGCAATCTAGTGTTGAAAGACTGGAAAACTGATTCCACTCAGAAGGCTTCTGCCTTCCGCCTGCCTTTTCAGGGGAGTATGATGTTTGGGTAGGAATTGGAAGGCAAATTGCATAAAATTTTGAAGAAAAAAAGCCCTCTTCTTCCTTCAAGCAGCCCTCTGCTGCGACTCCTTCTTCCAAACCTAAGTCTTTTTTTCACCCTCCTTCTCATGAGCCTATTTGGCTGGGGTTCCCGGATTCTTGGTAGGAGGGCGGATGCAGTTCTTTCTTCCAGCAAGGCTGCAGTCCTGTTCCGAAGTGTGGGTTCCGAACGTTTTTTGTCTGGGGTATTGAATCGAATTTTTGGAGCCTCTCTCCAGTTTCAGGGTTTCGTCCAATTTCTTGGCCATCCTGTCAGGCCTTTTGGTTTGCGCTGTCTCTAGGGATCGAGTCTCTCTTGAAGGAGTGGGCGATTCCGGCTGTTCCTCCTCTGGAAGTGGGGAGGGGGTTTTACTCACTGATTTTTCCGGTTCCCAAGGGGACTGGGGGTACTGCTTGGTCCTCAACTTGAAGGCTCTAAACAAGTTTGTGTTTCTTCTGCATATCCGGATGGAGACTCTTCAGCGAGTGATTCGTTTAGTGCTCCCAGGCCATTTCTTGTGCACCCTCGATCTCCAGGACGCGTACTATCATGTCCCGGTTCACCCAAGCTCTCATCAGTACCTGAGGTTTTGCCTTCATGGACGTCATTTCCAGTTTCAGGTCCTGCCTTTTGGTCTGGGGTCTGCCCTGTGGGTGTTCACCATGGTGGTGGCCCCACTGGTGGCTTCCTAGAATCTTCAGGGGGTCCTCGTTTACCCATTCCTGGACGATTGGTTGATCCATGCTCCCTCTTGAAATCAGCTGTTGGTGGATGGGAAAGTGGTATGTTCCACATAACGAGATCATGGGTTTCTCCTGAATCTGTTCAAATGTTAACTTGAGCCCTCGGAGGACTTGACTTTCATCGGGGCGCGCATTCGCACCGATCTGAACAGAGTGTTCCTGCCTGTTTCTCAGGCAGTGACCTTGGGTTCACTTGATCAGAGTTTCTTGGCGGATGGGTTCTTTCCGGTCCTTCTCTGGCTACACATTACAGGGTCTCATGGATGCCACGGTGTTTATGCTGACATGGGCCTGGCTTCATCTCAGGCCTCTGTTGTTGTATCTGTTGGCCCGTTGGAATCTGTTGTCTCGCAATCTGGTTCTTCAGGTTCCTGTGTCTCCATCCCTCCTCCCTGCCCTGCGCTGGTGGACATCGTCGGAACATCTTTCTCGGGGTCTGCCATTGCAGCCCTCTACTCCGGTGGTTCTGACAACAGATGCCAGTGCTTCGAGTGGGGGGTGACTTTGGAGTCCAGGACTCTTCAGGGTCGTTGGTCCCTTCAGGAGGGGCGGCATTCCTCGAATTGGAGGGATTTGACTGCAGTGTCACGTGCTGTGATGGGTTTCCGCTGGCAGTTGTTGGGTCGCAATGTGATGTCCATTCAGACAACATTGTGTCGGTGGCCTACCTTAACCATCAAGGGGGCTCCAGGTCCAGGTCTCTGAATGCAATTGTGATTCCGTTGTTTTGTTGGGTGGAGGAGCTTCTGTTGTCTCTCTCTGCAGTTCACATTGGAGGTGTGGACAGCGGTGTGGCGGATGCCCTCAGCCGGTATTTGCCCGCTTCCCTGGAGTTGTCTCTGACTCCAGTGGCTTTTCGCCTTGTGTGCAGGAAATGTGGTCTTCCTTATCTCAACCTTTTTGCTTCCCTGCACAATGCCCAGCTGCACTGGTTCTGCTCCCTGGTTCTGCTGGAGGGGTTTTGGGGAGTGGATGTGTTGTCCATTCATTAGCCATCGCGCCTGCTGTATATATTTTCTCCACTGCCTCTGATCTCCCATTTTTTGGCTTAACTGAGTCGGGAGTCCCAGGTGGGTGTGGTTTCGTTTTGGCCTTGTCGGTCTTGGTTCCCACTCTGGAGCTGTTGACTGTGCAGGGTTCCTGGTTTCTCCCTTGCCTTCATCTCCTATGCGGCCATCTCCAATGTTTTCTCTATCAAACTAACAGCTATCAGTGTGGAAGTTAAAAGGCAGGGGTGGCTGCGTAGAGGTTTCCCTGGGCATTTAGCCTTGGCCCTGCAACAACCTCATAAGCCTTCTACTTTAAAATCCTATGGGTGTCATTGGGGGAATTCCCGGCGCTGTTGTATGGTTTTGGATTTGTCCCCTCTGGAGTGCTTTTTGCCGGAGGTGCTTCAGTTTCTCTGGGAGGGCTTTGAGAAACAGGTATCTGTTTCCACTTTGGAGGCACAGTGGCCGCGATTTAAGGCTTTTTATTACGCTTGGGGGAATTTGTCATATATGGAGGATTTGGTCTCTCGCTTATTGCAGTTTCTCTTTATCCCACCATGTGGTGCGGCCGTCTTTTCCTTTTTGGGATCTTCCATTGGTGTTTCAGGATCGTGTGGCTCCTCCATTTCAGCCTTTGTCTGAGGTGGACGTCATATTTGTGACTTTGAAGGTGGTCTTTCTGGTGGCCATTACTTCGGCTAGGTGCCTTGGGGAGTTGGGTGCTCTGATGGCTCTGGAGCAGTTTTTGTCTTTTTCAGCCGATGGGGGAAGTCCTCAGGTTTGATTCGGCCTTTGTTTCCAAGGATTCTTTGCAGTTCCATCGTTCTAAGATATTGGTGTTGGCTGCCTTGTGCGCTGAACAGGAGTCTAACAGTGATCTTTCTTGGCCTTTACTGGATGTCTGCAGGGCTTAGCATGTCTATCTTGACTGTACAATTTCCATTAGGAAGTCAGATTCCCTGTTTTTCTTGTTTGGGGTGGCCTCTCGAGGGGGGAAGGCTTCTTCTTCTTCCATTGGTCACTGGCTGAAACAAGTCATTAAGTTGGCTTATTCTCTTTCGGGTTTACATCCTCCAGCGGGTATTCAGGGGCATTCAACCCAGGGGTGGCGACCTCCTGTGCTGAGGTTAGGGGGTTGTCCCTGTCCCAGATCTGTAGGGCAGCTACTTGGGCTTCCTCCTACAGTGGTCAGTGCCCACAACAGTCCATTTTCCATTGCATATCTCGTTACAAACCATTCCAAAGTACTTAAATGACCTGGTTTCTCCCTTTGTCTTTATTCCAATCAACAATGTAAAAGGCTTGCACTAAAACTTTAATTTTCTACTAATTAATAGTTAAGCAATTGCCTCACAGTTTTTTTAAGCTTTTATTAAAGGCTTTTGCAGTCCCACTTGCATCACATCCTAAATGCCTGGATCATTTGCATATAATAAACAAGGGGTATATATATTCTGTAGGTTTACAGTTAGATCGACATGGCACAGGGCTAAGAAAGTAGGAACTGACACTGTCGGCTGCCATTTTCTATTCCAATTTTACAGGATTACGCACCATCTCTATCGAGTTCCTCCCACGCCTAGTTTTCTGTATGAAGTTTTTTTCAGCACTGCTAGAAGGCTATTTGATATATTCATGCCTCTTATTTTTATTCTTAAAACGGCCTCGTTCAATTGAGACTAAATCATCAGTACATATCCAATCCTTTGTGCATTGGAGCGTTGCTTTTGCACAGATTGTTGCCCCCACATCGAACAAACTAATACGCCATTAAATTTAAGGGGTGTAGGGATCACATTTATTCAATATTGATTTGACTACAGCCACGTCTATGGTATGGGGTAGTGGCCTGTATTAGTAATTAATTGAAACACTATTAAGAAAAACTTGGCCCACCACTTTCCATTTGTACTTATGATAATTATGGGGAAGTTATCTGGGCCGACTGCGCTAGATAGATTCAGTGAAGTTATTAACTTTTTTAAAGGATTTTCTCTCTAAGATGTGATGAAACTACCCCTCAGGTCTATGCTGCTCTCTCGAGCTAAATTTAGTTTTTTTTATTTACAAGTATCTCTCTCAGATAGCTGACCGATTCTTCTTCTGAAACCATACACCTAGGATACTGGTGTCAGTATTAATTCCTTTCAGGGCGAATCTCCAGAATCTTTTCATTTCTTGACTATCGCATTTATCAAAATATCCCGAATAGATTTGCAGTAAAGCATCTTGTTCTTCTTAATTAAATGCAGAGTATTCCGTCCTGGTTTCTCTGAAGCGCTTATGCCAGGAATCATTTCAGATCTGACCCTTTTTTGCCTAAGTTTTCGGAATTTCTTTTTTAAATTACAGCACGTGGAATTAAACCAGACTGGGGTCTTAAAGGCTCTTCCCTCTTCATTTGTGGAATTTCTATTATAGTTGTTGAGCATCACTACCAAGCAGTTAACCAAAAACTTTATCATTTTTATCATCTGGGCATGCCAATCTACAATATCAGCTTATTCTATATCTCATTCATATAATGGTGGTGATGATTGCAACTGCACCCGTTAAATCTAGCTTCTTGCTATTAACGTGTTGAATGGTGTTTTGGAAAACTAATTTGAAAGGAAAGAACATGCTTTCGTGTTCTGCTTTCTATGTGTAGTACCACCGTTAAAGCCCAGTGGTTGCTTCCCTTTGCTTTTATTACCATAAAGATTTTACACAATTCAAAATCCTATCAGAGTTTTAAAAAACACAATCAATAGGACATTTCTGATTTCCATGTATGGGTGTCAGGAGATCTCCCCCAAAGCGTCAGTTAAGACGGCTAAAACTACCATCAGCCAGATATTTTTGCACTTCATTTTCGTATTCCTGATTAGAAACTTTTGGGAATACAGGCGGAGGTATATTACATGCCACAGGAAAATGCTTAAAGTATATCAGACTGTGCTTTGTCCTCCGGTGAAGGAAACAGATAGGAGTTAAAATCACCTAACAAAACGAGAGCAGCAAAGCGGAAATATTAGAAAAAAAGGGGAGCTCTCTATTCAAAACAGCTGCGGTCTGTGCAGGTAACAGTGGTGGGGTGGTGGGGCCGTGTAAGGGGGGATTTCGAGGGACGATGCAGAGAAAAATTAAATAAATAATTAATGTTCCCTTGTTGTTACCTGCATGGACCGCGGCTGGCTCAAAATAATGCAAAAAACACACACAAAAAAAACAAAACAAAAACTATTTCCCACACTTCTAAAGCATATATATATGAGTTGTGATAATCAAACATAGGATTTCACTGTAGGGGGAAACCAGTGCAATCATCTGGTCCAAAAGGACCCGGGTATCCACGACCCAAAAGAAGGTTATTGTCACATCAGGTGGTTACTTTTGCATCTGCACAACATAGGAATCCCCTCACACAAGCTACCACCATGAGTCTTTGGATAACAATCCCATTAGCTCCAGCTTCTCATCATTAGTGGAGGCACTCACTATGAATATCACAAAATGTTTGGGGGTTACAACTCACATAAATAAATAATGCTTTAGGGGTGTGGTAAATTATAATTTTTTAGTTTTGCTTTTGCATAAGTTAAAATCAACCATTAAACGGGGGGCTATAGAAGGAGCAACATTTACATATGTCAGAATTTACCAGATGTAAAGGGGTCATGTTAAATTGTTTACCACATGATGCAGCATACACATTTATCACAATTAACGCTTCAATTGACACTGAGCTAGTGTGCAGTTTCACACCGCATAACCTGTATTTATTTGCATTTGGTTTGTGATTCTTTTGTTCCCTTTGCAATTGTTGAAAAGAACAATGACTACATTGTAAGTGAACAGATCCAGTTTATTGAAGTACTTTTCGCGCCTCTTGGCTTGCCACTGACAGAGCCCTTACCAATGTTCTAAAATAAGCTTCCTCTCAGGTTTCTATATGGGGCATACCAAGGGAGGTAGGAGGGAGGGGAAGGGCAGGAGAGAAATGGTGAGACAATGAGGGGATGATTATAACAGCAATCGTAGTTGATATTAATTTTACCAAGCCACAGGAAGATCGCCCAGAGCCAGGTTGTTGAACAAACTCATCAAAGTTAGGATTATAACCAGATAACCATGTCTCCTGTAAACACATTTTGAGATTTTCTTCTAAAACGTTATTTAGGTCTTCTAGATGTAAAAGTCTTCTTAACCAATGTACGTTCAATCAATACATCCAGAGGGCTTCTGGTAATCAAGTCACCCACTCTGTATCATGTTTTTCTTGAAGGGCCTTCTTCTCACTGAAGTCTTAGGCATGTTTTGACAATAAACCCAAAAGATCTTGATTTTGCCAACCCTAGCTTCTTTAGGCAAAGCAGACTGTTAATTTTCCTCTACATACATTGATCTCGCTTGCACCTCCAGAGTCCCATTTTCCAGGGATAGGTTAATTTGGTTTCTACTCAATCCAGCCTGATTGTTAAATAATGCCTTTTGTGGGCCTTTCTCTCTTTCCTCTAGGTGTATTACCCTTAGGCCTTGGCAGGCAAGCTCCACGTCTGCGGTCTGAAATACGCTTTTTAAAGACAGGAGTGGAAGTCTGTCTTGGTCCACTTTCTTCTATTAACATGGTTAAGAGAGTCTATGGATCTGAATTAGACTTTGGCAAGCAGAGTATGTTGCATTGGTGGAGTACTTTACTCCCGCCATAGCAAAGATACTCTGACCGCCAAATTTAGAGATGTTTGCTGGACATTTCTTGCATTTCCACAAAATGATGACATGGTGGTTCCTGTAAATGCATTCAAAGTTTGATAAATGGTTCCGTCAACATGACGGAGCTATCTGTCAAACTTTCAACATTTGTTTTATTTTCAAGAACAAAATTCCAAAGCGAGACTTTGTTTTTGAAAAAGAAAAAAAAGCAAAGATCTATTGACATTGGAGTTTCTCCCATTGCTTAGTGTCATTTGAAGGTTTTGCTTTCACATACTACCACGCTTTTTATCGCAGCATGTGAATACAAAAACTGGCGATGTGTTTGCACTATCCAAAAAGGGCAGGAGGACACATGACCAAACCTCCAACAGCCCTTACTGCATCGGGCCGTCGGCGTTGTATGTAGGCAGTGGAAATGAAGTCATCTCCACTGTCGACATACTGAAGTTCCACTCAACTCTAACTGACGGGGCGAAACATCCCTTTGGCAGACAAGATACTTTGCCGCCTTTGTGACAGAGTACCCTCTCCACCAAAGTCTAAATCAGGCCCTACCTAATTTATACCTTTTAAGGAGATTACGCTAAAGAAAGGACAATTTCAAAAGCTCATAGGTGATTTGATCTATTTAAAGGGTTCGGTTGTTTCATGTATTCCTTTCTCTTACAGTGTTGAAATACAGATACATATTATTTTTCTCAGCCCAATATAATAAACTCTTATCACCTCTCTTTTATGGAAGCTTTTTACTCATTGGGTCCTGCCCCAAAGTACACTAGGCTTCCCTTTCCCTATACTGCTTATTAGGTTTCTCTATATTCTTTACCCATGGGAGCATGATTTTTTCAGAGATTTTAGGACCTTCTGTTAGGATATTCTTACTCTGCTTCCTTTTCGGTCTTTCTTTATGTTGTTGGACTATACTTTGTATCATAAATATTTTTAGCAGTCTCCTATTTTTCGTGATATTACCATTCCTTATATGTTCTGATCTATTTATTTCGCTCCTTCTAACCCCCCCTCTCCTCTATTTCAAGGAGACTGTTCCCCTTTGGTTTGCCTCTGACATTGATGCAGGGAAATGTTTGTCTCACATAAAATATGAAATTGTGTCTTTTTTTTGGACCATGCAAAATTGTGGGTCATTCTAAGTGAGCTGGGAATTGAGCTTCCACTGTTAAATTTCTTGCAGGAAATGTACTCAAACGCCACCGCTAGAGTCCGTTTTGGCATGGCTGGAGAACTCACGGCGCCCTTTGGTGTGAAGAGAGGGGTAAGACAGGGCTGTGTCCTGGCACCCTTTCTCTTCTCACTCTACACCAACGGTCTAGAACACACCATGCTGAAAGGGAGGCAGGATCTGCCCTGCGTGAGAGATCGTCCTGTCCCCGCTTTATTATACGCGGATGATGCCGTGATCGTAGCGCGCACGCCCCTTGAACTTCAGCGCGCTTTAATCAGGTATCACAGCTATATGGCGAATCTAGACCTAAGGATTAACATTAAAAAAACGTTTGTAATGTCTTCTGAGACAAGTAACAAGAAAAGGAGGAGTGTTTTTATAGAACAGTGTAAGCTAGAAAACACAGCTACCTACCCATACCTCGGAATTTTAATTGATGATAAATGTTCATGGAGGCTGGCAATAGAGGCCAGAAAACTATTATTTATAAGGGCCACCACTGCGATAGTTAACTTTGCACACAGGCTTGGCAAGAGGCCACCTGTAGAGATGATACAAATATATCAAGCGAAATGTGTAAGTGTAGTGATGTATGTGCAGGGGTATGGGGCATTGGGAATGTAGATTCCCTTCAAAAGTGGAAAACAGTTTTCTTAGGTTCCTTTTAGCAGTTCCAAGAGGAACATCCACTTTTAGTTGCCATATGGAGCTGGGTCTACCATATATCACCGACCTGGTAAAAATTCAACCAATCCTCCTGTGGCACAGAATATGGACTTCACCAAAATTGTTTTTTAATAGAGACCTCCTGAATGACTGCCTTTCTTTAGAAAAATCAGATAAGATTGGCTGGATCTCATACGTTAAAAAGTTTTTGTATGATTTGGGCCTGGTAAAATATTATAAAAAGCCTCTATTGATTCAGGAGATCTCAAGGAAAAACCTAAAGAAACGGTGCATGTCACATATGGAGGAGCTGCGTTTATCGCTAGAGGCAACAAAAACTTTTGTTCAACAGATGCTCCAAGTTCAAACTACCCTGACCATTCAGCCATACCTCACATTCAGTCTGAGTAGCTACGATAGATTGGTGCTTACCCGACTGAGAATGAACACATTTCAGCGTTTGTTAACTTTTCCAAAAATCAATGATTGGTCCCATTTATTACCACTGTGTCCTTACGATGAAACTTCAAGTCAGTCTACAATGCACGTGGTCTTGTTTTGTAAATTTTAACACGAGCCAAGGAAGCACTGGGTAAAACCGATAATGAGAATGTTAGTCTTACGGCAATGTCCCCCGGCTTTCCTCCTGATTCAGTACCTAGAGGTGGAGTGTATTGCAAGGAACATTGCGAATTTTTTAAAATTTTGTATTAGGCACAGGTCAAACTTGGAATAGTATTCGTGACTTCGATATCATGAAATGAATTTTCTGTTCACAAATTGTCCAAGTCTAGTTGGTACGTCATGTCAATTTTACAAATATTAGTTTGCTCAATAACGTCACAGATAAGCTACTAATTGTTCTTAATTTATTATTTATTTTAAATGAAATGTGTAAATATAATCATGTTGTTTTAATTGTATTTTTATAATGAACTTTTATAAAGTATCTTTGACATTTGACTATACTTTGTATCATAAATATTTTTAGCAGTCTCCTATTTTTCGTGATCTTATCATTTCTTATAGGTTCTGATCTATTTATTTCGCTCCTTCTAACCCCCCTCTACTCTATTTCAAGGAGACTGTTCCCCTTTGGTTTGCCTCTGGCATTGATACAGGAAAATGTTTGTCTCATATAAAATATGAGAATGTGTCTTTTTTTTCTCAGCATTGATCTTCTAAAGATGTAGACCTTCACCATCACATTTTATTTCACTTTCTTTCTGTTCCTCAGTCTTTTTCTCATTCCGTTTAGGGCTTCCTACCGGTATAAATAAGGAAGGCATACAAAAATTAATTTGTGTTCATTCTTAGTTGATGCTCTTGAGCGGCCCAGTTTGAGCTTTATTGCTATCGTTTTTTAGAGTTGATAAGATTACATGCAGCATTTTTTGTATTACGAAGAGAACATATAGCACTGGAGAAGATCCTCCTTGAAGCGAGCTTAAGTTTCAGTAGTGTGTATTAGCTTTCTTCTTCTAAACTCTTTAGGCTTCAATCAGGGATGAATTACTAAGTGTGTCAGAAACAAATTGTCCACATTTTTTAGTTGGCGCTTGTTTGGTGTAGCATTTCCACCCCCACCTCTTCTTGATCTCTGATATAAGAAAAGCTGAAGCTTTGCTGGGGCATTTGTGATAATCAAGGGGAGGAGGGGACAGTTTGTTCTATGTGTTCAGAAGCAAGGACACTTGATAATTGGTGTAAATTCTCTACTCCATTGCTCCTATTTGCTGAGAAAAGGGAGTTGAGGACTCACACACATGGTAGTGCTTAGAATGCTTCCCTACAATTCCCTTATTGTACTCACTAGATGCACTATCAGGGAGAAATCCTGGGGTGGATCATAATCACTAAAATTGAAGTTGGAAGATAAAAGGGAGGCCTGCGTACTATTGGCGCCTATCTAGACACCATTTGACTGTGGATTTCTTTCATCTCCTATTGTCTCTTTCCTAGTGTCTCCTTGTCCCCTCTCTGTAATTTGTTTTTCTGAGCAGGCATCTCTTATCCATATGAATAATAAACAAAAGAGTGCCCAGGCTTTTAATGGTAAGTACACATCATCCTTTGCTTTTATAGCTCTTGGTGTTTTTGATATGTCAATATTTCGATAGATACCCATTGAAGCCTATCTATCTATGGAACCAAGGGTTTTAATATGCCCTTCTAAGGTCTCAAAGTCTAAATTCCTGTAAATTTCTCCTGGGTGCACATTATTTAGCCTTAAAGATATTAGAGTCCAGCTTAGTCAAGATAGTCTATAGAGAAGAAAATGATACCCTTACCTCCATCCTCTATATTCTGATGGTACAGCTGCCGCCACCCAGATATCTGCTACCTGTCTTTACTAATACTCTGCACATGTAATTAGTGGCCCCTCCTGTAGCTTTACAATATAACTCACAGACATCAATGGACCACTAACTTGTCAAGCTCTGCACACCCAGCAGCATGTCTGACCTCCCAACTCCCAGGAGGGCAGACCCAGTGAAGGAGAGCTTGCAGCTAGAGCTCACACACTCAAGGCAGGAACTGGTGTGTGTTGTAGACAGAAGAGGGAGGAGAAGCTTGTCCTGCAAGTGGGAGAATTGCACTCTATTACCTGTGACTTTCTCACTCATTTCGCCCTTTAATTACCGGCAGCAAAGATTACCCTTCACCCAGGCCAAGCCCCATAAAACTGTGAGATGAGACAGATGTCAAAAGTATGACACAAAAAAGAGTTAAGAAGGCAAGTACAAAGTACTGTATTCACCTGTTTTGCTGCTATCTCCTGAAAGCCTGCAATAGTCTCCAGATATAAAGCTGCTACATGTGCAAACTAATTAATAAATTACAACCCAGCCTAAACTTAATTAAACAAAATAATAATTTTAATACACACAGAAAATAAGTTATTTTAAAATTTTATTTTAAAAAACACAGGTACCAAGCCATCAAAAAGGTACCACCAAACAATGTACAAAGAAAGCTAGTCCTGAAACGATTGAAAAAGATAAAAAGATGTGTAGGTACAAAAAAAATGAAATGAAATCTTAACCATCAAAATTAATAAATAATAAACCATTTTTGATTACTAATAGGATACAAAGTAGTAACAACGTTATAATTTGTTTTTGCAGTGAAATAAAAAAAGAATACCAGAAAGATGAAAACGAACAGCCCTCCAAAGACAACAGAACAACATACACAAAAAATAGAGGAAACAATAAAAATGCAGGTGAAGAATATAAACCATGTTGCAACAATGAAACATTAATTTTAATAACATTTGATATACATAATACTAAAATATATTCTTATAATTTTGTAATCTGCATATATATATATATATATAGTCATAAACTACAACATAAATAAATCACAAAAGTGGAAACTGCTATAAAGTTATCGGGTCTATACCTATAGAATAGTAAGCATTTCTAATGAAAGAACGTATTGGAAATGCACTAAATATTGTTGCCATCCTTGGTGTGGCAGAGCCTCCCCAAACCCCACTAAATTTAAGTTAGGAACTGGACTTAAGAGAAGCAATTAAAAGCTCCCACAGTTTGGATAAATGATTCACCAAGTTGAATTTCTGTAGGACTGTTTTGAGATATACCTAATTTACTCCATCAAAACTTTTTTGGCCTGCATTGTAATAGCAACAGTGGGGAAGGAGAGATCATGGGCTTCATCAATTATATGACAGAGAAATCTAGTATTATCAATGGAGGGACTCCTACTTGGGATGTATTAATTAATTTTGAAATGTATTGCTTTAATCTGTTGGCTAATATTTTTGCACGGATTTTGCAATCAAAAGTTATTAGGGATATAGGTCTGCAGTTTTTGTTTGTTAGGGGATCTTTGCCTTCTTTAGTGATGACCATTATGATGGCTTCAGGGCGAGTACACTCACCTTACCGGAGTCTTCTAAATGGGTGTACAGCTGAAGGAAAGGATTACAAATGAGATTGCCCTATATATTATAAAATTGTACTGATAAACCGCCAGGTCCCGATGCCTTACTGGTCTTCAGGGTCTTGATGGTATCAGGTATCTCTGACATGGAGATAGGAGAATTATTAGCGAGTTTCTCTCCCTCCCAAAAAGAGAGAAGGGACATTTTTTCTAGGAATGTTTTGCACTCATGGTCATATATTAGGGGAGTAGAGGGTCTCATCAAATTCCTTTAAAGTATCTGTGATCTGTTTGCATGCAGTTATTATTGTCAGTGATTGAGGTGAAAAGGACCTAGTATATGTTTTGTACATGAGGCCTTGGAGGGTGGCCCCAGTCCGATATCCTATGACTCCCCCCTTATTTTTTGTACACTTGTAATCTATACTAATATAATAAAGAGAGAGCCCAAACCTTTGAGGCAAGTCATCTCAGGAACCACAGCACCTATCACAGGACCCAATACAGCGTTGGAAAGGGCAGTTGCTGCAGAAAGACATAGGCTATGCAGACGCCCACCATATACATTTAAAAGGTAAAAGAACCGTGCCAGCAAAGTAGTCCCTTGTGGGCGTGTCTGCGTTGTGCTGTGGGCGTGTGCTGGGGGCGTGTGGTACCTTCCGCCCTTCATGCCATGTCTCATGTCGTGTGCTAATCCCACCCTGCTCCCTTTAAATACCCTTGCACCCCAAAATCATAACCCACCCTTACTCCTTAAAATACCCCAAAACCCTTAAACACTAACCCATTTTAACCCTATAAATATACCCTGTACCCCAAAACCCAAACCTATCCCTAAACCCTAAAAATACCCCTGTACCCCAAAACCCAAACCTAGCCCTGAACCCCATATATACCCCTGTACCTCAAAACCCAAACCTACCCCTGAACCCTAAAAATACTCCTGTACCCCAAAACCCAAACCTAGCCCTGAACCCTAAAAACACCACTGTACCCCAAAACCACCCTTGAACCCTAAAACACCCCTGTACCCCAAACCCCAAACCTAACCCTGAACTCTTAAAATACCCCTGTACCCCAAAACCCAAACCTACCCCTTAACCCTAAAAATACCCCTGTACCCCAAAACCTAAACCTAGCCCTAAACCCTAAAAATAACCCTTACCCCAAAACCCAAACCTACCCCTGTACCCCAAAACCCAAACCTAGCCCTGAACCCTTAAAATACCCCTGTACCCCAAAACCCAAACCTACCCCTGAACCCTAAAAATACCCCTATACCCCAAAACCCAAACCTAGCCCTGAACCCTAAAAATACCCCTATACCCCAAAACCCATACCTATCCCTAAACCCTAAAACTACCCCTGTACCCCATAACCTAAATCTATATCTAAACCCTTAAAATACCCAAACACTCCAAAACATATACCTCAGTAACCTAAAACCTATACCCCTATACCCATACTTACCTTATCCAAACATTAAAAAAAACATGCTTTTACCATTCATGCATTTCCAACGAATTTCCTTGTAAATGTATGCGTGGTAAAAGCATATAAAATGTAATGCCATGCGTTATAATGGCATTGCGGAGTCATGGTACTTTCGTAATGAAAGTATGCGGAGTGATGGTATGCGGAAAGAAAGTTGCGGAATAATGGGTGTTTACCCTCCCCCGGTAAGTACATTGGTGGCACGGCGGCCCACATCTCCAGCAACATACTCATATTTTTTCACCACCCATTTGAAAAATGCACAGGTCTCTCTCATTGATGGCCAGCACCGACAAACACTTTTAGACACACCTCCCGCCACAAGTTCTAGAATTGCAAACTTTAGAGCTGGGGAGCTACGTTCGAATCTCGGCATCAGCTCAACATCCTGTTATTCCAGGCAAATCGCTTTGTCTCCCCGTGCCTACCACAAATGAATGTGTTCTTCTGTAATGTAAATTGTGCTCATGCCATGTTGTCCAGTTCACGCTATATAATATTGCAAGGAAAAATAAAGTAGGGAAACTTGAGTTCACACACTACTGAACGCGCACTCTTAAGTGCATCAGCAGTGCATTGTAAATCGGAGCGTTTCACAGGCCTGTCACAGATAAGAAATGCTATCAAAACGAAATCCTACAAAACAATATACTACTGGCCGGCAGCAATTCATACCCGGACAATGTCCGGACGGGCTGCTAGATGAGGTTATACATTTTCTATGCTGTTTGTGTTTCAGTTAAGAGGCAAACATGTTACCAGTTTTATTAGCTTAGCACAATTTCAAGCTTTTTTGTTTGTTAATCCAAATCCCTGCTCTTGTACGTAAAATCTTATTATATTCACTTTTATTTGATGTGACGGAAGAAAGTATTGAGTCATCTTTTGCTCGGCTATGCAGGTTTTCTAATGAATTAAACTCTTTTCCTATTGATTGTAATTTTAGGTTCATTTCTTTATTCATAGTGGTCTATTTAGTGTCAGATAGTACCTAAACGAACAGGTAAGGAAGAAGGTCCACCTTATAACTAAATCAATGATGGAAAAAGTGGAGCAACATCTTGCAGTAAGGGTGTCCTCTTTTTTTTTTTGTCCTCATACTGCCAACACTTTTATTGGGCTTCCTCCTATCTCTCCTTATCTACCTGTGCCAACCCTCGGAGGATAATAGAAAGAAAATAGAGTTTTCCACAAAGAAATTACTGTTTCCGTTTCCACCTACTCTTCACTTTGTGGGCTACGGGATGTTACTAAGGGGCCAGGACCAACAGTAAGCTTGGCTTAATCATAAGACTCACTTGTCTTCTCCCTCCAATCTATCAATGCCAACCATACAGTTGCTTTACTTCTATGGTCGCAAGCCTTGTCCGATTCACTAGTACAAACAATATTCTTTAGGCATTCTGAAAAAGTTGGCGGGGTTTCCGACTTCCATTTCCTACATATTTCTCGTCTTGCTAGCATTATCACACAAAATGTAAACTTTGCGCTAGGTGCATTCAAGTGATAGTCATTCGTAAGACCAAAGAATATCAAATTGGTACTTACTTCTATTGGTATCCCAAGCACTTCTTCCAGGAAGTTACGTACCCCCAGCCATCCAGTAGAGTTTGATTTCCGGAAACTCCATAAACATATGCAAATCATCTGCTGCGGGATACTTGCATCTTAAACAGTTAAACGCATTACCTGTTACTTTAGATAGCTTTTGTGGAGACAAGTATACTCTATAAGCGGTATGTAGGTGGTTCCTCTTGAGCGATACTGGTTTTACCACTGCCTGTAGCATGACAAACGAATCAGACCAGAATTTATTAATGTCTTCACCTGTGTATTCTTATCCCCAAAGATTTGTAATTTCCCTTTCCAGATTGTCCTCTGCATCCACAAGGGCCCAATAAGAGAAGTATATTTCTTTTTTCCACTTATCTGTTCTGGTTACTTGATCCCATTTCGGATTTTCCTCCTCCTGAAGCCAGCTCTGTGATGTCCACCAAGAGGATATCTGGTAGTATTTAAACCTCGTCAAAGTTCCTCCTATGAGATTGTTGAGCACTTCCCAGCTGACTAAGGTATATTCCAGATTTAAGACTCCCCATTTGTTTAAAACTCCCATTCTTAACGGCTGACTGAGTTGATCCCTCATACATTCAGGAGTACCTGGGGAGTCCTAGATTGGGGCTTGTACTGCATAGTATGGTATCTTCATTCTCTTCCTGATATAGACCCAAGTCTCTAAGGCAGCTCTTAGGGTCTTTAACCTTACTTTCTTGTAAAACTCCTGATCTCCATATTTATATATTTATATTTATATTTATATGGAGGAAGTAATTCTGACCTTGCACAATTTCTTTTAGCATGGCCTCAGACAATTGCCCTAATGATGAGCTGTTGGTCTCGTTAGTTAACATTCAAACGTTTTTGAGGTGGAAGGCATAACAGTAGGTTATAAAATCTGGTAGTGCCAGCCCGCCCACAATGAGCACTTTTCCAAGTTTTTTCCAGGCTATTCTTGAGCCTTTTGTCGGCCAAATAAAGCTTCCTATTTTACCTTGTACCTTGGTTATGTCTGTTTTCCTGAAGGAAAGTGGGATAGTGTTATATAGGAAAGTGATTTTTGGTAAAATAATCATTTTCACGAGGTTAACCCTCCCATAGATATTTAAGGGGAGGTTTGCCCATCGTAAAAGTGTCTTCTGAACATCAGTGGGAGATAAGATGTCTAAGTTAGCAGTAACAATATTATTATGGTGTTCCATCGGGTGTCAAGATGGATCTCTGAAGGGGGAAGCTAGAATACGGTCACAGCACCTCATCAAGGATAGTGGGTAAGCAAATGCCTTAAGATTTAAGGACTATTAGAAAAGAGTCCTTGATAAGATAGAGTTAGGAGCCTCACATTGCATGCTATGAGTTATAGGTAGAGGGTAGCCATGAAGGAAAAGGGAGGTACTGTAAACAAAATTGTAATAGACTATGGCATTATTGATAATGGAGATTCCTCCTTGGAGGACTAATCGTTTTAACCTGAATGTCATCAAGAGAAAGAGTAACAGATTTTGGGAGAATCTATATCATAATAGTATCCATTCACATTTTAAGCCCTTCTTACTGTTTTTTTTGTGATGATAAGATGTCCGTTTCAGCATCATCTCTTTCATCTAGAAAGGTTGCTAAGTCTTTGTGATTAGTGAAGATATGGGTAGAACCCTCAACATTAATTTAAAACTTAGTTGGGAGAACAAAGGAAAATGTTATGTTTTTTATTTTCAGTCTTGAGCGTAGAGGTAAGAAGCCCTTTCTAACTTCAACTGTAGGTTTTGAATAGTCCTGAGAAATGATAATTCTGTTGCCATTCCAGGAAACATGGCTGTTTCTCCTTACCTTGTCTCGGATCTTTTCAACATGCTGATGGCATAGGGGTTTGCAGACTATGGGGCAGATTTACGAGAAAGTGCCGCAGCGTGGCAACGCAAGCTCTTTGGCTGCCCACGCTGCGGCACTTTCAAAGCACAGGATTTCGACAAATTTACAATAATGTGTTGCATTCCTGTGCTCTCCCCCTGCGCTGGCGCACAAACAGCTGCAATGCGCTGGCGCAGGCACCCTTGCACCATGTTGCAAGGATGCCTGTGTCATGGGGAGATAGTTTTTGTGCAGGAAGGGGCACCTTCCTGCACAAAAACAATCACTACACCTTCCTGCACAAAAACAATCACTACAGGCATTTTCCTCTTTCAATACATGCTGTCGAATGCAGCACACATTGAAAGAGGAAAAAAGAGGGGAAATGAAAACATTTCTCCTCGTTGCGTCTCGCTATGCCACCCCTAAGGTGGCGTAGCATTTTGATGCATTTCCAGGTTTACGATTCCTCGTAAATCTGGAAATGTGTCTGGTTCCATGGGTATTGCGTGGGAACACCCACATCAACACCCATGGAACTCCCCTTTCACGCAAAGTGATGCGTGTAAAGGGACCGTATTTACAAGGACAGGAAAAGTCACACAGGGTGGCTTTTCCTACCCTTGTAAATATGGAGCAGTAAAATGCGCCAACAGTACGACACAAAAAGTGACGCACCTGTGGCACAAGGGGCTTGTAAATCTGCCCCTATGAGTCTTGGATGTCCAATATGAGGAAACTTAAAAGCAGGTACATGGTGGGCTCTTTCAAACTGTAAGGGCTTGATTACGATTCATAGTACCACTATGCTCATGGTTTCATGGCAAGAACCGCTGCACTGCGATCCCACTACCACAAGACCACCGCAACCATCGGGAATCTGTGATCCCTTAGTGGTGGCATGGTTGTCTGGCCCAGCAATATGCTGACGGTGCTGCTGCAGCACTGGCAAGCATATTCTGAGTTTACACACTGGTACAGTTTTCATGGCGGTGAGCCCGCCCTGAAAACTATAGCAGTGAGGAAACTAAGGGGGCCCTGTAGGGCCCCTTGCTTACTCTGGGGATGCATGCAGTGGGGGCACAACATGTGCCCCCTCTGTACGCATGCACCCCCTGTTTCAGCACGGCATGGACTTTACAGTCAATGCTGTGCTGGAACGGGCTTTGGCAGACCCAAGGTGCTGCCTTTCTAAGGCTCTCCCATGAGCCATTGAAAGGCAGTGCTGTGGGCCCGCCACCGCAGGACTGCCGCCCGGATAACAACTTGTAATCCGGCAGGTGGTGTTGGAGTTTGGCGATGTGGGAGCGGGCAGTGGCATACCGCCCCACTCCCAGAGCACCAAACTCAGAATCAATCAATCAATCAATCAAACAATACTTTATTTGGCATCAAAACAATACCCTAAAAGTACAATTTAAAAAACATTCTCATATCCCAATAAACAATTACAATTGTCACAGTAAAGTCAACCAGCACATACATATGGAACATGTTTCCTAGTAAAACCCCTTCTCATCTAATAGTCTTATACCAATGATTAAAACATTACCTGAGGTAGGAAAGAGGTGACATGACCGGATAACCAAAAGACACGTAAAAAAAACACCTCATAACAGGGAATACAATAAATACTCATTCGGTAATTACAGGTAAACACAGCCCCCCATTTCATTACTGCACCTTAAGCCTCCCAACAGTAAAGTTAATCTAGTCACTCTTTGCCTCTACTAGTTCTAAGTCGCATTGCCGACATTAAAAAGCTTATGGTACAGTGAAGAGTTAAAACCTCAGTAGACAGCTTCAAGAACAGTAGAGCCACCGTCGCCTGTTTAAACTCTGCTTTTCTTAAAATGCCTTTTGAAAATAGCTTATTTCTTTTTCTGCATTTTCCCCACCTCCATGACATAAGAGAGGTTAGCGGACAGATCTAGACTCTCAATGAAATGGAAAAAGCCGTCTATCAGACATTGTAGGCCACGGGGGTCCACGCTACGAGTACCTCATCGTCTGCGTATATACAGGGTGAATAAGAAAGGTGCCAAAATACAACCCTGTCTTACTCTCCTGTGCATGGGAATTGGTCAGTCATGCTCCCGTCCTCATTGTATCTGACCTGGGCAAAAGTATTCCAGTGTAGCGACCTTAAGATGTCAACCAAGCCTGGGTCTATGCCAAGGTCCTCCAAGAGCCCCCACAGTTTTCTGCGGTTTACCCGGTCAAAAGCGGCCGTCAAGTCCATAAAAAACCAAGTACACTGTCTCCCGGCTGGCAACCGTGTACTTGGCTGTCAACAGATAAAAATTGATCAGCCGTTGAGCGTCCTAACCTAAACCCATACTGTGTGTCAATAATTATGCGATTTTTCTCCCCCAGTCCAATAATCTGTTGAGGATAGCCCTGCCTAAAACCTTTACTGTCACATCAATAAGGGAGATAGGACGATAACACAATGGGCTATCCCTGTTTTCCTTTTGGAAAATAGGTACAATTGTGGCTGTGGACCAAGAAACAGGCATACCCAAGGCTACTGCTGTGTTAATAACACTTGTCAGTATAGGTGCCCACAGATCTACCTGACTCAGGAAAAGATCAGGGGGGCGCCATCAGGCCCGGGAGCCTTATTTCTTGTCAAACCCACAATACCCACCTTTATCTCACCCACCGAGAACGTGTTCTGCCATTTTACCCCCTTCTAACGGTGGTATAAATTCCTCTGGGATATCAAGATTGTATAGGCCATTAAAGTGCCCATACCCAGAATCCGGCAGGATGTGGTTTGCTATCTTGGGTTTATTGGCGTCTTGGGAGCACGGTTCATTAATGACCTTTCAAAATGCGGTCATATTTTTAGACTCAACCGCTTCCCTCAGATTCTCCCACGCCTGATGCTGTAAGGAGGTTTTACGTCGCTTTACTGCATCTCTATACAATCCCTGACATATAGTCACCCTTTTCTTGTCCCTTGGGTCTGCTTTTATTGCTAGTTTCAATTATTTCGCGGTGAGGGAGCAGTCTTGATCAAACCACCTATGATCCTCTCTTATTTTGTTGGTGGGTTTGGTCCTAAGTAAACTGTCAATGTGCTTAGTGACACCTTCAAAAGCTTTTACCAATTCAGCTCCCTCCACCGTGGGGCTCAAGCACTTCCATACATACTGTTGATTATCCGCCAGTAAGGCTTTGTAAATGGTATCTCCATCCACCTGAGTCCATCTAAGCCTCCTCCCTTGATCCGATGCTGATAATGCACCGCTTTCTACCCTTCTTGCCTGCTGCTTAATTGAGTATGGGTCCTCAAGTGACATAACTAAAGGGTTATGATCGCTGAAAATACTTAACTGAATCTCAAAGCCCAAAATCCCCCTCTTTAACGTATTGGAGAAAAAAATAAAGTCGATAAAAGAGTCACAGCCTCTACCTTTAAAGGTTGGGTGGACCAAACCATTCTCCCCTACTTTAATCAAATCTAGGGTATGTGTCAGGTCATATGTTCCTAAGACCTTATTTAATTAATTTCCCTCTCTAGTGTGCTGTACGTGCGGGCCCTCTTCCAGAGGGCAGGAAAACCAATCCCCCTTCTAAGTTTTACATTTGGGCCCAGGTGACAGTTGAAATTGCCGAGCAACACCAACTGGTGTGCCCGTTCCCCTTGACCATGTAACCCTGCTAACATACTCCCCAGATCTTTGAATCTTAGTGTAGGGTGACCCGTTAAAACAGCATTATAAAAATTAACTTGTGACCCTACCGGACAGTCTAATCCCCTGCAGGTAGTCTGAGACCCATCACAAGTCATCCCACCTCCCCTGAAGCTTCAGATCCACATATGTGATCAGGCCACCACTTGCTCTTCCCACCACACCCTTACGTGCCGGTACAAGAAACATTTTATAACCCTCCAAGGCAAACGTGGCACTGTCAGTTTCCTAAATTTCCTAATGTACACTAACCATTCCTTATTGGATATTTTGGATGAGAGGCCAGCTATATTCCAAGAGATAATCTTAATAGATCCCTGACTATGTATGTCTGGGATGACTAGTGTCGGGCATCTGGTTGGCCTGGGGGGAACAGTGGTTACATTGATGATCCCTTCCCTGACAGGCCTATTGCAGTCTTCCGGGGAGGATGGTGGAATATGCACCTTAGCCTGTGGCCTTGATGTCCATCCAGTGCTTGAGTTGAGAAAGGCAGCATCCCATCTATGGCCTTCCTCAATACTGGTTTTCCTTTCGCGTCAATCAATGCCGTCTAGGTCCAGGGTGTTTACGAGAGGGGCAAACTGATTAGACAGCTGAACGGGCCGACCCCCTTGGTTACGTTCTACTTGATCTCTCTTATGATTATCATTGATGTCTGTACCCAACATATCCCTATAGAAAAACCCCAGTGATAATATTCTAATGGTTGATCCCCCTTCTTCCCGAAAGGAGCCCTTACGCTGGGTAAGTAGCTCATGTACCAACCTTGGGAACCTAAAATTTTAAATCACTGTGTCTCCCGGGAAGCACTTCCTACTACAGCCAATCCAGGACACCCTTCTTGCCATTAATATGTGCCTGTGGTCTGCTATTCTAAAGAGTGCGCTTTTGTTCAACCATTGTGCCGCCTTATTAATTAACATTTGCAGGGTTTCTTCTCTGTTTCCCCTAAGTGCCGGGACCCCAGTCAAAACTATAGTATATGTGTCATGTTCGCGGCTATTGCCGTTCCCGGCCAAAAACACATACAGAAAGCCGGGATACTCACTTCCGGGCAGAAGTCGAGACCCGGTCCAGTCTTTTGCTGCTGACCTTCCACACCAAAGCACTTCCGGGGGAAACGCTTAAACACCGCGTTTCCCGCCGGCTCATTGCTTCGGATTCCTTCCTGCTTCCCGATACGCAGTTTTGTCCTCGGAGCCCGAAGACGTATCGTGGAAGCTGCAGACCCTCGCCGCGCAGGAGCGCACTCTGGTTTCTTCTTCGCCGCGCAGGAGCGCACTCTGGTTTCTTCCTCGCCGCGCAGGAGCGCTTGTTTGTTTTCTTTGCCTTTTGTTTTCTTTGCCTTTTGTCACGCGCAGGAGCGCTAGTCGGGGTCATTTGATTACGTCGCGCTGGAGCGCTATTCTGCGGGTTGCAAAACAGTTTGGTCCTTGAACCCTCGCCGCGCAGGAGCGCTATCCTGGGGTTAAGGTACATCGCGCAGGAGCGCTGCATATGGTTTACTAGTACAGTTGGGAAGTACCTCACTGCGCAGGACTGCAGCTTTGGGTACAGTTCCTCATGAACAGGAGCGATATCCTGGATTATTTTCGCCACCTAGGCATACCACTTCAGGGTTATGCATCAACACTTGATTTGTGCATCATAGCGCAGGAGCGCTTTACCTTGGTTTTTCCTTTGGAGCTTCAGTGATATCTTGGTCCAGGGGTCAACAAAAGCACTGGTGAGTTCCCTACAGGCTTATCCTTTGCTGTATGTGTTTCAGGGTCTGTGCTGGAAAAGGGAGGCGTGGGCTTTACCTGATCAGGTCTTTTCCTGTTTCCCCAGTTGACACAACGATCTACCCAAGCTCCACACCCACACCAAGCCTCTACTTTTTTTTCTGGCTCCCTTCCCTGCTTCCATCTCATCCCTGCTGGGTACTACAGTCCACAAGGGTCAGGTGGGTACAGGGGCAGTGGCTCTAGTCGTCTCTGCGGAATCGCTTCACAAGCAGAGGTAAGTCTTGTGGGGCACCTGACAATATGGACAAGCTGTGTCACGATTCGCTCCCTGTGATCTCGTGCCCACCACCAGGGGGCTGAATTGTGGGGCTTTCCAGTGTTCTAATGTGCCTCCAGACACTCCCCTGTATGCATATCCCGACTTCAAGGCATTTGAACATCATTTAGGAATTGACATCCACTCCCAATCCATGCCGGGTTTTGTGAAAGCCAGCCTGCTTATACTTGAAGCCAGGCTACTCATGCCTGAAAATCCATTACCCAGAACTCCCTGCTCACTGCTTTGTCTCCACCCCTGCAGGCCAAGGTTGGGTGGAGGAATTAAGCTCACCTGTGGCTGGCTGCTGCTAGCCTGCTCACACCTGATGCAGATGATTACTGTGAGCTCTTTTAAGCCAGAGCTCCCTTCAGGCAAAGGTTGGTCATTGTAGCTGTTTACCGGTGAGACCAATCCTTGTTTCCGGAGTTCCCTGAGCTTTTGCTATTCTTGTTTCCAGTGTTTCCTGAGCTTTAATTATGCCTTGTTCCTGACCTGCTGCTGTTTTCCCGGCCCCTGAATTAGCACTGCCTGCAGTGCTACCCTGACCCCATAGCCTTCGTATTCCTTGTTTCTGAACTGCAGCAGTTTCCCTTTTCCTGAATTAGCACTGCTTGCAGTGCTACCTTGTTTCCTGAGTTCCTGAGCTATAGTTATTCTTTGTTCCTTGGCTTAGCTAGTTCTTTTTCCTGATTTGCACTGCTTGCAGTGCACTCTTGACTCCTTGTTTCCTGAGCTGTAGCTATGTCCTGTTTCCTTGAACCAGTATTGCCTGCAGTGCTACCTTGACTCCTGAGCTCTAGTAATTTCACTGTTCCTGAACTAGCACTGCCTGCAGTGCTACCTTGACTCCTTGAAGCTTTAGTAATTCCCTGTTTCTGAACCAGCACTGCCTGCAGTGCTGCCTTGACTCCTGAGCCTTAGCTCACTTCTTGGTCCTGCCCCAATACTGCCTTCTATGCTTCTTTGTTTTCTTGATTCCTTAACCTGCACTATTCTAGTATGCCCTTGTAGCCTCCCCTTCTGTATATCCGTTTCCAGTCCCTGCCTTGCTTCCCATTTCCTTGGTTCCATTTCTAGTTTGCTGCCTTTCTATTCTGCTGTCTTACTTCTTTTACCTTGTATGGTTTTTACCTGCTTTCTGCCAAGTGTGCCCTGTCATTTCCTTCCTTTCCTGTTAAGCACTCCTCCTTGCTAGCTCCTTGTCTATTGTGCTTGTGTTTAGTTCTACCCCTTTACTGTTACTGCCTTGCGCGTTCCTGTTTGATCGCCAGGATCCGTGGGCTCAGCTGACTACCTAGGTGGTGTTTCCTGTTCACTGTGAGTTTTGTCTTTGAGTTACATTTATAGCATCACTATAGGTATCAGCTCCACAGACCCTGCCTTTGCATGCATATCCTACATGTGGGTATTTGCAGTCAGTATCTGTAACAGCAATTGCGGGTAAGAAACTTACTGAGCTTCAGTCTTACCATGTGGAGCTCCTGAGTGCTTTACCCCACATCCCCCTTTATTGTTAATGTTGATATATATATATATATATGTCTTGCACGTCCGTCCTGGGTGTAGTTAGTCTGAATGCTAAATTGCCTTGTGAGTGCCCTTCCTTTCTGAGTCTTACCCATCTTGTTCACTTGTACAGGCTTCCCCTTTGGATCCCTTTTTCTCCTCTGACTCCCTGTATGATCCTGGGCAGCACTGTACTCCTCCTTTTTGTGTACGTCTTCTACCCAGTTCCCAGTCCTTGTCCAAGTGCCTGACTGTGTTCCCCACATAGTCCCGGACAGTCCCTGACAAGCTGCTGGTAACAGGTCTAAAACCGGCAACGCCGTCGTGCAACTGACAGAGTCATCTTGGGCGGGCACAGTGTCCAGTTGAGTAAGTCCTCTAACGCCAGTGCCCCCTGTGTTTTCCTCACCTACATTCTGGCTCAGAATCTGGGCTGAGGGGCCCTCCTCCTGTCCCTATTATCACCCATGGCCCCTTTGGCAATCGGGGCATAACCATTCCTAAACCCCAATGAACTGGGGATGCCTAGTGCCCCCAGGCTATATATCCTGTCCACATTTGTTTGGTTGCTATTCTTGGAAATCAGCAGGGACACTTTCTCCTCAATGGCTGTAATTTTTTCCTGTATGGGCCCTAAATGGATGAGAAACATTCTTCCAACCTGGACCACATATCCGCCCCCCCCCCCCCTTTTCGATGTCACCACACTTTAGGCACTGGAATTTCCCAATAGGTTTTTCTGTGTCTTTAGGCCTAGCCTGGTTTGGGGCCCCTTTCTGCTTAGATTTACTATTGACAATATGACGCCCCATCCCCCGAGTGCACTCTGCTATTGCTGAGGGGCCAATTGGGGGAGTAACGACCCTACTTGCCTCACTTCTGTCTGGTATTACCCTCTTGGACCGTGTAATCATCTCCCCATCTTCCCTCATGGCCGTTTGACCACTCTTAGGTGTCCTGGCCAAAACGGAGCCTCCCACTGGCTGGCTTACCCCACAAACTAGTTCCGGGTCTATACCGCGGCCCTCCGCACTATCTTCTACCACTATCTCTGAGATGGAAAGCAAATCTTGTGCGGCCTCTGTTGTTTGGTCCCACCACCTGTGATTTTACCGCAGCAGTATGAGAACCAAATATAGGATGAGCGTCAACATCGTTGTCTTGGTCTGCTGAATTAGGGAGTTTGGGCGAACTAACCATGGCTCCGCTCCCCATTGAGGACCTCTTCTGTGACAGAATAGCATCTAGTGACAACCTTTTCTCAGGCAGTTGAATCTCATGCACTAATAGAGACTCCGCCCTCACTAAAAAAGCGTCCAATGTCCCCTTTGCACTCCCCCCACCTTGTCATCCTTCTCCTTCCGTCTGCTCATTCCACCTAGTGATCAAGACAAGAACTCAATGAGCGGTCCCAAAGCGAATCCAACCTCAACAGGACAAAAAAGGCAGTCCAGATCCTTCTGGAGAGCTAAGATAGTTCTGGCCCCAGTCCTCCGGATCTTTCCAGACAACACTAACAAGTCCAAGCAGGCCTTTGGTAACCCCCTGCCAATTATAGGACCCAATACTGCCGATAGGTACCTTAAACTTGACCTCACCTCCAGCTCTTGATGTCAGGAGGAGTCCTGGCAAGTGGAGCGAGCGTTTCAGTGTTCCAATGCTGTTAGGTGGGTGGCCCAGCCCAGCCTCTGCCGGCCCCTGACAGGTGCAGACGGGCCCGGTCTTCGGCTGAGCGAGGCCCAGGCATGCCCAGGCGCATTCCGCGCTACAGGAGCCCCCACTGCCCTTTCATGGGCTCCTCTCGCTTCCCGGTGACGCGATGTTCGTGCGCCTCCCCTGGAATGCTGGGTTGTGTAGTTCACCCACCAGGTCACACGGGGCAGTTCAGGCAATCTCGGGCTGCCTCGGGTGGAATGGCATTTGCGGTCTTCCCTCGACCGTGGCGGCAGCTCCCCGCTGGCAAAGCCCAACACAAGGATTCTCTGGTAAGGATTAAAGCGTCCCACTCAGAATCAGATCTTAGTCTTCAGTAAAATGGATGCCAGTTTTTTTAGGAAGCCAAGTTTATAGACAAGATGAACAGTAGCCAGTTTGTGTCTTCGGTTCCTTCTAGTAGACCACAAATATGAAAGTTCCCTCTTCTGTTGCGGTCCTCCAAATTGGATATGTTTCTTTGTAGAACCACTGTTTTGGGCTCCGCAATATCCGTTTTTGAAACTTCTTTGGAGTCCTCAAGGCAGCTGATTCTATTTTCCGCCTCCGTAATTCTGCTACTGATCAATTTCATGTCTAGCCTAATTGCTGATATTTTGTTCTGAACCTTGTCTGTGTTAGCTTTGGTAGATTTAGCTAAGATATGTACCTCTGCTAATTTCTTTAAGATCATATCCATGGTTGGGTTTATATACATTTTATCAGGGCTACGAAGAACCACCTTAGGGCATTTGAAGTTTGTTTAAGTAATTGTCCGCCATTATATACAAAATCAGTAATGTGGGGCAGGTGCTCGGGATCTGAAAAGTATTTCCAGCAGGAGTTGAGCTAATTCAAAAGTGAAGAAACCAAGGGCATATTTACAAGAAGCTAGCGCCACCACAGGGTAATTGTTTTTTAAGCAGCGGCAGTGCAATCAGGCCTCCACACGGTTCCATATTTACAAACTGAGGCATTGAGCTCATTGCATCAGTTTGTAGAGGCCTGCGTAACATTTTACCTGTGCCAGGTAAAATGTGTGCAGTCTAGGCATTCCCATGTTAAAGGCCATGTACAAATGATGCAGTGAAATTTGCAACTTTTCACTGCATCACTCTATGACTTGACTGCATCAAAATCCCCATGCCTTCTCAACCAGACGTAAGGATTGATGCAGGCTTTTAACATGGGGCTCACTTCTATGTTCTGATGCAGTGCTGGAGTTGCATCAGTCTTACGACCAACTCCAGCAATGAGTTACTTTAGCACCAAAAGATGCATCAGAATTTCTGACGCAGCCTTGAATCCTTGTGCCATAGAGCACTGTATTTTAAAGTGCATCCATGTCATTTGGGCATTTGCTCCAGGTACAAGAAATCTGACGTATCAATGCGGATGCATCAGTTCTTGAAAATATGCCCCTAGTTTTCTTTTCGTGTGCACCTCTACTTAGAACTCATGCTAAAGCTGCATTTGTGATTGTGCAGGATTGTGTTACATCAGCAGACAACTTCCTGAACTAGGCACTCCCTGAAAGCAACCAAACCCTCTCAACAGATGGGAACAAACTCAGGCAGTCATGTGCGAACCAGGGTGACCCACAACATAGGAACTAGGATGACCAGTGCCAGAGGAATCAGGAAGATCAGGCCCAATTGGATCATTACTATGAGGACCAATATGTAGAGGTCCATGGACAGATGGACAAGAACAAGTTAAAAATGGAAAACTAGAAGACCAGGATAATTAGTTGGAGCAGGATCGATTTGTCTCTGTTACTGATACTATCAGATCATCCCTGGATGTGGGGATCCCAATGATGCGTGTGCTCTTGGACCTAACTGCTGCCTTCGACACTGTCCAATGGTTGATTGGTTTTATGATAGACCGCACTAAAACCATCTCTAGGAAAATGCTAGTTCAAGCTTTAATCACAAGTTGTTTTGAATATGGAAATGCTCTGCTTTTTGGTGTCAGTGAAACTTTACTGTCCTAACTGCAGGTGACACAGTATACTGCTGCCATACTTCTGTGCAATCTCCTGTCTGGTGCTCCCTGTGCTTCAATGTTACACTTGTTTCATTGGCTACCTATTAGGAAAAGGCTTACCTTAGCTATAAAAGCAATGCCCCAACCTACCTACCTACAAAACAGACTAATATTATCGCCCAACTAGATTGCTGAGATCCATAGACAAAGCCCAACATAAAATATGCCAGATCCATACCTCCAGATTCGGTGGGAGGTATTTCTCCTATCTAGCTCCCTTCTACTAGAATAAACTTCCCCTATCAATTTGTGTACAGAGCTGGGGAAGTTTTAAAAACTCGAAAAAAACATTGCTGTTTTAGTTAGTTTCACTAGACTATACTTCAGCAGTAGTGCCTAGATAGTCCTCCAGGGATGATTCACTGCACTATTTTAAGTGATGCTAACATAACAAGTGATGCTAACATAGGAGAACCGGGGACTTGGAGGGTAGTGGAAACAAAGGTCAGTGGAACTAGCGCCAGAAGGCCTGATACATGAGAGCCAGACAAAGGAGTACCAAAAATAAGACCAGGACTACACGGGCCAAGGTCACCGGGCTCAGAAGCATTTAAGTACAGGCAAGCAAAAGGACTAGATAAGCCCTGGGAACAGGACCAGGAGGACTGATGGACGGGGATTTAGAGTGAGGATGATTAAAACATCCAGGACCAGGAGCCTGTGAAATAGGAGAACTAGGATCCAAACAACTAGTGAGAGGAGTACATTGGAATGATGAACATTCAAACCAGGACATGAAAGTACAGGGCCAGGAATTTCTTAGACAAGCATGAACTGGAGGTCAAGGAACATCAGAACTAGGAATGGTTATGATGATCTGTGACAGGAAAAGTTATTGCAGTGCTAAGTAGGCAAGGAGCAGGGGGATGAGAGCCAGAAGTATCAAGACCAAATTGAAGAGGACTACGAAGGTCAGTACCTGAAGGACAGGGATTAGAGAGACAGAGGTGGTCAGTACCAAGGGCACCCAGAAGACCGGAGCAAGGGGACTGGTAACGGAAAATGACCATGAATAGAAGGAGCAGAAACAGGCCTAAGAATGTCATGAAGATCTAGACCTAGGGGACCAGGGCTCAGTTTACCAAGTGAGACAGAACAATCATTACAAGTAGAAGCACCAGAGTGAGGACAATCTGTGGTGAGAAGGTCAACCAGCATCTAGAAGAGCATGTGAAATGGATAATGGTGGGCAGGAGGACCAGGACCAAAATGACTAGGCTCAGCAAGACCTGAAGAAGGTGGGCCTGGATCATGGCTGCACTGCCAGTATAACTAAATGGACAAAGAACAGATCGAGGAAAACAAGGAAATCCAAATTAGGAGTAAAAAAAGAGCCAGAGTGCCAGGACCCAAGAAGCAGGATGACCCAGGACCTGTAGTACCAGGGCTAGGAAGCTGATAGTGAGGTGTACCAGGACAAGGTGATTAAGACCAATAGGACCACAAAGGAACAGGGCCAGATGGGCCAAGACTGTCTAAACCAAGAAGGGCCATGATGGCCAAAAGAAAAAGTTTATGATAACAAGCACAACAGGGCAAGGACGACCAGGGCCAAGGCGACCAAAACTAAGATAGCAGACGGGTCAGGTCCAGGAGAACTACGTACAAGAGAGACCAGCCTATAAAGAACAGAACCAAGAGGATCAGGGACAATGGGCACAGGGTCTCAGAAAGAACAGGGACTATGAAAAACAAGATTAGCATGATCTTGACCAGATAAAAAAGGTCTCTGATTATTAAGTATCTTATTTCTTACAATATTTGTCATAAAGTCAATGAATAACAATCTCTGTGAGTTTCTTTTCTTCTGTGTCTTTGAAGCCTTTATGACTTTCTCTGATTTACTGGGAAAATTCATTCATTATCCAATGACATTCAGTTCAAATACTTACTGTCACATTCCTCTGCTTGTGGCTTTTTGACAGAATGCTCCCTCTGATCGCCCAGCAGTGTACAAGCCATCAAAGGAAGGACTTTATATCATCTACCTATTTACAGTAAAACCTTGCTGTAAGGGACAGGGAAAAAATGAATGACCCTGTCACCCTGGGAGAAGAGTCCCAGCATGTGGGACCATTACGTTTTTTGTTTTTCAAAAACTAAAATGTCTTTAAAGGATTGCTAGCTGACCATCGTGTCTCACAGTACTGATCTTCAAATGTTCCATGCATAGACTAGAACCGCCATGAAAGCAGTTCCTGCCAATGTACAGAGATGGGCAAAAAGACCGCAAACAACTCTAAATTTGGTGGGCGATGTCCCTCAGGATGGTAGAGGTACTGTCCTCCACCATCCTGTTGGAATTAGGCCTTTCAATTATACTGTTTTGGACACTTCACAAGGGGCCATATGCATATGTCTCTATTTTAATAAAATCACCCTAAAAATGATATGCCTCTATGTTACTGGGGATCAACATTTACATTTCAGTTTTGTTGCTTTTGAAAATCATTGTTTTCAGGTATTTTAGTTTTAGTCTCATCTGTTTAATTGAACTGAACCAGAATTAATAATTCCAGAATGCACTGATATGCTGATGAAATAAAATTGTCCCTATAACCTAGAGCCTTTTGGTAATCTTATGTCTGGCCCTTGAACATTCCCATGGCTAACATCAAGTATATAGCTTTGGAAGAATAAACAGCTTTAACTAGTCTTGCAAAGGCTATAATCATCTTTATCATTAGTCACATCTGCAGGTAACTGTTAAAGAGTGTGAGCATTTGAAGAGCATGAGTCAGCTCTATAAAGGGCCTCTTAAGTTGTTATGTCTTGGCCCACAGTGTAATGGCATGTCATTCTGGGCCATGTCTGTCAAAATAACTTAGAAACATTCAACCATTTGGGACTTTTAGACCTATTAGTACCTGCATTTAAGCCAATTTTAGCAATTGCTGACTTATGTCACAAAATTAGAAGGCTTGAGACCACAAAAGAAATTATCTTTATGTACAAAACCCATTTTATGTGTTGGACATTTCTGTAGACTACTAAGAGGACTTTTTCAATAATTTCTGAAATGCGAATTGGAGAGTTTACGAAAGGGTTTACCTCCCTCCCCTTTCCATTTTGTAAAGAAATGTATTGATAGTTTGTGACTTCAATTGCTGTTGTAAACCATAGATGAACTAATGACCCCTGAGCTGGGGTGGCACTTAATTCTCAAAGTGGAAGGGGTTCCCTTAGAACAGGATGTTGGCAGCCCCGGGAGGGGAGGGGAGAGAAGCTTTCCAAAAACTGCTGGCCAAACAGTTCACAATTGCTAGCATTTAGGCAGTGCCGGATATCATAGTGAAGTTTATCTGCTATTTGCATGGCTGCTCACTAAACAGTGCAAATCACAACTGTTTAGCTAGTGGGTGGTTAAATAGTGATGTTTTTCTGCTATTTGCACCAGTGTCAGCCAAACAGCGCAGAATCTCTACTATTCAGCCAGCAGATGGGTACATCACCTCAGGGGTACCACAGGGCTCATCTCTTAGCCCTGCACTGTTCAACATATATATGACCCCCTCTCATTAGGCTAATCACCTCTTTTTGCATCAAAAACACATCATATGCAAATGATACCCAGCTTATCTTGGAGCTGGACAAAGTATCCATGGGCTCAGAATTGAACTTCGAACATTGTCTAACTGAGGTAATCTGGTGGATGCAGTCCAACCACCTTAAATGCAACGGACAAAACAGAGGTCATGCTCCTAGGTAAGGCTAATTCTTTCTATCCGATAACATGATGGCCAGATTCTGGACCCCCCTGCAAAACACAGTCACAGTGGTGGAAAACCTAGGGGTGAAATTTGACGCGGCTCTATTCTTTAAGCCACTAGCTCTGGCAGTGGCAGGAACATGTTTCAACCTGATATAATCACACACAAAAATGTCAACTACCTCATCTTGCAGCAAGAAAGGTGGTACCCTTTGCATTAATCACATTCAGACTGTACTAATGCAACAGTCTATAGGCAGGCACAACTAAAAAGATTCTTCAAAAACTGCAGGTGGTAGAACATGGAGCTGCTAGGCTCGTACTGAAACTGCCACACCTCTCCACCACCTCAGCTGCCCTTAGAACACTACATTGGCTCACTTTCAGAGCATAAAGAGCAATAGGTCCAAATATCTGGCTTCCAGATTCACTCTTCATATCCGCTCCCACACCCCGAGATCCTCCTCAGCTAATCTTCTCAAACCTCCTACCTTTAGGTGCAAGAACAAGGGCTTCAAATCCCTGGCAGTTTTTTGGGAACAAAAGCTTGGAATTAACTCCCTAAACAGTTGAGATTCATTGACCCCTGTGTGAGGCACTCATCTGCTAATGTCAAGCATCCTCCATACTTCCGGTGTCTCAAATTCTGTTCTTATCAGCTCAGAGCCAAGATGTTCCTTAGAGAACGAAAGTCACGCTCTATAAATAGTGTTATTTACACAGATGATGGAGAACAGTGTAGAATCTCTACTATTTAACCGGCGACTAGGCAAATAGTGAAGTTTTTCTGCTGTTTGCATGGCTGATGGCCGGACAATGCAGAATCTCTATTGAGTAGCCGATGGCTGGGTAAATAGTGAAGTTTTCTGCTATTTGCACACCTCCCATTCCGACATCGCAAAACCTCAACTGTTTATTGAGCAGCCAGGAAAATATTTATGTTTTGCAGCTATTTCTACGTCCGCCAGCTGGACAATGCAGAATCTCTACTACCTTGGTGGTCGCATCTTTTTATTTATATAGCGCGAACTTGACCCAAACCGAATCGGGTATCAGAGTGCCTTACATAGCACCAATTACGTTACATGAGGACACACATTCATTTTTGCTAGGCACGGGGAGATTAAGTGATTTGCCCAGAATCACAAGATGTTTGGCGTCATTACCGAGACTCGAACCCCCATCCTCAGGTCCGAGGTCAAGCGCCCTAGCCGTTAGGCATATTTAACATTGTGGCAGGGGGTGCTTTGTGCAGCACCTGCCACAATGTCAAATATGCATGTTGTGCATCGGCATGCACAATGTGACAGGCACCGTGCGGTGCCTGCCATCTTGTGCATGCCAATGTAGGGGGGTACCATAGGTACCCCTCAAGTGCACCCCCACCTCCCCAACACCATAGGGGCCCGCAACTGGCCCACCAAAGCCAAAAACTGCATCGCCGCCATAGAAAGGCCAAAATCCGCTGGCATCATAATATGGTGGGTGGTGCCTGCTAGGCACCACCACCATATTATTGCCCAGGACCGCACGGCAGGCCATCTTAACGATTGCCTGCTTGCGGTAAAGCGGCAGACGGTCTTTCCGTTCACCGCTGTGCGCCCCCACCCTTGTAATAGGGCGGGGGTAAACGGCGTTCGGGCAGGGAAAGATGTTGGGCGGATCACCACCGCCGTTCGGGCGGTGGCAATCTGCCCGACAACATAATGGCCCTCATAGATGGGTCATTGAAAAATACCAATTATTGGTTCTTGTAAAATATATTGCAAATACATTCTTCATTGGAAAAAGATAATCTCGACTTCTAATAAGTAGCAAACAAACAAATACTTCAAAAAGATAAAATGTATCAAACTATCTAGCATTAATCATACATATATAGTAAATCACATTTAAGCCTAGTGTTCCTATGACAACAACACAACTGTACCCTAGAAAACACACAAACTTATAAACACCATATACCACCCCCAAGACATGTTAACTATAGAATTAGAATAAAATTAGGCTTACCTTCCTGACAGCACAGCAATGAAGAACTATTAACCTTTACGGCCACTGGCATCCCAAATGATGAAAACATATTACAAAAGGAAGTAAATGTTTAAAAAAATGGCAGAATAATGAAAATGACAAAGGCTCTCTTACTGGACAAACTAATGGAATACATAGATGCAAACAATGTATTTGGTTTAAAAAAAATACCAAATATATGTAAAATCTAAATATATATCAAAATTGTTTTAAAAATGATTATCTAAAAATTTAAATATATATTAAAATAATTCTGTTAAAGCTGTAAAGTAATTTACAGTATTTTTTAATACATGGAAATACATTTTTTTAAATGAAAGCATAGATTAAAAAATGAAAAAAAAATCTGTTATAAAATCTTAAAAACAATATACAAGTGCACTTCTATAAAAAAAACTTACAAGAATGTATATGCAAAGTATATACCCATGTTATGATTACAAACTTGGAAGAAGTGTACATAAAAGTAAAACATACATGACCTTCAATAAACTTTACTACAATAAACTAGGTTTTTTATACTTGCAAAAATGCATAAAAATAATAAACATAAACAAATAAACTGAATACCATGACGAAATAATATAAAACTGTTGTATCTCCAAACATACCAACATAACCAAGCTATACGCTATTTATTTAACTGTCATTAAGTGTCTTCACTCCAAACTTAATCACATTGGGGAAAGCATTAGACTTTAGGGGTGAAATTCCCTATTTCCAGAATAAATGTATTCACATTGGGGAAAGTCAGAACATGTCGGCCGGCAGTTATGCTGGCATTGAACAGCCAGCAGCTGCAGACAGCCTGTAGGGCCACCAGATTCCTTCAGAAGGCGAGCCTCCAACTAATGAAAACTGAAAAAAATGGCGAATAATGGTACCAAACTAAAGGATTGAGGATAACAAAAGACTTTAATTTCAGCAAATGTCAAATTGTTTTTATTTTTATTTATTTTAATGGTTTTATGTAAAATTCTCTTTGCAAATTTTTGTAAAGGTTTTAATTAACCACATACAATAAAATATTTACTAACTTACATTAAGTGTCTTCACTCCAAACTTAATCACATTGGGGAAAGCATTGGACTTTAGGGGTGAAATTCCCTATTTCCAGTATAAATGTATTCACATTGGGGAAAGATTTGGACTATGGAGGGGTCAGATTTACTATTCCCACTCCAAACTTAACGACACTGATAAAAGCGTTGGACATCGGATGCGCTAGATTTACAATTCTGACTGCAAATGTAACCACATTAGAGAAAGTGCTGGACTGTAGGGAGCAGAGAGAATCAGATTTACAATTCCTAGTTCACACTAAACCACATTTGGAAAAGTGTTGGACTTTAGAGGGGCTAGATTTACTTCTATTCCTACTCCAAACTCAACCGCATTGGAGAAAGCTGCCATTGAGAAGAGGTAGACTGGGAGGGCATGCACTGCACATAAACTGCAATGCCTCAGCAAAATATGCAGGATAAGTAATGGCAATAATGTTCAGAAAATCTCTAAAGATTGAGGTTACCCCACATCTGACTATAGTCTTGTCCTAAAATAAGCTGCTCTAACCATACGGATAGAGATCGGTTTATCGAGAGAGCACTCTGACTCCAAGCAGGTGTTAGTTAATATAGAAGACATAAATCGAACTGTAGGATAAAGTATTCGCTCTTCGAGATTCTCTGTCACTAATGATATCCTTTGGGAGAGCACACCAGCCTTTAGCTGGTTGCTACCTCAAGCACTTGTTTCAATCTGCGGTTGCAAGTTCTATCTTTTTTTTACAGCCTTTCAACAAGTATTTAATGGGGATTTTCACATCTGACGGTGTAGCAAGTTGGAATAGTGTTTACTTTTTTATTAAGATGTGAAAGCATTTTCAAATTCAAAAATGCACTGACAAAACAAGTGGGTCCTGGCAACAATAAGAGTGACCCTAGGGTGGAAATCAGCAAGGGAGTTGTCTGCACTGTGTGTTTAATGGTTTAGACATTTGCAGTGAGCTCATATACAGCTAATGGATGAAGAGTTTACATGGACAATCCACAGATCACAGACTAGATAGAAAGCCCATTTATTTGATTAGCTCCTTTGAAAGCACCCGTGAAATTATAGTAGCTTAATTGCATAAAAAATTATCTCCACTGTAAGGGGACAACATTTTAACTGCAAACCACACCTAGTTTTAAATAGATAATTTTCCCCACTGGCTGGGGCAGCAAATGCCAAGATGTCAGCAGATTTCAGGGAATGAAAAGACAAGTTGAACCTGAGGGATGAGTAAAGCATCCAACCATTATGGCCAAGAATACTCATATTACTCGCCAACGTACAACTTACACTGTGAGCTAGATATATTTCTTACATGAAAACACAAAACTGTATATATAATGTACATCCAAGACACTATCCAATCACTGTTCCCTATTTCTTTTGCTGTGTGCATGGAAATTACAACCATGAGCCATCCAGGATAGAGCTTTCAAGAGCACTATTCAGTATGTGATTCTTAATTCTTGAGACAAAAGCAATAATTCAGTGTGCAATTCTGATGGGAGGCCTTATTGTATTGTATTGTATTGTATAAGGTATTTATAGAGCGCAACAAACACCCTACGGGTACCCTGGCGCTAGAAGAAACGTGAGATGCAGACCACCAGGAACAAGAGAAATGCCTAAAGAAGGAATACAGCCAACGTGAGCAATGTTACGGCCCAACTGAATTAATTTCTCGGGAACAGCCATATTTTAATTTTTTTCCTAAACAGGGACATAGTGCTGCATTGTCGAATTTCCAGCGGAAGCTCATTCCAAAGTTTTGCAGCCGCAAAACTGAAGGATCTTCCACCCAGTCTGGCCTTGTAAAACCTGGGTACACTTGCCAGGTAGGCAGAGGAGGAGCGAAGACTCCGGGTGGGTGTGTACCAGACCATTTTCTTCTGCAATGGCCTAGGGCCAAATCCATGCAGTGCCCTGCATCCGATACACAATGATTTGAAGAGTATTCTTTGGTGCACCGGAAGCCAATGTAGAACAGCTAAGCACAATGAGGCAGAAGAACCCCTTTGTCTGGATAGGGCCAGTTTTGCTGCTGTGTTCTGGACATGCTGCAATCTCTGGATTAAATATTTAGGAGATTCTAATAGTAAGGTGTTACAGTAGTCAAGTCTACTCAAAATAACGCCTTGAATGATCAAGGCTCTAGCCATCGCTGGGAGCAATGCAAGAATCTTCCTTAGGGCCTTCATGAGGCCAAAACAACACCCCACTGTCTTGTTCACTTGAGTCTCCAGTGACAAGTTGGTGTTGAACATGACACCCAAGTTGCGCACCGTCGTAGATGGCGTCAGGGGGGGGGAAGTATCCAAGGGCCAGAAGTTACAAGGAAGAGGCCGGGCAGCCTTTCCAACTGCGCAGTGTAAAATTTCGGTCTTGCCTGATTTGAATGGTAAGGAATTATAAGTTGGGGTAAGTGGTATGTGTATAAACGGTTAAGTGGAGCTCGATCAGCACTACCGGAAGAACTTACAACAGTAGGAAGTGAGGTGCAAGACTTATACATGAAAATTCAGGATTACTCCCACAGTGTGACATTGTAGCATGCAAAGAAAAGTGAGCTTCAATATTAGGAAGAACTGTTTCTACTACCATGAATACAAAGGAACAATCCATGAAGAAGGACATGAAACCACTTCCCACTGGCCCATTTTCTACAGCAAACAGGAAAGGGCAGATGCTGACCACCCTCAGAGGAAGGAATGTGGAGTAACACTCCCAATTGCTCTCTTCTCCCTTCTCCGAATCTGATAGAAGTCGAAGCCTTTCTAATAGATACCTTATTACCAGCTCCACCACTACAGAGCAAGGAAAATATAGATGATTCCCTCACTCTAGACTATATTAGGGAAGCCAAGACATTATAGGATCACTATCCCCTTCTGCTATTCCTTGCTTTGAATAAATAGTGTAGTTGAACACCGACATGGAAATAACAGCCTCAAGTTATCAAGTATAGAGCATTGTAAAGCATGATTTGGGATGTGATCACAATTTTATTGACAATAGCACTGGGCTGATGTGCAATGCAGGAATTTAGTGGGAGGAAGAGAGTGGCAGTCTCAAAGCTGATGATGGCAATCAATGAAGGAGTCTTAGGTGTGCTGATTTGGAATATTTCTATCTAACACCACATATCCAGTGGGTTAAACAATGGACAACTAGAAATATATCTGCTAAAACCCAAAGCATTGATCCTTTGGAAATGATTTCAGTGGTAATACCATGTTCACAAGAGGGACAATCCCTGGTCTATTTGGCATTTAAATTGTAATTAATTAATTAGCAATAATTAACAAATAATTAATTGTTTATAAAATAAATTACCTCCCACCCTATTCTCCTATAAACCCCACCACCCATTTCAGAAAACAAGGCACAATTAACATATTTAATTAACAAACTAGCAAATTTTAAATCATTATTAATACATTAATTCCCACAATGAACACTATAAACTAAAAGTAAATACATTTGTTATAAAATATAATAATAAATATATTAAAATTAAATTACTTCCCACCCTACTTCCCTGTCAACCCACAACCTGCTCCTAATAAAATGACACAATTAACATAATTAACAATTAATTAATAATATTCACAACAAATTAATACATACTTAATAATACATTCTTCCCCATAATTAACAGTATAAAATATGACATAAATAAATATTTATTAATAAAAAATAATAATTATGTAATTATACATAAATTACTTCCCATCCTATTCCCCTATAAACCCACAACCTGCGCCTAAAAAATGACACAATAAACATATTTACCAATTAATTAATTAATAAAAATGAGCAGCCAATTTTTAATTGATTAATAATAAATTAATTCCCACAATTAACACTATAAAATCTAAATTAAATAAATACTAATAAATATAAATTAATATTTAATTTATTTTAATTAAATTACTACCCACCCTATTCCCCTATAAACCCACAACCTGCAACGGAACTAAAACGCTAAATTAATTTAAAATAAAATTAATAACTACTAAAAAACAATGACATATATTAATAAACAAAAGCAATACTTAGACTAAAAAATAGAGCACATACATTAAAAATACATACTAAAATACATAAAACTCAATAAAAAAACGATATTTTTAAAAACTATATTTTTTCAAATGATATTAATGACTTCGACATTTTAAAAAACAATATTTCTTACCTTAAACTGGATATTCTTGACCACGATATTCTTGCTGTCGATATTTCTGTCTCAATATTTCAAAGTTGATATTAGTGCAAGTCGACATTTCCAACTCGATATTCTGACTCTATACCAGAGGTCTTCAAACTGTGGGGCCCGACCCCCAGGGGGCTCCTGGAGTCCTTGGAAGGGGGTCGCAGATTCCCCAGCTTCACTTGTCCCTGTAAAAAGACAACCGTCTGCCATCCCGCTAATTGAGATTCTTATCAGCTGTTTGCCTGAATGAAAGCCAAATGCACTTGTGATCTGCAAGTGTAAAGGATGCTTAGGAGCAGTTCTGGCTCTTTGTGAAGGCAAAGATGTGTGTTTTTTTTGTTGAAGTGCAAAGAGTTAACTACTGGGCTGGGAAGTTCTTTCTTTTAATTTTAACTGAATTTACACCGCCCTTTGTGCCACTAAAGAGGTGTTGAAGGGACAGTTATGTAAAAAAAAAAAAAAGAAAACTGCATTACATATGGTCTGGTATTATTAAAACCTACATTTTGAAAGCACCATTTTATTGTAAAACTATTCACACATTTTGCAGCATTGTATCTTACCCTGTGTGTAATGCAAGTATAAAAAATTGACTTGCATATTCACAGTGCTTTCTGTCACAGGCTGTGACTTTGTAGCACTAAAAATACACATCACTATTCTCCACTGCACCAATCAAGATTTAATTCTGTGGGTCTCTGGTTACACACAGACCTCTGCAGTGCATTAACTAATACATGTTTCATAATCTACTACAGTGCATTTCCCACTGAGCAATAACTTATTTTATTTATTTTTCATTTACACTGCCCATTATTTTATATGTAGATACCTAAAGGTGAAATACTTAAAAAACGTAAGAATATTTTAGACTTATTTATGAGAGGCTTGCATCGCCAGAGCATCACTTTTTTTGATGCTCTGGTGGCGCAACCATCTCAACCATACCTATGAGGCAGTGCAAAGTCACCCTGCATGGCTTTGCATTGCCTCATATGGAGTAATCATTAAGACGTAGCAGCACAAGTCACTGCGTTGCTTTACTCTGCGTCAAGGAGGTATTGCATGGGCTTTGCGTGGGTTTCCCACGCAAATCCCATGGATTTTGATGCTGGCCCATATTTACAAAATCATGCAAACCTGGGGCAGCTCCAAAAACTGACGCCTCTCCAGTGGAGGCGCAACGAGGAAAATTTTTCTCATTTCTCCTCGTTTTTACCTCTGTCCATGTGTGCTGCATTCCGCAGCTCTCATAGAAATAGGAAAACGCCCCTCAGGATTGTTTTGGTGAAGGAAGGTGCCTCTTCCCGTACAAAAACAATTCTGCCTACGTTAGTGCTAGGCAGCAATTTGTGAAGGGAAAAGAACTGGAATGCACCGTATTTCATAATTACAGTTTATTCCTGCCCTTTCACATTGGCATTGGGCAGCACCGCAAGAAGACTTGCAGTGTTGTCCTTCGCAAAATCCTCAAAAATAAGGCTTTTTGTTTTCAGCTACACCTTTAGCTACACCCCTATGCTCAATGACCTTTGGTTTGGATATGCTCATATAATGTTATAAGTAAACTCCCATTCTATCCTATGGGACAGATAGCCTTTCCATAGTGAAAAATGAAACACACTGTTATTCACTACCAGAACATGTCACACACAGCAGTACATGGCTTACCTATAACATACACAGCACCCTTCCCACAGGGGTACCTTGGGTCTACCTTAGGGGTGACTTCCATGTAAGAAAAGTAAATATTAGGGCTTGGCAAGTGGGTGCACTTGCCAGGTCGACATGGCAGTTACAAACTTCACGCAGACACTGCAGTGGCAGGTATGATAACCCTTTTAAGGGCTGCTTGGGTGAGTGGCACAATCAGTACTGCAGGACCACCAGCACCATTTGATTTACAGGTTCTGGTACCCTCAGTGCACTTTACTAGGGACTTATCAGTAAGTCAAACATGCCAATCATGGAAACACCAATCCATAATACAATTTATAATAGGAGCACTTGCGCTTTAATACTGAACAGCAATAAGGAAGTGCGCACAGACACTGAACCAGCAAAACTAGGTCAGAAAGGAAAAAAAACAGGAGAAACATGCCAAAAAGATGGCAGGTATAACAGGGGAATTTATAGTTATCGATATATGTTGATGACGAGAAGAATCAGTTTCTAGAACATTTTGTCAAAAGGGGGTCCTTACGCCTAAAAAGGTTTGACAAGGTGGTCTTGGCATCAAAAAGTTTGAAGACCACTGCTCTATACCTTTATATGTACATACCTGAAGATGAACGACCCAAAAAAGTTATAGAATGTTATGTTTTTTAGCCACCCCTTTAGACGCACCCCACCTTTGTACTCGTCCCGCCTCATTCTACACAGCATCACAGTTCCCTTACTTTTTAATGCACTTCAGCCATTGCCTAGGAAGCAGGTGCTGGAATGCAGCTGCTATCAGGGAACCGAAACCCAAGGAAACTCTCAAATAATCAGCAGACTAGAATTCCAAGAATACATATATGGCAAAGTAAGGAGGGCAACAGATGAAATATAAAAATGAGTTTATTTACATGTCAATAAAGATATAATGATAAATACCACAAGAACAAAACACAATCTTGTAATTTCACTTCCACACTACATTCGCAACTACAATCACACTAATCCCATCCAACCTCTAAAAGCAAAGTAGACAGAGGAACAATTATTTACAGAGTGCACCATAAGGTGGGGAGCTTCTGGGCACAGTATTGATTGAAGATAAACATTTGTTAAGCCACACATTATTTTCCTCAACGGAATATCATTGTATCAAAAGCCCAGAAGCTCCACACCTTATGGTACACACTGCCAAATAAATGTTTCTCTGTTTACCTTGCTTTTAGAGGTTGGATCTGAGTTTAATCCATTGTTTTTTTGCTCACTATGCCACCCCAGTTTGGACTTAGCTTCATGCAAATCAGTCTTGACCCTGCTCCTCATGGAAACAGTCCAGCCCGAACTGTCCACACTGTCACATTTGTAGGAGTGTGATGTTTAGTAGGGAGCTTTTATACTGGCTTGTGACAGTGATGTCAGTTCACACTTAAAAGATATTGGTCCATGTCCATCAATGAGATTGGTTGCAGCACAGTGCCGGCAGAGTGCGTACTGAGGTATTCAAGCACTCAATGCACATGGTTTGTTCCCGGAATGTGTACCCAACATGGTAGAGAATGGAAGAGAGAGGTGGAGACAAAGAGAGATTCTGTGCAGCGGTGGCCGGCACAGGTAAATGTGATGGGGTGGGGGCAGGGCGAGGTTTGAGGGGGGAAGTTGACAGACGACGGAATAGGTATATTTAAATAAATAAATAATGCCTATTCGTTCATCTGTCGAGTCTCCCCCGCAAAGCCCTGCCTCATCCACTGCACTTTCCTGTGCCAGCTGCCACTGTTTGTGTGGGTGTATTTAATTCCACTAGTACTGAGTGAGTACAAGAGACTGAGTACTCTCCACCATGCAGAAGAGATAGAGGTAGCAATGGGAAAATGTTCCAAACGTAACCAGCTGTGACCTTGCAATGCTATATGCCCATGGAGGTAGCAGCAACACATTCATGCATCTGCTTGTAAATCCCAAGGTAAGATCCACACATCTTTGTCCGGTGCAAAAGGTAGCCAGAAGGCTAGAGTCCGGAATTGCAAGAAGGGACTGTACACGAGTACTTTATAGTCACAGGAGCAGCTATAGGACTCTGACAACATAATTACCTGTCACAGCAGAAGAATATTGAAATACATTTTGTTTTGGTTTTATATGAAGAGTAATAAGCATTTTCAGGACATTAGAAATGTATGCCACTTTTCTTTACTAAAAAATAATGCACTCTCAATGTGAGAATACTCTAGCAAGCCTTCAAATGACATATTCTAAAAGTAAAATTGGTGGTTTCTCATGCAGAGTTTAATGGCTGAGTACAACAGCCCAATATAGTAATCTACATGGAAAACATTGCCATATGCCAATTCACTTTACTGGAAATACTTACGCGTTGAAGACATTTTTGTTCCTTCCTGAAAAAAGATATTTATTTTGTGAATTGAAAGTTTTTTAGTTCATTATATCCTAATTGAACGTCTCCAATGGATCGGTTTAAAATGTTCTAGGGTATTTTTCCAGTAATATTATGCCTCCTCCTTTCTCCGTTTACGGGATTCAGAACAGTATGTTATAGGATAATAAAGGAAATGAGGGTTGTTTACCCACTTTGACTTTGGGTTATTTAGGTATCATTGAAAACATGTGCCTATTAAGCACTTCACACCACTGAGATTTAGGGCCAAGCATAGTGGCATACTTATGAGATAATGGCTTAGCGCGGTGATGCAAGCCATCTTGCTGCGCCGACTCGCGTCATTAGGAAAGTCAGGGATGCATTGTATTTTAAACAATAGGACGCATCCCTGTATTTCCCCTTCACTGTTGCACAATAGACTGCCTAGCACCAATGTAGGCACTCTTGCAACATTGCAAACACAAGGAAATGATGGACGGAGCACTGAAACTTTTCAGACATTCACCCCAGACACAGATCTGAGTTAAATCCATCATCGTTCTTTAGCTCACTTCACCATCCTAGGTCAGACCCAGTCATATGCAAATCAGTCTTTTTTTTTTTGCCCTCATATCCACCATGGTATAAGAAAGCCATATAGAACAAACCATAAATCAGCTGCCTCAGTATTATAACTGGAAGGGATCAATCGTGATAGGGGGACCAAGCATCCCTCAGCTGTCTTTGGTTGGTCGCAATCTTGGCTACCATTGGGGGGGCCTATAGCGAGGCCAGGGCCGGGCTATGACCGGATATCTGCTGTGCACGTCAAAAAATAGGCACCATAGTAGTGTAATCATCGGACCCGGGGAAGAAAAAAACAAAAACAGATTTTTATTGTGCTCAAACAAGCATGTGCCAAAAAGCTCTTTTATTTGGATTCCCCGGCCTAGCAAGGTCAATTTGTTCCATCTGCAGACAAGAAGCCAGCCAGCCTCCATGGGAAGGGGGTAAGAAGGGGTCCTTCCACCTCCTGCATATCTCCCTCCTTGCCAAGAGGACCGTATAAAACACTAAGCTTCTAGCTGCATTCTGTGATCCTATTAGGATCCCAAAAATCACTAAAGATAAATCATTAGTGACAGGGTAGCCCAATGACACTCTAAGAGTATTACCAATAGCTTCCCAAAATGTAGCAACCCGAGGACATTCAAAAAACATATGAATGTCTGATGCTGCCTGCAGCCCACACCTTACACATGCCACTGAATTACCTATGACAAATTTAGATAGTCTCTGGGGAGAGTAATACGCCCTATGGAGGGTATAGAGGTGGTTCCTTCGAAGCCATGAAGGCTTTACTATACTTTTTACGAGCTCACATGAAATGGACCAAAGCTCTTGCACGTCCTGGTCAGTTATTAATGCACCCCACAACTGGGCAGGTAACTTGAACTCCCCATCCGATTCCTCAAGTAAAAGTTTATACCATTTTGAGATCTCGCTAAATTCGTAATTAATTGGCTATACCCTCCAAGGGGGAACCTGTTTCTTTTGGAAGGTGGAATTTTATAGGTCTGCGATCCAGCTACTCATTTGTAGGTATTTAAACTTCGAATTAGTTGGACCTATCCTATTCTGGAGGTGCTCCTAAGAAAGCAGGTCCCCTTCATAAAAGAGGTCTCCCCATACTTCAAGGCCCGCCTCTTTTAAAGGCATAGCTAGGATGTCTTCTAGCCAGGCTGGGCTTTCAGGTAACCCCCAAAGCGGTGTTTTATCGCAAAAGTACCCCTGCTTGATTGAGTTTGTTACCTCACACCACATTTTAGCCAGTCCATAAAGGACCTTCAGTTTGATTTTTTTTATTTCGGGTTGCCAAATTTAAATAGATAACCCGACTGACAGAGACCTTCCCCCTCCAACATGGCAGAAAACATTAAGCCTACCCCATAGTCCGTAGGCCTTTTTAATAGCATTCGAGTATGAGACAGCTGAAACGCCCAAGCATATAATTTCAAGTCTGGGGCAGCTAAGCCCCCCTTCTCCCATCGCCTCCTCAGCTTCTTCCAAGCTATTCTAGGTAATTGTTTGTTCCAAATAAAAGAAGTGATTTCTGACTGTAATTTAGATATATATGTCTGGTCAAAATAAAGGGGAATAGTGTTGAAAAGAAATGAAATTTTAGGCAAGATCAACATTTTAATCAAGTTTACTCTCCCAATCAAGGACAATTGAAGGTGAAACCATGACTGCATTAACCTCCTACATTATTTAGCAACTGCTGTAAAGTTTACTGTAGCAAGTTTATTAAGATCCTTTATTATGTTCAGGCCCAGATAGCGCATTGATTCACCCACCTGTACTTCCAATGCACTCACATCATCGTTCCAATCCAACATCTCTGTCTTTGATGTGTTAATCTGGTAGCCTGATATCCGGCCAACCCCCCGAGCCATTTCGAATATTACAGGGAGAGCGGTAGTTACGTCTGATGTGAGGATGAGCAGGTCATCGGCATAAAGGGCCACCTTCTGCTCCCACCTTCTGTGACAAAAAGGTCTGATGGCAATCTCCCTCCTCAGTTGTTGCGCGAGAGGTTCGATATAAAAGTCAAACAGTAGGGGGGAGAGCGGGCACCCCTGCCGTGTCCCTCTAGTTATTGAAAAGGGGTCTGATAGCTCCCCATTTATCAACAGGCTCGCCACTGGGCTACCATACAGCAGCCGAACTGCCCGGCAAAATCCCGCACCCACACCAAACTTGTCCAAGGCCCCCGACAGGTATACCCAATTGACACTGTTGAAGGCCTTAGTTGCGTCTAGCGTGAGAGCGGTCAAGGGCAAGTTTTGTGCCACTGCCACTGCTATATCAATTGCGCCTATTAAGTCATACGTCAATTCGTATATCTGTCGCCCCTTTACAAACCCTTTTTGATCTGCATGAAGGACCGATGGGGCTACCAGGGCCAACCTAGAGGCCAATACTGTGGTAAAGATCTTATAGTTCACATTTAGAATTGATATTGGCCTATAGGATTCACAAGCAACCTTAGGCTTCCCAGGTTTCAGAATGAGCGTTATTGATGCACTATCCCATGATGAAGGAGGGGTATAACCTTCCAGGAGAATCTGATTAAAAAGCTTGGTGAGAAAGGGGACTATCTCAGCCTCTAAGATTCTATAGATTTCTCCAGGTAGCCCATCGTGCCCTGCAGCCTTCCCCTTCTTGCATTTTTTTAGAGCGGCCCTAACCTCTTCTTCGGTGATGGTGCTATCCAAGAATTGGGACTGTTCATACGTAAGACAGGGTAAATCCACTTGCCTTAACCACTCCTCGACCTCCTCTGGCCGAGTACCAATGTCCTCCTTATAGATGGATTTAAAGAATTCCCTGAAGGCCTTCCTGATTTCAACATCTGATGAGAAGGAGTTATTAACCACGTTGATAAGGTCTATGTTGTTCCGGACCTGATCTACTTTGGTCTTCCAGGCAAGTAATTTGCCTGCACCCTCGCTATACTCAAAATGAGCCAATTTGCTTGCCTCCCATCTCTGCTGTAATCTGAGATTCAGTACTTAACCTAAACTGGCTTTCAGAGTCGCCATTTCCTTTCGTTGACTGTCTATGATGGACTCATCCGCCCAAGTACCAGTATCGATAAGACTTTGGAGATTGATTATCCTTTTTTCGATGGTAGAGATTTGCTCCTTATACTGCTTCCTTTTATAGGATACTTTCCCTGTTATAAGACCTCTCAGAAATGCTTTAAACGAATCCCAGATGATCCGCGTAGTTGCTGAATCGTTGTTAATCAAGAAAAAGTTATGTGTCTTTAAATTGAGGTAAGCCGTATCGTCTGGAGAAGACAGAAGTGATCGGTCAAAGGACCATCTAGCGAGCAATCTCTCCGTACCTTGAGCTAGTTCCATTACTACTGCCGAATGGTCAGAAAGATGTATTGGTAGATATTCAATGGATCTAACATGCTCAGCCAGCCTCAGACTAATTAAAATAAAATCAATCCTTGACTGGTGCTTATATTTGTAGTTCCGGAAAGACACCCCTTGCTGATGACCCGACCTTTCTCTCCATATGTCCAGGTAGCTGTATGTTTTCATTGCAGAATGTAGCACGGACCTAGATTTAGATGAAACTAAAGATCGACTATTAGGAGATTTGTCCAACACAGGGTCCAACACAATGTTAAAGTCGCCAGCGATGATGGTTGGCTCTGGAAAGGTTAGCAGATGAGAAAACATAGCCTCCAATGTAGCCGGATCATCCTGATTAGGGCCGTAATAACCCAAGACTGTAATTTGAGAACCTGCTATTACCACCGATGCGATGGCCCATCTGCCACCTGGGTCCACCACTTGAGATTTCAGCCTGGCTTTAGCCCCTTTTATGAAGATTATAGAGACACCTCTGGTGTTAGTGGTCTGGGTAGTTGAAACTGCGAAAACTATCCATCTATTTCTTTTAATCAAGTCAAGCATTTCTATTTGCGTTAAGTGAGTCTCCTGGAGTATAATGACCAGCGCCTCCATATCTCGCAAGTATTGCATAATTGTATTTACCCTTGGTTTTGTGCGCAGGCCATTAACATTCCAGGAGAAGTATTTTATATTACCCATCTTTGTCATTGAAAACCCACTGAGGAGAGGAACAAACAAATAAGGCAAATCCAACCCATTGTTCCCCAAATTTCTTTCCAAAAAACTGCAAATTCCCTTCCTTCCTAACATATCTTGGTTTACCGAGGACTTTTTTCCTTTTTTCCCACCCCCCACCACCTGTCCCACCTAAGTGACCCCCCAAACCCTCCACACAACCCCTGGAAAACCCTTGCGATATCTAACCGGAACGATGTCCAGTTGATAGCGCCCCTCCGCGAACTCCCGGAGAAATATGCCCACCATTAAACGTGAAAAAAGATTAATCAAATAGTAATATTGAATCATTATATTTCCCTTCCTAAAGGCTTTGCAATAACAGTACTCTAAATACACATATCACCAGGGATCACCAGGGAAAGGGAGAAGGCCGCGAAGCACTAGGGCATTATCACTAAACCTAAGTATTTGAAAGAGTTAAGCAACTCTCTAATCAGCTATCTAAGCTAGATTTCATACTTTATTTTTACTGCCCATCTGCAACAAAAGTTCATCTGCTGCCTGTACTGACCTGATGTTAGTCATCTTGTTGTTATACATAATTTTCATGGCAGCTGGGAACATTAGTTGGGCTGTGGCCCCCAACACCCTGAAGGCTTCCAGACGCCTCCCAAATTCCCATTGTTTCTCTAAAGTTATTCTGGAGAGGTCCGACCTTAAGAGAGCAAGAGCAAGAGATTTCTGCTTAAGCGCCAGATTGAGAATTTGCTCTTTCAAAACATATGTGTGAAAGTTAACTAGTATTTTGCGAGGCTTTGATCTCTGGGGGCTTCGTTTAAAGGGATCCCTATGTACTCTTTGGATATCCAATGCTAAATCTTCCAATGACTGCTCAAGCCTCAGGGACTCCTTCAACAAGACTGTTATAAATTGCTTTATGTCAGAACCCTCTGAACCTTCTGGTACATTCAAAATACAAAGATTCCCCCCACTTGCAGTGTTTTCTAATGTTTCCATTCTTTCACTCAATGCTTGCTCCTCTCTAGAGAGCTTCTGGATGTCAATTTTTGCCTGGTCCAAATAAGTTGATAGTGATGCTGTTGTCTCTTCAAGGACCCCAGTTCTAATGGAGAGCCCATCGATTTTATTATCAAGGGACGCACAATACGCTCTTATTTCGGCTTGATTCGCAGAAGACTCTGCAAAACCCCTTCTTATTTCCACCGTTAGAGCAGAAAACATGGCCACTGTAGAAGCCGGAGTTATGTCATCCTTAGCCTCGGATTCGGTCTGATCCGTGGAACGTTCAGTGGGGCACTCAGCCTGGCCCGCAAGGCCCCCCCAACAGTGCTTACTCCTCCTTTAGCACCACTAGCTGCGGTGACAGTAAGATCCATTACCACTAGATCTCCTGAAGGGGTGGCCGGTAACGTTCCCAGCTCTAACTCCACCTGAGCCCGAGAAGACAGTGATCCCAGACCCTTTTCCTTGCTCGGCTGACACTTTTGTGGAGGCTGGGCTTCCCCCCCACCTCCAAGAACCACCATACAGGCCTCATGCTCTATAACCTTTATTTCTGCTCCTTCTTGCTCAACAACACCATGCCCAGGTAGAGGAGAGACTATGTCCAATGCCGCTGTTGGGGGGGAGGCCTCCAACACAGAAGCCATAGCTTGATCCTCTGTGAGATGTAGTATCTGAGGAACAACTTTGAAATACAATCGTAAGGAGGGAGTAATTTTAGAACCTTTCGCTAGTGCAGTAATGGGTGTTTTTGATTTTGACTTAGTTTTCAAAGTGTGTTTAGTACCTCTGCATTTAACCTCTGTATTTAAATAGGAAGAGGATTATTTTGTATTTATCACCTCCGCGGTACGGTCAACCTCCCCACTAGATAGACCTGGTTCCCCTCCATTCCCCTCTAGCAAGACAGCTTTCTTCTTCCGTCCTCTCTTGCCGTGACCCTTACTCGGGGTGGGTGGCCCCTTTCCAGATATGTCAGGAGCAACTGCCGTCTCTGATGTCCCCTCTTGCCCTGACAGTATAACAAAGAGAGGGTCTAATGTATCCAGAACCGCCTTACCACTCTTTCCAGGTGATACTCCTTCCACTGTATCCGCCTCTGATATTAATAAATTGGAGTGATCTTGTCTTACCTGAGGGCTTGCATCCCCTGGGGTGCCGCGCAAGTTTATTTCAGAGGAACCAATGTGAAAAGGCTGCCCCAGGCTCCGCAATACCCTCCCTCTCCTCCGCTCCAGCGCGGCTAACCGGAAACATAGCTGCGGTGTTTCCCTCTTCTTCTCTGCTGGATCCTGTGAAGATCTCTGTAGGTTACGGTCAATGTGGTAATCGGGGATCCTCTGTGGGAAGCAATGCAAGCCTTCCTCTTCTTTAACCTTAATCCCGCCAGGGCTGACCAGACCGTACACGCCCTCCTCAGGGATTGCATCCGATAGTGCCTCCTCGCATAATGGTGCCCGCAGCAAGCGTGAGGGATGAAACAGAGACCCCTGCAAATCAGTCTTGATCTTGTTCCTCATGGGAACATTCCAGCCCAAACTGTCAAGCCAGATCTTCCCTGGACCAAAAACAAGCATCCTGGGACCAGTTTCAGGGTAACACCCCTCATCAGCCAGGCTAGCTTGAATCCAGTGGCAAAGTGAGCAAGGGGCCCACGTCTGGGCATACCCTGCCAACTTAGTCGAACAAAGCAAACACAAAATGATGGATAGAGTGCTGAAACTTTTCAGAGACACTCGCCTCCAGTCACAGACCTGGGTTAAATCCATCATCGTTATTTAGTTCACTTCGCCACCAGAGGTCAGACCAAGCCATATGCAAATCAGTCTTGACCTTGCTCCTCATGGGAACAGTCCAGCCCAAACTGCCAAGCCAGGTCTTCCCTGAACCGAAAATAAGCATCCTGGGACTGCTTTAAGGGTAACACCCTCATCAGCCAGGCTAGCTTGAATACAATGGCAGAATGCAGCACATAAAGAAGGAGGAAAAAAAAAACCTTCAATGATTGTGCTTTCTATATTTGCTGCACAACGCGGCACACAAGGAAAGAGGGAAAAATTATGAGAAATATAGGTATTTCTACTCGATGCGCCAATTTTATTCCTCCCATGAGGACGTTAGAATCTGACGCATTCCCACGTTTACTAAACCTTGTAAATTTGGGAGTGTGTCAGAATCCATGGTTGTTGCGTAGGAACACCCACAGCAGCACAAAGTTGAACACCCCTTTAATGCAGATTAAAAAGGGGGCCATACTTACAAGCCCATGAAAAGCCATGCAGGGTGGCTTTGCATGGCCATATAAATATGGGCCAGCACAATGCGCCACTAGAGCATCAAAAAAATGAAAACTCTGGTTGCACAAGGCACTTGTAAAAATGCCCCATAGATTCAATAACCCACATGGCAGTCTAACTTTGTTGTTTGAACAGGAAGAACAGCATATAAAAACGTAGCCCTCAGATGAGCTTCTAGCAGCAACATAGTAAAAACATCAGCCCTCGGCGGGATAAGCTCACATGGAGTTCATGAAAATGAGTATTGAAGTGAGCATCTCACCTTGATCAACCTTTCAAGGGTCATTGTGGCCGCCATGTTAAGAAGGTAATTGTCAAGTCAGAGGGCAGACTGATTGAAGCGTGCTTTGTCTGGTCCACCAGGAATAATTCTCTAACAATCTAGTCAAAAGTGGCGGCTGAACTCAATCAATTCTGCTGCATGCGACTGGTTGTACAAGGAATCAAAGGACACTGAAATTAAGCATTTCTCGACTATCTAAAGAACAGGGAACTCATTTTATTTTATTGATATCTTGCGAAAAAAGTGGTACTTCATTAAAGAAACTGTAATGATAACTCAAATAAATCACAGAGACAAACATTTTGAAATTGCTTCAGAAATCCTCCAAGAAATCATTCACGCACCTTATGGAATGGGATTCGACAACTATGGCATCTCTGACGAGCATTCAACGACCTCCTGGTACTCACGCCTGATCTCATTCATCAACTGCTGTTTTAAAAAGTTCCTTAAAATATTGTTTAGAGATTTGTATGTACACAGATGTTACTTGCTGCTGACTCTGCAGAGTGATACTGAGCTACGCCGTGACCTACTTCCGCCGGGCATTTCTGAGAAACTGCTATCTAGCAAACCAGAGTTATAAATACCGAATTATTGCATTACTCGTTACAGTTTGCAGAGATGTTCTGACTTGAGCTAGGTTCCGCAGCCCAGCTCGATGAACATACCCCAGTACAACTACCTTTAGCCTCTGAAAAAATGCGGATGCAGGCCATGCCCGAGGGAGAAACAGCCTGGTGCTGCTTTTCCTTTCTTCATACTGTCAGGGTTGACAGTGGCATATATTTAAGGATCACCTCAATTAATATTGGATGTCCTATGAGGAAATTCATTCATTAATAGATTGCAGAGATCATCAACTTCTGGTCTGGAATCAATTTAGTGCAGTTTGGGAGTGTGTCAGAATCCATGGTTGTTGCGTAGGAACACCCACAGCAGCACAAAGTTGAACACCCCTTTAATGCAGAGTATGAGAGGCCACCCCCGCGGCTAGGGGAGGGGGGCCTTTAGTGGGATTCCGTGCCTGGCAGGAGAGTTTCGATTCTCCAGGCTACTACGGAGAGTTTCGATTCTCCAGGCTACTGTCATGGGGAGGGTCTCACAGTAATGTGAGATGCCAGGTGGGCGTCTGGGAGCCCTCCCCTCCCCAAAGTATTAAATATGCAGTGCCCCAGGGAGTAGCCCTCTTTGTCTCTCGCCTTCAGCACAGGGAGGCTAGCCGGAGCAACAGTTGCTGTGCAGCGAAAGGACAGGCCCGGCGGCGCTGGTGCAATCCGAAGGTGAGAGGCCATAGCGTGGCAAACATAGCAGGGCAGCAACAGTGCGGACACGGGGGCGCAGCTCGTTGCTTAGATGTGGGGAGTGGTGTTTATATTTATTTATTTATTAATTTATGCATTTTTATATAGCGCGGACTTTAGAAGGTGTCAGAGCGCTTCACAAAGGAACAGAACTGATACATGAGAACATTAAAAGTGAGCAAAATACATGCTAGAATAGCAAAATAGATGCTGGTGGCCGTCTGGCATACAAAGAGAGTCTCCGGTCTTCGGGCAGAAAAGAGCAGGGTTCGAGGCCGGCCACTAATGTAATAAAAAAATGTGTGAATGGGTGAGGCGGGTTATTTGTTTAATTTATTACAGGGAAGCGCGGCCCGATTGCACACAGGTGGCGGTGTATCCGAGTTTGTAGCGCAGAGGTTACGGAGGTGTCAGAGCGCGAACCAAAGATGTTGGAGCGCGTGTGCCCGTCTCTGTGTATGTGGGGGGTGGTAGTTGTCTTCGATTCGGCCCGGTTGCACAGCGGTGGCGCTGTTTTATGGCCGTATAGCGGAATGGTGTCAGAGCGCTTTAACGATAGGCACAGCTGTGGGCCCGGACACTGAGGAGGCGCCGTCCTTTATGTTTTATAGCGCGGACGTTACTCAAAGGTGTCTGAGCGCGTTACAATAGGCACAGCTGTGGAGGCGGGGCCGGTCGTGCGAGGTGACTGCCGTCAATTTCAATTTGTCCAAATGTGTCAGAACGCCTCAGAATAGGCACAGCAAGAGAAGCGGGGCTCGGGCACAGCAGTGGCACTTAATTCTATTCTATAGAGTGCGGACTTTACCCACAGGTGTCAGAGTGTGTCACAATAGCCACAGCGTAGGAAGCGCGGTGGGTTGCACAAAGGTGGCGCTGCATGCGATTTATATAGCGCCGATTTTACCGGAAAGTGTCAGAGCGCTTCACATATGGCACAGTAATGATTAAAGAGGAATAAATAGGGTAAAAAGAAAACGTTAAGTTGCAAGATCCAAAAGTGACAATAGGTAGATTTACTGCATAATGCCGCTAGTGAGTCAACATGGAATTCAATTAACAAAAAGACGCTTTATGACAACGAATTATGTCAATAATAGTGGGGGCCTAATGTGGGCATAAATTAAGGAAGGAGCGCGACAATGGTGGATATGTGTTCATGTAGACAATCAAGCATGAAACCAAATTGGATCTGCTGGCATGCCAGAAGGGGATTGATAGGCATGGAAGGTTACGTCATGGTCTGGGGGTGGTGAGCGTGATACCCCTGGGGAACTTAACCAGTAGACGGGGGCACTAGGGCGGTAAGTATCTCTGGTGCACGGTTAAAAGGGGCATGGTCGGCATGGGAAAAAGAGGCGCGCCGGTGCGAGGCCTGTTGAAGGGGCATGGAAGTTTTGACCAGTGAATAATTGTGCTTTCTTTTTCTTAGTAGACGGGATGCCGCCCAAAAGGACACGGGGGGGCAAGGAGGCCCCAGCATCAACAGAGGAATTCCGCTCGTTGGCGGCATTGTGGGAGGTCGCAAAAAAAGGAGGTATCGATTGGGCCCTGAAGACTCTATCTCAGGATGCTGGAACAAGCGGGCAGCAGGAGCCTCCCCTGCCAAAACGCGTACGGCGGACGCCTATTCGCTTTAAAGACTCGCATCAGGAGAAGACCAAGCAGGTCTCGGAACCGCGAGCGACCCTTCCAGGCGAGGCGATGGCAGTGGGCCAGCCCCTGGTGGTCACGGACATTATGCGGGTGACTGATGTGGGCGCGCAAACAGGCTCAGAAGAAGGCGGGTTGTCCCTTATGGGGGGGCCTACAGAGAGTGCGGTAATGACAACAGGGTCAGCCGGGGGGGCTGGTAGCCAGGCAAATACGGGGGTGCAGGGGGAGGGGGGAGCCGCGTCTGATACGGCATCGCGGACTCCGGTGGAAACAATACAAGCCCATGTGGTGGCGACACAAGGTGGAGGGGTGGCTCAGGTGTGGGTCCAGTCGGGGGGAGTGTTGCAATCGCCAATGGTGGTGGCTACCACGGCTCAGGGCCCAGTGAGTAACGCAGGGGGTGTGGGGGCAGGGCTAGTTGCGGTGGCACCACCGCCCCCCCCCCCCCGGCGACGGTGGCATCGGGGCACACTCCTCTACTACATAGCCCGGTGTTATACGGTTCAGCTTCATTGGCAGTGTCACCGTCAGCAAGTATAACTTGGCATGTGCCTGCAGATACAAGGGAGAAGATCTTTAAAGGGGAATATGTGGATGTCTTCGATTTGATTAATGCGGGTGTGGTCCCGGGGAAGTCCAGGTCAGGTAAAGATGGGGAACTGAAACAAAAGAAGGTTTGGGTGGAATGGTCACTGAAGAACTGGGTGACTGGGTTTGCTATTTACGCAGCGATTATGGTCGAGCGGTTCCCTGCATTGGCAGCTCAATTGATAAGCTACATGTCATTGATTCATGGGGCAGCTTCAGAATTTCAGGGGACGGCCTGGTTGCAATATGATACAAAGTTCAGGCAGATGAAAGCAGTGAGGCCTGAAGTAGCATGGGACCAGCGGGAGATTAATATATGGCATGGGGAGTTTTATTCGACGGTGCCAGTTAGCAAACCAACACATCCCTTTCGGGGAGACAGGGGAGCCGGGGACAAGAAGCAAGCATGTTGGCAATTCAACAAGAATGAATGTAATAGAGGAACAGCATGTAAATTCAAGCACATTTGCTCCTTCTGTGGGATGTTCGGGCACCCAGAGATTAAGTGTTTCAAGAAAGGGGGAAAGCCCAAGGAACACCGCCCTCCCACAGCTACCGCTCAACCAAAACCTCGCCCTGCCCAATAAAGATCAGAACTTGCCTACTCCCATACACCTGCCAGTATTAGCACATCTGCTCGCCAGATATGAGAGGGTGGCAGAAGCACAATTTTTTTATGAAGGTTTTAAAACTGGTTTTCACATCCCGTCTGCCGCAGTGCCAAGTGCAGCTCCCCCTCGCAACCAATTGTCAATGATAAGGAACCCAGAAGCGACTTGGGAAAAAATTGAAAAGGAGATTGCGTTGGGGAGGGTGGCGGGTCCTTTCCAGACATTGCCAAGGCAGGACCTGGTCTGTTCACCATTGGGGCTGGTGCAAAAGAAGGAAGTGGGGAAATATCGTCTCATACACAACTTGTCGAGTCCATCGGGCAAGTCAGTCAATGAGGGGCTGGATCCAGATATGTGCACTGTTCGCTACACCACTTTTGACACTGCGATTAAGAAACTGCAGAGATTGGGAGGGGGGCACTGATGGCTAAAGCAGATATTGAGTCAGCCTTTCGCCTCCTGCCGGTGCATCCAGATGACACTAGATTGCTAGGCTTTACATTTGATGGTAATTTCTTTGTGGATTTATGTATGCCTATGGGTTGTTCCATTGCATGCGCAATATTTGAAAACGTTCAGTCGTTTTTTGGAATGGACAGTGAAGGAAGCGGTGGGCACGCAAGAGATCGTGCATTACTTGGATGATTTCCTTTTTATGGGGCGAGCAGGCTCGTCAGACTGTCAAGAGGCATTGGTGGGTTTTCAGCGGATGGCGGAGGCATTGGGGGTGCCGTTGGCGACAGGGAAGGCAGAGGGACCAGCAACACAATTGACTTTCTTGGGCATAGAGATAGACACAGTGGAAGGCGTGTGCAGATTACCGCAGGACAAAATTAAGGCTTTCCAAGGGTCTCTGGACCAATGCTTGAAGGCACGCAAGGTTACACTGCATCAATTGCAGGTGTTGGTGGGTCAACTTAATTTCGCACTGCGAGTTATACCGATGGGCAGGGTCTTTTCAAGGAATATAGCCAGGGCAATGTCAGGTTTGAGGGAAAAACACCACCACACTAGGCTGACAGCGGAAGTGAAGGAGGATTTGGTCACATGGAGGGATTTCTTGGAGCACTTCAATGGTTCAGTGATATGGCAACAACCGGCACAGGACAATAGAGAATTAGAGCTTTATACAGATGCAGCGGGCAGTGTCGGGTTTGGGGCAGTGCTAGGAACAAGGTGGTGTATGCAGCATTGGCAGGAGGATTGGTTCAGGAGAGGGTTGGTCCGCAATATTACATTCCTGGAGCTATTTCCCATTATTGTGGCGCTTCAGATATGGGGTATATTGCTGGCAAATAAACAAATTGTGTTTTGGTCAGACAGTATGTCAGTGGTCCTGGCGGTGAACAACCAAAGGGCAAAATGCCCGTGGGTACTCCGTTTGTTAAAAGTGTTGGTGCGGGGGTGCCTCAGGCGTAATGTGCATTTTACTGCCAAGCATGTGCCACTTGTGGTAAACACAGTGGCTGACTCGCTGTCTCGTTTTAAGTTGACAGAATTCAGAGCGCCACAAGCAGACGGTCAGATGACGGCATTCCCGGAAAGCCTGTGGAAGCTTGGTGCCCCATTGCTTCAGATCTCATAGCGGCATCGGTTGCGCCCAAGACTAAGAGTAGGTATGAAAGGGCTTGGCAGGTTTACATGGCAGTCTTACAGAGCCAAGGGGGCGCAGGGGAGTTTACACCGCTGGGGGTTCTCAGGTTCATAGTTAGCCAGAGAGAGGAGGGAAGGTCCTTGACTCTGGTGCGCAGACAATTGTCGGCAATTGCTTTCTTTGCGGGGATAAAAGGAGTAGCGGATCCCACTAAGGACCTTAGAGTTAGAAGGGCTATGAGAGGTTGGGAACGGCTGGCTCCAAGGGTGAAGGATACCAGGAGACCGATAGATTCCAAGAGGTTGGTGGATATTTTGGGGGTGTTACCACAGGTGTGTTGGTCGCATTATGAGATGCAATTGTTGCGACTAGCCTATTCTTTAGCATTCTTTGGGGCATTCCGGATATCAGAGCTAGTGCCAAGCTCCAAGATGGATAAACAAGGGGGGATGTCCGTGGAGGATGTGGTGGTGGCCGCGGAATTACTGCAGGTGAGAGTGCGGAGGTCAAAAACAGACCCGCTGGGGAAAGGTGTATGGGTGCAACTGAGAGCAGTTCAGGGGGCGGGTTACTGCCCGGTGATGTTGATGGGGAGGTTCCTGCAGATCAGGCCACGATGTGATGATGATAGACTGTTGGTGCACGCAGATGGTACACCTTTGACAAGATTCCAGTTCACACGAATATGTAAGCGGACTCTGGAATTGCTGGGTGAGGACGTAGCTCATTTCACATCACATTCGTTCCGTATTGGGGCGGCCACTACAGCAGCAGAATTGGGACTCTCCTCGAGCGCAATTAAAAAGATGGGCAGGTGGAGTTCATCGTGTTTTGAGCGCTATGTGCGACCACAGCTGGTGTAGGTAGTGTCGGTATTTGCAGCAGATTGGTATTTATGCACCTCTTTCTTTTCTATTCTTTTTTTGGGCCTCGCACGCAGTGGTGGCAAGTCAGAGGACGCAAGTATGCTGGTGTGGAGATTCGGTCATACTCGAAGCAGGGCAATGGTTCGGAGAGTCCGGGGTGGACAAGATGCAAAGGGCCTTGGGGATTGTCCATAATTGGTTAGGGATTGAGGGGCAGCGGGCCGAGGATGTTTCTGCGCATTTGCAGACTGCGCTCAACAAAGGTTTGCCCATTCCTGACGTGCTGGTTATTCACACTGGGGCGGAAAGCATGATCCCTGGGGGCAGGAGGGGAGCCAAGGAAGCCTTGTTCTCTCTACTTACATGGATCAGGAGGGTATTGCCGGGCACTATAATTATTTGGTCGGAGGTGCTCACTCGGAGAGTATGGGGGGGTGATGTTCCATCACCCGCAATGAACACTTCGGTGAAGAAAATGAATAGGGAAGTAGAAAAACTGTTGAGGGGGTCACGGATACATGTTGTCAGACATAGCCTGCTGCAGACATTGACCTCAGATAAGTACCGGACAGTGGGGACACGCCTGTCCAAGGCAGGGTTGGAAGTGTTTGTGCAAACTATTCTGGGGGCCATTGCCTTACACCTTGGAAGAGTAACAGAGCATTAGTGTGGGGGGAGGGCAAGAGCGCCAGAGGGGCTTCTTGCCCTGTGGCGGGGTCCCGGATAAGAGAAAAGGCCGGGGGACTCTTTTTGGCCGGAAAATGGATGCCCCTGAAGCAGGGGAGGCAGTAATGGCGGCTCTGGGCTGGCGGGAGAGGGGGCCGTCCTGCTGATGGTCCTGGATTCTCTGGCCCTACCCTAGTAGCTGGTGCTTGGAAAGGGGGTGGTGTTGTGTCCTGCTGGTACAACACGCCTCTAGAGATGCTGAATTGTAAATACATGTTTAACCTGTGGCGCATATGTATGGAGCACATCATTTATGTGTGAATTTAATAAAAGGTCAATTTAATAAAAGGTCAACGTGGGAGGTTTTACCCACAAGTGAAATGGTGTTTTGGAATAATAATAAAGCTACGCAGTGGACAACAGTCACTTTTAAGTGTTTTACTGGGGTCGGGTGAGCAAAGGGTGGTGAGCAAATGGCACGAGATATCCCCACTATGAGAGGCCACCCCCGCGGCTAGGGGAGGGGGGCCTTTAGTGGTATTCTGTGCCTGGCAGGAGAGTTTCGATTCTCCAGGCTACTACGGAGAGTTTCGATTCTCCAGGCTACTGTCATGGGGAGGGTCTCATAGTAATGTGAGATGCCAGGTGGGCGTCTGGGAGCCCTCCCCTCCCCAAGGTATTAAATATGCAGTGCCCCAGGGAGTAGCCCTCTTTGTCTCTCGCCTTCAGCACAGGGAGGCTAGCCAGAGCAACAGTTGCCCACACACCCATCCCTAAGTTCAATAGTGAGTGGCGGGGTCCCGGATAAGAGAAAAGGCCGGGGGACTCTTTTTGGCCGGAAAATGGATGCCCCTGAAGCAGGGGAGGCAGTTATGGCGGCTCTGGGCTGGCGGGAGAGGGGGCCGTCCTGCTGGTGGTCCTGGACTCTCTGGCCCTACCCTAGTAGCTGGTGCTTGGAAAGGGGGTGGTGTTGTGTCCTGCTGGTACAACACGCCTCTAGAGATGCTGAATTGTAAATACATGTTTAACCTGTGGCGCATATGTATGGAGCGCATCATTTATGTGTGAATTTAATAAAAGGTCAATTTAATAAAAGGTCAACGTGGGAGGTTTTACCCACAAGTGAAATGGTGTTTTGGAATAATAATAAAGCTACGCAGTGGACAACAGTCACTTGTAAGTGTTTTACTGGGGCAGGGTGAGCAAAGGGTGGTGAGCAAATGGCACGAGATATCCCCACTAAAAAGGGGGCCATACTTACAAGCCCATGAAAAGCCATGCAGGGTGGCTTTGCATGGCCATATAAATATGGGCCAGCACAATGCGCCACTAGAGCATCAAAAAAATGAAAACTCTGGTTGCACAAGGCACTTGTAAAAATGCCCCATAGATTCAATAACCCACATGGCAGTCTAACTTTGTTGTTTGAACAGGAAGAACAGCATATAAAAACGTAGCCCTCAGATGAGCTTCTAGCAGCAACATAGTAAAAACATCAGCCCTCGGCGGGATAAGCTCACATGGAGTTCATGAAAATGAGTATTGAAGTGAGCATCTCACCTTGATCAACCTTTCAAGGGTCATTGTGGCCGCCATGTTAAGAAGGTAATTGTCAAGTCAGAGGGCAGACTGATTGAAGCGTGCTCTGTCTGGTCCACCAGGAATAATTCTCTAACAATCTAGTCAAAAGTGGCGGCTGAACTCAATCAATTCTGCTGCATGCGACTGGTTGTACAAGGAATCAAAGGACACTGAAATTAAGCATTTCTCGACTATCTAAAGAACAGGGAACTCATTTTATTTTATTGATATCTTGCGAAAAAAGTGGTACTTCATTAAAGAAACTGTAATGATAACTTAAATAAATCACAGAGACAAACATTTTGAAATTGCTTCAGAAATCCTCCAAGAAATCATTCACGCACCTTATGGAATGGGATTCGACAACTATGGCGTCTCTGACGAGCATTCAACGACCTCCTGGTACTCACGCCTGATCTCATTCATCAACTGCTGTTTTAAAAAGTTCCTTAAAATATTGTTTAGAGATTTGTATGTACACAGATGTTACTTGCTGCTGACTCTGCAGAGTGATACTGAGCTACGCCGTGACCTACTTCCGCCGGGCATTTCTGAGAAACTGCTATCTAGCAAACCAGAGTTATAAATACCGAATTATTGCATTACTCGTTACAGTTTGCAGAGATGTTCTGACTTGAGCTAGGTTCCGCAGCCCAGCTCGATGAACATACCCCAGTACATCTACCTTTAGCCTCTGAAAAAATGCGGATGCAGGCCATGCCCGAGGGAGAAACAGCCTGGTGCTGCTTTTCCTTTCTTCATACTGTCAGGGTTGACAGTGGCATATATTTAAGGATCACCTCAATTAATATTGGATGTCCTATGAGGAAATTCATTCATTAATAGATTGCAGAGATCATCAACTTCTGGTCTGGAATCAATTTAGTGCAGTTTGGGAGTGTGTCAGAATCCATGGTTGTTGCGTAGGAACACCCACAGCAGCACAAAGTTGAACACCCCTTTAATGCAGAGTATGAGAGGCCACCCCCGCGGCTAGGGGAGGGGGGCCTTTAGTGGGATTCCGTGCCTGGCAGGAGAGTTTCGATTCTCCAGGCTACTACGGAGAGTTTCGATTCTCCAGGCTACTGTCATGGGGAGGGTCTCACAGTAATGTGAGATGCCAGGTGGGCGTCTGGGAGCCCTCCCCTCCCCAAAGTATTAAATATGCAGTGCCCCAGGGAGTAGCCCTCTTTGTCTCTCGCCTTCAGCACAGGGAGGCTAGCCGGAGCAACAGTTGCTGTGCAGCGAAAGGACAGGCCCGGCGGCGCTGGTGCAATCCGAAGGTGAGAGGCCATAGCGTGGCAAACATAGCAGGGCAGCAACAGTGCGGACATGGGGGCGCAGCTCGTTGCTTAGATGTGGGGAGTGGTGTTTATATTTATTTATTTATTAATTTATGCATTTTTATATAGCGCGGACTTTAGAAGGTGTCAGAGCGCTTCACAAAGGAACAGAACTGATACATGAGAACATTAAAAGTGAGCAAAATACATGCTAGAATAGCAAAATAGATGCTGGTGGCCGTCTGGCATACAAAGAGAGTCTCCGGTCTTCGGGCAGAAAAGAGCAGGGTTCGAGGCCGGCCACTAATGTAATAAAAAAATGTGTGAATGGGTGAGGCGGGTTATTTGTTTAATCTAATACAGGGAAGCGCGGCCCGATTGCACACAGGTGGCGGTGTATCCGAGTTTGTAGCGCAGAGGTTACGGAGGTGTCAGAGCGCGAACCAAAGATGTTGGAGCGCGTGTGCCCGTCTCTGTGTATGTGGGGGGTGGTAGTTGTCTTCGATTCGGCCCGGTTGCACAGCGGTGGCGCTGTTTTATGGCCGTATAGCGGAATGGTGTCAGAGCGCTTTAACGATAGGTACAGCTGTGGGCCCGGACACTGAGGAGGCGCCGTCCTTTATGTTTTATAGCGCGGACGTAACTCAAAGGTGTCTGAGCGCGTTACAATAGGCACAGCTGTGGAGGCGGGGCCGGTCGTGCGGAGTGACTGCCGTCAATTTCAATTTGTCCAAATGTGTCAGAACGCCTCAGAATAGGCACAGCAAGAGAAGCGGGGCTCGGGCACAGCAGTGGCACTTAATTCTATTCTATAGAGTGCGGACTTTACCCACAGGTGTCAGAGTGTGTCACAATAGCCACAGCGTAGGAAGCGCGGTGGGTTGCACAAAGGTGGCTCTGCATGCGATTTATATAGCGCCGATTTTACCGGAAAGTGTCAGAGCGCTTCACATATGGCACAGTAATGATTAAAGAGGAATAAATAGGGTAAAAAGAAAACGTTAAGTTGCATGAGCCAAAAGTGACAATAGGTAGATTTACTGCATAATGCCGCTAGTGAGTCAACATGGAATTCAATTAACAAAAAGACGCTTTATGACAACGAATTATGTTAATAATAGTGGGGGCATAATGTGGGCATAAATTAAGGAAGGAGCGCGACAATGGTGTCGTGTATTTCTATAGGTTCTGAATCAGTCCCCCTATTCCTGACCCTATTCTGGTTAAACTAACTATCAAGTTAACTAACAGTCAGCCCATGAGGCAAGAAAACCCCCATGATGCAGATACCGTTATCTGACGCAGTCACACTACGGCACAGGAACGTGTTATCTGATTAGGTCATAACGCTTTAGATCTAATTAGACAAGCGACATTCCTCCAGCCCCTGATAAGGCATACGACGTTCTCATAACAAATCAAACCTATGACAACCTGGATAATCCGTGCGGCCATTGTTTTGATTTCACAGAGAACTTTAGTAAAGAATGTGCTAACGAGCAAGTCGTATGACATCTTTATTGACGTATCTATGTCCATCCTTACGTCAATCTCGGCACCTTTAAGGTATAAATATTGCCGACCTTGCCCTATGCAAACACACGCGTGGTGAAAAGACGGAGCAGCCATACTTGCCGAAGCCGAGAGCAGAAGCAGACCCCGCTGGCAGCAGCCCCGCCTTCCTGACGCGCTGAGAGACGCGCTGCTATCTCAAGCCGAGAGACCCAGCACCGGCGTTTCTGGGCAGCCCTCGCAGGCAGCCTGGAATATCGAGAGCAGAGAAAGAGATACCATTCCTCATTCATCCTAAATTCCAGGTACAGAACTGAATAACCCCTCACAGAGAATTCTTTAGTTATTCACTTGGCAAAAACAAACTTAACTTAAACTGTAACTTTCTATTCCCGCCCACGCATTAGACTTAGGTCAGGTACACGGGGTAGGCGTATTTAGAAACACCAGTTGAGCACGTTTAGTCAAATGTATATGTGTATGTAAATATATTTTAATCATTTTAAACATCATATGGCTCAGAAACCATATCAATGTTTTTACAGTATTATTTTATACTATTGCTTTTAATGTATGCACTTTACTTAACTATAAGTATTGCAATAATATCGATCCATTTCTCATGTATGAGAAAAGAGACTGATCAATAAATAACACCTTTTTATTGAACACGCCCGTCTCTTCCTTTTCTCTACATTCTGATGAGACTAAGAATGCACGTACTGACTGAGTAAAATAATTGCCTTGTGCTCACACGACTCTCGAGATTGACTCTTGATTAGGGGAGAGCAAAGTTGTCATGTTCTATGGTTGTCAGAAACTAAATCCCTTCTTGTCTAATCAGGGGAGTTAATTCCTTCCTTGAACATTCGAGAAAGTTTCTAGCGAACTCTGAGCTTAGCTGGCAAACCCAAAAATTAAGTCTAGTATCGACAGTAGTAGACCTAGTTAACGTCTGGACTAGGCCTTTACTGCTGTAGGTACTATTCCAATGCGCAGAGCCTATTGGGAAAATAGGAGCTACACTACATGGCGCCCAACGCGTTTGGAAAGGGCGATAAAACTAACGTAAGACATTTAGAGTAACTCAGTCGTGCTTTCTCACTCAGACCCCTTTTCCCAAATACTCCAAAGACGTCTGGAGTGGGTGAAAGGTTATATCCTCCAAAACCTCGCAGGAGGGAACTCCTATGTATGGTTCTTGGTCAAGTCAACGTTGAAGGATAAACAGTTCCAAAATATTGTGCATCTAATCTTTGTTCCATAAAGAAACCTGATCTGCAAATAGACATAATACCATCCTGTCTGTAAAATGGGAGACAGTGATGAAGAAAGAGAGGCAGTTAGATTAGCTACTGAACTCGCAGATGCTGATGCTACCATGCAAGCAGCAGACCCGAATATAACACTCATTCCGGTCATTAAAAGGAGATCTATAACCTTAAAACTTATAGAAAATGGACTGACACCTAGAGGTGGCACAGTCATATTCGTAATTGAGGCACACGAATATCGGCAGACAGAGGTATACTATTCATGGATACATTTTCCAGCAGCTAATGCTGTAACAAAGTACTTCCACTATTACAAAGTAGAGGAACCTCCTGAAACATACGCTCATTTCGAGGAGATGGAAGTACCACTCAAATTCCAAGAGCATTTGCTCTTATTTGATGGCGCCCTAATACATAACAATCACATTACAAGGCTCGGTCCTTTAGGAAGACCAGGAGCAACGTGGCCGGTCTTAGCCGGATACACACCACATCCAGACATCGATAGAATGCCTGCAGCAGAGCTGTTAATACAGCTAAAACAACTACTAAAAATTCATAGACAATTAGTTCAGTATGTAATGCGGACTTCAACAATTCAGCCAGCGATTAAACTTCCACAGCTGACCCCTCACCAGGGGAACACAAATAAAATCACACCACAGAGCATCCAATCCTGCCTAGGTAAAGTTCCAGCTAAACGGGAACAAATACCATTCTGGTTGGCACAGAAAATAACCCATATAGAGGCGGTGTTTCCTGACACCACCCCGCTGGAAAAACACAGGATTCTGACTATATGTCTCCCAATGGGAATCGCACCACACATTGAGGACTGTGACACTTGGGGTACAGTCTTTGCTTCCATCTATACAAAAACGCACGGTGTTCCATCCATTTCGGTAATACCAGATGTGCTAAAACAAATTCAAGATGAATACGGTCCGGAACCTGCTTTAACTCTTGGTATGAAGTTACTGAAAGACTTCAAGCAGGTCTCGGCTATATTACTAGCCAACATAAAAGGTGAAGCAGCAAACGTGGCGATCCGCCAGAGGTTAAAAGAGACAGATATAGCAGACCAAGCAGCTGAAATTGCCAGAATCATAGAAAAATCCTATGAAGAACTAGGCAGAGATAGTCTAGGTGGAATACCAGTAAAACCGCAACTGACTACAAGTCCAGAAAAAATATTTTTTAATAATAATAATTCACCAAAAAAGAACTGGGATGGAAACAAACAATCCAATCCTAAAGAAAAGAAATTCCAGTCCCGAGGAAGGTCTCCTAGGCGAAGAGAGAAATCTCCAAACCAAAGACAGAGGTCACCGCAGAGTGACCCCTCGGGGAATAGATATAACCTTAGAAATAGGGATAATATTAAAAAACCTGATAGATATCAAGACATTGATACACGTCCCTCTCAATCTTTTCAGAATTCCTCGCAGAAATCAGAAAGAAGAGGACGATCAGAACAAAGAGAAGAGCACGCCAAGTCCAAAGACAAGGAACCTGCTCAACTAAAAAAGAAATTACAATTTCCAAAAAAGAAGGTAGCCAGTATCAAGGTAGTTAACAATGCCGAGAATACTGAGGACACAACTGAAAAACGGAGAGTGGGCTCAGACAATGCTAGACAGCGCAGCAGAGGTGAGCATAGCTCGCAAAGTCCTTATGAATCATCTGGAGACAGTGGACACGAATGAATACCTTCAAGTGGAAACTGCAGACACCAGAGTTAGCAAGCCCCACAAGATATACGAGATAACATTACGCATAGAGGGAGATAAGACTAGGAAAATAAGGGGACTATTTTGGGATAACCTCTCCAAAGGCTATGACATCCTTCTAGCTGAAAAAGACTGGCCACCAGAGTTTGTCAGGGAGTGCCCTCATGGCGAAGAAGTAATTATGCCTGCCTTCTCGAATCAGATCCCGATTCATAAAAAATATACACTTGCTAGAAAGTGGGCAGTGGCCTTAGCACCTGCTTTATATAAAAATCATGTAGGATGGGATGAGGATTCTCCTCCTCACAAAATCCAGTTAAAATCACAACCTACTGCACAAAGGCAGTACCCAATTAAGCAAGAAGCTAAAAAACAGGTAAATGAAATACTAGATCAGCTAGAATACCAGGGGGTGATTGAAACTTGCACCTCACAAATGAACAATCCTTTGTTTCCGGTCTCCAAACCAGACAATTCATATTGTCTAGTTTTGGATTACCGACACCTTAACACATGTTGCAAAACCTTTGCAGTGCAAAACTCACACAGTGCTGCACTAATGAATAACATAGTGCGCAAAAAATACAAAACAACCCTGGACATCTCCAATGGATTCTTTTGTCAAAACATAGCACCGGAGAGCAGATATTTAACTGCATTCTCAGTAAATGGCACTCAAAAACAATTCTGTCGGTTAGCCCAGGGGTACAAGAACAGCCCGGGGGTATTCTCAGCGAGTGTAACAGAATTACTACAACTATATGATGATGAAGCATTATCTTATGTCGATGACATTTACTTAACAGATGATGACTTGGAGACTCACTTGAAAAGAGTGAACACCATAATTCTTGGGTTCGCTGCAGAGGGTTACAAATTCAACTTTAAAAAATCCAGAATTGCCCATCTGACAGTCGTGTACGTAGGATATGAATTATCAAGCATAGCATGGTTGACAATTTAAAAAAAAAAAAAATCTATCTAACATATGAAAAGACGCATCCTCTGCCAATCGACATTCTGCCTCTACGACATTACGCCTGTGTAATCTATACAGACGGACATGCTCAACCCTCCGTTTGGGGAGAACAAGCATACAACCCCACATGTGAGATTACAAAAGAAGTGTGGCGCGGAGGTATATTAAAACCTCTATTAACAAAATCACACTCAGTAGAAACTAATTCAGAACAACAAACTGAAATAATCGCATTGAAAATGGCGCTAGATAATGCGGATCGCGAATTCCCGACACTTATAGTGTCAGATTCATATTACTGCGTCAAATCATATAACAGCGATTTGCAGACATGGATTCAGAACGGTTACAAAGATGACACAGATGCACCAATAAAGCAGAGACTGCTCTGGGAACAAATAGCTCTTTTACAAAAAGAACTACCAAAGACTCACGTGACTCACTCACTGAGTCATCAACGTGATGGCGTTCACGTTGTAGGGAATTCATTGGCTGAAACAGCCGCAGCGGCAGCCACTAAATCGGCTCCCGTAGTTCGAAAAAAGCGTACATTAAAATACATTGACGGTGAAACATTGCTGGCGGTGAAAACGTCATCAAAAGGCGACTGCTCAGCGTTACCGATCAACTATCCACTCAATTATACATACATAATCGATGCAAACTCCGTCCCTTTTGCTCGAATCCCTGGAGTGGGGGATAGAGTGATTCCAAACATGGACAGGAGAAGCTTGTTAATCGCAGACGCACATATGGGTGAGGGTCTTGGACACCTCAAACTAAAAGATTCTCTGGAAGATTTACAATCACGGTACTGGTGGCCAGGCATGAGCCTACATCATACCATGTTTGTAAAAAACTGCCCAAACTGCAACAGAAATCGCAGTGGGGAGAGAAAAAATAAAATACGGTGGAATCTGACTGCAGATAACATCACCAGTAAAAAGAATGGCTTGCGATTAACATATACAGGCTAGTTTCCACTTATAATGTAGATCCTCAGCACTCGGCTGACGTCCGGACTGTTATACAAAGATTTGCGAGTCTAAATGGCATATACGCTAAGAGCATGCTACGTTCGACCATTGTTTTCACTCAGGCAATCCAGCCTGGGGGGAAACATGGCCAAATGAGCACAGCCCAGCGGGAATCTTCTCACTTCCTTCCTGAGGGTACGGGATGGTGTAAAGAAAAAACCAAGGCAGAAAGCAATCTATAATAGAAAGGATATTAAGTTTGGGAGCTGGGTGGGTCAAACATCTAATAAGTGTCCAACGTAGTCTAAATAACTTGCCAAGAAATTCTCTGAAGGGATTCAGTCCGTACGAATTATTATTCGGAACTAGGATGTTGATCTCTGACCTTGATAGTCAGACTTCAGTGGTAATAGAAAAAACCTTTGATGTCAAAGACCGTTTGGCTATTTTGCAGGACTTAAACAAAACAAGAAAAGACCTGAGCAACATACAGTTGAAACAACAGCCAACTACCACTGAAGAATCACCACCTGTCCCAGCAAGACCTGTCTGGATTCCAAAAGTCGGGGATCTAGTCAGGGAGAAGATCGCGGTAAAGAAGGAATTTGGGCCTTCTTACAGAAAAGCAGTTCCTGTCTTGTCTGTCAACGGGACAAGATCAGTTGTACTACCGCCACTTGCTGGAAAAAAGGAGAACCGAGTTGTATCCATCGACCTGGTAAAACCACAACATGTGGCCGATAACAAACGGTAGGCCAAGTGGACTCCCAATAAGTAGCAGAACACCAAGGTTTGCTACCAGTACAGAGGTCCTAACAAAGAGGCTCATCACTTTCGAATCGCCTACAGAAGAACAACAAGGACTATGCAACAGTGCAATAGAACTAAGACCTCTGAAAACCCAAATAAAAACATTTAGCAGAGACACACCAATCTACAATGAAGTGCCGAGTGACAATGCAAGAAACAAAAATCCTGAAGCAATTGGAACAATTGACAGAACTGCATCCGGGTACTTCATCAACTTCGATGATTCCTCTGAAAGCCTCAGTGAATCAAAGACACAGCCATCATCAAAATCCTTTAAAGACAAAGCTAAGGAACTTTTGAAACAACTGAAAGAAACATATCTGGTTTCTCCATGGATTGAATTTTGGGTGGGTTTTGGTGCATTTATCCTCATACTTTGGCTCATCATGGTATTTACTTTGGGACGCTTCATTGAGGGAAAATATGCTAAAATGGACACAGCAAGTCAGAACATCAACTTGATCCTCGAACCACACACATCTTCACACGTCGAGAAAAGAGAACTTTCTTCAGAACTTTCTTCAGCCAACTTCACAGCCAATCCAATACCTGGTGGGGTAGCCTGGGACAACACTGACTATGAAATTTATGGTCCGGTCGAGATCCTGAAATATCCACACCAAATCAAGATCTCCTTGAGTGATTTTGCAAAACCAAACTCTTTTGCTGATGATTGGGACTTCGAAAGCATTAACAACATGATGTCTGACTTAGTAATGTCTGCTAAATTTACAAAACATGATTATTTGCAAGGTTCTACAAATTATGATAGTATGTATTGCTATAACCATTATGGTAACCAATTTTTGCATAAATCTGCACAACCTAGAAATGTTTTAAATTATAATCAATGGGAACATTGTGCTACACCTCCAAAAGGGAGCTCTAGAACCGTTTATGACAAATATTCATATTTTTCAGGTTTTAACATAAGTAATGCTGAAACATTTTATTTTAAATTGTCAAACAAGACAGGAATGAAAACCATGATAACCAACACAAAATTGATATATTCAGATTCATTCTTTGAAAAAATGAATACTTTTGGATTTGATTATTGGGACAATAATGTTGATTTGAAAAGTGTTTGGGGTACAAAAGAATGGCAAGTACAGGGTTTAGAAGCTTTGTTTAGAGCCTGCATGATCCCAGAACAAATGATATTTTTAAATGACACTGTTCAACAAACCACCTGTCTTGGCTTAGCCAAAATCAAAGATTTAAATAATCCGTCTATTCCAAAGCCAACAATGTTTAGCAATCGCTCTGATACAGATGAAGAGATAGACGTAAACCATATATTAAACCAAAACAGAACACATCCTGATTGGAAACAATGGTTGATCTGGCCCACAGATACAAATAACTGTCAAGATAGATTCCTGAATAAAACACAGGGTTTCAAAATGACCAGGCCAGATCCTAGATATCCCCAAAGACATCACCCAGGGATAATAACAACCTACAGTGTGGGCAAATTATGCCTTCAATGGCTACAAACTTCCACACTGCCTGAAATTAAGCAACACCTAACTTTACTTACTGATGGTGCTGACTTGCGTGATTTCATAATGGGACCACGCCAACAGCGTCAAAAGCGTTTCATAGCAGCCTCTGTATATGCAGCATACAATGAGGCCTGGAAGGTAACTCAAATTGAAACAGCAGAAAGAATACGGGAAATTGACCGTATCAATTTGGAAAAATCACTTTCTATAGTGGACAATGGGTTAATGACTCTGTCCTCCAGAATTTTTTCATTGGACAGCATTGTGTCTTCAGCAATCGATATATTATCGCAAGACTTACTGTTATTACAACATGGTCAGTCACAATTGCGTTCCATTGTACAGCTTGGCTTGACGTTACAAAATCTGCGTTCAGGCTATGTGCCTTGGCGTTTAATCAACACAACGTCACTATTCCAAATCTTTAACCTTACTGATAGACAAATCGGTATGGCGCAAAAGGGTGCTGATTATACAATCTTGAGCATTGAAAAACTAGAAAGACTACCATTGACAATGTCAGAACGACCTGTCAGTGAATGGATAATCCATGGAATAATAAATATTCCAATCTCAACCTTCAGGTTTCAATACTGCCAAAAATATATACAGGCTGGCATGTACGAGAAATTGGGAAAGGGGTACCTTAAAACAACTTGGAACCTGCCCTATTCACATGCATGTGTCAGTAATAAAGGACAGAAAGTGTTTCTTAGTGGCAACGATTGTGCTATGTCACTAAGCGGCACGCTTCTGTGTAACGGGATTAGTTTGCATGGTGCCTGTGAAGGGAATTCATACAACCTTTCATGTCACCAGCAAGGCGCACCTGCAACTGAAATAGAACCATTCTTTCAAAGACTCTATAATGGGAGTTACATTCTTATTGTAGACCGCAGATGTTGCAGTCTTATGCCCGGGACTCCTTATCTAGTAACTACAACGGCGAAGGTCAAGTGCTGTGGACGTTCTTTGTTCCCCAGCTCCTTTCCAGACAGGGAGGCAAGGGCATGGCCCAGTTTGAAAATTACTTCTATTCGAATAGATACTTTAAGCAGAATGAAAACAGTGCTTCTTCAGACGCCTACAAGGCTCACGTCATCAAAAGAAACGTATGATCTACAAGTCGCAAGGACGACTGCAGAGATACATACATTATTATCAACAAATTCCCCCGTACATTTCGCGGAAATCCTAAGCGAAATCTTAAATATTTCTGATACCACTGGGGTCTCAAAGGTATTTAAGACAGTATTTTCGATGGCATTAACACCATTCAAAGCCATACTGGGTATTTTTCCAGATTTCGTCCATTCAATTTTTGGCGGACTTCCCCTGATCCTGGGACTAATTGCAGGAATCCTATTCTTAGTCCTTATTTTTCGTTATGGCAACCCATGTCACAGATCAAACTCTCGCGACAATGGAAGATACGATCCTAGCCATTGGATACCGGGACCGGATATCAAAAATCCTGGGACTCTCCCGGCTTAGAGACCTGAACATGACTTGGTTTCTATCATTTCGACCAATGTGGCAAAGGTGTGTTTTACCTGTACTAAGGTGTCTGCTATGCGGAGAAGAATGCGTGTTAGACACCTGTCTGACGCTACAATCGGATGCGCCAGTGGATGCAGATACACTGTTGGTTCCTACCAAGGTTCACGCTTTGTGCTGCCCTCAAAGGCTGCCTATCCTGATGACGGCATCCCTGGAATCTTCACCACTACGATTGAAGAGTAGTGAAGTTCAAGATGAAAGCAGCATCGAACAGGTACGACCTTCTGTCAGCAATGCGAATCAGAATGTCAATGCAGACAATCATGCGCACGAATGCATGGTTACCCCTATTTCCGACTTAGTGGAACTTTCCCATGAAGCTGTTGACAGTTTTTTCGAAAGCCTGAATGATATGATGTTCTCTCCAGAACAGAAATAGAGACTTTTGAGTAAACTCGCACACGGCGTTCCCTGAATTCGGCCTTCAACTTTAAAAATAAAGTCACATGAACAATTTCACTCCAGCTCACGGACAGCAATATTTTTCAGCAAGCCCCTTAAAATATTTTTCTACATATTTTTTCGCGGGACACTGATCTTCTGCTTAAAGTAAGAAACTATTCCTAGAGAACTAAAATTTCTATTTTTAGATACTTTATAGACTTTAGCTGCTCGCTGGTATGTTCACGGATATTTTATTATGTGATGAAATGGTCTCGAACTTCCTTTCTGTATAGCCATATTAAGAGCCATTTCATGTGTATTTCTCATATACCAATAAGCAATAATGCATAAAAATGCGTGTTTACTTTTGCATTTAATTCATAGCTTAAGTGCATACAATATATATGACTGCAATTTTTCTGTATATTTGAAAATTTCGAAATGCATTTATGTATTTTGGGGTGGTAAGGTATACACTATACTCTATAGTATGTTGTACTATGTTATACTATGCATAGATTAGTAGATATGACCATAGTTAGCGTGGAGTGGGTGTCGTGTATTTCTATAGGTTCTGAATCAGTCCCCCTATTCCTGACCCTATTCTGGTTAAACTAACTATCAAGTTAACTAACAGTCAGCCCATGAGGCAAGAAAACCCCCATGATGCAGATACCGTTATCTGACGCAGTCACACTACGGCACAGGAACGTGTTATCTGATTAGGTCATAACGCTTTAGATCTAATTAGACAAGCGACATTCCTCCAGCCCCTGATAAGGCATACGACGTTCTAATAACAAATCAAACCTATGACAACCTGGATAATCCGTGCGGCCATTGTTTTGATTTCACAGAGAACTTTAGTAAAGAATGTGCTAACGAGCAAGTCGTATGACATCTTTATTGACGTATCTATGTCCATCCTTACGTCAATCTCGGCACCTTTAAGGTATAAATATTGCCGACCTTGCCCTATGCAAACACACGCGTGGTGACAAGACGGAGCAGCCATACTTGCCGAAGCCGAGAGCAGAAGCAGACCCCGCTGGCAGCAGCCCCGCCTTCCTGACGCGCTGAGAGACGCGCTGCTATCTCAAGCCGAGAGACCCAGCACCGGCGTTTCTGGGCAGCCCTCGCAGGCAGCCTGGAATATCGAGAGCAGAGAAAGAGATACCATTCCTCATTCATCCTAAATTCCAGGTACAGAACTGAATAACCCCTCACAGAGAATTCTTTAGTTATTCACTTAGCAAAAACAAACTTAACTTAAACTGTAACTTTCTATTCCCGCCCACGCATTAGACTTAGGTCAGGTACACGGGGTAGGCGTATTTAGAAACACCAGTTGAGCACGTTTAGTCAAATGTATATGTGTATGTAAATATATTTTAATCATTTTAAACATCATATGGCTCAGAAACCATATCAATGTTTTTACAGTATTATTTTATACTATTGCTTTTAATGTATGCACTTTACTTAACTATAAGTATTGCAATAATATCGATCCATTTCTCATGTATGAGAAAAGAGACTGATCAATAAATAACACCTTTTTATTGAACACGCCCGTCTCTTCCTTTTCTCTACATTCTGATGAGACTAAGAATGCACGTACTGACTGAGTAAAATAATTGCCTTGTGCTCACACGACTCTCGAGATTGACTCTTGATTAGGGGAAAGCAAAGTTGTCATGTTCTATGGTTGTCAGAAACTAAATCCCTTCTTGTCTAATCAGGGGAGTTAATTCCTTCCTTGAACATTCGAGAAAGTTTCTAGCGAACTCTGAGCTTAGCTGGCAAACCCAAAAATTAAGTCTAGTATCGACAGTAGTAGACCTAGTTAACGTCTGGCCTAGGCCTTTACTGCTGTAGGTACTATTCCAATGCGCAGAGCCTATTGGGAAAATAGGAGCTACACTACAATGGTGGATATGTGTTCATGTAGACAATCAAGCATGAAACCAAATTGGATCTGCTGGCATGCCAGAAGGGGATTGATAGGCATGGAAGGTTACGTCATGGTCTGGGGGGGGTGAGCGTGATACCCCTGGGGAACTTAACCAGTAGACGGGGGCACTAGGGCGGTAAGTATCTCTGGTGCACGGTTAAAAGGGGCATGGGTCGGCATGGGAAAAAGAGGCGCGCCGGTGCGAGGCCTGTTGAAGGGGCATGGAAGTTTTGACCAGTGAATAATTGTGCTTTCTTTTTCTTAGTAGACGGGATGCCGCCCAAAAGGACACGGGGGGGCAAGGAGGCCCCAGCATCAACAGAGGAATTCCGCTCGTTGGCGGCATTGTGGGAGGTCGCAAAAAAAGGAGGTATCGATTGGGCCCTGAAGACTCTATCTCAGGATGCAGGAACAAGCGGGCAGCAGGAGCCTCCCCTGCCAAAACGCGTACGGCGGACGCCTATTCGCTTTAAAGACTCGCATCAGGAGAAGACCAAGCGGGTCTCGGAACCGCGAGCGACCCTTCCAGGCGAGGCGATGGCAGTGGGCCAGCCCCTGGTGGTCACGGACATTATGCGGGTGACTGATGTGGGCGCGCAAACAGGCTCAGAAGAAGGCGGGTTGTCCCTTATGGGGGGGCCTACAGAGAGTGCGGTAATGACGACAGGGTCAGCCGGGGGGGCTGGTAGCCAGGCAAATACGGGGGTGCAGGGGGAGGGGGGAGCCGCGTCTGATACGGCATCGCGGACTCCGGTGGAAACAATACAGGCCCATGTGGTGGCGACACAAGGTGGAGGGGTGGCTCAGGTGTGGGTCCAGTCGGGGGGAGTGTTGCAATCGCCAATGGTGGTGGCTACCACAGCTCAGGGCCCAGTGAGTAACGCAGGGGCTGTGGGGGCAGGGCTAGTTGCGGTGGCACCACCGCCCCCCCGGTGGGGGTGGCATCGGGGCACACTCCTCTACTACATAGCCCGGTGTTATACGGTTCAGCTTCATTGGCAGTGTCACCGTCAGCAAGTATAACTTGGCATGTGCCTGCAGATACAAGGGAGAAGATCTTTAAAGGGGAATATGTGGATGTCTTCGATTTGATTAATGCGGGTGTGGTCCCGGGGAAGTCCAGGTCAGGTAAAGATGGGGAACTGAAACAAAAGAAGGTTTGGGTGGAATGGTCACTGAAGAACTGGGTGACTGGGTTTGCTATTTACGCAGCGATTATGGTCGAGCGGTTCCCTGCATTGGCAGCTCAATTGATAAGCTACATGTCATTGATTCATGGGGCAGCTTCAGAATTTCAGGGGACGGCCTGGTTGCAATATGATACAAAGTTCAGGCAGATGAAAGCAGTGAGGCCTGAAGTAGCATGGGACCAGCGGGAGATTAATATATGGCATGGGGAGTTTTATTCGGCGGTGCCAGTTAGCAAACCAACACATCCCTTTCGGGGAGACAGGGGAGCCGGGGACAAGAAGCAAGCATGTTGGCAATTCAACAAGAATGAATGTAATAGAGGAACAGCATGTAAGTTCAAGCACATTTGCTCCTTCTGTGGGATGTTCGGGCACCCAGAGATTAAGTGTTTCAAGAAAGGGGGAAAGCCCAAGGAACACCGCCCTCCCACAGCTACCGCTCAACCAAAACCTCGCCCTGCCCAATAAAGATCAGAACTTGCCTACTCCCATACACCTGCCAGTATTAGCACATCTGCTCGCCAGATATGAGAGGGTGGCAGAAGAACAATTTTTGTATGAAGGTTTTAAAACTGGTTTTCACATCCCGTCTGCCGCAGTGCCAAGTGCAGCTCCCCCTCGCAACCAATTGTCAATGAAAAGGAACCCAGAAGCAACTTGGGAAAAAATTGAAAAGGAGATTGCGTTGGGGAGGGTGGCGGGTCCTTTCCAGACATTGCCAAGGCAGGACCTGGTCTGTTCACCATTGGGGCTGGTGCAAAAGAAGGAAGTGGGGAAATATCGTCTCATACACAACTTGTCGAGTCCATCGGGCAAGTCAGTCAATGAGGGGCTGGATCCAGATTTGTGCACTGTTCGCTACACCACTTTTGACACTGCGATTAAGAAACTGCAGAGATTGGGAGGGGGGGCACTGATGGCTAAAGCAGATATTGAGTCAGCCTTTCGCCTCCTGCCGGTGCAACCAGATGACACTAGATTGCTAGGCTTTACATTTGATGGTAATTTCTTTGTGGATTTATGTATGCCTATGGGTTGTTCCATTGCATGCGCAATATTTGAAACGTTCAGTCGTTTTTTGGAATGGACAGTGAAGGAAGCGGTGGGCACGCAAGAGATCGTGCATTACTTGGATGGTTTCCTTTTTATGGGGCGAGCAGGCTCGTCAGACTGTCAAGAGGCATTGGTTGGTTTTCAGCGGATGGTGGAGGCATTGGGGGTGCCGTTGGCGGCAGGGAAGGCAGAGGGACCAGCAACACAATTGACTTTCTTGGGCATAGAGATAGACACAGTGGAAGGCGTGTGCAGATTACCGCAGGACAAAATTAAGGCTTTCCAAGGGTCTCTGGACCAATGCTTGAGGGCACGCAAGGTTACACTGCATCAATTGCAGGTGTTGGTGGGTCAACTTAATTTCGCACTGCGAGTTATACCGATGGGCAGGGTCTTTTCAAGGAATATAGCCAGGGCAATGTCAGGTTTGAGGGAAAAACACCACCACACTAGGCTGACAGCGGAAGTGAAGGAGGATTTGGTCACATGGAGGGATTTCTTGGAGCACTTCAATGGTTCAGTGATATGGCAACAACCGGCACAGGACAATAGAGAATTAGAGCTTTATACAGATGCAGCGGGCAGTGTCGGGTTTGGGGCAGTGCTAGGAACAAGGTGGTGTATGCAGCATTGGCCGGAGGATTGGTTCAGGAGAGGGTTGGTCCGCAATATTACATTCCTGGAGCTATTTCCCATTATTGTGGCGCTTCAGATATGGGGTACATTGCTGGCAAATAAACGAATTGTGTTTTGGTCAGACAGTATGTCAGTGGTCCTGGCAGTGAACAACCAAAGTGCAAAATGCCCGTGGGTACTCCGTTTGTTAAAAGTGTTGGTGAGGGGGTGCCTCAGGCGTAATGTGCATTTTACTGCCAAGCATGTGCCACTTGTGGTAAACACAGTGGCTGACTCGCTGTCTCGTTTTAAGTTGACAGAATTCAGAGCGCGATGGCCACAAGCAGACGGTCAGATGACGGCATTCCCGGAAAGCCTGTGGAAGCTTGGTGCCCCATTGCTTCAGATCTCATAGCGGCATCTGTTGCGCCCAAGACTAAGAGTAGGTATGAAAGGGCTTGGCAGGTTTACATGGCAGTCTTACAGAGCCAAGGGGGCGCAGGGGAGTTTACACCGCTGGGGGTTCTCAGGTTCAAAGTTAGCCAGAGAGAGGAGGGAAGGTCCTTGACTCTGGTGCGCAGACAATTGTCGGCAATTGCTTTCTTTGCGGGGATAAAAGGAGTAGCGGATCCCACTAAGGACCTTAGAGTTAGAAGGGCTATGAGAGGTTGGGAACGGCTGGCTCCAAGGGTGAAGGATACCAGGAGACCGATAGATTCCAAGAGGTTGGTGGATATTTTGGGGGTGTTACCACAGGTGTGTTGGTCGCATTATGAGATGCAATTGTTGCGACTAGCCTATTCTTTAGCATTCTTTGGGGCATTCCGGATATCAGAGCTAGTGCCAAGCACCAAGATGGATAAACAAGGGGGGATGTCCGTGGAGGATGTGGTGGTGGCCGCGGAATTACTGCAGGTGAGAGTGCGGAGGTCAAAAACAGACCCGCTGGGGAAAGGTGTATGGGTGCAACTGAGAGCAGTTCAGGGGGCGGGTTACTGCCCGGTGATGTTGATGGGGAGGTTCCTGCAGATCAGGCCACGATGTGATGATGATAGACTGTTGGTGCACGCAGATGGTACACCTTTGACAAGATTCCAGTTCACACGAATATGTAAGCGGGCTCTGGAATTGCTGGGTGAGGACGTAGCTCATTTCACATCACATTCGTTCCGTATTGGGGCGGCCACTACAGCAGCAGAATTGGGACTCTCCTCGAGCGCAATTAAAAAGATGGGCAGGTGGAGTTCATCGTGTTTTGAGCGCTATGTGCGACCACAGCTGGTGTAGGTAGTGTCGGTATTTGCAGCAGATTGGTATTTATGCACCTCTTTCTTTTCTATTCTTTTTTTGGGCCTCGCACGCAGTGGTGGCAAGTCAGAGGACGCAAGTATGCTGGTGTGGAGATTCGGTCATACTCGAAGCAGGGCAATGGTTCGGAGAGTCCGGGGTGGACAAGATGCAAAGGGCCTTGGGGATTGTCCATAATTGGTTAGGGATTGAGGGGCAGCGGGCCGAGGATGTTTCTGCGCATTTGCAGACTGCGCTCAACAAAGGTTTGCCCATTCCTGACGTGCTGGTTATTCACACTGGGGCGGAAAGCATGATCCCTGGGGGCAGGAGGGGAGCCAAGGAAGCCTTGTTCTCTCTACTTACATGGATCAGGAGGGTATTGCCGGGCACTATAATTATTTGGTCGGAGGTGCTCACTCGGAGAGTATGGGGGGGTGATGTTCCATCACCCGCAATGAACACTTCGGTGAAGAAAATGAATAGGGAAGTAGAAAAACTGTTGAGGGGGTCACGGATACATGTTGTCAGACATAGCCTGCTGCAGACATTGACCTCAGATAAGTACCGGACAGTGGGGACACGCCTGTCCAAGGCAGGGTTGGAAGTGTTTGTGCAAACTATTCTGGGGGCCATTGCCTTACACCTTGGAAGAGTAACAGAGCATTAGTGTGGGGGGAGGGCAAGAGCGCCAGAGGGGCTTCTTGCCCTGTGGCGGGGTCCCGGATAAGAGAAAAGGCCGGGGGACTCTTTTTGGCCGGAAAATGGATGCCCCTGAAGCAGGGGAGGCAGTTATGGCGGCTCTGGGCTGGCGGGAGAGGGGGCCGTCCTGCTGATGGTCCTGGATTCTCTGGCCCTACCCTAGTAGCTGGTGCTTGGAAAGGGGGTGGTGTTGTGTCCTGCTGGTACAACACGCCTCTAGAGATGCTGAATTGTAAATACATGTTTAACCTGTGGCGCATATGTATGGAGCACATCATTTATGTGTGAATTTAATAAAAGGTCAATTTAATAAAAGGTCAACGTGGGAGGTTTTACCCACAAGTGAAATGGTATTTTGGAATAATAATAAAGCTACGCAGTGGACAACAGTCACTTTTAAGTGTTTTACTGGGGTCGGGTGAGCAAAGGGTGGTGAGCAAATGGCACGAGATATCCCCACTATGAGAGGCCACCCCCGCGGCTAGGGGAGGGGGGCCTTTAGTGGTATTCTGTGCCTGGCAGGAGAGTTTCGATTCTCCAGGCTACTACGGAGAGTTTTGATTCTCCAGGCTACTGTCATGGGGAGGGTCTCACAGTAATGTGAGATGCCAGGTGGGCGTCTGGGAGCCCTCCCTTCCCCAAGGTATTAAATATGCAGTGCCCCAGGGAGTAGCCCTCTTTGTCTCTCGCCTTCAGCACAGGGAGGCTAGCCGGAGCAACAGTTGCCCACCCACCCATCCCTAAGTTCAATAGTGAGTGGCGGGGTCCCGGATAAGAGAAAAGGCCGGGGGACTCTTTTTGGCCGGAAAATGGATGCCCCTGAAGCAGAGGAGGCAGTTATGGCGGCTCTGGGCTGACGGGAGAGGGGGCCGTCCTGCTGGTGGTCCTGGACTCTCTGGCCCTACCCTAGTAGCTGGTGCTTGGAAAGGGGGTGGTGTTGTGTCCTGCTGGTACAACACGCCTCTAGAGATGCTGAATTGTAAATACATGTTTAACCTGTGGCGCATATGTATGGAGCGCATCATTTATGTGTGAATTTAATAAAAGGTCAATTTAATAAAAGGTCAACGTGGGAGGTTTTACCCACAAGTGAAATGGTGTTTTGGAATAATAATAAAGCTACGCAGTGGACAACAGTCACTTGTAAGTGTTTTACTGGGGTCGGGTGAGCAAAGGGTGGTGAGCAAATGGCACGAGATATCCCCACTAAAAAGGGGGCCATACTTACAAGCCCATGAAAAGCCATGCAGGGTGGCTTTGCATGGCCATATAAATATGGGCCAGCACAATGCGCCACTAGAGCATCAAAAAAATGAAAACTCTGGTTGCACAAGGCACTTGTAAAAATGCCCCATAGATTCAATAACCCACATGGCTGTCTAACTTTGTTGTTTGAACAGGAAGAACAGCATATAAAAACGTAACCCTCAGATGAGCTTCTAGCAGCAACATAGTAAAAACATCAGCCCTCGGCGGGATAAGCTCACATGGAGTTCATGAAAATGAGTATTGAAGTGAGCATCTCACCTTGATCCACCTTTCAAGGGTCATTGTGGCCGCCATGTTAAGAAGGTAATTGTCAAGTCAGAGGGCAGACTGATTGAAGCGTGCTTTGTCTGGTCCACCAGGAATAATTCTCTAACAATCTAGTAAAAAGTGGCGGCTGAACTCAATCAATTCTGCTGCATGCGACTGGTTGTACAAGGAATCAAAGGACACTGAAATTAAGCATTTCTCGACTATCTAAAGAACAGGGAACTCATTTTATTTTATTGATATCTTGCGAAAAAAGTGGTACTTCATTAAAGAAACTGTAATGATAACTCAAATAAATCACAGAGACAAACATTTTGAAATTGCTTCAGAAATCCTCCAAGAAATCATTCACGCACCTTATGGAATGGGATTCGACAACTATGGCGTGTCTGACGAGCATTCAACGACCTCCTGGTACTCACGCCTGATCTCATTCATCAACTGCTGTTTTAAAAAGTTCCTTAAAATATTGTTTAGAGATTTGTATGTACACAGATGTTACTTGCTGCTGACTCTGCAGAGTGATACTGAGCTACGCCGTGACCCACTTCCGCCGGGCATTTCTGAGAAACTGCTATCTAGCAAACCAGAGTTATAAATACCGAATTATTGCATTACTCGTTACAGTTTGCAGAGATGTTCTGACTTGAGCTAGGTTCCGCAGCCCAGCTCGATGAACATACCCCAGTACATCTACCTTCAGCCTCTGAAAAAATGCGGATGCAGGCCATGCCCGAGGGAGAAACAGCCTGGTGCTGCTTTTCCTTTCTTCATACTGTCAGGGTTGACAGTGGCATATATTTAAGGATCACCTCAATTAATATTGGATGTCCTATGAGGAAATTCATTCATTAATAGATTGCAGAGATCATCAACTTCTGGTCTGGAATCAATTTAGTGCAGTGTGTGACTCCAGAACTAAATGTAAATGCTGTGAAATGTCTTTATGGCTATGTGGGAATTGTAAAAAAAAAAAAAAAAATAGCCATGACATGTATGCTAAGTTACACTTTGGATGCCAGGCTTGTCACATTTCCTGGAACGCGTTCACTGAGATGAAACCTGTGTCCAGTGACAGACAAGCCGCTCACGCGCCTTCCAGTCAATCATTTTCACGTGGCCACTGTTTAATATGAGACTTTTCAACTCATGACTCAGACTACTCCAGAAGTGCCTCTCAGAGGTACATGACTAACATGTCCACCACTCAAATTACTTTCATATTTCTCTATACTAATTCACCACTAATTCATTATGGGTTCCGGAGTAGCGTGCTACTCTCTGAAAAAAACACTCAACACCCCATCAGGGGTAGCAAACGCTATATAAATGCAAACCTTTCCCCCTCTTCTATCCCTCCGCTATTATTCTCAATCCAAATAACTGACTAACATATCCACCACTCAAATTACTTTCATATTTCACTATACCAATTCACCACTAATCCTTTATGGGTTCGGGAGCAGCGTGCTACTCGGCGAAAAAGCGCTTCAACGCCTCTTCAGGGGTAGTAAGAACTATATAAATGCAATTACAATACAATACATGCTAATTACAATCAAGGACTAATTTTTCAGCGCTCTGTCACTACCACATCCTTGTTGCGTAAAAATGTGGCACTGTAACAATGTTTATTTCATGAGTGTTTAACTGGTGGTACTTTGTTGTGTCCACATCGATTATAACAATATCAGTCAATAAACAAACGCCTTAAATCACTAAAGGAATCTAATTAGATCCCTCAGCAAACTAGTATGGGCTTATTATTGATCAATTAAATTTTATTTAGGGTTTTAATGTAGCGCTGATTCTTTTTGGCTTCTCTTTCAAAGTGCTATAAGGAAAGGAGCGAGATCACAGTCGGACTGGCATGGATGGACATCAGGTCAGGTTGTGGACGTGTTTTATGGTCTGCTTGGCTGTTTCTTTTTACTGTTGATTTCCCTGATATTCAAACAAACATTGATTGCCTGCAGCCAAGCTCAGATCCATGCAGTCTTCCAAATCTGCAAAACATTCATCCAGCGTGTCCTTGCAAGTCGAAAACTGTCCTAATTTGCAAACACGGCCACCTTTTAAACTTTCTAATTCACTAATGAGGGCCACTTTTATTTTGGTGGCTGAGGCTATTATGTGACCGAGTGAGACCGTGAGTGGGACATGAGGCAAGTACATGTTTGGGATGCCTATGCTCATGGGATGGTCAGGGGTTAGACAAGTGTGTTTATGGTGTAGTCAGAAGGAACTGAAGATTTTTCAGAAGGTATTTTATCAAGAACAAAGGTCCTGAGCTTAACAAATACTTAGGAAAAATGGCAAACATAGACTTAAATAAGAACTATGGCTAAGTTTCCAATGTCCAGCCGGACAAGGATTTATTTTAAGGATTTTTAGAAAATAGACGAATATGTGAGACACAACATGAATCAACAAAACTGGGCACAAGCCTGTACCAAGTCAGGGAAAGAATAGAAAGAATAAGGGAAATTTTAAACAGACAAAAGGGTTGGAGCAAATGGCGGCTTACAATACAATGCAGTCTTGTGTAAGCATGCACAAACAGTTACTGCACTTAATATATACGTTAGAGACATGCAGTTCTGTTACAACAGTCGATCCCTAGCTCCAATTATTAACAGGGATCATCTTCAGGACTAGTATTTTTGCTATTGCCTGAACTGTTCGAAGCCAGGCCCGGTGGGCGGATGAGCTTCGGGGCGTCTGGATTGGAAGCAGTTGACTGGGGAGTCAAACACCTTGATGTGTCTTCTGCGGCTTGTGGGGTGGGAAGACATCGGCGACTGAGGGCACTGCCAGCCCGCCAGGCCTAGATGAAAAGGCCTGGCGAGGTGATTGCCATCGTCAAACGATGGTAAGCATAGAACCCAGGGACCAAACAGGTGAGTCGCACTCTCACTAGGCCGGCACTCCATGGACCAACGGGTGGATGCAATAGATGGCGGGTAAAGGAGTCCCAGAATGTGGGACATCATTGGTTACAAAGGTTTGAAGCAGCCTATTGTATTTTGTACTGTTTATCAAGCACTGTGATATACTCATCACCACACATGAATATAACATTAATACCTAGATACACGTATGGTTAGGACAGGGGTACATAGGGCTCAAGCTGGGCTGTAGGGGAAGGTGGTGTGTAGAGGGACAGGTTCATTGAGATGATATGGTGGAAAGGAAGTGATGAACGTAAAAAAAAATGAAATTACGACAGGTAATGGAAAAACGGCCTTTAAGAAAAGAAATAAGTTGGAGAAGATGGCTGGAATATGGTTGTTGTAGGGCTTTGAAAATGTGGTGCCAGAGTAGAACAAAGTTCATAGTCTTGCAATTAAAATTTGGTAAAAATGGGAATCATAAGAGAGTGGCGTAGTTGATGAGTCAAGTTTAGAAGACAGAAGAAAACCGGGAAACTAGCAAGGAAGATCCACAAGTATCTGGGATTTAGTAAATCAAAAACTGCTTGTGTATCAGAGCTCTTGCTTTGACAACAGTGGGACGCCTACCGCCATTTCAGATAAAGGATAAGAACAGTTGGAACTCCATTCTGAGTAAAGGGATGAAATAGGGGTTTTGATCTCTGATCAAAGGGGCATTAGGGGCGTTGTTCACCAGTTTTAGTCTAGCCTATACATAGATGACTTTAGAGATACATACGAGCAGATCGAGGACTACCTTTCAATTGTCCAAATTAAAGAATTATCTGCCCCACAAAGGGAGGTCTTGGAATGATCCATCACTAGGGCCGAGATAGTAAATGCAATCTCTCAGATGGCAACTGGGAAAGCCTTGGGCCTTAATACCATTCCAGTGGAACTTTATAAGCTTTTTATTTGCTATATGATCTCTTCAGTGCAGTAACATTCAGGGACTTCTATCATGGAGGGAAACACATATATTAATATTCTTAAGTGGGGTGCCGCTCGAAGCTGCGGACTTTCGCTGGGGTTTCTGCCTGCTGGTGGGGAAAGGACTACAACACCTAGGAGCATTGGAACTACCCTCACCTGTGCTTGTGGTGCTCCGCCTACCCGGGCTACTTAGTGGCTCGTGGCCCCCGCTTCGCGGGACGCGCGCGGGCGTGCACCGGGCAAAGCCCAGGCCAAGGGCGGGCCCGTTTGAGCCCGTTCGAGCACGGATGACGACGGGACGGGACCCCTCTTACTTCTGCTATCAAATTAGCATATAAAGGTTAGTACCTGTACATTAGTTGGCCCTTGTTGATTTGACTCTTTTCACAAAATATATTGCAACTGAACAGAGGAGTAATTGTTTCCCAATCCCCTTCTGCAATGACTACCTCCAAGGTGGGGAAGGGCAGGAAGTCCATTCCTGGCGGGTCGATTGTGGGTACTCTGGACCAATTTCTTACTTGGGCCTCGTCCATGCTGGCACATGAAATAGAAATGACTAAAAGAGGTTATCCCTCGATCTCGCCTTTGACAAACAGTCTTCTATGGGCAGGCTGGCCTAGGCGCCGTCGCCAAACCAACAACAAATTATAGTGACTGCCTTTCCAGGCGACACTGGCGAGGGCAGCCAGCTACCACAAGTTGAAGGAGGCCCGCCTATTTCCTCAGTTAGTACGGATGTTGCACCAGTTGTTCAATGTGTTTCTGTCCAAATTCAAGAGCCCCCGGTCCATCAATTTCGAGACTGCAAACTCAATCTGCTTGCAGTTTTAAAGTGGGGGCAAAACATCCTGCACCAGATCCAATCCCTAAAAGGAAGCGCGGAGGAGCCCCTCTAAAAAACAGGAAAGCGAAAATCCAGAAATGTAGTAATGTGGGGGAAAGCCAATTGATAAGAACTCCTAACAGCCCTGTTTCATGTCAGCCTACTGTACAAGTGACTACGCCTTTATTAAGCTCTGGTGATGCGTGCCCCACTGAGTTTGGAGAAGATATTTTGGTCCAAAATGGAAATTATTTTTACCAAGACATGTCTTCCTCTTTATGACAGACTCAATATTATAGAAAGTAGACCTTTGCGTTTGTAACTATTGTTTGCTCCTGCCCAGGTAGAGGAGAAGGGAACACGGGTCAATGGTGATAACGGTAATTTAGAGAGGCTGCCGTCTGATGTGAACAACGTAGCTGATTTATCCCCCCCAACTGCACCGTCCAATGACCACATATTCCAATATAGAGACAGTGTTGTAAATAAAAACCCAGTAATGAGTAGAAGTAAGGAGAATGGGGGGGGCAGAGGGACTCAGAACCAACATCCTCCACCAAATAGCACTATGACCTGTGATGTTTCAAAAAAAGTACTACCATGTATAGATCTCCCTCCTGAGTCCATACCGTATGTGGTAGTGCTTGTAGGGGTCCCAGTTCTGAACCATGGAAAAAGGGAGGACTACAGTGAGCTTAAAAACAAATGTATCCACTGGTTGAAATATAATAGGACACTTCCGATACATGTATCTAGTGAAATTCTTTTTGCTCGGGAGTGGATTGGGTGGGGCCAAGGAAAAAAAACATCTTGGGGGGACTGTGTTGTAATTAATTTTAGGAATAGATGGGTGGTTAAACATATTTTCAACTGGGTCCCGGTACATACAGTAACGCAACTTTAATCGCTTTCCCTAACTTACTTCTACCCTGCTACCCCCACTGATTTTAGTTCCATTAGAGGAGGTCAGTTTTGGGAGGACCGGGATACTCTGGACCCCAGTGTTCAGGCTGGGCACGTTAATTGGAAGGGAGCAAATATCCACACCCCTAGACTGGCTATGTTTCCCCAGAGCAATAGATTCAGTGTCTTGGACCAAATAGATTGACGACAGAAGAGCTGCCTGTCCCTATTTCCATGCACTGATGATCAGGGTCCATCAGTAGCTAGGGAAGGCTCTGAGGTAAATGTATGTTCTACTATTTTACCTAGTTCCCAGGGGGGTGAGTCAGCCTGGGAGGCTATTGGGGGTATCGATAGGGGGGTAAGTGGGAGTAAGTCGGCTGGTGTACTGCTTGGAGCCTCGCCTTCAGTAATTCAGGAAGGTGTAAGTTGTGTTGTATCCCCGATGGCAGCAGGAAGGAACCACAAGATTGTCATAGGGGAGAAGGGGCCAAACCCTAGCAGGGGGGAAGTTTATTGATAGCCCACTCGCTGGGGACGATAGTTGCACTATGGTACTATGGAAATCCTGGTGGGGGAGACTAATGAAAATATTAAAGTTCTCTCCTGGAATTTGGCCGGGATTAAAAATAAACTACTATGCCCAGATTGGGGATCATTTGTAGACAAGTGTGATGTTTGCCTAATGCAGGAGACGTTGCCCCTGGAAGACAACCAGAGGAGAGATTTTGCCACTTTTAGTATATTGGCTACAACGAAGGGTAGGGGGAGACCATCGGGGGGATTAGGCATCTGGGTGGGCACCCACCTGTGTGCTAATGCAGTGCAGATACCAACTAATTCTCTCGATGTTCAATGTGTCCTTTTAACGCTCCCAGATAACACACAAATTGCCCTACTTAACATCTATTCAAGGCCCATCCAGAGTGGGCAAGAGTCTGGAGTAATTGATCAACTGAGGCAGTTCATTTCAACTCTTGACCCAGCAGTTATTCTAATTGTAGGGGGCGATTTTAACTGCTAGTTTGAGCCCCTCACTGACGTAAGCTTAGATGGCCTAGATGACGAGGACCAGTACTGGCATATCCTGGGACCTCAGATTCCATTAGTTAGAGCATGGACGCCGCTGGTCCTCCAAATAAATTTGTTTACTTTTTCGTCTTCTCTGAGGGCATGTAATGGGAGGACAAAATCGGACAGACCTGGCCTACCGACCTTCAATAGAGAAGGGCAAAATTCTATTATAGACTATATTTTGGTTGAATCCATTACATGGGATAGGGTTCTGGATTTCCAGATCCATCCAAGGAAAGATAGTGACCACAATCCCCTTGTTATGACACTTAAACCAGGGAGTTGGGGCCTGTCTAATCCTGCACCAGAGCCCAACTCATTAGAACATCCTCTCTCGCTAACTAACAACAAGCGGAGAGTTAAATGGCCACACATACAAGGTTCCCCAAACAAACTCGCAAATATTTACCAACAGGCCGTGCCACACCTAAGAGAAATGGGAGAGGTTGGGGTAATGGTTATGCATTCAGGATTAGAGGATAAGCCTCTGAAAATACACAAACAGTTGACTTCCATACTGTTTGATGTGTTCTACCCGGAAGGAAGAAAAAAGGTAAAACCTGTCTCAGCCCATCGCTGGTACAATGTTAACTGCCGAAAAGCTAAAAAAGATTTGCTAACTGCTGTAAAAGCTAAGGACAAGATAAGGACTAGCAATGTCGGCTTAAGCATAATCGGGTCATCCAAAGGGAGAAGAGAGAGTGGGAAGCCGATAAATGGGATGATCTTAGAATTGCACTTAAGTGCAAAGACCAGAAATCTTTTTAGGCAATTGTTAGTTCTGGGGGTAGGGTGGGCAGTTTGGCAACTGAACCGAATATAGCTGCAGCAGCTTGGGAAGCTCACTTTGGAGCCCTGTATGCTTACTCGGGCAATGACGGTTCTTCAACCCCATTCTCAGGCCTCCTCCATGAGCATCGATTGGAGGGAGTCTGGGAGATTACCTCCTGCGAGGTTGAAGCCGCCATCGTCAAATTACTGCCCAATAAGGCGCCCGGCTTAGATAAGCTCCCAGGTGACTTATTTCGGTCTGAACCGAAAATATGGGCTCCATATCTATGCGTTCTCTTTAATGCCATACTAAAGGGCATGGACCCGCCAGATACCTGGCGTGGTGCAGAGATAGTCCCCATCTACAAAAAAGGCTGTCCTCTTAAACCATCCAATTACAGGCCTATCAGCCTGATAGATGTCACCCAAAAACTGATGGGACGGATTATTTTAGACAGAGTCCAGGGCTGGATCGAGGAAAACGAGATCTTGAGCCCTTTTCAGGGTGGCTTCAGGATGAGCACATCGACTGTGGATCAGATTTTCAGACTTCAGGTCTTGTATTGGAAAACGGTGAGTGTGGAGGGTGGCAGCCTCTACCTCATCTTTGTTGACCTGAGATCTGCATTTGATCTGGTCCCTAGGGATAAATTGTGGAGTGTACTGCTCAATCTTGACTTACCACCTTACCTCCTGGACGTGCTAATGAGGCTCCATACTGATACTTATGCACAAGTTAGGTGCGGGAAGCACGAAGAACTGTCAGCCCGCTTCCTGGTGAATCAGGGGGTGCGCCAGGGGTGCGTCCTGGCCCCTACCTTATTCTGTCTATATATTAATGGGCTTATAGACCACCTACTTGGAGTAAAGGACACAGATGCCCCGAGGTTAGTCTTAGGTCGGGTGCCCACATTGATGTTCATGGACGACACTTTGTTGTGGTCCAAGACATCAACGGGCATCCAACGAACCCTGGACGGTTTTGCTGGTTTGTGTGCATTAAGGGGCCTGGAGATAAATTTAGATAAAACTAAATTTATGAATTTCAATCCTCCAAGGCAGACACGCCCAAATCCACTTCTGGGTGGAACTCCACTGGAGCGAGTAAAGACCTTTGAGTACCTGGGCATTACTCTTGCAGAACATCTGGAATGGGATACCCAGTTAGCAAAGGCTGCTCTTAAGTTAACCAAAGTGGTGGGGGGGGATCCAGAAAATGCACAGAGTCTCTGAGATCAAGCCTGCTGCCCCTGGCATTGAAATTTACAAACTACAGGCTAGAGCTGCTTCTTTGTACGGGGCAGAACTCTGGGGACACCAAAGGCCTATTAACCTCATGAAGGTAGAACACACATTCATGAGGAATTTATTGGGTCTTCCAGTGAGTACTCCGTTAGTACCTCTCCGGATGGACCTAGGGCTACTCCCTATCGAGGAAGAAGTGGCACTACGGCCACTAACTTACTGGAGAAGATTGAGGTCAGTGCCTGAACTTGTTTGCTATAAAAACGAATTTTGGGAGATCTGGGCTGCATTGAGAACAAAGAAAACCCTGTGGCTAACACTCATTAGGGCAACTAGCATTAGGATTGGCCTACCTGAGCTCTGGGAAACACCTGATGTAGCTCGCGCAGCGCTAACCAGGGCTGACTTGGTTCGCCATTTAGGCACCACAACTTATCGTCTCTCCATGTGAGTTCCACAGTGGGAAGATTGACTATTGAGTTTCTTCAAGTAAAAGAAGATTAAAAAAAGGAAGAATTTCAAAATTTGATTTATCCATCACTGGCAAGGAAACTTTACATGCAATTCAGGATGGGTAGTCTTCCTCTCAAGGCATTTTCCAGCAAATGGGACAGTAATAAGAACACTGAGTGTCCAGCCTGTAAACACAATCTTGAAAATGAAATTAATGTCCTTTTTTTCTGCCCAGCTTATCAGGCTGCTCGGAAACATTGGGTGATACCAATTTGTAGAAACTTAGGCTTTAGTCAGTGTGTTCAAGCTTTTAGAGTCTTAAAGTATGACACGCGGGAAACATCCTTTACAACAAAACTTTTACAACGCAGTGCTTTTGCAACGCAGGTTTTACAACGAAAACCATTACAACGCATTGCACTGGGGGGTGCTCTAGGATAGGGAATAGTTTTAATTTACTATCCAACACCTTCCCTACTATCCACGGGGACTGGAGTTGGAATAGTAAATTAAAGTATTCACTATCCAGCACCCCAAAGCGCTATGCGCTGTAACAGCATGCGTTGTAAAAACTGCGTTGTAACAGCATGCGTGGTAAAAGCATGCATTGTAATGTCACACATCCATGACACGCACCCCCCCCACCATATTTTCGCTGTCTCGTGTTTTCTAAACGGTATGTGGCACAGAGGCAGAACATTTCTTAATGATTCAACTGGATAGTAGGAATTATTTGTATATAATGTAATAAACTCTTTCGATAACTAATTCATTGTTTAATTTGTTTTTATGACTAATGGATTAAGCCATAGTTTTCAAACTTGTAAATAATGTGTATATATATGATTGAGCTTGACCGTGTATTGTTCTACGCTATTTTATCGTTTTATCCTGTGTCATGTATGTATTTTATTATGTACTTTTATGGTCCGTTGTGACTGAAATAAAGTTATCGAATGACTATTCTTAAGGAAGAATAAAAATTATGCCTCATATTGGCCAATCTCTCTGATAAATGCAGGATACTACATTTATATTAGAAGTGTGTCCACTTGGTTGGGCACTTTCATTCCTAGTCTTGTGGACCAGATGTGGCATAGATATGTCCCTTCTAGAGACAAAATGTCTCACATTGACATCGCAATAACAGCACTTGAGTTCAACAGCATGATGACTATGTTTGCCTGGATGATCCTGATGGATGCGGAAAAGGCATTAGACAGGATCCTCTGGCAGCTTTTATGGTCCACCATGTCTTGGATGTGGTTGGGCCTGACTTTTTAAATCGGGTAATGGTATTATATGCATCCCTTGCTGCCCGTATTGTTGGTACAGGAGGGTTACCAGATAGAATTGAGATTAAGCAAGGAACACGGCAAAGCTGCCCTCTTTCTCCACAATTTTTTTCTCTATAATTAGACCCTTCCATTCATACATTACCTAGCTTCCCAATATTTTAGCTTCATAACTTGGAAGTTCGAGTGCTTACTTATGCTGATGATATCGCCTTTCTGTCTTTGGCACTCTCTAGGTCTATAGCAGCAATAGCGATTGCTGCAGGGCAGTTTTGGGCTGCATCCAGCTATAAATGTAATAATGGGACCACCCATGTTGTGACAAATGTCCCCTCCAAATCATTGGGTTCTCCTTTTGTGAACTCCGAAAGATATCTTGGAGTTCATGTTTATATGAATATGGAGGAGTTATTTGCCTCAACTATAATGCTCTATACGAGGAGTCAATAGTAATTTTCAGAAAATTGAATGGGCCTAATTGGTTGCTGTAATGTTATACAAATGATGATTTTGCCACACTATCTTTACCTATCAGGTCTTAACTTCTTAATTGTCTGAAAAAATTTACTTTTAAAAAATGGAATCAAACTGGAAGAAATGAATTGGCAGTATATAAAACCACGCTGCACAATACATTATCTTCAAAGACCTCGTAATTATGGTGGTATGTCACTTTCATATCTCTGACTTTATTTTATCACTGCTTTCCTTTTTACGACTGACAGCTAATATGTGAAGGAAGAAATAGCCATTAGGACACTTCTGTCCAGGCTTCTAAGGCCGGGGACAGGTTCTAATAATCCCTAAAGGGCTTATTGATACGGCATACTTTAACCATACTAGGTTTAAAACTCACCTTATTTCATAATATATGGCAGAGTATAAGGAGCCCGTATAATAGCTCTTGTTTTAATTAGCTCACATAATTAAGCTATAACTCTAATAGGCCATTGTTAGAAATTGGTGTGTAGTTGGCAGAAGTAGTACAAAAAGGGGTGGTGATGGACGGAGCATCTGAACCAATCAAACACTCACACCCAGTCAAAAGATCTGGGTTTAATCCATCCCAGTTCTTTAGCCCACTCTGCCACCCCAGTTCAGACATGGCCATATGCAAATAAGTCTGACCCTGTGCCTCATGGGAACAGTCCAGCCCGAACTGCCAAGCCATGCCTTCCCTGGATCGGAAACAAGCTTCCTAGGACTGGTTTCTGGCAGAAGTAAGCACCCTGTCCAAGAAGGGACCACAATCCTAGTCAGGGTAAGCTAGCTACACAGTAAATGATAACTTCTGCTCACTCTCTGGCAGCTTGGCACAGAACAGTCAGGCTTATCTAAAGAGGCCGTGTTTAAAGTATTTGTGCAACACACACACTCACACATTTTTATGAGACAACCAAGACCAAACTGACAAAAACCAATAAGTAAAACCGAAGTTATGAATTTTAAAGAATAAACCAAAAATAGAGCTTATAAGTCAATAGCGCCTAAAGGTTGCTTGATGTTGCACTAGACTGGGGCAAATCCAAAGTTCAGGCCAACCACCATGGAGGGCAGGCTGGTTACAGGACTCATACAAGACCCGCTGACAAAGTACCTTGGATGGAGCAAGCATCGGTGTCGAAGACTCGATTTGAGGAGTCGAGGAGGCACTGTGTCGTCGTTGATCCTGTGGAAACAGGCAAAGCAGCTGCGCCGATCTGCGCAGTCAAAGAGAGCTTCAACTTTGCACCCCTTTACAATGCAGACAGTGCGGCAATGTTAAGCCACATTGTCAGTCGGCGTCGAGCCAAGCAGTCGATCGGCTCCTGCATTGGCTCCAAAGGGCAATGTGTTGGTTCCCATGGGGATAAAGTTGTCACTGCCTCAATGATGCAGAAACAGCATCAGGACCCACAACTGAGGCCCAGGACTGGAGGAGGCACCTCAGGCAAGGGAAGGATTCACAGATGGCAGAGCCCAGCAGCGCCAGCAGACTTGCAAGAAGTCTTTTATGACCCTGAGACTTCAGAAAATAGAAGGAAAGCTAACAAGCCCTTGTAGTCACTCTTGGTTCAAGTAAGTAGGGTCCACTCCTTGTCCTCGGCAGGGCAAATATCAGCAGGCATTAGGGCAGCTCAGCACAGCAGTGAAGCGGTTTCTTAGAACAGTCGGTGAAGCAGAGTGGCAACCCTTGTAACACAGCAGTCCTTACTCCTAGCAGAGTTCTTAACAGGTCCAGTACTAAACTGTCTAGGTAGAGTCAGAGTCCAAGTACTTATACCCAAATTTGCCTTTGAAGTGGGGGTGACTTCAAAGCAGCTCTATAAAGTGCACTGGTCCCCTCCCTTCTCATCCCTGTCCACCAGGCTGTCTGTGGGGGGGTAATAAGACTTTTGCGTGGGACACAGGACACAGGCTATTAAGATGTAAATATCAGTTCCAACTCCCCTACCTGCCCAGGAAGACTACCAGAATGCAAATGAATGCAGATAGGTTCTCTTTCACACCCTCCCTTCCAGTGTTTATGGATGTCTAGATGGAATGCACAAAGTGTAGCTGTCACCTAGCCCAGATGTGCATTTGAGACAGGCTTCAGGCCTACAGAGCAAAGTTAAGAGCAGAGAAATGTCCACTTTCTGAAAGTGGCATTTCTAAAATAGTAATGTTAAATCCAACTTTACTATTAAAGAGGATTTATCATTACCATTCCAAAGATATGAAACATGATGCAGCTACTCCTTTCTAATCAGGAACTACAGCTTACAAGTAGTTTAAGGAATTCCTAATGTTAGCCGATGAGTGGAGTAGACCTCACAGTAGTGAAAATCTAATTTAGGTGATTGTCACTACCAGGACATGTAAAACCTAAAAGTACATGTTCTACCTTTTAGTTATATAGAACCCTGCCCACAGGGTTACCTAGGGCCTACCTTTGGGGTGACATATGTGTAATAAAAGGGGAGTTTAAAGCTTGGCACATGGTTTTAAATACCAAGTCAAAGTGGCAGTAAACTACATACACAAGCCATGCAATGGCATGCCTGAGACAGGTTTGAAAGGCTACTTGTGTGGGTGGAACAGCCAGAGCATCAGGACCATTAGTACCATTTATTTACAGGCCCTTAGGTGTATGGTATACTACTTTAAAAGAGACTTACTGGTAAACTAAATATGCCAATCAGTTATACACCAATGTAACCATGTTTAGGGGAGAAGCACATGCACTTCAGCACTGGTTAGCAGTGGTAAAAGTGCTCAGGGTCATAAGCTCAACAAAAAGTGGAGGTAAGCAGGCAAAAAGCTGGGGTAGACCACCCTAAGGATGACAAGTCTAGGGTCGTGACCAAGGTTGCGTCGAGAGCGGTCGCACTGCACTGAGCTCCGCTCCGGTCTACCGGAAAAATCCTATCATCATCTTGCTCAGGCTAAGTGTGGCCAGCAAAATTGGCAGCAGAAGTCTACCCGCACTAATTCTTGTGCCTGCCGGTGCTGACAAACGACCTGCGAAGCTGTGTGGGCTCCAACCCTGAGATGTGGGGTGCGGAGCCTGTGGGGCCTGAGATCTAGACCGGAGATGCATCGGCTCGGCGGAGGCTGATGATCGCTCGGCCCACCCATGCACCCAGGCCATTGTTGATACCCAAGGAACTGTGAAGGCCCCCGCCCCTACTCAGGATCTACTGTAAGCCCAGGCTGAACCGCCCATGATCCTGCTGCTGCTGACAAAATGTCCTGAGGCGGGTGAGCCCCCAGAGTGCTGCGGGACTGGAGAAGCCTTGAGATCCCCGTCGAGACAGCGGGGGCAAAGAAAAGAGGCCAGCCCTGATCCCTGGGCCCTCCCCTCCCTCTGTACTGCGCAAAGCTGCCTGCGAATAGACATCCAGCAACCAGCAGTAAAGTGTCTGCATTTTTCTAGCTCACCACGCTGGTTGGTAATGGTCCACTTGCACACATTTCTTTGGGGGCAATAGCAGTGTTGACGCAGCATAAGACTGGACGCATCTGGGGCTACCTGTGGTGAGGACAAGGGGCCTGGGGAAACTCGGGCCCCCCCATCAGCTGACCTTTGGGACCTCGTGGCTCGGAGCCGATTGAGGGAGTGGCCCCTTTGTGATCCTCTAATGCTGTGGACACTGGGACTACTCGAAGCACAGGGCATCCACTGAGAAACTCATTAGGCAGCTCAAGAGCACATTTATAATCCTGCTCATTGTGGCGCCTTGATTTTGTACTTCTATATCCTCGCACAAATAGGCGGAGGAGAGGTACTTTCACACGGGTTTGCGCAACGACCCGGAGGCTAACGCTGCAACAATAAGAATCCACAAATCTGCCAAATTCACACTTGCCTCGAAATCCACCACCACTGTCGGACTCCTACACCTAGTCCCCTGTCCCCTGCCAGCACCAAGATCAGTAAGACCAGAGTGGATAAGCCCCAGGGGCAAACACCGGAGGTAGATCTGATACCTCAGAATGCAAAGAGTGCGGAACGCCTGGAGCCCTCCGCCCTAGGGAACAGCAACGACCACTCGCACAGATTTGACGAGCTGATGACGCCGATACTCAATATCAAAACCACGCTAGGCACAAAGATTGACTCACTGGATTTAGATATGAGACACCTCCAGGAGGACCACAAGAAATTGAAAGGCAGGGTGGAGGAGTCTAAATCAACATTGGCATCTCTACGTCCACGGTGACTGCGACGGCCACCCAGCTAGAGTCTCTCCAGCAAGAGGTAGATTACCTGAGAGCATGTGTGGAGAGCCAAGAAGGGCGCTCACTCCGGAAAAATGTTCACATTGTGGGCCTCCCCGAAAGTGCGGAGGGCCCCAACATGGAAGTTTACTTAGAGGAATGGTTCCTTAAAGATATTTTACAAGGCAAGGCCTCAAAGTTCTTCTCGATAGAACATGCTCACAGGGTGCCGGGAGGCTCCCCATGCCCGGGAGCTTTTCCCAGGACGGTATTGGTGAGACTGTTTAACTATCAAGATAGGGACCACATATTGTAAGTTACTCGTGCCCAGGGCCCCTGCCAAGTTTATAATTCTATGGTCCACATATATACGGATTACACTTTAACAGTACAATGCCATAGTTCCTCTTACCTGGAGGTTAAGAAATGCCTGAGGGACCCTGACATCCAGTACTAACTACAATAGCCGGCACGTCTCCGCATTCGCAACAAGGAAGGCACAGTATTCGGTAATACACCTGAAGGGGCATGGGCTCGGAGAGATCACCAGGGCCTAGCACACACGACACCCACATCACCGACACACTCACACTGGGCCTGGAATTTGGTGGAACCCTGCAGGGGCCGCTGCAGGAGAAGAAGATATCGACCAACGAAAGCCTAGCTGGCTCAAGAGTGCGCACAGGCTATAAAGACAGCAGGGCATATAGGTAGCCCCACATCCTCCCAAAGACTGCACTTGGACTCGGATACAGCAATAGATCAAACATTGCCTCTCTCGGCCTCACAGCTTAAGGTATTGTGGGGGCGGACTAGCCCTTCCCCTGCAAACCGCCGACAAGCTGGGCTGAACACTCCAGAGACCTACCAGCGCTTCCATTGTAAGGATTGTATGCTACAAACAAACTAGCGTGCCACCAGGCTGAACCATGAGAGGTGGCACAACGGAAAACACACTTCGCCCTGCTGCACCCCATTCAGCTAGTGATAACTAGTTGTTAAAGCACCAATTTTGTTTATATTTGTTTTGTGTTATTTTTCTAGACGTTTGAATAGCATTTCAGTGCGAATGGAGAATTGCCCATTGGCAAGCTGACCTGGGGTAGGATGTTGGGGAATCCTTTTCTTCCTTTTTAATATGTCGATCTCTCCAATTGTCTATGCAATGCAATGCAGGGAGTGTTGGCTGCTAATGCACTTTTGGTATTGTGTGTGGGGGTGGTAGGGGCTGGGTGATGGGGGCCTGCTCTGTGTCGGGCATTCTCCTCACCACCAGATAAATGATAACAGAACTTTATACATTGTTGACTTGGATCGTGAGGGGTTTGGCGGGATGTGCCAAGCAACACAAAGTGTATCAATATCTATGAAGCCACAGGATCACGTTCGCACTGCTGCAGGAAACACATCTCACAACACAAACACTCACATCACTCCTTAAGTGTTGGAGGGGTACGAACCTGGGCACAACGTACTCTGGGTATTCCAGGGGCACGCTTATATTGGTGGCACCAGGGAACCCACTGCAGATCACACACTCCCGAGTGGATACACAAGGCCACTTTGTTATCATGGAGGGCAAACTGAACGGATCTCCACTGGCGCTGGTATCCCTATACGCCCCAAATTTAGGTCGATCCTCATTCCTGCAATCCCTCATGCCATCCCTGCTCGCGGATTCTACGGTCCCAGTGTACTGGGGTGGAGACTTAAATGGGGTGCAAGACTTTGACTTAGACAGTTCCCGCCCCCCTCCCAGGGGCGCAGTCTTTCAACACATGAAAGAGTGGGTTTCCAACATGCATGTCCAGGATGCATGGTGCAGCAAGCATCCTCTGACATGCACATACACGCACTACTTGGTGCTACATGAGCTATACACTCGGATAGACATTATATATTGTTCGGATAATGCACTACACAACATATTGAAGGCGGACTACTTGGCACGAGCCCTTTGTGACCATAACCTGTTCAAATTAAGCCTATCCTAGGGTGTGAGTAGACCTGAAATATCGACCTTGCGTCTGCCATTTGCCGCACTTGCTGACTCATCATACCATTCTACCCTTTCGAGCTCCATCGATTCGTACTTCTCGACGAATGCTGGTACTGCTTCGTCTATGGGAATAGAATGGGACGCCTTTAAGGCGCTCCTTCGCAGGCATGCAATTAAAACCATGTATGGTGCCCGTAAATTGTTGATGCACGCACTCCATACTCATGAATCAGAAATACGGAGATGTGAGCAACTCATCCACAACGGCCCCCAGATTGGTCCCTCTCTGGCCCAAGTCTGCCTGGCGTACAAGGGTGCAATGGATGACCTTTGCACACTGGACGACAAAACATACTTGGCCCGCAGACACAGGGAGGGAGATAAAGAGGGTAAGCGGCTAACTTGGCTACTGACATCTGACACTTCTTAACCCCCCATTACTGCTATTTACACACCTGCCGGGACCCTTGTGAATACACAAAAGGCTATCAATCAGTCCTTTTATGAATACTACACAACGCTGTATGTGACCCCTGTCCCCCAAGACCCTGCCTCCACACAGGGCTTCCTTGCCGGGATCCCACAAATTATACTAGCGCATTACGATTCTCTAGAAGACCCCATGACGGTAGATGAGAAATAGGAGTCAATAGGGCAATTAGCAACCAGCAAGACGCTGGGAACAGATGGTTGGCCGTCGGAATTTTATTCTGCTTATTCCAAACAACTAACGCCACAGTTGGCCAGCATGTTTGCAAAAGCCTTTGAGAAGGGTGAACTCCCGCTCACTCTGAGAGAGGTGACGCAAGTGGTCCTACCAAAACCAGGCAGAGGCCCTCTTCTAATGGCCTCATATCACCCTTTATCAATGTTGAACATTGATTACAAAATCCTTGGGAGTTACTAGAGTTTATGTTAGTTGCAGCTGTTCCTTTACTGGTCCATAAACACCAGAATGGTTTAATACCTGGGAGAAACACTGGTTTGAACTTGCGTCGATTATTTGCAATGCTGGAGTGGGCGTGAGGAGAGGTGGAACTGTCCTGGATAGCATCCTTAGACATTGCAGAGATGTTCGATACATTGAGCTGGGACTATCTGTTGGCTGTACTGTCCGGGTTTGGCATTGGCCCCAACTTCTTACGGTGGGTACGGTTGTTGTACTACAGACCACAGGCCAGGGTGAAGACAGGTCGTATTTTTTCCTTACTTTTTACGAGAGCGCGAGGCACGGTCCAAGGTTGACCTATGTTGCCGATACTTTTTGCTCTGGCCATGGAGCCTTTTGGGGTGTAGATTACGACAACGGGTAATGGAGTGGGGCTTATACACAGATCGTCGATGGCACATTCTGTCGCTATATGCAGGCGACACACTAATTTACCTACACTGCCGAACCGAGGTACTCCAACAGATAATGGACATCTTAAAAATTGATGGTGTTCCCGATGACACCTATGTCATTAACCCAGAGGCAGGCTGCACCAAATACGCCACTGGAATGGGTGTTTGATACTTTTAAATACTTGGGGGTCCAGGTCTACCATTTGGGGTGGACATTATAGATGGTAACCTGGGGTATGCCATTATCAAAGCTAGATCCACTCTCCTGTTCTGGTTAAGCCTTCCCTTATCCCCCATGGGACGGATGGCAATCTCCATGATGCTGGTCCTTCCGCGTCTCCTGTACTTTTTTCACACACTTTCCTATCGCTTGCCATGGAAACCCTTTAAAGAAATGGAATCCCTTTTTGTTCTTCCCCATATGGGGACATTCTAGAGCCAGGGTGGCTCTACATAAATTATATTTGCCATTATTGGAGGGTGGACTAGGTGCTCCAAATTATGAGCGCTACTACGCTGCAGCACAATTGCAATGGCCAATGAGATAGCTGGGGAGAAGTAACCTAACTGAATTGGTAACAGAGGCCATGTCCTGGGATCATCAGATATTACTGGAGTGGTTGTCTGGCACTGTCACTCTGATCCAGAAACAACGTGGAAACATTCTAATGACGGCAGCCAGACGTAGTTGGTCCAGATATGTGCTACCCAAATGCCGGACTGCTCCGTCTGCCTCTCGCCTGCCACTGGAGGTGCTCGCTGGCACATTTACCTGTCATAGACGCTTGGAGCTCGGACCCTGGGGGGGAGAGGGCATTGGAAACATGGGGTGACATGTATGCAGACTGTGGAACCAGAGAGATGGAAGCTGTTCCTCTAGGTTTGGGTTCCCGCCACCAGAAAATTGGTGGTGGTGGACTGGGGGTGGGGGGAGGAAGAGGGGATGTTAAGAAGAAGGAGGAAGTGGTCTGGGGGGATCCCGCTTTGGCGGAACTAGGGTCCTCACACACCCAGCAAGCTAGGGGTCATGCTTCATCATTTGGACCTGCTCCTCGTTGGGCCGGTGCTGCAGTGCCCAACAGGCACCCGTGAAGGGGCTCTTTGTCGGAGATCTTTTGTTCCTTTTGCCGTATGATGCCCTACGCTGCAATAAAACGCCGACACGAGCTGGGGTCTTACACGTCTTTTTATTTTCCTCCTCTTATCTCCGACTCCGACTGGTGCCCCCAGTGCCTCGCCCCCTCCCTTCCGCTTCCTGCCATGCCTGACTCAGAAGTTGCAGACAGAGTCAGGCATGGCGACAAGACATCTCCCCCTTTTTTTGTCAACTGCCAACTTCTTAGAGTTCCTCAATGAGTCGAACTGGTCTCCAGAGGACTCTCTGTGGTCAGCGAGAGAGACACCTCTCTCTCACTTCTTTCGTATCAGTCACACAAGAATGTTCTTCTTGATTGTCTGTTTCTGTGCTCGATATGTCCGTGTCCCAGTCAATTTCGTCTTTTCAAGCGTAGGCCGCTGGATTACATTTCTTGAAGTGTGACACATTTCTCGTGGTCCTCTTGGGTCCAGAGGCAGCTGTGATCTTACCCCTTTTTTTCTTCATTAGTCGGAGCGGGTGGGCATAATAGCGACTGTCAGCTTTGGTTTTCTGCTTTGTCTCATCAGTACCCAGTCTCCTTCTCAGATGTCGGACACTTTGGCATGTCGACGGTTATCAGCATGTTCCTTCATTTTTGCTTTTTTGGGCTTGTTGAGATTCACCAGTGTCTCGTGGTCCGAGGTCGGGAGTTTGGACGGTGTAACTGCGTCCGAGGTTGTTATCTTGGTGCGTGTGGTTCTTCCGAACATTAGGGTGGCAGGACATCTGTTGGATGTGCTGTGTGGTGTGGTCCTATAGGCTCGCAATACTTTGTTCAGTGCTGGTTGGCTGTCACATTGAGTCTGTTCAGCTTGTTGTATCATTTTCTTTAGGGTGGCAATGAAACGCACAACCATCCCATTGGCTTGGGGCCACAAGGGAGGGATTTTCCGGTGTTTGAATTTCTAGGGGCTGGCAAATTCTGTGAACTCATAACCGTTGAAGGGTGGCCTGTTGTCTGTCTTCACCACCTTGGGGATTCCCCATGTGGCGAATGCTTCATCGATGACAGGTATGACAGCAGATGCTTTTGTGGATGAAATCTGGATGCAATAGGAAATCGGGAATATTCATCCATGATGACGATGACATATTTTCCAGATTTCAGCGTGCCAAAGAAGTCGACGGCCACTTGCTGCCATACACTGTCTGGAAGATCACTGTTGGCTGACGTCATGGGGTTGTGGAGTGTCAGCCAAGGCTGAGGTTTTTTCAGGATCGGGCCTTTAACCGTCTTCAGAGAAAATATGACCATAGAACTTGAGAGTTGACTTATGGAATTCACATTTGTCTCGGTTGAGTGTGAGGTTGGCATTGAGAAAAGCATGGCACACGCGATCCAGGGCTTTCTCATGATCCTCGCGTGTTGCGCCAAATACAAGGATGTCGTAGCTGTAGTTGAATGACTTTGGGATGTGATGGATTACTCACCAGACTGCCTCTTGAAAGATCCCCGTCCCTGAAGAAATACCAAAATTGAGGCGCTTGTACCTGAAGAGACCTTGGAGTCTGGTAAACGTGGTGATGTATCTGGATTTCTCATGGAGTTTGAGCTGGTGATATGCTTTATTGAGATCCAATTTCGAGAAAACTGTTGCTCCATTCAAACAAGTGATCGTGTCACTGATGTGAGGTCCTGGATGTCTCTCTCGTTCGATGGCGGTGTTTGGCGCTCGAATGTCCATACACAAACGTACTTTGTTCTCTTGTCCTCGTTTGGGTACAACTACTACTGGAGAGACCCATGGAGTAGGTCCTGTTTACCTTTTCATGATGTCCGCTCTCAGCAAGTCTTGGAGTTCGTCATCAACTGCTTGTTGGAGATGAAAAGGTACTTTCCTGTGATGCTGAGCCACAGGCGTGACTTGTTTGTTGATGTGTAGTTTGACTTTGACATGGGCTAGTTTTCCTAGGCCCGAGAATAGTTTCAGGAACTTGTTTATTATTTTGGTTGAGTCATAAACTTTGAATAGAATCTCTACAAGCTTCAGATGTTCCGCTGTAAGTAAGCTGAGAAGGCAGTCAGCAGCTACAGGGCCTTCTATCACGAATTTTAAGCCTGAATTGTTCTTTCTTTGTAGGTTAATGATGTGGGGAAACGTCCTAAGCATGGCAGTAGTTTCTTGGACATCCATGTGTAGACACGCACTGCGGCTGGTTCTAGCTTCGGCTTCGGACACATCCCATCGTATTCAGTTGTGCAGACGTAGTTGAGCAACGCTCCTGTGTCTAGAACAAATTTGACGTAATTATTATTTTCCATTTGAATGTTGTTAGATTTGGGGGTCTCTGGTTGGCAGAGGTAGGTATCTTTGACCATATAGGGGCCCTTATTTCTAGTCAGGGTAAGGGGGTACACTCCTAAAATAACCCCGGCTCACCCCCTTGATAGCTTGACACACGCAGGCAGGCTTATCTCAGAGGCAGTGTGTAAAGCATTTGTGAACTCATACAGTAACCCAGTGACAACACTACAGATGGACATCACACAAGTTGTAGTATAAAAATAAGTACTTTTATATAGACTTAACACAAGACCACAAACAACAAAAATCATTTTTAAAATGCTACACTTTGAGTTCAATGTACCTTTGGATGTGTAATGCTATACAACGAAAGTGTTGCAGGGAAGGTGATGCGTTGGTTCCTTACATGCAAGAATGGTGATGCGCTGGGTCCCTACTACTGCTGCGTAGGGGATGCGTCAGTTCTTCTCCACGTGGGGAGGTAATGCGTCGGGTTTCTTACTGCACTTCCATGGCGATGCGACCAGCAGCGCCGTGATGCGATGAAGTTCCGGTGCAATGAAACAAAATGGCGTCACCTTCTAGATGCAACAACAATGGGTGCACATCCGAAGGCTGTGCAGCGACTCAACAATTCTTCTGAGCTGTGACAGGCCCTGCGACACATTTCTCCAGTGATGCGACGGCATCTGCTGTGACGGCGATACTCTTCTCCGGTGATGCAGGCGCTTCCGGTGATGTGAGGGCGACAGAGGCAGCATGCTTCTCTGGTGTTGCGACGGCATCTGATGCGACGGCGACACTCTTCTCTGGTGATGCGATGACAATGGCTGCGGCGGCGACATGTTTCTTTGTCTTGAGTCGCGCTTCCAGCTCCCAGCTAAACGCAGTCTCTCAGAAGGCCCAGCTCAACAGCAGGCACTTCAATTCCCAGCAAGGGAAGGCAGGGTAGCTGGTTGGTGAAGTCTGTTGTCCCTGAGACTTCAGCAGGACGCAAGCTCTATCTCAAGCCATTGGAGATCCTTTACAAGTTGATTTGAAAGTAGCACAAAGTCCTTTCTCCTTTCTTTGGCAGTCAGGCAACCACTGCAGGCCAATCCCTCAAACAGCACTCAGCTTAGGGATAGTCTCCTCCTCAGTTTCTCTGGTTCCTCTCCTCACAAAGGTTCTTTTTGTTTCCCAAAAGTGATCTAAAGTTCTTGGGTCTGGGTCCCGATATTTATACTAGCAAATCCTTTGCCCTCTGAAGGCATAGGGTCCAGTACCCAGTCCAAACCCGTTTGGTGCAATCCTGGAGCACTTTGTTGACAAGACTCATTCTTTCCTTTGATAGCGTGGGCCAGGGACATCAGAAGCACCACAGGAGGGGGAGTCTGCATTGTGGAAGGCAGGCACAGCCCTATTCATGTCCCAGGTGCAACTCCTCCCACCCATCTACATGCAGGTAGCTCTATTCAGCCCTGTGCTGACTCACCCTGTCTCCTGGAATCCCCCAGCCCCTGTCACTCAAACTCCAGACAAGGAATACACAACCTAGCAGAGGCAGGCTTGAGCAGTTAGGCAAGAAAATACCTACTTTGTAAAAGTGGTATTTTTAAACACAGAATGTTAAAACCACCTTCACTAAAAGATGTATTTTATCATTTTGAGTTCAGGCATACTAAACTCATATTTCTACCTGGTTCCCTGAGTCAGTTAGGATTATACAATGTAATAATCAAACTGCCCATTCTGGCCTATGGAGAACAAGTAGCCTTGCAATATTGAAAAACAAAAAATGGCTGTCATTCACTATTGGGACATGCCACACACAGCAGGGCATGCCCTGCCTTTTACCTACAATGCACAGTGCAATTGAGCCTATCACAGGGGTGACTAATATGCAGAAAAGGGAAGGTTTAGGGACTGGTAAGTGGGTACACTTGCCCAGTCAACATGGCAGTACCAGACTGCACTCAGGCTCTGCAATTGCAGACCTGAGACACACTTGCACAGGCTGCTTCTGTGGGTGGCACAACCAGTGCTGCAAGCCCACCAGCAGCATTTGGTTTACATGCACTGGGCACACTCAGTGCACTGTACTAGGGTCTGACAAGTAAACCAAACCAGCCAATCATGGATTCACTAATCCATACATCAATTTACAATAGGGACAGCATATGCACTATAGCACTGATCAGCAGTGGTAAAGTGCCAGAGTCATAAAACAGCCAACAACAGGTCAGAGAAAATACAGGAGGAAGGCAAAATGTTCAGGGAGGACCTTGCAAAAAGGGCCAAGTCCAACAAATGTGTAACCGGGGGAATTTCTTTAGCCTGTCGGGTCTGCCACCATGCACACATATTCGTCACTGTCTTGTGATATGGGAGTGAGTGCGGACGCTTCTCTTGACGTTGATCGTTAGGATCGAGATGAAGTTTGTGACTGGGTGCTGGATCTAGACGAGCTCGTTGAGCGGTCCGTTCTTCCTTGCATTGCCCTCACATGGTGACGTTGTCCAGTACTTCGCTTGGTCGATCCTGCTTCTTTACGGTGAGTTTGGCACATTGCTTCAAAGTGATTTTCCCTTACGCATCAGTGACATTGTTGTCCCATGGCCGGGCAGGAGCCTGTGTGAGGGTAGTGTAAACCACAGCGATAACATTGCAGTGGCTGTTTCTGGGTGTTGCTACTTCTAGTCCTACCACGGGACGAACTTGTGGATTTTTCATTCAGAAGGTTTGTTCTCGTTTCTCTGTCTTGCTGGCTTCCATCTTTTTTGCATACTCCTCGGCTTGATCGTTTATCCGTGTGAGGTCCTCGATGTCGTTGAGTGAGTAATGTTTCTTTAATAGCCGATGTCGTAGTGACTCCAATTGGCATCCTTCGATGATTCGTAGATGAAGTGCATCTTCGGTGTTGAAATTATCAAATTTGCAATATCGTGCTAGACGGTTTAGTCGAGAAATAAAGCCTCTCATGGACTCGTCTCATTCTTGGGATGCGAGGTTGAATGTGTAGCGTTTGTAATCCAGATTGCGCTTGTGAAGGAATTTCCTGTTTAAGGCTTCTCTCACGTCTGTGTACAATGCAGCATTTGCTGGAGGCAGTTCTTTGATAATTTGTCCAATGTCTTTGCCCACCAGGTTCCGTAGCGCTATTAGTTGATGTTCAGGGTCACTGACTTGTGAACTCTTCATGAAGTCTTCAAAATCTTCTAACCAGCTCTTCCATTTAGGACCCATGCTGTTCCCAGATGTAAGCATCAGAGGCTCGGGGGGATGCAAAAATGATACCCCCCATTAGTATAGGTTCACGTAGCTTGGCTTGAGCTGGACCTGGCAGAGCGTCTCATGAGGAATCAGGCTGGGTGGTCATGATGAAGTCCTGTTGGCTTCACTGCACTTCGAAATCTATTTTTTTGAAGGCCCACGGGTGCTTTTTGTTCTTTGCCTGACCTCAAAATGACCGCCAGGCTTGTGGCAGTGCTTTCCCTTTGAGATATGCTTGACCTCAAAATGGCCACCGAATGCGACCTCTCTGCATGCCGATTTTTGTAGGGAATCAGTATTCTTACCCCAATTTATGTACTGTTCATGCAGTTGGGGCTCCGAAGGTTTGTTTCACAGGGTGCTCTCAGCATGGGCCGGAATGTGAGTGGATCATTGTGCATGCTTACTCTGACTTGGTGCTTCTATTTTTGTGGCTGCAACACCCGCAGGCAACGTTTCTTTTCTTCCTTGTGTTGGAGGTGTTTTCTTATCCCACCCTCGTCGCCAAGTTTCATGTCCCGCACTGCAATGAAACGCAGACACGAGCTGGGGTCTTACACGTCTTTTTAGTATACTCTTCTTACCTCCGAATAGTGCCCCCGGCACCTCGCCTCCTCCCTTCCGCTTCCTGCCATGCCTGACTCGGAAGTTGCAGACGGAGCCAGGCATGGTGACACGACAGCGAGTAGTAACAACCCTTTTACACATTTCCTCCAAATGGAAACATAATATGTTTAAACTCATCAGCAATGTAAAGCACCACTGGTGGCGGCTGCCATTTTATATGCGAGGAAAGTACAGCTTGGGTACAGCCTGAGTGGTTTTCGGCACTCAAGAGCTCCGCAGGCACATGCCTCCATATATACAGATGAACAAATCATAATTGAGTCACCTGTGCACCATGGCTGCCACACACAGAGAGTTACAGGCCCAGCAAATGTGAAGTTTAGGTGAGGAAGCTGCTAGGGCACAGGGGTAATACAGGATGCAGAACCTGCAAAGTCATGTTTCCTCAATTATTCCATAGGCGCAGTGGCAGCTGCTCCACTCAGGCAAAGGAGTGTCACCTCACTGTCTTGAAGCAGTAAAATAAAATAAAAAATACAATGATAATAATATAATGTTATTATCAGTTTATTTTGTCCTCCTGCTGTGGCAGCTTTGTGTGACTGGGTGGGCTGCAGAGCAGGGGAGGTGTGGTAGCACCCTCCTAAGTGAGTAGTGACTGTTTTTCCAGGCCTCTCGGGTCGGCAAAACAGGCATGCCCACTTTCCCTGTTCCCAATGCAGGGTGGTGCAGCAATGGCAGAATTGTTCAGGTTTGAATGGCTATCTTCTCTGGTTCTCCCCCTCATTGCATTTTGGTTCAAGTTTCCTAGCTTAGCTTGGCTCCTTTCGGTTGAAGGGGCATATTCACCATCCAGGAGCAATCATGACATGGATTGAGTGGAAAAAATGTTACTGCACATCACAGAAGCATATAAATATGCATCAGAGTTTCATATCAGGAAGCAAGTCCCTACTGACTTCACTGTGCTAAATTTTTTGATTACAGTTAGGGTTTTTTAAGTGCTCCAATCCACTTGAATTAGTATGTTTAACCCCAGTGTTATAGGCTTCCTAATAGTTCCACTAGCGAATAAATGCAGATGTATTTATACGTTTTTATATAGAGCGAACTTTACCCGAAGGTGCCAGAGCCCTTTACAATAGAACCAGTTACATTACAGAAAGACTTCAGAGTACATGAGTTTCATATATGATACAAACAGATAAACTCTAAATTTACATAAGAATGGTAGTAAGTGCATTAGGCTACTACAGATACTAGAGCTTACAGTTACATATATACAAGTTGCAAATCACTCAAGGTTACATATTAAGAAAAGTTGCAGCCATTAGGGTTGGACAAATATATATTACATATTTACATAGCATGATCTTCGCACCATTGCTGGGGTTCTTGCTTTCAGCCTGGACTTCAGGGTCTTGTTGCACTCACTGTGGTGATCTTGGGCCTGGAGGGATCCCTGAGCTAGTGATGGCCAGATGTCCTTCACTCATACATAGAGGGGAGGAAGCTAGGCTGTGGTTAACATGCTCAAGGCAGGACCATGTTGCACCAGGCAGATGACAAAGACTTTGATATAATGTAGTCCGTAGCCCAGTTGAGAGGGACAAACTGTCTTTGTGCCTCTGTTGCTCCTATCTCCTCTTTATAAGTGTTCTGACAAGGATGATTTGAAGGTATCGGACTTGGTGGCAGGGGGAAAATGTCCACAAGCAAAAGCACTCCATCCAGTCCAGCAGTGTACTTACACTGAACCTGTGAAAGCAACAAAAACAAATTCAAAGATGTAACCAGACACTCTGAATTACTGAGTAATGTGACAGACGGTATTTAAGAGTCGGTAAATAGGAAGGAGGCATATGTAGGTAAATCTCATTTCTAATTTACCGATTCTGTAACAGTCGGTATTTACCGATTCTGTAAATACCGAATCTGTATTTCCTATTGATTCCTATGGGCCTTGAAGCCCATAGGAATCAATGGGAAATACAGATTCGGTATTTACAGAATCGGTAAATAGCGAATCCTGCCAGGGTGCAGGGGGTGTCACTTTGACACCCTCTAGCACACCAAGTACAGGCTTGTGTGACATGTGGCACACATACATGCCCTAACGGCATGTCTGTGTGTCACATTGCACAGGTGTGCATGCACAGATGTGCATGCACACCTGAATTCGGTATTTTACCACCCAATAGGATTGGGTGGTAAAATACCGACTCTTAAGGGCCTGTGGCACTCTTAGGAGTGTCAGCTACATATGGATTTACAGAATCGGTATGTTTACCGATTGGGTAAAATACCGAAGTGGTAAATTTACCGATTCGGTAAATATACCGATTCTGTAAATAATGACCCACCTACATCTCAAAAGCCAAATACCGGTCGGTAACGGCCGAAATCGGCCGTTACCGACCGGTATTTGGCTACCTACATCTGGCCCTCAGTTTGGATTAATGAGTGATGGTGCAAATTAGTGCAAGCATAATGGTCGCAGTTCATGGTACAATGGTGCCCACTTCTGTGTAATAACTGCCGTTAGATCAGCCGTCCTTGCCTTGGTTTCCACTGTCCTTTGGTCTCTACCTCCTGTATTTTGATGTGATGCTGGACTTCGTTTTTGCTGGTTAATGTACTCTGGGCACTTTACCACTGGTGATCAGTGCCGAAGTTCAAGTGCATCGTGAGAAAATCGTTGTTCCATGATTGGCATATTTGATCTTCTGATAAGTCCTTAGTACAGTGCATAGTATGCCCAGGGCATGTACATCAAATGCTACTAGTGGGCATGCAGCACTGGTTGTGCCACCCACATAAGTAGCCCTGTAAAGGTAACTAAGATCAGAACCACCAGTGCAGAGTCTGTGCGCAGTTTGTAACTGCTATGTCGACCTGGCAAGTGCACCCACTTGCCAGGCCCCAATCTTCCCTTTTCTTACATATACGTCACCTCTAAGGTAGGACCAAGGTACCCCTGTGGGCAGGGTGCTGTGTATGTTAAAGGTTTACATGTACTGATGTGTGTGGCATGTCCTGGTAGTAAATTACAGTCTAATTTGTTTTTCACTATGGAAAGACTATCTGTCCCATAGGGTAGAATGGGAGTTTTGCTTATACCATCTAAAAAGCATAAATTCTCATTGGGGCAAGATAGGGAAATAGAGTTTAGTATGCCTGGCCTGGATGTAATAATGCATCCTTAAGTAAAGATGATTTTCATGTTCTGTGTTTGAAAATACCACTTTTAGAAAGTGTGTATTTTCTTGCTTAGCCATCAGGTGTGTCTCTGCTGGTTTGTGGATTGACTGTCTGGCTTCTGAATGACAGGGGCTGGGGATGTGCATTCTCTCAGACGGCCATCGGGGGAGGGGGTGGTTTAGCGTCCGTTTTCAGGAGAAAACCGGCAATAATTTTATCGCAATAACATCAAGGACACACTAGCGCGTGTTTCTTTGACTTACCGCCCGTTTCCAGCATGCCTAACTTCGCATCTCTAATGAGATGCAAAGTGGGCGTCACTGGGCGTATCCCTGACGGACTACCTTGTAAAATATCTTGAAATGTACATCACGATATTAACACGGAGGCCTACGCATTTTTGCAGACGTTAGTTTTAATGTCTGCAAAAATGCAGACTTACCTATACCTAATAATGGGGGTGGATTATGCTGCTATGACCACAGGGTCGTATCAGCAAGGTTATCGCCGTTTTCCATGGAACATTGCTGGAAAACCAGCGATGTTCTATGGAAAACACCACTATGGCTGGAACATTATCGCCATTGCGCTATGCGTTGTGAATACAGCGATAGCATGGCGATAATTGCTAGCGATAGCCGGCGATAAAAAAAAATCTTGCTAAGAGCGGCCAGCGATAATTCCGCTGTAGCTTGATAATATGACCCTGTGTTTTTCAAGTATTCTTGCAAAGTGCATACTGTTAAAGTACTGTATGTTGGATTTTTGTCATTTTGGTCTAGTTTTGGATATATAACAATATTGGATATTTTTCTAAGCTGGTGTGGTGTCCTTTTTTTATTTAAACAAAATGTGTTAGGTTTTACGGCTGTACAAGTTACATTATTGCAGATTATTTCAAGCAGGTTGACTTTTCCATTAATACAAGTCACGCATTCTAAGTACATCATGGTATAAACTCGTTAGACATGAAGTTCACCTGACAACATGTTGACTCCCATTTTTGAGACAGGAACAGATTTACATATGTCCTCAATATAGCAATACTTCATAGGTTACATGTTTAGAGTGTGTATTGACTAATAACCAATGCAACCCTCCTACCCTATCCCACTTGCAATAACCAAACCAAAACTAGTGCCGCTATGTAGAGACTACATTTAACCCCGATGGGGGTACCATACGATAAGGAGTACCGATTGTGGCTTGGGGGAAAAGGGGGAGGGGGAAATGGGAGAAATCAGCAGGCAGGGAACAAAGAAGCGGGAAAAGGTAGGGAATTAGTTAACCTCTATGAGGACCTTTGCCATCAATTCAGTCAGTATGTGAGGGGGTATCAATTATCCTCTCCGGTGTTGGTTAATGTGGGTTGTGTGTCCTCTAAGACCTCCTCCACCTCCATTTTAAAGAGTTCTATTAAATGTGCCCATTCGAAGGCTATAGGTCGCTTACGTAATCCCCTATATTCTTCTCGCTGTAGTGCCTCTCTTTCTGCTGTCGCCCAAAGGACCACCTCTTCTCCCCATTTACTCGTGTGTGGTGACGTGTGGAATTTCCAGTGCTGAGTAATCAGTCATTTTGAAATCATCAGGGCTTAAGCACGTGAAGCGGCGCAATAGCTTTGATATTGTGGGAGTGGGGAAAGGCCTAACAGACATGCCTCTACAGTGTCCCAGGATGTGTGTTCCGTTAAGACAGACAAGGTTCGTATGATCTCATTCAAAACCCATGCAATGCCGGGCAAGACCACATCATATGTATAAAATCAGCATCTGGGGCAGGGCATCTGGGGAGGCGGTTGTATACATTTTGTGTAGCGTTATCGGGGTGAGGTTGGCTCTGTGCAAAACAAATAATTGTATCACTTTCAAGCGGTAATTGCAAGACACCTTTCTAGGATGATCTAACATGGGGATCCACTCTTTATCTTCCAAGTTACGTGATTATATTAGTTCCTATTTATGACTGAGATTTCCCAGTGGGATATTCATGTGTTCCCTCAGCCCCCAATACAACCACCAAAGTAAGTGGCGGCCATGACCCATTACGTGAAGGGATTTCAACAGATGAAAGGTGGAAGGTTCTCTTTGGTCCACCAGCCAGTATTTACGAATATAGCGGGCAATTGCAGCATGGGTGATGAAAAGAGTGGCAAGGACTGCATTAGTGCACACAAATTCTTCATGTGGCATCAGGTTGCCATCGTGAAAAAAATCTCCTACTGTTTTCCACCAACAACTGTGTCCAAGCTCGAATTTATGTCGTTCGTACGATGCATTGCCGTGTGGGTAATCCATGTAGCGGAATATTCAGGACATAAGGAAGTGATATTTTCACATGTATATGAGGCTGTTTCCAATAATGGAGTGCTATGTGTAAGAGATAGGGAGGGTTCTAAAATGTGTCTTCTCCGGGGCACAGTAACGTCTGTAGGGTACCACATCCAAGTTGGTCCGGAGAACACGCTATCTCAAACAAATTGTGACCCGCCAGCCAATATGCCAACCATTGCAGTTGCTCAACCATGCAGTCTACTTTAAAATCGGGCGCTCCCATCCCACCTGCACCATTGGGAAGCCGCATCTTGGCTAGCGCCAATCTAAGTCTGTTCGAGCCCCAGAGTAAGGAGGTTAACAGGTTGTCTAAACTTTGAAATATCCATGCTAGGAGAATGACCGGAATATTTACAAATTGGTGAAGAAGCCTGGGCAGCATAACTATTTTTGACACAGCAAGACGGCCCGCTATTGTGAGCGATAATGTATTCCAGAAGGAGACTTGAGACCGAAGAGAATTAATAGTACAGACTACATTTCCAGCTATTGTGTCGGCAGTGGTTCTGTAAATGTAAATCCCCAGGTATTTAAAGGTCACTGCCTCCACTTGAACATGCAATGGACCAAATCCCGAAAGAGGGGCATTGTACGTATTACTAAAGGAGTATGCAATGGACTTGGAAGCATTAAGGTGTAGCCCTGCCGCGTAAAGTAACACTTAATGAACTGTACCCTGTATGGGGATACCATAGGGGGCCATAGCCTGCCGCAAGGATTGGGCTAGGGGTTTGAGCGCTAGCACAAACAATAAAGGCGACAGGAGGAAACCCTGTTGCATCCCCCTGGAAATAAAATATGCAGGCGATATAATCGAGCCGGTGTTTGCACGGACCATAGGATTTGTATAGGGTACTTCTATCCAATTACAATATTCCAGAGGTAAACCGAACTTCGCCAAAACCGCCAGCATAAATAGACGAACTCAGAGTATCAAAGGCTAGACGTATATCCAGGGATAGGCATCCAGCATGCGGGGCTTGTGACATAGTCGCATGTAATATTGAATGGAATCTGGGAATATTTACAGAGGGACTACATTGGGGGTCAAAGCCACACTGATCTACATTTATAAGTTGGGGGAGCAAGGGCAGAAGCCTAGACTCTAGGAGTTTACTTAATATTTTATACTCAGTATTAAGAATGGAAAGAGGCCTTTAGGACGTAAGCTCAAGGGGATCCTTATCAGGCTTTAGCAAAAGGTGACTAGTGCCTCTCTTGTTGTTGGGGGTAGTGTACCCTCAGCAAGCAATGTTGTGTAGAGCTGTAAAAGTGGTGTGGTGTCCATTTGTAGTGATTTCACTGCATTACTTTTGGTTATGTGCAAAGGCTTTACACACTGTCTCTGAAATAAGCCTGACTGCTCATGCAAAGCTACCAAGGGGGTGAGCAGGGTTTTTTTAGGAGTTGAACTCTGACTAGGAAAAAGGGTCCCTACTTGAACAAAGGTTCAAACCCTTTCCAACTAGAGACCCCCATTTCTAACAGGTGTGGTGTCCATTTGGGGTGTTTTCAAGGCGTTACTGTGTGTGAGTTATGCATAAATACTTTACACATTGCCTTTGAGATGGGCCTGACTGCTTATGCCAAGCTACTGATGGAGCGAGGTGGAGAAACAACATTTTGTTTACCCCTCGTGAAGTCATTTCCTCATAGCTATAACCTTTATTAATTGTGTGATTTAGAAAAATTAATCAACGTAGTATAGAATGCACACACACATACACATGGGAATACAAATCTGCTTGCATGGAAAACTATAACTGACTAATTTAGGAATGTTGTCATGTTGTTTAATAATGCAAAACTTTAATATAATCAAAAGCGGCATAAATGTGCTTTCTGTTTATGTATTTTGTGGCAAAACATGGAGTTAGGTGAGTATATCATGCATACGTGTTGCCTATTTTGCTAGGTAACAACTAACAGGGAAACCCTTAGCATGGGGGGAGGTAAACAGAAGGGCTATATTTCGATAATTAACATTTATTTTTGTTTGTTTCTATGAAAGTTCCCATTCTGGCTCGTTAGGCCTAGTAAAAAGATGGCTTCTTTATTAACTGTGAATGGAAGATAAACTGAGCATGCGCAGCCCAAACCCGAGATTGAATGTGAGCTGCCTGTGCCTGAGCGAGAGCAGTTCAAGGACGGCTTAACCTGGAAGTCCTGATGAATGCCAACAGAATGAACATTTGTGTTACTGATCGTGGGAAAGGAACCTGTAGTAACTAGTTGAGGATGTGACTAGGCCAAAGACTTTCTCAAACAAAGGACTCTTTAAAATTCAGCTGATGCTACGGAAATTGAATATTAGGATGATGAGGTGATGCTCATCCACCCTCAAATTGTCCAATCAGAACTTGAGTTTGTAATGACAGTTACTTTTGTAGATAGATAAAGTTAGTGAAAAAGGGTATAAAAGTCATGATTTTCCTTAAGAGAAAACTCTCTCTTTCGATTTCCTCATGAGATGCTGTCAGTATGCTGATTTTCCTGAGATGTGAGAATTCTTGAATAAATGTTATTGAGAAATGAGCTTTAGTTGAGGTTATTAGTTAGGGAAGTTGGGAGAAAATGAATTTTGGGAACTATCTATCTTTTGCTAATACTTGTGTTCTGAAATCTAAATAATAATGTCTATTTCTGAATTTCTGAAATAAAATGAATATAACTGTTTGAGATAAAACTTTCTTCGTTAAAGTAAATTATGAATAAAGGAAATAAATAAAGCGAATAAATTGTTAGACATGCTAAACTTTGCTTTGAATAAAAATTAGATAAATGGAGAATTAAGCTGGTCTTGTATTTTCCTACGCCTAATTTTTACTAGCAGATTCATCGACTATAATGGTGATTTGTGATCATCAAAGGAGGGAATTGATGGCGCGAGGTACAGAAGATTTTGTGTGTCCCCCATTCAGATCAATCACCCCCATAACAAAGTAATATATTAATTTTGATTGCGGTGTATTAATAAAAACACACACATTACATGTGGGAAATGCTTTGCACTAACAGGTTTGATTTACAAATTAATTAAAGATGTAAAAATAATGTTTAATCTATTTTGTGCATTCAAGTGGTGTAATTATGCATGTCTATGTTGTAATGTACATTGTGCACTGCATTCTGTTTTTTTGCTTCAGTTTTAATGGCTTGCAGTGTGATGCTTTTCTGCTAGGTAACAGTTTTAAAGGACAAATATTAGCACTGGTGGGTGGGGGGACAGAAAACACTTATATTCTGTGTATTTACATTTTCTTTTTGTGTTTATCGTAGTTTTGACTGGTTGCCAATTCCAAAATGGCTTCGCTTTTCCCGGTTCTGCGCAGTAGAAAAAGCTTACATCATTTTGCTGAGAGAAGCTCGTCCATGCTCTGTGCTTCACTGAAAACTTTGCAACTTCATCTGACTATATTCGAGGCCATTTGATATGAACGCTGGTGAGTGGCTGTGGGCCAAAATGATAACCACGAGAACAGCTGAATGTCTGCCAAGGATAAAAGTCAAATGCCTTCCAAAAATGACCACGTGGAAACAGCTGAATCACTGAAAATGAACATTTAAAGGCCTGATGATGAACCGGAACAGTCGAACTTGTATTTATCTGTTTGTTAAACAAAGTTATTCATGGACATCCTGGAAGTTAAGAAATGCATGGACAGTCGAATTTGTATCTGTCATTTTTTTAATCAGGAAGTTATTCATGGACATCCTGAAAGTTAATAAATACATTGTCAATTAACAGACATCCTAAGAGCTAAGAACTGCAATGTCATGACCAATCAGATAAAGGGAAACGGCAAGACTTGAAACATTTGAGGGTAGAGAGCCAGCAAATACAGTATAAATATCAGAGCAAAATTGGGTTTTAATGTCACAGAAGCTGATTGCACTGCAGCTGTTTGCAGAGATGCTGGGAGCCTGAAACTATGCCAGAGTGCTCACTGATAACCCCTGTAGGTTTGGAGATTTGTTGCGGGACACTAGCCTGGGTGAGAGTTTCGCCGAGGAGGCTTGGGTTAGTAAGTATAGTTGGAGTTTAGTGCTGGGTAGGAAGGTTTTAGTGTAGAAATCTTAAGAATTAAATGCATGTGTTTTTTAACTATGGTTCTCTGATCTTTTCATGAAGAATTCTTTTTCAGGTACATGACCAAAGATTAATTGATGTTTTTATTTCAGAGAATAATGGAATTATTGTGAACCTGTATTTTCTCTTCATGATTTTATTAACAGTTTTACTTGATTTATTTCCTGAATAAATAGCAATGCTCAGTGAAAACTAACAATGACAGAATAAATGATAATTTTCTTTTATGGAAATTATTATAGAAAATCTTTTAAATGATTTCAGGTGTTCTTGATTTTTCTGAATCAATTAATTATGCAAATCAATGTATTGTTGTAGTGAGGTTAAGCTGGTCTTAACAATCACCATCAACTTACTCAACTAATTGGTCCATCGACCTATTTGGCGAGGTACATTGATGCATAGATTAGTTAGTAGAATTATTGATGAAAACAAATGTTGGTGTTAAAAATCTGTGCTTAAAGGAATCCTGTCATAGGAGAGAATACACTCAACCCATTTTTGTTTATATATATATTTGCAAGGGTCTGGGGTAAAGTGTGTGTGTGTGTGTGACTAGGTGTGTTGTACTTCGGTGTTATGGGCCCCACCGGAGTGACCTGGACCCTGGGTTGGTGATATTTCTGGGTGAGCGCTGCATTACTACCAAGGGGGTGAGCAGGGATATCTTGGGTGTGTAAGTCCCTTACCCTGTCTAGAAGGAAGGACCCCTATTTGTAAAGAGTGCATACCACTGCCAACCAGAGGCTACCATTTCTAACAACTGCATTGACTTAATTCTGATAGTTCATGAAATATTGTAGGTGCACATGGAACTATGGCGCCCATCTTTAGTGTAATGCATACACTGAAACAATATTGAAAATTCTTTATGCATATATTGTAGGTATGCTTGGAACAATATGTCCAGCTGTGATGTAATGCTTGCTTTGGCACAATACTGATAATTTTTCACTTTTCATAACACCATTACTTTTGTTGTCAGAGGCCTCCACCTGTTAAAGTGGTGAATATGTCTATTAATCATTCACTAATCCATTCATGCACTGACTAATTTATCCAGCTATCCATTTATTTACAACTATGACAAGTACAACAATGTGTGTATATCCATTTTTATACAAGACATTATTGCAAGGTTGATTACAATTTTATGATGATTCTAGGGGTACATCTATATAATGTGTCATAGCCAGATCCTTTAACTGGGCTACCTGGGAGCTATAAAGGCTTGGGGAGGGGTGCCGTGCAGCCTTCTTTCCTTTTTTATCTAAGGCCCTGCCACAGGGGATTGAGTCCTCAGGGCCATTTAAAGGCTCGGAAAAGGGACTCGTACCTTACCCCTCCCCTTAAAAAATAATGTGTGCCCCTGGGGTATCGGGTCCCTGGTGCCGAATATGACTCGTACAGGTGCCCCCTCTCCTAAATTACTAAATTAGGCCCTGGGGTGGGATCCTCAAACCCTATAATCACTCGAGGAGGGGAGCTGAAAATCCCCTCCCCTATAAATACATTAGGCCCTAGGATCCCGGGCTGAATACATCTCAAGGAGAGGAGTTACGTGCCCTTCTCTCCTAAATTACAAAATAGGGCTTGGGAATGGGTTCACCGGGGTCAAAAATCACTCTAGGTGCAGGGCTGCTTAGCCATCCTCGCCTTATAAATACATTGTGCCATGGGGGTAGGGAGCCTGGGGCAAGGGGGGCTTCATGCCTCCCTCCCCTAAATACATAACTCTGGCATCATAGGATGGGGTCCCTAAGGCCACATACATCTTCGGGAGGGGGCTGCCCTATCTGAGGGCTGGGGGAGCATCCCCTGACACCCTCGCTTATGTGGGTGACTTCAAAGGCACCACCCCAGGTTCTAAAATAAAAACAAAATTGCTGATTTTGCTAAGTGGGTTAGGGACCCCAAGCCTGGGTTTTTTGCCCCTAGCATGGCCTTCAAGGTCCGCAAACCCAAGTCAAGGGTCTGCAAACATATTTTAAGGGATCTTGGACCTTTGTTAAACATTTCTCTGAACTCAGAGCCCCAGTACTGGGTCTGCTAATTCTAAGGAGGTGCAACAAAGGTGTACAAGTCTGAAAAAGTTAGCAAATTCAACAGGAGGGTCTATTAAAAATAGGAAAAATGGCATGCCTGGGTCCCCTGATGGCTTTGGAGCAGGTATGGTGGTGTAGGGTCTGGCATAGGCAGCGTGTCCAGAACTCTCTGCACATGATTAAAGGCTCCCTACAGTACAGTGTGTTATTATGGGTGCTAGATGCAGTAACTGATTTTAAAAAAACATGAAAATTCACATATGTTATTTAAGGAAAAGTTATGGTCAAAGACCATTGTTATGTGTTTATAGAACCTTCAGAAATTCACAGCATAACAGTGAGATTAACAGTGACTTCATTAGGGAGGTAATCAATTATGTCATTTAAGATGTCATCAGTTAGATCATTAATGATGTAATTTGACTCACACTTTTCAGTGTTTTTTAGGTTTTACCATGGAAACATAATTTCACTTCAGCTGTCTTTTCTTGCAGTGAACATACATAAAGTGAATCGATGCTGTAGGAGGGTTTCTGTGCAGAGCAAAAGAGCAGCCCGTTTAGAGGTAAAACTCAGAGGCGCTGAAACAGGTTTCCGAAAGGAATGGCCTGCTGGGACACAGCAGGGACCTTGATCTGAGCAGTTAAGGAAAGGCAGCATAGAGTGAAGGAGTGAAGGAGTGAAGGAGTAACCACGTTAATGACAAAAGATTACGGTTACGTGATTTTATGAATTTATGCCATGAACTGTGACACATGGAGGTCCTTGCAGAAAAAAACACCACTTTATACAGGACAAAAAACTAAATGGAATCGTTGCCACTAAAGAAAGGCCATGTTTGTATTGTGGAGACAGTTGCAGGATGCCATGCTAGGAAAGTCCATAAGGAATTCAGCTGCATGGTGCCAGCTCGCAAACCTATACCTACATTGTCTTCATACTCACTGGCACCGGACCAGGGGCCATATTATCAAGAAAGGGCGATACATTATCGCTGCTTTATCGGCAGGAAACTGCCCCTAAAGCGGCGATAATGGGCTTGATAATATGCCCTTGTAAATTCCCATAGAAGCCCAGGTTCTGTGTTAACCTGCCGATAAAAGCGTCAATAATGTATCGCCCTTTCTTGATAATATGGCCCACGGAGCGGTGGTCTCTACCAGACTGTTGTGCTCTCTGCTGGATGCGTCTTTTTTAGAAAGTGAGGTGGCAAAAGCACAGAACCCAAGAGCAAATCATTTCTGTTAAAGAACGACAGACAAGGATCTTCCTTTCAAGATTTACTTAAATGAATTAAAATACATAAATGCACAAGTTGGGCCATCAAGTTAAATTAATAAGCAGTAGATTCAATACCATTGGGTTGGGTAACAATAAACATCTGTTATCAGCGCCAAGATGCCCACGGGTGAACGTGCGCTTCACACAAATACACATGTTACGTTGTTATGTTATGTTATGTTATGTTATGTTATGTTATGTTAATAGAAAATAGAGCAAAACTCAGTAGAGTTCCAGTCCATATTGAGCACCGATGCACCTTCAGAGAGTGGGGAAGGGTCTCATCCCATCAGTGGCGTAGCGTGGGTTGCCAGCACCCGGGGCAAGGCAAGTATCTTTCCACTTTTCTTTTAAAATTTTGCGACCCTGTGGGGCAGATTTACGAGCCCCGTGCGCCACATTTGCACCGCCGTTGTGTCCCTTTTATGACACAGCTGCAGCGTAAACCATGCACCACATTGCACCCTATTTAGAACATGACGCATCTATTTACAACGTGACGCATCTAGGAGATGTGTCACGTTGTGAAGCTCTGTGCCACATGAAACCTGCGTCAGGTTTCAAGTGGGCGTTCCAGCACAGGAACGCCTCGGAAACGTGCCTGAGTGAAATCTACGCTGCTGCGTCAAAACCTTGCGCCTGCTTGAATCAGACTTAAGGTGTAACGCACCATGTTGAGGATAGGCCAGGTTGGAACAATGCTGGAGTTGCGTAGCGCCTGCGACACAACTCCAGCACTGCGCCAACCTTACGCCGGCAGATGCGACACGCATCTGTTTATCCTTGCGCCATGATGCACCGCATTGTAAATGCGGTGCATCTGTGGTGGCGCAAAGGGTAAACTTGCATCACGCATCTTTTCTGGCGCATCCCTGCTGATTTTGCAGGGATGCGCCAAGAAACATAAATCTGCCCCTAAGAATTTTGCACCCAAGCCAAGCACCCCATGGCCCGTCCACGCTACGCCACTGCCTCCAAACACAGAGAAATCTCACCCTTTTATAGGGTTTTAGACAAAAGCTGCATACATTTATTTCATTAGTAAATGGTTCACACGCTCACGGCCAATAGGAATAAAGCAAAAGCAGCAGTTGCTAAAGAAATACCTTTAAGGATTCTCATTATTCTAATACATGGAGTTCTAGTGTTCACAGCATCTTCTCAAGGTACAAGGAATGTTGCAATGTATTATTACATTGAATCAACACCAGCTAGGGTCACGTGTTAGACTGCAGCACAACAGCAAAATGGACAAAAAGGCCTAGTTTGTCCTTAGTTTAGCTAAAGCGTATATTCTTACTCCTTAAGCCTTACGTGTCAACCAGTCTGTTCTCGGAATAGTACCAATGAGAAAGCATGTCTGTTTGCGACAGCTAAAAAGCTAGCAAAACCAGTCCTTCAGTGTGCTTTTTTTTTATTTTGAATTCATATTCTGTTTCATGTTCCACTGCACAGTGTTAGCTCATTTTATGAAACGCCATTGTACTGTAGCATATGTGCAGTTTTATTGATGTCCCGATGATGTGAAAATGAGCAGATTTCCTAAGGTCGTGTGAGACTCTTGTAATAAGGACGCTATGGCTGTTTGTCAGTGAACACTGCCCTCTTGTGGCGAAATGGATACATTTATTACGTTTCAAATGATTTTGCGATATAGACACTTTTTATAAGCAGGCTGTTTCTTCTTGTTAAATTGAGTTAAATGTAAAGGGCGTAGGTAAGTATCACATAAAGTAATCACTGCAAGTGCTAATTTAAAACCAGAGTCAGACAAATGTTGGGTTCACATGTGTCTTATTTTATATGAACAACTGAAGCAGTGAATGTAACCCTCCTTGGACACTGATAAATGGTTGTTTATCATAAACATTTCATAGAAATGCGCTTACTTTCGTTGGAAATGTAGCAGCATTTATTAGCATCTCTGAAGCACAACAGAAAACAAAATAATAACAAAACACAAACGAGAATAACAATGCCACTAAAAAAATATAGAGCAGATCACAATGAAACAGTCAAAACAGAATGTAACCCAACCAAGACAGCACAACACAGAAACACAATGCAATACATCCGCATATAAACACAAGGGCAAAACACATCACTAGCACACCAAAATTCAACATAAAAAATAACGGTAAAAATGTAGTGACATACTATTCTGACACATTAATTTCTCTGCAAATCTGCTTTTTTAATACGGTGGAAAAAGGTGGTTGCATTAAGCACTGCCTTACCGACCAACGAGGACATGTAGTAGTGTTAGTCAAAAACATGTGTTATGTTGGCCTTGAGCAAATTACTATTATATGCATACACATTCTGTCTAGGAGCTTTGAGCCAAACTATCAATACTAAACAGGCAATTAATAAACAGAGTTGTGTTTTCGAGGGGATACTAGCCAATTCCAAGCCGTCCAGTGTTCTTGCGACCAGGGAATCGAGTGTCGGAATACCTTGATTGATATTACCACTGGTAGACATGAATTATTTTTTTTTAGTTTTATATAACACAAACTCGACTTGAAGGTATTGGAGCGCTATACATGTGCACCAGTTGTGTTTCAGACGGACATATTCCTTTTGTTAGGCACGGGGAGATTAAGGGCCAGATGTAGGTAGGCATTTACCGGTCGGTAACGGCCGAATTCGGCCGTTACCGACCGGTAAATGCAATTTGAGATGTAGGGCCCTGTATTTTACAGACTCGGTAAATTTACCGATTATGTAAAATACAGATTCGGTATTTATACGGATTCGGGAAAATTGATATGTAGGTGGGACTCTTCTGAGTCCCACAAGCATTAAAAAATCGGTATTTTACCATCAAATACTATTTGATGGTATAATACCGATTCTGGTGTGCTTGCACATGTGTGCATGCACACCTATGCCATATGACAGGCAGACCTGCCCTTAGGGCAGGTATGCCTGCCACATGGCACCCGAGCCTCTTTTGGGGGTGCCAGAGGGTGTCAAAGTGACACCCCCTGCACCCTTGTGACAATCGGTATTTACCGATGCGGTAAATACCGACCGGTAAATGCCCAATCATTCCTATGGGCTTCAAAGCCCATAGGAATGAATGGGCATTTACCGGTCGGTATTTACCGCATCGGTAAATACCGAATGTTTCCGATTCGGTAAATGCACATCTGTATTTACCTACATCTCGGTACTTTTATTTTACCACTTCTTAAATACCGAGTCGGTATGATGCGGTATTTAAGAGGTGGTAAAATAAAATTTACCTACATCTGGCCCTGAGTGTCTGATTACGATGTCGGTCTGAAAGGCTCCAAAATGCATTTGGATTTTCCTAACCCGTGTCGGAACCTATGTTTCCGACTGACTCGGAAACATTTCTAAACAACTGATTAAGATGGAAAGGTAACTGTTCGATCATTCCAAATTGGCATTCCTAGACTCCGAGTCAGTCGGAGCTGAATCGTTCAGCTCAACGGACCGCATTTCTGACCGACGTATTATAATGTCGGATTCGGAAAGCCTTTGCAAATTGGTCTGTCCGACACAGAATGGGAGTCGAAAACTGACCTTGGGGGCCCATAGCAGGCCCGCCTTTATACTGAGGCCTCCGGTTTGGGGTCGAGGGTGTACCCAACGGACCCATCTTTCAAACTATGCACAGTGTGGCAGGCACCATGGGGTGCCTGCCACAGGGTGCAAGGTTTTCCACAACCACCACTTTTTTCAATGGGAGCCTGTGTTGTCAGTCGGAACACAGGCTCCCATTGAAGTCAATGGTAGACTTTCCAAACGGTGTTCGGAACCATCGTAATTGGTCAGTTGGACTTGCCTAACACGAGTCAGTCGAAACTGATGCCGATAAGGAGTTGGTCGGTTTGCTTTCCAACTGACATCGTAATCAATGCCCAGAATCACAGGATATTGAGCTTCCCTGCTGTGACTCTAACCCAGTTCCCCAGCTTCAAGGTCGATCACTCTAGACCTTAGGCCACATCCTATCCCATCCAGTGAAAATCATTTGTGGTTGCGGGCAGAGGGCTTTGGCAGGCACACAGCCCAGCTCCCAACCAACCCCCACCAACACCAGAGGAGAGAGCATGGAACACACTACCCAACCCAAATGCTTCCCTGCCTCCTGATGACTTCCTCACCTCGGCTCACTCAATGCACATTGGGCCCCTTCATTCTCGTTTACCACCTGGTCAGAGCGGGTGGCAAATGGGGGTGAGGTGTTTGAAGACTTCAGAAACAGGGAAACATTATCCGTAAACGATCCTGAAATTCCCTAGGTCGCATGGGCACGGGTATTTCACATTCCAGGAATTGAAACTCATACTTGTAAAGTACAGGGGTGCAATTACCCAAGATTCGGGCCTCAGTAATTTCAGCCACTTAGAATGTGCAACTCAAATTAGTCCCTTGAATGGTGAAAAATAACCCATACGTTTCCGGACGAGGCACTGTTAATATTGTAATTATCAAGCTCAATAAAAGTTAATCAGAATATGGTTAGGAGCAGGCAACTTAGTTGGTTTTTCATTTTTCTTGTATGATCATGCTCATACACTTTAAGTCATGACCTGGTGAATTTAATAATGCACACTGCTTTATACTGAGTGATGGGGTATTTCTAAAATTTGGGTGCAAACTGTGTTTGTGTCCAGTTTTGAAGGCACATATTTAACCAGAATTAGACTCACTTTGAAGAGTTTTTTTCACATGCAGTTTACTCCAGTTACTGGTGGATAGATATTTTGTGGACAAATAGTGTGGCAATGGGATTGCAATGCGAAAAATGTTTACAAAGACCGTTTAGGTTCGCTATTCTCCAGAGTCAAGGCACACGTGAAAATTAACTGAAAAAACTGACCTGATACCATGTGCAAACAATGGGGCATGTTTACAAACCCTCAGCGCCACTAAAGTATCACTTTATTGACACTCTGTGGGAAAACACAATTTTCCATATTTACAAGGTGGCGCTAAGCATTTTGCGTGGCTTAATGCCACCTTGTAAATATGCCCCTTTCTGCCGAAGTCCTCTGCTGCAAAGAGGCGTGCAATGGGTGTTGTGGTGTTGCTGTTGGCTTTTCACCGCAACAACCATTGCTTTTTTTCATGCTGCCCCGGATTTACAAGGCTGAGGCATCGCCAAAAATGAACACCATAAAATAGCAGGCTTTAGAATGGCGCAGCGAGAAGGAATTATTAATTGCTCCTAGTTTTTTGCTCTTTCCATGTGTCCTGCATTCTGCAGCACACATAGAAGGTGCAAAATGCCATTATTGTCTGTTTATGTGCAGGAAGGTGCCCCTTTCTGAACATAAACAATCATCCTTGCAGCGCAGGCCCCCTTGCAACACCGCAGCAGGGTGCCTGCGCTGCCGCTAGGTAGCTTTTTTTGCACCAGCACTAGGGGAAATACAGGGGTGCGCCATATTTTTGTGAATATTGCACATTCCTGTATTTTGAAAATGTCAGAGCACAGCCCTGCCAAATTTGGCGCAGCTCCACGCTCCGACATTTTCTTGTGAATATACCCTTTTATTTCCAGTGACCTTTTTGCTGAGCAGAGGCGCTCAAGTTGAGGCTGACAGAATTTCACATTTTCACACCGACGTAATAACCAGTCATGAATCCAACTAACCATGGCACACAGCAATGTGTATACACTGCCTAACACAATCTCCATTCAGGTTTGCAGTGGTCAAGGTATGCACGTTTGAGGAACTCTTGTTCACACTCAAATGCATACACAGCCTGAACATTAGACATTCATTCATGCACTAATTGATCCACTGGCTAAACTTGTGTAGGTAGCATTCTGTCTCAATCTTTTAGTCATACACACTTTGCAATTCTTTGTGAAATAGGGATAAAAATGATAGTCAACATGGCTTTTGCCCACCATGGCATATACAAACATACACCTCCAAGCTGAAACGCTCCACTTGTCACATCCAAATCCTTTACATTTGAAGCACTCCTTTATGACAGCAAACACATCAAAAGCATTGCCATCTTGAATACTAACAATTTAAATTCTAACTCTCATCCACCCTCAACCTCTCCAGCAAATACAAACTTCCCACAATGTGGTATATTTTGCTGGTAGTTGTTTGGCTAAAGTGGTACTCATAAGAGGTCCTCTAACAAAAACATCTTGGTTTCATAGAAATATATTTGAAAATTCTTCATCCACCATAATTGCTGACTTATAAAGAGTCACAGGCTGCCTGAACGAGTCTAATGAACAATTAAGGACCTCCATTACAGGTGCTGTAACAGGATATAACTCCTATTCTACACCCCAGAAAACCTATTTCTGCCAAGCTATTCTATATCATTCAAGGCGCGCAACTTGTGATGAAATCCTCGAATGTGATCTGTAAAATTTGTGGCAAGCCCTAGAATAGTACAGGCAAGCCAACATTCCAGTAACCTTCCATACCAAAAAAGCTAGATACCTTCTAAAACCAGCCCATGAAACCATGATTTCAATCTTCACAACATGGTCACCAAAACCAGGGTTTCCCACTATATCAACAACTGAGGCATCTTTGCCGGTTAAACAGAGAGGTTGAGACCTGCCCAAACCTGGAAAAAAAACATTTATTTCCTGAGCCTTTGATTCTGAATCTGGGCAACACCTATGCATATAACCTGTTTGCAAAATTATCCAATTCAAAAGGACCTAGTTCTTACATAATGGCTCCTTGATCAATATTCAATTTATGAAATCCACTAAAATCCTCGAATGAATATGCCCCCAGATACTTTGCTTGCCACATAAACTCCTCTTTACAGACAATATAAAAAGGCAAGAATCTCTTGCAAAATCTGTTAGGCCCATGACCATGACATTCTCAGTTTGTTCACTTACCTTAGTTGGGAAACAATGTCCATCTTCAACACAATATAACATCCCCCTTTGCTTCCTGCCAGGCTCTTAGCTGCAAAAGAACTTCCCAACAACTAACAGGTCTTGCTGAGAGACACAGCTGGTGACACAGCTACAGCTTTGCACACCATATACCTGGACTTTAGAATTTGCCCTATTCCATTCACGGTCAGAAAACGCCAAAAAACTCAGCTTTGCCATTGATTCTTGAAGTATCTTTTTACGCTTTACTACAGAAAGAAGTCTCTTCAAAATGAACTGTGTATTGTTTGGAAATGAGTTATCAATTAGCATTTCTAACATACCCTACACTAGATGTAGGAAGATGGCTCTGTATATGATATTGCCGCTGGGTGGTAATACCGTGCACAGAATCCAGGGGTTCCGTAAAAGTGTACAAGGCTCAATGTAAAACACAAAGTGCTCTATTAGTGGTAGTGTGAGTGAGCAGCCTTAGGCCTAATTCAGAGGAGTGTAAGACATTTGCACAACAGTAATCAATAATGGGCACACGGCTCAAGAAGGAGATCCAGGTCAATTTTTGAAAGAGATACTTTATTTTTATTTTTATTTTAATACTAATATCTTCTTAATAAGGTAAGTACATTTTTTTATTAAAAATACTTTTCAATTTGAAAACTCGACACTGAAACTTTTCAACACAGTCCAATGTGATCCTATGGGGAAAATATATTGTGGTTAAACAGGTAAGTATTACATTTATAATCCAAGTCTTTGGATCCAAAAGTCAGCATGGGCAAGGGATCAGGTTAGAACCAAAACTGCACCATGAGTGGCACAGGGGTGGTGGGGTGTAGAGGTCAAAATCGACCCACTGCTTTCTAAAGGAGACAGGGTGCGCCTGGAACCACACTACTTGAAGGTAAGTAGATCAGTTGCAGGATACAAGCTTTGGGGGTTAGCTTGAGCACAAGGGGGGCCACAAAGCATCATCAAACGTACACCACCAGCGGCACAGGGGCGGCCGGGTGCAGGGTGCAATTTCAACATCAGAAGCCTAATGCTTTTCAATGGGTATTCTCCTTTCGGCAAAGAGGTTGCAGGTGTTGCACCGGAGGTTGCAAGAGGAAGACCAATGACAGCAGTGGTAAGTAGAGATGTAGGGGGTCATAGGGAAACCGACGGTTCAGCTCACCAACCCCCAGGGGTTTCGTGTGCAGGGGTGCCTTTGAACATCAGAGTCTTCTTACCTGAGCCGGTAGCAGTTGGGGGGAGCATCTGGGTTCACTCTGCAGGTGCCGTCGGGGAGGGAAGGAAAGGTCAGCCAATGCCGGACATGATGTCAGGATCACTGAGGAGATTTCACTGTACAGGTGAGCCACTCAGACTCGGGTGGTGGGCTTTGGGTGCAGGGTGGGCAGGAGACTCGGAACCGCCTGGATCCGGAGTCCTTGAAGTAAGTTTTTTTCTGGACAGGTTCGCTGTCCATGGGAGATTGGAGTCTTTTTGGAAGGCAGCAGTCTTCCCAGGGGTTTTAGAGGTCGCTGGCTGCAAGGCAAGTCACACGTTTGCGGAAGCTGGAAACTGGCCGGTAGGGCTAGGGCCAAGGCAGTCGTTGTCTTCAATCTTCACTACAGTGTCGTCTTCTTTCTTAGGTCATCACAGATCTAGTGTCTAGGTCTGGGGGGAACACCTAAATACTAAATTTTGGAGGAGTTTTAGGGGAGTAGCAGGTAGGACTAATCGGCACCTTACTTGGGGTGACTACACTCTCTAACATGCCACCCTCCTGTTGGAGGGGGACATAGACCTAGCCCTGATTGGAGAGGTCTCCCTATCTTCAAGTTGGCAGGGACTGAAAGTTGTGCTTCACCTTGCCTGCCCCACCTTAGGGGTGGGGTTGGCAGTGGTGGGGCACCTCTTACTCTTTAGAATTTTTCCAGCCGGTCTTCCCACCCAAAGTGGGGGTGTATACCAAGGGCGGCCATCTGTTAGAAGGGGCAGAGTCTGGGGGTCGCCTTACAAAGGCGGCAGGCCTTTGAAGCTTCCATTTTCGAGCACTGGCCCATCCTAGGGGAGGAGATATGACACCTCTGCCCAGGGTGTGCATTGTGTCTGGTCCCAGAGAGCACGGGCTCTCTACACAAGGGTCGAGAAACATGTCTGGTGGTGGCTAGCTGCTTACAGCCGGTCAGGGACCAGACCAGGGTTGGTAGGTTTTCAAGGAGCACCATTGAGGTGCCGTTTGAGTACATGGTACAATAGATTCCACCCTGTCATCAGTGGGGATTTATTGTAAGGAGCAGTTTGGTACCCAACACTACTGTGTTCAGTGAAGCCATCCTGGAGCTTTGGAACTCGAGTTGTCAAGTTCCCAGGACATGTTCTCACTATGGCTTTTCTGACACTCACAGTATTAGGAAAATTGACCCCAATATTGTAGGGGCATATTTGCTCATTCAGCTATGCCCACACCTGTGCTGTGGTATGGTGCAACCTGCCATAGGGCTGTGAGGCCTGAGGGAGGGGGGACTTACCTATGCCTACAGGCAGTGCCTGTTGGCATGGCACCCAGACAGGGTGCCATGTCTACGTTGTCATTTTCTCCCTCACAGATACATGAAAACTGCAAAACAGTGGCGTGGTTCCAGGGAGGGGGGTCCCAGGGGACCGTCTTCAGCTCTCAGGCCCTAGGTACCCATGGTAACATTTACTAGAGACTTACAGGGGGTAGGAGGACCAATTGGGGTTTGTTTTAAGGGAATTAGCACTGGCACAGGGGACCTGATTGGCCGGAACTCTGTGCACCACATTTGAAACCAAATCAAAACGAATTCTGGGTGGTGAACTTCGCCCCGCTCGTAGAGTTTGTGGAGTTTTCTGCACTCGGCATTACGGAGCGGAGTTTTTTCCCTCACTCGTGTTCATCAACGTCAAGTTGGTGAGCGCAAGGAAAATCCACTTCCCGGCGAGATTTGTCCTTGTTCGCAATCGTCAACATCAACATACATATTGCCTCCTTGAGAAGTAGTTTTTCCTCCTTGCTCTGTGCATGGAGTCTTTTCTTTAAGAATCATCATTTCAATTTCAATTGTAATTGGCTCCCAAACTCAGAAGTCATTCTTTCAACCAGTTTCTTAACCAATTTTCTATTTAAGCTCTAGATCTGTAATATAAAATTGTTCCAGCATAGTAACCTGTGCTTAATTCAATACCACTTACCTCACATTTAATCATACTGTGCTTTGATCAGAAACAACAATTTCTTTGGAAATATCTACATCCCAAGCTGCCAAGAGGCTCACGCTTTAAGACCCAATGTTGACTTCGTAATAAAACTCAACCTTACAAGATGGCAACCAAACAACACTGCGTATATGTTGACCACATGTCAAAATGCACAACATGGCCTACCTGAGGCCTACTCCTGCTAACCTTCTGCCAGGGAATAAACAGAGGGAAACGCAGCCTGAAGTATTGCTAGAGAAGAGGCTCCTGGTTATGTAGGTCACAGGCTGCACTTTACTATTGTAATGCCTGTAGACAGCCTCAACAGGCATTGCATCACGAATAGGACTGACTGCCACAGCTTTACCTGACATCCTTGGCAGTTAGAAAACAGTGACGTCTTGGTAGGTACCACAGTTCAACCCCAGAAAACTGAAGTTCAGTAACTCTTTGATCTCAGAAACAGTAGAGGAAAGCTTGTGTTACAGCTTGGATAGAGGGCTGCATATTCTCCAACTGCAAATGGAAACTCAAAGGGGATTGCAGGACCAAATGTAAAATGAAATTGAAGAATGATGCAGCATTCAGAAAACAGTCTATGTTCCGAACCCAAGCAGATGTACCAGAGGTGAATAAGCATTTAGAAATACCGAAGCAAGCAGGAGTCATGCAGCCATTAGCATTCTCATATAGGAGTGGCCTGCAAGAAAACCAGTGATATAATACTTTGAATCACCAATTCCACATTGAACAGCAGGACAATCCTGACTAGTACAGTACAACTTGTCTCTTATGGTAATGCACTGACTAGCCTGGCTGGCATACTGTAACTTCAGTCCTGGATCTTGTATCTGATATCCACTCGGAAAGAGGAACATACGAAAAACAACATTGGAATGCACACAGGGCTTCTATGAGTCAAGGCCTTTGTAGCGCCTACATAGCATAGTTAGTGTATTTGTTGGATAATCAGAAGAGATCTCAGAACTTCAAGATGCTTGTCCGGTCACCATTTAACCACCCGAAGGGGTTATTTTTTTTCGTTGTGTCATGTCATAGCATGGTATGCCATGTTGTGTTACAAATGCTTGTATAGAATAGTTTATACCCTCATGACTCTTACCGTTTGTTACTGCCTTAATCAGAGAGCATAGCAATACTAAAATCTAAACAAGCATCTACATAGAAAACAAGCATAAAATCTAAACAAGCATCCTGGGACCGGTTTCGGATTCATAATACTCATCAGCCAGGCTATCTTGAATCCAATGGCCAAGTGAGCAAGGGACTCACGTCTGAGCATACCCTGCCACACTTAGGGCGAACAAAGCGATACAAAAGGGGATGATGGATGGAGCGTTTGAGCAAATCAAACAATCACCCCCAGTCAACTGATCTGGGTTTAATCCATCACCATTCTTTAGCCAACTCAGCCACCCCAGTTCAGACATGGCCATGTGCAAATCAGTCTGACCCTGTGCCTCATGGGAACAGTCCAGTCCGAACTTCCAAGCCATGTCTTCCCTGGACCGGAAACAAGCATCCTGGGACCGGTTTCGGATTCATAATCCTCATCAGCCAGGCTATCTTGAATCCAGTGGCCAAGTGAGCAAGGGACTCACGTCTGAGCATACCCTGCCAACTTAGGGCGAACAAAGCGATACAAAAGGGGATGATGGATGGAGCGTTTGAGCCAATCAAACACTCACCCCCAGTCAACTGATCTGGGTTTAATCCATCACCATTCTTTAGCTCACTCCGCCACCCCAGTTCAGATCAATCAATCAATCAATCAGGTCATTTGTAGAGCGCACTACTCACCCGTAGGGTCTCAAGGCGCTGGGTTGGGGGGGGGGGGGGTGCCGTTACTGCTCGAACAGCCAGGTCTTGAGCTTCTTCCTGAAGGAGAGGTGGTCTTGGGTCAGGCGTAGGTCGGTCGGGAGTGAGTTCCAGGTCTTGGCGGCCAGGTAGGAGAAGGACCTTCCTCCTGTTGTCGCTCTTCGGATGCGGGGGACGGCGGCGAGGGCGTGGCTGGTTGATCTGAGGAGGCGCTTGGGAGTGTAGAAGTTGATCCGGTTGTTGAGGTAGCTCGGGCCTTGGTCGTGTAGGGCTTTGTGCGCGTGGGTGAGGAGACGGAAGGTGATTCTCTTGTTGACCGGGAGCCAATGCAGATCTCTCAGGTGTCCGGAGATGTGGCTGCGTCGGGGGATGTCGAGGATGAGTCTGGCCGAGGCGTTCTGGATCCGCTGGAGTCTCTTCTGGAGCTTGGCGGTGGTTCCGGCGTAAAGGGCGTTGCCGTAGTCCAGTCGGCTGGTGACGAGGGCCTGGGTGACCGTCTTCCTCGTCTCGGTGGGGATCCACCGGAAGATCTTGCGTAGCATGCGCAGGATGTTGAAGCATGACGAGGAGACGGCGTTGACTTGTCTGGTCATGGAGAGGGAGGAGTCCAGGATGAAGCCCAGGTTACGTGCGTGGTCCGTCGGTTTGGGTGCGGTGCCCAGGGCGGGGGGCCACCAGGAGTCGTCCCAGGCGGAGGGCGAGGAGCCCAGGATGAGGACCTCCGTCTTGTCCGAGTTCAGTTTCAGGCGGCTGGTCGTCATCCATTCGGCTACCTCTCTCATCCCTTCGTGCAGGTTGGCTCTGGCGGTGGCGGGGTCGTTGGTCAGGGAGAGGATCAGCTGGGTGTCGTCGGCGTAGGAGATTATGTTGAGGTTGTGTTGGCGTGCGATGGCCGCGAGGGGGCTCATGTAGACGTTGAAGAGGGTGGGGCTCAGTGAGGATCCTTGAGGGACGCCGCAGATGACTTTGGTGGCCTCTGACTTGTACGGTGGTAGGCGGACTCTCTGTGTTCTTCCGTCGAGGAAGGAGGTGATCCATTCCAGTGCCAGTTCAGACATGGCCATATGCAAATCAGTCTGACCCTGTGCCTCATGGGAACAGTCCAGTCCGACTTGCTAAAGCCATGTCTTCCCTGGACCGGAAACAAGCATCCTGGGACCGGTTTCTGGCATTACAGCTGTCATTAGCCAGGCTAGCTTGAATCCGGTCCCAATATGCAGAGTGTATGTCAGTTTAATATAGATCAGAGATAAAGACCTATTCCTTTTTACATGGAGCCTGATGCATGACACAGAGTTATTTAAAGGGTATTTGCCTCGTAATCAGGAGCCATAGGACAGTACCAGAGTAGGGGACACTTTGTTGTATTTTCTTATGCACAACAATATGCAAGACTCTGCAAACTTTAATCTTTAAAGCATTATCTAAAGGTAATCCTGACGGCCTGCATATGTTCTGTTGTCACAATCCAATCTTGATAACACCATGCTATACCCAACTGCACCATATGTGTAAATAAAAGGAATAGAAAGATCTATGAAATCATTTTGAAGCAGGAATAGTATGTATTTATTACATTTGCAACTTTGTTTTTAATGAGAAATCCTCATCCATGCCTAGGCCCAGTTGTTTTAGTAGTGGTATGGTTTCCAGGCAATCCCCAGATGCAACATGCCAGAGCCTTGCAAATCTTCATTTTGCTTGAGTTCAACTTCAGTAGGTTGTCATGCATTCCTGTCAATTGTCTCAAGAAAGAAACTTAACTTTTTACTCCAAATTTACTTGATTCAGCTTCAGTATCACATCTGTACCATTCATGTAATAGTAATATCTTATCCAACAAGGGGGCATATTTACATCCCCCTATCGCCACGGGAACATTACTTTTTAATACGTTCCTGTGGCGATAGTGGCTTCACATTATTTACAAGGCAGGGGTTAGACGCTTAACATGGCTTACCGCTGCCTTATAAATAAGGCCCCATTTCACGCTATGCTTAGCGTGAAAGGGTATGGCTATGGGTGTTGCTGTGGGTATTCCACAGCAACCCCCATTGGTTCTGATGCTGTCCCCTATTTACAAGGGAGGCGGAAATAGGAGGAAGCACCAGAATTAAGACCAGGGTAAACCTGGTCTTACCCTGGCGCAATCTCCTTGTTTTTGCTGTTTTCATGTGTGCTACGTTGTTCCAATGATTGTTTATGTACAGGAAGGACCCCTTCCAGCACATAACCAATCATTTGTAAAAAATGCAGTTTTGGAACTTTTATGTGTGCTGCATTAAGCAGCACACATAATAGTTACAAAACGGCATTTAAAGAATGTTTTTGTGGAGGAAGGTGGAACTTCCTGCACATAAACAATCTTCCCTTGCACACAGACACCCTTGCACTATGGTGCAAGTGTGCCTACGTTGGCACTAGACTGCTAAGTGTAGCGCCAGCGCAGGGGGAAACATAGGGCTGCCCTATTTTCTTGTAAATATGGTGCAGCCCTGCGTTTCTGAAGTGGTGGAGTGAGGAGTTAACCTAGGAAGTCTACGCCTCACTCCACCACTTCCCTTGTAAATATGCTCCAAGGTTTTAATAAAGAGCTGTGTTGTATCATGAAAACATTAAACATCATGATTGAGCCCTCAGTCCCCCCACAGCTGAGACTGTGTAAATTGAATCAAAGCATGGCAACCTCCTAGATCTACTTGAATGTAGGATGGGAGTATCAGGAATGGTTCTCAACTGGTTTGCCTCTTTTCTTCAGAACAGAACTCAAAGAATTAAGGTCAAAATGTCTCTATCCAACACTTCACGGGTCACTCTAGGGGTCCCTCAAGGATCTGCGCTCTCACCCACTCTCTTCAATGTTTTCATAGAACCTCTAACCGAGTTACTGTATCTATCTAACATCTACTATCACATGTACGCAGATGACACCCAACTGTGCATACAAATCTCTTCCACCAGAGATATTAGGTCTCTAAACTCAACCTTGCAAAAAACACAAATCAGGCTTATTGATAACCACCACATACTAAATGCTCTCAAAACAGAATTCCTTCTAATATCCCCACCCAAACGCTCTCCAGACTTTGAAGAAAGGATGAAACACAAACAGCACTGAATTGTGTCCCACATATCATAAAGTCAAATAGATCTCTGGGAGTAACACTGGACAAGAATCTGAACATGCAGGAACACATCAGCTCTGCCACCAAAGGAGCGCACTTCTACATGAGCACCTTAAGAAAAATAAAACCCTTCCTTCCCCAGGTTGACCTCAAATCTGCGGTTTAAGGTCTAGTGAATCCCAGGTTGGTCTATGGGAGTGCAACCCTTTGCACCCTACCAAGAGTTAAGTTGGCACCATAAGGGCCTCTCTTAACTCTGCTGCTAGACTCAATCTCAATACAGGGTCAAAAAGGAACAATCACATCACTCTGGACATGAAATCACCTAACTGGCTTCCATATGAGGCAAGGATTCATTAAGAAATTGCCTGCACAACACATAAAGCCCTTCATTTCAACACTCCGAGGTACCTAGCACAAAAACCAGAGCTGTTTGGTGGCTTCAGAGCATCTAGAAGTGCTAGTTCCCTATTGCTGAAACCACCAAAATTCCATAAAAAGAAAACATATAGCTAAATCTTCTCAGGCATGGCCCCGAGAATCTGGAACACCCTTCCCCCGAAATTAGAATTAATCCCTCAATTGCCTCATTCAAGAAAGAAGTCGAAAGATGCTGATGAACAAATCCATGCCATTGAACACATCACGTATACTCTAAAATGTAATCTATCCCTTGCCTGCACACTTGAATACTTCTTGCAAACTATACTCTTACTCTGTTCTACAGGTTGCTGTTTTCTCTCTAGGAAAGATGCCCTCACCTTGTCCATGCTTGATGATATTGTTGTTACTTGTATACATGTTGCCTTGATCTTGTAAAGTGCTCTGATACCCTGCAAGAATCATATTTGCTCTATATAATACTTTATAGTACTTTATAAATAAATACATTAAATGCACTCTGTGAGATCTTCTTCTTAGGACTGACTATAGCTGCTCCCCTACTCTACATGTGACCAGTTTTGAGAGCAGAATTGGATAGCTGATTATATCAAAAGCCGCTTATAGATGGACTAGAAACAGGGCCTCAATTTCACTATCCAGCTCTATTTTGAGATTACTCATAATTGATGTGATGAATAACTTTATTCACCAAAACGTTGAAAAGGAGCTCTCTGCTCCCATCCAGCAGGAGGGACACCTTCAGAGAAGCTGCTTTGCAGTTTTTTATTGAAGTTGAAAAGCTTTTCTCATCTTGTCTTCATTGCCCCTTTGTGGGAGCAGCTAATGTTCAGAAAAGAGAGAACTCATTGTGTCTGTGACAGACATTTTAGAAAACAGAGAGGAACCCAAAGACGCAAATTTGAGCATTCTCCACCACTTCCCACTTACTTTCCAACAGTTCATTAAAGTCACTGGTTCTGCTGACATTGCTTCTGCCCACTATTTTTCAGCTTTTTTTGTGATCTGCTATCCAGATGCTTCACCACTGCCTTGGATACTTTCACCCTGAACATATTGCTGTCTCCATTCATGAGGCCAATTTTTTCCACCTTCTTTAGCTTTTGTGATTTTGAGTCCAAGGTGCTCATAACTTCTTCCTGGTCTTGTTCCAGATGTCCAACTATCATCTCTTACCACACCTGACACACAGCAATGCTCCTTCAACTATGGTAGAAAAAATCCTGTTTCCCTTTCTTCATGTTTCCTTGCCATGATACCTCAAGCTTGGTGATGCACCATTGTTAAACCTGTCTGCATTAGGGTGGTCTTTTGTTGTAATGTACAACAGGGTCCATGCTCAGTCTCCATTTTAGTTTCATGTTTTTGTTTGACATTGTTTTCTAATGGTGACTTTTTACATGATTTACACAATATTATACTGAGAAGTTATTCTACATGTAGCTCTTTTCTTAGTAAGCATTTCCATCATGTTATTCATACACCCTGTACAAGGCTAGGCACATAGAATGTGATGCCCTTGTATTTATGTTGTTTGGTTGGAGACAGCTCCAATGCTCCTGACAAACCATTGCGTCAGCTCTGTACCTCTGACACAGTGTGATTGGACCAGTGCTTTTATTATATAAATGGCCTCTGTACTACATACGGAGAGGAGCACTTCTGCTGGGATTGTCCTGGAACATGACGCACTTTGTTTGAGATGCAGTCCTGTTGACTCTGACCTCTATCATGCAAAGGACGATAGCCTGTCCTACACAGGCCACCTTCCCGATACATCATACTCTGGTATGGGGGCTTAGTCTATCACAAGGGATCTGACAGAGGGTACTCCCACTATGCTCTCAATAGTATAGGTAGTGTTAGGTAGGAGTATAATCATACAGTGATATTACAATGGTTGAATTGTTTATCTTTTTCACCATCCTTATAATGCTGGTTACAATGCTTTGTTTCTTCTGCCTAACAAGTGCAGCACACTCTTTTTATACAAGTATACGATTGTTTCAATAAATGTTTGACAAGCCAATTAGTATATTACTTGTGCCAACAAAAGGGTAGATCTTTTTCCACAATTTCCTTTGGGAACAAAGAGTGGTCATGTTCAGTATTCAGGTTGCTTATACCATCTGGTACCCTGGCAAGGTTAGGGGTCCAGGTGGGTCCAGGAGGGGCAATATAAGCTAGCTAGGAACCTGGTCAACATTTTCTGATGGCATGCGTGAACTGAGTTCCCATATCCTGAAGCTTATGTTGTCCATATACATGGTCCTAATTAATTTGTAGGAACCGTGTAACACCTGTTGCTTTCTGTCTCCATTTTTTGCTGATCTCATTTTTGCTGGCTGTAGGACTTTGAACACTCTACCAGTACTAAAGTGCATGTGCTCCCTCCTTAAAACATGGTAACATTGGCTCATCCACAAATGTCATATTTAATTTGCATTTAGCTCCATAGTAAAGAGGTACAACATGCACCAAATGTCTGTAAATTAATACTACTAGTGAGCATTCACCTCTGGTTGTGCCACCCACCTAAGTAGCCCTTTAACCGTGTTTCAGGCCTGCAATTACAGCCTGTGTGCTGTTGAAGCTTTTTGCAAGGCACAAACCTTCCTTTTTAATTCATATGTCACCTCTAGGGAAGTATACACACCAGGAGTGACTCTCCTGATTAACCAGTGCACCATTGGAAAAATTTAAAAAAATCTGAGTTTAAATCGGAGTGCTCCTCACAACCCCAATAACTAGCACCTCTAGGGAAGGCCATGGACATCCCAGAAGGGAGGATGCCATGTATTTAAAAGGTTGGGCGTGTGCTTTTAAGTTTTACATGTCCTGGTCATAAAAAACTCTTAAATTCATTTTTCACTAATGCAAGGCCTACCTCTCCCACAGGATACCTTATTACAATTTATAAATGTAATTTTCAAACGGAAATAGGTAACCAGGTCATATTTTGCATCTCTGGAATCCTAATTTAAAATCCTAACTTATGATGAAGTCAGATTTTAACTTATAGTTTTGAAAATGGCACTTTTAGAAAGTTGATATTTTCCTGCCTTTGCCGTTTAGTGTCTGGTCACATGACTGGGTGTAGCTGACAGTTGAGCTTTGTATATTCCTCGTAGGAAGTCACACACAATAGGGAGCTTATGTGTGCCTGGATAGGCCACCACTAGCCGGATGGGAGGAGGAGCTGGCCAAAGCGACACTTACACCTGAATAGGCTGTGTCCTCCCTCCACAGAAAGGGCTGCATTGTAACTAGTTAGGCTGGAGCCAGGGCAGGGAAGAGAGAATTTCTAGATTCTTCTCCCACCTTCCAGAGGAAGGGCACCAGGTATAAATGTTGAATATCAGACACCACCTCTTCAGTAAACCTCTGGAACTGTGGATGCTCACCAGGAACAAGGACTGTACTGCTGTACTGCTGAAAGCACTGCCAATCTGCTGGACTGCTGCTATGAAGAACTGCTACCCTGCCGTGCTGACCTGCTGCCTGATACCCCCCTTTCTGGGTGAGAAAGACTGAACCTGCATCTGTTCAACCTAGCTCCCCAGAGTGACTCCAAGGGCTAGTTGACTGGCCTCCTGAGTGGAGCCTCAAGGAAAAACGGTGAACCCAGCACCTGGACTCTGCCATCTGTGAGTCTACACTGCCAAGTGGTGCCCCCTAGTCTTGGACCCCAAGGTGCTCTGCCAGCCTCTGTCGACATAGCAGAACCAACACATCTCCTCTGCTGCGCTGCACAACCCCAAGCAGAATCAACGCATTCCCACTGCTGCATGGATTGGACCCATTGCAAAGACCCACATCGCCTTTGCAGCCAGCAGCTTCTTTGGAACCGCCACTGTGCGACACATCCTTGGCTCAGGCCCTCGCATCCCTTGTCAATGGCAGCCTTGACAATGATGCAGGATTCTGCATCTCAGACTCACAGCTCTTCGGAACTGACGCATCGTACCAAGTGTGTAATGCTTCCTCAACGGCAGACTTCATATCGCTAGCCCTAATTGACAGTTGGTGGTTTGTGCTTTATGGCTTTATTTTTATTGACACCTTTAAAATTGCATATACCTCATTCTACTACTTTGATTTTATCATTATGGTCATGTTTTATTTATTGAAAATTACTCTATTTTTCTAATCTGGTGTGGAATACTTTTATGGTGTGTTCACTGTGTTACTGTTTGAAGTATTGCACAAATATTTAACACACTGTATCTGAGTTAGGCGTGTCTGTTCTGTACCAAGGTACGAGGAGGGTTGAGCCCAGGTTAATTTAGGGTTTGTTAGTGACTTCATCCTAACAAGCATTGTGGTTTCTCCTTGAGTAGGGGTTTACCCCCTCAACCAGCAACCCAATTTCTTACATGTTGTATCGAAATACATATACATGAAAATACATTTAAAAAAGTTGGATTGTGCCTTCAATAATCCTGCACATGTGAGTGTTCAAACAATTGCCTGTGAAGATGAATGTCTATTACAAAGCAGCCCATCATGAAATGCCTTTGTCCTAAATGGAGAAAGCTGAGTACTGTTCAATGCACACATATTTCACCATATGTTTGGTACTGGTTTGTCACAAGGGGTTTTTACAATGAGCTTGGCTGGCAAAGATATATCTTGCTCATTCAGTACATGCTAGTGCTTCTACTCTATGCGTGTATTTGTGTCCTCATAAGTGCAGACAAATTAGTGACTGTGAAAGACCGATTTGATGAAGGCAGACCGAACTTACAATTTTCCCCCTAGGTTGTTACAGGGTTACAAATCATTTGCCAGTGGCAAACTTAGGCCTCAGTTTTTCATTCAGCCGCCACTGTGCCCAATCAAAAGTAGATGGTAATAGGTGGAAACATATAATGTTTGCCTGCAAGTCTACAATGTGGAGCCATGAACATGTCTGTCCTATTTGGTTTCAAAGTAGACAAATCTGTGTATAAGATCCATAGATGACTAGGAAGGTAATAGATTAAGTTTGAAATGCAATCACATGTAAATCAATTGCTATGGAAAAAAAACACTTTTCAGGCCTGGAACACGTGTTGGGATGTGATTCAAATGCTTGTTTCTGACCGATCCTACAGACCTGAACGCTTTGTGTCTCTTCTAACACTGGGTTGAGCAGTTTATCTCTGTAACCAAACTTAGGGCAAAATAGCTGATCTTGGAACAAGGAATAGAACTTCTAAAGAGATATTTTTCTCCCGTGCTAACCGGTCAGATGAGTCCTTCTTCCTCCTCCAGAATCTGTGGCATGGAGCGGATCTGGGTACCAGCACAGACCTACAGCAGACACCTGGGAAACTACATGAGGAGAGAACAGCAATTACTGATCTTGCAATTGGGATTGCAAAAATAAACGAAAGGCTGAATAAATCTGGGAACATAGGGGCATATTACCAAGGGTGGCGATAGGCAATTATCGCCGGTTTAGTGGTCGTTTTCGGGCCGCTAAGCAGCGATAGATTCTATCGCTCTATTAGCAAGCTGTCGCTAACTGATGTTAGCGACAGCTTTAAGGCGATAGCGAGCGGTTTGGGGCCCGCTTTGCATGTCACCGATATTTATCGCTAATGACATGAAAAGTGGGCGTACCCAACTTGTTAGCGACTGAAAGCAGTCGCTAACGTCGCTATCGCCTATTAGGAAGGCAGGCATAGGGATGGAAATATTCCCGCTATCGCCAAAAGCCAACACCTCCTCAGACCAGTTCTTAGCCATGTTATCCAATGGGAGGTGGATAACATGGCTAAGAGCATTTCGACGCTAATGCGTGAATATTGCTGTATTCTCAGCGATATTCATGCATTTCGCCGCTATCGCTGGATATTTTAGCACAATGGAGAAAAACGTTGCTAATAGCATGTTTTCTCCGCTAACATATCCAGCGATAGGCAGCGATAAAAAAATCGTCGCTAAGCCTATTTAGCGATAATTATCGCTACTTGTTGGTAATATGCCCCATAGTATCCAAATGCTTTGATAAGCTGTGGTCACGGTGGGCTGACCATTGAAGAGAGTTCACATAAATAAACCCTCTCCTTCGAGACAGCAACAATGGTTCACCCCAGCACCCCATGCCTTGCCTTCTGTGAACATCATTCACCTCACACTTACTTCACACCACCCTACCCCATCTTCCTTCCTGATATCCTGATATGTAGATGTTAGGGCGTGCGACATGTGCCTGTCTGAAATGAAGGAGGTTGTGATCATAGTGTCTAGGTCGGGTAGGATGGCCAGTTCATGGAAGTCCCTGGCAGCACTCCAAAGGGTTTCACAATGAATACCGTTTTTTGAAAGTGATTATCGCTTTTGAATTATTATTATTTACATTTACAAAGCTTCAACGTATTTATTTTGTAGATGTGGACTATGTTTAGAACACTTGCTTTTACATTTTTTGAAGATTTGCCTTTTTTCTTATGTAAATATTGATAATTGTAAACACCCTGTGCACATGTATAGATGTAAATTTCTACATGTGAACATTTCTGATTATTGGTTTGCGAATCAGGCCCCAGAGCAAAGAAGTTGTCATGAAAGCTTATTAAATCAAAGACACTAGTCTTCTAGCACTTTGCTTCTAACAGCCATGTCAGATTTAACATCCCCTGGTGTAATGATAGGAATACCGAAATTAAATAAAACAAACCCTTTTACCAACTAGAACAGTCCTAAATGGATTTCTTGAGGGGCTTGGATCAAAATAACCCCCGAGGGTAACTAATTGGGGCAGAATGTTTTCTTTCTACATATTTTGCATTCTGTGACGCCTTATATTTTCGCTGTTAGCAATGGCTCATAATAATAGATGAGTTATTAATACATTTTTTAAAAATTTTACTCATCATTGTGTTTCTGTTCTGGTTTTCACCACAAAATGTAATCAAGTGCCCAGCCTGTAGGGCTAGTAAGGGTGGGGGCACACCCTAATGTCAGGATGGGCCGGCACCCTCCCCATTTAAAAATAAAAATAAAACAACTTCAAGTAAGCTTCGGCCTCCCCAGGAGGCAGATTCGGAATGCATCCACCAATCTGGCCCCTGGGGGCCAAAATACTGTTGGGGCTTGCAGGACCTGGCCCTTTTTAGGGCTCATGGCGTTAACCGCGCGAAGCGCGGTCTCGCCAGAGACCCTATTGTTAGCGGCTCAGCTTTCCAGGAGACAGCACCTGGCCGCGCGCATTTCCTGTGCCAGAAGGCGATTTGTGCGGGCCACGCGCACGAGAACGCGCTCGCTGTAGCCAGCTCCTGTCTCCTGGAAAGCTGCTCCAACACACACGCATGCGCACACAGAGACATCCTCCTTATCACCACCTTTTTCCAGCGCCTGCATTTCCTCCATTGCGGCGTGAGCCTCTCGTGGGCACTGAGCAATGCAATGCCCCTTTGAGCCTCCGTGGCTCTGAGACAACTGACTCGCTCTGGGGGTGACACAAGCGGGAGCGGCCCGCTGCCTCCGGGGCCGCCCCAAGGGTATTCCTGGGCCCCTCACAGGGCCTTCAACGAACAATGAAGCCCTCTTGAAGCCACGGGGCTCGGTACAACAAAATGCCAGGAAGTACGCCCTTTAGTAGAGGAGCGACCCGCTGCCCTCCGGGGCCGCTTCCTCGCTAACTTGGGACCCCCCTCCTAATGCTCCCACTCACCGGGACTCTTGTTGCGGCTGGAGGCCGTCACCTGGCTTCTTGCACCGGCGGGACTCTTCCAGGCGGGAGCATCGCTCCATTCAGCACTCCTCCGGTAGCTGCTCTGGTGCCGCGGGCGGGGCTCCTCTCCTCCGGGGCCTCGCTCTGGCGGCCGCCTTTGCTGGTGCACTCCGGGGCTCTCCCTCCTCCTGGGAGTTCCGGAGGAAGTTCAGTGAGTTCCTGTTGTCCCTCGGTCCCGCCCCCGGCCTGCCTGACTTCCTACTGCGGGCCGGGCGGCGGCGGGGACAATCTCGGGTTGGCTCCCAGGAATTAAATAAAATACAGCCACGTATGCGGCGTGGCAGCCGCTGGGAGGCACAGGGTCCCTGGATGGGTGGGCTCCTTCCAGGGACCAAAGACGGCAATTTAAAGCAAAGAAGACGCCGGGTGGGCACCGGCTCTAGCCAGTAGAGCGCTCCTAAGCGCTAGCAGGAAATAAACAGCGCTCCCAAGCGCTAGGTGAAATAAAGCGCTTCCAGGCGCTTGGAGGGGTGAATACAGCGCTATAGAGCTGTGTGAATAATAACTGCATCAGCCCTGTGCATGAGGTGCATCATCCACATTGCTCAGGTCACCCAAATTCCTGCACTCTCTACCACACTGCTTTTAAGAACAGCATACTCTTGCACACACTCTCACTGCTCATCAATTCGAAGTTTGGTAAACATTTTATGCAACGCATTGTCATACACAATGCCAATAACTCAAACTTTAATGCTGCGAGCCCTATTGCATTGTAAATGCTTGTTGGCTAAAGTCCCTAAACTTTTTGCTTTCCCCCTAGACCTTTTTTCTGACATGGTGTTGCCAACTTAGATGCTTTGGACACTTTGCCACTGCTAAACAGTGTCAAAGTGCAAGTGCTCCCTGTATAAAGTGTAATGGTAATTGGTTGACCATGATTGGTATGTTTGCCTTACTAGTAAAGTCCCTAGTAAGGTGCACTATGTGTGCCAGGACTGGGAATGACTTCAAGAAGTAATGGGGTTAAAAGGTCCAAAAACCCTTACTGGCCAAAGAAATGAGCATAAGGTTTGTTCTTGTAGTCTTGCCTTAGACAGGGGGTGCAACCCCTGACCCCCTAAGGTGAGTATGAAGCAACTCGTTTTTGCTAAGGCAGGATGTATACTTCAATGATAATTCCCGGAAAAAAATTCAATAGTTCACGTGGAAATGTTTGAAAATGTATTCGCACTCTGTTTGCCAGAGTGGGTGAGATGAGTGAACAGCCAACACGTGTTTCACCCCTTAAACGGCCATCCGGCCTGGGGATTCCTCAGGGCTGTAAGTACATTGCACACATTGGAATGGTATTCAGATGTTGTGTTAAAGAAAATTAGTGGTGATGCGTGTGAAAGGAGGGTTGTGTGTGAAGAAGGGTTGGGGATTGAAAGGTGCATGAAGGGAGAGGGAGAGGTTAGATCAAAAAAGGGGGGGTTTGGTGGTGTGCAGAATAAGGGTTAGTTTGTTATAGTTATAGTTACGATCAGTAAGCACAAGGATGGGAAAGAAAGGTAAGTGGTTAGGGAAGGAGAAAGGGGAGGATAAGTGGGGATTAGTTGGGAGAGTGTTAGGGTAAGGGAATATCCATAGGACAAGTGAACATAGATTTAGCCATACATTATAGGTGGTATATATATTATACCATTCATGGCATGTAGTCCATTGATAATTCACGAATTTTGACCAGATAGAGGATGGTAATTGGAGGAGGAAATGAAATAAAATCACCCATTTTCAGTTTAGGTCGTACATTAATAGTTATAAAACAAACATCGTTTTGCGGATAGTGAGGCGGTAACATCGTTTTGCGGATAGTGAGGCGGTATTACCGCATTATGGCATTATGCCTTATTTCTGCATAATGCCATTATTGATGATTGTATTAGGCATTGCATTATTTTTGTATTGCAAAGTACCTGATTGTTGTGTTATGCATTGCATTATTTTTACATTACAAAGTGGCTGATTGTTGTGTTACGCATTGCATGATATTTACATTGCAAAGTGCCTTATTCTAGCATTACGAACTGCATAACATGGTATAAGGATTACAGTAGAATTTTTTGAAGCGCTCATTAATATCGCTAGAACTTACAAGGGCTGGCTGGCCTAACAACCGGCCAGGAAGAATATTACAAATACGCATATGTTGGATTTATATTGTGTGGTCTTATCGTACATATTTTTATATAAAGATTATACTAATTTTTATAAAATCCCGGGTCTAACAGGGTTGTTATGGAGTGAGCCAAACCCACCCCATCTTTTTTTAACAATTAAAATCCTTGGTGCATAGTGGGCTTTCTACACTCCCTCCCCCACCATGGCGGCAGATTGGAGATAGCCCTCTCAGTCTGCCCCCTCAAGAGAGGCTGAAAGTGTGTGGTGTTGTACGAGGGCGAAGACAAGGCGTGATGCCTGAGCAGGCAATCTACACCCCTTCTGTTTTTCTTTTTAAAAAGCTAACGTTCATTGCATTCATGTTTTTATACCCTGTTGAGCAGGCACTTTGGGGATACCTCCAAATCAGCCTTATCGGGGTCAGAAAGACTACATTTAAATTTCGAAGGGCGGTAGAACTTTCCCATGTGCAAGATGGGCGCTCCCCCCCCCCAAATGTCCACACTGGTGTGTGATGGATGGCCCATGCTTGGGGATCTCCCTTTCTAAATTTGATCTGTGCCTGAGCACTGATAAAGATTAAGACTTTAGTGCACTGTGTAGAGTGTGCCACAGACTGATAAAAAAAATTGTTGGGTCACAATGGAAGCTCTTTTATTTTTTTAAATGCACTGTGGAGGACAAACTGTTCATATCCATCGCATAGTCAAGGTACTGTGGTGGATGTGAACTATTCATCCACCGTAGCGAAGCAGTTAAGTCCTTCATTTGAAATAATCTGCCAAAAGTTAAACCAGAAAACAATTATTGCATACTCCAAAAATACTGTCCTGGATACTATTCGGTGGTTAATTATTTCCGATTATATGCGTGCAGCATTCCACAACTATTTTCACCAACATATCAACACTCATCATTGGGCATGGCATCAGGGCCGAACTGTGGAACCGAAATCAGTTCCAGCAAAAATGCTCCAATCCAACCCCCCTCCCTTCGTCTCCTCTCCCAATCTCTTTTTTCCGTCCATTCACTCACTCTCTCTATCCTTCTATCCTTTCTTCCTCCTCCCTCTCTGGTCAATTTACTCTCTACTTGATCCTCCCTCTCCTTTTCTCTCTCTTGAAACATCACCATACTTGCTGTAATTAAACTCAAGGAGCTGAGTAAAGTGAGGAATGCACCAGGAGCAACCCTGGGCTTTCAAACCCGGCCTTTCAAGCTTCCAGCTGACCAGGGAAGTGCCTGGTAGAATAAAAGGTCTGTCCGGACCTGTATGCCATCCCTAAAAACTACTTTCAAATATTTTCTAGAAAAATTATAACAATGTTTTCCTTGATTAACAATTACTAGATGAATGGCTGTCAAATCATCCAACCTATTCTTTTTGTAAAGTCAACCATCCTCAAATGTTAGGTTTCCTGAAGCATTGCTGCAAATATTATCTGGTATTTAAGTGGTTTCCCTACTTGGGGCTTTTCAGACACCTGAAATCATATGTTGATATGACAAAGATTTACTAATCTGTCTGCATAGGCATTATTGTGACTAAGCAGCTCAAAGAAGAGCAAACAGCAGCACTTCATACAAGTCAAGTCAAAGATTCTTTATTGGACTAATAAAAGCCATAAAAGCACAAAGATAAAAATAAATGTAACAAGAGCAGTTATGAAAACAAGATATTAAAGACCATAAATGCGTGACAGGTACAAGTTACACATATATATTTTCCTAAAACTAGATTTACAAAAAATAAAATAAAGAGATGACTCATTAAAAACAAATACTATGACAGTTCAGCATATAAAATTCATAAAATGCTTATACATTTCATCAATAAGCTGCAACTTCAGCTTGACAAAAAGCGTATTTCTCCTAAATCTTATAGCACCTGAGAAGAAGCTAGCAACTCCAAGGCAAACCATAGGCGAGAAAAGCATCTGCATGTATAATAATGCTGGCAATGCCTGGGCAAAATGACATGAGCTCAATAGCGGAAGAATTAATTTTTGCGGCAGGGAGAAATAAAGTTCACAAAAATAGTAAAGTGCAAAGTGTCCTGGTCAGAGAAGTAGTCCCATTGACATGACATTAATTCCCAAGGCTCAGGTATGCCTTTTCAGAAAGGCTAGTAACCAGTGAATAAGATTCAATCTGAATCTGGTTAGCAAATAGCAGAGGGGAAGTTATTAACAAGAGACAGGTAGGGGTGTGCCTGTGGGCATGGACTAATGGTGATGTAATTTCTCACCGTGGGCTGAGCAGTTTTTACACCTTCCCTGTCCTCTTGCGCCTAGCCAGAAACGCATGCTTAAACTTCCTGATGTCAATAGGTTTTGAAGGTGTGAGGTTAGAGTACAAGTCGGAGCGGCCTAGCCCTCTCACCTGCTCCGATATGTACCGTAACCATGGAATACGCAAAGCCCCTTCGAGAGCCATACAGTCCGCTATGACAAGTTGATTCAAGGTGGAGACTGGGGAAGACCAAATTCTCAACCAGCGTACTAAAGGAGCAACTGCGGTGGGATTGGAGATTTATCCCATGCCAAGGTCCTCATGCAACGTGGCAAAGGCAGGATGCAGGCGGGGGACAGCCTGCAATTTTTTTATTTTCTACCACTTGATACATATTGCACTGAAAGTGGATTCTTGCGCTGCAGCAAGATCACTTTTCTTTTGGAGCACCACCCCCCTTCCTTCGCCCCTACAAACTAAGCAGTGTGAGCGCATTGGGTCAAAACTGGAAAACAAACATAGTTTTTCATGCCAAGCAACATCTATGAAACTAGAGTGAGCTGGTTTTTAGTGAAACCCTAAAGCCAATGGAAACCAGACACAAAAATAATAGAATAGAATATTGCATGAAATTTCTTCATGTAATATGTGTAATTAGATGTTTACGGATCTCGCCTGGGAGAGCTGGCCCTGTGTGGAAATTTGTACTAGAGGTGAACCTCAAGGACAAATCTCACTCAAAGCAACACTGGCTCAACTTTGTGCTTTAGCACAAGGCCAAGTGTGGCACTACAATGACTTTTAGAATGACGTTAGCCACCGACATCATCGACCCATGGCCCTTGCTAAAAATGGAGTTGCACTATTTTTCTCCGTATGCACAGCACTGCAGATTTCCCCCCCGCTCTGTTTGTATATTCATTACGCCATGTTGCCATATACTCCTCAGTCTTCTCTCAAAAACAAGTGGCAGAGTCTAGACATCCCATATCCCCTTAGGCATCAGTGAGCTGTTCACCATCTTGGAAAGGGATTATAGTACAGACGATGTCTAGCTCATCGGTGGGTAGCTTTCAACAGTAGTGTTGTTTTCATCCGAAGGACTCGAAATTTCAAAATTGAGAGAGAAATTTGAGTCGTCACTTGGAACATCAATGTGGAAAACGCCCCACCATTCATAACTATTGTTGGACCTGGCCCTTTTTGCAGGGTTACCCCCAAACCTTTTGTCTTCTTCCTCCAATTTTTCCGACCTATTTTTGTTGGCTTTAGCACTCTGGGATCTTTACCACTTCAGTAGTAAAGTTCATATGCTCTCTGCTTAAATTGTAATGGTGATTGGTTTATCCCTGATTGGCATATTTGATTTACTGGTAAGTCCCTAGTAAAGTGCACCATGTGTGCCCAGGGCCCATAAATCAAATGCTACTAGTGGGCCTGCAACAGCAATTGTGCCACTCACATGAGTAGCCCTGCAACTATGTCTCAGACCTGCCACTACAGCATCTGTGTGGGCAGTTTTAAACTGCTGTGTCGACATGGCAATTGCACCCACTTCCTCGGCCCAAGCCTTCCTTTTTACTACATGTAAGGCACCCCTAAGGTAGGCCCAAAGTAGCTCTATGGGCAGGGTGCAGTGTATTTAAAAGGTAGGACATGGACCGGTGTGTTTTACATGTCCTGATTGTGAAATACTGCTAATTTCGTTTTTCACGATTGCAAGGACTATGTTTCCCATGGGTTATCATTTGAGCTGCCTTCCAACCTCTTACAAGTGTAACTTTCAATTGGGAAGAAATAGAGATTTGGAGTTTGGGGTCCCTGAACTCACAATTTATAAATACATATTTTAGTGAAGTTGGTTCTTAAATTGCGTGTTTTTAAAATGCCACTTTTAGAAAGTGGGCTTTTTCTTGCTTTACCATTCTGTGCCTGCATGTGGAATCCATGTCTGAGGGTGGGTAACAGTTGGGCTGTTTGTGCATTCACTCCAGACAGTTACACAAAGGGAGCTGAGGTGCGCCCCACATATCCTGATGGCCTATCACCAGACTGATGGGTCTTCCTGAGCTAGAGTGGTGGGAGGAGTTGTCACTGACACCTGAATATGGCCGTGCCTATCCTCACATAAATCTGACTCCACGCCCTGTGTCTAAAGCCAGATCAGGGAAAGGCAGGATCTTGTGAACTACAAAGTCTTTCCTTTAAAGATTGCCTACTTAAAAGACAGAAACTGATATACGTACCAGAGCTGTGACACTATAACTTCATAACACTTCTGGACTAGGAGGACATTATGCTAAAAAGAAGGGCTAAAAAGAAGAGCTGTCAGGAGGGACTACCACTTTGCTGTGTGCTTTGTTGTGTTGGCCTGCTACTTGCTGCTTCTGTCTTGGGCAGTGAAAGGACTGGACTTTTCTTTCTACATCCTGCTTGCCAAGTGTAAGAAGGTAGGATCTGACTGCATGGTTACCCCCACTTTTTGCCTGGTGTTTTGCTAGGTTTTGAATATTCTGACTGGGATCCTGTGAATCAGTACCCCAGTTTATCTGCTTTCTCCCTAAAATTGTTATGCATGCACTTTGGTACACTCCAGATTGGATACTGGGGTACCCTTATAAGTCCCTAGTATATGGTACACTTGTACCCAGGGCATAGGTATCCCAAAGGCCTCCCATGGGCTAAAGCATGTATTATGCCACCCATTAGAGGCCATGCAAAATGGAACTACATGTCTGCTACAGCAAACTGTGTAAGATGGTGCTTGCACCAATTACTTTAAATATAGGTTCACTATTTCTATAGGTCACTACACTTAAAACGTATAAGTCACCCCTATGGCAGGCCTTATCAATCCTGAAGGCAGGGTGCTGGGTTTTACGTGAGACGGTGCCCCTGCCTGAGAAGAGCCCCTCTGCAGCCTTTGGAGACTAGTCTCCCGGGTTGTCCATGACTCAGCCGGACATGTAGGTAGCGGTGCATTATAACCTCGTGGTAAATGCTATCTCGAAAACGGCTGCATTTAAACATATCATGTTTGGTATCAAACACCTTAGAATTATACCTCCACACCTGTAACCGGTGTGGGAGGTATGATTCCACCCTTCTGAAGCAAGCTTCGTGGGGTCACTGGTCTATGGGGTACCAGCCTTCTCAACCCGGACAGCACAAAATTGATGCTGTCGACCAGAGAAACATTTCTGCCCTCCTGCTGCTGCTTTTATATAACTACTGTGTGGTTCGCCTTTCATTTAATGCATTCAAGACGTGATATTCTGGTAAAACAAGCTGCTTTACATTCCTTTAAGATTAAGCCTGAAGGCTGCTCTCCACAGCTACCACTAGGATAGCTTTCTAAAGGTTATCTTTGACCTCATACATCAAAAGGGTAATTTGGACTGGTGCAAGGTGCCCCCTTTAATTAGTAGACAGCATATACCAGGCCAACCTCTCACACCAAGGTTCTCCAAGGGCTTGTGGGTGCTTGCCTCCTGTTAAGAAGTCTCGGGGTAATCAAAGACTTCCTCCGCAGCCCCTGAGCTCCTGGGAGTTCTGACCTCCCAAGTGGTGCCAATTCCAGTACTTGGCCCTTGGAGGTGGTTTTTGCTGCAAAGGACTAAGAAAATCCATGCATCGGCCTCCAGCACCTGTTTTTTCTGAGGCAGCACCACCACGAGGTTGAAAAACCAAAGCTTGACCGCAAGGCGGCTGTAGAATTGATGCAACACCAGCCGTGCAGCCGAACGACCCCTGCAGCCCGAGTCCCGAAGTCTGTGGCACTCGCTCTGATTCCGACACAGGCCCTGCTGTGTGGCTGAAGAAATCGACACATCACCTGCTTCATGGCTGGGAAATTGATGCATCGTCTGTTCCGCCGCATCGACCCAGCTCGTATGGATTTTCTGTGCATCATCCCTGTGCACCAAGTTCTTCATGGACGTTGCCCAGTAGTAAGAAACCAAGGCTCCATGTCCAGCATTCGACGCATCACCTTCCCTCACAGTAAGGAACCGAAACATCACTTCCCATGGCAGTGAGGAACTGAACTATCACATGCCCTGGGAGTAAGGAACTGCCTTGCTCTTCCGATGCTTCAGCTCCCCTGCGCCAGATTCATCTTTGATTTTGATGCATCCCTGGTACTTTGTGATAAAAGTGACGCTTTCATAGTTTCCTATGGACTGAACTATTTTGAGCCTTTTAAATCTGATGTCTTTGCTTGTTTATGTTGGATTTTTGTCGTTTGGTTCTGTTTTATTCAGATAAATATTGGTTATATTTCTAAACTGGTGTGGTGTCCTATTGTAGTGTTTTGACTGTGTTACTGTGCGTGTATGTACAAATGCCTAGCACATTGCCTTGGAGATAAGCCTGACTGCTCATGCCAAGCTACCAAGGGGTAGAGCGGGGGTTATCTTAGGTGTGTAATTCCCTTACCCTGACCAGAATAGGGGTTCCTACTTGAACAGGGTGCAAGCCACTGCCAACTAGAGAACCCCATTTCTAACAGCTATCCATCTACAATTTTATGCACTATATGCCATCTCATAACATCACCCCAACATCACCCTGGGGCTCTTTCTTGCAGGGGGATAGGAGTCATGAGATACACAAAAATTGCCTCTCCTCATACCTTCAATCAGTTACACTCTCCACATTCCACCCTGCCAAATATTTAAAAAAAACAATACCTGAGCTGTGTTACAGAAAATTGTATTTTGTGCTAGTCTACGCTTTGCCTACATTCATTGACATTGCTCATTGGCAAACCGAGAGAAAGGATCTTCCTACAAACAATGCCCTATCCTGACTATAGATGAAAACTCGCACCTGAACTTCAAAGATAGCCAGCGTTGAAAGAGCCAGTCCTCCTTTTAATGCTGAGAGACACAGGGTGGGGTTGTAAAACAGAATTTCGACCACAAAAAGATTGCTTTTTTAAACTTCCAAATTAAAAACTCTCAAAATATTTTGTAAAAAACATAAAATGAATACATAAATGCATAATTAAAAAAAAAAAGTTACATTCTGCAAATCCACATGGATTAACAAATAAACAAAACAATTCAAATACAGTACTGTAAATTCGCTTTGGAGGGGTTACCCTTACACATCTACTTGCAGTCTGACAAACTATGGAGAAAGTGCCTACAATGGGGAGTACATTTTACTGTTCTAACTTCTAACAAACATTAGGGAAAGTTCACAAATTGGGTTGAGGTTTTATTATTCTCATTACATTATAAAAAAACATTGTGGAAAGGGCATACATTCGGGTCAGATTTAAAATTCAACCGCCAATCCAACCAACAATTGAGGGAATGCATGCATGGGGGGGGATCATATCCACTTTGCTAAGTTCAGTACAACAAACATTGGGTGACATGCATACATAGGAGGAAGGGATCTTAGTTACTATTCTAATTACAGTCCAACAAATATTTGTAAAAGTACATACATTAGATGGGGGTTTGCTTTACCAGTCTACCTCCAGTCTCACAAACTTTGGAGAACGTGCCTACATTTGGGAAGTACAGTCTTAATTCTAACAAACATCGGGGAAAGTGTAAATAATGGGGGAGAGAGTCAGATTTCCTGTATACCTCAAAACGAACAAATGTTGGGGAAATTGCATACATTGAAGTAGGATTATTATTCTACCTCCAGTCCAATAAATATTGGGGAAAGAACATACTCAAGCAAATTTTACTATTCTAACTCTAGACTAATAAACAATAGTGAAAGTTCACTCCTCGTGGGGCAGGAAATTTACTATCGTAATTATAGTTTTAAAAAAATGAGGAAAGTGCATGCATTGAGGGACTAATTAACATTTCTAACCCCAATCCAGCACATATTTGGGAAAGTGATTGCATTAGGGAAGTTAAATTCACTAACGCTCCCTCAGAGAGCATACTGACTGTGACCACCTCATATGTGATGCTCAGACAGTGTGTTTCCTAAAAGCTTCTTTTTCCCTGTATCTGCTCTGTAATGCAGAGTATGCACAAGAGCAAAGGTATTCCCTCTTCTAAATAGGGATGAAACCCTGTGCAAATGAGGGGATGCTTCACAGGATTGTACCTGTGCATATTTTGTGCCATGACCATCCATAGTACAAAAGGAACTGCATACACATTTGTAAAACCAAAGTAATCCTGGAGAGGAAAAAGAAGACACAACATGCGTTGTGTTACTGGGACACTAAACATAATATGGCTCCTGGTGTCCTCCCCTGACGTTCTCAGTAGCACATGTCAGGTTATTAACGTCAACAGTGTACAACTGGTGTTACTATTTGACATGTCTCTCATCTTGAATTGCACAGTTAACCCCCGATCTTCAGCTGTTTTTGTACGGATGTGAGTATTTAGGGTACACATAAGATGACACTGCTACTCAGTCATGTCTACGATCAGTACTGATCAGCTTATTATTTTGCTCATTGCTGTTGGTGCCCTATTTTCTGCTTTCAATTGTCACCTCTAAAGAAACCTGAAGCTGAAGCCTTGGAAATTGCATTAATTTCTGACTTGGTGCATTTATTTCTGTACTGGACAATATTATCCTTGCTATCAGCCCGCTAAGATATTTCCAGTGTAGTCCATCTTTCGATTTCTGAACATTGAGCTCCTTTTCCTTGTGCTACCCAACTTATTTTTGAAGAGTGAATTCAGGCACATTTTGGTTACTTAAATTAGAGTCAATGGTGTGCATTCCAGGCTCTCTGATGCTCTATATTCTTTTAGCTTCTTGCTCACCAGAAACTAGACCAAAACAAATAGTTAATTTCAGTGTCGTAATGGCAGCTACATAGGATTCGTTAGGAGTCTCATTGCAATCTAATGAAATCAACATTCAACTAATATTGGTTGCTGCCTACACTTCCTTCACCCTCAACGATGAAACTAATTTATCCTGTGCTCGCCCTCAGGTACCTTGGCACAAGGCAGTCAGGCTTAACCGGCTGCGTAGGGACAGTCAAAGTATGAATAATATTGGTGAAATATTTTATTTCTTAGTGCTCGCTTTCAAGGTGAGCCATTTCGCAGCAGAGTCCTAAAATCTAATTACTCCCCGCGCTGTTCACAGGACGTGACGTCAAGTCCTCCTGTGGCGCTACGGGCAGTCCGAAACTGTGCTACTCAGCCCTGCGGCACCTGCCAGCCACTGTGAGGCTGAGTGAGCCTGCTCGGCTGGTGAAAGTGACCCAAGCCTACGGGAGCAGCCTGCGCAGGCAGTTGTTTGCAGCATGCTTTCTGTGGCAGCCGAGACTGCGTCCTGGTCCGCACCCAAAATAGTGCGGACCGCCCCCGCTCCCCCCCCCCCTAGCTACGCCACTGGGCTTAACTTTAGAGTCAATGTGTAAAGTATTTGTGCAACACTTCATACATCAACACATTGAAAACACCACAAAATACTCCACACCAGGTTAGACAAATAGATCACGATTTTATTAATAAAACAAGACCAAAATGACAAACATCCAATGTGTTGAAGTTGAGAAGTGATTTTTTTAAACAATAAATGTAAAAAGAGCGCTTAGATGCAGTAAGCACTTCAATGGGGTATTTGGTCGTGCTAGACTAGGGCACTGTCAAAAGTTCAGACTGACTGCAATGGAGTGCAGGCCTAATACAGGGACCCACTTAGGCCCGCTGAACCAAAGTCCCTTGATGCAGGATGCGTCTTCGTCGATGAGGGTGCATGGTGCAACCAAGGCATGTGTCATCTCGAGCCATGCAACGACCAGGATGTGCTGGTTCAAGCTCACGCAAAGGTTCCGATGAGGATCCATGGGTTCTGGATGAAGAAGTATCTTAGGCCTCACATCCTGGAGCAGATACAGGTGGTCAAGGCTTTGATATCCCTGAGACTTGGGGACAGAAGTCAAGGCAGCAAGTCCTTGGAGTCACCAGGGGTTCAAGTGATCAAGGACCATTCCTTCTCCCCCAAGCAGAAGATCAGCAGGCAACAGGGCAGCTCAGCAAGTCAAGAGCACAGCAAGACAGAGTTCAGCAAAGCAGCAGTTCAGCAGAGTAGTAGTCTCTTTTCATCCGCACAGCACCTCTTCTTCCTGGCAGAGTAGTCACAGGTCCAGAGGTGTACTGATTTGGTAGTGCCAGAGGTTCCATTCTATCTAAACGTGGCATTTGCTAAACTAGAATTCAAAATCCAACTTCACTATAAGTTGTGATTTTAAACTGTGAGTTCAATTACGCTAAACTTGAAAAGCCTATCTCTACATAATTGAGAATTAATTTTAAAAGATGTAATAAGGTAATTCTAGTGTTATTATATGGGAAAGCTAGGCCCGGTTTCGTTATTCACTACTCACACATGTCAAGTTTAAAAGTACATGTCCTGCCTTTCAAATACACAGGACCCAGCATGGTGGGTTATACAGGGCCTACTCTAGAGATGGCATATGTATAAAAAGGGACATCTTAGGCCTGACAAGAGGGTTTACTTGCCAGGTTGACATCGCAGTGTGAAACTGCACACACAGGCTCCGCAGTGGCAGGACTGAGACATGGTTAAGGGGCTACTTACGTGAGTGGAACAATTAGTGCTGCAGGCCCATGAGTAGAATTTAATTTACAGGCCCTAGGCACATGTAGAGCACTTTACTCTGGACTTATAAGTAAATTAAATAAACCAATTTGGGATGAATCAATGTGATCATGTTTAGGGGAGAGTGAACAAGCACTTTTGCACTGGTTAGAAGTTCTAAAGCCAGCAAAACTAGGTCAGAAAAATGGTGGGAGGTAGGCAAAAGTTGGAGGAAGTCCATCCTAAGCCTGTCAGGTCTAACGCATACCATCCTACATTTCGTCCAAGGACTAGGTACACTGCACAAACTGTCCTTGCATATGGTTGTCTGTTCGGAGACAGCTCTGAATTGGTAAAATCAACAGATTTGTACTCAGGCACAGTGCGAATGGGTCTAATTATCAATGTATAAACTGCTCCAAGCCTTGGTTTGGCAGAGCAGCATTGCTATGGATTGTCGTTGTCGCCTGTGCCTGAATTCTAGGAAGTTAAATCACTCCAAGGTATCTGGCAGAACCGCATTCACCCTATGCTCTCTAGGATAGGTAGTGCTAGGTAGGAATACGATTATATGTATTCATATAATCAATGCAAAAATCATAATGGATGAATTATTTATCTTTTTGCTATTCTTGTAAGTTGGTTACAATGCTTTCTCTTCTTCTACTAATCATTGCTGCACATGTATTTTACACAAGAATCCAATTGCTTCAATGATGTTTGGAATGCCAATTTGTGTATTTCTTGTGACTCCCTTTGGGTATGCCTGAGTTAACAATGAAAGGGTAGGCCTGTTTCCACGATTTCCTTGGGGAAATTAGGGTTGTCATGTTCTAAGCTTTCAAACACCATCAGGTACCCTGTAAGGTTTAGGGGTCTAGGTAGCGCACTGTGAGCTAGCCAGGAACTAGGGGCCTGATTACGACTTTGGTGGTGCTGCACCAGCTTTGCGTCGGCACAGCACCACCAAAGCTGTGCATGATCCGCCCGCCACATTATGATTACAACTAGTGACTGGTGGGCTTTTCTTTTGCCTTTCCCATGGCGGTGCCCTGAAAATGGGCATCGCAATGGGAACGCAAAAGAAGTTCCAGAACGGCATGGACTGTGAAGTACTTGCCATGCTGGTACTTGGGGTGCATGCAAACAGGGGGGCACATGGAAGCAGGGGCATGGGGGCGCTGTAAGGAACCCTTTTTTTCCCCACCACCAGCCTTTTCATGGTGGGCTCACCGCCATGAAAAGGCTGGCGGTGGGAAAGCTCAAAATATGCTCTGTGAGCGTGGTGGTCCTGCCTTGCATATTGAATAACCCTTTCTGCTGCGTCACCGCCAGTGAACAGCAGTTCCCTGGCACAGCTGATGCAGCAGACCAAATGGCCGTCTTGGAATAGGGCGGCCGCAGGACCACCACTGCGAGTCTTGCGGTCACTTGTAATCAGCACCTAGGTCAACATATTCTGATGGTATGAATAGATATAGTCCCCATAGTTTTGACGCTTAAGGTGCCGTGTCTTACTGAATTAGTAGGAACCATACAACAACTCTGCTGCACTATTTTGCTTTTTGCCCAACAAAGCGTAGCAATGTTTCACACAGGGCTCCCTGGCAAAGGCAGTAAATCTGGACCAAAATGTGTGATCTTGACCAAATCGCCCCGGATCTCCCTTTGTTTAGGTTATCCTTAAAGAGAAGATTTGCAGTGATAAGAAAGAGGATATTCCCTAGTACTAATATCCTATTTAAAAAATAGGGCAATCGTGAGGCAATTAGATCTATGGAAAGTTTGTTAAGCATTGCTTATTCCCACTAATTCAATAGCATAAATAACACCATACATGATGTCCAGCAAACGTAAAAAATCAACAAATACTTTCGGGAACTATTCGATGCCTTATAAAAACAATAAATAGATAAAGAAAAAGTGGCTAGAAGACCACAAAACGTCCCTGGGCGCCATTAGATGCTCCCTACTACAACCACGGCTCGCTCTTAGCAGAGATCAATGTTTTGTAAGACTCAGTGCGGCTTGTTTGGGGCTGTATTTGCCCCACAGATTAATTACACAGATTAGCGTATTTGATATGCTAACTTTTACGACATTTGTCCATTCACTCTCTCCGAAGGTATTCGACGCAGAACAATCGTTTTACAAATTGACACGGAGTGAGCCTTGAGTCGAGATGGCTGTCACTGCGAACATGCCTCGTTAGCATGCATTCCGCCCCCGGGATATTGGATACCTTTGCTGTAACTGCTGACTATTTACTGTCGGTTATTTCCGACCCCAATTATTCACGGGGAAGTTTCTCCGAAATCTGAATTTATTACCGTTATCCTCGGGCGATGACACGGTTGACAAAATTGGACGGCGTGTTTCTGCAGGCGGCCACCAAGAATCAGCGGTTGCTATTTTCAGTCTTAAGGGAAAAGTTCTTCAGAGGGAGGTTCCGTTTAAGGTGTAAAACATAAATTTAATGGTGACCAAAAAATCAGCAGACTTTGGATCATGCACGGCTTTTGCATGAGATAATTAGTGCTAATTTGTGAGATGCAAAAGTGCCTGAAGCTTGCAGGAGTTATGCTATACCTTTCACCATGTCAAGGTTTAACACGAAGCATGTACAGCCTAATTTGTTAAAAAAAAAACTGCCGAGTGGCTGGGAGAATTAGAGATGAGAACATGTATCCCATTTATACATTTTTCATATGTATTTCAAATTGTAATTGATCAGTACTTTCAAATGGCGGTTGCCCTTTGTTTTGCAGTATTTCCCCGTTACAGTACTGGCAAAGCTAATACGTCTTGGCTCTATGTCTTCGCCAATGTGCTTGTTTCCAATGGCATGAATGTGCATGCATCAACACACACGAGCAAGCGAGAAAACATGGCTGACAATCTTGGGATAGGTTTTCTATTAAAGCCAATTATTTCCAGAATGGCCACCGATCTGCAGGCATGGAGCCTATGCGTCATGATGCGTCATGATGCTGACTTTCGTAAAAAGTAATACTTAAAAACAAAAAAACATATTTCAGAATAGAAAGTGTGATGGGGTAGGGGAGCAGAAGAGATTGAAGAAAGAGCAATCAAGGAGAGGAAAAAGGGAGAGAGCAAGGAAACGTGCAAACCCTTTGAGTACTTAATCAAAAAAAACACAGCCCCTTCAAGTATGCAGTGTAAAGATATACTTATTCCAATCTCAACACTGAGACTGAAATGGTCCTGGGTAGAAAATTCACAAGAATCGGGAGGAAAGCTTTCGAATAAGGAGAAGACAACTGAGAAAGATAACAGAGCCATCTACTCATGAGCAAGGGGCTCACTCAAAGCACTCTCCAAATATCAGTAATGTATTGGAAACAATAGTCTTGTCAACAGGCACAGATGTCTACAAACAAAACCTAAAAATGGTCTCACCTTCATGCATCATAAACCGGGGCTCGCCCATCCAAATCCCATGTGAAGCCTACCCCATTTACACCCAGACAAAACCATAAATTGATACTTGGAGGGTGGACAGGACATAAGGACTTGGAGAAGGGAGATAGAATTGGAGTCATTAGATTACCAGTAGGTGAATAGAGGCTGTACCTACTCACCCACGATCTCATCCAAGTCCATACAAATGTAAGAATGTACCCAAGTGTTCTAAAGTTTCATCAGAAACAAACCAACTAATAAGAAGGGTACCACGTGCACAACTCTGGTAAACAAATAATGCAACATCTGAGCTCTCCTGAACATGTAGTACAGCAGCCTTGGTCCTCGCAGGTAACAGCGGTGGGGTGGTGATGCCGATGGGATTTCGAGGGACAATGCAAAGGGAAAATAATTATTTATTTGTTTTCTCTCTGCATCGTTCCTTGAAATTCCCGCTTACCCTGCCCCACCAACCCACCGCTGTTACCTGCACAGACCGCGGCTGTAGTACAGTTGAGAGAATGTGTGCACCAATGTATGACCTCATACCCACATCCACCTCCTCTTAGTAGTGAGTAGCAGAGGGAGAAGGGCAGACACATTATTTGCAGCTTGTTAGATCTGGGGGTCTCTAGTTGGCAGAGGTAGGTACCAGTGTCCAAATACGGACCCTTGCTTCTAGTCAGGGTAAGGGGGATACACTCTTTAGATAACCCCTGCTCACCCCCTTGGTAGCTTGGCACGAGCAGACAGCCTTATCAAAGGCAATGTGTAAAGTATTTGTACCAACACTCACAGTAATTTATTTATTTGAAAACACCACAAATGGACTCCACACCAGTTTAGAAAAATAAAGTATCTTTATCTAAACTACACGAGACCAAAAGGACAAAAATCGAAAAATACACAGTTCAAGAATATGATTTTAAAAGAGTTCTAGGGTTTGCGCCAAATAATCCACAGTTGCGTCACGTTTAGCCAAAAGTACCTTTAGATGCGACAAAAGTTCCAAAGTGAAAGCTGCAGCGTTGAAAAACAAGCGATGCGTCACTCCTGAGACCCTGGGGAGGGGATGCAACAGCCCAGCTGGACGCAGCCGGCGTGTTGTGACGAATCCAGTCTGTATGGGGAGGGAGGCGATACCTTGTATGGATTCCGGTGCGCAGGTTCCGTAGGGAGCGTCTCGCAAAGGCATGATGCGACGATCTTCAAGATGGCCACAATCTCAGGCGCGGCGGCGATGCGCAGCGTTGATCTTCTCCTCTCGCAGCCCCTCGATGTGATGGCGATCTCACCCACCAACAACAGGCTCTGCGACATTACTCGCAGCGATGGTAATCGCACTGGAGCGATGCGTTCCGCAAGCGAAGGATGCGTCCGTTCTTGCAGCGGCAACAGGCGTTGCAACGATCTCGATCTTCGCGGCGGCAGGAATTTCCTCGCACTGTCGGGGATGTGCTCCGCAAGCGAGCGATGCGTGAAAATTTGCAGATTATCTCAGTTTCTCCTTGTCCAGCTTCCCAAACAACAGGTACAACTTCCAGAGGCACCACAACTGGACCAAGCACTCTAGGAAGGACAGAACCTTCTCAGTAGAGTTCAGGGGGGAAGCTGGGGGTGAAATCCTTTTGTTCCTGGAACTTCTTAACAGGGAGCCAGCTCTACTTAGGCCCTTGGAGATCTCTTAAAGCAAGGGGACACAGCACAAAGCAAAGTCTTTCCCCTCTCCTTGGCAGCAAAGCAATAGGTCGGCCCACAAGTACACTGCAGGACAGTCCTTCCTCTTCAGTCTTCCAGCTTTCTCCTTGGCAGTGGTTCCTTCTTGATTCCAGGAGGATCTAATTTTCTGTAGTCTGGGTAGCCCTTTTTACACCAGTCTTTCCTTTGTTCTCTAGAGGCAGAGAGGCCTTGGCATGGTCAGAACCAGTTCAGGCCAGATCCTGAGCACTTTGTTTTTCTGTCTTCTCCTCTCCTTTCAGAGAGAGGGGCGGGGTCGTCAGCCGCCCAGCAGGAGGTGGAGCCAGCATTGTGGAAGGCAGGCACAGCCCTATTCAGGTCCAGGTGCTATCCCCTCCCACCCCTCAAGATGTAGATGCAGTCATTCAGCCTAGGGCTGACTCATCCACACTCCTGGGGGTTCCTCAACCCCTGTCACTCACAAACCAGACAGTCAAGGCACACAGAAAGGTTAGACAAGAGAACAGCCACTTCCTAAAAGTGCTATTCTCAAACACAGGATTTAAAAACCATCCTCCCTAAAAGATGTGCTATTAAATTCTGAGTTAAGGGATACCAGACTTTAGTTTTCCATCTTGCTCCTATGGGAAGATATACAGGTAAACATTATACTCAGCATTCCCCATTATAGCCCTCTCAGCAGTGAAAAACGAAAATGGCTGTCATTCACTACCAGAGCATGTCACACCCACTGGTGCATGCTCTACCTTTCATATACACTGCACCCTGCCCAGGGGGGTACCTTGGGCCTTCTATAGGGGTCCAATGTGTACAGAATGGGAAGGGTTAGGCCTGGCCAGTGTGGACACTGCTCAGGGCAGCATGGCAGTTAGCAACTGCACACAGACACTGCGGTGGCAGGCCTGAGACACCATTTTGGGCTACTCATGTGGGTGGCACAATCAGTAATGCAGGCCCACTAGTAGCATTTGAATCACCTGCCCTGGCACACTCAGTGCACTTTACTAGGGACTTCCTGGTAATACAAATATGCCAATTATGGATAACCAATCACACTTGCAATTTACTCAGGGAGCATTTGCACTTTGACACTGATCAGCAGTGGCAAAGTGCCCAAAGCATCTAAACCACCAAAAACGAAATCCAGCACAGCATCAAAACTACAGGAGGTAGAGGCAAAAAGTCAGGGGTAACCACACCAAAGATGCCAGGTCTAACACAGCTCATATATTCTGCAGTGAAGTACCCATAATACCAGCCTGAGTGACTGCCATACCCTTGTTCCCTGCCCACAATACCCAAAGGACAGGGCCGGTCAGCTAGATCTTAAATGATGCAAGTGACAGAGTACAGCCACCTAAACATGGTGGATACAGATGACTTAAGCCCAAGATGAGCTTGCTCAAAATTGACAATGAGTCTGTCCCACACATGAAATTCAGCCTTGCAGAACAAGTAGGTGTTCACAGCATGAGGACCATCCAGAGCATGGTCATGGCTCCTCCCTGGAGAAGAATGGTCCAGAATGAGAACCAAAAGAACATTCGCTAGAGAATAATGGAACAAAGAGGGAATCTTCTGATCAAATCCCAGGCCATGGCATAATAACATGTGATCTGGGAAAACATAGAGATAAGGTACATTTTAATCTGATGAACCATCTTCCCAAATGGCTACCAAACCAAGATATAAAAAAGCTAAAAGCTATAAAGAAGCCATCAAAAGTGTTGCATTTCACCATTAGTTTAATGTTTGAGAACAACACATAAAAATGCTAGTAACTCATACCCTATTCTCAACCATTTACAGGTTTGTATACAGCCTAAATCATGTTGGATTCCTATTTGCATGCAATTTGTTATTAACTTCCATTATTCACAATTGAGTACCTATATTTCATGTATACACAACTTATGATCTGATTAGTAATTACTAATATGTTCTATCTGCAGAAAGTATGCAACAAATACATCAGGCTACCTGGCTCAAAATGTGAGCAAAATATCACAGCACATTCTCAGACTACTGTTCTCACTACACATTATTTTGATGAAGAATATGCTCTTACATATCTTGTAAGAAATGATGCAAAAACTTCAGTTCTTCAACAACTAAGAGAGAGCAATGAGCAAAAACATTTTGACAGTTGTCTCCCCAAGGATGTCAGGAATTACCCTTAGACATATTCGGGCTTTGTTAATGGGCTGTGCAGACCAAGGGCTGAATTCAGTCTAGTCAATGTATTCAAATCTCTATACCATTTCTCATTTTTGCAGATACTAACTACAAGGAACAAGGACTAAGATACAGTACGTATAAAGTTAGAAAAATATCCAAAAAATTCAGAAATTTGCTGGTTATGTTTAGGTAAAAAAAAAACATTTTCAACCGTCATATACAGTTTACGGCCTCAGTCATGATTCATGATTTCAATCATGATAAATTAAATGACATCATTGATGGCATCACTGACAACATCCAATATTCACTGCAGTTGAAATTGTTTTTTAATTTTGTTATTAACATGAATGATGGATATATATTATATGAGTTATTGTGTAATTATGTTTTTTGGAACTTCTCTTTTGTGGCGGTTATTTTAAAAATCACAGAATAGATTGTAATTGGTTATATATGTTCTTTTGCAACATAGCACTGTCTTTCTTGTTCTGTAAGAATAGTTGAACGTTTGTGCATTGTTTATATTGGTATAGGTTGCACTATGTGTGTTTACATACTGTGGCTGAATGTGGAGTTCAGACACATCTTTTGTGCATTTTTGGTCGTGCATATGTTATTGTCTGTTAAATGGTGATAGAGTGCATAAGTGGTTCATGTTTGTCTTAGTCCTACTATACCTTTTAATTTGTGTTTGTATTTCACAGTGAATGTGTAGTTGTATCATACTGGTGGAATGTTTATGTTACAGGGAAGTGTGTCTAAGTCATGAAAGATGTCTTGCAGCATGACATAGGGGAGCTGATTAACAAAGGAACATTTACATGAGTAGATCTATTCACTTGTAGATCTACTCCTATACCTAGATGTAAATCTACACTTATTTGCTATTCACTATTTTTAAGTAGAGATGTAAGCTTAGATGTAGGTTAGCAAACGAGGGAAAGGAACGTCTTAAACTCCATTTTACAACCATAAAAATAAAAGTTACTTTTCAGCTGTTTGTGGTGTTTCTGTCTTCTGAGTGGAGGCCACCATATTGGAAAATATAGGGATTATGTGAAAGTTTTTTGTTTTTTTAAAGAAATTAATCCAGTTTATTTAGGATAACATATAAATGTATATTAAATAGAAATAATTAATAACACATTACACCACATTACACCACATTACCGCCTCAAAATAATTTGTATTACTTTTGAAAATAATTGTAACACATTATTTTTATGTGTAAATATTAAGTTTAACCAATAATTTAAGAACACATTCATCCACCATCACAAACATGTATTTTAATTTGCAGCAAACCTGTCTAGAAGTGATGTTTACATTACATTTTGTAAATGTTTATATCTTTACAAATAAGTTAGAAGGTTTAAGATATTTTTTAATTAAGTGTAACATTTACTCCATTAAAAAAATAAAACAAATCTTTATACTTAATTTGTATATAAAAGGAAAAAGTGTTTCAATCTATCCAAGCTCTGGATCACATCAACCAGTGAACATATTTGTAAAATTGTGGCAGAAAGCACAAACCTCTCGGTTCCTGAAAGGCACCCAAATGTAATAAACAATCTAGATCGGTCACAACATGGATACTGTTTATACAGACATTGTTTGCTGCAAAGCATTTCTGACCATCAACTGTGACGCTTAATGCCCTATTACGAGTCTGGTGATCCGAGGACCACCAGACTCATGGTGGCATGGCAGATCCAACCACCGCTGCACCAGCGGTCCAACTGCCCGAATACGACTCGAGTAGTCAGACTACCCTCGGACCACCTGCTCCACCATTCCCTGGCATACGACCAGTGGTCAGAGGCCGCAATATGCTTGGCAGGGCCGCCACTGTCCCGACAAGCATATTATGAGTTTCAACTCTCCCAGGCTTTAAAACCCTGGTGGACAAACTTTTGTGGATGTACACAGAGGGGCATAACGTGTGCCCCCCTGTGTGAATGCACATAGGTTTCTGCACGGCATGGACATTCGAGTCCATGCCATGCAGGAACCTTGTAGTGCAGTCCCATTCTGGCACCGGCCGCCTTTAAAAGAGGCACCACCATGGATCACCACACCGCCTGCATGCCAGACTACTAAAAGTCGTAATCCCTGGTGCCATAATCAGAGCCTTAGACTTTAGTCCAAAGCAAAATACCATTCAATTGAAATATTCTTTTTCCAATAATAATGAAAAATGACACGATTATTTAATATATAATCAAAGTCCAATCTAAGTAATGCATCAATTCAAAAACGAATTGAAAACTCAGAAAACCACCCTTCGCAGAGGAAACCAGATTAGGCCTTTCTTTCACTTACGATGAATAGTCTGATTTACTGGACACCATGACAAATCACTGTGAGAGGCTATACGAAAATTCATTTTGAGGTTCTCCATAAATAGCACCAGTCAACAGCTAAACTTCACGGAGCGTGCATGCAGTCTGACTTCAAGTGCTGGAGATGTTCCACCGCTGACTGTGATATTGTGCACATCCTTTGGGACTGTACTTCTATCTCCCACTACAGGTGGTAAATCTGCAATCTTCTTTGGAAGGAACTGGGCGTGACTTTGGCTTTAATAAGTCCCTTAGCTATACTATGACACTACAGATCTACCATCCTTGCCTCACCACACAACCTGATGACTTTCCTCAGAGTAAGCAGTGGTGAAAGTCTAGATTCCACACCACTGTAAAACCAAGAAGGTACCCTCCAATATCACATGGCATGCTGACATGCACACCATGGCCAAGTATGATCTGTTAATCAATACATTTAATAGCCAGATGCACAAGAACAATGAGGCATGGGGCATTTTTCGCCACCGTGCCCTCTTAGATGTAACATTAGTGTAAGATAGGCAGCAATCACTGGAATCCCCTTTTATGTAATCTGGGCATAGCAAGGTTTGAGAACCTCAGTTGTGCTGCTTTAGAGGGCCCTCTGATATACTTATTGATGGAGTATTGAGAAACACAGGATATTGCTTGCCTCTTACCCTCAGGAGAGAACTTGGGGTGTTGCAAGGTTATTCAGGCTATGGACCAGCGGCTGTCCTTACTGCGGGGCGCTCATTCCAGGGGGACTGTTGCCACTTTATTCCATTTAAAATTACTCAGGTGGTGTTTTGTCATTGACCCTTGTATATGGTTTGTTCTTGCATGTCGCTATGGTCAGTCCCCTGTGGGGAACCAGGGATGGAGGTGGGAGGTTTCCATAAGTTTTAGAGCTGCCATATTCTTTCAATCTCTCTCTTCTTTATCTCTCTCTTTTTTCATAGTCCTGTTTGGAATGAGACTATTACTTGTACAGATCACTGCAGCTCTATGTTTGGCATTTTGTATTTTGTGAAAAGTTAAAAAACAATTGCGATGTAAAAAGAATAAGAGTTTATTACCAGCTAAATCCATTCTTTGTGGAGCAGGGACTATAAAATTCATGTAGGTCCCCACTCCTGTGTGTCTCAGCTTGTGAATAGATTGCTGAGAGAAATACAAGATTTGTGTGTTGTAGAGAGATATAGGGGAGAGAAACAGCTGGAAGGAGGATCCACACATATTCAGACAAGAACAACACACTGCACCATGCACTCAAGCACTAAATTGCAGCCAAGCACTCCAACATGAACCATGGACAGTCACACTAGTTGGCCAAACCAACATACCAAGTGCCAGGCTGAAAAATCATTTAATCTGCACCCAGTGCCACACCTTCTGTAAACCTCATAATAAAAGTTGGGACTCCTTCCTAACACAATGGTGACAGCCTCCAGTTGACATATACTGAAACATTATACAGCAATCCAACACTAGAGCAGTCCAGCAATACAACCAATGACAGCAGACCACATCAGCAAGTAAAGTAGGCACCTATAACACACTAGAGCTACATCAAACACAACACTGACTAACTCCAAAACATCAAACTGAACAAAACACACCATAAGATAACTGCAAACGTACTCCGCTTCCTGTACCGCACACTTGTCAAATCTTCCCATTTGTATTTCTAGTCCAAGACAGCAATTGGGCAAACTTGTGGCTATCACCCACAACACCACAGGGTGGTTGTATGTTGAAACCACTCAGACATTAATCACGCCTGCTTTAAGGGTACGGTCCAAGCAACGGATGCATCTTTACAATGCATTCCGTTATCATGCAAGTTGTTACAACGACTTACATTAGGGAAAGCGCTGGAGTTGGAATAGTATAATTTACTATTCCAAACTCCAGTCTGTACAACAGTAAGGAAAGTGCTGGACTTAAAGTCCAACATCAATCCAACAACCCTTTCCTTAAGGCAAGTCATTGTTGCATGATAAATGATACGCTGTAAAGACGCATCCGTGGTTTGGATCGTGCTGTTAAAGCACAGCACGGTTTAAAGCCTGATTCTCCCACATGGTACTACATCTCCCCACATTACCATTCTATTTGTTTCTTCCCCAGGAAATCTCTTGTGACATGGTACTTCTCTTCTCCCACATCTCACCTGTAAGGTACTCCACTATGCAACTTCTCTAACAGGGTACTGCTTTTCTCCAGCCTAGCACCCCACAGGAAACTTCCCAATGCGGCTTTGCATGATAGTGTGCTACACTTCCTCAACTTCACATACTCTAGGGTACACATCCATACAATCTGTAGCAATAGGGAATCGCTCATTCCCCATTTCGCACCAAAACACAGAGAAGTGTACCACACTTGTATCTCTTGCGGTGGGTTACTACTCTTCTCCACATCTTGTTATATGGTTCCTACAAATTAAGAAGGAGTGTGTATCTGGACATCATAAGCTTCAGAATATGGGAACTAAGTTCACACATATCATCAGAAAAGGTTGGCCTGGTTCCTAGCTAGCTCACAGTGCCCCATCTGAACCCCTAACCTTGCCAGGGAACCAGATGGTATCAGCAACCTTGAACATGACCACTCTTTATTCCCCCGAGGAAACCATGGAAGCAGATCTTACCCTTTCGGTATTTTGCATGCTTACCTCCTTGCACAAGCACACTACCCCCAACAAATGAGTGTGGAAGATGAGAACAACCCCCCCCCCGCCGCCACCTCCACAAGTGTGCTCAGCTAATGGCACGTTCTTTAATGTCAAGTGGAACAGACCTCATAGCCAGACATTTTGACAGTATGTAAAATACTCCCTAGCAACAGTAGGAGGTCACTCCCTCAAAGATACTTCCAAGATGGCATTGTCTGGGAATACAAGAGGAATTGTTGTTGAGTGGCCACTGCATCGGCGTTGAAGGAAATACACTGGTTCCAAGTGGCACAAAGTCGCTGCTGTGTCGATGTCGGTGTAGAGAAAGCTGCAAGAACCACTTATGACTGGAGGGGGCACCTTGGCAAGGGTAGGATTCAAAGAGTCCAGCAGCACCAGGCGAATTGTAGGAAGACTTTGATCACCTTGAGACTTCGGAAAACAGAAGGCAAGCCAGGAAGCCCTTAGAGTCATTCTGGGTTCAAGTGATATGGATCCAGTCCTTGTCCTTGGGAGGGCAGAGATCAACAGACAGCAGGGCAGCTCAACACAGCAGTGAAGCATTTCCTTAAAAGATTCAGTCAAGCAGAGTGGCAATCCTAGTAACACAGCAATCCTTACTCCTGGTAGAGTTCTTCTCAGGTCCAGTAGTGTACTGTTTTGGTATTACGAATATGAAACCATCTGGTTATTCCAGCTGGATTCCGACGGGCTCAAGGAGCCCTTCGGCCAGTGGAGGCCAGCCCGTAATCCCAATGGATGGCTTTTCTGCCATTGGGATTACAATGCTTAGTTTCCAACAGGCTTTCCAGGCTGGGCTTTCAAACATGGAAAGCGAGGTTGGGGACCCCCTTCTCTTTTCTCCGGTTGGGGGCCGAGTGCCCCCTTGTTGATCCCTGCACCGTGTTGCAGGTACCCTGAGGTCCCTGCTACGTGATGCAGGGATGTAACCAACCTCCCATTTCCCTATCGGAGCTTGTACTATGGCTGGTTTACAACTGTAGCACATACTCCCATAGGGAAATGTGAGTATGTGTGTCGCATCGTAATTAGGTGGTCGAGAATGCCGACCGGAGGTCGGTCGGTCCCAATTCTGCCGGTCTCAGACAACTCCGACCAATGTCATATTCGGCCCTAAGAGTGCGCTGATCATGCTAGATATCTGCCAATTCTTGTGCAAATTCACTTACTTCCCCTACAGCCCACACTTCCTGCAAGTTCAGCTAAATAGATAGCTGGATTCCTGCTTTCTTTTTACTTTTAAGGAATTCCTCACTGTGCAAAAGGAGGGCCGTAAGAAATACAGATGGGGTACAAGCCACAGTTGCCTCACCCTGGTGGTGCCACTTCACAGGATGCAGATTGCAAGCAGCATTACCAGCTTCCCCTAAGTCTACAATCAAAATAAATATATGTTTTATTGATGATGACAGTGCATTAATAACCTGCTTTTTGAAGTGACTAACTATTATATAAGACTAATGACTGGAGATATGCCAGTAAACACAGGTATCATGTGCCATGATTTAACCTGAGAAAAGAGCCATCTCTGCATGTTTTGCATTGCTGCCACAGAAATTCTTATTTGCTGCTTGCTGTTGTGGACCAATATTGTATGCCACTTTGGTCTCCCTTTGATAATCCTATACTTGTTCTTGTGATTGATTCATATTATTCTGGCTTTGTGTTTGTTTGTAATAAACCTTTTAACTTCAAGTTAATGACTTAGAATTTGGTTGTGTGGTCCTAATGGTCATACTGTATGTTAAAATTTAAATTGTTGTTAACCCCTTATCCCCACAGGCTACTAAAAAGATCTATTGATCACAATTAAATTGGAAGGAACAGCCCAGAACATTCTCAGATGGTAACATACCGAGAATGGTTAGTACCTGAAGTAGAGGGGTTAGAAAACTGTTATTTTAGATGAGTCCAGATCCAGTCTCAGTCCCTAGTGTCCATGTTTTGACTTGGAGAATCGGTGTTGGTGATGTGCCAGTGGTTAAAAGGTGAGTTGTAACAGGTGAGGAGTGAGCATTAATAGGGTTGTGTATAAGTGGCTTATGTTTAGCTTGCAGTGTTTGTGGCAATTGTGTGGTGTCTTGTAGAGATTGCATGATACGATGTGATAATGTTTTAGATGATTGTGTGAGTGTAGTCCATATTGTGAAGAACTTGTTATAGGATCCAACAAGGCCTAAAATCCCAAGATGACAAAAAGTGTAGAAGACACTGTATTGCAATTGTGCACTGAGGTTTTGTGGGTTTGTCGTGAGACGTCGTCAACAGCCCAATTGAGATAGGGACGTTTATCTTTTGTGCGAAAGCGAGGTATGATTAGTGTGGGGGACCTTTTTCACAGAGGAACGCTGCACTGATAAGAGTGATTCCCCACAGGACGAGGTTTGATTTGAATGTCTGTTTGTGTGACTTTTGCCTGATTGATTTCTGTTGATTCCTTAGTAAAGCACACAGTCGTTATCTGTTGCAACTGCATTGCATTTAGTTGCAAGCATATGGCTGGCACAAGTGCATTCATGAAATTGTAAAGATGGGTGAACTGCTGCGAGGAGTGAGATTGTCTTCACAGCCTGCCACGCTGGGATAGGTCGGTTGGTGTGAAGCTGTGCTGTTACTGGCTGTCTAGTTGTCACGCTGTTATGATTCGAATGAGAACTTTGAGTAAAATACTGATTTTTGTGTTGAAACAAACAAATTTTTATTGAAAATGAAATGTTTTAAAGTTGTACGAGATTTGTTTGGAGAAGATGTTCAGATACCTCTTGGTGGGGGGGCCTGCCAAAGATACTGCACATCATTATATGGCACTAAATGTAGGGCTACACTCATGTATTTGGCTAGAGCACTGGCACAAGATGACTGAGAAAGAGGTGCACTGGTGTTTCCATGTTATAATACAATTAATTTGAGAATCATTACAAATTTGAGGATACTTTTATATGAAATAAAGCCACAACCTAGACCCACACAATTCGAATCACTTAATGCTTGGGAACATGTGGCTCTCATGTGAGAGAGAATGTGGGACGATTGTTAAGGCAATGCAGATTCAAGGTGGTAAGCAGAGCAGAAAAGGTGGAGAACTGACATGATAGAAGAAGCAAAATTATATCCATTACTGCAAAGGGGAGAAGGGGGAAAAGGGGCTGAAAAGAGAAAGAAGGATAAAACAAGAGAATCTGGAGAGTAAGAAGAACATAGTGATAGTGATATTAATGACAGTTTTTTTAGATTTATTTATGTCTGAGCAACCACTCTGTATAAAGAGATTAGAACGGAGCTAGGTGGGAGCGAAGTTGCAGGTGAGAATACCGGATTGCCTACTGCACCAGTATGAGCCCTGGTATGATAGAGATTTCTCCTGTGCAGTAGGACCAACGCGTGATGGGGCTATTACAGTGAATGCAAGACCGCCACTGGCTCCTCGTCAAGAAGAGAGTAACTTTCAAGCTGCTCACCCATGCCTTTAAAACCCTCCACAACACCGGACCCAAATAGCTCAGATAGAGTCTCTTTCCACATACCCAAGAGAAACCTCCGCTACGCCAACCTCACCCTTTCAGAAACCCCGGGCATCCGCAGAACCAGAGCGGGTGGAAGAGCCTTCTCCTAAGTCTCAGCAAAGGCCTGGAACGAGCTCCCGATCAACATCAGACGCTCCCCCAGTCTGCAAACCTTCAGGAAGAGCCTCAAGACCCTGCTCTTTGGCTGACTCAGAGCTGCACCCACCCCTCAGTGCCTTGAAACCCTCACATGTGAGTAGCGCACTCCAAAATTCCCTGATTGATTGATTGAATCAAAACATGATAAGAGGAAATGCAGGGACTTGCGTTCCTGGGTCCTCCACTGTGTGTACAGTCGCAGATGCACTTCCTGTTACTGTTGGACCAGTGGTTTCTATATATAAACCTGGTTTTGAGGGAAATGGGATTCAAAACTCAGGTGTCCCCGCTCAACAACAGGCATCAGAAACTAACCCCATGAGGTGGAAGGTGGGAGAATTTGTCTCTTTAAGTCTGATTAATGCAAGTTATCCTTGTGGTGCATGTGCAACTCATCTGTGCTTCAGGCTGGATTTGACCTTAAAGGTCGTTCTCAGATATGGGTTCACTTACTTGGAAACTGCCTTTGAGTATGCAGAGTAGTACACCAAAAGTAACAGTAGTATCTAAAGCCCCGGAGGTGCATCCTGGGCTTAATGTTCAAGAATTTGAAGACTTATTGTTAACTTTTAATGCTACATCAAGTGGGAGTGGGAGTACAGGAGTGAGTCGGGGAACTCTTCAGTCCATTTTGAAAGTACATTTGATGGATGCTGGAAAATTAAAGTTGGAATTGGATGAGATGATAAGTGGTTGTCTTGCATGGATCGAATGGAGATGTATCAGCAGAGTGAACTTTTGTTCAGGAGTAAGGATGTTACTAGGATAGCAATACAATAGCATGATAAATTATCTGAATTAGCTCAGGAATTTGAGGTAGATTTGGAGTGGACAAAGGCTTTACAGAAAAACCACCAACTTGTTTTTAATGATCAGGACATAGAATATATGAGAATATCAGGGATGAAGTTGCAAATTCGGAAATGAATTCACAGTATTGAATTTGGAATTAATTAGAGAAGTGGGAAGTTACATGGTTGAAAAGAACTACTCCCAAGAGAATGACGGGACAGCTGCCTCCTCCTGGAGAAGGAATAACGGGAGCTACAAGCTTTCCTTTGCAAGAGGTACCTGGTGTAGTTGACATATATGTACCATGGAGTAGGAGAGAGAGATCTTGTGTCATTTACAAATAAATTGCATAAATTAAGGGAGAAGCCTGTAGAGTGGTATTAGCAAGTTGAGCAGTTTGTGAAAATGTTGAAGGTTTTGTGGACAGATTTGAATACCTTGTTTGATATTGTGATCACAAGTGATTTGTGGATGCCAGGCAAAATAGCCATAGAGTACCCTGAGAGAGAGCCGACAAGAGATCCTGCAACTAATGGTCCTTCAGCTAGAGTGATGAGGAAGTATGATCACGTAATGATGTGGTTTAAATCTAAGATGCTACCCAAAGATATTGACTGGGTCAAGTTCAATCGGACAACCAACAATCTGAAAGAGTGATTTATGCATACTTCATGATATTGTTACAGGCATTCAAACAGGATAGCAGAATGGAAACACTGGAGCCTAAAGAGAAATGTTTTGCCCAGGTTTGTGACAGGATTAAGGCCTGAGATTAGTATGATGATTCAACATAATTTGATTTGTTGGCACAATAAATCGGTTGATGAGATTTTGCTATATGCTTAACACTGCAACACTGAGATGGAAATGTTAAAGAAGAAATTGATGGGGGTAAAAATAAAGGCAGCACAGAGAGAAATTCAAAATCAACCATTTGTAGGGAATGCCCCTCTAATGCACAGAGAGTTTATTAACAGGGAGCTCCGGCGATGCAGGGTGGAGGTGGATTTCAGTCACAAGGTAGATGTCGGGATGTCACTATAGATCTGAGTACTGGAAATGATGTGGCTATATTGAAGAAGTCTAATCCATGCCACTACTGCAATAGTCTGGGGCACTGGATGTGGGAATGTCATTTAAATCCTGCAAATCAGGGTCAAAATGTGTGGTTTGTACCACCTTAGAAAAGTCATTCCATGTAGCAACGTAACCAGACCTAAATCACAGAATTTTAATGTGCCACAAGCCCCAGTAGTGAAAAGGTGGCCTGGTATATGCTGTTCACTAATTAAAGTGGGAACCCTGTACCAGTCCACATGACCCTTATGATGTATGAGGTCAAAAATAACCTTATTGAAAGCTATCCTAGTGGTAGCTATGGAGAGCAGCCTTCAGGCTTAATCTTGAAGGAATGTAAAGCAGCTTGTTTTACCAGAATATCACCTCCTAAATGACTAAATGAAAGGAGAACTGCACAGTGTTGATATAAAAATATGTATTTATTAATATAACACTCTTCTAGTCTCTATGTGAGACTAGGTCTCAAAGCACACACTACTGAATCAATAAAACATTAGTAAATAGCACAATACACAGCATGCTCCGGGGGAGACCGCACCATCTAATAAAAAAATGGTATAACAACAACGACTTGACTAGACACAGTGCCTAGATCACGTGGAATCGCTGGCACCCCAAGGAACCACCTGGAGGAGTGACACAGGGAGCCCATGGAGGACGAGTGCAGTGAGGAAACACAGACTCTTACTCCGTACAACTCTATGGGAAAGTTGCGGTTAACAAATTACAAGTTAAGGACACTTCTAAGAGGACTTCTAGCAAACCCTTTGGAACTTAGTTCTAAGGCCAACCCACCAGTCAGTACCGAAGTATCCGTGCTCCCTATCCCAGAGGGGCCGGGTGCATAGGGGTCAAGTGGTGTCAGAAACCTTTGTTGTTTTCAATGGAGAGCTGCAAAGAAGTCCTTCTGCCAGCCTGGATTCGAGGTGAGAGGAACCTGTAAGCAGAGGGGACAGAGTCTGGGTCACTTCAGGTGACCAGGGGCTCGATAGTCGAATGTCCATCGAGTCGGGTGCTTCAGGTGAGAAGGGTTGCTTGACTCTGCAGCCACAGGGACCAGGAGATGTTGAGGATGACCAGAGTCCAGAGATGAGCTGTCCCACAAAGCATGTCAAAAGCTGAGGGGGTCGATGTCCGGCTGGAGCACCAACAAGCCTAGGCAACTGCAACCCATGCGTTCAGAGGAAACAGGTTACTCTGTGGACCAGCAAGATCCAGGGGACTCTCCGAGCAATGGAGAGTCAGGGCATGTCTGGAGCAAACAGGTAAGCACAAGAATTAACAAGGTGACCCTCGCCAGGACCCAAATGCCAACAGACCAGGTATCGCAAGGAGACCAAAAGCAAGTTAGCAAAGTACCAGTCTACCGGACACTCAAGTAGTGGAGGCCGGAAATCTTCAGTGCAAATACTGCTTGGGGTCAGGGCTACACAGAGCCCAAAGAACAGGCTCAGGAATTGTCACTAAGCATATGTAACTGCAAAGTATGTGGTGCACAGGGGTTCAGGTTGCACGGTCCCCACGAGGGATACTGGTCTCAGAATCACTGAGAGGGCAGATAGACCTCAGGGACTTTTTGGAACCCACCTCCTGTGTTGCTGAAATCTTTGGAGTCCTCAGGGGCTCAGGAGAAGCAAATTGGTCAGATGCGTTTAGGTGCCTGCTTTTGCAGGGGAGTAACTCCTTTACTCCAATGGAGATTCTTCAGTCGTCCAGTGTCGTGCAGGCAGTCGAAGTACTTGGTTTCCTCTTAGCAGAATCATGTCCAGGTAAAATCTAAAGTTCTGTAGTCAGGTAACCCAGTTTATACCCATGGGAAGGGCTTCAAAAGATTCTGTGGACCCTCCTCTGTGGGGAAGTGTGGCTCACTGGTTAGAAGCGGCAGACCCTGAAGCAGAGATCGGCCCGGGACCAGGGTTCAATTCCCGACGCGGCAAGGTCTTGGGTCAATGTCCGCGGACTCGATAATTCTCGCCGAGGTGCCTATGCTAACCATGGGTCCCACTCTGCAACTCTGGGCAATAGCTTGCTTAATCTCCACAACGGCCCCATCAAGGCCGGGGATGCCTGGTTTCACCTTGGAGGTGCCCAGGAGGGACCATCTCACTGGGAAAGCCAGGACGGGTTCCCCAGCGGTATACAGCGCCAGGACACTCCGAGATGGAGTAACAGTGTGCTTTACAAGTATACTTACTTTACTTTACTTTACAAGGGTAGAGGCAGGACAGAGGGGTGGCTACACCCATGTCCTTTGTCTAATTTCATGCCAGAGCAGGAGCCAATGGGTCCCAGAACTGGTTTGAGCTAGACTATGCACAAGGACACCAAATATGCCCCCTGTGCAATCTTTCTGGCACTCAGAGAGTCCATCCACGCAGCCCCAATACACTAAATCCTGTCTGGGAGGTGGTTACACCTCCCTGTGACAGGATGCCTATTGTCATGCCTTCCTCGGCGTGAGCTTGGCTCACCAGCAGGAGGACAGACCCGTGTCTGTGGCTGGCAGCATCCTTTTTGTGCTGCCCAGGTCAAGAAAGCTGGTACCGGGTAGACCGGTGACCCACATATGTCCTTTTGGGAGGGTGGAATCATACCTCCCACACCAGTTGCTGGCATGGAGGTATGATTCCAAGGTGTTGGACACCAAGCACGACATGTTTCTAAGCAGCTGTTTTAAAGTTAGCGTTTACCGCAAGGTTATAATGCACTTAAACATATATGCCTGGCTGCATCACAGACAACCCCAGAGAATGGTCTCCGAAGGCTCCAGAGGGGCTCTGCTGAAGCAGGGGCACCCTCTCACGTAAAACCAAGCAACCTGGTTTCACGATTGTTAAGGCCTGCCATCGGGGTGACTGATAGGTGTTTAAGCGTAGTGATTTAAATAGATATCGTGAACCTATATCTTAAGTAAGTGGTACAAGCACCAGCTTACACAGTCTGCGGTAGCAGGCTGGTCGTGTCAATTTGACTGGCCTCTCAGGGGTGAAATAATACATGCTTCAGCCCATGGGAGGCCTCTGGGGTACCTATGCCCTGGGTACATGGTGTACCATATACTAGGGACTGATAAGCATACCCCAGAATCCAATATGGAGTGTACCTAAAGTACATGCATTGCAATTTTAATGGAGAAAGCAGAAGGACTGGGGTCCTGGATAGCAGGATCCCAGTCAGACTAGGCCAAAAACAGTGTGACATCAGCAAAAAGTGGACGTAACCATAAGAAGCAGATACTACTTTCCTACACCTGTGATGCAGGTTCCCCAACCTCCGATGCCACAGCAAGTTGCTAATATTCCCAAATTTGAATCAGAATGCTTTCCAGAATAATAATCCTTACCAACAATTTCCCATATTCGAGACACTGGAAATTTTTGATTGCTCTTACCTGAGCATCTACAGTTCTGGTCCTTTACAGGTGACTAAATTTACAGATAGTAAATTCAGTAGTTTTGGTGTGGGGCACGACTTCAGACAGTTATGGCCCAGAGGGGATTTATGACATAATCAGGATCCCATATCTGTAATGGTAAGCAAGTGAGAAAACTGTTAGAGGCTTTGCAATTGCCTGCGCAAGTTGCGGTTGTGAAATGTTCTGCACATTGCAAGGGAGATTATTATGTGACAGTCAGCAACAGATATGCTGACAGAGTAGCACGGTACTGTGCTTACAATGCTTGTATATATAATGGGGAATATGTACATGAAGGTACAGACAAGACCAATTAAAACCTTTTGCTCACAGCAGCTCCTACTTGGGAGGAAGGTAAAAAGCTATAGGAAGAGATATCAGAAACAGAACAGCAGAGTTGGGTAAACGCAGGTTGTGTTTAAAGAGATGAAGATGAAATATTGGTTTCAGGAGATGGCAGACCTGTGTTGCCAAACAGTTTGTGCCTACCAATGGCTAGACATTACCATGGTCCAACTCATGTAGGGAGGGATGCTCTCGTCAGATTGTTTTGCCAAACCTGGTTTAAGCTGAAGTTCAGATTGATGGAAGAAGGGTTATGTTACAGATGTGTTGTGTGCCAACAAAACAATTTTAGGGAAAAGAACTGCAATGACATTGAGCCATATAGGCTGGTCAGGTGGTCCCTTCAACAGGTTGCAAATGGACTTTAGTGAGATGCCTGTGTGCAATGGGCTGAGTTATGTGTTGATTGTTGTGTGCATCTTTTCACGATGAGTTGAGGCATTTCACACAAGAAGAAATGATGGTCTTACACTAGCAAAGTTGTTGAGGGAGTTGATACCAAAGTTCGGCTTGCCGACTTGTGTGGAATTGACCGGAGGCACACACTTTTCAATAGCAAAGTGCTGAGAATGCTGAGTTCTGCCGGATGTATGACGATAGAACGCAAACAAAAACAACGAATACCATTACATCATATTTTTTACATTGCATGCACTGTTACATCGCATGCATTTACCACGCAAACCATGACATCAAATTCCCTTTCACATGCATGCAAAATACCTTTTCAATGCACACAAATACCACGCATTCAATGACATTGCAAAATTCCCCCTTACGGCCCCCCAAACACTAATATAGGAACTTACCAAACACAGTACGACCCCCTGACAATATCCTCAACCCTAAGCCTTAAGCCCTACACACTAAAGCCTATACAACTACCCTACACTATGACCTCAACCCTAAGCCCTAAGCCCTAACCCATAAAGCCAACAACAGTACCCTACACTACTATTAACCCTAAGTCCTAAAGCCTAAGACACTACCATATTCTACTTCCTCAACCCTAAACCCTAACCCCTAGATCCCAAAACAGTACCCTACGGTACTCTTAACCCTAAGCCCCAACCTATAAAGTCAAAAACAGTATCCTACACCACTCTTAACCCTAAGCCCTAAAGGCTAAAACCCTACCATATACTACTTCCTCAAACCTAAGCCCTAATGCCTAAAGCCTAAAACACTACCGTATACTACTTCTTCAACCCTAAGCCCTAAACCCTAATCCCTAAAGCCTAAAATACTACCCTCCACTACACTCCCCATCAACTACCCTAAACTCTAAAACACAACGAGTCCAGCGTCGTCCTTACCTGTCTCTCGTCATGGTTCCAGCGTTCTTTCCCCGTCCCGGCGCACGACCTTCTCAGAGCCCATCCCGCCGCATGACCCGTCGGTGTAAAAAGCATGCGTTTTCACGTCGCATGCGATTTAATGGCGTTCGTAGTGAACCCACGCGTCGTAACGTTGCTTGTGTTGTGGCAGCACGCAACGTAAATGCATGAATTGTAAAGCATGCGTTGAGATGGTTGTTCGCCATACTGCCTTGCAGGTTGAACAGAGAATGAATTGTAGTTCCCGACCTGAGGCTTCAGGCCTGGTGGAGCAAGTCAATTAGGACTTTCCAAAGTGGGTGTTTCTACGTCTTCAAACTGGCCGGATGCTTTGCCATTGTTAGAGTGCAGATTATGCTCTTTCATTTGTAGGGGTGCAATATAATCATGGGTAGTCCACACCTACATATAATCCTATATTGTATTAACTTAGGCCATTAGAACGTGATCTGTAATAACGTGAAAAGTAACGTGTTAGGAATATTTTAAATGTAAACGTTAAGAAATTAATGTTGCAACTACGTGTGTTTAGACGAAAACATTAACGTGCAGAATTCGTACGCTGCTGCTAATTATTCATATATTTGATGTGCTTACTTAACATGTTAATTTAGCTGTGCCCAGTAATAATCTTCACTTCATGTGTAATTTCATGAGGCCTTGTGTCATTTCTAATGTTGATCGATTTCTGCAGGACTGAATTGTATTTTTCCACTGGAAGCTTAGATTTATTAGAGAATTTCATGTGCAAGTTGGATTTGCTCTTTCTCACACTTCTGTTGCAGGTGGAGAATTCATCCTTGTTAACTGAAAAATGTCTTTGTTTTAGGAGTTAGGCTTCGGGAGAAGAGGATACATTTAATGTTGATACCGATAAAAAGAACTGTTGTACTTTCTCATCGAAGCAAGCCTGGGAATCAAGGTCATCTTGCACACGCCTGAGAGCATCGCTACCATGTGGAAAATTACCTACAAGGAGGTAGTTTGACTGGATGGTGTGACGCTACAATGTATCTTGAGATACTACCTGCGAAAGTGAAGTATCGAAGTTAGGTATAGTGTCAGGGGACTTCTGCCTTGCGAGAGAGAGCATCTTAGAATGAGCTCTGTAGCTTTATGCTACTCTACCCATCTAACGTAAAGGAACTTCTTAGGAAGACTTCACGCGCTGACACCTTTATGGATCTTGTCTTGGGGAATGCGAAGAAGGGATGTCATGCTAGTTGTAGTGTAGGAACAGACTAATGCCTTATACCCACAAACTTCCAACAAAGGCGAATCGCGACATATGTGGTATTATCTTTTGTATTCTGATTCTCAAATTGATTATTCAGTGCATGCTGCACAGCCTTTACTTCACCCATAGATTCAGCTTTGTATTAGTTCCAATGTATTTCTACACCCTCATCTTGAGGTGCTTGTATGTCCAACTGTTCTTGGCTTTGTAATAAACTAACTAAACCTAATTGGGAGTCAGAGGTTCTTCAGAGTCATAGATCATTGGAACTGCAATGATTGATGGGCTATTGAATTCTCTCCTCTCCACGTTTTCATGCTGATAAAAGGAGTCATCAGTCTGGGGTTCCAGAGCAGATCTAGAACGTGGAACCTGGCTCCTTCACCATTGATGTTGATGAGTCTGTACAGCACACCTGATCATAGGACAGGCCTGTCTCTCCATGAGATCGTCATGGGAAGAGCAATGAGATTGCCATGTGTACCTGCAAATGCACTTGGGAACAATATTAATGATCTGATACAAGATTACTGCAAATAATTAGCTGACACAGTGCATTCAGGTTGAAGGTGCTACATCCCCACCAGGCCAGGAGCAGTGCTTCGACCTAATTTCCAGACACTGGGTGGTGGTGAAGAAGCATGTACAGAAGTCATGATTGGAGCCTTGTTGGCGAGGGTCCTACCAAGTCATACTTGTGACTACAACTGCTTAGTAGTGTGGAAGTCTACCCAATTGGATCCATGATACCCATACTCGCAGGGTTCCATGTTCCCATGATGAAATAACAGCACCTCTTCCAGAAGAGCCAGTGGTGGTCAAGGGATTACGGGAGCAGTTTAGTTAACCTGGAGGGGAACAGTCAGAAACAGAAATCTCATTTCATCGGCCCGAGGAGTGTTCTAAAGAGTTGGATGATGAAACTGGTGAAGGAGAGGCTAATCCAGTGGTCGTAACAGAGATAGACTCGGACAATGATGAAGTGTCTAGTGCCAGAGAACCGCGAGGGGCAGCAGAAGAATGTTGGCCGGGAAGGTAGAATAGAGGGAGACTGGTTCTGCCAGGAAAAAGTGATCTCCCAGATATCCCATAGGATATAACGGATTCAGACCTGAGTGAAAAAGGAGAATAGACAACGCTTAGGAGGTCGAAGTGAGGGAAAGTGCCCTGCCGGAGGTACTCACCCCCTGAATGGACATACTTTCTTGCAAATGACAGGGAGATGAGTTCTGGGAATTTTGGGATCACTGTGAAAGTAGAATTGAAACTTCAGGAACTTGATCTTACCTTTGAACATTCCTTTGTTTAAAAGACTGAGTGGCTAGGTACATCTTTTCTGATGAGGCTGAATTTTCCTTTTTGGATGCAAACGAGTTTCCTGTCCTACTTGATGAACAGATGCATTTCATATTGGGTATGAAAGTGAATGAATTCGAACTGTTTATCATTAAAGACATTTCATAGAATTTCTAGGGAAGAGAGAAGAGTGCCGAGGCTCAAGGGAACTCAAGGAGCCTAGGGTTATTTTTTTAGGAGAACATTGAGTAGAACTAAGGAAGCCTCATGAAGATTCATACATGTATATTTTGTTGCACATTGTTTGAAAATTGGTTTTGCTGTTTTCACAGGTAGAAATCAACAGAGAATTCTCTGCATCTTCTACTTTCCATCCAAGGTTGAGATTCCAATGAAGTAATGGAAGCCAATCTTAATTCATGTAGTGGTAGATACATCATAGTAGACACACTACTTGGTTTAGTTGTATTATTAGTTATAGTGCTTAGACAGCTCTATTCAACCTACAGATAACTCAGTGGAATATAAGTCTACTGTTGTCCCTACCACACCACATTCTTCTGGTAGTAACATGCAGTTATGGGGGAGTTAAGTAATTAAACACAGATGTACCGATGGGGAATTATACCTCAAATGTTTGTTTTATATTGCTTTTTGAGTAGGTAGATACGATGAATGCTTGAAAATGTTATGTTTGTACTCAGTTACACACATCAGAGGCAATTGCTTGTCATCATCTCCCTCTGACCTATGGTATTTCTTGTAGTCTTCTATTAAGTATATTTTATGGAGAAGGTAGTTTTCAATATTATTTTTCGAATTGTGATGTCGTTTTCCCACAAGTTCCCCTTATCAAACATTGAAATAAGAATCCTTATTTTAAAGGTGCAGAGATTGCAGGCAAATATGTTGTATCTCTTAAGTTAATAGACACTGTGTCGGCACACAGAAATAATTTGACTTGTTTTATGTCAGATGTGGAGTTTTTTTTAGATTTGGTGGGAGATAGAGGGGGCGACCTAAAGTCTCAAATTGAAACGGATAACGATCTCAACTATCACAAGTGAAGTAGTGAGGAATTAAACATCAGGAAAAAGGACATTTGTCCTCCTTAGTTTTAGATTAAAAATGCAAAGGAATGTTGATCAGAGTTAAATAGATGTGTTGATCTTAGGGGAGAACGAATGTGAACATACTTTTAAAGCAAAAAGGAAAAATTCTCATTTTCCTGGAGGGACCGGGTCCTGTGATCCTTGGAGTTTATTTAATTTGTGGACAAAATGCATACTTCAAATTGCCACATGGATGGCATAGTACCTGTTATCTTGGCATAGTTTCCCGAAGATTTATCATGTGGAATATTTTCATGATCCTATATGGAAAGAGAAATCCAGAACTAAACGAGGTGTTAGTGCAGCAGAAGGAGTAGAAAATATTTTTGGCGCTATCATACAGTTTCTAGATGTGATTCTGAATGATTTGACAATCAGAAAGTTGTCTACAATAGTGGACAAATTGGCTACTTGCACCGCAAATTCCTTATTACAGAATAGACTTGTGTTAGACCTTTTGCTTGCAATAGAGGGCGGAGCCTTTCAGATGTTGAAATTTCAGCAATGCTTTACTTATATTCCAGACTAAAGTAAGGACTTTGAAAAATCTATTCTCTAGGAATGGAAGTGGAATTATGGGGGCTATTTTGAAACCTCTTTTGATAATCAACCTTTGTGCAATATTCCTATTTTTGATCTTTAAGGGATCTCAGCATGCACAAGCTAGACAGGGAGTGAGTGATCTTTAAGAGATCTCAGCATGCACAAGCTAGACAGGGAGTGAGGAGAAAGAGAGCAGATGTGGATTTAGAAGACCGTCAAAGCAGATGTAATGATGATATGACGGATCTAGAGGAGTCTAAAAGAAAGATACTCAAGTCCACTACGTTTTGATTGGTCTAATCTGACAGTGATCCGATTGTAATTTGCGATGGCATGATGGCCATCAGAGGGGGGATTGGAGTAGCATAATCTTAGCTCCATACTTTTTACATTTGGATTGGCCATATATATATCTATACTACTATAATAAAGGAAGAACTTTCAGCCTTTGAGGCGGGTAAACTCGGGAACCACAGCACCAATCCACACACCCGATACACCGTTGGAATCGTCAGGGTGTGTAGATGGTTATAGGCTATATAAATTAAAGAAAAACGTTATTTAAAAAATTTACAGTAAAAAATAAAGTAGTCCCTCCGAAGTAGTGCCGGCCGCGACGTGTGTGCTCACATCAGGAGCGCGGGGTGGAGCGGCGTCCAGGAGCGCGACGAGGAGCAGCGGACATGGCGCGGGGGAGGAGCGGTGACGTGAGGAGCAGCGGACAGGCCAGCGGCGGTGCGAGCAGCGGACACAGCGGACAGGCCAGCGGCGGTGCGAGCAGCGGACAGGCGGGAGGAGCGGCGGCTCAGGTAAGGGGACCCATGTCGGGGGAGGCGGGGGTCGGGTCAGGCGGGGGTCGGGGCAGGTGGGGGACGGGCCGGGCGGGGGCACGGGCTGCTGCACAATGTCAAGGCAGGCGGGGGTCGGGGAAGCCTGTTGCACACGGACAAGGTCGGGACGGGCTGCTAGTATATATATATATATATATATATATATATATGTGTATGTATACACGTTTGGCCTTATGTACTCATGTGGCAAAATAATGCCAATGAAATATGGTGCACTAAAGGTATAGAAAGTGCATCTATCATGTGTTCTGGCATATATGTGTGTGCATATTAACGTTTTTCCTTTTCAGAGACCTTTGGATTGCTGATATTAATCTTCTGTAAAGTTACATTGTAGGTTTGTGCGCTAAAATGCATTTAATGCCGTGCATTCACCAGGTATTAGTGAGAATGAATCAATTGTATGTTAAATGTTTTCTTTATAAATTTTGGCCAGTTGCCGTTTTTGGTAATAATATATGTATTCGTTTTTTGAGCTACATATAGGAGAACAGTATAATTTACATGTAGGTTGTAGAATTAATATGCATTTAAAGAAAACTGTTAAGTTAGCATAATTGTGGTGCTTACAGTCGAGACATTTAATATTAACTTGAAAGTTGTTTTTTTGCATGTTTTCTCCTCTGCAGGTCCAGACCAAAGGCATACATTAGTTAGTAAAACGTGCATTTCATTTCAGAGATAGTGAGGTGGGGAAGAACTGGCAAGGTCAGATCCTTTTAATGAAGAGCAAAGGAAGTGTTATCAGGTGGTGCTATCAGACAAAGGTGGGAATGAGAGGACGCAAAGGAAGCAGAGACTGGAATATGGGAGTCGTTTTCAAGACGCAAAGTTCTTTCTTGGGAATTGGAAAACTACTATGATGCATATAAGGTCATTTTACTTGAATGTTCTTTGTGAATTTTAATTAGTGACACCTCCTTGGGTTTGGTCAGATTCCCTTTAGACTTGGAGAATAGACCTCGCTTGTCATCTCTGATTTAGTGGCTTCATGCTATATATGGCTCCTTGTCTATAGAACTTCTACAGAGGTCCTGATGCTAACACCTATCTTGTTTACTTGATTCAATAGGGTTCCGCTGTCCTTAGTTTAGTGTAGGGTTAAGTAGATGTTCCAAATCCTTTCCATGTATAGAGAAAAGGATCAAAACCATTTGTCTAGTCAGCAAAGCCTTTTCCTTTTTTGCATTTTTGCCACAGACATTCTTATATGCTCCTCGCTGTGGAGGACCAATATTGTGTGCCACTGTGTTCTTCCTTTGATAACCCTGTACTTTTATAGTATGTTCTTGAGCATGATTTATATTAGTCTGGCTTTGGGTTTGTAAGAAACCTTTTAACTTCAAGCTACTGAATCTGACTTCCATTGTGTTGTCCTAATGGTCACACACCTTAAGATTTAAATTGTTGTTAACCCCATTTCCCTTATCCTCTCTGGCTACTAAAAAGGCCTATTGACCAGAATTGAATTGAAAGGAACGGCTCAGAACAGTCTCACTAGTCACTAATTTTTCCTAAAATAGCCTTCCATTTTAGATTCAAATTATGATCAAATGTTTCCATCAAGCACCTACCTCTGGTGCACCATAGCCCTTACAATCCTGTTCAATGTTGAAAATGACCTTGAAACTTGTTTTAACATTTACCAGGAAAAACAGTCTAAAGCACAAAATCTGAACTTGCAGTGAGGCTGTAAACCCAGTTAATGACCTATTGCCTTGTAAGCCAGAGATCTCTAGTCTTACTCACTGTAAGTGAGACTCATGCATTTAAACGTACAGCTCTCACTCACAAGAGACTTAGGAGCATATTTACAATATTTTTGCATAGGGCACTACTGCAAGCCTTCTAGATCCACTGCCCTATGCCAAAATCAAAGGGCATAAAATGCACCATGTCTACAAGATACAGCGCATTCCTGTCTTTTTTGGCGGTGCACAATCTGCAGCCGAGCACCAAGGCAGTCACCCTTGCACCATGATGCACTGGTGTCTGTGCTTCTGTCATGATTATTTTTGTGCAAGAAGGGACACCTTTCTACACAAAGGGAGTTTTTCTCATTGCATTTGTGCTGCAGAATTCAGAATATGTAGAAAGAGGAAAAAGCAAGGAGAAATGAAAATATTTCGAAACGTTAAGTCTGCTTTTGGGAAGGCGTTAGTTTTGGCACTGCCCCAGATTTGCGCTATGTTGTAAATCTGGGGCAGTGTCAAAAACCATGAATATTGCATGGTAACACCCACAACAACATCAATAGAAAGCTGCTACAACGTAAAGTAAGGCATTGCCGTACTCCATAGTTACAAGGTACATGAAAAGCCTTTGTGGCATGTAAATATGAGCCAGCACACTGCGTCTCTGGAGCGTCATAAAGTGTGCTCCCCGGGCATTATAAATATGCTCATCAGAACTCTAAATGTGGCACTCTTCAGAACTCTATTCTCACAAGGGGGAGAGAGAGAGGCTAAATGCCCACTGGTGTTCTCCCAAAGTCACTATTCACACACAAGAGCGACTGGGAGAAAAAAGAAAAGCGATGGACTCTGCGATGAGAGGATGCTGCTTCTTCGGTCCACCAGGGTATTAAAAGAGATTGGAATAGGCAACTCACTCACTTTATCGTGACATGTTTCATCATTGACACCAATCCACACCCAGGTAGGGTTTTCACCACCAGGGCGGACTCAATCAAAAGAATGGGAGTTCCTTGATAAAATCTGCCTGGATAAGCAGGGACCAAGATAAGTTAAAAATACCTACAGGTGTACCAAAAGATTCCTTTATTTGTAGGGTACCTGCGGCATAAATAAAAACGTTTTTCAGGGTTTTTGTTGAATCTAATTGTTCACATAACCCTGACACATCAAAGCCAGCATGTTTCAGCCTACACTAAGAGACTGTCTGGGGCCTTCGTTAGGGCTAAATAATGTATCCCTGCCTTGCTACACATGTATACCATCCACATACATAAGGCCTAAGGCTCTCACCTGTCTTGATCTTTCGTCCTAGGGGTATACCTTCATTCTGGGGTTTTCATGGGTAATGCTTGACTGGAGCGTAGTGTCGATCTATAGCCACACTTGCGTAAATATTAGACACCACCAGCGCATCTACATGTTATCGCTTCTCAGACCTCCGCCAAACCGATCTAAAGGGTTAGATAAACATTAAGATTCAACAAAACCCTGAAAAATATTTTTATTAATAACCCAGGTACCCTACAAATAAAGCAATCCATTGAGTATACCTGTAGGAATGTTTAACTTTCCACTCTATTTTTCTGGAGCCCTGCTTATCCAGCCAGATTGTATCTAGGAACTCCTATATCTTTTGGTTGAGTCCACCACGGTGGTACAACTCTACCAGGGTGTGGATAGAAGCCAATGATGAAGCATGTCATGATAAAGTGAGTGAGGCGTCTATTCCAATATCTTTTAATCCTGGGAAGACCTATGAAGCAGCATCCTCTCTCGACAGGGTCCATATCATTTTCCTATTTTCACCCAGTTGCTCTTGTGTGTGAATAAAAACTCCTTAGAACAGGGGCGTAACACAGGCCCCCGCAGCCCCCGCAGCCCCCGCAGCCCCCGCAGTGCGGGGGGACCTCCAAGCTCCAGGGGGCCCCCACCTGCATTGTAAACAGCCTGGACGACTATTCGTAAGAGTCATTAGGGGTGTTGCTCTGAGTTACGTGACAATGAGCAGGAGGAGCGAAAATAAAATACGGTGAAGATATGAAGTAAAGTTCAAAATGTGCTTGCTTTTTTCAAACATGTGACACACCTGCAATTCGCAGCCACAAACTTGCACTTAGCCAGTGACACACGAATGGCACGCAGACACCTATCTCAGGCTGTTAGAATTCTCACATGTCACATTTCAGTGCCAGCCTAAAAATGCACTCTGACACTTGACTCCTACCAATGCCACAACACTGATGAACTTCACATTTAAATTGCCCACATCATGCACATAATTGTGCATTCAATTCAAGGACAGCCGCGTGCACTGGCCATTATTGTACAGTCACCCCACGTGTTTATTGAGTGACGCCCCTCTGAATTCAGTCACCATAATAACAACAGCAAGCTCTGTCCCAGCTCATATGGACCTGGCGCCTTCTATTGCTTTCTGTTTTATGCAGCAGTTCAGTTGTTTCCAGGAGACGCAAGTTCTTTGGTTTCTTTTTTTAGTGCTGCATATTTAACTTTATGTTGGTCTGGTCAGTGGGCATCACCCCTTTTGCTACTTTCTCACATTTCCTGGTGAATACTCCTGGCGCCCTGTGTGAGTTGAGCACTGATGAAGCAAAGCTTCGCATATTTTGCGACTTGCCGAATTCATGAACCTCGTTTATGTGTAATAAGGTAATAATTTGTACGTCTTACTAACGTTTATTTTATGTTTGAACGAGGTCCACGAAGCTTGCCTATGTGTTTCTAAAACGAATAATCCGAGTCTTTTAATATGGTCGCTGCTTTGAAATGAGTGTCTGCGCATGCGTCAGTCACACTCACGTGTCCTGATGTGTTTGCGGGTTTGGAGGGAAATAGTTGCGCATGCGTAATGCATAGCTTTGCCAGTAACGTGGTACTGCTTGTGCCACTGCTCTCGTACTTGTGTATATGTAGCTAACATTTAGACTGCATAAGTATATTTTTTAGTGATAAGTTGAAAGTACAAACCCTGTGATGTATTTTTATAATGTTATTTCTATGTATTAATTTGTTCTCGCTTACTTTTCATGTACCGTGGGGAATGGGGGTCTGACTGAGCCGAATGCCATCTTGGAGGGCCTTTCAGTGCATGCCTCTCCGTCTGGGGAACTGACAACCTTGGCTGGTGGAACTTGGCCAGCTGGCAGGGATGGGCAAGATGCTCCTGAGAACCGACCTGCGAACCCAGCAGAACGGAGTCATGTGTCCCTATTCTGCAACAATGTAAAATTGTCATTGTATTTCTCTGCAGTTTCTCATGGGAACCCAATCTCACTAGGCGGTACCCAGAGATGTAAATTAGGCATCCAAATAGTGTGTTTTGATTGGTGTGTTACCCAAATCCTACCTTAGGACCAATCCAAATTGAGGGATTCTGACACTTTGCAACATTGGGGGGTGGTACACTGCCCCAAAACAGTATAACTACCCTGGGTTCACCTAGGGAAATTGTCCGACTTGTCTGGTTTAGCTGACCTGTCACTGACCCAACGCACTCAATAGGTGACTGAAGATACAGAGAGCTGCGAAGCACTCTGTCCGAAATTGACCATAGACTGAGGTTCTACTGAACCTTAAAGTGCTGGCGAAGCACTTTGCTGGGAGTTCGCTGACCCAATCGGGGTCTTGATCGATAGCTGCAGAGAGGGTGGAGCGCAGGCGTTGCTTCCAAACTGCGGGTGCGGTCCTGTCCTGAGCGGTCCTGTCCTGAGGGTTTGCTGTCCTGTCCTGAGGGTCCTATTCCTGATTCCTAAACCGAGGGTATCCTGTCCTGTCCTGGGTGTCCATTCTGCACCTGCTGTCCTTTGAGGGGTATCCTTCCTTGAGGGTTTCCTGTCCTTAACTGACCCTTGGCCAGGGTTTGGTTTCCACACCAGTCTAGGTAAATATTGCTCTGAAATTCTTTAAACTTGCACCTTTCTATTCTTCTATCTTTTTGCTTTAATAAAGACACACCTTTGCATATGTTGATTTTTCCATGCTTTTGCCGCAACTATTGAAAACGTAAAGTAAATTGCATTTATTTCTTGACGTGTTCCCATGTTACCCTGCCTGTTAGAAATTATATTTTGCATTGCAGTTTGTCATTTCCTAATATGGTCTAGAACGGCCTTACTTAAACTGTCTAAAGAATTTTTGCCCTGAATGCATAGAGTTACTTGTTGCATCTCATATTAGCATTTTCCATGATTACCCTGACTTTATTTCTCTATAGTTATGTACTTTTCATTATCTTGGTTATTGATTGCCTCATTCTTGTAAATCTCATGCTAGAAGAAAACAAACTTTAGATAAAGATTTTAAAACTTCCAGTTGTCCGTGGTCATTTACAAACAATATTGAATGTCATTTTGAGGTTGTATATTTGCTGCCTTTCCTTTACAGCTAGCTCCCTGATCCGTTGTGGTCATAGGTACCCGTGTCGGTGGATGGTAAGTCGGGTACACTGAGTAATAATATTAGGGAATTCACACAAATTGGTAGCAGCCCGTGAAGTCGCCTGGTCAATGTATATTGTGAATTGAAAGTATATGGGCCCGAAGCCGGAAACGGCGAAATTATTGGCTGGGTGACCTCGCGCGCTCTATCAGTTTTTCTGGCTAGCAGAGGATGGTTAGGGACTAGCTAAAGGTTAGGTAGGACTAGTTAGGCTAGTTAAGTCGGTAGCTGCTAGTATATTGATGCTGCTAGAAGAGCGGCTGTTCCGAGGGACCTGATCATTCCCTTGTGAATAAGCGGCTTTGAAATTCATGAATTGTTTTATCATCGTTATTCTTGTTCTTATATTGTTATATGTATTAATCCATGCATTTGTAAACCGTCTCGTTTTATGTTGTCCGAACTCCCCGGGGAATTGAAAGGGCAAGTGGTGAATAGAATCCATTGTCCTGAGGTCGCAGGCTTGAGGAAAGTTAGGCGCAGGTTAGGATAACCGGGAAGCACTAACTAGGGTTTTTTCTGAATACGTGTGTGAATAAATGTCAGTAACGAGGTTCATTGGCAAAATTCTCATAGTGGCGTAACCTAGTAAGGGTCACATCGGAAGAGTAGCAGGTTCCTCGGAGCTTGGGTGAAAGCAGAGGGGTCCGCTGGGAAACCTTAGACTCAGATATATCCCGGAGAAGTGGATGAGTTTAGGGGAATAACAGGTTCACTGATGCTAGAGTGAAGGGTAGGCGGAAGAGATCTACCCGCAGCGCGTGAAAAGTAAATGGAAGTAGTTTACTTGCAGTAAAACAAAGCTATCCTGTCTAGACACTTGAGCACTGTGGCGAATGTGTATTCGTTGTTAAATAACCAAGCACTGAGCACTTTAGAAAGAAAGAAAGTTTCCGTTACCTTGTGAAGGGAGGGAGTCAGCCGCGAAGCATCTCTGACGTCACTCCGTGCCGCGCTGGGATTGGTAGACGCAGCGGGCGGGTAGCGGGGCTGGAATTGTGAAGGAGGGGTGAAGCGCCGGAGCGTGAGGACAGTCTCACGAAGGGGCCGCGCACCCATTGGCCGAAATTATTTGAACGCGTGCACCCCATTGGTCGCACAGAATTACAAAACGCGTTCTGATTGGAGGTAACTTTGTAAACAAAGTTAAGCGTAGAAATCGTATGTGGCACTCGTATTGTCCAGAGACTAGACCTGATCCAAGAAACCAGGGGTTCGAAAGGGATCAGTGGAAAGCTAATAGATACGATATTATGTACGGAACGAAGAGAAAGATGTCCCTTGTAAATAGGGTAAAGAATTATTTCAAAACGGACAAACCGATTAAATCCAGAGAGGGCGTTATTGTCCCACCACCGAATACTCCCGCCTCGTTCATGATGTTTGACCGAGGGTATAATACCTGTGTGTGGTTGGAGAATTGGGTGAAGTACACAAAAGATGACGGAATATTGGCTTTTCCGTTAGACGGTACTTTCAATGGTAGGATTTTATTTAATTTGAGGACCCGAATGAATGAATTGCATCCCAGACCAAGACTAACGCAGTATGAGGCATTAGAGGAATGGGAGATTGAGGCTTTTGAAAGAGAGAAACCCCGAATGGACAAAGGTCTGACCAAGTGGTACCCAAGGCTGAAACAAGAGACCAGGGACAAAAGGATGAAACAGTGGAGACAGAGCATGATTGTTGAGGGTCTGTTTCCCATGATGCCAGCAGGTACCCCTTCTGCGGGGGAGAAAAAGACAGAAAAGAGTAAGCATTGGGGAGCCCTTGGGGAGTCAGACAATGAATTGTTAGATGACATCTTTACGAGAAGTCCGCCCCCTTATAATGAGGGAGCCCGACCTTCCAGTGCAGGAGAAAATCCCCAGCGTCCATCTATTAAGGAGGAGGACAGATCCCTAAGTAGGGGGGGAGGTGGGCAGGTACTGCCCTATTTTGAGAATCCCAGACCCGCGGAGGTACGAGATATATATCCTAGAATGCCCGTGAGCCCGGAGGAAAAATATTCCCGTGAAAGAACGTTTTTCCCCAGACCTCTTTATGAGAACGAAGAGAAACCATCAAGTTCAGGAATGCCTTTTTTACAGCCTCCATATGGGGAAGAGCGCAGGTCATTTAGCACAGGAACTTTGTTCCCGAAACCAAATTATGGTGGAGGACCAAGTGAAACGCATCCTACTGCCCCGAGTTTTACCCCTCACCTGACCCCACAGATAATACCTGACCGGACATTAGGAAAAGTACTAGGTGAAAGGGAGCAAGAGGCTCTAGCTAAACAGAGAACAGAAATAATTCAGAACATCTCCCAGTTAAATACCAGTCCTGAGGCTTTGACTATCCCGGTAACAATTGGACCAGTGGTTCCGTTATATGGGAACAATCGGGGAAGTCCAAACCCTCCAGTTATGAACCCAATCATGGCCCCGCCAAGGCAGGAGCCCCTACTGATAGACGATCAGTCCAGTGAGTGCGAGTCCGAAGTTGTGTTCTTGGACCTGCCAAACAAACAGAACGGAAAGGGAGTGCAGAAGAGGCAAAATCCTTTTAATGCGAAAGAAATTAAATTAGAATCAACGTCAGGTACTAGGAGTGTCTCTCTGGTAACTCCGGAAGAAATTGAAAACTGGAGTCGTGAATTAGAAAAGCAGACTCCGCAAACTAAACCTTTGGACCTCTACAAACTGAGGGTAGAAATAGAGGAATTAATGGCAGGAAATGTGGGATTAGACAGATTAAATACATACTCTGAAGAAGAGTTGCTGTTTATGTGTAAAAGCCTTACCAGAAGTACAAGAGTGCTCCATGAAAAGCTGACAGACACTGCAGCTAGTATGGGGATAGATATTTCCAGATCGAAGCCCTTGCAGAAACCATACCGAGCTGAATTCTCAGACAAGGATATAGAGAATTTGAATGTGTCAGGGAAAAAGTTGCAGATTAAAGAGTTGCTAGCGATTCTACAAAAATGGGGAGACGTGGAAAAATGGAAAGGCAGGTGGGCTCGAAAGAAAGATGAGGCTCGATCCAGACAAGCGACCCCTGAGTTCCCTTTGAGAGAAATAGACAAGCCCGAAACGTTATGCCCCATGCGTGAAGTACCAGGTGGGAGGTATGTGCACGTTCCATGGTCCCGACAGGATATTGTGTCCTTTACTAACGATTTCCCGAAATTGCGCGAAAAGCCAGTTGACTGGTACCGGCAAGTGGAAAGGTTCGTAAAGGTGCAAAAATGCCTGTGGAAAGACCTGGATGGATTTTTCGACATTGTGGTCCCGGTATATCTATGGACCGAGTGCAAAATAGCCATAGGCTGGCCTAGTGAGGAGTACCCGAGGGACTCTAACACAGGGGAGCCGTCGATTGAAGTGATGAAAAAATACGAGCAAGTAATGCTGCATTTGAAAAACAAGGTGCCCGCAAAGGAGACAGATTGGACCAGGATAGATAGAACAACGCAGGAAAGAGACGAGACAGTACACTCCTATTATGAAAGGCTGTTGCAGGTGTTTAAAACATACAGTAGTATAGATAACATCGAGATGAAGGATATGACGCATTTCATTTACAGGTTTGTAAACGGTTTAAGGCCTGAAATTTGTCAGTGGATAAAAGATAACAAAATCTGCTGGCACTCCAAAAAGATAGACGAGGTCCTGCGGTACGCAAAGTACTGCGAGGACGAAATGGCAGAAAAGAAAAAGGCTCTCAAGGAAAAGGTCATGTGGGCTCAGGTGAAGCTCGCAGAACAGCAGGAAAAACAGTTGAGTAACATGGTCAAAACAACACAGAACCATGGTCCTGGGGGTGGGGGAGGAGGCAAGCCCCGGCCCAAAATGAGCAGGGAAGAAGCTATGAAGAAATTTCCCTGTCACCAGTGCGGAGAAATTGGACACTGGCGTAACAAGTGTCCTTATTTGCCTGACGATAACCCCAAAACACCTGATTTAACTCCACAGACGCAGAAAGAAAGACCAAGAAAGACTCAACCACAGGTAAAAACGGTTCAGGTGCCCCGAGCTCCTAAGCAAGTACATAAGGGAAAAGGCACAGAGGGTGATGAGATAGAAGTCTGGGAAAGCAATGAGAACAGAAATGCAGCAACTTCGCAGTATTTGTTAAATGATACCTTCCTTTGTGATGACCAGTACTGACGGGGCCTGAGAGGGGAGGACGAGGAGTGCGTACTTGGCGCCTCCTTGCCGGTAGACCAGTCCGGACCATACATTGAAGGGAAGCTTGACGGAAATGATGTCACCTTTCTGTTGGACACTGGCGCTACCCGTTCTACTGTGAGGACAGTGGACGTTCCAAACCTACCCCTCTCGGGAGAAGCCATCCAAGTAGTGGGTGTATCTAATCAATTGATTAGTACTCCTGTTACCAAGCCCATGGAGATCTCAATTGGAAACTTTAAGGAAATGCATAGATTTGTCGTTTGTGACACCAGTCCAGTGAACTTACTGGGACGTGATTTGCTGTGCAAAATGAACTGTACCATCTTTTGCACACCAAAGGGTGTTGAAATTCAGACCCCAGATGAAGATGGCATTTATAAATTAATGTTAATCAGACCTGACTCGGAAATTAAACGAATGACCATGCAGGATTTGCCCAAAGAACTCCAAGAAGCAGTGAAGCCAGAGGTGTGGGACTTTACTGGGAAAGATGTAGGGTTAATGAAAAACGTGGACCCCATACAGATAGCCATCAAGGACAATGCAGTATACCCCAATACTAAACCCTACAGGATGAATGCAGAAGTGAGAGCAGGTGTCACTCTGGAAATACAGAAATTGCTAGAAGGAAACATCATACAGGAAGTAATGAGTAGCCCATGTAACTCACCGATTATGGGCATCAAGAAGCCTAGTGGCAAGTACAGAGTGGTGCAGGACCTACGAAAAGTCAACAAAATAGTGGTCCCCTGCTGCCCTATTGTCCCGAACCCAGCAGTGATTCTGTATCAGATTCCCTGGGATGCTGAGTGGTTCACTGTGATAGACCTATGTCATGCATTCTTTTCCATTCCCTTGCATCCAGATAGCAAATTTCTTTTCTCATTTGCCTTCAATGGTCACGTGTATGTCTGGAATCGGGTCCCTCAAGGGTACACAGAGAGCCCCTCTATCTTTAATCAGATCTTGAAAAAATGTTTGGAAACTTTGGTCTTACCTGGGAACTCTGTCCTAGTGCAATACATAGACATCCTCTTGGTGGCGTCTAAAAGTCATAGGGATTGTGTGATTGACACCATTGCCCTACTGAATCACCTGAGTGATAAGGGACATAAAGTGGCCCCTGAAAAATTACAGTTCTGTACAAAATCGGTGAAATATCTGGGGCACCAGATAGAGAAAGGCGTCAGGAAAGTGACATCGGAAAGGGTGAGAATAATTCAAAAGATGCAGTTACCCCGTACTCAGAAAGAGATCAGAATGTTCCTGGGAGTGATAGGATACTGCAGGCAATGGATTCTGGGATTTGCAGTCCTAGCTAGGCCCTTGATAAAAATGACCAAGAGAGGAACTCCAGATATTGTAGAATGGGATGATGAAAGCTTAACAGCCTTCACCAAACTGCGAGATTGTCTGTGTACAGCCCCTGCATTGGGAATGCCAGACTATTCCAAGGAATTTGCCCTATTCTGTGACACTCGCGATAATTGCGCGTTGTCAGTCCTGACACAAAATCATGGCACAACGAGGAGGCCTGTAGCATATTTCTCTGCCACCCTGGATCCAGTGGCTGCTGGATTACCAGGTTGTCTGAAAGCAGTAGCTGCTACCTGCGCAAGTTTAGAGCAGAGTGAGTCAATTGTCATGGGACATCCTGTAACTGTGTATGTTCCACATGGAGTGGTAATTTTACTGACCAGGACGAAGACCCAGTATCTCACCCCCAGTCGGCTGACTAAATACGAGAGGATTCTTGTGGGTGCTGCAAATGTAAACATTGTTAGGTGCAGTATTCTGAACCCAGCCACTTTGCTCCCCGACCCAATGGATATGGAAGGGGGGGTGGAAGATGAGCATGATTGCATTGATTTAACGGAATTCAACACCAAGCCACGCCCAGACATTAAAGAAACACCATTGCTTGTGCATGACAAGGAATTATTTGTGGATGGTTCATGCCTAAGACATGAACAAGGAGGCCTGAGTGCTGCCTATGCGGTAGTCTCCTTAGACAAAATTGAAGAAGCAGGTTATCTATATCACATAAAGTCTGCACAAGTAGCCGAATTGATCGCTATGATAAAAGCTTGCCAAATTGGGAAAAACCTACGCATAACAGTGTATACTGACAGTCAGTACTGTTATGGGGTTGTGCATGACTTTGGCCAGTTGTGGCTACAGAGGGAGTTCCTGACTTCATCAGGTACCCCTATTCGAAATGGAAAAGTGGTTCAAGACCTTTTAGAGGCAATCCAGTTACCGAAGGAACTGGCAGTGGTAAAATGCGTTGCTCATCAGAAGGGCATTGACAGTGTATCACTGGGAAATGATTTTGCTGATCGAGTGGCCCAATGGTGCGCCAGAGATCGGTATATCATAAATCCAAAACGAGGGGGGCCAGGAACCAGCTGCCAACTTCAGGTGTTTGAAGAAGTGCCTACATGGGATGAAGTGAAAGAGTGGCAGCAGGCGGCACCTTGGCAAGAAAGAGAGAAGTGGAAGGAAGATGGGTGTCGACCAAGACGTGTGGATGGTGTCATCTTGGGCCCAACTGGTATGCCTGTGTTACCTAGACACTTACTTAGCACAATGGCGAGATTGATACATGAAGGATCACACATTGGTAGGGACGCCATGATTCTAGTGTTCCAACAGACTTGGTACAGTAAAAAGTTCAGGAAAGTAGCAGAGTCCCTCTGCCAGAGGTGCCTGTCATGTCAAAAGATGAACCCAGGGAAGAAAACTGTGGTGGAACTGGGGAAAATTGGGAGATCCGGGGGTCCCTTTGTGAGAATACAGGTTGATTTCATCACCATGCCCTGTTGTGAAGGGAAGCGATATGTCCTTGTCATGGTCTGTTTATTTTCGAAGTGGGTGGAAGCTTTCCCTACTCCCCAAAATGACGCAAAAACAGTAGCTAAGTGTTTACTGAAAGAACTGATACCTAGGTTCGGGGTTCCAGTCACTCTTGAATCAGATCAAGGCTCACATTTTCAGAATGAGGTGATCGCCGAACTCTGTAAGGCCTTTGGAATATCACAAAAGCTTCACTGTGCATACCGTCCAGAGGCTTCTGGAATAGTGGAACAAGTAAATGGAACTATCAAAAACAGACTAGCAAAACTGTGTGATGCATCTGGCATGACCTGGGTGAAGGCCCTGCCCCTGGTCCTGATGGGACTCAGAAGTGTTCCTGACCGCAAGACAGGCCTAAGTCCCCATGAAATCATTATGGGAAGAGTGATGAGACAAGCATGGGTGCCAGGAAGCAAACTGTTGAGTATTACTGATGATTTGGTGCTTGAATACTGCAAGAGATTGGGTGACCAAGTGCGTTCTATCTCTCGCCAGATCGGAGAAGACGCCATCCTCAATCCAATGACTCCTCTCCACAAACTGGTCCCGGGGGACTGGGTCAAGATAAAGAAGCATACTCGGAAGAGCTGCCTGGAGCCAAGGTGGGGAGAGAAACGACAGGTGATCCTGGTAACTACCACAGCAGTAAAGTGTGCAGGGGTTCCACGTTGGATACACGCCAGCCACACCCAGAAGGTATTACCAGACGAGGAGCCTGAAGCAGAAGGGCGTCCAGCAGAGGACTCTGCAGGAGCCAGACCGGAGGTAGCTGACGACGTACAGCCCAGTACCAGTCGAGCTGCAGAATCAGCAGACGTTGGCCCAAGAATAGTTGATAACGAACTACCAAGAGCCCAGCCTGCTGAAGGGGTCCAAGAAGCTGAGCCAGGAGTAGCTGAAGACGAGCTGCCGAGCATATGGCCAGAGGAGTGGATTCCATTGATTGATCTCACTGTAGACCCCATTCGAACAAGTGAGAGACTTTGGGAAGGTAGAGAGTGGACTAGAGAGGAAAAGAAAGGCACAGGCGAAGAACCTCAGGATCTTGAGATTCACATCAAAACTGAGGAAGGAGAAGGTCAGACAGGGACAGAGCAAGTGATTGACACTCCTCCACTGACTCCTGATATCGAGAAGGGACAGACTAGACATAGCGTAATAGTTCGAGCAGAAGAAAATCCAGAGATCGAAGTGCTTGAACAGGATCAGATAGAAGTAGAAGAACGTGTTCAGGAACCAGAAACAGAGACATTTGAAAAGCAAAAACAAAACTGTCCTGAACAAGGCCAGATTAGTAACCAGGCAGAAGAAATAAATGCGAGCCCTGGAATTAGTCAGATAGAAGAGGAAGAAACTGAAACAGAATTGCCACAAGTTAATGAAAACAAAAGGGCAAGAGAGGGAAACGAAGTCCAAGTGCCAACTAAAAGACTTAAGAAAAGAAAGCACGTAGAGCCTGGCTTCGTAAAGAAATTGAGACTAAGGATAAAGACGGTGGAAGAAAAACGTGCAGAAGAAAGGAGAAGTGCTCGCATAGCTGAGCAACAAGAAGGTACTTCCAAAAGAAGGAGTGATCGAATAAAAAGACAAAACAAGAAGTACAAGTCTCCTGAATGGACGCTCGTTTTGGAAGAACTTGAAGATCTTGATATAACTGACGTAAGCGACGGAGAGCCCGTCCCTGAGTACTCTGACGAAGAAGAAGACGAACCACCGTGAATTTGCACAAAGTAAGCTACTTGTGTAAAGACACAAAGAGGGGTCGAGAAACTTCTTCTGAAGCCGAAATGTCTGATTCAAACGTGAATGGTAGACCTAGTCGCAGCTGTTGCAAAACATGCTGCAAGGTATGCGTATGTAGTATAGTTGTACTGATATTAGTTTGGATAGGACTAACAGTTTTCATTCCCTTTGCGGTGAGCAAAAATACTAATATTGTCCCTACTGAAATTGTAAATACTGACAGTGAGGAGCTGACAACACGGAGTGTAGCCAGACATAAGAGAGCACTTAGACAAACAAAACAAGACTTAGAAGCATCAGATGAGGGAGGACTACATTATCACGGAATTAAGAACAAGACACATTTAAATGTTTTCGCAAACTTGTTAATACACTATGTAGAGACTATGGAAATTGAAGATTGCTATGTCTGCATGAAGCTACCTACCTCTGTAGCTGAAGGCGTGACATACCATCACCTGCCCCTGACATATGGAATATCCTGTAGCATTTTAGCTAGTTTATTTTACAAAAGAGGACCGTTACAGTACTACTACTCTAACAATGACGTGATCTTTTCTGAACTTCCTATACGTGGGAACTTGAATCCTGTACATACCAAAAGTGACGTTACTCGCTATATGGGCGAATACTTTCTGACTATAGGTAATATCGACATAGGTGACGCACACAGAGATAACTTGACTTGTTCTTTGCGTGAGCAGGAAAAGATGTTCCTGAACATGGCAGAGAAAAGGAGGATAAAAATACAGAAAAGGGCAGATGATGAGAAACAGAAAAGGCCAAAATGGGCGGAAAACATGGAAGGCACCTCAAATGGTGGAGCGGGTCCTGCTCTGTTGCTGGATTTTGAGAAGAAAGGCAAGCTATATCTTCACCGCGAGAAGACTAGCTATTATAATAACATTTTCATTGGTTCCAGTGAATGCGAACATAATTATAAGGTAATTGGAGGTTGGGGTTTCAAAAATGGGTCAGAGCCTGTGTTTCCTGGAATTTATTATATTTGTGGGGACAAGGCTTATTTCAAATTGCCGGATCACTGGTATGGAAGCTGCTATTTTGGCATTGTCTTTCCGAAAATATACCATGTGAATGGAATTGCTGGAAGCAATGAAAATACTAATGGCTTAGTGCGCAGTAAAAGAGAAAGTGTATGTGAAATTATGGGTAGTATTTTCAGTGCACTGATACCTGGAGTGGGAGTGGTTCTGAACACTCACAGAATTTGCAAATTGTCCACCATAGTGGATGTGTTGTCTACTGACACAGCTCATGGATTTCTGCTGGTCAATACCGAAATGGTTGCGATCAGATCAATGGTTTTGCAGAACAGACTTGCTCTTGACACCTTATTAGCGAAAGAGGGCGGAGTCTGCCGGATGTTGAAGGCGCAACATTGTTGCACTTATATTCCGGATAAAAGTGTACAGCTCAAAAGATACGTGAAAAACATTACTAATTTGGAAAAGGAACTTAAACCACTCGAGGTTGATAGTGCCTGGAAGAGACTGGTAGATGGTCTCTCAAATGTAGGTCATTGGCTTGCTAGTTTAGGTAAAAGCTTATTGTTTAAGGTACTGATGCCAATTGGAATTATAGGTCTTATCCTATTCTTCATATTTGTCTGTTGCAAGTGTCGTAAACACACCAGAAAACATCAAGTGAATGCCAGAGGGGTGAAACGAAGTGTGGATGAGCTTGAATTGGAGGAAATAAATAATCAGATATACAAAAGGGTGAAGAATTCTCACCCTACTAAAGATGAGAAAGAAAAATTGAATCGCTTGCTGGAAGAGATAGAGTTGTATAGAGTGTAAGAAAGTTGGCATCTGGTTCCATTTATTTGTGATGATAGTAAATATCATCAAAGAGGGGATTGATGAAGCAAAGCTTCGCATATTTTGCGACTTGCCGAATTCATGAACCTCGTTTATGTGTAATAAGGTAATAATTTGTACGTCTTACTAACGTTTATTTTATGTTTGAACGAGGTCCACGAAGCTTGCCTATGTGTTTCTAAAACGAATAATCTGAGTCTTTTAATATGGTCGCTGCTTTGAAATGAGTGTCTGCGCATGCGTCAGTCACACTCACGTGTCCTGATGTGTTCGCGGGTTTGGAGGGAAATAGTTGCGCATGCGTAATGCATAGCTTTGCCAGTAACGTGGTACTGCTTGTGCCACTGCTCTCGTACTTGTGTATATGTAGCTAACATTTAGACTGCATAAGTATATTTTTTAGTGATAAGTTGAAAGTACAAACCCTGTGATGTGTTTTTATAATGTTATTTCTATGTATTAATTTGTTCTCGCTTACTTTTCATGTACCGCGGGGAATGGGGGTCTGACTGAGCCGAATGCCATCTTGGAGGGCCTTTCTGCGCATGCCTCTCCGTCTGGGGAACTGACAACCTTGGCTGGTGGAACTTGGCCAGCTGGCAGGGATGGGCAAGATGCTCCTGAGAACCGACCTGCGAACCCAGCAGAACGGAGTCATGTGTCCCTATTCTGCAACAATGTAAAATTGTCATTGTATTTCTCTGCAGTTTCTCATGGGAACCCCAATCTCACTAGGCGGTACCCAGAGATGTAAATTAGGCATCCAAATAGTGTGTTTTGATTGGTGTGTTACCCAAATCCTACCTTAGGACCAATCCAAATTGAGGGATTCTGACACTTTGCAACATTGGGGGGTGGTACACTGCCCCAAAACAGTATAACTACCCTGGGTTCACCTAGGGAAATTGTCCGACTTGTCTGGTTTAGCTGACCTGTCACTGACCCAACGCACTCAATAGGTGACTGAAGATACAGAGAGCTGCGAAGCACTCTGTCCGAAATTGACCATAGACTGAGGTTCTACTGAACCTTAAAGTGCTGGCGAAGCACTTTGCTGGGAGTTCGCTGACCCAATCGGGGTCTTGATCGATAGCTGCAGAGAGGGTGGAGCGCAGGCGTTGCTTCCAAACTGCGGGTGCGGTCCTGTCCTGAGCGGTCCTGTCCTGAGGGTTTGCTGTCCTGTCCTGAGGGTCCTATTCCTGATTCCTAAACCGAGAGTATCCTGTCCTGTCCTGGGTGTCCATTCTGCACCTGCTGTCCTTTGAGGGGTATCCTTCCTTGAGGGTTTCCTGTCCTTAACTGACCCTTGGCCAGGGTTTGGTTTCCACACCAGTCTAGGTAAATATTGCTCTGAAATTCTTTAAACTTGCACCTTTCTATTCTTCTATCTTTTTGCTTTAATAAAGACACACCTTTGCATATGTTGATTTTTCCATGCTTTTGCCGCAACTATTGAAAACGTAAAGTAAATTGCATTTATTTCTTGACGTGTTCCCATGTTACCCTGCCTGTTAGAAATTATATTTTGCATTGCAGTTTGTCATTTCCTAATATGGTCTAGAACGGCCTTACTTAAACTGTCTAAAGAATTTTTGCCCTGAATGCATAGAGTTACTTGTTGCATCTCATATTAGCATTTTCCATGATTACCCTGACTTTATTTCTCTATAGTTATGTACTTTTCATTATCTTGGTTATTGATTGCCTCATTCTTGTAAATCTCATGCTAGAAGAAAACGAACTTTAGATAAAGATTTTAAAACTTCCAGTTGTCCGTGGTCATTTACAAACAATATTGAATGTCATTTTGAGGTTGTATATTTGCTGCCTTTCCTTTACAGCTAGCTCCCTGATCCGTTGTGGTCATAGGTACCCGTGTCGGTGGATGGTAAGTCGGGTACACTGAGTAATAATATTAGGGAATTCACACAAATTGGTAGCAGCCCGTGAAGTCGCCTGGTCAATGTATATTGTGAATTGAAAGTATATGGGCCCGAAGCCGGAAACGGCGAAATTATTTGCTGGGTGACCTCGCGCGCTCTATCAGCACTGCTTATAGCAGTTTCTTCCCTCCACGCTAATGGTGTCCCAACTGGCGCAGACAGGCCTGTCACAGGAGTGAGTCCAAGTCGACTCTGGGTGCTTCTGGGTACAAGCGGAGTTTACCATATATGATTTAAGTAAGTGGTTTGCACCCGAGAAAAAGCAATGGAATAGCATTATGATGAGGATGTGCCATCAGTCAGCTACTGACTTTGGAACTGAGGAACAGAAACAGGTTTGACTCTCGGCATAGGCTCAACATCCTGTAATTTTGGGAAAATTACTCCCTGTGTTCATAAAATGTAACTGGTGCTTACTAAAAACCATTAATTCCTTTCAGCTGAGCTGGTGCTACATAAAACTGCAAAAAGGAAAACAATTAATTTGGAGAAGACAGGGTCTTGAACAGGCCAGTGACATTGTTTGGCCTGTTAAATCTCTTGTGCTGGCTTTTACTGTTGACACCCTGAGTTTGTGAAACAAAAACTGGCTTGCAGCAAGCTTAAATACACGCACTCTTCCATCCATACCTTGCAGAGACATTGAGGCAGTAGCTTTCTTTTTATGCCCGCCTCTAATGCAACCCCTTAAGTGACAGTTTTGGGCTGATTGTTTTGGGTTGTTTGTGGGTGCGTTGGGTTTGCTGCTCTGGGTTGTATTCTTTATTTTTCTGATATTATTACCACAAACCTATCCTGCAGTGAACTCCCATATGCACGCTGTCTCCCAGTACAGACCCTGCAGTGTAGGTGTGACAGGTTTACTGTATTGGCTGAATTTTTGGCCAGCAAATTCTGGTGCTGTGCAACAGTTTTAAGATCTCAGAGATCCTAGTTGCTCAAATGGGTATAATTTCTGATATGTATATGTTTCCCTCGTCTTTATTGCTTGATTTTTGGCTCACGAGAAAGTGTCACTCAAAGTCGTTGAATGTCACTCATAATTGCACTGAAATTATTAGCAAGTCACACATAAGCAATCTGAAACCTTGGCAGCTATGTGCTCATCACAGAGCTGAATTATCGATGTATTTTTGTGTGTGTGTGTGTGTAGGGGTGGTGGGGTTTAACTACTCATGTGTCGGGCAGGCGTATGCAGTGATTCACCCTTGAGGAACAGGCTCACTTAGTGACTTCGCGATGGTAGGAGTGGCCATTTTAAGCATGGCTTTTAACGCCCCCATTTTGCTCCATGAAGTAGAAAGGAGATACCTCATCGGGCTCTGCTTCAAGGCTGAATTCCCCACAAACCAAGGTAAGAAACTGGTTCATGTATTGTGTGTTTTTAGTGCACAAATTACCAATGTAATAGGCCCAAACATTCCCTAAATGGTTAACAGTTTACCGCTTCGAGCCAAGTGTCCCATTTTAAAGTTACGTTTTAAATCCAGAATCTTTCACTCGTTTTCGAATGTCACATTCAAGGTGCCTTCACTGCATTACAGATTCATGCTATATTAATGTTACGGTTTGTTCGACATTTCAGACGCATACGAATTACCCAATGTGTGATATCATCTATGAAGGCTTTCATTGGCGGGCAGTAACCATTAGGAGCATGGCCTGCAGCACTTTGCATACGCAGTGGCGTCTCACCTTCAGCCCCTAAGTTCTAGGACTCGTACTGGGGCATTGGCTGATGTTACGCAGGGCGGGTCCAGGATAAATACATCAGAGCACTGGACATAGGCAGGACAAAGGAGGTCAATTTAGAGGGTGGCAACCACAGACACAATGATGGTGCAGTCTCCACCCACATTATGGTTTAGTTGTTGAGAGGGCAGGCTGAAGGAGGAGTCATGCAGCCACTTTTATGCGCACGTGTAGTAGGGCCCCTTGATCAGAGCTGAGCCGTTTGTGTGTGCACTCTCCTCCTGTCCTGCCGGCATTTTGATGTCTTTTATTTATCTTGGACGAATTTCCTATGAAGTGCATTACTTTGCTGGTCTAATCCAGGTTCCCTGTTCAGCAGCAAAGATTTACAGTGTTGCACCTCCTTCGTTCCCTCACTCCTGATGATCGAGCTGTAGGAGAGCCCCATAAGAACTGTATCTCACTTTTAAGAGCTGCTGAAGCCTGCCCTCTGACCTCAGGCCTGGGTGACTTACTGACTAGGAACTTGGCAGCAGTGCATAACAGGCACTGTGCCAGCATGAACTCCAGGTGCATGTCTATGTGAAGTCAGGTGAGAAATTATTTTATCACTATGTGAGGCCACCCTCATTGTCCACAGTTAAAAAGAGAATAAGAGGTCTAATGTTACTTGCTGTTGATGAAAGCCCACACTTTTTACTTTACGAGTATGTATTAAGGTTTGAAATGAGACTTGCAAGAGACAGCTACTCATCTCTATATCCAATGTTACAACACAGAAATACAAACTGATCTCATGACACCTGCAATACCATATCTATATCAGGCTGCTCAGCCGTTAGCATTCTGTATATCTGGGGTTGGCATTTCATTTTTTTCATCACTATTAGCCAAAGAGTCACAAAATGCAATATGCTTCAAGTTTGGAAGGAAGTGCAGAATTAAGAAGTCATTTATTATTATTTATTTTTCTTTTTTACAATTTTCTGCTGGTTGGCAGCTTTCTATATGATAGGTCTCCCCACCAAAACTGCCCCTGTCCCTGATTACAGTTCTGACATATAACTAGACCCCTTTCCCGCTCTGGGATTACAACAGGCTCAACAGATTTCCTTTGTGACGCCTGCTATACTTAATTGAGATTCATAGAGGAGTCCCAACATCAATGTAAATCAGGAGTGACCAAATAATAGAAGATTAGTGACACATGAGGTGGTTACGGCTGAGGTATGTCCATCGGTGTGTAGCTGTCTGTGGGTAGCTGTCTAAATATGTAAAAGAAAGAACTCATTTGCCTCACCATCCTGACTTCTCTTTCCATTTTCAGTGACTCATTTACCTCCCCAGCGGCTTCTCTCGTAATCCTTCTCCTTCCACTACATGTGCAACTTACAGTCACTCCCACATTCCTGTGAAGGCCCACACTGCACAACTGCACAACTGCACAACTTCACTCCCAAAAGTGTAATAAAATTGGTGCTTCATAGCAAGGGAGCTCCCAGATGTTGGGAGGTCTATATGTGAGGGGAGGAGTTTTTCTGAAACCAGTGGGTGCTACGGGGTAAAACTTAGATGAATTGCTTGACCTTTGCCTGGGCCTTAGTACCTAATGGCGCAACATGGGCTTTTTGAGGTACTGTACATGAGCTATGCCAGTGTTTTAGTGCTTGAGCAAGTGGTACTGATGCAGAGCATTGTCGTGTATTTCTATAGGTTCTGAATCAGTCCCCCTATTCCTGACCCTATTCTGGTTAAACTAACTATCAAGTTAACTAACAGTCAGCCCATGAGGCATGAAAACCCCCATGATGCAGATACCGTTATCTGACGCAGTCACACTACGGCACAGGAACGTGTTATCTGATTAGGTCATAACGCTTGAGATCTAATTAGACAAGCGACATTCCTCCAGCCCCTGATAAGGCATACGACGTTCTCATAACAAATCAAACCTATGACAACCTGGATAATCCGTGCGGCCATTGTTTTGATTTCACAGAGAACTTTTGCAAAAGAATGTGCTAACGAGCAAGTCGTATGACATCTTTATTGACGTACCTATGTCCATCCTTACGTCAATCTCGGCACCTTTAAGGTATAAATATTGCCGACCTTGCCCTATGCAAACACACGCGTGGTGACAAGACGGAGCAGCCATACTTGCCGAAGCCGAGAGCAGAAGCAGACCCCGCTGGCAGCAGCCCCGCCTTCCTGACGCGCTGAGAGACGCGCTGCTATCTCAAGCCGAGAGACCCAGCACCGGCGCTTCTGGGCAGCCCTCGCAGGCAGCCTGGAATATCGAGAGCAGAGAAAGAGATACCATTCCTCATTCATCCTAACTTCCAGGTACATAACTGAATAACCCCTCACAGAGAATTCTTTAGTTATTCACTTGGCAAAAACAAACTTAACTTAAACTGTAACTTTCTATTCCCGCCCACGCATTAGACTTAGGTCAGGTACACGGGGTAGGCGTATTTAGAAACACCAGTTGAGCACGTTTAGTCAAATGTATATGTGTATGTAAATATATCTTAATCATTTTAAACATCATATGGCTCAGAAACCATATCAATGTTTTTACAGTATTATTTTATACTATTGCTTTTAATGTATGCACTTTACTTAACTATAAGTATTGCAATAATATCGATCCATTTCTCTTGTACGAGAAAAGAGACTGATCAATAAATAACACCTTTTTATTGAACACGCCCGTCTCTTCCTTTTCTCTACATTCTGATGAGACTAAGAATGCACGTACTGACTGAGTAAAATAAGTGCCTTGTGCTCACACGACTCTCGAGATTGACTCTTGATTAGGGGAGAGCAAAGTTGTCATGTTCTATGGTTGTCAGAAACTAAATCCCTTCTTGTCTAATCAGGGGAGGTAATTCTTTCCTGAACATTCGAGAAAGTTTCTAGCGAACTCTGAGCTTAGCTGGCAAACCCAAAAATTAAGTCTAGTATCGACAGTAGTAGACCTAGTTAACGTCTGGTCTAGGCCTTTACTGCTGTAGGTATTATTCCAATGCGCAGAGCCTATTGGGAAAATAGGAGCTACACTACATGGCGCCCAACGCGTTTGGAAAGGGCGATAAAACTAACGTAAGACATTTAGAGTAACTCAGTCGTGCTTTCTCACTCAGACCCCTTTTCCCACATACTCCAAAGACGTCTGGAGTGGGTGAAAGGTAATATCCTCCAAAACCTCGCAGGAGGGAACTCCTATGTATGGTTCTTGGTCTAGTCAACGTTGAAGGATAAACAGTGTTCCAAAATATTGTGCATCTAATCTCTGTTTCCATAAAGAAACCTGATCTGCAAATAAACATAATACCATCCTGTCTGTATAATGGGAGACAGTGATGAAGAAAGAGAGGCAGTTAGATTAGCAGCTGAAATAGCAGCAGCTGATAATACAGCACTCACAGCAGACCCGGATATAATACTCATCCAGGTCGCCAAAAGGAGATCTATAACTCTAAAACTTATAGAAAATGGACCTAGAGGTGGTACAGTCATATTCGTAATTGAGGCACACGAATATCGGCAGACAGAGGTATATTATACATGGATACATTTTCCAGCAGCAAATGCTGTAACAAAGTACTTCCACTATTACAAAGTAGAGGAACCTCCTGAAACATACACTCCTTTCGAGGAGGTGGAAGTACCACTCAAATTCCAAGAGCATTTGCTCTTATTTGATGGCGCCCTAAAACATAATAATCACATTACAAGGCTCGGTCCTTTAGGAAGACCAGGAGCAACGTGGCCGGTCTTAGCCGGATACACACCACATCCAGACATCGATAGGATGCCTGCAGCTGAACTATTAACACAGCTGAAACAATTACTAAAAATTCATAGACAATTAGTTCAGTATGTAATGCGGACTTCAACAATTCAGCCAGCAATTAAACTTCCACAGCTGACCCCTCACCAGGGGAACACAAATAAAATCACACCACAGAACATCCAATCCTGCCTAGGTAAAGTTCCAGCTAAACGGGAACAAATACCATTCTGGTTGGCACAGAAAATCACCCAAATAGAGGCGGTGTTTCCTGACACCACCCCATTAGAAAAACACAGGATTCTGACTATATGTCTCCCAATGGGAATCGCACCACACATTGAGGACTGTGACACTTGGGGTACAGTCTTTGCTTCCATCTATACAAAAACGCACGGTGTCCCATCCATTTCGGTGATACCAGATGTGCTAAAACAAATTCAAGATGAATACGGTCCAGAACCTGCTTTAACTCTTGGTATGAAATTACTGAAAGACTTCAAGCAGGTCTCGGCTATATTACTGGCCAACATAAAAGGTGAAGCAGCAAACGTGGCGATCCGCCAGAGGTTAAAAGAGACAGATATAGCAGACCAACCAGCTGAAATTGCCAGAATCATAGAAAAATCCTATGAGGAACTAGGCAGAGATAGTCTAGGTGGAATACCAGTAAAACCGCAACTGACTACAAGTCCAGAAAAAATATTTTTTAATAATAATAATTCACCGAAAAAGAACTGGGATGGAAACAAACAATCCAATACCAAAGAAAAGAAATTCCAGTCCAGAGGAAGGTCTCCGAGGCGAAGAGAGAAATCTCCAAACCTAAGACAGAGGTCACCGCAGAGTGACCCCTCTGGGAATAGATATAACCTTAGAAATAGGGATAATATTAAAAAACCTGATAGATATCAAGACATTGATACACGTCCCTCTCAATCTTTTCAGAATTCCTCGCAGAAATCGGAAAGAAGAGGACGATCAGAAGAGCACGCCAAGTCCAAAGACAAGGAACCTGCTCAACTGAAAAAGAAATTACAATTTCCAAAAAAGAAGGTAGCCAGTATCAAGGTAGTTAACAATGCCGAGAATACTGAGGACACAACTGAAAAACAGAGAGTGGGCTCAGACAATGCTAGACAGCGCAGCAGAGGTGAGCATAGCTCGCAAAGTCCTTATGAATCATCTGGAGACAGTGGACACGAATGAATACCTTCAAGTGGAAACTGCAGATACCAGAGTTAGCAAGCCCCACAAGATATACGAGATAACATTACGTATAGAGGGAGATAAGACTAGGAAAATAAGGGGACTATTTTGGGATAACCTCTCCAAAGGCTATGACATCCTTCTAGCTGAAAAAGACTGGCCACCAGAGTTTGTCAGGGAGTGCCCTCATGGCGAAGAAGTAATTATGCCTGCCTTCTCGAATCAAATCCCGATTCATAAAAAATATACACTTGCTAGAAAGTGGGCAGTGGCCTTAGCACCTGCTTTATATAAAAATCACGTAGGATGGGATGAGGATTCTCCTCCTCACAAAATCCAGTTAAAATCACAACCAACTGCACAAAGGCAGTACCCAATTAAGCAAGAAGCTAAAAAACAAGTAAATGAAATACTAGATCAGCTAGAATACCAGGGGGTGATGGAAACTTGCACCTCACAAATGAACAATCCTTTGTTTCCGGTCTCCAAACCAGACAATTCATACCGTCTAGTTTTGGATTACCGACACCTTAACACATGTTGCAAAACTTTTGCAGTGCAAAACTCACACAGTGCTGCACTAATGAATAACATAGTGCGCAAAAAATACAAAACAACCTTGGACATCTCCAATGGATTCTTTTGTCAAAACATAGCACCAGAGAGCAGATATTTAACTGCATTCTCAGTAAATGGCACTCAAAAACAATTCTGTCGGTTAGCCCAGGGGTACAAGAACAGCCCGGGGGTATTCTCAGCGAGAGTAACAGAATTACTACAACTATATGATGATGAAGCATTATCTTATGTTGATGACATTTACTTAACAGATGATGACTTGGAGACTCACTTGAAAAGGGTGAACACCATAATACTTGGGTTCGCTGCAGAGGGTTACAAATTCAACTTCAAAAAATCCAGAATTGCCCATCTAAAAGTTCTATACGAAGGATATGAATTATCAAGTATAGCCTGGTTGACAATTTTTTGAGAACAAGAAGAATTAAAAAATCTAAAATATAAAAAGAAGTATCCTCTGCCAATCGACATTCTGCCTCTACGACATTACGCCTGTGTAATCTACACAGACGGACATGCTCAACCCTCCGTTTGGGGAGAACAAGCATACAACCCCACATGTGAGATTACAAAAGAAGTGTGGCGCGGAGGTAAATTAAAACCTCTATTAACAAAATCACACTCAGTAGAAACTAATTCAGAAAAACAAACTGAAATAATCGCATTGAAAATGGCGCTAGATAATGCGGATCGCGAATTCCCGACACTTATAGTGTCAGATTCATATTACTGCGTCAAATCATATAACAGCGATTTGCAGACATGGATTCAGAACGGTTACAAAGATGACACAGATGCACCAATAAAGCAGAGACTGCTCTGGGAACAAGTAGCTCTTTTGAAAAAAGAACTACCAAAGACTCACGTGACTCACTCACTGAGTCATCAACGTGATGGCGTTCACGTTGTAGGGAATTCATTGGCTGAAGCAGCCGCAGCGGCAGCCACTAAACCGGCTCCCGTAGATCGAAAAAAGCGTACATTAAAATACATTGACGGTGAAACATTGCTGGCGGTGAAAACGTCATCAAAAGGCGACTGCTCAGCGTTACCGATCAACTATCCACTCAATTATACATACATAATCGATGCAAACTCCGTCCCTTTTGCTCGAATCCCTGGAGTGGGGGATAGAGTGATTCCAAACATGGACAGGAGAAGCTTGTTAATCGCAGACGCACATATTGGTGAGGGTCTTGGACACCTCAAACTAAAAGATTCTCTGGAAGATTTACAATCACGGTACTGGTGGCCAGGCATGAGCCTACATCATACCATGTTTGTAAAAAACTGCCCAAACTGCAACAGAAATCGCAGTGGGGAGAGAAAAAATAAAATACGGTGGAATCTGACTGCAGATAACGTCACCAGCAAAAAGAATGGCTTGCGATTAACATATACAGGCTAGTTTCCACTTATAATGTAGATCCTCAGCACTCGGCTGACGTCCGGACTGTTATACAAAGATTTGCGAGTCTAAATGGCATATACGCTAAGAGCATGCTACGTTCGACCATTTCTTTCACTCAGGCAATCCAGCCTGGGGGGCAAACATGGCCAAATGAGCACAGCCCAGCGGGAATCTTCTCACTTCCTTCCTGAGGGTATGGGATGGTGTAAAGAAAAAACCAAGGCAGAAAGCAATCTATAATAGAAAGGATATTAGGTTCGGGAGCTGGGTGGGTCAAACATCTAATAAGTGTCCAACGTAGTCTAAATAACTTGTCAAGAAATTCTCTGAAGGGATTCAGTCCGTACGAATTATTATTCGGAACTAGGATGTTGATCTCTGACCTTGATAGTCAGACTTCAGTGGTAATAGAAAAAACCTTTGATGTCAAAGACCGTTTGGCTATTTTGCAGGACTTAAACAAAACAAGAAAAGACCTGAGCAACATACAGTTGAAACAACAGCCAACAACCACTGAAGAATCACCACCTGTCCCAGCAAGACCTGTCTGGATTCCAAAAGTCGGGGATCTAGTCAGGGAGAAGATCGCGGTAAAGAAGGAATTTGGGCCTTCTTACAGAAAAGCAGTTCCTGTCTTGTCTGTCAACGGGACAAGATCAGTTGTACTACCGCCACTTGCTGGAAAAAAGGAGAACCGAGTTGTATCCATCGACCTGGTAAAACCACAACATGTGGCCGATAACAAACAGTAGGCCAAGTGGACTCCCAATAAGTAGCAGAACACCAAGGTTTGCTACCAGTACAGAGGTCCTATCAAAGAGGCTCATCACATTCGCAACGCCTACAGAAGAACAAGAAGGACTATGCAACAATGCAATAGAACTCAGACCTCTGAAAACCCAAATAAAAACATTTAGCAGAGACACACCAATCTATACTGAAGTACCAAGTGACAATGCAAAAAACAAAAATCCTGAACCAATTGGAACAATTGACAGAACTGCATCTGGTTACTTCATCAACTTCGATGATTCCTCTGAAGGCTTCAGTGAATCAAAGACACAGCCATCATCAAAATCCTTTAAAGACAAAGCGAAGGAACTTTTGAAACAACTGAAAGAAACATATCTGGTTTCTCCATGGATTGAATTTTGGGTGGGTTTTGGTGCATTTATCCTCATACTTTGGCTCATCATGGTATTTACTTTGGGACGCTTCATTGAGGGAAAATATGCTAAAATGGACACAGCAAGTCAGAACATCAACTTGGTCCTCAAACCACACACATCTTCGCACGTCGAGAAAAGAGAACTTTCTTCAGAACTTTCTTCAGCCAACTTCACAGCAATTCCAATACCTGGTGGGGTAGCCTGGGACAACACTGACTATGAAATTTATGGTCCGGTCGAGATCCTGAAATATCCACACCAAATCAAGATCTCCTTGAGTGACTTTGCAAAACCAAACTCATTTGCTGATGATTGGGACTTTGAAAGTATTAACAATATGATGTCTGACTTAGTAATGTCTGCTAAATTTACAAAACATGATTATTTGCAAGGTTCTACAAATTATGATAGTATGTATTGCTATAACCATTATGGTAACCATTTCTTGCATAAATCTGCACAACCTAGAAATGTTTTAAATTATAATCAATGGGAACATTGTGCAACACCTCCAAAAGGGAGTTCAAGAACCGTTTATGACAAATATTCATACTTTCAAGGTTTTAACACAAGTAATGCTGAAACATTTTATTACAAATTGTCAAACAAGACAGGGATGAAAACCATGATAACCAACACAAAATTGATATATTCAGATTCATTCTTTGAAAAAATGAATACTTTTGGATTCGATTATTGGGACAAAAATGTTGATTTGAAAAGTGTTTGGGGTACAAAAGAATGGCAAGTACAGGGTTTAGAAGCTTTGTTTAGAGCCTGCATGATCCCAGAACAAATGATATTTTTAAATGACACTGTTCAACAAACCACCTGTCTTGGCTTAGCCAAAATCAAAGATTTAAATAACCTGTCTATTCCAAAGCCAACAATGTTTAGCAATAACTCTGATACAGATGAAGAAATAGACATAAACCATATACTTAACCAAAACAGAACACATCCTGATTGGAAACAATGGTTGATCTGGCCCACAGATACAAATAACTGTCAAGATAGATTCCTGAATAAAACACAGGGTTTCAAAATGACCAGGCCAGACCCTAGATATCCTCAAAGACATCACCCAGGGATAATAACAACCTACAGTGTGGGCAAATTATGCCTTCAATGGCTACAAACTTCCACACTGCCTGAAATTAAGCAACACCTAACTTTACTTACTGATGGTGCTGACTTGCGTGATTTCATAATGGGACCACGCAAACAGCGTCAAAAGCGTTTCATAGCAGCCTCTGTATATGCAGCATACAATGAGGCCTGGAAGGTTACTCAAATTGAAACAGCAGAGAGAATACGTGAAATTGATCGTATTAATTTGGAAAAATCACTTTCTGTAGTGGACAATGGGTTAATGACTCTGTCCTCCAGAATATTTTCATTGGACAGCATTGTGTCTTCAGCAATCGATATATTATCGCAAGACTTACTGTTATTACAACATGGTCAGTCACAATTGCGTTCTATTGTACAGCTTGGCTGGACGTTACAAAATCTGCGTTCAGGCTATGTGCCTTGGCGTTTAATCAACACAACGTCACTATTCCAAATCTTTAACCTTACTGATAGACAAATCGGTATGGCGCAAAAGGGTGCTGATTATACAATCTTGAGCATTGAAAAACTAGAAAGATTACCAATGACAATGTCAGAACGACCTGTCAGTGAATGGATAATACACGGAATCATAAATATTCCAATCTCAACCTTCAGGTTTCAATACTGCCAAAAATATATACAGGCTGGCATGTACGAGAAATTGGGAAAGGGGTACCTTAAAACAACTTGGAACCTGCCCTATTCACATGCATGTGTCAGTAATAAAGGACAGAAAGTGTTTCTTAGTGGCAACAATTGTGCTATGTCACTAAGCGACACGCTTCTGTGTAACGGTATTAGTTTGCACGGAGCCTGTGAAGGGAATTCATACAACCTTTCATGTCACCAGCAAGGCGCACCTGCAACTGAAATAGAACCATTCTTTCAAAGACTCTATAATGGGAGTTACATTCTTATTGTAGACCGCAGATGTTGTAGTCTTATGCCCGGGACTCCTTATCTAGTCACTACGACGGCCAAGGTCAAGTGCTGTGGACGTTCTTTGTTCCCCAGCTCCTTTCCAGACAGGGAGGCAAGGGCATGGCCCAATTTGAAAATTACTTCTATTCGAATAGACACTTTAAGCAGAATGAAAACAGTGCTTCTTCAGACGCCTACAAGGCTCACGTCATCTAAAGAAACGTATGATCTACAAGTCGCAAGGACGACTGCAGAGATACATACATTATTATCAACCAATTCCCCCGTACATTTCGCGGAAATCCTGAGCGAAATCTTAAATATTTCTGATACCACAGGGGTCTCAAAGGTATTTAAGACAGTATTTTCGATGGCATTAACACCATTCAAAGCCATACTGGGTATTTTTCCAGATTTCGTCCATTCAATTTTTGGCGGACTTCCCTTGATCCTGGGACTAACTGCAGGAATCCTATTCCTAGTCCTTATTTTTCGTTATGGCAACCCATGTCACAGATCAAACTCTCGCGACAATGGAAGATACGATCCTAGCCATTGGATACCGGGACCGGATATCAAAAATCCTGGGACTCTCCCGGCTTAGAGACCTGAACATGACTTGGTTTCTATCATTTCGACCAATGTGGCAAAGGTGTGTTTTACCTGTACTAAGGTGTCTGCTATGCGGAGAAGAATGCGTGTTAGACACCTGTCTGACGCTACAATCGGATGCGCCGGTGGATGCAGATACACTGTTGGTTCCTACCAAGGTTCACGCTTTGTGCTGCCCTCAAAGGCTGCCAATCCTGATGACGGCATTCCTGGAATCTTCACCACTACGATTGAAGAGTAGTGAAGTTCAAGATGAAAGCAACATCGAACAGGTACGACCTTCTGTCAGCAATGCAAATCAGAATGTCAATGGAGACAATCATGCGCACGAATGCATGGTTACCCCTATTTCCGACTTAGTGGAACTTTCCCATGAAGCTGTTGACAGTTTTTTCGAAAGCCTGAATGATATGATGTTCTCTCCGGAACAGAAATAGAGACTTTTGAGTAAACTCGCACACGGCGTTCCCTGAATTCGGCCTTCAACTTTTAAAAATAAAGTCACATGAACAATTACAATCCAGTTCACGGACAGCGATTTTTTCAGCAAGCCCCTAAAATATTTTTCTATATATTTTTTTCCGGGACACTGATCTTCTGCTTAAAGTAAGAAACTATTCCTAGAGAACTAAGATTTCTATTTTTAGATACTTTATATAGACTTTAGCTGCCCGCTGGTATGTTCACAAGTATTTTATTATGTGATGAAATGGTCTCGAACTTCCTTTCTGTATAGCCATATTAAGAGCCATTTCATGTGTATTTCTCATATACCAAAAAGCAATAATGCATAACAATGCGTGTTTACCTTTGCATTTAATTCATAGCTTAAGTGCATACAATATATATGACTGCAATTTTTCAGTATATTTGAAAATTTCAAAATGCATTTATGTATTTTGGGGTGGTAAGGTATACACTATACTCTATAGTATGTTGTACTATGTTATACTATGCATAGATTAGTAGATATGACCATAGTTAGCGTGGAGTGGGTGTCGTGTATTTCTATAGGTTCTGAATCAGTCCCCCTATTCCTGACCCTATTCTGGTTAAACTAACTATCAAGTTAACTAACAGTCAGCCCATGAGGCATGAAAACCCCCATGATGCAGATACCGTTATCTGACGCAGTCACACTACGGCACAGGAACGTGTTATCTGATTAGGTCATAACGCTTGAGATCTAATTAGACAAGCGACATTCCTCCAGCCCCTGATAAGGCATACGACGTTCTCATAACAAATCAAACCTATGACAACCTGGATAATCCGTGCGGCCATTGTTTTGATTTCACAGAGAACTTTTGCAAAAGAATGTGCTAACGAGCAAGTCGTATGACATCTTTATTGACGTACCTATGTCCATCCCTACGTCAATCTCGGCACCTTTAAGGTATAAATATTGCCGACCTTGCCCTATGCAAACACACGCGTGGTGACAAGACGGAGCAGCCATACTTGCCGAAGCCGAGAGCAGAAGCAGACCCCGCTGGCAGCAGCCCCGCCTTCCTGACGCGCTGAGAGACGCGCTGCTATCTCAAGCCGAGAGACCCAGCACCGGCGCTTCTGGGCAGCCCTTGCAGGCAGCCTGGAATATCGAGAGCAGAGAAAGAGATACCATTCCTCATTCATCCTAACTTCCAGGTACAGAACTGAATAACCCCTCACAGAGAATTCTTTAGTTATTCACTTGGCAAAAACAAACTTAACTTAAACTGTAACTTTCTATTCCCGCCCACGCATTAGACTTAGGTCAGGTACACGGGGTAGGCGTATTTAGAAACACCAGTTGAGCACGTTTAGTCAAATGTATATGTGTATGTAAATATATCTTAATCATTTTAAACATCATATGGCTCAGAAACCATATCAATGTTTTTACAGTATTATTTTATACTATTGCTTTTAATGTATGCACTTTACTTAACTATAAGTATTGCAATAATATCGATCCATTTCTCTTGTACGAGAAAAGAGACTGATCAATAAATAACACCTTTTTATTGAACAAGCCCGTCTCTTCCTTTTCTCTACATTCTGATGAGACTAAGAATGCACGTACTGACTGAGTAAAATAATTGCCTTGTGCTCACACGACTCTCGAGATTGACTCTTGATTAGGGGAGAGCAAAGTTGTCATGTTCTATGGTTGTCAGAAACTAAATCCCTTCTTGTCTAATCAGGGGAGGTAATTCTTTCCTGAACATTCGAGAAAGTTTCTAGCGAACTCTGAGCTTAGCTGGCAAACCCAAAAATTAAGTCTAGTATCGACAGTAGTAGACCTAGTTAACGTCTGGTCTAGGCCTTTACTGCTGTAGGTATTATTCCAATGCGCAGAGCCTATTGGGAAAATAGGAGCTACACTACAGCATGACAGCAGTGCATTTACAGAGCTATGTGTGAAGATGAGGTATATTTACAGACTTGCATAGAGTGTGTTCATTTGCAGAGCTTTGTCTATTGTGTGAAGCACATTTTTTTAAAGAGCAGTATGTGATGACAGCTATCTGTTGAAACTAGAGTCTAGGGCATGAAATCTTGCCACCCTCTGTGTCCTCATCCAGTTTGGTCCTCTCCCTTCCCAATCATTTTTGAAATCCATGTATTTTCTAGGCAAACCACGCTTAAACACAAACCCCATCGCTGTTGCCTTCAGAGATGCCACAGGTGTCTAGACACATGCTTTTTATGTATATGGCCACGTTCCCTCTCCTTGGACATGTTCCGTAATACTTGAAATTGCATCTCACTGTATCTGATCCATGTGTCTTCCCAATGTTGAACTAACTGGACATGCTCAGATTCACGAGTTATGCTCACTTGCCTTGGAACCATTCCCTCCCTAAGGAAATGTTTCTGAGAGCTCCATCAGAACATTTTCCCTCTGCACCAGAATGCATGGTCTCTAGTGATCCAGCTTTTGTCACAGGATATTCCCTCTATGCCTGACTGTCCTGCCTTTTTATGTGGGCATGCTCCTTCCTGGATATTTCACCCATGTCACAGGATCTCTTCTCCACCAGAACACCCTCATTCTGATTTGACATGATCATTCCCATTGAACTTTCACTCTCCCTTCCTCTCTTTGCAAGAGTGCATCTTGACGGGTTCTCTCTGTATGCTCCTGAACCTGAGCCTTTTTGCCGCTGCACTTCAGTCAAGTTCAACTTTAGAATGTTTCTGAACATGTCCCCTCATTTCTAGATAGATATTCCTTGTGCCAGAACTAAAATCCCTCCAAATGCGGCCTCTGAAGTCTCCTACCTCCTTTTGGAAGCTGCTTCTCTCCATAGACAGATATTCTATTCTCTGTTTGTATGTCATCGTGCATGTGTGTCTCTCGTCAGGTTAGAAGTCACTTGTGTGAAGTATCGCATTGTTTTTTCTCTATTTCTCCTAAATACTAGAAGCCTTCCTAATGAATAGGTAGAACATTCAAGAGATGAAACAACTAGCACATGTAGAGATAGGATTGTGCATGGAGAATGGAGCTCAGCTGTGAAGAACATTATGAGCTGATGGGGAGCATTGTACTCACCAATGAATCCTTTAGTGGGTAGGGGGGTCTTCATAGAAGAGGGGGCCTATACTGTTCAGTGGGCTCTATGCTGAGCAATGAGCCCAGTTAATTGCTGAGTTCAGAGCTCTGAACTTAACATATAGCATGTACTGAACAGATAGATCTGCACTTGGCACTATATTTTATGCCGGGACGCTCATGCTGGAGCAGCTGTTTTGCGCTTTATAAATCCTGTTCATTAATTCATCTTAGCAGAGTAGACCTAAACTGAATATCTGGGGGTCTGAGCTTTATGCCGAACCAGAGTTCTGCACTCAACAAGGCGTACTTTAATAAGTACAGGAGGAGATTTGTATTTAGAAGGGTGTTCTATGAGTAAGAGGCTCTGTTTGCTCAGTAGTGTTGAGCAGAACAGCTGATGATTAATGAACTCTGTACTGAGCGATGAAGGGTCAGGAATTTACAAACCAGGCTGTTAAGTATTATACCAGGGGTATCTTTCGACTTGTTTCTAATGACATTTCTTGAACCCTGTGCTGTTATATGTACCGTTCAAACTCCTGTTTTTCAAAATTGTACAACAAAATGTCTTGAAATGTATGTTGTAAATGCAATGCACCATTTGAAACTTTTTATTTTATGTTGTTGCTGTGGTTTATTTCTTGCTGGGGGAAGGCCCACTCTGGAAAGCCCACACCCGAACGCTCCTCTTTCATTTTGGTGAGCTTGCTGTATTCATGAACTCCTTCAACTTAGATCTCAGCTTTTCGCTGCACAACGTTTATGGTTCCACCAGCCGCCCCTGATGCAAGGGCAGCGGACCCCTGGCCTGAGAGCTCTAGACTGCGTCCGGAGCATTGGGGGGCCCCATCCATGTTCTTTGCAGGAGGCCCCCTCAAGGTTCGTTATGCCACTGCTTCAGATCTTTGCTGTAGGGAAAACAGCTCCTGGGACCTCCAGAGGCTTTAGGAAACGATCTCACGGCCCACAAGACCTTTCATAGACCCTTTAATGTCGAGTCACTTCGGACGCACAAGATTGCAACTCCACTGCTTTTATAAGCCATGATCCTGCTTTAGTGAGGTTTGGTGTTATTCTTTGTATTTTCATTTTTATTTTTATCATTCAATGATGTCCCTTCTTGTGTTGTCATTAATGTCAAAGTTTGTGTGACATCACTTCCTGTAATGTCTTCAAGCATGTTAATCAGTGTTCATTCCTAAAAAAAAATTAAACTTGAGACCACTGGTGACAGACCGTTCACAATATTTTGCTTCTTTCGTTAAATTACCACGAGAACAGCATCACTGGCGCTGCACAGTATGAGTTTAAAGTGTGTCCTACATTTAGCATCCCTACAGCCCAAATACCAGTCAACTGTGGCTCTCGTTCTGTCTTCTCCTGATCTCTTCCCATTCCCCAGGACACGCCTACCTGCTCTTCCCTGTACCCTTGGCAAACAAAGATAGCACATTGAAGGTGATTTCGATTTATGGAGAATGTCTCAGATTTCAGGGCTAAGCAGGCGAACCTAAAACTGTGAAACTAGATGTGTTTATCACTTAATATTCAGCGACTGCTCACCCTCATCTCCTCAGCATCGCTGCCCTATCACGTCAGGAAAATGGCGCAACCCTCATTAGGAAGAAAAACAGGAACTGCTGCGAGTTTCATTGAATCAGCAACAGCAAATGAAAACAAAACCATGAAAGCGCTCTATATAAGAGATGTCCTTTGAGCTCGGCGAAAGGAGCTGGCATTGCATCCTAAATTGTCGGGCCCACAATTGATGTAATTTCAAGTCCACCTGTCTTAAAGCAGCGGGGATATTTCCCTCCCCTTCGAGATGAATTTGCGGCTGCCAATTACCAGTCCCCAGAACAGTTGGAGATTTTTGTACTGATTGTTACAAATACAAACTCATTAAAATTTCTTTTTTCAACTTACCCGTGGGTTCCTTTTTTTTTAACATTGTCTCAGCGGAAAGCGCCTCCTGCAACCAGTGATCACCACGGATCCTGATTGCGGTCCAGGCTGTCGGAAAACATATTTTAATGAGGCTGGCAGCCTTCTGATCTCAGCATTTCAACTATTTCTCTGACACCCACTCGCCTACTCCTCCCCTTCAAAATATTTAACGTTTATTTTAGGAGCTGTCACCTGTTTGGATGTTACGGCGGTGCTGGTACATTGCGCTTTCAATGTATACGAAAAAAAACATGAGGCGTGTTGACCGGGCCGCCGCGCTGAGATTTCCTTGAATGATAAAAATTGCAGTTTGGTAACAGAATCCCTGTAGCTGGCGAGTCATTAAAGCGATTTAAGGTGCCACTTGGCTGAAATCGCTAATGCATTAAGACTAGCTACTAGTGCCAATACACTGACGCGACTTGATTTATTAAACATGAGCAGCAAGCTAGGGCTGCGTTGCACCAATCGGCGTGTCCATTAATCGTGTTTTTATTATTCCTTGCGATTCCAAAAACCTTCTTTTCCAATTAAGAGTGAATTAGGAAGGCAGGAGATAGTCAAAACTCACCGTCGCTTTTTCAACTGATTTCTTTATGTCTTCATGAGTATATAAAAAATTACCTTTGCTGTGCCCGCAGTAATATGTCAGTTACCCTCAGAGAGAGAGGCCAAACAGTAAATCGGTCTGTTTGTATCTATTTAGGGGCTTCCAAACGTAGCAACAAATCGTATTTTTACGGCTGTAGTTAGCCAAGCCTCTTGATTTTGCTAAAATATGTGTAACATAACATACTTACATATAGGGGTGTTGCTTGGATATGAATTTACCTTATAGAAATGGAGAGACAAGAGGAGTTTGGCAAAACAGGAACAAGTTGGTTTAATCAAGTCAAGTCAAGAATTCTTTATTTCGGCCAATATAACCATAAAAGAACAAGTGAAAAAAATACGCCACAATTCATACATATAAATTCCAAGGGTAAAGTGCATGTGCAATATCAAAGAATTCCGTTTAAAAATTGTGAAATGATGCAATAAATACATTAAAATAAACATTAGCAATTATTTTTTTAAAGGTGCAGGTGATACCAATATAAACTCACAGAAAAATGATGGAGAGATCTAATTAAGCAGTCCTCGATTTTAAAAAAGCTCGGCGCGCACCCCACATTGAGAATAGGTATCGGGATACAGAATACACAATGGGCCTACTAGTATCATATTTTAAAATCCTATAGGTTTCTGCACAATGGTTTGTTCCAAGATTTCCACATATCTGTACCAGCCATCTGCGTTTAGCCTTCTTGTATGTCGGGCAAAAAAACAGTACATGTGAACTGTCTCCGAGATGTGGTTGCAAGCTGGACAACCCTGAGTTGAAGTGCCCCCCAGTTATTTGTAAAGGCGCAAATCGGCAATGCTCCGTGCCTGAATTGTAGATACAGCTTTTTCGCAAGGGGGGCTGGATGACATCGAGAACAGGTTCTAGGCTATATTGTTCTTTAATCTCTAAGAAGGACGCAGTCATTGTACCAGTTGCGGGATTCCTCTTTAACTGATTGATTTTATAATTCCGAAAGATCTGTGACAGGCTCTTCCTGGATATTAACATACTGCTTCCTTCAACGTTAGCCCATAGGTCACCCATCCCCATAGCTTCTAAGAAGTTTTTAATATACGTCAGCCATGGGATTTTGCTAGCTCCTTGTAGGCTCAGCACTTCCTTTAACTCGTCTCTAAAAGCTTCTAATTCTGGGCTACTCCATAGGCGTCGCCAATGTAGTAAGGGTCTAAGGGCAGCTTCCTCTGCAATAGGACCAACACCAAGATCCAGTCGAAGTGGCGTAAGCGGAGTGCTTAACGGGAGGCCTAGGAGTTGCCTAACAAATGAGTTTTCATTCTCAGATAGGGGTTTCGGTTGGCCGATGACCCCAGATTTCTGCCAAATACAGGGCTTCCCCCCTTATTTGAGCTTTGTTGATTTCCATCACCGGCCCAACCGTTTTATGGGTACACTTCCTGAGCGTTTTGGCCAACCCTCCCCGTTGTCTGTGCCAGCTTACGGCTGGCCTTCTTTATTTGTGCGCTCCACTCCATCTTCTCTGTGAGTGTTATTCCAAGGTATTCAAAAATGGTCACTTTCTCTAGTAATTTCCCATCTAGCTGGAGGTTTGGTTGTGTGGTATTTCTTACGTTAAAAGCCGCCATATATTTAGTTTTTTATGTGTTTATCTCTAAACCCCTGCTTTTACAACATGAATGGAAAATATCTAGTACCCTCTGTATTCCCATGGGGGACTTAGATAGTAAGAGGGTATCATCGGCGAACATCAAGGCAGGGACCTTGAGGTTCGCTAACCTATGGGCATCTATATCCCTCCCAACAGTCAGGGTTTCCACTAAGCTGTTAATAAATAGGGACAAGAGGGTCAGAGCCAACACGAACCCTTGTCGTACTCCTCTTTCTATGGAAATGGGGTCAGTGAGCTTATCATTCTTCCCATCCCTGATTTGGGCAAAATGAAATTCATGGAGCCATTTCATCTGGTAACAGAGGTAGAGAGGGACCCCCATTTCTAGTAAGATGCCCACAATTTGTCCCTTGGGACCGGTCAAATGCCGATTTTAGGTCGACAAAGATCAAATAAAGGCTTCTGCCATCCAAAAGTACCGTCTTCCAGTACACAGGTTGCAGCCTAAGAATTTGATCTATTGTGGACATTCCAGATCTAAAACCTGCTTGGAAGGGGCTGAGCATGGAGTACTCCTCCATCCAGCTCGCTAGTCGACCCAATAGCACTCGTGAATATATCTTCTGGGTAACATCTATGAGGCTTATTGGGCGATAATTGTAGGGTTGCAGTGGTGAGCCCTTCTTATAGATTGGAATGATTTCCGCCCCCAGCTAGGTTTTGAGGATCAGCATTCCCTGCAGGATAGCTTTAAACAGGGTCCAAAGGTATGATACCCAGATTTTCGGCTCATTACGGAAGAGGTCACCTGGGATCTTGTCTAATCCCGGTGCCTTAGAGGGGGGAAATCCTATTAAGGGCATCTCCTATCTCTTTTAGAGAACTTGTTGGGGCAGGAGAAATAGATGACTGCAAGTGGGAGCTCTCAGCTATACCCTGCTCAGCTACACCCTCTACCCTTTCATATAGAGGTTCAAAGTGGGCCCTCCAAGGCTCTGCCCCCAGATTTAGTTCTATTGCCAGTTTGTCATTTGTGCTGCCTGTATTTACTAATTTCCAAAATAACCTCATATCCCTGGAGCATAAGGCACCTTACACGCTGTCCCATTTAGCTTCCTATCATTGTTTCTTGGCAACATTGAGCTGATAGTTTATCTTTTATCTGGGATCTTTCTTTGGATTTGATAGCTAGGACTAGTGCTTGCTTGGCCTTGCGAAATCGCCATTGTACCAAGGGTGACCCGGGGTTTCCTTTTCCTTAGGTTTTAAAATAGAGAAGAAGATATTTGCCAGATCACATACTACGCCTTGGTGATTGTTCGCAAATTCACGTAGGGCACTGGTGAAAATAGCAATTTCACTTAATTGGGTTGCAACCTTAAGATGTGGAATTACAGTTTGGTAAAGGGAGGCTAGCTTTTCCTGGGATTTACAAAATGCTCCCCACTTGACTCTCCTCCTGCAACTAGATAGAGTTAGCCTGGGGCTGGTTGAAGGATGGCCTGTGTTAGCAAACCTAGGACAAGGCAGTACCATCTCAAGAGTCAGGGCATTATGGTCGCTATCATATCGAGGGACAACCTTAAAATCAATCACCCGCTGCCAGGATTTAGTGTCCACCAGGATATAATCTAAAATAGAGGAACTTCTTGGTCTGTTATAAGTTTGGTGTGCCGGGGAGTCAGATTTTGTACGTCCATTAAAAACCCTGAGGGAGTGGTTCAGTGTAAGGGTATTCATTTGGAGTAATAGTGCAGTCCAGCCCGGGTTGCCGGGGCGTTTGGGTCTGGTATGGCCCAATGCCGGTCCTCCTCACTGACATAACCCTCAATTAGATCTTTCAGGGATTCAAACTGGCAGTTGAAGTCACCAGCAAGAATCACCAAGGTGTTATCAGGAATAGTGTACAAAAAGTAGTCAATTGCTCCAGAGTTGTCGACTCCTGGCCATGACTAGCTGGGCGGGAATAGACATTAATTACAGCTATTCTAATCTTGGCAGGGAAGCTCAGAATAGCACTGAGTATGTCTCGGGAGGAGGTCTCAACACACCTAGCCGTGCTCTGCAATCTAGGTACAGAGTCCCCCTGCGGGTCTTCCCATTCCTCCACTTGTAGCTGTTAGGCAAAAGGTTGCATAACCTAATCTATGGGTATCCTCCCTCGCCCAAGTTTCCTGGAACATGCAAATGTCCTTGTCTTGGATAAATGCTCCCCACTCCGGGTTATCTAGTTTTGAGGTGAGACCCGCAATGTTCCAGGATAACACGCAAAGCTTGGGTGTATCCCTCGATAGCTGGTTTAAATTGCTTGGTTGCTCTATAGTGGAAAACTCAGTTCTGGGGGATATACTATCAATAGTCACCTGCTGCTGGCCTATCGTTGCATGTAAGAACATCGGGAATGAACCTATTTCATGAAAATTAGTAAAGGACCTTTCCACTCCCTCTCTTTGGGTACCACCCACTCCAATAACCCTCTTTATGGCCCTGTGTTCATCCTGTCTAAAAATGTCAGGACTCTTGCACAGCTTCCTCCACTTATGGGGTCCCAGCAGTATTCCCACTGTCGGTTTGGATCCACAATCGGTGGTTGGGCTAGTTTTAGTCAGTCTACTGCTTCTAGGGACGCAAATCTACTCGTGAGTGGAAGATTAAAAAACAGAACCAGATGATACCTTGGACGCACAGGAGATACATATCCCCTCGGAGCCTGGAGACCCTTTTGAATCCTAAAGCTGCCGGTCCCTTGAGAGGTTCTGCCGCTGAAGCCGCTAGTCCTCCCAGATGCCCGTGAAGCATACTGAGGGCGAGGGTTGAGGAGGGACTCAATTTTCCAGCGGGCTGAGTGGCGCGCCTGCTACTGACGTCACCGTATGCGCATGAGGCGCATAAGTGCAGGCTAAGGCTCCCGCAGCATGGGACGTGCGCGGGCAGGAGGAGATTGGGCTGGGCCACCCCCCTTGGCTGTGACAAAGGACTTACTGCGATATTTCTGTAAGGAGTATTATAGAACATATTGACATATACCTGATCTTCTTATATAAGAAAGATGGGTGTAGGAAACTTGAATAAATCAGGTATGAAGTTTAAAGGTTTATTGAAGAACAGCACAGTACTCCAATCTCCAGATAGATCTCCAAAATATCCAGTACATTTCATAACATTACAATTCCAAATGGAATTACCAAATGGTGTGCATGTGCAATAACAAAAGGTACATTCTATTAAAAGGGAAATACACACAGCAATAGAATATCATATTAAAAGGGAAATATACATTGAGAATGCAACACAGGGCAAGAGGAAACAACCACAAACCCAGGGGAAGTCCCAGTCTGTTAACACACACATAACCAAATACTTAAAGTCAGCAGTGGGAATGAAATGAAATTAAATGAAATGAAATAAAGTATTTATAGAGCGCACGGTGGCCAAACGGCTTCCTGGCGCTGAGAGCTCTACTGAACAGAACAGACAGGGCCAAGGAATTTAGCAGGGGTAGGCCTGAGCAAACAAGAATGTTTTAAGCGCTTTGCGGAAGTGTGAAAAAATAGGGATAGAACGCATGGAAAGAGGGAGGGAATTCCAAAACCGGGGGGCAAGCACAGAGAATCTGGTTCCACCAGTGCGGGATTTGCGAAAACGGGGAATAGTGAGGAGGGCAGAGGAAGACGAACGGAGGGTACGGACAGGGGTGTGAGTGGAGATCAAGGAATTGATGAACGCTGGGGCAGAGCAATCAACAGCCCGGAAGACTAGGCATCCTAGTTTGAACATGGATCTCTGTAAAACGGGGAGCCAGTGAAGAGATTTGAGAACAGAGGTGATATGATGGGATTTGGGAAAGTGAAAAATAAGTCGGGCAGCCTGGTTTTGGATTGCTAGAAGGCGATGGGTTTCGTAGGCAGGAATACCCACGAACAAGCTGTTTCCATAATCGAGGCGGGAGGTAATGAGGGCCGAAATGATAATTTTGAGGGAGTCGAGGGAAAAAAACGGGAGATCTTACGAATCAAACGGAGGGAAAGAAAGCAGGAAGACACTACAGAACTAACCTGGCCGTGCATTGAAAGGTCATGACTGACCCTAATGCCCAGCGTTTTGACAGAGGGAACAGGGATAGGGGGGGACCAAAGATAGGGGGCCAAAAAACAGAGGACCAGGGGCTGGATGAGCCACCAGTCAAAACAACCTCAGTCTTATCTGGGTTGAGCTTGAGATGATTGGCGCCCATCCACCCGGAAATGAAAACCAGAGTGGAGCGAAAGAAAGATAGGGAGTGAGGGGAGGAGAGATCAAAAACGAGCTGGAGGTCGTCGGCGTAATTATACACAGAGACCCCCAGATCGAGGAGAGAAACAATAAGGGGACGGATGTAAAGATTAAAGAGAAGAGGGGAAAGAGAGGAACCTTGGGGAACCCCACATGACACCGGGAGGGAAGAAGCAGAGAAACCAGAGAGGTGAACAGCTTGTGAGCGTCCAAGAAGAAAGGACGTGATCCAAGAAAGAGCAGGGCCCGAATGCCCGCTGCGCTGACACGGTCAAGGAGGATGGAATGATCGACCGTGTCAAACGCAGCGGACAGATCCAGAAGAACCAAAGCTTGAGGGGAGTTGGTGTCGGCCTTGGCCTTCAGCTCGTCAAGGACCGCGAGCACCACTGACTCGGTCGAGTGGCCCGAGCGGAAGCCAGCTTGGTGGGAAGCGAGGAGGTTGTTCTGCTCAATATAAGAGGAAAGACAGGAAGTGACATAGCTTTCGAGGATTTTGGCAAGATAGGGAAGAAGAGAAATGGGTCTGAAGTTGGAAGGGAGGGAAGAATCAAGACCAGGTTTTTTGAGGATAGGAAAAACAATCGCAGACTTAAATAAAGAGGGGACCAAGCCGGTTGAAAGGGAAGCATTAAGAAAAGAAAGAGGAGTGGTAGGGCAAGAGGTGAAAAGAGTTCTGAGCACACGGGCAGGGGCACAATCGGCAGGAGAGCCAGACTTAACTTTGATAAGTAGAGCTAAAAAAGAGTCCAGGGAATGATGTGATAGTGAAATTGTCCTGGTGAAAGAACAGTTGGCAGCAATGAAAACTGCCCTAGATGCCGCTTTAATGGTACCAGACCTTGAGGATAGACAAGAGACATTGATACCCGAAGTAACTGAGAATGCATCTGAGTTAGAGATAGCACAATCAGGTAATAATATAAGCAGAGGGGTGGTGCCAAGCTGAAGGGACAATCCATGTGTTTTAATAGCGCCACTGGAGATATCAGAGCCATCAGATAGCTCAACGCTAGTCTCTCCGCCAGCAAAAAATTGTTAAGCAATTGCCAAGAATGAAGACCAGTATCGATGAAGTTACCGCGACAAAACCAAGGGTAAAACAGAGGACAAAGGAAGGGGGCAAACATGTAAGAATATCAAAAGGAGAGACCATCGCAACTGACAGTCAACAAGAAATGTATAACCCTGAGACGTTGTTTAAAAAAGTACACTCAAAACTGGACTGTATTGAACGCCGCCTTGTGTCTGAAATAAAGCTGGTCCAAAGGGAGGTAACTTTTTTAACTGAGTTGGTATCAGGCCTTTTTGCATCTAAAAACTTGTGCATACGCAGTATAGCGGAGAACCCACAAATTAGTTCAACGGTAGGTGGAGGAAATGGAGTCACCTTTGAAATTATAAAAGGAAAGGATTCCACTAAGCCTGTACTAGGGGGCTGTATGTCACCTACACAAAGCCAAAAGTCGGCTATAGAACATAAAACAACACCTAGTGTAATGAAAGAAACTAATAAAATGGGGACACAAAGTAGTTCTAACATCTTTGAGAATACTATTGAGAATACTATTGACGAGCCTTTACATCTTCCTCCTCAGCCCAGGCCCTATGTTACTGTTCTTAAAAATGTGCCTAGGTTAAAAAACAAGTTTTTTGAACCATATGAGAAAATAAAGAACCAGGTGACCCATTGGCTAAATGTAAACATGAACATTGACAATACTGCTCTACAACAGAATATCATAATGTTAAGGAGAGTGAGTTGGGTGGGGAGCTCTAGGAAACATTGTGTGGGAGATTGTGTGGTAGTGAAATTTCGTAGTAGAAAGTTGGTAGAAGATCTGCTAGGGATACTTATGAATAATACCATGGAAACCAATCTAGAGAGGATGGAATATATAACTGCTGTCCCATTAGGTTATTTTTATAGGCCAAACGAGGCACATCCGAAGTTAAATGGTGTTATACCGCGCAGATCACACTAAATATCCCTACATACAATAGGTATGAACCTCTCAGATTATGTAGTGAGATCGATTGACATTAGAGAAATAGAGAGATTGTTGTGGAGAGAATTATAGTTGATATTCCATCTGTATGTAGGAGCATAGGTAATGAAAGGATAAATAAGTTGAATGATCACTTGAGTGTGCAATTACCATCTAAGGACTGCTCTAATATGGTGGACCTCGATATAGACAAAGGGTTAAATTGCTGTGCCAAAAAGTCTGCTGGAATTTTATGCCCTCAAACAACCAATGGACATCATTATGAATATCTAGATAACACCAGCCAAACTGCAGCCCATGGTACAGAAGTGGCGGCCGCACAAAGTTTAATTACGCAAGATTATATGTCTCCAATTATATCTTGGAATATAGCAGGAATTAAGAATAAGATAAACAATGACGCTCGGCTCAAATCCTTAGAAACGTTTATTATAATTATGATTCAGGAAACATGGATCGTGGAGCCCTTTCTTGTTAATGGTTTTATTGTAATTTGCACTAACGCTAATCCATCTAGAAGGGGGAGAACTAAAGGTGGTTTAGCAACATTAATAGCGGTCACTGCCCTACTGTCTGTGAAAGTTGTTAACACTAATTTACAATTTTACCAATTGATACAGCTATATTTAGAAAGGAAACAAATAATCATTTTGATTCATTTTTATAATAATGTTCTTGATGGTAATAAATCAAGGGTAAATAATGACCTAGAGGTTGATTTAGAGAATTTTGTGAGGGAATTGGATGGGAAGTATATAGTTATGTGGGGGGGGGGGGATTTTAACTCTGAAATTTGCGGTATCCCAAAAGGAGAACAATGTGGCTTTACTGATAGTTTTGGCAATCGGATACCCCATTTTCCTCATGATCCCAATGATGAACCTATAAATATTATTATCTCTAAATATAATTTAATAATCCTGGAACCAGAAAATGCAGAGGGTGAAACTGCTATTCTGACCTATATAGGTGAGAGAAGTTCATCAAATATAGACCACTTTATTATATCAGCAAAGTGTAAAGGTTGGGTGAAGAAAATGATAATCAGTGAAAGTTTGTTAAGCGATCATCACCCACTTAGTTTGAAACTTAGACTTGTTCTGGGTCACCAACAAAGGGGTAAGTCCACACATACGGACATACCACTACAAGGAAACAATGGAGTATCCATTAAATGGGCAGGTGTAGATCCAACACTTTTTCTGGAAAATTTAAAAGGGAAAAATGAAAAGGATACTGATATCTGCTCAAATAGTTCCCTTTCAGATCTGCTCACTGTAAAAGCATTCCACAGTATAACGACTGAAATAGCGAGTGATCGAACTAGTAAAAAGAAGAAAAAATCCTGGGATAATAACCATAGATGGCTCAATAAAGAATGCTCTTAGTTAAATAAGGCTTTAAAAATGGGTCTTAAAGCAAAACCCAGGTACTGTAGTAAAATAAGCACACCGAGGGAAGAATATAAAATTACTCTAAGACATAGGAAAAATGAAATCCGAGAGGATGCATGGGATAGTCTTATTCAGGCTGTGGAGAGTAGAAACACAAGTTTATTTTGGCATACTATTGACTATCCTTATATTAAAGATAATTCAACACTGAAAATTGAAATCGTGGTCCCTCCACAGGACTGGATTATACATTTTGAGTCTATTTTTAATCCAGGCACCCGCAGTGCTGCTACAATACAAAATAGTATCTTTATATTAGTTGTACCCGTAAAATCAGTACCAATCACATCGGGCGGAAATTAAAATAGCCCTTTTAAAGAGTGCCAGTGGGAAAGCGGCAGGACCAGATGGGGTACCTATTGAAGTTTTTTAAAGTAATATGGAAATTCTGGACCCCGATCTTATTGAATGTTTTAAATGCTGCAATGGGAGGAGTCATACCCTCGTCATGGTCCCAAAGGATCATTGTACCTATTTTTTAAAAGGGAAGTAGAGGAAAGGCTAACTGTTGCCGTCCAATATCTCTTCTAGACTCATCTTTAAAATTAATGGGAAGGATCCTCCTGGGAAGGTTAGAGGACTGGGTGGATGAGAATAACATTCTCTCAGATGCCCAGTTTGGGTTCAGACGAGGCATTGGAACGGTGGAACAGTCCCTAAACTTGGAATTCCTTATAGGAACGTATACATTGGCGATGGAGGGGCCCTACATCTATGCTTTGTGGACCTCACAAGTGCGTTTGACTTCGTCATCCACCTTAAATTGTGACAAACTTTAAAAGAGTTAGGAACACCAAATGAAATCATCATATTTTTATCCCAAATTTACCCTTTTTTAACTTCGAGAGTTCTTTTTGGGAGCAAGGGAGAATGTACACAGGATTTTATGGTCACAAGAGGCGTACGCCAAGGATGCGTATTGGCACCATTGTTGTTTTCTTTATATATCATCAATGTGGACATTCTTTTGAAAAAGCAAAAAGCTGATTGTCCAAAAGTAGGCAGACGTCTAACTCCAGTACTACTTTACGCGGATGACACTGTCCTCTTATCAAGGACAGCGAACGGATTACAATGCCTAATTGAGAAGTTTGCCCAGTAATGACGGAAAAGGATTTGCAGTTAAATCTTGCTAAAACGTTTGTCATGACATGTGGTAAGACCAAAACAAAGTATAGACAACATAATGTGGGGGGAGTAGTCATAGGTAGAGTGCCAAATTTTGTTTATTTGGGCCTCCTTTTTAATAGAATGGGCAGCTGGAGACCACACATTGATGCAAGTAATTTGACATTTTTAAAAGTAGTCAAGGGAATTTTTAGATTTTCGGCCAAAATGGGAAATAAGCCAGTGAGGGAGATACTCACTTTGTATAGAACAAAGTGTGTGACTGGTGCCTGCTATGGAGCTGAAATATAGGAGAGAAAGCACTGCCACCCTACAAATACAAGGAAACAATTTTTTGAAAAGAGTTTTGGCAGTACCTAGCTCTACAGCCAATTATATTGTACACGGAGAACTGGCAGTACCATATATAACTGACACATTCAGAATAACTGGACTTACTTTTTGGCGAAGGCTGTGGGCAAAGGATGAGACAAAATTTACTAATGATATAATAAAGGATGGCCTGGTCCTTGACAATTGGAAAAAAATCCCATGTCTTGTGTACATTCAAAATGTACTGATGGAATGCAGGATATATTTTAATAAAGGGAACTTGATATCTATACAAAATATTAGTAAAAATGAGCTGAAGCTGAGATATATTTCGGTTTTGGACCGTGTTAGAATTGATGAGGCTAAACATATATATATCGTTACTTCCTATTGTCAGGTTCTTTGTGTGCTGGGTATACAGAAATACCTTACAACGATAGTAAATGCCCAGCACAGACTTTATTGACAAGGCTAAGATTCGGCACAGTACACTATATAATAGCATTTCGTGATAAGAAAAGAGGACCCTATAAGTTACCAAATTGTCCATGCAATGGGAAAACCCCCCAGTCCACGCTACACTTGATATTATTTTGCACTTTGTATAGCGATATAAGGAAATCAGTTTTAAAACCCTTATTTCTTACTAATAGATTGTATAATTATAAAAATGCTTTTAATTTTTTATGTAGTTTGGATAATATGAAGACAATGTGAACTGTTGTACGCTTTATTGTATGTGCAATCAGGAAACAAAGGGAATTTGCACATTTAGACGTATTATTATACGAGAAACCTGATGAGGACAATTAGAGGCGTTACAACATATGTGCAGATATTACATTTTATGGAGGCGAAACGCGTCATGGCGGATGGCTGGCGAATGATTTGCACAATAAATCACTGAAGATTTTCACCAAATCTGGGCTTACTCAGCGTTGTTATTTTCTGGTGAGGAAAGACTTTGGAATAACGGTTTCGTTATATTACATTTTATAGTGATCTTTTTTATATGTAGTCTTTGCACATCATGTATCTGTGTTGCACAAGGTTTAATATACTATATAATTATTATATTACTGCGAAAATGAATAATGTTAAATTAGATTTTAACTATGAAATATAGATTTTTATGATTCCCTCGATTAATACATTGTACATAGAGTTGTCCGTAACACATAATGACTACAGCTGCATTAAATAAGGTTTTAAAGAATGTTTTTTATGGTAAAGAATATTGACATGAATTTATTATATGTAACCCGCCACCTGCTTACTCCTAAACTTATCTTGATTATCGATCACAAGGTTTCTCTCTAAAATATTAATTGTAAATGCCCACATTTTTAAATGTATATATTGTACTTTGATTATTTTATTATGGTTTGTATAAGTATGCTTTTATGGATGTATATTTTACACTGAATAAAGCTGTTTTGAGTTGATTAAATAAACAGTGGGCTTGGTTGATCCTAACCCATAATAGTATTTGCTGGTACTGGTGCCTGAACCCTGCCCCACTGATTGGCCACAGATTATTGTTTACGGCTGCACACTTTTTTCACATTGCAATTATCAATGCGATTAGAACACTGAATGTACGTACATGAGGCTTAGGAGATATCCAATCCATAAAGAGGTCTTAATCCGCAAGAGATGGGAATGAACTGTACCTTCCATGCTTTTCAAACACAAATACCAATGTAGTATGACTGCTGACTCACACATATGAGCCTATCATGTCAGCAAATCACTCCCTGATGCATATCACCAGCCACAGAATGATCCTCCACAAATGCACATGTGCATCCCACCTAATGAATACACCCTTCTCAGTGGCATTCAAAGTCACATTGCCTGAAAAAACTGGACGTTTTCAAACCATGTGTGTCATTGCCTCAACATTGTGACCTGGCTAATGGCATCCATCAATGTCACTGGGAATGTGTGACTCACCCACCCATATCCAAACACCCCTGTTTGTGGTTACACCAACTCTGTGTATCCATCACTGAATTATATTGCCATGTACACATTGGCCAACACCTACAAATATGATGGTTTCTGATTGAAAACCTTGTAGACCCTCAGATCATGTATAGAACATTTGTACATGTGACAGTACAACACGTAAAGGTACACATGCCAGCATATAAGAATCAAAACAGATGACACCAGTGGTGTTAGCCACCTCATTATACTGTACATTCCCCACTTACCAAGGGGAAGTAGTGCTCAGTATTTGAATCCAGAGTGCATTGTATGCCTTGCCACATGTAAGTGGTCCATAATCACATGGAACACATTAGTGAGTGAGCATCACTCCAGACACAAGGATGGCTAGTGGCCTGTTTTGGACCACTGTCACATAGGACATCAAAATATTTGGTTGTTTATCTGAGACATTTTTGACTAAAGCCTGCTTAGTTCCTGGTCACATGGGCAATGCTCTACGTTTAACACCATGCACCTACAACCAGACCTACACATGCAACAATGCTCCCATTGTGTGGGACACCATTCACCTTCAAGCTTGAAGGGGAAATAGCTGCCTGTGACAAAATATAGTTGGTCATGCACATTGCTTCACTCAGGCCATCATGGTCTGGGTGTGCCACCACCAGTATGCGGGCCATTAAGGGGTCAGGGTCTGGCGCATGTCCCTTCTGCTTTTAAAGGACAGCCCCAGCTGGACATCAGCAATCTTACAGGGTCCAGCATCTCAGGTCCTCATACCTTTTCAACAGTGAACATTGCACCAACGAGAGACCCCCAGGGACCACACTTTCCAGGCCATGGCTTTCCATAGGGACACCTTCTGATGGGCATTGACTTGTATGGATGAAATAGATGAAGAGACTGAGTGGACATGAAATCTATAGGTTATCTGCTAGGGTGACACAAAGGCAGTACACAGCTAGCATAACCATCTAACAAAATTGCAAGCGTTACATGTTTGAAGAGCACATGGTGAGCACTAGAAAAACAATTACTACACACTGCTAAAGCCCTCTGAGTACTACCCTTCATCCTCATCATGCCTATACTGACTACACCAGACCACTGACATCATGTAGCCCTGGCTCATACCACATGTGCTCTGGAAGGTGTTAGAGGACGTAGGGGGAGGCGTATCCATATACAGTAATGGACTAAACCTAAATGATCAAAGTGGAACTATGAGGCAACCTAAGGAAAATGTGGGTGTGAACTGCTCTTCTGATCTAGGAAATGAACTTCTGGGAAATGAACATCTGCAATCACCACTGCACAGGCTTGAGGTTACAGGAGCCTCGAGCACCTCTATGCTTGAGGTTATGTGGACCCTCCAAAAAACCCTGCAAGGTTTGCTAGAGGTTTCCATAGTAAATAACGACCTTCTGAAAATCCAGGGGGACCAGTCTAAAGCAATCTTGGGTGAGTTGACCCAAATCAGAGGTTTAATGCCTGCTCTGGTTAGACCGATAGGTGGAAGCCAGGAGGGGGAGGTAGTAATGAGGTGGAGGAAGATGTGTTAGGGGCCCCAAACGTAATGAAAGAGGAACCCTCAGTATATATATCCAGGCAGCCAGTGATTGTGAAAAAATGGGGGGAAACGAGATATCATACGGGTAGGTTCCAGCGAAGGGAGGCTATCGGTAAAAAAAGCTGCCTTGAAAAAAACCCTACTAGGAACCTGAGAAGAAGGAAAAGAGAAATGGTGGAAGTAGGAGCTAATAAGAGGGAAAAAATTCAAAGATCAGAGGTGAATAAAGTAAAGCCACATATGGAACAGGAAGAACAATGGAAAATACACATGAGTAGTCTGGACAAATTATTTGATTTACACTGTCCAAGACATCACTGCTATCATTGCATTGACTAGATTCAAAGATTGGGGACACAAATGGCTGCCATGTGTGTAACTGAGAAATACCACTCTTAGGAATAGTGGACATGTGATTTATTTAATTTTGACTTACAACTACATATGCATATGCTTGTGTGGAAGTCCTGGCATCATTAGACACACTGTTTGCCATATGTGGCAGGGTGTATGGGACGACATCAACATACCATTGTACATACTGCATAATTGCACATTATTACACAGCGCTTTGGAAATGCACTGCAGATGTAACCAACTATCTGCAGTGAACGTGTTTCACATGAGCAATGTTTCTGTACAATGGAAGCATCACTCATATGACAGTAAAATCTCAGACATATGGGAGTAAGGGGCCTGTCCTAAGGCAATAACACACAGTGAAAATATGGGTAAATGGAAAGTGGTCTGGGGTCTGGGGATTTCACCATGCACCAAACCAAATGTAGTAATACTAGTAGCATTTCGACCAACTCATGGTCCAGTTATACAGATTCAGGCCAATGGAGCATCCCTCTCATCGCAGAGGATGGAGACCAGCAGGAGTAACTAGGTCAGGATCCTGAAATGCAAAATGATGATGATTGTGGTGAAGAGGAAGGAGTGGGCATGTGTCAAGAGCTCATCAACAACCTTTCATTTGTGTAAGTATACTATGAGTTGTAATGACTGACTGTTACAGTGACTATTGTTGTGAAGCTGGGAGGAGGATGTTCATGGATACTTGCTAGATATGTACAGCTGTGGGAAAATGTGCACAGCTGTTTGTGGATGAAGGTATTGACCCATGTACAAGTTGTTGATGTTGACCCTTGTACAAGTTGTTGATGTTGCTTGTGTAGGTGACATTTACAAATGTACTGTGCGCTTCAAACGTGGACTGTGCTTGATGTCATATGTATGGTGTCCTAGCTAATCTCTTTGTATTGATCTGTTGTAGGTACCTTTACCATGTCATCTTCATTTGGACATTTCAGAGTTGTGACATAGGGAGGTATATGATGCTGTTTCAAAGTACAAAGTGGATATGAAATGTTCCTGGGAATGTCTGGCACAGACTTTCGGTGTACTACTCCAGTACAAAGCCAGCTTGCACAGCGATAGGATGGAAGTTGCTGATACTGCATTGGACTTGTTCCCCGTCGTGTGGTGGTCCTTTACCAATATGTTTGCCACCCAGTTCTCCAGCACAATTTTGTTGTTGAGCCAAATCATTCTAGTCTCTCGTCACATTGGCTAGGTCCACAATGTGTATGAACTGAATGTAGCTGTTGATGTGTTTCATCCGAATATATGACGTTATCCCGCAGACAAACAGCCCGCATATCATCAGTCCGCAAAAATAATCCTGCATGCACTATTATCCCGCAAATTAAAAGAACGAAAACTTTTAGAATGAATATGCCTTTAGCACGCATGCCTTTACAACATAAAGGCATGCATGTTAAAGGTATACTCGTTGTAAAAGTTGTAAAGGTAAGAAGTACACTACCCTACCCTACACTACACTACCCTACACTCAACTGTAGTACCCCTGCACCACCCACCCTTAACACACAGTCCTTTTTCTACATTTACACTACCCAGCACGACCCCCCAACACTACCATAAAGCTCGTTACTTCCCTACACAAACACTACAACAGTACCTTAATACACTACCCACAGCATGACCCTACACAAACACTACAATACTACACTAAACCACTACACCCCCTAAACCCTAAAATACTACCCCCAGCATGACCCTACACTACAACACTACCCAAACCCTAAACCACTACACCCCAGCATGACCCTACACTACACAAACACTACAACACTACCCTAAACCACTACACCCCAGCATGACCCTACACTACACAAACACTACAACACTACCCTAAACCCTAAAACACTACCCCCAGCATGACCCTACAATACACAAACACTACAACACTACCCTAAACCCTAAGCCACTACACCCTAGCATGACCCTACACTACGCAAACACTACAACACTACCCTAAACCCTAAAACACTACCACCAGCATGACCCTACACTACGCAAACACTACAACACTACCCTAAACCCTAAAACACTACCCCCAGCATGACCCTACACTATGCAAACACTACAACACTACCCTAACCCCTAAAACATTACTCCCAGCATGACCCTACACTACGCAAACACTACAACACTACCCTAAACCCTAAAACACTACCCCCAGCATGACCCTACACTACGCAAACACTACAACACTACCCTAAACCCTAAAACACTACCCCCAGCATGACCCTACACTATGCAAACACTACAACACTACCCTAAACCCTAAAACACTACCCCCAGCATGACCCTACACTACGCAAACACTACAACACTACCCTAAACCCTAAAACACTACCCACAGCATGACCCTACACTACGCAAACACTACAACACTACCCTAAACCCTAAAACACTACCCCCAGCATGACCCTACACTACGCAAACACTACAACACTACCCTAAACCCTAAAACACTACCCCCAGCATGACCCTACACTACGCAAACACTACAACGCTATCCTAAACCCTAAAACACTACCCCCAGCATGACCCTACACTACACAAACACTACAACACTACCCTAAACCCTATAACACTTCCCCCAGCACGACCCTACACTAAACAACCACCACAACTCTACACTACACTAACACAACACTACACTACACAATCACTAACCCAGCACAACGAAAAAATTAACCCAAACCCACTTACCTCTCTCGTCATCGTGGTTTTCACAGCGCAAATGCATTTACCATACATGCCTTTAAAACGTAATTCGTTGTAAAGGCATGCGTGATAAATGCACATGCGTTTTGAAAAAATGCGGGATAATGGTACGCGAGGTCAATGACCTTGCGGGATAATGGTATGCGGACTGAAAGTCCGCGGGATAAAAAATGCGGGACAATGGCTGCAAACCGTTTCATCCTTGTATGCCACAGAGGTTGTGCCACACTACTGACAAACGTTTGCGATATTCCACCAGATGCAGCAAGACTGAATTGGATGAACCTGTGCTCAGAAACTTTTGTACTGCCATGTTCTGGTGTTGTTGAGGTCTGCACATGACATTTGTGGTCACTAACACAGATCATTTCAGTGATGTATTATTTAATTTTTAGTTTTTTACATTATGCCAGCCTAAGGTTGGAACTATGGAATAAAGATGTCATGAGACTGTACATTTTTATGTCTGTGTTGGAGTGACATGGTTGTGATACTCAGTTGCACATTGTTGACATTTCACTGTCCATGATTACACAGGTAGCCTCTACTTACATTTGGTAATACACAAGGTGATAACTTCGTCATTTCCTAGAATGATAATACAGGAGCTGTTGATTTTGTGACAACTAAACATACAGCAGTGCACAAAATGAAAATATAAAACTAAAAATACATTGAAATAGTGACAACAAAGGAGTATAGTTGTCAGTGTTGGCAGATGATACCATTATTGTAGGATTTTCAAGAGAAAAGTGGTCCCCTACAAATATAGGGATACATACAATAAATATAGACAGAATCGTTTCTATATTGAAATGACATGCCCAGCCGGGCAGCGGTCGAATTGTTTACTTTTAGGTAATGTAGAACAACTTATACAAACAATATACAAGGCGGGGCACAAGCCTGTACCCAGCTTAACGCACAATAAACAGAAAAAGGGAAGAAAACAACGCAGGAAACACACAAAGGGCTTTTAGGCAAAAGTTCAGCGTTCTGTTATCCTGTTAATGTACAGTTTGAATTTATAAAACGAAACAATACTGGCACCTTTACAGTTTTTAAAGGACAAATAATTATTGCATTTGTATCAGGTGCACATATATGTCGACGGCGTTTCGATCCGTTTAAAACAATATACGGATCATCATCAGGACATTTGGTAAATGCCTAACAGGTAAAAGCCTCAATTGCCTAGGAGGGAGAGAGGGCGAAGGAAAATACAAGGGAAATGATTAAAACATATCTGGTGGTACGGGAATTCAAGAGCGTAACCATGAAGAGCATACAATTGGTGAAATGACATACGGCGATAAGGAGAACATTAAAAGCTGAAGGAAGTCATAAATTAAGGTGAAGCACGTGCAAACAGTGCAGTGAGACAGTCTCGGGCACGGTGTGGATGGAAGGGATGCTAGTGAATTGGAAACAGACAGGGAGATGTTGGCCAATAAGTAACATGCCGTAGGCGTGCGCATTCATCGTCGAGAGAATGCTAGTGAATTAAAAAATGGACCGGGAGAGATTGGCCAGTATGAAACATGCTTTTGGGATGCGTATCCATGGTTTGAGTATTGCTAGTGAGTACAAACAGACCGGAGGAGGTCGGAACCACAAGCCGTAGGGGTGCGCATTCAAGGCTGTTATGCGGGTGCGGAGTTGACATTAATGCGGTGCAGGCGGCGGAGAGTAAATGGCTTGAACAGCGAAAAGCCGTAGAGGTGAGACCGGAGTGAACGGGGAACAAGAGTGAAGTAGCCTCGCTTACCGGGGTGCAAGCCGGACGATACCTTGCCTGTGAGGAAGATGAGACGTCTGCGAGTGCAGCTGGGGTTTTCAGCGATGAAATGGTTCGCCTGCAAACATAAGTTAATTCAAGGCGGGGCACTCGTGGGTAGTGGTGCAATGGCCGTGCAATTAAATGGGAAGCAGCGCTTACCGGATCAGGAGTCAGAGCGTCAGAATTGCCTAGATAATTGCAAGATCGCTCTTGGGACATGGAATGGCACAGTGACCTAGGAAATGAACCGGGGGCAGAAATTAGAGCCCTGAACCGGGCCGTGTGCAGGTTAAACCTAACAGTTGGTGATGTGCACTTACCAGATAGTTGTACTGTGAGCTGCTCGGTCGCTTGGTGGGACTGGTGCTAAGGGCGTGTTAGTTCAAGCCTCCTTAAGGAGAGAGCTCATTCGGGATAGGTTCACTGTGGCATGTGACTATAATGGACATGGAAGAGGGGTGAGGGATGTGATGAAGGCTGCGGCCATCTTAGGATGGTAACAGATGACACAAAGGAGATAGAAAGACAACCCAAAGATGGGTAATTGAGCAGCAGAAGGGTTCATAGCGTGCCATGATATTATAGCAATTACATATCCATAATCATGTTACACAAGTTCAAAACAATAGAGGAATTTTTGGAGCAGAGTGGCCCAATCTTCAAGAAGGTTTATTCCAGAGTTCAGACTATCAACCCTCAGAATCCATTTTAGCTCCTCTTTATTTAAGATCCGAGTGATATTGCCCCCTCTTGGCGGTAGTTTGATGGAGCTGATCACTGTCCACCGAATGTCATTCTCTGAGTGTCCTTTTTCAGTAAAGTGATCAATAAGTGGTGCATTCGCTGTTTTACACCGGATTCTGCTGCGATGCTGGGAAATGCGTAATCGGATCTTCTGTTTTGTTTGCCCCACATAGATCATATTACATGGGCAAAAGATCGCATATATTATGTTACACGTGTTGCAATTGGTAAAAGATTTAAGTACATTTCTGACATCCTTAAATACAAATTCCTTGGATTCAATGGTAAATTCGCACACAACGCAATTTCCACATTTGGTATGACCCCTAAGAGGCGTTAATGACCATATGTCATGCAATGTGAGATTGGGATTATGGGTCGGAGGGAGAGCGGCCCTGACCAGTTGGTCTTTTATATTCTTGTTTCTTTTAAATGCAAACATAGGCATGTCCAGGTTGAGTGCACCAGCATTCACAATTGGCCAATTTTTCTTAATGGTTTTGCGGACCATATTAGACACTGAGGAGAATGTAGTAACACATACAAGGCGTTCTGTCACAGGTTTGGGTTTGGGCTCAACTAAAGTTTCCGTGGGCAGTACCACGCTCTATTCAAGGGGTTTCTCACCAGACGGCATGGGTAGCCTCTGGAGGTGAGTTTGGTAGACAGTGTTTTAGCCTCAGTGAAATAGTCAGTTTTCTGCGAGCAATTTCTCCTAATTCTCAAAAATTGCGAGTAGGGCAGACTATCCCTGAGTGCCCTCGGATGGCAGCTGTTGTAACTAAGCAAAGTGTTCCGTTCAGTGGGTTTACGAAAAAGAGATGTAAAAAGAATGCCATCTTGGTGTTTAATTGTCAGGTCTGGAAAAGAAATACTGTTCTTGTTGTGAGTGAGAGTGAATGTAAGGCCATTGCAGTTGTTATTCAGCCAATGAAGAAATGCATCAACAGCAGTGACCTCACCAGACCAAATAAGAAAAATATTGTCTATATACCGTTTCCAGTTAATTGTGCACGTGTGAAAGGGGTTACTGGGGGGCAGGATGATGTTGCACTCAAGTGAATCCATGTACAGGATGGCTAAGTTTGGAGCAAAAATAGCCCCCATTGAGGTACCCCGGACCTGCTGATAAAACTGATCATCAAAGGAGAAAAAAATTCTCGGTAGGCATATCTCTAAGAGTTGGAGGATAAACAGGGTAGGAACTGTATCTGGGCGTGGTCTCTTGTTGAGTACTGATTCCATAGCCAATAGAGAGTCATTCTGCGGAATGTTTGTGTAGAGAGACTCTACGTCCAATGTACATAGAGTCTCAGTAGAGGGATCAAAAGGATGGTTCTCAATAAAGTTAAACATTGACATTCTATCTTTGATATAGCATTCAGTGATTGGTACAAAGTCCTTTAAGAAAAAGTTTACATAGTGTCCTAAGGGCTCCAGGACCGAGCCGCAGCCAGAAACAATTGTTCGGCCTGGGGAATTTTCAAGTCTCTTATGCACCTTAGGAAGGGTGTAAATGACAGGGGTACGTGGGTTACTGACATTGAGAAAATTGAATTCATTTTTGTTCAGGAATCCATCTGAGAGACCTTCAGTGGTGATATGTTTAATAAATGACTGTAATTCCTTAGTAGGGTTAGTCGGGGGCTTGCAGTAATGGTCTGTGTTAGACAATTGGCGCTGAAGCTCATTTTTGTATGCATTCACCCCTTGTAGCACTATCCCTCCACCCTTATCTGCAGGCTTAATGACTAGGTTGGTGTTTTCGCGCAGTGTGGAAATGGCAGATTTCTACTGTAAGGTGATGTTGTAGGGGATAAAGAGGTGTGACTTGGCTAGACGTGCTGTTTCTTTTAAGATAATCTTCTCAAAAGTGATAATTTCACTTGGGACCATGTTCGCAGATGGTGCGAAAGTAGAGGGTGGTCTAAAGGGTGTGTGTGATAGTTTCAGAGGGCTAGGATTGCTTTTGAAAAAAGCACGAAGTCTTATTTTCCTGAAAAATCTCAATAGATCTGCCTGCAAGTCCAAAAAATTGGGATATGTAGTAGGGACGAATGACAATCCTTTGCTCAAAATGGAAACCTCATGGCTAGAGAGCGTATGGGAGGATAGAATGAAAATGGGAATGACCTTATTGTTATTATCAGACACAGGTTCTGGTCTAACATCTACCATTGATAAAACTTGTGTCTGGTCTGCCGCTCACCCGGTGGGTTGTACCATCGTGGCAGCTGTTTCACCCTGCCTCTTTTCGGGGGTTCGGACTGGCCTCGTCCTAAAAAATGGGTGTTAGGATTCTGTGTAAGTGTACTTGTACCTTCACCAGCATCAGAACTGTCCAATGAGTCAGCTGATGTGTCGGAAAAACCCACAAGAGTATTACGCTTATTAAAGCGACCCCAGGGCCTTGGGTTTTGTGGAGTGTTGCTGTAGTTAAGATTTGTATAGAAATCTTTATTTAGGTAAGGATTAACCCTGGGCGAAGCACTATGCTACGCTCGCGTAGTTTGCGAAGTTTGCGCAACTTCGCACTACGCGAGCTGCACAGTGCGAACACGCGTAGCGCAGTGTAGCGTAGTGCAGCGGTCATTTTTTGCTTGTTCGTGGTCCTCAACATCCTGTTTGCGACCACGAGCAAGCAAAATGACATCCCGGTGAGACTCTCTCAATGTGGGGAGGTCAGGTTTCTCATTGCGAGTGGTCATGCATGCTCGCGATGAGAAACTACCAGTTCGCGTTGAGAAAGCTGCCGCTCGAGTAAAAATCTACTCGAGCAGCAGAAAACTACAGCTTGCACTGTGCAAGATGCCGTTTTCAATGATTGCACAGTGCAGGATGCTTGTTCGCACTGTGCAATCATTGAAAATGCATCTTGCACAGTGCGAACATGCTACTACGCAGCTCGCGTAGTGCTACGTGAAGTTCGCGTAGTGTGAAGTGCACTTCGCGAACTACGCCCACCCTTAGTAAGGATATGCAGGCTCCTGAGAAAATGATTTAATATCCTTTTTAACCTTGTTTGCTTTTTTATTCTGTTCAATGCGGTGAAACTCCTCCACAGTCTTATTTACCTTTTTTAGTAGTTTTTTGGCTTCGGGTACCGTATTACTCTCACTAATTTGTTTCTCAATGTCTTTAATAATTTTGGCAAGTTTCTTAAGTTCCTCTGTAGCTGTGTCCACACCAAGCACTAGCCAGTGGCTGGAGCATGTTGTTCCTATATAGCTAAAGTTGGAAATATATTTGGGGTTATCTGTGAAGACACCGGGGATGTTCCTCACTTGTAGCCCTAATGGTATTGTGTGAGATTTAAGGTACTTCCAGCCTAAGGTTTGAACTATGGAATAAAGATGTCATAAGACTGTACATTTGTAAGTCTGTGTTGGAGTGACATGGTTGTGATACTCAGTTGCACATTGTTGACATTTCACGTGTCCATGATTACACAGGTAGCCTCTACTTACATTTGGTAATACACAAGGTGATAACTTCGTCATTTCCCTGAATGATAATAGAGGAGCTGATGATTTTGTGACAACTAAGTATACAGCAGTGCACAAAATGAAAATATAAAAATAGTGACAACACAGGAGTATAGTTGTCAGTGTTGGCGGATGAAACCATTATTGTAGGAGCCACATTGTCTGAAGTCCAACATACTCCTCCCATCAGAAGTGGAAACCTGTACAGGAATAGTCAACAAAGTGAACGTCTTGCACACAAAAGAAGACATCATTTGTGATGTCTCTTCTTTGCGGTGGTGGGTGCCTTGCCATCCGAACCTCCTTGATTTTTTCTTGGACGTCATGGCCTATGGGGGTGGATCCGCTGCTGCTGGCTCAGGGGTTTCTGAGGAGTCTTCAGCTGACAGAGTGCCTCTTCCTGTGGCTGCCGCAGATGTAGAAGGGCCAGATGTAGATGGACCACAGGAAGGGGTAGGTGAGGGAGGAAAATCCCTGCAGAGTATTTATTTATTTATCTATTTATTTATGAAACTTATAAAGCGCACAAATGCCCAAGGGCGTCTCGGGGCTAGTAACAGTAAACTAAGACTCTAGAAGGCGAGCAGCGGGGAGTTATTGATTGAATAACAAGGTTTTGATTTTTCTGCGAAAAATCATCAAGGATTGGGAGGATCATATCTCCAGGTCCAATGAGTTCCATAGTTTTGCGGTTAGACACCACGAAGCATCTGTCACCCCAGGAAGCCGTTCTGGTTCTAGGCACGGACATCAGGAAGGCATTTGCAGACCGTAGTGGTCTATTGGGGACATGAAATGATATGGCATTTAAAAGAAAGCGAGGTCCTTGGTTGCGAGTTGCTTTATAAGCAATGCACAAAGCCTTGAACTTTATTTTGTTTTTCACAGTAAGCCAATGGTAACTTTTTATTACATGGGCGATAGGCTTGAACTTAGGAGTGGCTGAGAGCATTCTGGCAGCCGCATTCTGCACCGATTGCAACTTACGGATCACTTTCTGTTGGGTGTTCATAAACAACCTGTTGCAATAATCCAATGAGGACATTACAAAGGCAGTGATCAATGTTCTGTCTGAACAAAGAGGTAAGTAAGGTAGGATCTTTTTGATGATTTGAATTTTATAAAAGGAAGCAGATGCAATGGTATTTGCATGAGCAGCAAGCGTAAGCTTTTCGTCCAGAATAACTCCAAGATTTTTCACAGTATGGTGTTAATGTCCCTCAGCACTTCTATGATATGGTCCATGTTGTCATTATGGGTGGGCAGCATCTGGTCTATGACCCTCAGCAGCTGCTTAATCTCCTGGAGATCCTCAAGTACCTGGACCATCACTCCTTAGAAGTCCTCATAGGCCCTCATGAATCAGGTGATGTTGGCCTGGGCGTCAGTGGCACCAGTGCCCTCACTTAGCGGGCCCAAAGTTACCTTACCACCATCCCTGCTCCCACGGCCTGTGACCTTGGATGAGCCTGCATGCTCCCATTTGATCCTCCATCCTCAGTGTGTGTGTGTTGACAATCCTCACCTCCAGAAGTGGGACTGGTGTGCAGGAGATGTTGCTGTCAGTGCTTGGTCCACCAGTTGTTGGGGCACAGGCCAGCTGCGATGTTGAAGCTGGGGTGGGAGGTGTGGTTGTGGGCAAAGTGAGACTCACTGTTGCCGGGCTGTCCAGATGAGCGAGGTAGCTCCTCTGTGTCCATAGATCCAGGAGACTCTGCATCATTGGAGCCTTGATCCAGAGGGGGGAGGTAGAGTCTGGGTGGTGTCCTGAGTATGGCCGGATGTAGTGCTGGATGGACCTGTTAAGACACAGAGTAGAATGTTATTGTTGTAAATATGGTATGTTCACCCACATCATTTGGTACACAGTGAGTTCAGGCCTGGGAGGGACAAAAGGGTTGGATATTGACATATTGACTGTTGTGTTTGACTGATTTTCAAGACTTTAGTAGACATCCATCATTTGAAGTGGCATTCATCTGATCATTTGCTATACTGATATGCTTCATGTTGCCCTGAGGAGTGGACATGGCATTTCCCAATAACTTGGATCCAACACAGTGTCGAAGCTACATGTATATTAGTCATCACATATACTTTATTTCGTCTTCAAGTCATAAAAGTTTGCTTACAATACAGAAAAGGTATTCAAAATGGTACAATAAGGAGCAGATCTTAAGCCAGCCCTATTTAGGGCGTACAAAGGTGCAACAATGATGAAGGCCGTTCTGCCATTGGTAGATTATCTCCTAGCCATAATACAGGCCCAAAACATTTTATACATCAATCTTGTAGCACATAGAAGGATGGATAGCAGCAATACTAGATGAATATAATTACTTTAAGGATTGAGAGAAACAAGGACCCCCTGGACACTGGTAGCAGTGCACTCCTAGGGCAGGGACAATAATGTGTGAACAAACACCCTAGGCAGTCAACACAAATGGCAAACAAGTACTATAAAATGACAGCAAAAAAGTACAATTAGTGAATTAAATTTATAAAAAAAGATCATATTTTTAACCCCTTCGATGCTGATGACGGAGCGGTTCCGTCCTCAGCATCGGTTGGGCTGTGCTGATGACGGAACCGTTCCGTCATCAGTACAGCCCTGAGGGGGAGCGCTGGCGCTCCCCCCCCCCTGTGCAGCCATCTTGTTTTTTTTTGCAGGGGTGGCAGCGGAAGACTTTCCGCTGCCACCCCCAGGCCCCCCCACGCTTCCTGGTGACGTCAGCGCGCACAGCGCGCGCCAACGTCATCAGGAAGCGCTGGACGCGCTGGAAGCCATTTGTTTCCAGCGCGTCCAGGAACAAGGTGGGTGTTTGCTGCTCCGGTGGGGCGGGGGGGCGTTTTTCGGTGCCTTGAGGCATCGGGGGGGAGGAAACTGTGTTTCCTCTCCCCTGATGTCCCAATGCAGGGCATTCCTGATGCACGATCGCGCACAGCATCGCGATCGTGCACCAGGAATGCCCCACTAGACACCAGGGATTGTTGTTTGCCGCAATTGTGTGTAGGAAGCGACCCCTTGGGCAAGGGTCGCTTCCTTAGGGGGCTATAATTATTCTCAGACTTTTCTGCCCCCCCTGGGACAGATCGGCCTTTTTTTTGGCCGATCTGCACCCAGGGGGGGCAGAAAAGCCCACTAGACACCAGGGATTAATATGTGGCCATATTTGTTTGTCGAGGAAGCGACCCCTTGGGCAAGGGTCGCTTCCTTTTTGAGGCATGAATATTTTTAGACTTTTCTGCCCCCCCTGGGGCAGATCAGCCATTTTGTTTGGCCGATCTGCACCCAGGGTGGGCAGAAAAGCCCACTAGACACCAGGGATTGATTTTTATTTATAAAGGAAGCAAACCCTTGGGCAAGGGTTGCTTCCTTAGGGGTATAAAATATTTTTCAGACTTTTCTGCCCCCCCTGGGGCAGATCGGCCTTTTTTTCGGCCGATCTGCACCCAGGGGGAGCAGAAAAGCCCACTAGTCACCAGGGATTTGTTTTTTATTTGAAAAGGAAGCGACCCCTTGGGGAAGGGTCGCTTCCTAGTGGCCCTAATATTTTTTTAGACTTTTCTGCCCCCCCGGGGGCAGATCGGCCGTTTTTTTGGGCCGCATCTGGACCCGGGGGGGCAGAAAAGCCCACTAGACACCAGGGATTGATTTATATTTATAAAGGAAGCGACCCCTTGGGCAAGGGTCGTTTCCTTAGGGGGATGTAATATTTTTCAGACTTTTCTGCCCCCCCCCCCCCCTGGGGCAGATCGGTGTTTTTTTTGGCTGATCTGCACCCAGGGGGGGCAGAAAAGCCCACTAGTCACCAGGGATTTGTTTGGATTTGAAAAGGAAGCGACCCCTTGGGGAAGGGTCGCTTCCTAGTGGCCCTAATTTTTTTATAGACTTTTCTGCCCCCCCTGGGGGCAGATTGGCTGGTTTTTTTTACCGTTTCTGGACCCAGGGGGGGGGGAATAGAAAAGCTCACTAGACTCCAGGGTTATATTTTTTTATAGGGAGCGACCCCTTGGCCAAGGGTTGCTTCCTTGGGCCCATTTGTTTTCCGTATGTTCTGCTGTGTCTTTATTTGGCCTCTCTGCCCTCCGTAGGGTTGCTTCCAGGGGGCCCACGTTTATAATGATTTATAATCTTCCCCCCTTGGGGACAGACACCCCATTTGTGACATACCCTGTGACATAGCCTGTTGTAATGTGTGTTGTTTGTGTTTCTTCTAATGTGTATTGGTTTTTTTTCTCTTTAGATTGTTGCAGTGTGCGGTTCTGTTACTGGTGGTTCTGTTGTTCTGCTGTTTCTGTAGTTGCATGTGTTTGGTAAGAGACCTTTTTTTGTTCAATTGTAATGTAATTGTTTATTTTGCAAAGTGTGTAGTAATACGAGTATGTTTTGTTTCTGTTTGTTGTGATTTTAAAACATGTTTTGCATTTGTTTTTGATGTGTCCTTCTGTAGATGTAAGTTTTTTTTTCTTCTTTCTAGTGGGATATCGTTGCCTATTTGCTGTGTCTTTGCAGAGTAGGTGCTGGTGAGTGTAGTTGTGTCTTGTAAGTGAATTGTATATTTTTTCTAAATATAGTTTTTTGTGAAAAAGTCTTACATTTTTTATCTTACTTTGCGCAGTGTTGGGGTTGTTGAGTTGTTTGTGCAGACTCCTTTATTTGTAAGGATAATGGCTAGCCGCCGGATTACTGCTCAGCAAGTTGTTGGAATGCTTTTTGATTCTTCCTCCGACCATGGTCCAGAGTCTGACTCTGATTCTGAGCCAGAGGTGGGAGGTGAAGATTCAGGTAGTGAGTTTTCTCTACACATGGCTTCATCTGATGATGAAGACACTTTGAGTGCTGATGAAGCTACTTTTGGTGTGGATGATGTGCCTGTGGTTGGGGAGGACATTGCTGCGGTTACGGTTTGGGAGGACATTGTTGTGCCTGTGGTTGCGGAGGACATTGATGTGCCAATAGTGCGGCAAGAGACATCTGGGCTGCAGCCTGGGGCTGCTAGACTTCCAGTTGGTGTAGTGAGACAAGAGGCAGCTGGGCGGCGGCCTGCGGCTGCAAGACTTGACGATGAAAGTTCTGACCTCTGGGTTGCACCAGGCATGGTACAGCCGGCATTGCCTGAATTTACTGGTGTTCCAGGGTGTAGGGTGAACACTGAAAACTTTTTGCCTATTGATTTTTTCAAGTTGTTTATGGATGATGTGTTTTTGGCAGAGATTGTAGAGCAGACTAATTTGTATGCCGAACATTTTTTGAGGGTGAACAGTGCCAGCCTTAAGCCCCACGCTAGAGCTACCCGGTGGACTCCCACAAATTTGGAGGAGATGAAAAAGTTTTTGGGTTTAACTTTTTTGATGGGTTTGCTTAGGAAACCATCAATGGCTTCATATTGGTCTACTAGTCCCTTGAATGGCAACAACTATATTTCCGGCAGTCATGAGTCGTGATAGGTATTTGCTTCTGCTGCGGATGATGCATTTTGTTGACAATAGTCTTGCTTTGCCACGAGATCACCCTGATTGTGACCGTCTTTTCAAGATTCGGCCTGTCATTGATCATTTGGTTGATCGATTTTCTGAGATCTTTTATCCTGGGAAAGAAATTGCAGTGGATGAGTCTTTGCTGTTGTTCAAGGGCCGCTTGGTATTTCGGCAATACATTCCTAGTAAGAGGGCACGCTATGGAATCAAACTGTATATGCTGTGTGACAGTGAGACTGGATATGTCTCTAATTTCAGGGTGTACACTGGTAAGGAATCCAGGATTAACCCCCCTGGTTGTCCGTCGACTTTTGGAGTGACTGAGAAAATTGTGTGGGAACTTGGTCGTGGATTGTTTAACAAAGGCCATCATTTGTATGTCGATAACTTCTACACTGGTGTGCGGTTGTTCAGGGAATTGGCCAAAGTGGACACTGTTGCTTGTGGCACAATCCGCTCAAACCGTAAAGGTTTCCCAAAAGAACTTGTTTGTCGAAAGCTTGCTCGGGGACAGTGCAGTGCATTGCGTTGTGAGGAGCTTCTAGCTGTGAAGTTTACAGACAGGAGAGATGTCTACATGTTGACTACAATACATGATGAAAGCACTGAACCGCGGACTGTTTGGGGTCAGGTTGCAGAAGTGCGCAAACCTGTGTGCATACTGGACTACAATAAGTACATGGGTGGTGTTGACAGAGTTGATCAGAGGTTGGAACCGTATGCTGCTCTTCGTAAGGCTTACATTTGGTACAAGAAGTTGGCTATCCATCTTTTTCACTTGGCAACCTTTAATGCTTTTATTGTGTTCCAGAAATCTTGTCCCCAGTCAAAGTTGTCTTTTGTAAAGTTTCAGGAGTCTGTAATAGGCAGCCTTGTTTTAGTGGAACAGGCAAGTGTTCCTAGAGTTGGAGTGGTGGAGGATGTTGCCAGATTGAAAGATCGCCACTTTCCTGATACATTTCCTCCTACAACCTCAAAAGACTTTCCCAGTCGGAGATGTAGAGTCTGTTGGCGAAGAGGTTTGCGGAAGGAGGTTCGCATGTACTGCCCCGACTGCCCTTCAAACCCCGGGCTGTGTGTACCTGCTTGTTTTAGATTGTACCACACGCAAAAGAATTTTTGGGAGTATCAATGAGTGGTAAAGTGAACTGGTTGGTCTTTATTCTGTAAAACTTTTTGTTCAGTTTCAAAGTTTGTATTTGTGTAGTCTTTTTAGATTTAGTTGTCGAGTTAGTATATTTGTATCAATTTGCAATTTGTTTTTGTTTCTCTTTTATTTAAAAAAAAACTAAAGTATGATGTTGGTTTGCGTGTACTGTCCATTGTCTGACTGTGTGCATGGTTTGGCGCTTGGCTGCCGGTGTCTGTGGACTGGTGCTTGTCTGGCGGTGTCTGCGGACTGGTGCTTGACTGGCGGTGTGCGTGGTCTGGTGTTTGGTTGGCGGTGTGCGTGCTCTTGCGCTTGCCTGGTGTTGTGTTTGGATTTGTCTTTGGCTGGTGGTGTTCGTGGAGTGGTGCTTGGCTGGCGGTGTGTGTGGAGTTGTGCTTGGCTGGTGGTGTGTGTTGAGTGGCGCTTGGCTGGTCGTGTGTGTGGAGTGGCGCTTGGCTGGTGGTGTGCGTTGAGTGGTACTTGGCTGTCTGTGCACGGAGTGGTGCTTGGCTGGTTTTGTATTTGTGGAGTGGCGCTTGGCTGGTGGTGTGTGTGGAGGGGTGCTTGGCTGGTGGTGTGCATGGAGTGGTACTTGGCTGTCTGTGCACGGAGTAGTGCTTGGCTGGCGGTGTGTGTGGAGTGGTGCTTGGCTGGCAGTGTGTGTGGAGTGGCGCTTGGCTGGACGGTGTGCGTGGAGTGGTACTTGGCTATCTGTGCACGGAGTGGTGCTTGGCTGGTGTTGTGTTTGTGGAGTGGCGCTTGGCTGGTGGTGTGCGTGGAGTGATGCTTGGCTGGTGGTGTGTGTGGAGTGGTACTTGGCTGTCGGTGTGCGCTGAGTGGTGTTTGGCTGGCGGTGTGCATGGTCTGGTGCTTGGATGGTGGTGTGGGTGGACTGGCGCTCGGCAGGCAGTGTGTGAGTAGTTACTTTCTGTTGGTCACTACACACACTGCTAGTTGAGTGACACTCCACACAGTCCATCATTTTGTGTAGTTGCAGTGTCAGAAATGTGGGCGTGTGAAAGTGATGGGCCCTTGAATGGCGCTGTTTGCTGGTGTGAGTGTTGAAATGTGATGGGTCCGCGGCTGGCGGTGTGAATGTTTTGTATGTGTCACGCGTACGAAAGGTGTATGAATGGCCTGTAAAGAGGTTGGTGCCTTGACGTGGCTTTACAGCTCACGAGCTGTGAGTCAGTGGTTCAGTTTATCATACTTTCAATTATACACAGTGTATTTCATTTTTGTGAAATTACTTGCGTATACAATTGTATGTACTGAATCATCACTCACCCTCGTGCCAAATCCAACCAGTATGTGTGTGTGCTTGTGGATTAGATGGGTGTGCAGTAATAATTGTTTTTTTTCTCTTTCTGCAGTAGGGTGTACCTTGTCCCTTATTGTGATTGTTGTTATGTGTTGCTTTTCCATTCGGATGGTGTCAATGGTCTGGTTTGTATAAGGTATGAAAGGTGCGTGAATGGCCTGTAAAACAGTTGGTGCCTTGTCGTGGCTTTACAGCTCACGAGTTGCGAGTCACGGGTTCAGTTTTTATGCATTTATTTATTGACAGAGCATTTCATTTTTTTGAAATATCTTGTTAATAAAATTTTATGTACTGAACCATCACTCGCCCTCGTGCCAAATCCAACCTGTATGTGTGTGTCTTTGAGGAATAGATAGCCGTGCTTGAATGTTTTACTTTTGAGTAACTCTGTTAAGGTGTGGTATCATTTTACTCGGGAGAACAAGGGGAACGCTGGGTGGTAGGACATTTTTGCCGGCACGGCGATCCCACGCCAAAAAGTTTTGAAAAGTGCAATTTTTACCTAATTTTAAGGTTTGCAAGGAATTCTGGGTAGGAAAACATTGGGGGACCCATCTATGCCATACCTCCCTGGCCTCTCCCGGCTGTCTAGTTTTCAGAACTGTTTGGGGTTGCTACTTTCCAAAGAATACCACCCAGCCCCGGCCAAAAACTCAGGTGCCCCCCCCCCAAAATCAAAGTTATATTGCTTCAGGGTATTTTGAATTCACCACTGTACGATTTGGACCTTTTCCTGTTGCAGCCACTATGGCTACCCACGCAAGTGAGGTACCGTTTTTATTGGGAGACCTGGGGGTACACTGGGTGGGAGGTAATTTGTGTGAGCCCAGTGATGCCACGCTTTCCCACACTAAAAAGTGTGAAAAAATTGATTTTTTCCAGCTAAAAATGAGGTTTGCAAGGGATTCTGGGTAAAGAAACGTTGGAGGATCCACGCAAGCCATACCTCCTTGAAAGCCCCCGGGTGTCTACTTTTCAGAAATGTGTGGGTTTGGTAGGTTTCCATAGATGGCTGTCTCGCACGGGGCCAGAAACCCAGGTAACCCCTCTTGCAAAAGCTGGTGAATTTGACAATGGTGACAATGTCAAGTCCACTAGCTTTTGCAAGAGGGGTTACCTGGGGTTTTGGCCCTGTGCGAGACAGCCATCTAGGGAAACCTACCAAACCCACACATTTCTGAAAAGTAGACACCGGGGGCTTCCAAGGAGGTATGGCTTGAGTGGATCCTCCAACGTTCCTTTACCCAGAATCCCTTGCAAACCTCATTTTTAGCTGGAAAAAATCAATGTTTTCACACATTGGCATGCGTGGGTCCCCCAATGTTTTCCTACCCAGAAACCTCTGCAAACCTTAAATTTTGGTCAAAACCCCACTTTTCCGTACTTTTTTGGGTGGGATCTCGCTGCCGGCACAAATGTCCTACCACCCAGCGTTTCCCTTGTTCTCCCGAGTACAATGATACCTCACTTGTGTGGGTGGGCCCAAGGCATGTGACTCAGGCTGGGGGGGGCTTAATTTGTAAAACTTAAATACTACTAAATACTACTTTTTTCAAAATTCTACGGTGCAAAAACAAAAGGTAGTCTTTTTGTCCAAAACGTGCTAAATTTCACTGGGAAAATGAGGTGCGACCATGCTGCGTTTTGCGCTGTTTCATGTCGCAGCCACTATGCCTACCCACGCAAGTGAGGTACCATTTTTTTTGGGAGACCTGGGGGCACGCTGGGTGAGTGGAAATGTGTTGATCCACGCAGATTCCAGAACTTTCCACCACAGAAATGTGAGGAAAATGTGTTTTTTGGTCAAATTTTTATGTTTGCAAGGGATTCTGGGTAACAAAACCTGGGGGTAGGCAGACGAGTCACCCCATCCTAAATTGCCCAGGGTGTCTAGTTTTCAAAAATGTATAGGTTTGCTAGGTTTCCCTAGGTTCTGGCAGAGCTACGGCGCAAAAACAAAAGGTAGTCTTTTTGTCCAAAACGTGCTAAATTTCACGGGGAAATTGAGGTGCAACCATGCTGCGTTTTGCGCTGTTTCATGTCGCAGCCACTATGCCTACCCACGCAAGTGAGGTACCATTTTTTTTGGGAGACCTGGGTGCACGCTGGGTGTGTAGAAATTTGTTGATCCACACAGATTCCAGAACTTTCCACCACAGAAATGTGAGGAAAATGTGTTTTTTTTGTCAAATTTTTATGTTTGCAAGGGATTCTGGGTAACACAACCTGGGGGTAGGCAGACGAGTCACCCCATCCTAAATTGCCCTGGGTGTCTAGTTTTCAAAAATGTATAGGTTTGCTAGGTTTCCCTAGGTGCTGGCAGAGCTACGGCGCAAAAACAAAAGGTAGTCTTTTTGTCCAAAACGTGCTAAATTTCACTGGGAAATTGAGGTGCGACCATGTTGCGTATTGCGCTGTTTCATGTCGCAGCCACTATGCCTACCCACGCAAGTGAGGTACCATTTTTTTTGGGAGACCTGGGGGCACGCTGGGTGGGTGGAAATTTGTTGATCCACGCAGATTACAGAACTTTCCACCACAGAAATGTGAGGAAAATGTGTTTTTTTTGTCAAATGTTTATGTTTGCAAGGGATTCTGGGTAACAAAACCTGGGGGTAGGCAGACGAGTCACCCCATCCTAAATTCCCCTGGGTGTCTAGTTTTCAAAAATGTATAGGTTTGCTAGGTTTCCCTAGGTGCTGGCAGAGCTACGGCGCAAAAACAAAAGGTAGTCTTTTTGTTCAAAACGTGCTAAATTTCACTGGGCAATTGAGGTGCGACCATGTTGCGTATTGCGCTGTTTCATGTCACAGCCACTATGCCTACCCACGCAAGTGAGGTACCATTTTTTGGGGAGACCTGGGGGCACGCTGGGTGGGTGGAAATTTGTTGATCCACACAGATTCCAGAACTTTCCACCACTGAAATGTGAGGAAAATGTGTTTTTTTGGTCAAATTTTTATGTTTGCAAGGGATTCTGGGTAACAGAACCTGGGGGTAGGCAGACGAGTCACCCCATCCTGAATTTCCCTGGGTGTCTAGTTTTCAAAAATGTATAGGTTTGCTAGGTTTCCCTAGGTGCTGGCAGAGCTACGGTGCAAAAACAAAAGGTAGTCTTTTTGTCCAAAACGTGCTAAATTTCACTCGGAAAATGAGGTGCGAACATGCTGCGTTTTGCGCTGTTTCATGTCGCAGCCACTATGCCTACCCACGCAAGTGAGGTACCATTTTTTTGGGGAGACCTGGGGGCACGCTGGGTGAGTGGAAATGTGTTGATCCACGCAGATTCCAGAACTTTCCACCACAGAAATGTGAGGAAAATGTGTTTTTTTGGTCAAATTTTTATGTTTGCAAGGGATTCTGGGTAACACAACCTGGGGGTAGGCAGACGAGTCACCCCATCCTAAATTGCCCTGGGTGTCTAGCTTTCAAAAATGTATAGGTTTGCTAGGTTTCCCTAGGTGCTGGCAGAGCTACGGCGCAAAAACAAAAGGTAGTCTTTTTGTCCAAAACGTGCTAAATTTCACTGGGAAATTGAGGTGCGACCATGTTGCGTATTGCGCTGTTTCATGTCGCAGCCACTATGCCTACCCACGCAAGTGAGGTACCATTTTTTTTGGGAGACCTGGGGGCACGCTGGGTGGGTGGAAATTTGTTGATCCACGCAGATTACAGAACTTTCCACCACAGAAATGTGAGGAAAATGTGTTTTTTTTGTCAAATGTTTATGTTTGCAAGGGATTCTGGGTAACAAAACCTGGGGGTAGGCAGACGAGTCACCCCATCCTAAATTCCCCTGGGTGTCTAGTTTTCAAAAATGTATAGGTTTGCTAGGTTTCCCTAGGTGCTGGCAGAGCTACGGCGCAAAAACAAAAGGTAGTCTTTTTGTTCAAAACGTGCTAAATTTCACTGGGAAATTGAGGTGCGACCATGTTGCGTATTGCGCTGTTTCATGTCACAGCCACTATGCCTACCCACGCAAGTGAGGTACCATTTTTTGGGGAGACCTGGGGGCACGCTGGGTGGGTGGAAATTTGTTGATCCACACAGATTCCAGAACTTTCCACCACTGAAATGTGAGGAAAATGTGTTTTTTTGGTCAAATTTTTATGTTTGCAAGGGATTCTGGGTAACAGAACCTGGGGGTAGGCAGACGAGTCACCCCATCCTGAATTTCCCTGGGTGTCTAGTTTGCAAAAATGTATAGGTTTGCTAGGTTTCCCTAGGTGCTGGCAGAGCTACGGTGCAAAAACAAAAGGTAGTCTTTTTGTCCAAAACGTGCTAAATTTCACTGGGAAAATGAGGTGCGAACATGCTGCGTTTTGCGCTGTTTCATGTCGCAGCCACTATGCCTACCCACGCAAGTGAGGTACCATTTTTTTGGGGAGACCTGGGGGCACGCTGGGTGAGTGGAAATGTGTTGATCCACGCAGATTCCAGAACTTTCCACCACAGAAATGTGAGGAAAATGTGTTTTTTTGGTCAAATGTTTATGTTTGCAAGGGATTCTGGGTAACAAAACCTGGGGGTAGGCAGACGAGTCACCCCATCCTGAATTCCCCTGGGTGTCTAGTTTTAAAAAATGTATAGGTTTGCTAGGTTTCCCTAGGTGCTGGCAGAGCTACTGCGCAAAAACAAAAGGTAGTCTTTTTGTCCAAAACGTGCTAAATTTTACTGGGAAATTGAGGTGCAACCATGCTGTGTTTTGCGCTGTTTCATGTCGCAGCCACTATGCCTACCCACGCAAGTGAGGTACCATTTTTTCCGGGAGACCTGGGGGCACGCTGGGTGGGTGGAAATTTGTTGATCCACGCAGATTCCAGAACTTTCCACCACAGAAATGTGAGGAAAATGTGTTTTTTTGGTCAAATTTTTATGTTTGCAAGGGATTCTGGGTAACAAAACCTGGGGGTAGGCAGACAAGTCACCCCATCCTAAATTTCCCTGGGTGTCTAGTTTTTAAAAATGTATAGGTTTGCTAGGTTTCCCTAGGTGCTGACAGAGCTACGGCGCAAAAACAAAAGGTAGTCTTTTTGTCCAAAACGTGCTAAATTTCACTGGGAAATTGAGGTGCGACCATGCTGCGTTTTGGGCTGTTTCATGTCGCAGCCACTATGCCTACCCACGCAAGTGAGGTACCATTTTTTTTGGGAGACCTGGGGGCACGCTGGGTGGGTAGAAATTTGTTGATCCACGCAGATTCCAGAACTTTCCACCACAGAAATGTGAGGAAAATGTGTTTTTTTTGTCAAATTTTTATGTTTGCAAGGAATTCTGGGTAACAAAACCTGGGGGTAGGCAGATGAGTCACCCCATCCTGAATTCCCCTGGGTGTCTACTTTTCAAAAATGTATAGGTTTGCTAGGTTTCCCTAGGTGCCGGCAGAGCTAGGGTGCAAAAACTACAGGTAGGCACTTTGCCAAAAAAGGGTCAATTTGTAACTGCAAAATTTAGGTGTGACCACGTTGCATTTTGCGCCGTTTCCTGTCGCAGGCACAAGACCGACCCACACAAGTGAGGTACTGTTTTTATCGGGACACTTGGGGTAATTCAGATTTGTAAATCAACTGTTATTACCAATTGAGCTTTCATGCATTTCTCCCTTTCAATGAAAGACATTGTGTAAAAAAAAAATCTTTTTGAAAAATTACCAATAATTCTCATGCTAGTATGAGTATTCCCAATTTTGAAAATGTGCAATTATATACTGTTTCTGAACTCCATACTTTGTACCCAATTCAGAAATACATAGGTGTCTTTCATACAGATTAGTCCATGTATACATTTTCCAAGACAAAGTGCTCTATACCCAGTAAATGAAAAAATACCATTGCAAGTTGCTGCTCAGTTTTTGGATCTGGGTTCGTCGGGTTCTTGGTGAAACTACAAGTCCTATATATCCCCACAACCAGGAAAGTCTAACGGATGTAACAGTATATTGCTTTCCAAGAGCTGTCAAAATTAGAAAAAGTTATAGGAGAAAATGTTGAGACAAAAGGCTGTTTTTTTCAACAAATTTTCAATTAATCCAATATCTAACTGTTGGTTTCTATAACGAAATCTTCATGGATTTAGACAAATGACCCCTTTCTGAATTCAGAAGTTTGTCTACGTTTCGAAAATGTAAAGCTTTCCAGGATCCATTATTGCTTTCAAACTCATTTCTACCATTAACTGGAAGGAGGTGGAAAGCTAAAAAAATAGCAAAAATAGGCTATGTCCCAGAAAAATGCCAAAACTGAGTGAAAAATTTCGGTTCTCTGACAAAAGACTGTCATTCTCTAAAAGCTGAGAAAATGAAGATTTCAGCCCCACAAATCCTTTTTTGATACCATTTTCAGGGAAAAACCCAGAGGCTTTCATTTGCAGCCCGTTTTTCCCATTTTTCTGAAAAAAAACAAAAAAAATCTATATATTTTGGTTAATTTCTGGGACCCCTCCAAGGGAATCCACAGACGTTTGAGGGCATTATCCTGCGTTCATTCGATTTTTTCAAGGTAAGGCTCGCTCGTGGAGAGTATGATACAAACGCTACAGTGTATTCTCGGGTTATCTCCGAATATAACCCTTGTTTGTTGCCATATTTTGTTAATACAAAGATTGACATCACACATATTTTGTTGTGTTGTTTTAGCCTGCTATCACAAGGAATCTCCGCTGACAAGATATTGCGATAGATTCTGGGGTAATTTACAATCCGCCACCATTAAGTTGGATGGAACAAGCAGCTATATCGCTGACAGGTAGATCCTCTGTACTTTTCACCTCCACCTGGCTATACTGTTCGATTATCACAATACCTTTAATAAGTTGTGATTTTTTTCATTTTTACTTTTAGAATCTCATCATTGAAAATTCTTTTACGTCATTGTTGACATCTCACATTATATAGTCTGTAGCAGTGTTTGGGCGGCAGAAAAAACAGGTGTGTTATTTGGACATTTGAAACGTCCAAAACAAACCCCTTCTCCCCCCTCTCCTTTTTATAATCCTTTTTCCCTGTTTCACCAATGTGCTTATTGTTTGATTCTGTAGACAATATAGCTACGCATGTCAAAATTATTGACTGACATGCATTGGGTGATTAATTCCCCTAAATCCATATGTCAGGTATGGACCTATTAGAACTGAGCTACTAGGAAATTAAAAAATCTTCATTTTTTGATAAAGGTAGATCAAGGGCGCACCGTCTCCCTAACATTATATTAAGTCTATAGAACGTCCCTTTTATAATGTCCCTTGGTTTGACGTTCCAAATGTTTGTGTTTATCAACAGTACATTTATTTAATCTTTTATTTTGCTCATTGATCCCAGAATGTGTATTTTGCAGGACTTGAGTGTTTATTTATTTATTATTATTTTACTATTCTGTGTATCCTAGGAAGACAACTGTTTGGGGCAATATAGATAGATTCGGAATGCCCTGGAATTAATTGTTTACGCCTGACATACAGTCAAACCTCTAAAGAAATTGTGAGTAATCTGTCCGGTATATGTATGTGTATCTCTAATAATCAGCTTTCTAAATAGGAATGAATGTTTATTCATTATAGTTCTCAACTTCAAATTATATTTTATATCAGTTTTTGACTTACCGTATTTTCCTGCATATAAGACGACTTTTTAACCCCTTAAAATGTTCTGGAAAGTCGGGGGTCGTCTTATACGCCGGGTACAAAATTTAAAGGTATGTTTTCAGGCGTTTTTTACATAGCGCGGACTTTACCCGAAGGTGTCAGAGCGCTTTACAGTAGGAACAGTATTGATACAAGAGGAACAATTACAAATGAACAAATTACAAAAGCAAACGTTAAGTTACATGGATCAAAAGTGACAATAGTGAGCAACCAAAATACATGAGGTAGCAATCTGTACATTCCTGGAGAAAAAAGTGATAAGTGTGCAGGTTACAAAAGCGTACAAAGTACGAGCCAACTATGCAGGACTGCGTTGGACTGCGCTGGAAGTGGGGGTAGTCTTATACTGCGAGTATAGCACGAAACCTACTTTTTATCAAGCAGAGTAGGGGGTCGTCTTATACGCCGGGTCGTCTTATACGCCGGAAAATACGGTATTTTATTGGTTTGTGTTTGAATAAGTATCTTTTCATGTTTTTATTTCAATCATGTAATTTCGAGTCCAACATTCCTGTCCCAAAGTTCTTCGGAGTATGGCACAATCCTTATGTTGATAATTTGATCAAATTTGTTATGGCAACAAGATATTAGATTTGATAATTTGACAGTGATTAATTGGGTTTATTTTAATGTTATTCAGAAATACACGTTTTAGTGTGTTTTTTATGAAATGTACATGAAATGTATGTATAATAGATTGATCTTCCCTTTTTTATATATGTGTTGCAGATATCACTACTACTCCTTGTGACTCCTGAAGAAGGCGTTTTTACGCCGAAACGCGCGTTGAGTCTTACTCCGTTGAGGTTCACTCGCCATAGTGTGCATTTGTGTATAATTGTATGATATTCATGCTTTTAAAGTCTTTTGTTGTTTGGTGTAATGATGGTTATGCCATCTATATGTATGAGTTTTAACCTGTTCCCATTAAAAATATGATAATTTTTTTATAAATTTAATTCTCTAATTGTAATTTTTTGCTGTCATTTTATAGTACTTGTTTGCCATTTGTGTTGACTGCCTAGGGTGTTTGCTCACACATATAATTACTTTAGGTGCATATCATAAAATAAAGTAATTACAGTTGGATGTGATCGATGATGTTATTAAACGAGACATAATTATCCACGTCAATTACTTTTTTCCGATGAAAATTAATAGAGAACTATGTGAAAACCAAACCTAATAAATGCTTTAAAAACAGCAAGACCGTAATAAAATACATCAAATATGAGAACACAAATAATCAGATACAATACAACAATTTCAATTCAATTCAAAATATCTTTATTCAAATATAGGATATCCATAAAAGCATAATAAAAAACAATTCATACATAGCAGCATAATCAAAGCAAAAAGGAACACTACATTTATAACAATGACTAAAATGGGTCACAGTTAGCGGGATATATCATATATTAAAAATCAATAGGGTGCGTTTAACAACATTACAATAATATACAGTTCTAACGACCTTTATTGGGCACATATAGTTCTACGTGACCGTACGGCTGACTTCAGGAATGATCCAACACGGAAAATTAATTTAACTCCACCAATTTAAGCACTTCCGTGTAGGCAGCCCTGAAGTTGGAAATGGCACGTTTTTTTAAAGTAAGGTATCAAAAATCGTTTTGTGAATTTAGAATAAAAACTACAAAAGAATAAACAGTGCAACATTGTTTGGTTACTGTGTGCTTTGCAAGGGCAGGGTAATGCATCAAGATCAGCGCTATAGCCTACAGGGCAGCATAGTAAATATTTGATAGTGCCTGCCCATAAAAAAATAGCAACCCTGTTTCCCAGTGTCCTATAGATTTTAAAAGGTATCTGGGAGGCAGGTGAAAACAGTCCTCTATAGACATATACCTTACAACTGAGGTTTTCTGATCTCTCTCTGGTACCTTTCATTGCTATACTTTTTATATAGTGGCTCTTGTGTCACCTTTTTGTTAGTTGACTCGGATTGAATTGGGTTTAAAAAGATGCGCAGGTGGTTCACACTCTTGAGGCTCTCTTTTACGGCGGCGAGCCATGGTATGTCCCCATCCCTCTCACATCTAAGGCAGTCAAATATTATGTCTCTGGGGAGAGTTGCTGCAGTATTTTTCCAAATTGAAACCCAAAACAATGTTGGACGAGCCCTAATATAATCTTTAATGTAGGGCAGTTTCAGTTCTTTGTGGCACACATATACAGAGGAGGTAATCGGGGCTACCAAACGTTTCTTGTGTAGTCTTTTGGCATGCAACCTTAAGGGACTGCCATCTAGCTGCATCCCAGTCCTGCTTTGCTCTCCAGAGTTCCAGCTTATAGGCCTTCTTCGCATTTCTTGTCCCCTCTAGCTTCTTAGATTTGACTTCTTTCACTAATAATGATCTGGAGTACCTACAAGTCTTGTTGTACCAGGTCTGTAGCTTGATCTTGTTAGACTGCATATGTTTGGTATGTTGGTTAGCTGTAAAATAGTGGGTCATCTGGGTGAAAAAACGGCAATGGAGCATTGTAGCTATTAGCCTCCCTTCCTCTGTTGCCTTCAATGCCGCAGCCTTGGCTTTGGCAATCACTAGATCAGACTGAATACTCCTTAATTTGTCCTGATCAGCAACTAAATTAGACCACTTAAGGTTGTGCCTATTATTAGTGGGGCAAACTTCTTTTATAACAAGCTCCTGGATCTTTAGTAGGGCTACTGGGGCATCCTAAAAAGTTGTATTGTAAGGCAGAGGGGGTTATGATCACTGTCTATTGTATCGCCAACCACCACATCATTTACCAGGTACCACAACATCAGATTCAACAGGATGTAATCAATACATCTTTGCCCCTCCCAGTCTGTTAAAGATGTTAGCCCCAAGCCTATCTGATTTGGTCCTGCCATTAACTACACTAAGGCCAAACTCCAGAGTCATGGCTTAAACTTGCAGGACTATTTGGGTCCACCTTTTGACAGGCTTCAAATCTATGGGTGGGACTCAACACTTCTTTTCTTCTTCCAATGCTTCCTGCATCTCAACCCTGTCTAGAGGTTCAAAAGTTATGTTAAAATCCCCTGCCATTATGAGGGGGGGAGAGGGACTTCTCAAACTCAGGTAATCCTCCAGTGTAATGATAGTCACAGAGGGTCTACCCCCTCTGGTGCCTCTTACATAGAAGATGTCAATAGTAGTGTTTGGAAATCAATTGAGGTGAATTCCCATAATATTTGGGTTATTCACTGATAGCTATGAGACATTTATACAAAGGCCCAGCTTAACCCACATTAAAAGACCCCCACTGGGCAGTCCATTTTGTTTTTGATTTCTGGTACAAAGAAGCTAGCAAAGCCTACCTTATATACTGGGGCAATTCTCCAGGTCTCTTGGAATAGGCATACATCAAAGTTGTCCATGAACTCAGACCAATGCGGGAGCAACAACTTGTTTTTAATGCCTGCCGCATTCCATGAGACCATCGAAAACATAGAAGGTGCTTCCTCACACGTTTGACTATTCAGGCTAATCATCACACAGTATGATTGATACTGCTTACAACAGTCGGGCCACTAGCTAATATGTTCAGGTGTGGTGTCTCAAGAGAGATGTCTGGTAGATCTAAGGGTGCCTCACTAATCCTTAAGCCCACGGGACAGCTAGCTGCACCTAAGGGCACTAGGGTGTCGGAAGTAGCTAATAGTAGCTTGGGGGGCTCTGGCAATACATCTTGACAGGCATTAACGGAGTGGTCAGTGATCTGCCCTGCTAGTCAAGCAATCTCACTCAGTGGTGAACTCGTTAACAACCCCTTCATGTGTTCATTTACCATCTGTGTTTGATCTACGGGTGGTGGGCTATGTCTGAACTGGATAGCTGAAGGGGCAGGTGGACATGTTCTAAACTCCAGGGCAATTACATCCTCGGCCAGTTTTGCATTAACCAGGATCATGCCCAGACAATCATTGCCGGAATGAGCAATCACGTGCCTTTTAACCCTAACAATGTCTTCCCTGATTCGGGATGTGCACCCTCTCACTTGCCGTATACAATCACCTTATTTCTCAGGGAATCTTCATTCTCGAAGCCTGTCTGTGGAGCAAGATTCTGGACATTAGTCATAAATACTTTGCAAATGGGTTTCTCATTTAAAATTCACCTTACAGGAGATAGGCATGAGTGCACTATGGAGCACTCAATCTGCTATAACTAGCAATACAAAAACAGCTGTTAAATCAGCATTTTGGTCTTACACTGCAGAACAATATCTCAGTATCAGGAGCATTGGATCTCTGATGCCAGATTATTTCCAGATCAAATGTAATGCAGGCTTTAAGCCCTACCTTGATGATATAACCCCAGGTATTGCTAAGGCTCTATTCATCAAGTTCAGGTTGTGTTTGCTTCAGATTGGATATTACACAAGCAGCTAGAAAAACACAAAGGAGATACATCATCTTGTGTTTTTTGTGGAGCACCCCGCAAAGATGATGAACATCTATTGTTTTTTTGCCTATGGTATAAAAATCCTCAAAGCAAATGGCTTAAACCGCTCTGCATCAACAAAGGATTCAGAAGTTATTTAGTAGGCTCTGGGGTACTAAGAACAAATATAGATGCACTCATAGTATTTGCGATGAGCAGGTACCTTTATGCATTCTAGCTCATAAGGAAAGAAGTAGGAAAAAGACTGTAAACATCTTTTCTCTGGTAATATTTAAGATTTTTAGTTAATCTGTAATGAACATAGACTTGAAGGTTGTATTTGAAAATGTGTATAGCAATGACATGTTATGTGACTCAAGGCATTTCTCATGTTTATAGTTATCAATTTTAATCGATCTAAGTTTTTTTTAAAGTTTGTGAACATAATGGTTGTTTTTTAGTCTTACACTGCTGATAGTGCACTCACACTTCACACTCAATGGACAAGATTTACCAGTTTTTCACGCAGCGTAATGCAGAAGCCACAAATGTGGCACTGTGCTGCACTGCCTGAGAAGGAGAGATCAGGAGAGCACCAGCTTTACTGACTTATGGCACTCTCTTCCCCTCTTTCTAGCGCGGGCACAGAAATTATCTGCAATATGCCCAGAAGACACCTTTGCGCCATAGTGCAAGGGTGTCTCTGTGAGTCAAGCACAGGTTTTGTACTGGAAGAATACCCTTCCAGTGCACTATACTATACTAAGAGTAATTTTAAACCTGTTCCCACTTTGTATGTGTGCTCTAAAATGCAGAACATATGCGAAGTCGGAAAGTAAGGGAGAAAAAAATAATTTCTCCATCATAATGCCAGGTTGAGGAGCATGCTCTTTTCTGACACTAAACCTTGTCTACTTTATTTAGTAAATGTGATTTAGTGTCAGAAACCTTGGGTGGCTGCATGGGAATGCCCATGCACCACCCATGGTATGCCCCAATGGAGCTAAGTAATGCAAAGCAGAGCTGTGCGCTGCACCGCATTACTATTATGTTATTTCAGGTACTAAACACGTTTATAGCTGGAAAGAAAATCCGATAATAACATTTTACACTGGTTTGCATTAATTTTGTGATGCAAGCACTGCATAAAATCTTAGTAAATCCACCCCCATATACTTAGATTGGCCTACTAAGGCATTTTTATATATTTTTTGAAAATGTATGATTACAAAAGATCATGTATGTACTGTTACTTATGACTACTTTTTTAATGGGTTCATTGTAACCCGAAATAAAAATTTATTGAGTTGAATTGACTTTCTCAGGTCTTTGTTACCAAAGACCTTTTGATTTTACTAAAATTGGCAGTATAACATAGTTACTTATAGGGATTTCAGCCAGACTTTATCCATTACTCCATGGTTGGTGTCATTCACATTTTCTTCCACCCACTTCAGCATGCATTAAGAGGCAATGTATCAGCCGACTTCAGCTATTGACTGACTTCACTACGGCTTATGCATTCCATCTTTTCGCTAGTAACACTCATCCACACACAAGGTAGTTCTCTTCAGCGACATGAAGTTCTATGGTAATGTGCGAGGCTTTTTTAGACCCAAAAAAGATTTTGCCTGTAGCAAATTCGTTTTGCCTAAATTGATGAGTGCTCAGCCTCGTACCAAACAATAAACCTTTGCAAAAACTATAAGAAAACAACAATTGCCAGAAAGCTAGTGCCAACTCCTGACATATTGACTTTGCCAGTACTTGTTTTAAAGAATACTTACTACCACACTTCTCCTGTTTGTTGGTGCTGTTAATAAAAAGTGACATTATTAGAAGCATTCCAGATATTTGGAATATTATGTGAATATCTCCTGAACTATTTTCAAATGTCTGAATAAATTAATATGAATTCTTCTAGGAAAACCGAAGATATCTTCAGAGGCAATAGTTAAAATGCATAGGATTTAACGCTTTCACTTTGTAGAATTTGTTTTCGAATCCCATACACTATTCTTTTCCATATTCTGCTCATGCTGTTTTTTATGTTCCCTCCTCGAAACATGCTCTGACGCCCCTTCACACACACTTATATTGGTTAATCTTCTTATTTGTGCACAGTTCTATGACCCCTCTTGGGTTCAGTTTCTGTTAAAGTTAATTCCAAATAAATAAAACTAAATGTATAGACCAGTATAATTATGGAAAGCGTATCAAATTCCTATTGACAAATTACATAACGTGAATTTACGCTTCTAAATCGATCTACTTACATGTGACAGTATGGTGTAATGTTACACTGTAGTAAATCTGATTCCATGGCAGGCAATGGGCGCTCTAGGATGGTGCTACCCTGCTAAATATTTGCTGAGAAACTTCGAGGTTGTCGACATTCTCAAATCTTGCCAAGACTCATTCCCACCGTGGAGGCAGCTGGAGATTTACTAAAGGTCAGAATAGGGAGAAAACATCCTTTAATGTGCAGAAGTGTGCAGGAAGCAAAATATGTTAGCCTGTGCAAACGCACTGTTCTGTAAATGTAGATCATGATCATTTACACATGTGTTACTGGTTGCAAATGTGATTGCTGGTAGTCTCCGATGAATTGAGCTGACATTCTTGATTAATTCCCAAAAATGTTAAATGTATACTAAGGGGTATATTCACAAGAACGTGTGATAACTACAGCAAGAGTAGCGTAACGCAACTTTCAAACTCGCAGCCCATCGCGGGAAATTAACGTGGAATTCACAACACGGCGGTAGCATGCGATAGTCTGCCAAAACCACGGACAATGCCCGCGATACAACCATCGCGATGGAGACAATAACACAAACCACAACACCAAAAAACCTGCGAAGGACCCAAGCGTGATGAGGAAACCAGCGATAAGCAGCACCAGGCCTGCAACACACACCTGGCAGGCGGTAAAAATCACCATAAAAATAGAAAAAACACACAAGCACAAACTGACAAACACTCTAGTACCATGGAGGCTGCCAGAGCAGGCGCAGAGGACGGGCGCAACCCCCACGCACCCCGGACGACCAGCCCGGGACCTCGGGGACAGTGAAGGGCAAGGACAAGAAGAAGGGGAAGACAAAGTCCAGTCCGCAGGTGAACAGGATCATAGTCACGGAGGTGATGCAACACCAACAACAACTGTCCGCACCTCCAAAGTGTCATTGGGCACCAAAAATGGAATATGGCGGGACATAGTGGACAAGGTGAATGCCGTCGGGGAGCACAAGAGGACAATGGACGAGGTCAAGAGGCGTTTGAATGATATAAAGCAGAGGTCCAAGGAGAAACTCTCCGCCAACCGGAAGGCAGCAACACAGACTGGAGGTGGGGGCCCAGCGCCACAACTCGAGCTGGATGACATGGAGGAGCTGGTGTCGACAGTCATCAGTGTGGAGACTGTGGCCGGAGTCGGGGTATCTGACACTGCTCGACAGGACACAACACAACCACAACAGGTTGAGTGACCACCAGGTACTGGGGGGACGGGAGGAGATGGGCACAATGGCACACATGCACAATCAAGCAGAGCATAGTGCAGACCCACAATGACTCTGGGTCCTCGCCCAGAACTACAGACTGTCACAATGTACAATGCCATGCTGTCTGATTGTCAACATGTACCATGCGACTATATACATGTGGACACTTCGCAATACACCATCTCCCCTTCACATCACAGGGGCACCGTCAACACCTCCTGCAGAGCAGTCCCAGCCACTCTTCATTGATGATGAGGATCACAACACCACCATCAACACCCAAGCCATCCAAGACATAATGGACCTCATTGGCAACTCACCTTCAGGATCAGGGCAGGCCATCTGCATCGGGTAAACCCCACCCACTACCCAAACCACCCAGTAGGAGGCACTTACAGCCCCGGCACCCCCCAAGACCCCCAGGAACAACAGATGGCCTTCCAACGCCATGTGCTGTAGTGCCAGAGGGACACCGCAGAGCAGGTGTGGTTGGGCTTTGGCAACATGACAACCAAAATTGATGCTATCCTTGGGTGTGTAGCCCCACTCCATGGTCTTGAATGAGCCCTGACTGACATCGCTGGAGTCATGGCACGGAGAGAAGAACACCTGTCCTCTCAGAGTGGCTCCAGCGATACTAGCCTTGAGCTGGCACACGTGCTGAGACTCATGGAGGACATGGTGTGGATGGAGGCGGAAAGGATGGCAGCCACCACTGCACATCAGTGGAACATAGCAGGGATCTACCATGCCCTGCAGATCCTAATCATGGCATTGCTGCCACAAGGCGTGGCAATGTTGAATGCTGCTGCCCCAACACCATCCACATCTTCGCCACCTGGAGTGTCTAAGCCTCCCTGTGCGGCAGGCCTAACCACTCCGGCACCTGAGGTTTCATTGGCACACAATGCGGCCGAGAATCCACCTCCGGCACATAAGGTGTCTTTGGCACACAGTGGAGCAGGAAATTCACCTCCAGCACCTGAGGTGTCATTGGCACACAGTGCAGCCGAGAATCCACCTCCGGCACCTGAGGTGTCAATGCCACACAGTGCCACAGCCGGTACAGCAACACCCACAGGTGGGGCAGGGCACACATCTGGGATTGTGATCAGAAGGGCTCATTAGCATTCATTTCTGCCATCTGGCCTATTCCTGGTTGGTCCCGCATATGGACTCATGCCCTTCCACTGACCACCGATTCACTCAGTTGCACTCACCTTGGACAGCGACATGGACCGTCAAATCCTGTTTGATGACCAATGACACGGCAACCAGACTACAGACTGCACCCCTCCTCTTCCACAGTACTTGTCTTACACGGATGGACTCTGGCTGGCCCTCCACAGGTACAGACAGTGTGGTTTATTTGGCATTGCCTTGTACAGCTCCAGCTGCAGAAAAGCACTGGATGTACAATAAACATTCAGTGACGCAGTGCTGTGTCATGTATTTCCTCAATCATGTATGTATGTGTGGATGAATGTAGGGACAATGATTTCCCTTGCGTCAATGATGCCCATCCTGTGTGATGGCAGTCAGAGGGGGTAACATGGCAAATTGTGTCAGGAGTCCCTTGGACACCACAACAGGGACACACGCAGCAGCTACATTTTAGTCCGGACATGGACTGAAGCACGCCCAGTGCCCACGAGTCATTTTCTCAAGGCCAGCCCCGTTTCGGCGTACGGCAGGCCAGACCACTTCGCTCACGCTCCGAGGGGGGGGGGGCTTCCTTTCTACCTGCAGCAGGCATACTCATGAGTGTTCTGCAGGTCACTGGTCTAGTCAGAATGTCACAGCCACTCACTGAGGGCAGGTTTGCACACACACCACACCCACCTGGCACAGGCGTCACAGGCCAACTATAAGGGGCCTACAACGTAACATACCCCTCTGCCGGTGGGGACTGGATGGCGGACCCAAGGCCTTGTGGCTGGCATGGGCCTACCACCATGTGACGCGAACTGGGTTTGCGCAGGGTTTGTGGCAGTTGCTGCGTTGCAGCCAGCATGGGCCTACCACCAGGTGGCGCAAACTGGGTATGCACAGGGTTTGGGGCGGACTCTGCATTGCGGCCTGCACAGGCACCCCACCACGGGACGCTGACAGGGGTTGGGCAGGGTTTGTGGCAGACGCTGCATTGGGGCCAGCACTGGCACCCCGCCACGGGATGGTGACCTAGGGTGCACAGACTTATTTGCACTTTGAGCTGCTGAGCGGGTGTGCAGCCAGCGCTGATGGCACGTCCTGGTGGTCCGGACTGGCCAGGATTTGTGTGCCTTACTGGGCCGCAATGTAGGCCTTGCCAGCGTCCTGCGCGGGCCTGCCCGCAACATGGCCCCACTTCCGGGGTCACAGAGTTAGTCGCACCCTTTGGGCTGAGCTGCTGTGCAGGCTGCAATGTTGTGAGTGCCCTGGTTCATACCATAGATATTGGGAGTTGTAAGCGCACGCCTGTCTAAACCTAAGAATGAACACTGTGTTCAATGTATACGACAATGGTGCCACAGTGTAACACTTGCTGTCTATCAAGTGTAAAATTCTAGAAGGTCATGATACTGCCTAGCAACTTCTTTTGTACTGGCTGTAACATATATGTGTGTTTATAACTTGCAGTACGACATGCATATACATATGAAGCATAATAATTGAATTTTGACTAAAGCTTTTGAAACGTATAGTATCATTGAATGATTGTTTTATCTGTCCACTAGGGTCCTATTGGACCATTCATGAACAGTGCACAGTGTTTACTGCCTTGCTAGGCAGTATCATGTCCTTATGGTTCATACCATGCCATGGTGTAATATGGTTCCAGCACCAGATGTGTTACCTGGTGGCCAGCACAACGTGGATGCATGGTGGGGAGGGTGCCATGTCTGTCGGCCCCGGCCTTGTGGCTTGCAGCGGCATGTGCTGGGACCTGCAGTCTACATGCCGGTGGCGGAAGGTGAGCAGTGAGGCCCGTGTGAGCATGTGCGGGCATGCTCCGATGGGCGGCTGGAGGGTCTGGGATGCCTCTGGCTGGGTGTGCATGGAAGGCGGGCGATGTTGTCTTGTGCAAGTGTGTGTACTGTGCCAGTAATTTCTATGGACTCTGTTGCAGATGACTGCGCTGTCTCAGATGTGGGACTTGGTGTGAAGCCCTACGTAACGGCAAGTGGTTGGAGACACACCAGTGGAAGCAGGTGAGTGATGTGACTTGTGTGCTCAGGGACATCTGTCCCTCCCCCTCTCTTCTCCTCTCTCTCTCTTTCGCTCTCTCTCTGTCCTTTGATGTGCACAAGACACTCCTCATCATGTTTTTTTATCTTGCAGGCTGTGGCCTACGGAATGTGTTGAGGGCAGCCACCATGTGTCTTAATGTGAGTTCTGTGTTGTTTGAATAAAGTACAAGTGTTTGCTTCAATAGTGGATGTGTCATGGTCATTTCTGTGCCAACACATGCATGTCACCAGTTGTGATTATGCAACATCAGGCGGATTATTTGGAACATGTGTAGGTGTAGCTGAAGTAGCCTGTCTTTGCCTGGAGGGGGCCCGGGGAGGGTCCGGGTGTGGTGGTGGTTGGTGTTGTGGCCCTCTTGGGTGCCCTGTGGGCATAATCAGTAGCTCCATGGCATCTGTTGTTCTTCTGGTGTGGCTCTGGGCTGGGCTCCCTATTGTGGTGCAGCCTGCCGTCCGACTTTACACCAGGTCAGAGCAGGTGTAAAATTCCTGCTCCTAACGCTACTTATCGCGTGTTTTGTGTACTTATGGCTAATCTGTCTGGTCGTTGTGAATGTTGAGGTGTGGTGCTGTTGCGGATTTTGTCACAGGAACGCCTACTCTGCATCTCATTAGCGATAGTTGCGGGGGTCCTCTGTGGCGATGTTTTTTGCGCCTGATATTGAGGGAAAACTGGTGCTGTGGGCTTTTAGCACCTGCTTGTGAATGGTGGGGTAAATTTATCACGACTTTGGCTGTGATAAGGTGCAGTTAATTCTGTGATAGCTCCTTGTGAATATGCCCCTAAATGTACACATAGAGCTACAATTGTGGATGTGCGATTTTCTGGTGGGAATTGGGTCCTCACCATTTATTTAATTCCAACATTCCTGCATGTTTAAATGCAAAACCTTTAGAAATGTGTAAGGCCTCTATCTCCCAGACCCACATCCCTCATCAGCCACTCTTTGTCGTAATGATAACATCCCCACAATCCTCAGAAACACATCTTTCCAGCCTTCTTGTGCCATTGTGCTGGGTTCTCTTCTCCCATACTTGCCATCGTCGGGCCTGATTCACAAACGTAATCTGAGACAAAATCCTAACTTTACAACTTTCGGTATTCACAAAAGGCATTTAAGATTCCTAATTTTACTACTTCTAAATGCCTATTGTGAATACCGAAAGTCCTAAAGTAAGGATTTTTCTCGGTTTGCGAAGGTGAGTACTAGTTTCTGTGCCAGGTAACTTTTGTGTTGTGATGTATGGCCTTGAAAATCAAACATGCGATTTTTAGATCGAGCCTGGCTTCGAAAGGTAGCCAGTTAAGGGCTCTAAGGTCAGATGAGATGTGGCAGTTTCTTTTAGAGCTTGTGATGAGTCTCGCTGCTGTGTTGATTGAGGCTCTAAGGGGGGCAATCCTTGATCTGGGGAGACCGCAAAGAGAAGCACTCCTGTATTCCACTCTTGGGATTACTAGTGCTTGAACCGTCAGTTTGAAGTTGTTTGCAGGAAGGAAGGGTTTGAGTCTCAAGGTGTTCATCTGAAGGTTTGCTCCTTTTGTTGATGTGCTTCTGCATGTTTAGATTTTTGTCAAGAGTAACTCCCAATGATTTCGCAGAGCCGGTGATGTGAGGGGTTGGCAGTTGAGTGCTGTTGGATGTTTCATACAGTCTTGAATGATGGTCGATTGCTTAGGGGAAGCGATTAGGTGGAATTCGGTTTTAAGAGTGTTTAGTTTCAGATGGTTTTCAGCCTGCCAGGTCTGGGTTTTCTGTAGAGTTAGGTTGAGAGATGTGATGTCCTCTGGTGAGTGGATTTTTAAATATGTTTGTGTGTCGTCTACATACATGTGATAGTGGACCTTAGCGGAGCTGGGAATTTCGGTGAGTGGTTCCATAAATAAGTTGAAAAGTGTTGGCGAGAGGGAAGATCCTTGTGGAACTCCTAAAGTGACTGGGACGGACATAGACAGGGATTGATTAACCTTGAATCCTTGGAATCTATTGTGCAGGAAGGTGCTTAACCAATTTAGAACTGATCCAGATAGTCCCATTCTTTGCTTCAGGAGGTCTAGCAAGTTGTCATGTTTGACGATGTCAAAGGCCGATGATAGATCCAGCTAGATTAACAGACAGGCTTTATTTTGATCAATGATGTTAAGTGCGTCATCAATTATGCGGGTCATGGCTGTTTCAGTACAGTGCCCGGCCCGGAAGCCAGATTGGAATTGGTTCAGTAGATTAAAATAGTCTATTTGGTTATTAAGCTGTGTGTTGACACATGTTTCTAAGAGTTTGGCTAGGGTAGGGGTATTGGAAATTGGGCGGTAGTTATTTAGATCTGAGGGGTCAGCCTTTGCTTTCTTTAAGATAGGAGATACCTGTCCAGATTTGCGGATTTCTGGGATGTTTCCTTGTTGGAGAGAAGTATTTATAATCTTGGTCCATTTGGGCAGAAGCATAGGAATGAAGTCCTTTATGCAGTAGTAATACTTTATTCGATATTTCCATATCATAAAAGTAAAAACATTTACTAAACATAAAATCAATGTACAAAAAAGTATTACATACATTTCATCTTTAAAAATGTTAAAACGCTTTTTACAATAAAAGTAATTACAGAAGGCGAAAATGCATTTTCAGTAGTAATCATAAATCTAAATGGGATTGGAGTTTCTATTTTTAGTAGTATCTAGCAGCCTGGTCCGTATGCACCAAGCGCTAGAATGATACTTTGCAACCCCACAGACTATAAGCATGGAAGATGTATCAGTTAAGAGGATACGTAATGCAATCCTAAAATCTCTAACACCCATCTCTCTACACACAGGTTTTAACCACCTAGTTGGAGGTAGCTTGTAAGCCTTACAAGCAAACAGAAAGTGAGGTAGAGATTCTTTCTTGCATGGGCAACCTGGACAAGTAACATCATAATCCCTCACTCCTTTCCACCCAGCAGTAAACTCTTTCAGAGGGAGTGTGCCATATCTCATTTTCAAGAACAATGCTCTATCTCTAGGAATTTTGATGTAATCCAAAAGAGGCTCTAGCTTCCTAGTTGGCTTGTGTTCCAGAAATTGATTGGTTAGTGGTCCCCACTTTGTACTTTTTAGTTCCCCAGCCACCACCCACTCCCAATAGATTTTTTTAACAATTTGTTTGTGCGGTGGTGATTGGGAGACCCAAAATTCTGTCATTCCTAGACTCATCACCAGCTGTTTTAGTTTATTCAGCCACTTTATTTTTTGGATACATTCAAATTGATCAATTCATCCAACACCAAGGCATATTTAGCCAATTCTGGTGTCCTTCTTAGGCGCACCCAGAACAGCAAGAAGCGGAGGCGTACTATATCCGCAATTGATCTTTTGCCCAAATCGTTATAAAGGGGTTTTAGGGGGGTTGAATAGGGGAGCGATACTAGGTCTCTCACAAACTTGTTCTCAGCTCTTACCAAATCCATTGTATTCTCTCCTCCCCACAGTTCAGAACCATAAACCGCAGCAGCTAGCGCCTTTCCCTCATAAACTGCAAGGGCTGGGGCTATTGGCCTACTAATAGATAGGCGCTGATTCCTCAGAATTACTCCAGAAACCCTTTTAAGATTCAGGAGCATTTTTGCTAAGTGGGAATCCCATTTCATGTTATTACTTAACCTGACTCCCAGATAGTCAAATTCTTCGACCACCTCTAAAGCAGCCCCATTTAGGGTAAGATGGACTTTCCTGGCCTTTTTAGATGCTAACACCATCAACTTTGTTTTGGTAGTGTTGATGGTTAACCCTCGCTCGTCACAGAACGCACTAAATCGATCAAGCAGTTTCTGTAAATCCGATGGGGTTTTTTACATCAGAAGTGTGTCGTCAGCAAAGAGGAGGGTAGGTGTTTTCTCCCCAGCCAGGACTGGATGGGAGGGAGTCTGTGAAGTGGTTGGTGGGATTAAGAGATGTGAGCATTTTTAGTATAGCTTCTTCGGTGTAGGAGTTGAAGGAGGACCAGGAGGCGTTCGTTTTTAGGTCGAGCTTTGTGAGCCTTTAGGTAAGATTCCTGGGTAGGATGGTGCTATTTCTATGTGAGTGTCTCTGTAGGTTCTCAAGTTGTTGAGCAATTCAGTCTTTTTCTTTTCTGTCTTCATAGCAAAGAAGGAGGCAAATTCTTCTCAACTGGGTAGTGAGTCTGGGTTAGCTTGGGGGCGTGAGGTGTATCCTTTGATTTATCATTATTATAATTAACGCAGCTAATAGAGCGCATGGCTACCTCCGACGGAGGTGTCCTGGCGCTAACAGTGGTAGCAGCAGCATAACCATGTGAGATAGGATGGGCTTTAAAACAGGTCAAATAGCCATGTTTTCAATGCTTTCCTGAACAAGCGTTCAGACTTGGCCTTCCGGAGGTGTTCTGGCTTGGAGTTCCAGAGCAAGGATGTTCTAACAGCGAAAGCCCGTCCACCAATCCTAGCTTTCCTGAAGCGTGGAGTCACTAGAAGCTCCTGATGATTAGATCATAGGACCCTCGTTTGATGGTATTTCTGAAGTCTTTGCTTAAGCTATTGTGGGCCAGAGCCTCTAAATAATTGCTCTGTATGCCACAATCAACGTCTTAAACTCAATTTGTCTTTTGAACGGCAGCCAATGTAGGCTTCTGAGAGAAGTGATATATGGTGGCAGAGTGGCACATTCCTAAGTAGTCTTGCTGATGCATTTTGTATATTCTGCAGTTTCCTAATACAATAGTCTGGCAAGCCCAAATACAAACTATTTGCATAGTCTAGCTGTGAAATGACTAATGCATGGACCACTGACTTTCTACAATCCATAGGCAGAAGATGTAGGAAGTTTCTCAAGGCTTTTAGGTTTCCAGAAACATGTGGAAGAAACCTGGCTTATTTGAGATTTGCCAGTTAGGTCAGAGTCAAACCTAAACCGAAAATTCCTAGCCGATGTGACCGGGGAAGGTCGCGGATTTAGCTCTGAGGGCCACCAAAGGTCAGGCTTGGGAGGAGAAGATTGATTAAAAAAGAGGACCTATGTTTTATCTGCATTTAACTTCATGCAGCTGTCAGTCATCCACGTCGCCACTGTCAACAGACACCTCTTAAAGTTTGTGAATGCCACCTCTGAGTGTTCCCTGAAAGAGAACACCAGCTAGGTGTCATCAGCATATGAGATGACCTTCACCCCTAGTTGTTCAATGATTGGAGCTAGCGGAGCCAGATAGACATTAAAAAGAGTAGGGCTCAATGCTGAGCCCTGCGAGACTCCACAAACTAAGGGGCTGGAAGAGGACACGTGTGATCGTAGAAACACTTTTTGGGATCATCCCTCCAAAAAAGACCGGAACCAGCTAAAGGTAGTCCCCGACACTCCCAGGTGAGCCAGTCTTCCTATGAGGATCTGGTGTACCACAGTTTCGAATGCTGCGTAATAGTCCAGCAACACCAACATTGCCCATCTACCCTGATCTACCATTTCTCTTACAGTTTCTGCCACTTCCAGCAAGGCCATCTCAGTGCTGTAGCCTGACCTAAAGCCCGACTGGAAGTCATGCAGAAGATTGTGATACTCTAAGAATTCGGCCAATTGTTTTTTGAACTTCTTTCTTGAGTATCTTAGTTGGTGCAGGGAGAAATGAGATAGGTCTAACATTCTGTAGATCTGCCGGGTCTGCATCTTCTTTCTTCAGGATTGGTTGCATAAAAGCTGTTTTCCACCTTATAGGATAGATACCTTCTTTCAGAGAAGAATTCCAGATAGAATTAAGGAGGGGGTTCAACCAGGTAGCAAGAAGTTTATAAAACCTATGTGGGCAAGGATCAGCCGGTGAGCCAGACTTGAGTTTATGAAGTTCCAGCATTGATGCTTCAAGACTGAAAGGCCGAAATTCCAACCATCTCTCCACTTGCTGGATTGTAGACAATGGCTTGACTGGGAGATTTGCAGGGCCTGTCTTAGGAAAGGACAAGTAGATCATCTGAATTTTATCCTGGGAAAAACTAGGTAGCTCTTCACAGAGAGTAGCTGAAGGAGCAATTGTGCTCTTTAATACTTGTGGTTTCAAAAATCCCTGCACAATCTTAAAAACTTCTCTTGAGGAGTTGTCCGAGGTTTTTATTTGATCTGCAAAAAATTCCTTTGGGGTGTTACAAGTGTGGAATCTTTTTAATGCTGTTCTGTATGTGTTCTTGGCCTCTAGGTCATATTCTTTCTGCCATAGACGCTAAAAGTCGCTTACATAAGCTTTTTTCCTGGCGAAGTTCTATCGAAAACCATGGAGCTGGTGGGTTTTTTTTCTATCTGGTTTCGAGGTTTTGATGGGGGCTACTTTATTGAGGGCAGAGATAATCCAATCATCAAAGGCAGACACATCTTGATTGGGATCTTCTGACAGAAATGGGGACATTTCCTGTAATTCTGGACCCATGCGCTTAAGTGTAACCTTGCTCCAATTCCTTCTCTCTTCAGACTCGCAGCTGGACTGACTAAAGCTGACCAGACCAGTAAGGGTGAAGAGAACTAAATTATGATCCATCCAGGTCATCGGTAATGGAGCTTGCGACTTGATGAGTTTGAATAATTTTTTGGGTCATTCTTGGCCTGGTCTAGTTGGTTGCTGAAAAAGTCTGCTTTTGGGCGTCTAATCTTTCTGTTGTATGAGTTTCTTGTGGCTCTTAGGAGGGTGAGGGTTTCGGAAGAGGGAGTTGACCTCCATTGTCGTTCGATTAATCTTAGGGTTCTTCTGTCCTCATTGAGTCTACCGACGTACCATGGTTTAAAGTCTTTTGTGGAGGATCTCTTTAATTGTAGGAAAGCGATTTTGTCTAGTACCAAGTGTATGGAATGGAAGTAGTGTTTGGTCAGAACTTGAACATCTGCTAGTCCTTCCAGGGGGAGCAAGATATTGTGGCTGACGTTTGTGACTAGATCTGCACCAACATTTTTTAGGTTTCTCTCCCATATTTTAGTTCTTGTGGGCTGGACAGAGAGTAATTTTACTGGCTTGTGGATGAGGAATGTGATGATGTGGTGGTCAGACCAATCGCATTGGAGGATTGATTCAGGCTGAATGGATTCAGCCTTGGAGATGACTAAATCTAGTATTGAGCCTTTATCATGTGTGGGGCTGTTACAGATTTGGGTGAGGTTGAGGTCCAGGGGGAACATTTTGAGGCTATTGACCGCTGAGTCATTGAGGTCATTCCAGTGGAGATTGAGGTCTCCGAGGAATATTTGAGTATTTTGTTGTCCAGAATTTGTGGAAACAATATCCATGAGTTGCTTGATGAAGCTGAGATTATCTCCTGGGGAGTGGTAAAAAATGTGCGCCAAGCATACTGGTTTGTTATTGCTCGTAATATCTAGACAGAAGTATTCACAGGAGGATAAGGCAGTTGAATGGGAGCGGATCACTGCGAGATTATATCGATGTATGCAAGCAATTCCGCCCCCTGGCCAATCCGTTCTATCTAGTCTGGTGATAACATGGTTAGGGGGTTCTACTATATCGAGGATGAGTGTAGCTGACTCATTTAACCAGGTTTCGGTCAGTATTAGTAGATCCAGATCTTGGTTGAGTATGAGGTCAGCTATGTAGGTTGCATGTTTTGATGCCGAGCTACAATTTAGGACTATGCATTTAAGATGTGCTTTGCTTGAGGTTGTGCTGGGTTCTTATGTGATGGGGATTCGCGTGAGATTAAAGTCAACTATACCTCTTGCATTGTGTTTTGAAACTCTCTGAGTGTTGGAGGGGATTGTTTGGATTAGGGAATGAATGGGCGGGTTATCTGATTGTGCTGTGTTGGGAATGGGAGGCAGGAGATCATAGGAGCTGAGTATGGAGAGTATGTCTGTAGTTGATAAATGATTGATCCTTTGAAACAGATGAGTTGAGGCATTAGGTTACGGTACTGTGTTCTAGATCATGGGCTGTGGGCTTGATGGGCGTTTGTGGAGCAGATGAGAGGGTGTGGAGAGGTCACTGTGGAAGTTTAAGGTAGCATCTTGTTCAAGCCGATTGACTTTGGGTTGGTATAATTTCCATACCCCCCTCAGGGTCTGAAAAGAGGTCACCCAGCTACAGACCACCTTCGCAGAGAATCAGAAAAACCAAGAAGAGGAGGGGGCAGAGGATGACCTGCCTCAAAACCGTCTATCTAGTACACCTTCCAGGGCTGGGAGTGATGCAGGATCCAACAGCCTTAACCCGTCTGAGCTGGCAGGCCACAAGATGGAATACAGCATAACGCCATCAGGGAGAGAGCTGAAAGTCACAGTGATAGCTATAACCCCCAGGCAAAGAAGCTGTCTCTGAAGGAAAAGACACTGGTATTGGAGTTAAAGAAGGCCATATAAAGACTTGGGCAGTCCAATGAAGGTGGTAGCAGCAGAGGTGAGGTGTCTACAGTGGATCACCCGCCCCCAATTTGCTCAAAGGGTTGGTGCCTATCTTGGTGGGGAGGGATAACATTGTTCAATGCATCACTTCCTATGAGAGGTCAATGAAAATGTACAGCAGACAGTCGCACTGGGCAGTATTGTTGTGGGGGTAGGTGGCTACGTTGGGTAGGAATGCTCTACTGACTTTAGAAGAGAAAGTAGCTGATTCATACACACATAAGAAAGATATGCTAGTGCAAATGTTTAGTCTCACTCCAGAAGAATACCATAATAGGTTTGGGGACACACACAAGGTGTCATAACAAACCATTGACTTTGTAGACATCTAATTGAAAGCACTGGATGGCTGTGTGAAGGGCAATACAGTGAAATCTTATGATGGGCTATACGATTTGGTTTTGATGGAGTCCATCTTCAGTAATTGTTCTTCAGAGTTGCACCAGCAGTTAGTAGAATCCAAGTTGATTGACCCAAGACAGCTTAGCAAGGAAGCTGGTGTGTGAGTACCCACTATGAAATCCCAAAATTCCAAAGGTGGTGATCTCAAGAAAAAGCGGTCAAGCCCTCTCCAGAAAGGAGTGAAGCAACAAGAATAAAAATAAGAAGTTCTCTAAAAGTCCAAAAAAGTCTGCGAAAGGAGTTGAGTCACTACTCTATATTTAACTCGAATAGCCCCAAAACGTCTGAGAAAGGAGTTGAGTCACTACTAAATACTAAAAAGAAATGGGGATATAAAGGGGAAAAACATTTGACCCCCTCAAAGGCCAGGGTGTGCCTGGAGGTTGGACAGTCATTTGCCCAGACTCAAGAGGGGAAACTCTGCCAGTTCGACGAATCTCCCCACTGGTGGGAAGTCCTAAAGGATTGAAAATGTAGGAATTCGGATGAAAGTTGGACCGGGTGAAACAAACAGTTGGACTGAAGTCACATTATCTCTGTAGGAGAGGAGGATCTTAAAGCCTAACCACCTTACTTCCCAACCCAACATGGCAGTGGACAATCATTAACGGGACCCAGGGAGAAGCTTTTAAGGAAACAGGAGCCATCATGACCACGGTGATGGAAAAATTGGTTCTCCAAAAGCAAAGCATTCGATATATCCTTCATAGGCTAGTCATCGCTGACACTGAGGTGAAGTTTGCGGTGATCACCTTGTAGTGGGGTGGGGCTACTGGTCCAATGATTGTAGCTGTAAGCCCTGCCATACCAGTGGAGTGTCTGTTGGGCAATGATTTAGAATCCTCTTTTTGGGCAGTGGTGGAGTGAAAGACACATGCGAAAATGTTGACTTTTCCTAGATGTTTGTGCATGCCCACAAGTGCCCAGACAGTCTATTAGGGAAGTCCCTAGTCTGGAATCTGAAACAATGGCCCAAGTTCCCACAGTCAAACTAGAGACTAGGCGTTTCATGGCCAATAGTAGTCTGACACACAGGAGTAGGGCCTGTAAAATAAAGGTGATGAAGATACTGTCCATGGAAACCTGCCTGAACTCTCAGAGTTGTATGTGCCCAACCCTTTAGCGCAAGGCTGAGGCTCAGGAACAAGGGGATACAAGTTGTACCCACAAAGTTTACTAAGAGGATGGTGTCTTGTACAAGGCAGCTAGGGGCGCTTAATCTGGGACAGGCAAGATGCTGATGCTTCCCACATGCCATATGGCCTTCTTAATGGAACAGGGCTATGACATGTCCATTACCTGGGCATCTGGGATAAAAAAAGACTTGGGAGAGGTGGGTTAACCACTTCTACTGGACCTAGATGTACAAAAAACTTAAGGAGTTTTGTCTCTCCTGTCAAAGCTGCCAATCAGTTGCAAATCAGGATGCGAGCCCAAAGCTCTTTATGCCAATACTCAGAGGCCATACCTCCAAGAACAGTACATGAGCTCATGGTGGCCAGGTCCCTGCTTGGTATCTTTACCAGAATGGGGCATCCCAGAGAGATTATTTCAGACATGAGGACAAACTTTGGGGCTATTCACAAAGGTAAACTTACACGTGAGTCAACCTGCACATGTAAATTTACTCTTAAATTGTGTAGCAAATCTACTTCTGTTGGCTACTCACCATTTTCAAGTCTAAATTTAATACGAAGTATAGACTTCTATGTCTGCAAAGAATTAAGGTCAGAGAACAAGCATTGGCATAGCCAATAGGTCTCGCCTTTGGGATCTTATAAATGTTTAGTTATCCAGCACAATATACTTGGTGCAACAATATCAACTGTTGCATGGCTAAACACTTATTAGAAGCCAATGCTTGTTTTAAATCGGGGAGATGTATTTATTTTTGAAGAATTTGTTTTTATCTTACTGGGTTTCTGCAAATAGGAAGACCCTAACAATCGAGGTGGAAGTAGATCTCTGGCACAGCTCTTCACTATTCAATTACCACTTTGGTTGCCTTAGGAAAAAAAACACAAAAGGCTCAGACATTGGTTCAAGTGTATTGGTAAAGAAAATTGAAGATTTAACTGTGGGTAGAGGTCAGGCTGATAACTGTGAAATTCGCATTCAGGAGTTTGTTGAAAATGTTCATCCATCGAAAGCTGGCTTTCTTTTCTGGCGCTGTGGTAGGAGCCTGCAAATCCTGCGAGGATTTCGAAATGTTTCTACTCTGGCGACCTCAGGAATTTCAAGATGGAAGCCTAGTATTCCTGCCCCATAGAAATTCCACTCCTTGTTGTTAAATTGACGGCCTTCTTACATAGGGCAGCCCTTGAAAGAATGTAGACTGCCTGGAAGAAAATTGCGTCGCCTCAGGCTGCCTTCCATGTTGTGGTAATGCAGTTTTTTCTGAGATGCCGCAACAGGATTCTGTGAATTTGGCCCGCGGCCCATTGTGGCTGTACTTCAGAACTGCTGCCAGTTATTTGAACACCTGTTTAGGAAAAGCTAGAAGGCACAACTATGAAAATTAACTATTACCGCTTTTACTTCTTAGTCAGCGATCACAGTGTGAAAAGCACTGCTAGAGGTGCTGAATTACACCCACAAACGCGCCGCATTGCAAAGAAATATACATGGACAAAAAGGATTTCTGCACAACCTTGCACACATTGATCCTTTCTAAACTAGCCTACAGTAATATGTGTTCTTCCCCGGTAACAAACTTCCTCCCCCAAAACCACCCCAGCTGCACAAAGGACATTGATGGACAATGTGTATGAGCAACCTGATCGCCATAAACCACAGAGGGGAAACATATTGTGTAACCATTGGATAAGTTTACAATTGATGGTGGACAGTTGTGTTTTGTTCAAAAGTAAAGCAGTAAATACAATAAAAGAAAAATAAGCGCAAGCACAGCGAGGCAGGCTGCCGGCAGCAGGGGGAGGAGCACGCGCGCCTCGCGCGGCAGCAGAGGGGGGAGGAGGGGGGCTTTGTGATTTCCTTGCGAGAGCGATAATTGCTACCATATGGAGGTGCTCGGTCCCGCAAGGGAATCGCCTCACGTGCACGCTTAGCCATTGAAGGCAATGAAGCTCGTGCACGTTTTAGCCTGAAAAAGGAACTCAATGGCTACATGTCTCTTTCCTGGGCAGCGCATGCGTGCTGTGTGGGCGAGACCTAAAAAGGACCCAGGAGTAAGTCTAGCACCACCTTGGGGACACCACTGGTATTGAAACATCCTCCCATAAAAAAATAATCGAGGTAGGGACTTAAAATAGAATCCCATAGCAAATAACGTTAAAATAAATGACTCTATTTTATTTATTTAAAAATGTACATAAAGTTAATTTAATGTTGCACAAAATTAAATGTAAGTAAAAATAAATATTATTTTATGATAAAACAATGCCTGGTACAGCAGCCTGACTGTGATTTCCAAGAGACTTCAGGTCCCTGAATCCTGAAGAGCACAGAGGAGGGGAGGAGGTGGGCCCCCTTACCTACCGGCGCTGCTGAGCGCTGCCATTACTCCAGCAGCACAGGACTGCTAGTCACAGTAGCCAGACTTTGTTATCCAAAATACTTTAGGTCCCAGGATCCAGGAGAGCAAGGATGAGTAGAGAATGCAGGCACCTGCAACAAATTGCACTAGTTAGCGCTACCATCACACCTGCTGCACCGGAAGCCTGATCACAGCAGCCAGATTTTTTTATACAATGGACTCCTGGTCCCAGGATCATGCAAAGCAAAGAGAAAGGGTGAAGGTGGGCCCCTACATTGACCAGAGCTATTTAGCTCCATGATTACTCACATTGCCAAACTCAGGCCAAGGTCGCTGGGCTCCGCCCCTTACCATGGCATTTTGCTTTTAAGGTAGTTCTAGGATCTGTTGGACTATAGTAGTGTTTTTGCCATTCAATAATCTTTGCTCTTCAATGTTTTTAAGACGTAAATTGTTTTTAAGACTTGTGGTTAATTAAAGCATTTGTATGTTTTTTCTGGATCCAGGCCTTCTCCTTACTCCTCTTTGTTGCTTGCATGGAAACAGTGGAAAAGCGCAATTTAGGGGCAATTCACCCTTAAAAACTCTACCATTGGTGGTTTTCTGGAACGGGCAATCACCAAGGGAATTACATTGAAACAAAGATGGCTTTCTTACCAACTTTGCAGTGCCCCTCTATTATAGAGGTTCAAAGTCACTGTGCATGAAATTGAGAGGGCATTAAAAACCTCACTCATTGACGGCTGGCTCATTTCACACAGCACTCCTCACCTAACATGGCTCCAATATTAAAAACAAAAAGCAGGTCTTTGAAAATAAGGAATCCTGAGGGTCAGTCTGCTAATTGGCCCATGCAACGTGTGCGTGAACCGCTTTTGTCAGAACTCAGTAATGATGTCAGTGATGTGTTTAGTAACAAGTTTAAGTCTATTCAGGAAAATAGCATCCATTGTCCATATAAGTGTCTGGGTTTCATAGAACATTATTTGTCTGCTGTAAGGTTGGGTGCAGCTGGAGTTTGATCCCACTCTCCAATTGCATCTAAATCAGCATCCATTTCAGCGGCAACCCAGATACTTTGGAATAAGGGCATTGAAGCCCAGGGAGGGAATAAAGGGAGTTAGCCTGTGATACCAATTACCCCATTGACCAGTCAATTATTTAGCACTCTGAGGCCAGGGGGGATCACAGAATGTCCCTGTGGACCAGGGTTGTGGACATACGTTACTGAGGCCTGAAATTCAACCTGTTTGTCATTTACCTTCAGCTGCTTGCTCTTATGTTGTTGAATTTGCTCATTTATCCTGGTTAGTCCATCAAGCAATGGAAGCTACTGGATAATTAACATATAAGATCACCCACTGGTTACATTGTGTGATGCCACTCACCTGAATCTTGTCCACAGAGACAAAACTGGACCTCCTATCTCTCCTAGGGTGGCGTCTGATCAGGGATTTGTAGCCATGAATCAACTGCCATCCAAAAAGGGAAGGTGGGTTGGGACAAAATAACAAATAGAGAGACTCTCGTGCATTCAAGCTCAGACACTGTCTTCTTGGGGTGATACGTTGTCATGATATGTGTGTAATATAGTGCACGGTGAGCTGTACTGCAAATACAAGTACAGATGTTATTCAACAAATGAGTAGTGGGCATGGCCAAGCGCTGGCAGGCTAGTTGAGTTCGAGAGGAGGCGGCGGTGGTGGCTCTTGTTAGGAGCTCCTGAGCGTTTGTTTCCAGACTCTTTTTTAGTTCAGAATGACTGTCTGTGGCGCCCTAACTATCTCACGTTACCTGCATTACCTCTTTGGACAGAACGTCTTCCTCATGGTGGAAGTCAAATCAGTGTTTAAAAGGCAGAAGCAGAAGCTGAGGCTGAGACGGCAGGATTTGAAATCCTGTGAGAGCACTGGCGGGAGAGTTGCAATGGCTGTGAATTTTTTCCACCTGATAGCCTTTAGAAGCGGTTTCTGACGCTGCTCTTGGGCCCCTCTTGGATTGACGCTGCAGTTGCTCTTGAGTTGAGATAAGGACAGCTTGCTGATAGAACCCCAGGAGGAAACACATTTGCAGATTTGTGGAATTATAGAATGGGTGCCGCTGCTGACTACCGTGGTGAGAGCTGAGCCGAAGGGTGAGGGACTACACCCCCCAGGCTCACCCGCATCATCCACATTGCTTCCTGCCTCATGCTGCTGGTTCCTGCACCTGGAGGCTCATAAATTAAAAGCTGTTATCAAGCTTTTTGTGCCACTGCTGACTACTGGGGTGAGAGCTGAGCCGCAGGGTGGGGGACTACACCCCCCAGGCTCTCCCGCATCATCCACGTTGCTTCCTGCCTCACGCTGCTAGTTCCTGCACCTGGAGGCGCATAAATTAAAAGCTGTTATACCGCTGCGCAGGACGTGAGCAGACAAGCTGGCCAAGGGCAGACCTGTCTGCGCCCGTCGGAGCCCAAAGCAGGCCGGGCAGGGCCACAATATTTTCATATCCCACATCAGAGGTCACCTTTGATAAGCGCACAAACTCAAAAGGTACTGTTTGAACTTATGTTGCGTTGTCATTGACATTATTAACCCTACTGAATTTACTTATTGATTATAGTATAAAGGAAGGAGGGAAAGTAAATCATGTCAAAACTAAAAGTGGGACAAGGGGTAGATGTGCTTTACTAAAGGCGGAATCTGCTCTGATCCACGAAATAGAATTAACAGAGCACAGACTGTCTTTGGATCCCCATACTCAATCAGCCTGCACTAATGTCTGCACCTTAGGTTCACAGGGAAGTTTGGGCGACTGTCAACTTCTACCTCAACCTCAAACCAGTGTGCCACATTCATTAAGCCCAATGCCTAATACTGGCACGGTACAGAAAACTAAAGAGGCTAGGCCAAATGTCGTAACGAGAGGCCAGAGACTTAAGAATAAGGGTGGAGGGAGCGTGGTACCACAGTAAAAGAAGAAAAAGGAAAAGGTAGCAACTAAATCATAGAAATTGCCAAATAATTTAATATGGTTACCATTAACTTCTATAATGATTCTCAGCAAAGGATAACGCACATTATTGCTTACTTTTGATTTTATTGAAGAACTTGAAAACAAGTAGTTTAAACTGGATAAGGGACTCAGTGCAGTGCTTGCAGTGAACTTTAATGCCAAGCTCAGGGATTTGTCTTATTTGACAACAGTGAATACATTTAGCCTTGAGGACCTGAGAGATAATGTTCACTCAATGGAACCTATGGGCAATAGGCTGTATTAATTTATTTTGTCCTCATATCACCACAGTGTCTGAAATTCCCAGACTGCCAGACCCATTCTAACCACCACTTGGTCTATTGCATTTGCATTTATGCCCACCACATTGATCCAGCCTACCGGGCCATCGCCTTAAACCGTGCCTTGGTGTAAACTCTACCCACACCGCAGACATCCTTCATGAGGTGCTTTCGTCAATTCCATTTATCCAGTTTATTACACTCGGAGGTAATAGATCAATCCAGTGTTTACAAATCTCCCTCATGGCTAGCAGTATCAGATAAAATATGAGGCCGCGTTGATCCCTTTTCAGTGTACTATCTATAGTATTATTAACCCCCAATAAAAATAATATGCAGTTTAATGCTATGGTAACTCCCAGAATGTCTTATAAGTTGGACTCAATATTTGCCCAAAATACCTTAGTTCCAGGACCGTTGAAGAACACAGGTCCTTTGTCAGCTTTCAGAAAGCCGCATCTTCTGCACCTGGGAGTAGGCTGTGTCACAAACTTAGCAATTTTTTGGGGGTGTCTGATATAGTCTATTGATGGTGAATACATTATTTTGCTTTAGATTCACAGGCTTTACAACCAAATATAACAATTTCAAGGAGTAATGTCATAATGGTTGTAAGTCCACCCCCTGGATAGTATCGTCCTGCATCCTATATGGTGCCATTGTGTTCTTATCTTCAGCTTCCAAGAGCTTCCAGTACAAAGTGGCTACTTCCTCACTTTTAGCTCTCACATCCTGAAGAGAGGACTCAGATCCCCAGGCCCCCCTGTCTTCGAGGTCAAGGTTGCAAGCCAGGATGACAACTGCACATTTTTAAACCTAGATAGGCTATACCCAGTTTTGGCTTTCAGGACTTCCCCTGGTATAATTCCCTGCACTGTCATCAAGTCCCCCCAAGTCACCATTCCTGCCTGCCTTAATGGGAGACAAGCCTATCCTTCATGGATTGTGGGGTGCCAGGAGAATCCCATATAGGAGCAACATCAGAATAATATCCTATATTTAGTGTCTTCCTCCCTTCCATGAAAGGTTTAGCGCTGTCTTTAGAATCTTTAGTTGAACTTTCTTAAAACATTTTGGGACCCCCAAACTTATACAAAAAATGAACTCTCCAAACTCCATTATCATTTCGCCTAAGAGCTTTCTCCTATGTTGTACTGTCTGGTTTTCCAAGAGGCATCCGAAGGTTTTTAAACTGAAATGCTATGCAATATAAATTTAAATCAGGTAGGGCTAAAGCTCCCTTCTCGAGCCTGCACCTCAACTTCTTCCAAGCGTAATTGATCTTCGGAAGATGAGGGGGATGCAAATAAATAAATATGTAAATTTGGGGAGGATCGACATTTTTAATAAGGTTCACCCACCCATACATTGTCAATGAAAGGTTCTTCCATCTTAACAACATTGTATCTACTCCCTTAGCCACCTTTTTCAAATTATAGACTGGTATTTCCTCCACTAGGTTAACAATAACAATCCCAAGATATTTTAAATCTGCAAATACTTGCCTCTCCAACCATTTAAGTTTCAGCATGTTACCTCCGTGTTTGAGTTGTTCAGTAAGTACCCCGAAACACCAAGCTTCGCCACCAGCCCCTCCACCCTAGGTATAGTTTGGGCGGGATCCACTGAATAGATTATCAGGTCAATCACTTACCGCACAATATTACTGCTGAAACAGGGAGAGTGAAAAGGAATAACATGGTTGTCTTTCCTAAGCATTTGTGCAAATGGCTCAATATAAATGTTAAACAAAAAAGGTGGCAAAGGGTGCCCCTGCCTAGTACCCCTTTGAAACTCCTGGTCAAAGTGCAGTTAAGGAGAATTCTAGCAATGTTCAGAGTATGGAGATAAAACCTGGACTCAATCCCATTACAACCAGTACCATCCATATGTAAACCCAACATATTCGATCGAATGCCTGAGCCGCATCAATTGTGACCATGGCCAGGGAAGTGAATGCTCAAAGGCGAGATCGATAGATCTTATTAGTTGCTGCATAGGTTCTTGAATTTTCCTCAATGGCACAAATCCTTTCTGATCCGGATGCAACAACTGGGGGCTAACATGGCCAATTCTCCCTGCCAAAATGCAAGTAAAGACTTTATAGTATGCTTTTAACAAGGAGATAGGATGATAGGAATCTGCCTTCTGAGGGTCCTTGGCTGGTATTAAAACCAAAACATGTGTGGCCTCTTTCCAAGAAATTGAATTAAAAAGAGATTTGCATTCTGAAATGATTTTTCCTGTTAGGATCTTACAGAGCTTGGAAGGTATTGCATCGGGACCGGCAGCCTTTTCCCTCTTTAATGGTAGAAGATGCATCTTAATTTACCCCTAAGCATTCTCTACCTTCCCTTGTGGACCCTGGAAACCCTATACTTTCCAGCCAAGCTCTAAGCCTCTCCGGATCAGGATGGACCTCTTACGTACACAGCTCAGTAAGCAAGGATACCAAGAAGCCCTGCATTTCCTCAACCTTGTTCATAACATCTCCCTGCAAATTGATTGCCAATTCTCTAATGAAGTTCTAGACCTTTCAACCCTAGCCTTCCATGTTAGAAATGCCCTCGCTTTCTCCCCATATTCAAACTGTTTCATACACCCAGCTTGCTAACCCTTTCTGCACTTTGCTTCCAATTTGATCTTATAATTTAACCTGACCCCCTCCAGCTTTGATATTAATCTCTCTCGTCACCATTGGAACTTGCGTTGTGCTGCTGCATCTCAGCTTCCGATGTCCCCATTGTTTCCTCATTTTAACTCTTTCAGCTCTATTTTAGCCATATGCCAGACTTTTCAACACCCTACTAATATAAGCTATAAAAGTATCCCAGAATATGTCCAGAGGGTCTTATCCAACATTGACTAAAAAGAAATCTACACTAGCTTTTTTCAGTGTTGTGGCTACCTCTGGATCCAGGGGATTGCCCTTTTCTAAGTCCACCTTGCATTACTTCGACCTCCAAAACACATACGCATCATGCTGACTGCCGCATTAGCTGAAATATACCCTAGCATCAAGCATCAAGTTGACTTCTTTTTTTTTCCCGGCTTAGGCTTTATCCACGAAAATATAGTCTAGTCTATAGTAGTGGCCATACTTCTTGCTATGAAAATTATAGCCCCTTATTGAGCCCTTTCAATATCTCCGAATATCTACTAAGCCTGTGTCTTACAGCAACAAACCTAAACTCTGAATCATCACATCTCAGGGTGGCCAAGACCCACCTACCAGAGCTATCAGCTTTCGAAGACATCACCTCAACCCCGGCTCCCCTCTTTGTCAAGATGGCCACCCCCTTACAATGCACTGTCTGCTCTGAAACAACATAACTTTCTATCCTTCTGAATTTAGAGAAGAAGGCTTTGCTCTTGCTGGCCATTAAGTGATTCTCTTGTAATATGATAATGTGGGCCAAGCTATCTTCTAAATATATCATTACCAGTCACTGCCTACTTTTAATTTGGAGGCCATTTACTTTCCACGTTATAAATATTAGCTTCCTACTACTCCTCAGCCGAGCGGTTAACCATATTTGTTTATATGACACTAGGGACTTATTTTTATATTTTCTCCCACTGCTCCTCACACTGTGGCCTACTCCATCCCCACGCCCCCCACCAACCAACCCTGGGGAACCCTCCCATTGCTAGCAGGCATGGACTGCCTGATGAGCTTCTCTGCGGAATATTGGTTATGCTCAAGTTAGCTTAGCTTTGGTGGTGCCCAGCTGCCCACCACACACCCCCAGCACACTTTATCTTAGCAAGATTTAGGAGCCCGCCCCATTTTTAATGGCTTCAATCAGAGCTTCTGAATCTTCCACTGTTAGGTAGTGATGCTTCTGGTTATTCCACATGACCCGAAACATTGCCTGGAATTTCAGTTGAGCTTTTTCCCCTAACTTATGCAGTTCCTCCATTCTTTTACCTAATTCCCACTGTTTTTGACCTGTTGCCTGAAATACGTCTGATCTAATTAATAAGGAATAAGGACCAACTATGAAAGGGCCATTCCTTAAAGCTACGCTCAATATCGCCACTTTTACTGAATATGAAAGGAAGTTCACTAGAATTTTTCTTGGCTTCAGCGTTAGGGGGTTCCTTTTAAAGGGGTCCCTATGCACTCCTTGTATCTCCAAGTCAAGATTGATGTCAGGCCTATCTTTCAGGTCCGTATCCTGTAGCATCTTGATTATAAAAGCCTTAATGTTGGAGCCCTCATCAGCCTCTGGAACATTCAGTAACCTAAGGTTGTTCCTCCGTGAATGATTTTCAATCCTCACAAGATCGTCCATTAATCCTTGGTTTTGTTTTGTGAGCAGACATATACAGGGGAAGTTTTTTTGGGGTATCTTGTCTTATAAGACCTACCTCCTTTTCTAACACTCCAATCTGAGCAGCCACTTCCTCTAGCTTTTGAGCGAGGGCAGCGCAGGTGGCCTGGATGTCTGCATTATTGGACCCAGATATCTTGAACCTGTTCTTCATCTCCTCTTTTAATCCTAAGAGCATAGAGGCCAATGACTTGTCCGGTTGCTTCATATCTCTCCCCAGCCGCAGTTGCTTTTGGCGATCCCCTGTCTCTGATCTCGGCTCATTCGGTACTGCTGGGACCTAAAACCTAATATGCAGAGAGATCTGGACTGCACTCCTTAGGTCCCCCTGGGGGCCCCTGTCTATGTCAATGTCCAATTCTTTTTTTGACGGGTGTCTTTAGTGGTCAGAGGCAACTTTCTAGCGACTTCCATGCTAGATGTCCTCTGAGTTACTCCCTCCTCTACTTCTATTCCATTGTTTTGTGAGATTGGTAAAGTCAGAACGTTATATAAGGATTTCAGGGAAGGGGTCACTTTAATCTGGAGGGGTGGGATCTTTTTACCCCTTCCGCGGGCTGTTCCTTGACAGTTTTGCAGACTTTCCAAATTTCCCAGGTTTCACCACAGTAAGCTCCATTTCTGCTACATTACTGGGTAAAATATTCTGCCCCCCAATATCTTGGCACATGGGGTGACATAAACTGGGGGACATTCAAGCCCAGGGCTTATCCTTGATACTGCTGTAACTGATCTATTGCGCAGAGTGTACCTCGTTACCACTGAATTTAGTCGGCTTCTCTGAGGGCAAACTGCTCCTCTCCATAGGTGAATGGTGTTGGACCTATTGGACTTCTTTTGCTGAGTCAAAAATGCTCCTCCAGTTCTTTTGCTGGAGCTGTAAATGGCCAAGTGTCTCCAGGAATACAGCTGCAGCCTGTGGAAGGTTCTCCTGCCCGTCCTGTTGCTTTGTGCTGACTACGCTACAGACCCGGGTCTGCACACAAGCTGCCAGGCACCGCTGCAGCTCCCTCGCGGCTGGTTCCTGGAATAGGATTTCCCTGGCCTTGCTGCTGAGTTTGGCTGAAGACGCGACAGAGGGCCGCTGGAGCAGGCACATCAAGGATGTTATATCTAGGTAAGTGTCGGGGGTTAGGAAAGGGAGAGGGAAGCCACTGACAAAGGAAAAGATGCTTTCCTCCCAGGAACTCGCAGCCGTCTAACTAGGGTCCGCCATGTTTCCCTGTGACACTCAAAATACTAGTTTCTGTTACAAAATATGCAGCAAATAGGCTTTATTCGTATTTGCTGCATGTTTCCTTATGAAGGGCAATGTAGCTGGTAGGGTCCCTTAACAATACTGTTGCGACATACACAAGAAGGGGTTGTAGCTCACCATCCCCTTTTGAACTGCTTTTTGGCCGCCATAAGTGTGGCAGGGTATGCTCAGACGTGAGTCCCTTGCTCACTTTGCCACTGGATTCAAGCAAGCCGGGCTGAAGACGGCTGTAATGCCAGAAACCGGTCCTCGGAAGCTTGTTTCCGGTCCAGGGAAGACATGGCTTGACAGTTCGGGCTGCACTGTTCCCATGAGGCACAGGGTCAGACTGATTTGCATAAAGCCATGTCTGAACTGGGGTGGCAGAGTGGGCTAAAGAACGGTGATGGATTAAACCCAGATCTTTTGACTGGGTGTGAGTGTTTGATTGGTTCAGATGCTCCGTCCATCACCACCCCCTTTTGTACCGCTTTTTGGCCGCCATAAGTGTGGCAGGGTATGCTCAGACGTGAGTCCCTTGCTCACTTTGCCACTGGATTCAAGCAAGCCGGGCTGAAGACGGCTGTAATGCCAGAAACCGGTCCTCGGAAGCTTGTTTCTGGTCCAGGGAAGACATGGCTTGGCAGTTCGGGCTGCACTGTTCCCATGAGGCACAGGGTCAGACTGATTTGCATATAGCCATGTCTGAACTGGGGTGGCAGAGTGGGCTAAAGAACGGTGATGGATTAAACCCAATCTTTTGACTGGGTGTGAGTGTTTGATTGGTTCAGATGCTCCGTCCATCACCACCCCCTTTTGTACCGACTCTACGCTACAGACCCGGGTCTGCACGCAAGCTGCCAGGCACCGCTGCAGCTCCCTCGCGGCTGGTTCCTGAAATAGGATTTCCCTGGCCTTGCTGCTGAGTTTGGCTGAAGACGCGAAGAGGGCCGCTGGAGCAGGCACATCAAGGTTGTTGTATCTAGGTAAGTGCGGGGGGATAGGAAAGGGAGAAGGAAGCCACCGACAAAGGAAAAGATGCTTTCCTCCCAGGAACTCGCAGCCGTTTAACTAGGGTCCGCCATGTTTCCCTGTGACACTCAAAATACTAGTTTCTGTTACAAAATATGCAGCAAATAGGCTTTATTCGTATTTGCTGCATGTTTCCTTATGTAGGGCAATGTAGCTGGTAGGGTCCCTTAACAATACTGTTGCGACATAGACAAGAAGGGGTTGTAGCTCTGTAATAGATTGTATTTTTGTTTGAAAGACTCTATTAAATTGTACTCTGGAAGAAATTAGTCAGTAGTCTTCAGGTTGAAAACAATATGGTATGTAGGCATATTATAGGCCTCCCCATAAGTAGTCCTAATTATGCCATACATGAGGGCCTTGGTTTGAAATATGTTGTGGATTAAAAAAATAGCTACTCTCCTATTTTGGCCCCCATTTTAGTGTAAGGTCCATGCCTCTACATCATGAAAACATGTATTCAATAGACCCTCTATTTTTTATGAGCTGCTTCAGATACAAAAAGCCAACAATGTCTGGCTTAAAAAGAATTTCTGGGAATCAAGACAATTTGAAAGGGAAAGAGATGAGTTGTTAAAACCTTACAATGAAGATTATGTCATGATTCGAATATCTTTAACCTTGAAACCTTTCCTGGATCTGGTGAGAGACTTGTGGGATAGGATGCTCTTGACAAGATTCAGATTGGTGTAAATTAGATGTCAATTCTCTTTCCCCTAGGCCAGTTTAATACTGATATAGTCAGCTGTCCATGTGCTGATTCTTTTCCTCAGAGTTTGAAGAACGTTACCTTCTTTCATGAAATGTGTCAGCCATTTGCGAGGAAACTTCTATTCTCAGCCCTTAGGTACTTAGAATTTAAGAGATGCAAACCCACCCTACTTTATGTCCAAATTCTTAATTCTCCTGAGGTGTGCTTTAGAGTATGCATAGATGTAATCAAATTTACTGTATTCACACTCGCTCACTTTTACTCACCTCAGAGCCTGAATCTCCTCCTAAGAGCCGCCAGTAACACAGCGTTCGGCCCCTGCGGTACCCGGAAGTTAGATGGGACCGCATTGCACTGGGGTTGATGCTCTAGTTGTTTTCCTACCACCACTATATCTGCCATGCTGGAGCGTCCGCCCAGCGGGCGCGCCGCTGGCACGCCGAAGGTGCGGCAAAGGCAAGCCTATCTGTGCCTGGAGCACGACCAGCGCCAGAACCCCTGGTCAAACTTGTTACTGGGGTAGAGGTCCAATGTTACAACTGTTAGTTTAGAACCAATCTTAAAGTGTACCTGACCCCTAGTTCCACAAACATACCGAGTGAAGGGTGGGACGATACAGAGATTGCCACTAATAAAAGTCATGAAAATGGAGGCAGGAACAGGGGACAAACAGGGTCTCCAAGACTACATCTCCGGAGCACATCAAATGCCTGTTGCTCAACGCCCGCTCTGTAGTCAAACATAAATACGAGCTGGAGGACTTAATCCAACTCTCTTCTCCTGATCTTATCTTTATAACTGAAACCTGGACAGATAACACCTCTATGCTAGACTGGAACACTGCCGTACCAGGAGGGTACGCTTTTCTCCCACAAGACAGAAGGACAGGCAAAGGGGGAGGGATAGCAATTATTTATCGGGACCATTTTAAAATTCAGGTGGAAACTATTTCCGCCCTGCCTGCTGAAGCATTGCAGTTTTGCATCAAGTCAAACAACTTTCAGATCTTTCAGGGGATACTTATTTACCGTCCATCTGGTACTAAAACAACTTTCCCCCCAAGCTCTCCTGACGCCCCGTTGAAACCTACACCGATTCTCATGCCCTCACAATCCTGGGGGACTTTAATTATCATCTTGAATCTAAAACCAATACTGACACCGTTAGGCTGCTTGACAATCTTGAGGCCTTTAACTTCAGCCAAATAGTAACTGAACCAACCTACCTGGCAGGACACACGTTAGAAGGGATTTTTACAAATAACCCAGACATCACCCTGTCCAGTTTGGTGGCCCTCCCTTGGACAGATCACAAGGCCATTTACTTTAATCTTAAAGCGAAGCAGCCCTATTCTAGCGCACAGTCCAAATCATCTAAGGTCTTAATCAGACGATGGGGTAAATTGAAAGATGGCATTTTTGAGTCAGCCCTTGACTCTGCTCCCGCCTTTTCAGAAACTGACAACAATGGGGCTGCGGTGTAGTGTAATATTTGGCTGCTATCAGCCGCCGACCAGGTCACTCCTAAAAAACTAGTCACGGTTAAAAGAGTCAAGACATCATCACCGTGGTACACTCCAGAGCTTAAACGCTTAAAGATCTGCTGTCGAAGTGCTGAGCGTCTCTGGAGGCGGGACTACGACAGCCAAAAGAAATTGATATACAATCGTACCATCTCTCAATATAAGGAGGCTATTACTGTTGTAAAAAATCAGTTCTTTACAACTAAAATTAAGGAGGCGGGACATTCTACAAAGGAACTGTTTAAATCTGTTAAAATGCTAACTAAACCTCAACAAGACAATGCTTTCAAGCCCAAATAAGCCTTCTGTAACATATTAGCTGATAATTTTCAACAGAAGGTGCAAGGAATCTACAACGGTTTCCCTAGGGCTCCAGCAAGATATGACAATATCGGTGGCAGCCCCCCCCCTGCAGACTGACCTGTTTTCAGCCTATAAACAATGAAGAAACGCAAAAACTCTCACTTTCCATGAAATCAGGCGCACCCACTGATCCCTGCCCACCTCCCTTTATGCATCAGGCTGTTCACAAGATTTGTGATAACCTTACACCAGTCCTGAACCAAGTCATAGTATCTGGCTGCTATCCAGAAATGTAGAAAACAGCATCCATCACTCCCCTTTTAAAGAAATCCAGCTTGGACCCAAATGATCCTAACAGCTACTGAGCTATTGCCGGTCTGCCAATTGTGGCCAAAGTCCTAGAGAAACATCTCAACACAGGGCTGACTGAATATATAGACACTAACAACTTGCTAGATATTCCTCAGCACGGCTTCCGCCCACCCCATTCCACCGAGTCTGCCCTAAGTCTCGCCGCAGAAAAGATCGGCAGGGCAGTGGATGAGGGGGGGAGAGCGGTCCTCGAGCTCCTTTATCTCTCCGACGCATTTGACACCGTGAACAATACTATTCTGGTGCAGCGGCTGGGGGACTTAGGGGTAAGGTGGTCCGCTCTGGCCATCCTGTCCTCCTTCCTTGAGGCAAGAGACCAGAGACTGTTTTGGGACGATATAGAATTGGACAGTTTCCACCTTCCATGTGGCATTCTGCAGGGGTCCGCTCTCTCCCCAACCTTGTTTAACCTTTATGTCACCCCTCTAGCCTATTTCGTCAGGAGGCATGGTTTTGTTCTGGTCTCGTATGTCGATCACACTCAACTAATCATCTCTGTCATCAACCGGCCTGAGACCACAGCGGCCAGGTTCCATACTTGCCTCACCGAGATCATGGCCTGGATGAGTCAGAATTACTTGAAAATAAACACAGACAAAACAGAGGTGATGGAGTTCGGGACAGGCCAGCCCTTGTGGAATCGGTCTTGGTGGCCTATAGCAGACGGAGACGGTCCCTGTCCAGTAGAGAAGGTTAGAAACCTGGGGATCATCTTTGATGACAACCTGAATTTTGGTCCCTAGGTAAACAGCCTTATTTCGTCGTTTTTTTTTCTCTTAAAAAGTCTGAGAAAAATCTTCCCATGCATTCTGCAAGAGCTACAAAAGACAGTGGTGGTTGCCCTCTTTTTATCCAAACTGGATTATTGTAACGCTCTATTTTCGGGAGTCGACAAACAACAGCTGCAAAAATTGCAATCTTTACAAAATGCTGCAGCGAGACTCCTACTGGGCATCCCTAGAGGACAGTCAACTACGGCCGGCATTAAATCACTTCACTGGCTACCCATTAAACAACGTATTGAGCTCAAAACCTTAGCTCTCGTGTACAAGGCAGTCTATGGGGGCGGTGCTGAAGATCTTCATAATCTTTTCTCACCATATGTTCCCTCCCGCGATCTTAGATCGGCCAACCTAGGCCTCATTAAAACCACAAAAATCAGGCGGATCAGATGGGGGGCAGAGCAATTATACATTGCGCGGCGAAGCTCTGGAACAAATTGACGCTTTCTCTGAAGCGTTAACCTAATCTCCAGCTTTTCAGGAGGAGTCTTAAAACCTGGCTGTTTACAGCCACACAGGCCTGAATCACAACGGTCCTTTCTGCCCACACGTCACAGCGCCAAGACGCCGCGGCAATCGAGTGCTATATAAACATAAACATAAACATTATGCTTTTTTACCACTGGATTGGCATATATTGTGATATTTAGTAACTTCGACTTTGGTTTGTATTGATGCTTTGTTGTGAATGGCCAAGGTTTAACCATTTTTTTTGTTTGTATCAATTGTTTCTCTCTCCCTATTTCTTATGTTTTCATTATTTTTAATATTGTGATCTCCTCCTTAATTGAGATTGTTACAATTTCTTGTACATTGATAACTGTATGATGTGTATGTAGTTTTTATGATATTTTGCTGCTGATACAATGTGCTTTTATGATCATTTTTAAATTATACAGATTTGAACATTTGAGAAAAACTGCTAAAACATGTGAAAACTTTTTACATTTTAAATTAATATTTAACCTTAAATTTTCAAAACAAATAATTAAATTGCATAAGATTAATGTTATGCATAACCTGTTGTAATTTTTAATATATAATAGATAAATACAAACATTTGAATTTAAGTGGGATTTTTTAAATAAATCTTTTAAACATTACCTTCATTTATTTTAAATGTATTGAAATAATTAAACATTTATTTTAAAATCGGAATAATAGTGTAGAGATATTACTACTAACATTTCACTTGTAGGCAGAGTTCTTGACTGCTGGGGTGCAGACATCCCTACGGTAAAGTATTGGGCAAATGAGAAATGTGCATTAAACTGTAAAGAAGTACATCTATTTTATGTTAAATAATAATGTAAATGTAGTTTATATATTTATTTAATTTATGTATATGAATTTGAAGTGTACAACAAAATGACATTACAATTTTAATTTACATAAATATATTAAATTAAATTAAAATATTAAAGAAAATTTTCATTAAAACAAATCCAACCAGAAGTTAAATGCTTAGCCTTATGTATTATTATCTATTAATTCATTATTAAGTAGATTCCGGACCAGACCAGGGTCTGTGTAACTGAGGAAGAGGGGGGTAGCTCATTTTCCTAAACACAACCCAGGATGGATTACAAGCTCCCTTGAGGGGCAGAAAGATTCTGCCATACTGGAGCTGCCTCGGAAAAGTTCCCTGTGGGAGAGTTTACAGTGAGGAAATCCTGCAAAAGTAGGAATGGTTGCTCATAGGAACATTTTTCTGATTTGTTATGGTGTCCTTAGGAGTATTCCCCACCTATTGGCTAGTGATACCTACAAAGTTAACACCTCTCTCACAGATCATCAGAACACTCTCTTGACCTATGGAGAACAGAAGAGGATTGAAACTGCTGTTTGAGACCTTTGTGGAGACCTGAAGGGCTGGACCTGCTCCCACTTGTGCCCAGAACTAAAAGGTGGACTCCAAGGGTTTGTTGGCTAACTTCCTGCTTGGCTACCGGGATACAACAAGCTAAAAGAAGCCTTTCTCCTGAAGTGCCGAATGGATTAGTATTAGCTGGACTTGAACTGGACTCTGCTGAGGGCTTCTGTTGGATTGAGTACTAACCCGTATATGTTTGCCCCTGAGTCCTTGGAGCCTTGAAAGTTACCAGGAGAAGCCACGCTACAAACTCTGAAAAACCTTTTGAGGCTTATAAAACCTCCAGAGCATTAGCAGGACCTTGTGACAAAGGTGTCTAATCTAGGAGGGATTTCATTGGATACAGTTTCAGCCTTGCCCATTAAAGAACTGTTAGCTAAATAAGAAAGACTGATGGCCTGATTACAAGTTTGGCGATGTTGGAACACCCCGTTGAACTCAGCTTTAAATTATAGAAATGTATTATACCCAAAAAGTTAGTGATGCTAATTTTTCTGCTGGACTCACATCCACCCCAATAAATAACCCATGCTCTTACATGCTCCAGTTATCAATCCCACAATTATTATAGACTGTGTCAACGTGGCCAAGCTTCATGGATCTTGCCTTCAGGTCGCAAACAAATCTCAGCAGCAAGTGCTTAACCCATTCTCAGTGTAATGCGTTTTACATTTGATTTCAATGCTGTTTTTTCATACTAGTATACATTTAAACCCTTTTCTGTTTTTCTTTATTTTGTTCTGTTTTTTTCTTTTCTTCTTACATACACCTGAGGTACATCTTTTCTTTCTTTATTGCACTAACTGTATTGCTGTTTGTCAAGTTTCTTACACAACACATCTGACATCTTCTTGTCTTATTGCCATGCTACCCAGGGCAAGCTACTATAGGTAATTCAAGGTCACCCTAAATGAAACATGTACACCTTTGAGGGAACCTCTGTTTTACCATTTTCAGAGCTCTGACAAAGCTAATATTAGACTCTGATCTTGGCCAACTCTAAGTGGATTTCTATGAACATCATAACCTAAAATAATGTATCCATCCCATGCTCTACCACAGCATAGCATAGCATAGTATATTACAGCATGGCATAACATTATATAATATTAGGTTAACAATGCTAACCATAAACCTTATTTGATGAAAAATATCTCCTTTGAAACAGATATGCAACCACAAGTCTCCAATTTGATCACTTAGGACCTCACAAATGACATCACAGATGGAATTATGATAATTTCACTGACACAAGTTATCACCAAAGAATCACTGACAGAATATCGAAGTCAAAAATATCGACCACAAAAGTATCGGAGCCGAAATCTCGACATCAAGAATATCAAAGTCCTATCTACATTATGGAAAGTACAAAAATATTGGAAAAACAATATCGTTGTCAAAAATATTTTTATAAAAAATGTCGTTTTGGATGGCGTAGGAGTAGAAATTACTATTCCAACTCCAGAAAGTGCAACAGTAGGGAAAATGATGGATGGCATAAGGGTAAAAATGACTCTTCCAACTCCAGAGAGTGCAACAGTAGGGAAAGTGTTGGATAGCGTAGGGGTAAAAATTACTATTCCCACTCCAGAGTGTGCAACAGTAGGGAAAGTGTTGGATAGCGTAGGGGTAAAAATTACTATTCCAACACCAGAGAGTGCAACAGTAGGGAAAGTGTTGGATAGCCTAGGTGTTAAAATTACTACTCCAATTCCAGAGAGTGCAACAGTAGGGAAAGTGTTGGATAGCTTAGGGGTAAAAATTACTATTCGCACTCCAAAGAGTGCAACAGTAGGGAAAGTGTTGGGTAGTATAGGGGTAAAAATTACTATTCCCACTCCAGAGGAGGCAACAGTAGGGAAAGTATTGGATAGCGTAGGGGTTAAAATTACTATTCCAACTCCAGAGAGTTCAACAGTAGCGAAATTGTTGGATAGCGTAGGGGTAAAAATTACTATTCCCACTCCAGTGAGTGCAACAACAGGGAAAGTGTTGGCTAGCGTAGGGGTAAAAATAACTTACTAATAATTAAAATATATTTTTAAAATAAATATTAATTTATTTATTAAATAACAATAAATTAATTAACAATACCAATAAAATATGACTTACAAATAATTACCAATTAATAATCAAGTAACAAATTGATCATAAATACAATTAAATATTAATTACTAAAAATTAATGCCCAAATAATAATTAAATAACACATAAATATTTTCCAATAGCAAAAAATAATAATTATAAAAAAATATTTAACAGTTGATAACTAAATATCAAAAAAGTTGTGATAAATAATAATAAATCAAAATTAATGACCAATTATTAATTTATGGACAATAAAATAATTTCCAAAACGAAAAAACATTAATTATTAAAAAGTTTTTAGGGGGGCGTGGCTTGAGGCGTGAAGATGGCGGTCGCACTCTAAGAGTGCTCCGGACCCCCTCTGTCATCCGCCTCGCATCTGCCCACTAGTATCTGCCATTGGCGCCCCAGAGTCTCAGGGACGACTCCTGTACCCTGCCTGCATCGCTCTGACCCCTCTGGTGGCCTGCCTGATGCCCGTGCCGCCTTTGCTGGCCCTCTGCTCCGGGCGGCCTTCCTCCCTCAAGATGGTGGCCCACTCACTGCCCGCTCTTTGGGCCTGAACTCTCGATCGGTTGCCCCGAAAGCTACCTCCCCGCCCTGCCCACCTGAGATCCTCTTAGCGGTGGCGGTCTGTACCGGTGGCGGGGGTCGGCTTGAGTCCGGATCCGTGGAGTGCCTTCCTGCCCCAGTGCCTGTGGATTGAAGAGGGCCGTCTCAGGGGTACATTGGCGGCGCTTGAGGGAGCGGAGCGGCGCCCGCGGCCTCCCAGAGGTGGAGGTGACCGGAGGAGGTTGCTGCTGGGCGGCACCGGGTGTGTCGCTTCCTGCTCGCCGCGCTGCATCTGTGTCCAAGACAACCCGGGAAGACGGGTCCGGGCCTTGCCGCCTTGTTGGTGGTGAGTGGATACCAGGCCCTGGGTGGCGTGGCCTCTGGAGCGGCTGACGCGGTGCCTAGAGCTGGGGGCAGCCTGTACAACTGTCTGGAGGAGGTGAAGAGGCGGGGTTTGCTGTGTGGGCCTCCTTCCCCCAAACCCTTTGGTGGCCGTGCCGGGCCGCGCGGACATGGCGGGCCGCGCGGACGTGGAGTGGAGAGACTGTGGCCGAGTCGGGCAGCGGGACTGGGCGCTGCGGTGCTGGTGGGCTGCCCCTGGGGCCTGAATTTGATTCACTACCAGTGTGGGCCCCCATTGGAATCCCGTATGTGTTCCTAGCTGGGGTACCCTCCCCCCCCTCTGGCCTGCTGCAATTATTTGCGCCCTCTGCCATTTTGGGGTGCGAGGTGGAGATAAGTGCTGGGGGACCCGTAGAGGAGGCAGGGCGGCTGACCCGAGACTTTCTGAAGTCTTTCTTCTTGCAATGGAGGCAGTCATCTGCGGGCGGCAGGGTCTGCAATGAAGTGGGCCACCTTCCTTACCTGCCCTGATACCGGAGAGGCGGGGTGTCCAACTCCAGGGGCCCGGCAGGTTCCCTGGCCTACCTTGGACTTGCAGACTGAGAGGCCCGTTTTCCTCCTCTAGCTGTGGCCTGTGAGGTGAGCTGAGACTTGGTGAGGGGCAGATCGGCTACTGTGTCGGGTGGCGCACGTGTGTGCCTACCCCCCTTCTTCTCCCTTGGAGGCCAGGGATCTTGCAGTTGAGGCTGTGGAGGGGCCCTGGGGTCTTGGGCCCACCGAAGTTGCCTCGAGGGCCACCATTGACGCGAAGAGTAGTGTTACCCTGGAGAGCCGCTGCCTCCCTTCATTGTAGGGGAGTAAGAGAAGGATCGGCCACCATACCGGGTGGCGGGGCTGTGGCAGAGGTGCCGATGCGTCCCCCCCTTTCCCTCCCGTCGAGCACCTCCACCTGACTCTTTGGGAACATGGGCAGAAACCTCGTTACTCAGGCCACCACTCCCTCAACCCAAACAAAAATGGACCAATTCGCCAAGCCTGATCGCAACCCAGCGGTTGGGTCTACGGCGGCGCCTGGGGCAGCTGGAGGTGACCTCTCCACTATCCTGCAGGCGATTAGTGCATCACAGGCCTCGGTGGAAAACAAGATTGGTGAGGTGAGGGTTTAGGTAGCACTGATTCGGCAGGACATCCGTAATGCCACGACCCAATATTACAGAGGCAGAGTCTGGTCTTTCCACGATGGAGGACGACGTGGGCACTCTCAAATCCCAGGTGGCCCAGCTGCAGACACAGACCACGGAGCTGCATCAAAGGGCCGAGGACGCAGAAAATAGGGCCCGGAGAAACAGCCTGTGCCTTCTGGGTTTTCCTGAGGGAGTGGAGAAGGGATGCACTGACACCTTTATCGAGGTATGGGTCCGGTCCTGGATCCCCAAAGAGAAACTCTCCCCCTGGTTTGCGGTGGAGCGAGCTCACCGTTCCCTCGCTCCCAAACCCCCTCCTGGAGCTCCCGCTCACCCCATTATCTTTCGAATCTTCAACTTCCAGGACAGGGATGCGATTCTGGAGGCCACGAGGGCCCTAGGTCCACTGCACTTCCAAATTCCAAAATTATGGTCTTCCTGGACTATTCTAGAGAGGTGCAAACTCAACGCCGGTCTTACGACGAGGTCAAGCAACAACTCAGGGCCATGGGCCTCCGCTATGGACTCCTCTTCCCGGCTCGCGTTAAGGTGTTTTTCCAAGACAAAACCTTTTTCTTTGACACCCCAGAGGCGGCATGGAACTGGCTTATGGAAGACCAGCCCCTCCTACCTGGTGCGGCCCCCTCCCCTGCACGGATAACAACGACCCAACCCGGCCAGGAGGTACCCAAGGCGCAGCGGTGCGAACTGGATCTAGAAGATGAAGCAACCACCGGGGGGGAACTCTCAGCCTTGCCCCCGGCACTCCCCGATTCAGACCTCAAGCCAGAGGGCCTCCTCCCCTACTCTGGTGTCTTCACTTATTGACCTGGGTAGTGCCACGCGATCAGACGTCACTTGACGGAGGGCCATGTCGGACTCGGACCTGTCTGGGAGCCCCGTGATCCGTGGCTCTGGTGGGGAGGAGGGGGTGTGATCAGTGTTTCAAGTTGTATGCCTTCATTCCACCCTTCAGGACCTGATATAGCGGGCCTATCCCCGCCTCCGTGAACGGGGCTCTCCCCTGGCTCCTCTGGAGGACCTGGCCATGGTTTACCTTCTCACTGCCATCCTGGATCTGAACCTTCTTATGACTTCTTTGTTACCCACTCCATGCTTATCTACTGTGGGCATGCATCCGTATACATGGAGGGGGGGTCCAACTCAGCCATGCTCCTGACTGATTGTTGCTAACCGTTTTAGAGTAGCGAATCACCTCTTTGTGGGGTAGTTAGTAGTTGGGGTTTTTGGGCGACAGATGCTTCCACTTCAGAAGTGTAGGGTGGGGGCGTTGGGGGGATGGGAGGGACGGGGAACCGTTGTTCCTCAACAGTTTGTTTTGTTTCGCCGCCTTCGAGCCGCTGCTTGCAGTTCTTCTTGATAGCTATGTCTCTCAGATTGGTCCACAGTTGACACACAGATCACATCTTCCACCAATTTGTTATTTTTGGCCGCCTATGGGCCACCATCGGGGGCTCCCATCAGTAGTTGTGATCCCTCCTTTCTTGGTTTCCACAGTTGGGTCTGGCACTCTGGTTTTACACAGGGCTCCCAGGGGTGGCTATTTTACTTAGGAAAGGGCTTCTCTTTACCCTGGTTAAAGCCAAGACTGATGCACAGGGCCGCTATGTGGCAGTCTCGGGAACGATTGAAGGGGCCCCTCGAGCCTCCTAAGCCTTTACATTCCCCCTGCACTCCTGCCTCCAAAACTTTGCCACCTTACACAGGTAATCTCCTACCTCCCTCAGGGACTTACGGTGGTAGGGGGGGATTTCAACGCCGCCCTGCAGCCCCTGCGTGATACGACAGGGACTCCATCCAGGGCCCGTGTCACCTCGGCGAAGATCCTCTCAAGCTGGTCCTCTGCCCTAGGTCTCTGTGACGTGTGGCAGGTTTGGAACCCATGTGGGGAACAGTACACCCACACGTCGGCTGCCCATCATATTCACTCCCAAATTGACCTTCTCCTGATGCCGGCCACAGACTGCCAGCTGGTATCTGGGGCCGTGATACTGCCCAGGGGGATCTCAGACCACTCTCCCATCTCCCTCCGTCTTGGGTTCCCTCCGACGGGTCCACGAGCGACTTGGCGACTAAACACCTGGTTCTTGCAGGACTCTGCGATAGTGGAGTCACTTGATCAGGAGTTGCGTCACTATTTTTCCACCAATACGGGCTCGGTTCCCTCGCCGGGGACGCTGTGGGAGGCTAGCAAGGCTGTTACCTGGGGGGTGGCCAGGGGACTGGTCCAAGCGAAGCCCTGACTTATTCAGTAAAGTGTGGGGTAAATGGTTTAATATGCTGCCACCATGATGATCTGCCTTCATTTTATTTTGTGTACAATTGTACTTGCTGTCTGGACTGCCGTGCTAAACACCGATGGATTGCCCCTTTCCCTGTCAACTATATGCATTGTCATGCTCATCCCAATGATTATTGAACTGCAACCAATGAATTTCCATGTTGTTACAAATCTAATAAAGTTTATTATGAAAAAAAGAGTTACCAATTAATAATTAATTAAAAATGAATTAATTATCAATACTCAACAATAAAATGGATAATTCCTTACTTACAATTAAATTACTTCCCACACTATTGCCCTATAAACTCACAACACACTGTAATATTAAATTAACACACTTAATATAATTACCAATTAATCAATGAATACAAATTAATTACCAATTAATAAAAAATAATTACCAATGAATAACAATTCATTACTAATTAATAATTATTTAACATACAATTAATTATCAATATCAATAAATGAAAATCCATAATTACTTAATTACAATTAAATTAGTTCCCACCCTATTCCCCTATAAACCCACAACCCGCTACAAAACTAAAATGCAAAATGTATTAAAAAATAATTACTCATTCATAAAAAATAAACAAATTATTTACTATAATTAAATTACTTCCCACCCTATTCCCCTAAAAACCCACAAGCCACTACGGTAGTAAAATGCATAATTTACCTATAAAAAATATTACTAACTTCTAAAAATGTAATACATATATTCTAAAACTAGTACAATAATTAACAAAAAATGTAAACACAAACATATAAAATACATAACACTAATATTAAAATTAATATCAAAATTAGTAACATCGATATTTTTGCTATCGATATTACTAACTTCGATATTAACAAAAACGATATGTCTTACCTTCTGTTTAATATTCTGGTCGTCGATATTCTTGATTGCGATATTGTGTCCCTATGATATTTCCAACTCGATATTCTTGTAGGTCGAAATAAAAAACTTGATATTTAGACTGTTTACCAACACCAAAGACCTTCGGGTTCACACCCTTTTGTAGAACTCTCTACTAAGATATCAACAACGGAGAGACAACCACATCACAACACTGAACATATTTAAAGCTTTGAACTTCATGATGTCAAATTCTTCTTAAGATAGTTACAGTAATTAGGAGATCTGCTGGTCAATCAGGGTTCTTCAAATAAACTGCTGGTGTTAAAAAGAGTGTTTATGATTCCTACAGTTCAGTTTCTACGGTTCTACATGATAGATTATAGGCCTAATGCTAGATATTCTGATCTCTAGTTGGCAGGTCTGTACCATGTCCAAGTAGGGACCCTTCATTTAGTCGATTCGATAACTTTATTCGATCATTCAAAAGACAATCATAAAAGCACACAGAATATTACATATATATCCAATAAAAATTGTTAAAACATGTTAAAAATACACATAAGAAATTCAGTAGAGTCCTAACAAGGGGAGGAATAGCAATCGGCATAGCAGCGAAATATACAGGAAGGGGTATATTCACAGTTAGGTTATAAATTCCATACTTTTCCTGGCGGACACGGATTTCAGAATAAAAGTCGCAGTAGAAAAACAGACATCCGATACATCAAGTGCAAATAAAAACCTCATAGCAGTTTTAACAGTAGACACAGAGTATTTCTTAAAAAGGGGTTTAAGATAAGCAATACGAAGAAACAGATACAGGGGGCAGATAAGCAAAAAGTGCACAGTGCTCTGTTTGGAAGTTCCGTCACATGGGCAGGGGAATGACGTGTGCTTTTTCATCAGGGGGAAAGCCACCAGGTTATGAACAATGCCTAATCTCAGTCTTGTAAGGACATACTGATGAGATTGCTTGGTGACAACTTTTAGGTACTGTGAAAAGCCATAGCCTGCCAGGTTATTAGAATGGTAAAATAAATGTGTTGTAAACAGGCGACTGGCTTCACTATGCAATTTAGCCTTGACCCCTAGGTAGACATGTTTGAGCTCCTGTTTAGAAATATTGGTGGCGCTTACTGGATCCGCAAAAACGTCCAGATCGAACACGTCTCTATATGAAGCCAAAACAAATTTCAGCCATGGGATCTGACTAAATTTATCCAGGCGGAGACAATCGTTAATTATTCTCCTAGTGAAGCCTGTTTCGTCCTTGGCCCAGATAGACCTCCAAGCCATTAAGGGCCTCAATCTTGTTAAATCAGTCAAATATTCCAACCCTACCTCATGGTGAACCAACTCATTTGAAGCCGAAGTTGGGAGGCAAAGAAGCCTCTTTAAAAAGTCATTTTCGGCTACTTGCAGATCCCCATGATGGCAATGTCCCCAGACACCCGAACCATAGAGTGCCACTGAAGCACATCTATGTCGGTAAACATTTAACATATCATGAGTATGGCGACTTCCTAATTTAGAAGCAAATCTAAAAACTCCTGAGGCCCCCTTGCCCATCTTAGCCTTAATATTATGTATCTCTGGTGCCCATGTACCACTGCTACTAAAAGTAATTCCTAAGTAGCAGAATTTATCCACCACTTCAATTTTGTGATCCTTAAACTGGAATGATCTCAGCTTTTTCACCCTCTTCCCACATGCCATAATAAAAGTTTGGAATTATTAATTTTTAGTTTACTCCCCTTTATAAAATCGAAGAAACTATTCATTAGTCTCTGCAGACCTACTGGTGTTCTAGATAATAAAACAGTGTTGTCTGCATATAGCAGTACTGGGATCACTTGGCCCTCAACTAGCGGAGCATCGGCTTTGACCATTTTCAACTCGGAGTCCATAGCATTTATAAAAAGGGAGAAAAGCAGCGGGGCTAGAACACAGCCTTGCCTAATCCCTGATTTAACCTTAATCTTATTAGTACATTCCCCTGCTTGGCCAAATCGAATCTGGGCCGACAGCTTGTTGTATAATCTGGCGAAGAAGAAAATATTAGGAGCAGGGGCGCCCAAGTCAAGTAATGTGGACCACAATAAAGCATGATCCACCAGATCAAATGCGCTGGTAAGATCCGCGAAGCAGAGGAATAAAGAGCCCTGCTTTGCTCTGGTGTATTTACCAATAATTAAATCTAGATTGATACACTGCTCGATAGTACCAAGGCCCTTGCGGAACCCGAATTGGGAATCCACAAGGAAACCGTTATCCTCTGCCCACTCTTCCAAACGCAGTAAGAGCACCCTGCTCATTATTTTTAGGGATGAATCAAGAAGGGAGATAGGGCGGTAGTTCTTAGCCTCACCTCTATCTCCCTTCTTATAGATTGGTAAAATAATGGACTCACCCCAAGTGGATGGGGTGCTTTCCTTAACTGACTCATTAAAGACCTGTGTCAAAAGGGGGCTCCATAACAATAGGTCAGTTTTATACAGGTCAACGGGACCCCGTCTGGTCCTGGGGCCTTCCCTCCCTTACTATTCCGGATAGCGTTATCAACCTCTAGCATTGTGATGTTGAGGGGTAACTTTGGACCAATAGCTACAGCACCGGAAAATATGGGATCCTCCCTGCCCGGATTAAAGATTCCGGTGAAGTACAAAACCCAGCTTTCCTCGCTGACCTGGGCAGATAATACAGGGAATTCCTCTTTTTGGAGAAAAGGACTATTGACGGTACTCCAAAAAAACTCACTGTCCAGCAGCTCCGCCGCTTTTGAGAGGTTGTCCCACGCCTCCTCCCGTAACTCCTGTTTTCTACGGTTCAGATGGTGCTTATAGGATGCCCTAAGAAGTTTAACAACTTCCCTGTCCCTAGGGCGGTTTGAGAGAGCTTTCTTTAACTCTTGTAGGGACTTCGTGCAAACCCTGTCGAACCAGCCTACGGTAGCCCTCTTGTTATTGGCATTGGTAATGGTTAAAGTCCTTTTAATGATATCATTTAGTTTCTCAAATTCAGCAACAGTACATGATGCAACTGCATCATCATCTAAACAACGTTGCAGCTCTTAGAAACTAGCTACCACAATTTTACGTAACAATTTTCTGAGTCATCACCACACCATTTGATCCTAATACCATTCTGTCTGCAAGGTATTATTTCAGCGACAGTTCCTCGGTTGACTGGTACCTTCGTCCCCCAAATTGATGTCAACATGGTAATGGCATTATGGTCACTAAGACCTAGATCAACTATTTCCGGTATAGTACAGAGAGGGGTAATTTTGGCTGAGACCAACAGATAATCAATAACAGAAGCTGAATTCCTCCCTACAAAAGTCGGAACAATATTGCCCTCACTGTCGTCTGCTGGCTGTTGGATTATCAAATCTAATTTGAGCATAAGTGTATTGAGGGAGTCTCCATATGTAGTGTGAACAAAGTGAGCCCGGTCCTCCCCATTTGCCCCATCAAAACCACATACATTTGTAAATGAGAGGGGGCATGTAGGAATATTAAAATCCCCTCCCCATATAATGTCAAATGGGGTATGGATAGCCCTTCCTATTTTCATAACAGCAGAGTCCAGATCATTAACAACACTGAAGCTAGAGGAATCAAACACACGGTTATAATGGTTAATTAACAAGATATCTCGACCCCCACGTTGCTCCAGCCATAATACTTGTGAGTGGAATCCGATGGTGGTATGGGATCTAACACGGACCGGGAAATTAACAGACAGTAGAATCACCAACCCACCTTTTGCCCTGCCCATGGTAGATTCTGGCGCTAAACAATTATAGGACACATAACCATCAAAATGTATCTCGACCGTATACCACGTCTCTTTGAGGCAGAGTATGTCATAATTATTAACCGACTCCCTCCAACCAAGAGTCTCTTCCTTTTGTCGCCAGCCGGGGATATTCCAACTCACTAATTTATATCCGGTTCCACAAAGGACGTCCTCCGTGGCCAGGAATTCTCTTGGGGGTACTAAATTTACTGGCAAGTGGTCCTTAAAATTAGTAGTGGTAGGGACCAACGGGTGAGTTGTTCCCGGTTGAACTACAACTGCTGGCAAATGCTCCACAAAGTTAGTAGTGGTGGGGGCCAATAGGTGAATTATACCCGGGTGGACTACAGCCTCTGGCAAACACTCCACATAATCATTTCCAGGAGACTCAACACGTCCAACCAGTATTTCTTTGTTCGTATCAGGAGTTCCCCCCATTGATAATGACTGGGCAGCAGGGGGTAGTCAGTCTACTGCATCGAGACAACTAAACCGATTAGAGTCGCAAAAAGGAGCATTCATAGGCATAGGGACTGATCTTGCTTCGAATCTTCTATTTCTTCCCCTCCGCTCAACCCTTATCCAATCATCCCTTCCTCATCCATAAGCCATACAATTAGGTGGGTAAAAGAAGGACAGTGGTATGGTCTGGATAGTGGAGTCAAATGATCTATTAAAACCAGCACAGATATGGGAGACAGTTCTGGGGTCTCTAAAATTGACTGTTATACAGTCCCCATTTATGGTCTTAACTGTCTTACCCAACCAGGGCACTCTTCTTACCATGATGATTTCATTATGTAAATGGGCTGGCAGGGGTCTATTCCAGTTTAACCACCTGACTACCTTATTTTTTAGTGAACTAAAAGTTTCTTCTTCCCCCTCTTCTAAAGCGGGAGCTCCCACTAGGACCACCATGAAATGATTTGCTTCGGGTGGGAGGTCTGGTAAGCGTGATCTGTTAACTCTACACTCTTTTATTGATGCCGGCGGCCCCAAATGACAGTCATCAGTGTTCCCCTGGACTCTACTACCCCCAACAATGGAGCGGGTGTCTGCTTAGATGGTACCTGGTTCATAGGGTTAGAGCCTGGTGAACCAGGGGGTCTACAGTTATGGGTAAAAGCCCCTCTGTCTACTATGATGGGAACCCCCCCAGATTGGGAAACAGGGATTAAGACTGCACTCGGTTTGTTAGTCATATTTGTGTTCGCTAATAGGGCAGATGTAACCTTCTCAATATTTGACAATCTTAGTTCAATTTGCTCCATTTTAGCGTCTAGGGGGAAAAAAATAGATTTAAATAACACTCCCAAGCTTTCAATAGACAGGGCATTACCGAACTGAGTAACAGATGCGGGCGTAGTTAGAACTACTAACCCTTTTGTAGAAGCCTTTTCTCTCCCCGTTGATATAGATGAAGAATTACTATCATGTTGTAACTTTGCTAATTTAGCCTTACTTCCATCTTTCTTATTATAAGCCCTCTTTCTTTTAGGGATAGCCCCTTCTTTGACCCCCTGTGACAAAGTATTATTAAAAGATATCCCATGGTCGGAGGGTGTAATTGCCCGATTATCAAGAATTAGATTAATTCCAGGTAGACTATCATTGACTAAAATGTCCAAGTCCTGCATAACATGCTCATCCCCTTCATAGATAATGTCTTGACCAACCATACAGGGCACTGTACAAACAGTATCCATATTCCTGTCGGGTGTTTTGGCGTTATCAATAGTTCCCAGGGAGGATCTTTTATTTACTGAAATTTCCTGTGACAAGCGTTTTTCCAGAACAGATATTTCAGTGTCAATTAAGGTGTTAGCTCTGATTAAAAAATGTTCCATACCTCCCGCTGTTGACCCACCGGCTGTCAGAGACTTACTCCTCAATTCACGTCCGGCCATTGTTTACAGAGTTAGTAGATAAAATCCGAAAAACAAACCAAGATGGTGGGCCCGGTCCGGTCTTGACCGGTCAGGAACGGGCAAAAACGGGCCCGCCCTTGGCCCGGGCTTACTTACTGTATATAATTAACAAATGTTATTTTCTTATGTCCCTGCAAACTCTTAGGTCAATTAGCCTTATCCACATGAGATTTTGTTGGAGGGAGGGCCGCTGGTGAACTTTTTACTAGTGACTTCATATTTGACGGTAACATACAATTTGTACCCCCACAGGGTAGGGTAAATGCAGGATTAAGTCCTGATAAAATGCCAAATGAACTGACTGAGTATATCTAGACGTGAAACATGTAAAGTGACATAGAGGCACCACTGAATAACTGTTAACAGTTTTTAACCTTGGCGGTAATCCTTGTAAATAAAGCATGTGTACTAGGGATTCTAGAGACAATTTTGATTTTAAAAATGTCATAATGGCCACCCACGTCACTTTTGCACTGATAATATCGGGTAGTCAATAGATTTCCCACCAATTGTGCTCTTCCCTCTTTTTGGAGGTATTAGGGTCTGCTCTGCAGTGCAGCACCCAACTAGCAAAGAGGCTGGACCCGATGATGAAGTAGGCCACCTAGGTGAGTGAAGGTTCTAGCAGCCTAATTCTGGGATCCCATTGGTGGATATACCCGAAGTTTAATAGGGCAACTACTAGAAATATGTTAGCCTTGACTCCTAACTGTTGGGCAGAGGCCTACTTGTGGAATGTTGCATCTGTTACTCTGTATTTGTCAAGGCTAGACACACAGGAGAGTACAGGCTGCATGGATCTGATAACTGTTTCTTACCTAGAATGCCCTTCAAACCTCATTCTTGGACACAATCATGCATTTTTCACACATCTCTGTGGGGGAAAGTTCAATAATCACCACAAAATTCTTAACGCTCGAAGCTCCCCCACTTCTCCCAGTAACAATGGTACTCCACTTTAGTGGCAGAGCATATCACCTGCAACACTATAGGCCTCAAAACCCAATGTGGATACATCAAATTTCCACCATAAAAAGTGACTTATTTTGGTGATGTGAGTAGCTTAGGTATTTGGGCCCAGGCTCAGGTGTCACCAAAGGAAAACTACAAAACTCATGTAATACTGAAAACCAGACACCCCAGAAAGTTCAGGGTGGGGTGAAGTGGGTGGATCCCATGATGTTTTCTGACCCAGAACTCCTGCAAGCCTCAATCTTTAGATAAAATGACACCATTTCCTCACATTTCTGTGAAGTAAACTTAAAGAATCTGCAGTGATCCACAAACATCCTACCATCAAGCATTTCCACACCACTCCTGATAAAAATAGTACACATCTATGTGGCTAACTTACCACCCACGATACAGTAGGCACCAAAATGCAACCTGGAGACATCACATGAAAATTGGGAATGTAGGTAGCTGCTGTATTTTGACCTGGGCATGGACACCATCCAAGGAAAATTACTGAACCTAGACATTTCTGAAAACTAGACACCCATTGACCTGTTTGCATGGTAAAAATATGATCAGACAACTCCTCCTCAAAATCGGTTGGGTTTAGGGAGAAGGGTGTTATCTTTGAAGAAGAAAATGGCACTGCACAATTATATGCATGCTATCATGTTATTTGTGCACTATGTAAAGCTCACATGCAGAAATAACATTGGATAGTTGCACATACATATTCACAAAAGACTTCCGAATTACACGGCGAAAACTGCAACTGTGACACTTTTTCAGACGTTCTCTGGCAAACCTTTAAGAATTCCTTATATTTAGAAATCTACAACAATGACGTCATAAACCTAGGGCTGCAGATTTCTAAATTATTCTGTGAATACGGTCCAGTGTGTTCAACCCCTGGTACAAAATACACCACATGAAAGACTGAAAAATGTTGTTTGGAACATTCTTAACAACAGTACAGTTGTAAATCAATGTGTGCTGTGCAATATAGCTGTGCAAGTTTTCTGTTGACAGAATAAAACAAGCCTTTGCAATGCAATAGGTCTCGCATTAGGAAAGTTTGAGCTATTGGTATTGTAAATGACAAATTTTTTATTTATGTGTTGGTTTTGAAAATAGCTAAATTAATAGCTTTGTCATTTGCAATGCCAATAGTTTCAACTTTCGCAAATGTGACACCTATAGCATTTGTAATGCAATATTTTGTATTTACGTGACTTAGATGTATTGATATAACAAATAACAGTGGCTTTAAATTTTTTTAATAATTAATACTTAAATAAAAGTATTTGTAATTTATAATGGCAATAGCTTAAACTTTTGTAAACTTTTGTAAATAACTTTTGTAAAGATTATGTTCAGTGTATTTTATTGTGATGAAAATCCAAGAACAGAAGTGAAATATTAACATCTTTTTGGACATTTGTAATAAAGCTTGAAACACTGAGAGAACATATTTGAACCAGTTGTTGAATGGTTGCACAGATTGATGCTGTGGTGGCTCTGAGTGATGTTGCATAATATGTTCTGGGTTTAACAATTTTTATCATTGTATGGATTTAAGAACTGGTAAATTAAATAAATAAAGATTTAATTGTTCTTTGAGTTTATGTAAACTTCCCACATTTCAGAAGTATATTCTTAAGCTTGTTTGTGCCAGAAGGGTGACTGGTGCAGAGGTTAAAGTGCCCAGGGCGTGAGAATTCTGTTATCCCCGAATATCGTTTTTTTCATAGGTAAACTTAATAACTGTTCTTTTCATCATAAGGCTTTTGAATTCAAAGTCCTAACAATGACATTGAAGATAATGGTCTTTCTTTTTTAGTATTATTTTTCTATCATTTTGTGACACTGTAGTGCTTTCGGAGTGGGGCCCCCTTTCTCTATAGTGCTCGAATTTTCAAAGACAGGCTGTGTTAAGCTGTATCTGATAGCACTTGGTTGGTGACAGTGTGTACAAAGAATTCGTTCTGTTGATTGACGTGAAAGGTGTAATTCCAAACAAAGTACCTCTCTGGTGTATGTGTTTATGGATACCTGGGCTGAAGTACCTTGCCGTTTCTGCGGTAAATGATGGCCACCGCTTGGTCTGAGTCCACTCTCCTCAGGCCTGCCATCAGTAACCAACGGAATAGCTGTGATGCTCTTCAGCAGGTAAAAGGGCTGAGCAGATGTTGCAATGATTGGAACCCATGACTCCTAAGTAATCCATCTACAGCCATTAACCATTTTGGGGTACCAAAAGGCCTTCTCGCACACAGTAGGCCTGGTGTGCCTTGTAGGACCCCTTCTCAGCCACGTAGCACGCAGGCACGTGTATGTAGTGGCCTGGCTCAGCGTTGCAGAGTGCCACTTCATCCGTGTAGCCTAGGGCTCTTGCGCACCTACGCGGGCCCTCATTCATTCTTGTCAGAATTAGTATTGTACTTTCCCCTGAGGCGGAAGCCGGGGGCTAGGCTGTAGCAAAAACCTTTTAATCTTTTTAAATTTTGTGATTGTGAGTGTGATTGTGATTGCTAAAATCTTACTTCAATTGTATTAAAACTTCGGTCCCTCGCCCTAATTCCAACCCCGCTCCCCGGTCAGGCGAGTAGGCTCTGACGCGGGCGCAGACAGGGTTGGATGCCATCTTAGGTGTGAACGAGTCTAGCGCACCAGCTGTTGGCTGACTCTCGCCATCCCAAAAGTACTTAAGTCGCGCTGATACGCGAGCGCTTAGAATTATATTGTACTTTCCCCTGAGGCGGAAGCCGGGGGCTAGGCTGTAGCAAAAACCTTTTAATCTTTTAAAATGTTGTGATTGTGATTGCTACAATTTTACTTCAATTGTATTAAAACTTCGGTCCCTCGCCGTAATTCGAACCCCGCTTCCCGGTCAGGCGAGTAGGCTCTGACGCGGGCGCAGACAGGGTTGGACGTCATCTTAGACGTGAACGAGGCTAGTGCATCAGCTGTTGGCTGCCTCCCACCCTCCCAAAAGTACTTAAGTCGCGCTGATACGCGAGCGCTTAGAATTAGTATTGTACTTTCCCCTGAGGCGGAAGCCGGGGGCTAGGCTGTAGCAAAAACCTTTTAATCTTTTAAATTTTTGTGATTGTGAGTGTGATTGTGAGTGCTACAATCTTACTTCAATTGTATTAAAACTTCGGTCCCTCGCCGTAATTCGAACCCCGCTCCCCGGTCAGGCGAGTAGGCTCTGACGCAGGCGCAGACAGGGTTGGACGCCATCTTAGGTGTGAACAAGGCTAGCGCACCAGCTGTTGGCTGCCCCCCACCCTGCTCCGCCCTTATAAAATGAATGCTTATTCCTGACGGCGCAGCGGGCGGGCGCAGCAGGCGTGCCGGCGGCGCGCCGAAGGCTCGCCAAAGGTAAGCCCGTCTGCGCCCGTCCGCGTCAGACCGGGGCTAGGGGCTACCCCCCTTGATCCTTCACTAGGACTGAGGAAGCATTACAACATAGAGTCTCTCTACCAACTACGGACCCCTGTAATAACAAGTTGCCGTCACCAGTTCCACTCTCTGGAGATTCCCCACCTCTGTCCTCACTGTAACATAGAGCTCATTAGCCCACCATGCAAGAATGAATTGCGGGACTACCATATGCTTCTCTTAAATTGTAGGTCCCTGCCTAAACATAGTCTGGAAATCTCCCTGCTGTTGGACGAACATATGCCTGATGCAGTCTTCTTGACTGAAACTTGGCTGCATCAAGACTCCGAGCCTGACCTGGTGCAAGCCCTTGCACCAGATTACCAGATAGTTCGCACTGACCGCGCTCAGGGAAAAGGCGGGGGCTTGCTATCATTTATAAGGACATGTATACGTGTCGCTGCCCTTCGGAGACCATCGCTGACTGTGAAAGCATGCCTTTTGTCATTGAATTCACCCCCAATGACAGCTTTACTGGCATGCTTATTTATCGTCCTCCGGGGTCAATTAAACAGTTCCAAACAGCTCTACCTTCTGCTGTGGCCGAACTGGTTACTTCCCCGTCAAATTTCACGCTACTTGGCGACTTCAATGTCCATTTTGACAATACTCTGGACAACGTCGCCATAGAGATGACGGCGAGTCTGGCTGCAGTCCAACTAGACAACTTGTTCCATCCCCCACACTTGTCAAAGGCCACCTTTTAGATCCTGTATTCAGCAACTGCGCACACCTTAAAGTAGGCACTATTAGTAGCCTTCCCTGGACTGATCACTTTTTGATTCCCCTCACTTGGACCACACATAAATTCTTACCCCCCACCCCCACCCCACGCAGATTGAGAAACTGGCCTAAATTACGCGTGGACCACTGGACCAATATTCTTACTACCACCAGACCCCCACTCTCCTGCGACCCTCTTCTAGATAATAACGACTACGACAATTGTATTACAAAATCATTGGATTCCATACTCCCCCTTCGTACCATCAGCTCAAAAAGGCAGCGCAAAACCGCGCCCTGGTACTCAGAAGAGCTTAGAGGCAAAAAGCGTCTATGCAAGAGGCTGGAAAGAAAGTGGCGCCTGAGCTATTCCACCGCGGATAAAGCCACCTACAAGGAGGCTATCAGAACCTATAAATCCGAAATAAAATCAACACAATCGGCCTACTACAGCGAGAACATAATGTCGGCTAGATCCAAGCCTAAAGAGATATACCAAACAGTAAAAAGTCTGACTAGGCTTCCACCACCTCCGGCAGCCAATTACAACCCACTTTCCCGATATAATGACTTGGCTGGGTTCTTTTTTAACAAAGTAAATACAATTTACTTATCTTTTTCGGATACAGATTTAGAGTCTCCCGCCCAAGGACCTCATCTAGCCGCAGAAGCGTAGGATTCTCATCAAAATACCTTAGATCATTTAACCCAGCTAGACCCAGAAACACTTGAGCCTCTGATGCACCAAATAAAGTCTGGCTCTCCATGTGACCCTGCCCCTCCAAGCACGCTGGTCTTGGCCGACAAGGTTATTCTCCCCACACTCATGGAGTCATTGAACTCTTCCATAGTGACTGGGATGGTACCGCCTACCTGGAAACATGCCATGGTACGAGCACTCCTGAAGAAACCCACCCTCGACCCTGGCAACCTCAACAACTACCGCCTGATCTCACTGCTGGGCAAGCAAAGTCCTCGAAAAACATATTAACATCTCCTTAACTAGGTTTCTCGAGTGTAACCATCTGCTTGATGCTACCCAGACGGGTTTTCGCCCCGAACATGGGACGGAAACTGCTTTGATGGCGGTAACAGAGGAATCTAGGCGGATCTTGGATCAGGGGGGATCAGTGGCAGTGATCCTCCTTGATCTGAGCGCCGCCTTTGACACGGTGAACCACAAAATCCTCTTGCGCCATCTCCTTAGCTTGGGAATATCAGGAGAAGCCTTGGTTTGGCTCAAATCCTTTCTAAATGGCCGGACCTTTCAAGTCTTTGAAGGAGCCACTGTCTCCGCAAGCAAGCCTCTGGGCTGTGGGGTGCCGCAGGGCTCATCACTGAGCCCCACGCTATTCAATGCATATATGAGACCGCTGGCTGGGATTGTCCGTCCGCATGGTATTAAGATCATTACATATGCGGACGACACTCAGCTAGTGGTCTCTCTTGTGCAAAAGAATTGCCACCAACCACAGACCAGTTTGACAACCTGCTTGGAACAGGTTAAGAGCTGGATGACGAAGTCATGCCTGAAGCTCAATGGGGATAAAACTGAGCTTATGCTTCTTGGCCCAGCAGTCCCCTCCACCTTGGAGCTGTTATGGCCCATTAGCTTGGGTACACCTCCCACACCCAGAGACAATTTAAAAGTCTCGGAGTGTGGCTGGACAAATCCTTGACCTTTAATACACAAGAAACTAAACTGTCAGCGACCTGATTTGGTCTCATCAGGATGATGAAAAAAATCCTTCCACTTCTAGCTTTTGAGGCTAAGCATGTAGTCATGCAGGGCCTAATCCAGTCCCTCCTTGACTTCAGTAATGCCCTGTATTTAGGGGCGCCTGAATACTGTCTGCAAAAACTTCAGCGGATACAGAACTGTGCAGCACGCACACTGCTTGGAATCTCACGTAGAATCCCGATAGAGCCTGGGTTGAGAACCCTACACTGGCTCCCTGTCAGGGAAAGAATTAAGTTCAAATCTATGTGCATCACTCACCAAGTATATTGGAAGTCTGGCCCAGCAATCAGTCACTCTCTGATTGATCCCTACCAACCTAATAAACAGCTTCGCTTATCCCATGCCTTTCTAGCGAAAGTCCCCCAGATCCGGAGATCTAGAGCTGGAGGTCGGTCTTTCTCCTACAATGAGCCCAAGCTATGGAACTCACTTCCTCTCCATCTAAGATCCAATCCTAATTTGTTGAGTTTCCGTAAACAGTTTAAAACCTTTCTTTTTAATTAAGCTAGGCTAATCCCCGGACCGATTACACTGGAAGGTACCAACCTAGTTATTAGCGCCTGGACGCCTCAGGGCAGCTGTCGCGCTCAACAAAACCCCTTTTCATTTAATTCATTTCATTTCATTCATAGGCAGTGCTTGAAATGGAAAAATAGAAGTGCCGGTACTCTGTACTAGAGTACCTGCTTGTTTCCGAGAAGTACCGGTACACTCAAATTAAAATAATTACATTTCTCTTGAGAAGTGCCGGTACTCTCCCCCTCAAAATAAAAAAGTGCTGGTACTCTGTGCCGGACATTACCGGCCCATTTAAAGCACTGCTTGTAGGATGCCTACTCATCTTTGCCTCAGGCCTCGTTCACTGTAGCACACGGCGCCTACCACCCAGCAGCTCAGCGACCTCAGATAATCACCCTGTCAAACAGAAAGCCTTTAAAAGTCACCGTCCGCTAGCCGCCCCATACATATTAAAGATAAACTTTTATTGGACTTTCAATTGAGGCGTAAACACTTTGCCCGAAGCTCGGCCTTTGCCTGCTGAGGTAGCAATGCATATCTTTATTACCACAACCCCAGCGCCGATAACACCGCCAGTGATTAGCTGCCGGGACTCGGGCGCTCGCCAGGGGCCGCCGCTGCAATCCATCTTATTTAATATAATCGTATACACTTCAGCCTGTGTCTTTTTATGTATGTATTTCTTTGATTTATCATAGATGTGAAAGTGCTGAATTACTCTCTCGTCTCCGCCAAATAAAAATACAAGTTAGGTATTGAAAAAAACTCACCGCTGCAGCCAGGCTTGAACAGGAAGCCAGGCAACCTGTGTTGGGATGGGGGTGGGCCGTAAAAATACAGGAAGCAGATGGGAGCCTACCTCGCGCTCCTGTGCCCGTGAAGCCAGCTGGAAGATTTGCGTGTCAGCTAGCAGGTCTCCCGTGCTCGTGGAGAGCCCCGCCTGTTGCCGAGAATGACCCGCTGGCTGCCGAGGGAGAGAGGGACACGCGAAAAGAACCCGGTGAGTGGGGTGTGAGGGGGGGATGTGTGCACGCGTGTGTGTCCGAGTGTGTCTGTGTGTGTGTGTCTGTGTGTGCGCGTGTGTGTGTATGCGTGTGTGCGCATGTGTGTGTATGCGTGTGAATGTATGCGTGCGTGTGTAAAAAGAGCCCGATGACTGATGGGGGGAGAGAGAATGTGTGCGCGAGTGTCTGTGTGTGTGCGTGCGCGCGCGTGCATGTCTCTGTGTGCTGTACGAGCTAAGGGAGACAGGAGATGGTGAACGCGCGCGCGACCTGATCCGATTACGGCAGGGTGCGTGTGCCCATCTCTTGTCTCCCTTAGCTCGTTGTAAGCAGAACCGCCGACAATAGGGCTCGCAGCGACATCGCTTCGCGATCGTCGCAGGTGCGAGATCTAAAAAGGAGGGAACTGTTGCTTGGCATGATTGTCATGCATTGCACGTACATGAATACTTACATGACTTTCTCCTGATGTTTGTAACAGAAACAGATAAACCCGTTTTTTAAAGTCTAAACTGCCCTTTAGCCACATGGCAAAGTATGCACTAGGTTGCTAATGCCTTCTGATGTAACAGTCTAACTAGTTACCACAAGATCAACTATACAAGAATCATGTCCCACTGCTGCGACCAGGATCTAATGGGGCCTCTTTCTCACATAAATTAGCATCAAATTGTCACACGAATTGTAGCTCAACATGTCACCTTGGGCGCCATATTTTGAAAGTGCAGATTGCTTAGTGATGTCTACAGGGCTGCCAATGCATATCACATTCTACCGATTAGATGCATTTGCATATGTACACATTTTCACGTTTTATCATCATTGTTAAACAAAAATAACACTGCAAGCAAAATATAGCGACTGCAGCCATGCGTGGTTACTGTGTGTGGATGTGCATAGATGCATGCCTGCAAAATAACAGAGTGATAGAAACATCATTGCCCTAGCGTTATCATGAGTCATTGGTCATAGTTAAAATTCATGATTCATGTAGAATAAAGTTACTTTATCATTCCATGGGCAAGTTTAAACTCAGGATCCCAAGAATCAAATGTATGTAGCTTATTTCAGGACACAGGAATGCTGTAAACGTGTCTAAGATATTTAGATTATTTATGGTGTCTGCCTTTCTTTGACAGCAGCCCAGATGGGAGGAGGGCAGTCATTAACCGACATGGATTTTTAGGTCTGATTTGACAGTGCAAATGTCACCTAATCTGCTAACCTACACTAATACTATTCTACAGTTCTTTGTTTCCACTAAAATACATTCCCATGCTATTTATTAGTAATGATTCAGATTCCCATACACTATTCCTTTACAGCTAGACCTCCAGGCATTGCCAATGCTTGTTCCATATGTTCATTATTATTTCGGACTGGAAGACACGTTCAAAAGTCAGTTGTAAAATATCGATCACTTGGCGCATCCAATATTGGTCCCTTTTTAAGTTGTTTTCTCTCGAAGTCCTACGGGTGTAGGTGCTGCATTACAAAACACATGTATACTGAATTTTAAAAACAATTACATAACATAATCGATTATCAAAGGAAACCTAATGGCGATGTAGGAAACAAGTTTTCATATTTTTTCATTAATCAGGTATATTCCTTAAATGTATATATAACATGTCTACATTTTAAAATGAAGATAAAAATATGGATGTCTTCTGTGTAAGCTCTTGGACGGGGGTCGGCTGCTTTTCTTAACGCCAAATATTACTTTGTTACAAGTAAAGATATATCCTAATATGCATTTCAAAACCCAAACATTTTGTGAAAAATGTTTTGCCGTGTTTTCTTACTCTCAATAGTATAAAAATTCGTCTCATATCTATTCATAAACATGCTTAGATTTTTTATTGATGAATTATGGATGTTTTGTTCCAACGTTTAAGATTCAGCTCTTTGTAAGGTTTCCTACCATAAAATCTCACACAGGAAATCCATTAAAAAAGAAAGAAATGCCGCGTTTTCGCTGCTAGGTGGTGCAATAGATCCATAAAAAAAATACAATTTCGAAACTTAGCTTTAGTATCATGCCAGATTAGACTATTGTAATAGATTTTTGTAAGGCACATTGGGGAATATTTATGTAGGTTTTGCATCGCCGTTGCACCATGCAAGGGAGACGCAAAACCTGGGGGATTATTTACAACCACCCTGCCCTCACTTGTTATCACATAAAAAGTGATGCACCGGCAGCTGTAACTAAGACCCGTAATCAGATTTATCAAGCCAATCAAGGCCACATAGAGGTATTCAATGGGTGGTGCGTGGGTGTTCCTATGCAACATCCATGGATTTTGACTCATTCCTAGATTTACCATAAGTGATAGACCTGGGAAGACGCCAAAACTGCTACGCCTCACTGGGTGAAGCGTAATGAGGAGAACATTTTTTATTCCTCCTCCTTTTTACTTTTATGTGTGTAGCATTCTGCAGCACGCATAGAAAGATGACACTGCCTCAGGTGATTCCTTTGCGCAGGAAGTTGCCCCTTCCTGCAATAAAAAAAATCCTGCTTATAAAATGCAAGAGTGCCTATGTTGGTGCTAGGCAGCACATTGTGCACCAGCGCTGGGAAAAGGCAGGAATGCGCTGTATTATGTTAAGTACAGCGCATTTCTGTCCTTTCCTGTCAAACAAATATGTGCAATTATCTTGGACTACTTCAATGAAATGCTTAGTTTGCGTGCTAATTAAAAAACAACTCAAAATTAAAAGAAATAATAATAAACAGAACAAGTAAGTATTGGGATCACATAATACAGCGTGTGCATATGGACTGTGATATCTATACCTTGTTATCCACTGTGTGCATTACCTATACATTTGCTCACTAGTCCTCAGCTAGAAGTGAGCTATTAACCCCTTGGCCGCGGTGCTAATTCCGCCGCGGCGCTGGGGGGGTGGGGCGTGAGCATGGTACCGCCATGCTCATGACGGAACCAGACCGTCATGAGTCACGGGCGAGCTGTGCTCATGACGGCGCGGTTCCATCATGACCCCGCCCACTCACTAATTCGCCCGCACAGGCGGGGAATCAGTGCCGCGTGGGCGGAGTGGCCGCAGCATGACGGAACCACGCCGTCATGAGCACACGCCACCCGTGGCTCCTGATGGCGTGGTTCCATCATGAGCAGGGAAGGGGTTAAACAAATCAAAATGGGATCTTGCTCTGTCAATAATGGTTGCATTAACCCAAGATAGGTGAAGACTTGTATTAAAAAGGTTAAATTGTTCAGCTGAAAATATAAACATGCTCTGTAATCTGTACAAATTGCTGCCGCAAAGGGAATAATTTAGTAAAAACATTTTAGTGGCAAACATTGAGAGTTCAATCAAGCACAGACATAGGGGCACATGCATTAAGCAAAATACCGGTTGCAAATGGTCCGATTCGCAGAATTGGCCCCTTTGTGACCAATATTTTGTATTTGGGATGCATCAACCCAAAAGCAAATCGCAAAATAGGTAATCACAAATTTTGCGATTACCTATTTTGCGAATGCATTTAGGGAATCGCAATTTGCAATTACTTAAATGCAATGCAAAAAGCAATCTGAGATTGCGACTTTTCATTAAGGAATCGCAAATTACCTTCAGCTTCAAGTAGCACTCAGAATAGTAGAGCAATTGAGAGTACATGCTTCTTTTTGCCATGGCATCTAGGACATGTGTGATTGAGACACCTTAACCCCTTCACTGCTAGCCCCCCCCCCCCCCCCTGCAAAGCCTTTTTTTGGCTAGTTGGGGTAGTACGCACTTAGGCCCCTGTAACTTTTTGTCCGCAAAAGTTATCCATGCCAAATTTGCATCCTTTTCTTTTAAACTATTGTGGATTTTAAAGGTACCCAGAGTTTGTGGACTACCCTTGGAGGAGACCCAGAAATTAGCTAAAATAAAGCAACATTTTTATTTATTTTTTAAAAATAGGAAAAAAGAGCTGCAGAAAAAAAGCGTCTGGTTTTTACTCTGCAAATGGCATTAATAAAGGGTTTGTGGTGCTGAAATCACCGACCTCTCACTCAGCTTTCAGGGGCAGGCAGACCTTTGTCAGAAAACCAACATTATTTACACAGTTTTGGTACTTTACTGGAACATGCTATTTTTTGTGCTTTCAACCTCCATACACTTAGTGGTAGAAATGGGTATGAAAGCAATAATGGATCCTGGAAAGCAATACCAATTTGAAAACTAGACAACATTCGGAATTCAGCAAGGGGTCATTTGTGTGAATCCTTGAAGGTTTTTTTCATAGAAACTAACAATTAAAAATAAAAAACATTGAAATTGAGTTTAACAAAATAGCCAGTTGTGCTAACATTTTTATCTCTAACTTCTTCAAATGTGACAGAATTTTTAAAGCAATATACTGTTATATCCGCTGAACCCTTCTGGTACATAGGAATTGTAGGTTCACGAAGAACCTGAGGAACCCAGAGCCAATAATATAGCTGCGTCTTGCACTGGTTTTTCATTGTATACTGGGCATATAGCAATTGATTTGGTAAAATATAAATAGTGAAAAATAGGTACCAAGGAAACCTATATATTACAGAAATTGGAACAGAATATAGAATTTAGAAGCAGTGGTTATTTGCACATCTCCAAAAGTGTTGGGTACTCATACAAGCATGTGAATTAGAGGTCATTTTACAAATTGTCTTACATTTGGAAAGCATAAATGCAGATAAAGCCAATGGTAATACACTCGTTCTACTATTCTGTGTTCTCCTAAGTCTCCTGATAAAAATGCTAACTTACTTGTGTGGGTAGGCCTAGTGCCTGCGACAGGAAACAGCCCAACGCGCTACGTGGGCCCATAAAATTTTCCAGTGTAAACTGACCCTTTTTTGGAATGTGCATGGCTGTGGATTTTGAACCATAGCTCTGCCGGCACCTAGGGAACCCTAGCAATCCTATACATGTTTTAAAACTAGATACCCAGGGGAATCCAGGATGGGGTGACTTGTGTTGCTTTTACCAGGTTCTGTTACGCAGAATGCCTTGCAAACCTCGCACTTGTAAAAAAATACAAATTTCCCCATATTTCTGTGATGGAGAGTTCTGGAATCTGCATGGATCCACAAACTTCCACCCACCTAGCATTCCTCAAAGTTTCCCGATAAAAATGGTACCTCATTTGAATGGGTAGACCTAGTGCCCGCGACAGGAAACGGCCAAAAACGGAACGTGGACCCATCACAATTTTCCAACGAAAATTGACCCTTTTTTTGCAATGTGCCTAGCTGTGGATTTCGAACCGTAGCTCTGCTGGCACCTTGGGAAACCTAGCAAACCTATACATTTTTTAAAACTAGAAACGTAGGGGAATCCAGGTTGGGGTGACAACTAGACACCCAGGGGAATGAAGGGTGCGGTGACTTACGTCACCAGGTTCCGTTACCCAGAATCCCTTGCAAACCTCAACCTTTGTCAAAAAACACATTTTCCTCACATTTCTGTGATGGAAAGGTCTGGAATCTGCATGGATCCACAAACTTCCACCCACCCAGCATTTCCCATAAAAATGGTACCTCACTTGTGTGGGTAAGCTTAGTGCTTGCTTCAGGAAAGGGCCCAAACGCAATGTGGACCCATCACATTTTTCTAGTGAAAACGGGCCCGTTTCTGTAATATGCCTAGCTGTGGATTTCGAACCCTAGCTCTGCCCACACCTAGGGAAACCAAGCAAACCTATATATTTTTAAAAACTAGACATTCAGGTGTTAGACTGGACCCGTTAATGGTTATGTAGTGCTGCGTATAAGTTGGCATTCTCTAGACCATTTACTTTTTCTGTCGTCTATTTTGTATGCTGATAGAAACTAAATCTCACTTATTCCTAGAAATGCTTCTTTATGAGTTTTGTTTCTCCAGTAATAAGCAGTTAGTGCCAGTGCATAGCTTTCACACTAGATAGAGGCCCTCTCCTACTTGTCTGGTAGTCTTATCACAATACCAGGTGCAGCGACCTTGGGCTGTGCTGAGTTACGAGGACCAAAACTGTGTTTTCCTTTTATTTTACTATCCTGTTGTGTGAGCCTGGAAAATTTCACTGTGGGTATGTTTTTGCCCAGTAATGCAATGTACATAATGTATTTTTATGCTTGTTGATTTCAGTTCCCTCTGTACCACTCCTAGAGATTGTGCAGACGAGGCTCCGCTCTGAGAGTATATGAAGAAACTATTATTGGTCTATATTCTCCACTGACTCTCCGACTCTTCATTTTGTATGGAAGGCTGAGAGGTGGTCCACAGTGACCCGAGTGACCCCAAGCAGGTCACTTCCTTCAGTTGGTGCCCAAACAGGTACTCCTTCGGGTGATTGATCCATCCCTTGCCGCAGATGGAGGGGAGGACGAGGGCATCGCCGGGTTGGACTGACGGCTCAGGGTTCCCTGTACGTGGAGTTTCTGTTACTGGCAGCTGCTCCTTCTGTCCCACCGGATGGTGCCTTGTCCAGTGGTCATCCTGACTGAAGTCCTGAACGGCAATACCCTTGATCTAACTTTTTGGTCTGAGGACTCGGCATACAGAACACATTTGTTTGTACTACTGATATCAGGTGAGTTTGTTTTGGTTCTTTGTGTATATGGTACCATTTGGGTTTGAGTTTGGTACGGTCTAAGGACTGTCTTGATAAAAAGTGTTTGCAAACATTTTGCCAGGTAAAAATAACAATTTTTTTTTCTTTTGTGATGCCTGGCCTTAGCAAGTTTTGGCATTTGTGTTGTTGTTCAGCAGATGCTCAATTGGAAGAAGCTCAGCCTGTGCCTCCTGAAGGCAGCCCTAATTTTGATACGTATGTAAATCATGGTCTTGGCCCTATTATGTTTAGTTCATTATGGCACAAATATACGAGGGACAATGCAAAGTTACATTGGCCTTTGACAGGCTCTTTTGATGAACAGAAGGTTGTTTTTTTTACAAGAACAATTGTTTAAAAGACGAAGTAGGCAGTCGATGTATGACTCTCTTCTAACTTGGCAGAAAGAGGCAAAGCAAAGACAGCTAAAAATGGAGAAAGATGCATGGAAAGGAAGGATGCAGACTCTTACACAGAAAGCTTTAGTGTATGATAGAGAATAGCAGGAGACAGGAGTAGAATGTGAAGATAGGAGATTTTGGTTGCATATTGATAAGTCCTAGTCAAGTAAGGGGATGTCCCTGACTGCTGAAGCTGAGTTTTCCAAGAAATCGCTGTGACTTTTTGGAACTAGTGGAAGTAGCCATGCCTGTATTTGGACTGGATGGGTTATGTCTAAATATGGTTATGATTTCTATGCCTATATAAGGGCAATGGGAATTATAGCTATATAAAGGCATGAATCGGTAAATTACGCTTGATTATAAAATGCTTCACAACACCCACTCCACTTTATTATGTTCGATATTATGAAAATACAAGCATCTTTAAACATATCTAAAGCAAGATATGTAAAAATCCCTCCCAAAATACATAAAATGCATTTTAAATGGCTGTACACGAAAGATGAGCAATGTGCGGTACGCATTTAAAAAGCAATATTTTCATTCAAAGTATGTAGTGTGAAACTTAGAAAACAATGCCTATCAGAATGAGTCATGAAATAACATTTATGAAATGGTTCTTAAATACAGAAAAAAGTTGAGACCATTCCATGACAGAATATATAAACTGTTTAGGTTGTGGACAAGGTCAAATATTGTCATTTGGAAGTGTTTCAAAGAATTCTTGTTCTCTAAGAATAGTTCTACTTTAAGCAGATTACTTGGTGCCAAAAAAGGTTTAATTTTGGAAAAAGTCAAATCGTAGAAAAACTAGATTTCTTAAAGTTGGAAGTTTTGTTTTGAAAAGTGAAGGTCGAATACAGAGTCCCATAGAACGCTGTGTACTAACTTAAAAAATCATTCTAGTTGTTAGGAGAAAACATCAAATCTTCTAAGCTGGCAAAGAAATCATCTACACATTAGGCAATTCCGTGTGGATTGGAGCTACATCGCAAACAAGTGCACACGGGATTGGCTTATCTTAATTATTAACAACGCCAAAAGACTCAGTGAGGATTTACTGAAAGAAATATTTGATTTGGAGGAAACTATAAAGAACAACTCAGCACTCACTGATGCTAAGGAGCAGTTAGAGAGGATCCAAAACGATTTAACCGATTACAAGACCTATATGGTCAATCAAAAAATAAGGGGGCTTAAAAAGAATTTGGAGCGGTTCTCCCACGCATCGGCATTTCCATACACTGAGGACCAGTATTACGACACACAAGCAGATCAGTCTAGACAACCGAATTTCCAGAGGAGAGGGCAACATCCTCAACGAGGGGGGAATAGACAACAGCGACGAACACCAAATAACTGGGTGTTCGATAACACCAGTAGTGAGGAGGAGGACGCACCCACCCATCCGGCCCCTCAGAACACTAATAGGGTTAACTTTGCACCAGAAACCAGGACAGACGAGGATTTGGGAGGTCTATTGAGGTCTTTTTTAGGCCACAACCAGAGAGGAACACGGGGTGGAGGCAGTCAAACGTTCAGAGGGAGAGGAATGGGCAGAGCACAATCCCAGCCCAATTGGCAACAGTACTCCCCACGGATAACCCGCAACAGGGGCAGGACTGGCCAGCAATGAGTCAAGCGGTAGATGAAATTATACCCATTGACATTGTGGTAAATCTTTCTGACCACGTATTAACACCAGCAGAAACTGGGGTCCTAAATAAGGGTCTAGGGTTTGTTCCCACTCCACGGCACGATACATTCAATTGTAGATTAGAATTACATGAAATGATGAGGAAAATCAAATTGCATAAGTTTTTCTCAGACAAAGAAAAACTTGATCCGTCATTGTTCAGTACGAATCTCCGCCGCCCTTCCAACTTCTGTCCGCCCACTGGCTCCTTGGGCCCAGAGGTCGCAGTGTTCGAACAGAGAGTGCTTCGTGACATTGCCACTCTGGAGCAAGCTCCCCAACAACATCATGGCAGCAATATGAGTAAACAGGACTGGCAAGCCGTTAAATCATTGCAAGACAACACCCTTCTAACTATAAAGCAAGCTGATAAGGGGGGCGCCGTTGTAGTATTAAACACATGTGATTATGAGGCAGAAGTGTTGAGACTACTCAGTGTACGCACCAATTATCATCCCCTTGCCAGAGATCCCACGCCTGACTTACTTGAGATGATCACCACCATGGTGACTGATGCCTTAGAAAAGAAGTGGAGGAGGAGCTTGGCGGGCATCCGAGATGGCCGCGTGAGCACAGCGCTCTCCGGACCCTCGCCGCTCCCGGCATCTTATCCTGGCTGAATCCTGATTTCTTGCAAGAATTCGTGTGGGGGACGTTTGGCTGATTACCCTGGCACTTTCCGGAATTTGATTTGGATATCATATTCCTGAGATATGGTGCTCTGAACTTTTGGGCTCCGCCCTTGAGGTGCGCCCGGGACGGGGTGCGGTTCTGTAGCCGTCCTGCAATTGAACAACAACGGCAGGAGATCTGGCCTTGTGGGTCCCCCCTTCCTAAGTTTCGGTTTCGATTCTGTTCCGACTTGGGCCACGGATGTGGACATCGTGTTGCGGCTGAGACTTGGAGGCAGATCGACTGTTGGGCTTTCATGTGACCTATTTGCTGGCTTGGCGACCTTTACCCGAGTTGTGCCCCCTTTTTAGTGTACTTTTGATCCTGTACTTTGGGTGTCGGGCCCGTCGAACCTGGTGGCTTGTCCTGTGACGCATCTTCAAAATGGCGGGCAGAGGGGACAGAGAGACGCGCAAGACGAAAACACCTCTGCGCGGAGCTCCAGTTCAATCAAATGTCATGGACCGTTATACCCATTCTAAGGGGTCCCCCGGAGCTGCCCTGCCTGGTTCCAGTATAGCGTCCGAACGAGTTTTGGAAGAGTCGGCGGAGCCCTCCCTACAGGATATCATGGGCGCCATCTCGGGTGTGAGGGAATCCATCGGCCTACAGTACGAGGCCTTGGCCCATAAACTTGACACCGTGGCTATTGAGGTGAATCTGATTCGTGCTGATCTTGGCAAGACGAATGAGAGGGTACAATCATTGGATATTAAATCGTCTAGCCTTACGAAGGACGTCTCAGAGCTCCAGACAGAGATCGGAAATCTCCGCCGGGGGAACGACTTCATGACCCGTCGCCTGGAGGATTTTGAAAATAGGGCGCGTCGCTGCAATGTTCGCCTGGTTGGTGTACCGGAGAACCCTGAACCCCACTCGGTGGATCTCCTGGTTGAGGATCTGGTCTTGAACCATCTGGTCCCTTCTGGTCTTACAAAATTTTTCACGGTGGAACGCGCACATCGTGTTCCAGGGGGCAAAGTCAAGCCGGGAGCCCCGCCGAGACCCATTGTAGCGAAGCTTTTTCATTATAGAGACCGGGACGCTATCCTGCAGGCCTCGCGGGTGAAGGGCCCGGTGGCCTTTGAGAATGCTACGGTGAACTTCTACCCGGACTTTTCTCAACAGGTTCAGAGACAACGTATGGAGTTTCGTGGTGCCAAGAAACGTCTTCGGGATCGGGGCCTGCGTTACGCCATGCTCTTTCCCACCAGACTTCGGATCGAATACAATGAGCGTACCCTTTTCTTTGATCGACCAGATGCTGTTAATGACTGGCTGGACTCATTGCCTGATCGTCCTCCTGAGACTGACTCCGCCGCTCACCCGGGTGGTGCCGAAGGTGGTGTGGAGATCTAACTGTTCGGCTCTTATGTCTTATTTTGTATACACTATCAGGAGTGTTGGCCGGCGTCCCTCTACATTGTGATTATTCTGTCTTTCGTTTGTTATTTTTGTTCTTGCTGAGGTCGGGGGGAGGGTGGAACGGAGACCTTTCCTCCTCCGGGGTCTTTGTGTAGAATAGGGGTTCTTGGGCGACAGGCACACTGCAGGTTGGGGTGGCTCTTTAGCTTTTTGCAGGGGTGCAGGGTGGGGGGTGTTTCTCTTCAGTTTGGGGGAGGGGGGTTGGGAAGTTTTTTCTTTTCTGTGTGTTGTTTTCAAGGCGAGTTGCTCCTGTGTTTGCTGCTGTTTCTGATGTCTAGCTCATGGACGAGGGGTCTTGGCTCGGGCGGTTGGGATGGGGGGTAGAGGGTTGAAATTTCTTTCCTGGAACGTTAATGGCCTGGGAGATCGTATTAAGCGCAGTGTTGTCTTAAAATGTATACGACGTTTGTCACCGGACATTGTTTTCCTGCAAGAAACCCATTTGATTGGTAATGTTTGTTATGCAATGAATAGGTGGGGCTACCGCCTTGTGGCGCACTCGGGGTTTACCTCCGGATCTAGGGGTGTGGGCATTCTTGTTCGAACCTCCCTCCCCCTGGCGATTGATGAGGTGATTCACGATGATCGTGGGAGATATATTGTCTTGGTGGGTAGATATGAGGGCCGCACCCTATCTCTCTTCAATGTTTATGTTCCCCCGGGTTTGCAGGCTTCTACTTTCACTGATTTGGGCCGTGTTTTGTTAGATCTCCCTGATAGTACTCTCTTTCTGGCCGGTGATTTTAACTCGGTGCTTTCCGGCCTTCACGATCGCCATCCCCCTAGAGATACCCCGCAGGCTCAGCAGTGGTTGGGTGGGTTTCTAGATACCTTTGGCCTTGTGGACTGCTGGCGACTGCTGCATCCTACTCAGCTCCAATACACCTTCCACTCTGGGGCTCACGGCAGTCTGTCTCGGCTGGATTATTTCCTGATGCCCGCGGCCCAATCATCTGCGGTTCGTGAGATTTTACATTTGCCAAGGGGTATTTCTGATCACTCGCCGCTCTGGCTTCGTTTCGAGGTTGGGGTGGAGACGGCGGGCCGAGTGGCTCCCATTAACCCTTGGTATCTTTCCTCCCCTGAGACTCGTACCCTCTTGCTCAAGTCCATGGATGCATATTTCCTGGAAAACGAGGGGTCGGTCTCTTCGGCTGTGTCCCTGTGGGAAGCCTTTAAAACTGTGATTCGTGGACAGGCCCTTTCTTTGATTGTTGAAGCTAAGAAGGCTGGGAGGAGGGAGGTGGTGGACCTCGAGGGAGAGATCTCTGCTTTGGAGGGCGAGTTAGAGTCTGGTGTCACGCCTGAGAAACTCCATGCCCTGGGTCTAAAACAGTTTGCATATAAATCCTTGGTCACTGACGCTGCGAAGGTGATGTTTCGTGAGCAACAGGGCAGATTGTATGATGTGGGTGACAAGGCGGGCAAACTCCTAGCGTGGTTGGATAAGAAAGAAAGAGTTAATCGTGTGGTGCCCGTGATTCAGTCTGCGAGTGGTGAGAATGTGATTGATCCGACTGCTATTGTTGATCGTTTTGCGGAATATTTCCGTGTGGTATATGCTCCCGTGTCTGTACGGGATGTTGCCGACTCCCGCCTTCTTCTGCGTGATATCACTTTGCCCTGTGTCACCGACTTGGACCGTATTGCTTTGGACTCCCCTTTTACGAATGATGAGATAGCCACTGCAGTTCGATCGCTCCGTTCGGGCAAAGCATTGGGCCCGAACGGTCTGCCTATTGAGTTGTACAAATTGCGCCCCGATGGGGTGGCGCCGTATCTTCGCGCCATGTTTTTAGAATCTCGTGAGCGGAACATACTTCCTTATGATCAGCGTCTGGCGACAATCGTCGTCATCCCCAAAGAGGGTAAACCACGTGACCTCTGTTCCTCGTATAGGCCCATATCCCTATTAAATGTTGAACCTAAGGTGTTGGCTAAACTTTTGGCGACCCGTCTCCTTTCGGTTCTCGGGGATTTGGTCCATCCGGATCAGTCTGGTTTTATCCCGCATCGAAACACTGCTCTGAATTTACGTCGCCTCCACGGCGTGCTGGCGAGGGCGGGGCGTTTGACTGAACCGGCCATTTTGGCGTCCCTGGATGCCTCCATGGCCTTTGACACTGTGGAGTGGCCCTATTTATGGGCGACTCTTGAGAAATTTGGATTCGGGTGCGAGTTTATTAGCTGGGTTAGACTATTGTACGCGGAGCCTCTGGCACAAGTTGTAGTGAACGGTAGAGTGTCGGCTCCCTTCTCCTTGGGCAGGGGTACCCGTCAGGGTTGCCCCTTGTCCCCTCTGTTGTTTGCGCTCGCTCTTGAACCGTTGGCGGCCTGGCTCCGTTGGGAACCATCCCTTAAAGGGATTCGTTGGGCCCCGGACTTCGAAGACCGCGTCTCGCTTTATGCAGACGACATCCTCTTGTATCTTACTTCCCCTCGCAAGTCTTTATCTGTTTTATTTGACGTTCTTGCGTCCTTTGGCGCTAACTCAGGCCTCGTCATCAACTGGTCTAAGTCCTGTGTGTACGTTTTATCTGGTGTCTTGCCTTCGTTGCCGAGTAGACTTCCTCTTCAGGTGGTCCGGGATGGCTTCAAATACTTGGGGTTTTTTGTTACCTTGGACCCGTCCCTTCGTTATGATCGTAATCTCCTTCCCCCGTTGCTTAGGCTCCGTTTGGACGTTGCCCGTTGGCGCAAACTTCCCTTGTCTCCCCTGGGTCGGGCGGCCTTGTTTAAGATGATGTCATTACCGCGGTTTCTCTACGCTCTCCAGAATTATTACGATCCTATTCCTAAGGCCTATTTTCGGGAGATTGAGAGCCTTCAGAGGCAACTTATTTGGGATGGGCGACCGCGCATTGCTCTCGCGAAACTTTCCATCCCGTGGTATGATGGGGGCATGGCGCTCCCCGATGTTAAGAGATACTACTGGGCTTCCCATCTGTCCGCTATCAATCACGCTATGTTCTCGCCAGGTCGTAATCCGGCGTTTGAGATGGATAAACTTCAGCTTCCGGGAGGTGACTTTAACAGAGTGCTCTATTCTCGCTCCGCTGGGCGCCATCTTGTGGGGCCTACTTTGATTGCTTTGTCGGTATGGCGTGCCGCGAATGTGAGCCTGGGCTGGGAGGATCGCTTGACGTTGGCGACGCCGCTTTATGCTTCAGAACGTCTGGGCGGTCTTTGGTCTTCCAAGGGTTTTGACCGTTGGGAATTGATTGGGATCTCTAAGGTGGGGGATGTGTACTCTAAGGGTTCAGTGCGCCCGTTTCAGGCCCTTCAGGCTAAATAGGGCCTGAGTAGTCGGGAATTCTTTCGTTATTTACAGGTCATGGAAACGCTTTGGTTTCGGTATTTGCTCCTGGTGAGATTCCGCCTGACTCTTCCCCCCTTGAGGACCGTATCCTTGACGGACATCTTCCTGATAGCACTATCTCCCTGATCTATAAAAAGTTGATTAACAATCGGACTGACTTATTGGCCCGACTTCGGGAACAGTGGGTGGGAGATGGGTTGGAACTTGATGATGAGGATTGGCAGTCGGCCCTCTCCTCCCCGAAGGAGGTGGCTATCCCGGCTCGACTCCGTCTGGTCCAATTGAAGATCCTTCATCGGGTGTACGTGACGGGGCCGCGACTGATGGTGATGGGCTTTTCCTCCGATGGATTGTGTAAGCGTGGATGTGGTTTGCGTGCTACTTTCCTGCATATTCTTTGGGAGTGCCCGATGGTGGCTGCTTATTGGGTGGCTGTGCTTGATCTGATGACAGTGGTGACAGGGATGTCCTTGCGTCCAGAACCTCGTCGCTGTCTTTTGAATGTTTGGGAGCCCACTGACTATTCGGTGGCACAGACTAGATGGGCCACCCTGGGCTATATGATTGCGAAGCGAGATATTGCGCAACTCTGGGGGGCCTCCAGGCCCCCTGCCCTCTCGCAATGGGAGAATAACATGGATTGGTCCATGTTCCGTGAGAAAACCGTCTATGTGGCCAGGGGCAGACCCAGGGCATGGGTGAAGGTGTGGGGTCAATGGAACGAATATCGTGGCGACATTTGTACTCCTCCCCTTGTGGACACTATCGAGATTACCCTGTCTCCTTAGGCTAGCGTTCTCGGAATCTTCATATAGGGACTGAGCTGGTGTTTCCGGCTCTCCCCCCCCTTCTTCCTGATCTCTGCGCCCCTCCCCCCCCCCCTCCGAACTCCTTAGTGCTTAGAATGTTGCTACTGCACTTCCGTTGCTGTCCCCCCCTTGCGTCCCTTGAGCTGACCTTCAGTGATACACTCTCGCCTTTTTGTATGTTTGTTCTTTTATAAACATAAAACCTGTTTTTTGCTCTGTATATAATGTGGAGTATTGCATTGTTGGTTGACTGTTACCTCTGCGGGCATATATGATATGTGTCTACTCCTTTTTAGCGGCTGGCCCGTGTGGTTGTAGGCCCATCCTTGTACCTTCTTGCTTGCTCAAATAAAGGTTTTTAAAAAAAAAAAAAAAAAAAAAGAAAAGAAGTGGATAACACCGAAAGAGGCGGACTTTATTGTCAACAAAAATTCACGTATTCCGGCATTTTACATCCTGCCGAAGATCCACAAAACCCAACGACCCCCCCCAGGACGCCCGATAATCTCGGGCATCCAGTCAGTGCTAGAGCCGTTATCCCAATTCGCTGACTTCTTTTTACGCAAAGCAGTGATCACCCAGGAGTCCTATGTCCAGGACACTACTGATATCTTGAACATCCTCGAGGGAGTCAACTTTGATCCTGACTTGCAATTGTTAGTGACTATTGACATCGAGTCACTGTACACCAGTATCCCCCAGGACGCCACGCTGGTGGTAGCAGCACGGGCCCTGGGGGCACTGGAGTGGTTTTATGATACACCTGCCACTTTTGTTATGCAATGTATAGAACTTGCATTGACAAAAAACTTTTTTGAGTACAAGAACCAACTCTATTTGCAAGTGTCCTGGACTTCCATGGGGGCCACTTTTGCCCCAAGTCTGGCCTGCATTTATGTGGGCCAGTTTGAGGTGAATGTGGTCCTCCATCAGAACAACAACCCCTTCAGGATCCATATCTCCCTGTGGAGGAGGTATATTGACGACGTCCTCTGTATCTGGACTGGTACAGAGGACCGTCTCTTGAGCTTCCTAACTTGGCTAAACCAGATGGATGAGTGCCTCAAGTTCACCTGGTCTATCAGTAGAACCACAGCGGTATACCTGGATGTCGATATCCCAGCAGTTGATGAAAAACTGACTACGACTGTTCACCATAAAAAGACTGACAAAAATTCCCTGTTGCATTATCATTCTTTTCACCCCCGTTCCTTACGGGATAACCTTCCCGTGGGGCAATTTCTGCGCTATCAGCGCAATTGCTCTACTACAGAGGCATTTGTGGAGCAGTCCGAAGATCTGGCCAGGAAACTTACTGCAAGGGCATATCCAAAGAAAGTTGGGAAGCATGCCCATAAATGTGCCCTGAACACACCACGCGAGGCACTTCTTGAAAGACATGTGAGAGCCAAACAAGAATGCATACCGGTTGTGACGACTTTTGATCCCTTATCCACCAAATTGAGGCAAATCGTTAGGAAACACTTGTCGATTCTCGACACCAGTGCTGGTAAGATGCCACCCCCACGGTTTGCCTTTAAGAGAGCCACTAATTTAAAGGACAAGTTGGTCCACACCCGGACCATGAACACCCCCTATGCGGATAGGTTACCAACGGGCCATCATCCATGTACTAATTGCTCAGTATGCAATTTGACCAAAACAACAAAGGCGGTTACTCTGAGGAATGGCAGAACATGGCACGTCACCAGGTACAGTAATTGTAATACTGTCAAAGTGATCTACATACTAACCTGCAAATGTGGCCTCCACTACATTGGACTTACATCCAGAAGAGTGAAAGTCCGCATTCAGGAACACCTCAGTACCCTTAGGGCCAAAAAGCTGACCACGAGACTGGTGCAACACTTCAGTGAGATGGGACATGATCCCAAAGATGAAGGGCCAGATGTAGGAGAGGAAATACCGGTCGGTAACGGCCAAATACGGCCGTTACCGACCGGTATTTAGGAATCGGCATGTAGGGGCCAGCATTTTACAGAATCGGTAAATTTACCGATTCAGTAAATTTACCGAATCTGTAAAATACCGATTCGGTAATTTTACCGATTCGGTAATTCCACATGTAGGTGACAGAGTGCCACAGGCCCTTTAGAGTCGGTATTTTACCACCCAAACCTATTGGGTGGTAAAATACCGAATGCAGGTGTGCATGCACATCTGTGCATGCACACCTGTGCCATGTGACACACAGACATGCCCTTAGGGCATGTCTGTATGCCACATGGCACACATGCCTGTATTTGGGGTGCTAGAGGGTGTCAAAGTGACACCCCCTGCACCCTTGCAGTATTCGGTATTTACCGATTCGGTAAATACCGAATCGGTAAATACCGAATCTTACCGACTCGGTAAATGTGAGAAGAAAATTACCTACATCTGACTACTTCTATTTTACCAATTCATAAATACCGAATCGGTAAAATTCGGTATTTATGAATCGGTAAAATAGATTTACCTACATCTGGCCCCTAGAGTGGGTTGTGCTAGAAAAAGTAAGGTGTGAGAGTCACAATGCCGAAAGCATTCTGGCACTGAAAGAGGCACGCTGGATTTACCAGGAACGGGTGGATTGCGAGGGGTTAAATGACTCCATTGAATGGAATAAGATTAGCAAAAGGTAAAATTAGGTGCCCTTCAGTCCTCGAAACTATAAGATTGCAGAACGTTGGGAAGATTAGGTCTGATGACACCACTAGTGCTTCTTCCAAGATGGCCACCATATTGGGCTGGGGTTGGCATACAATTCCAGTGATTCCTCTGCACTAGGTGTTTCCAGTATAGGGGAAGCACTATATATTAAGACGACCTAATATGTAGTGATGTGTGGCGTTTGTAAGGTTAACAGCATGAGGTTAAAGTAGAGGAGTCTGACCCCCTCATATGAACACACTAATACTGGGCCCGTCCTAAGATGGCCGCAACAATATACACACACGAGTCATGTGACATCTGACGTTATGTACGGAACTCCTAGGAGCTTGATATTCAACCGCGGGAAGCTCTGCCGGGTGTGTCTGAGGTCGTAAGTTGCTGGCGATCCGGCTCGGGTAAGAGGCTCGAGTGATTACAATATTAGTAGCGGATCATTATCCTTTACGGGGTGTCTGAAAGGTGACCGGCTGTTAATGGGCCGACACGGAGGAGTGTAAGAACAGTGTGGCACGCGCTGTGCGGAGGGCGTGCCCGCAACTGGTTTTTGCTCATGTTTTCTGCTCTGGTGATGAAAGGCGTTTGATAACAGAGTTAGGATGATAAATGGACTGTGATTGTGCAGAGGAAACACTGAATTCGATTTTTTCTGCTTATGTTTATGCACAGAAAACCTGACGACAAGCGAGTTGTCCAAAGGGACACGTGATCTTGTAGGACACAGCTGTCCACAGTGAATGGGGTGGCAGGTACGCGTTAAAGACGCTAACCCCAGGTAATTATATTACGGATAAGCTGAGTGCCACAACTGCGTACTATAACTGATCTAGCTGGCTGGTTTGAGAGGGTCTTGAACCCCCGGCCCGTTTTTAATTGCATTTTGTCATTTTACCATCACAGGTGTGGTTCATAAGAGAGTGGAAAGTAAAGTGGATAACCCCTGTTGGCCATGAAGAAGTTGCGCAAAATAAAAACATGTTGGCGGCAGTGATTCACCCAAAACTCTGCTGGGTGTGAATCGTTTTTAATTTGGAGAACTCACAGCCCAGAATAAATCAAGAGTGGCCAGTGAGCTCTCTAATTTTAATTGTGTCCAGCGGAGTTTTTTTGAATTTATACGGGCCCATGGTGACCGTTTGGTATCTGTCCTGCAAAAAACTCTGCAGCCACTTGAGGGCTAAGCCCTGTATGCCTGCCGCTCTCAACCTCTCCGCGAGCTTAACATGGGAGATGGTATCGAAAGCCGCAGAGAGGTCAAGCAGGACCAGGATTGCCGAGCCCCCAGTGTCTATGGTCATCCTTAGGGAGTCTGTTACCATCAGTAAGGCTGGTTCGGTGCTAAAACCCCGCCGAAACCCAGATTGAGTATTCAGGTCTCTTAGACGAGCCAGGCCCAGGATCTGTATTATGCGCTCACGACACTTCATTGGCAGGAGAGTGTTCTCTATGGTAATCCGGGTGTCGTTGCTGCTGACCGGATTTGCCATATCGGGGTAGGAGAAACAAGAATAGGATTCCTGCCATGAGTCCCAAAATGAGAGGCAGGCCGCCAAACACAGAGTGCACGAAAATTGGAAAAATTCCTAGGACTGCTTCAAAGGGAGCTAATAGTCCCCCAAAAACTGTCTTAAATACATGTACAATACCACTGGTATCAGACATGTTTAAGATACGACCTAACATTTCTACGAAATGTATTGGACAGTTTCTAGATAAAAGGGCATGTATCTCTGCAGAGGACCTTGCAACTTGCAGTTCATACGTCTCTTTGGACGAGGTCAAATGCACATTTTTTTGTAAAAGAATGGCTTTCATTCTGCTTAAAGTATCAATTTGAATAGAAGAGATGTTCAGTGAAGGCCATAGCGGCAACTCCCAGTCTGTCTTAGCTTTAGGAAACAATACTTGCATACAACAATGACCCTGGCTGACACTGTTACAAGATAGGCTATTCCTGGTATCATTCCACAACAGCTGTGATCATTCAACATTATATAGCTCCAGTTAGAAAGTTGCCTAAAAATTGGATCTTTCACTGCTGCTGGAGAACCTTGCAGGTGGCAGGATAAGTTGTTCGAAGAACCCTCACAGGCCTGTGTAAATTAATACCCTGGCATAAGAGTGTACCACTTAGTGCACTTTTACATTGTGTACCACTAAGAAATACCTCTTTTCCCTCACTCCAGCATCTGTGTGTGTATGGTAATTCCCAGGTTGACTTTATGTATTCCATACCCAACCTTTCATAAACAGCAACTGGTATATGTTTCAAACAGTATTGAAAGTTGAAAATTGTGACAGGCAGAGTGATTATCCTGTGTATTATCCATTCTGTGCAGGCTTTTCTGAAACAGTTAATGGTATTCTTTCCAGTTTTTCAATGCTTAGCACCGTATAGTCTGCTCCTTTCTGTGCCAAAGTGATTTGTTTATCTGTAAGGTTAAATACAGAAAACAATGACGTGGTGTTGATTAGACGCCATGGCACATATCCAGAACGAAGATTTTGCAACGTCCAGCCTAATAGCATTATAGAACATAATTGTGACTGTCCATGCTGTAGCATGAGCAAGTCCTGTTCCATTATGTCAATGGCAGAGGATACAATGCTGTCCAAAGAATACATTTTGGATGACAGGGTCGTTGACCCATTGTCAACTACAGAGAGTGTTTTCTCTAAATGAATACGATCGATTTCTCATATTCTTTCTGCAGTCTCTGCCTGTGTCTCTTTCCAAGCTTCATTATAAATGGCATATATACCTGCGTATATGGAAAGTTTATGACATCGTTTTGCCGGACCTTGTAAGAAGTCCCTTAAATCAACGTAATCTTTAAGTTAAGATAAGTGTTGTTTAACCTCTGTAAGTGTAGATTTTTGTAGCCACTCAAGGCACAGTTTTCCTACAGTGTATGTTGTTACTATCCCTGGATGTTGTCACTGGACATATCTTGGATCTAACCTAGTAACTGTAAACCCTTGTATCTTGTTCAGGAATCTATTTTGACAGGTATTCGTATCTGTGGGCCAGATTAACCATTTTTTCCAATCAGGATCAGTTCTGTTTTTAAGTAAAATAGTTTTTACGTCAACCCCCCCCTTCTGAAGTGTTTTTGTTATCAGACGTAGGTGTAGGTATAGACGGTTTGTTTAAGTCTTTTACCTTAGCTAGGCGAAGGCAGGATGTCTGTTGAATAGTGTCATTCAAAAACAATATTTGTTCAGGAGTAATGCAGACTCAAAATAAAGCTTCTATTACCTGCACTTGTCAGTCTTTTGAGCCCCAGACAGTTTTTGTTTCTATGTTGTGTGTAGCAACAAGTAGGGGAAAGATCAGTTGCGATCCAGTAGGGCTGGTATTACCATTCACAGGGAAAGGAATGGAAGGTCCAGCCACAGTCGTAGCCCCAAGGGTGGAGACAACAAAGAGGTGACTGGGCTGTTCCTAAAAGAATTAAGGGGAGAAAAAGGAAGGGAAGTGACGGTCACTAGGGAGGGGCTGGTGCTCAAGTGGACGACCACCCCATGGTATCCAATTTGTTGGATATAATGGCCTCACACACCCTTGCGAGTGTCATGCTTCATCATCGGCAATGCTCCTCGTTGGGCAGGCGGTGCAAGGCCCAACGGGCTCACCTCAAAGAGGGGCTCTTTATCGGAGATCTTTTATCCAACTGCCTTATGGTGAAGTGCGGGTGAGGGGCCAGAAAAGAGTAGAAAGTGTGGGTGAGGGTAAAATGTGGTTCAAGGTACCGGAAACAATTTTATTCTGGTGGTCCCCTGCCACAAGTAAAATCAAGGATAGCCGGTACTCGTGGGAACTATAGTTTCCCAGAGTGATCCAGGGCTAAAGGTGCAAAAGGTGTGGTCGACATGTTTCTCGCATCTAGTTCATTAACTGCGATTCTTCAGGACCTATATAAAAACTACAATCTACTTAAACGTGATCTATTCATAAGTATCAGTTTAAACAAGTCACATTAGTTGTACTACCTGTCTGACACTGTTCCTACCTAAAGTAGTGGGAGACAAAAGAGAGCATTACAGCAGGTAAGTAGCAACAAGTGATACTGTAGTGACCGTGAAAACACTGTGCGTGGATGTGAACACACTGTGCTTAGGTGACATACTAGTGAAGAAAGTGACTAGTATGTGATTAAAATCAAGTTGAAAACACAATGCAGCAGTATCCATTAAAATATACCACAATAACCTTTGAAAGGTGTGTATGTTACTCACCTAAGGGTTAGGATAAAGGGGTGTCAACAGTACCCGGCGGATCTGGCATCGGGCATGAAGCCAATGTGTTTGGGCTGGGGAGGGAAGTCAATGAGGATCAGTGACACATAACTAGTGGTTCATATGGTAGATTGTTATGTATGTGCCCCATTTTGTCAAGTGGACCTGGTAATGTCCAGTTTGTGTGGATGTTGGTCTTGCTCCAATGTGGGTGGTAGCTAAGAATGCAGGTACTAGCTCCTATTGGGTGTGGATCCTAAGTTGGTATTGGACAAACTGAGTGAGATGTGGGGTCGTATCCCAGGATGTATGGTACCCCCGGTTAAGGCCAGCCTATGGTGTTGTATAGTTATATGATTGCAAGCAACTTGCCATTGCCCATTGTTCTTAACGAACAACTAGCCATTGTCCATTGCACTTTAGAAATAAACTGCCTTAGTTGTAGACACAGGCTGAGGTGAAAGTAGATAGCAGGTAACCGTAGGGTGGTGGGGTTGGGATGGGATGGGCCGCTCAGCATATGTTAGATTATAAAACATACGACGTGCGCTGCTTGTATCCGCGGCCAGTCTTAAGCGCTACCGCAGGAGATGCCCTTGTACTTGCTGATCAAACCCCGGCGGGGGTTTGTTTATTTATGTAAATTTTAGCGTACGCCGCAAAGTAGCCGCGGTCAGTGTGGCGCGCTGCCGAAGGCGCCGCCTATCTCTTGGTGAGGTTTTCGTTAAAGCCCCTTCACAAGCTCTGGGGTCGGGGAAGTTGTGTGGGTGGTGCGGGGGGAGGGAGGTGGAAGGCGCGATAAAACAGGACCCTGAATTCAATGTAAAGTGTGGTAAAACAGGCCCCCGAGTTTAATATAAATCGGTTCCGGATGTACCAGACATGGCGGAGGTCCGCCCAGTGTCTGGCCGCAATTCTCTCATCAACCCACAAGCCTGCCAACCGTAACACTTACTTCTGTTTGCCTGTGCCGAAGCCTGCTACGCCTACCCTTCACGCCGGGTCCGGATAGTGAGGACCCGGTCGTGTGCTTCAGGATTAAGTAGGAAGCCGGGTTACGTGAAAGGCAGGAAGTTGTAATCACACCGGGTCATGTGATCGGTGTAGTCAGAGTGGCGGCCATGATAGAGTGGTATAATTTTACCAAGAAGGAACCAATGATAGTAGGTCAATCAGTGTGTATCAAATTAACACAAGGGGAAGTTGATTATATTAAATTAGGTGGGGTCTGTCACATCATGGATCCGTTGCCCGATATGTCACTGCAGGCAGAGTACTGCAGTTCTGTGGGATATGGTGGGGTTATAGTTGACCCAATTGCCCGATGCCCGATTAAATGGGGTCTGTCACATCATTGAACCGTTGCCCGATATGTCACTGAAGGCAGAGTACTGTAATTCTGTGGGATATGGTGGGGTTGTAGTTGACCCAATTGCCTGATGCTTAACCAGCGAATGGGAACAGGACTTGGCACGTGTCGCTCATTTAATCATGTCTGTGGTTATGGTGATTGGTTCACAGGGAGCTCCAGGGGATATCCTCATTCAGTCCCCGGCTATCGGTAGACAAACGATGTATCCATCTTTGTTCCTTTAGGAATAGATTGTGTTTTGACTTGTCTGGGGAGGCCTCAAGAATTAACCAGGATATTGAGTCAGCTGAGTGGTTCAGTTCTTGAAAATGCCTGCACATTTTAGTGTTGGTCTTCTTGCAGCGGAAATTACTCCTATGCTCGGAGATGCGGACTTTCACAGGACGGGAGGTCATGCCCACATATTTAAGCCCGCACGGGCATATCAGTAGGTAAATGCAGTTTGGGGTATTGCAGTTAGTGTGGCCCCGTATTTCCCAATGGAAGGTGTCCGTCAGGAGGATGGTTTTATAGGTACTGGTGAAGGGGCACACACTGCAAGAATCACATTGATAATGGCCCTGTACAGGTGGTAGTTGCCACAGGGTGGTTTGTTTTGTTAACTCAGTCTTTTTGGGCCTAGTATGTACCAACATATCCTTTATATTTCTGGACCTTTTGAAGGCAAATCTAGGTGTTGTGAGATTGAGTTCGCCTGTATTGAGAATTTGCCAATGTCGCTTGATTATCTTTTTCAGTTCAGTAGATGCTGGCGAGAAGGTGGTTACACAAGTAAGGAGATTTGTCTCCTGTGTGGCCCTAGTATAGTATTCAAGAAGGGCACCCCTGTTGTTGTTCTGTGCACATTTACGTGCCCTGGTAACCTCTCTGGAGGGGTATCCTCTGTCCCTCAGGTTTCTGGACAGAAGTGAAGACTCGGTTCTGTAGTCTGATAGGTTAGAGCAATTACGCCTGACTCGCAAGAATTGTCCGAAGGGCAAGTTTAACCTCAAGGCCTTCGGATGGTGACTGGTAAAATGAAGCAAACTGTTATGGTCTGTTGGCTTGCGGTACATGGTGGTATCGATTGTACCCCTTTCTAGTCTTATCGTGAGGTCCAAGAAAGCAATCTTGGAGGCAGATGCTGTGATGGTGAAATGCAAGAATTCATTCTGCGTGTTAAGCCAATTGAAGAACTCTTTGTATAAGTCTTCCGCCCCCCTCCAAAGTACCAGGATATCATCAATGAACCTTTTCCATAGCTTGATGTTAAGATGGTAGGGGTTTGTAGGTCCATTGATGTATCTTTCTTCGAAGTCTGCCATGTATAGACAGGCCACCGAAGGGGCAAAACTACTGCCCATGGAAGTCCCCTGGGTCTGATGATAATGCTGCCCTTTGAACTCAAAATAGTTTTCAGTAAGAGCAAGGGTCGCACATTCCATGATAAAGGAAGGTGGTGTGGGAGAGCTCCATTCCTTCGCACTGAGGATTCTCTCAATCACCCCGAGTGTGGCCCTCTGGGGAATGTTGGTGTAGAGGGCCTCTACATCAAGGGTGATGAGGAAGTCGACCTGGATATCTTCCTCTAAGTTGTCTAACAGGCGGAGGACATCAGTGGTGTCCTGAATGTATGAAGGTATTTGTTTGACCAGCGGTTGTAAAAAGTGGTCACAAAACTGTGAAAGGGGCTCAAGGACAGAGTCAATGCCTGAAACAATCGGGCGTCCTGCGACGGGGGTGGTCCCCTTGTGTATTTTCGGGAGGATGTAGAAGTAAGGCACTTTGGGTTCCCTCTTAGATAGAAAATCAGCCTCCTTTTTGGAGATCCACTCCTGACATTCGGCAGAGTGGACCAACCCAGTAATCGTCGTTGTTAAGCGCTCGGTGGGATTGAAAGGGATTGGGGTGTAGTAACGCCTGTCCCCTAGTTGCCTTAGACATTCAGTTTCATAGTCTACAGTATCCATCAGGACTGTAGCTCCAACCTTGTCTGCCTGTTTAATGGTGACGGTTCGGTCATTGGCTAAGGAGTCTAGCATCTGTCTTTCAGGGTTCGAGAGGTTCTGATGTTTCTTACTTGGTCTCATAGACCCAATATCTTTGAGTACAGCCTGTCCGTACGTTAGAATTTCATTGGGGACCAACCCACTATGGGGGGTAAAGGTCGAAGGATTATGAAGACCAGAGTCAGTAGGAGTCTCTTGTGGCCTGCCATCAAAGAAGGTTCGCAATCTAATCTTGCGGAAGAATTTCTGGATTTCGCAACATTGTTGGAAATGGTCAATTTGGGGTGTGGGGACGAACCCAAGTCCCTTTTGGAGCACTTTTTCTTCATCAGCAGTAAGTTGGCGTGAAGAGAGATTCACTACCAGGCTTATTTTCGTGCTGTCTTGCTCCTGGTGTCCATCCCTTGGCCCTGAGTGTCCTCCCATTGCACCCTCTTGTCTGGTCCGTTTCCTCGCTTGCGCCCGCACCCTCTGCCCCAACCTCTGTCTAAAAAAGGCTGCTGGTTGGTGCCATGGGGGGCAAATTGTGGTGGATACTGGGACGCGTAAGGCGGCATAGGGTGTGGAAATTGGGGGCATTGCCAAAGAGGTGGGCCCTGAAAAAGAGGTTGTGGGTAAAAGGGTTGTCCACGTCTCCCTCCTCTCTTTCCCCTCCGAGGTTGTGGTTGCCAATCCTCATTACTTGAGTTGCTATCACTGTTTGATCCTCTCCTAGAGGAATTGGCACTGGAGTCAGAGAGGTAACCTGTCCCGGGGGGGACGTAGTCATCCTTCAAATATGGGTAGACCTTTTCTTTAGAGAAACGATCGATATCTTTCTGTAGCTTGGCTACTTTTTGTTTCATCAGAAATTCTTTGTGCTCAAAAATTTCTTTGTTCAATTCGGTCAACTTAGTTTTAAAGCCGGTATTCTGCCCGGTGCTTTTCAGTGCATTTTCCGCTGCCTGGATCTTAGTAAGCAATTCGTCTGCTAATCGTTTGGCTGTGTTGACCAGCAGGATTAGAAGATCGTGTGTACATTTCCAGGAGATTAGTGACCATTTGATCTTGAATTGGCCATCCTCCCAGAATATCCTCGAGAAGTTTTTCATGATCAGGCCATTCGGTGCTATTTTAGCCTTGAAGTACTCAGCCATGAGTGCTCCATGTAGGGTAATCCTGACCCATTCTCTCTTCATGTCGGAGAGTGATTTCCAGTCCGCTGAGTTGCTCCCAGTGGCTGTTTCTGTTACGAGGCCAAGGATGGAAGGTAATCTATGGATAGCTGCTGCATCATCATCACCGAAACTCAATCCTTGACCTTCCATCTTGTGGTGGAGAAGGGATAGAGAGGTGAGATGAAGGTGTAGATATAGAAGAAGGGGGGGAAGAGCTAGAAGAAAAGGCGAGCCCTGATAAAAGTAAACAGGGTCCGTCGGTCTCTCAACAGATCGGCTGAGGACTATGTGTTTTGGGGAATGAACTAGTCTTACCCACCAAGAGTGAATCCCCACGGTGGTTAGCCGTGCAGAGAATGTAGCAACAAGTAGGGGAAAGATCAGTTGCGATCCAGTAGGGCTGGTATTACCATTCACAGGGAAAGGAATGGAAGGTCCAGACACAGTCGTAGCCCCAAGGGTGGAGACAACAAAGAGGTGACTGGGCTGTTCCTAAAAGAATTAAGGGGAGAAAAAGGAAGGGAAGTGACGGTCACTAGGGAGGGGCTGGTGCTCAAGTAGACGACCACCCCTGGGTATCCAATTTGTTGAATATAATGGCCTCACACACCCTTGCGAGTGTCATGCTTCATCATCGGCAATGCTCCTCGTTGGGCAGGCGGTGCAATGCCCAACGGGCTCACCTCAAAGAGGGGCTCTTTATCGGAGATCTTTTATCCAACTGCCTTATGGTGAAGTGCGGGTGAGGGGCCAGAAAAGAGTGGAAAGTGTGGGTGAGGGTAAAATGTGGCTCAAGGTACGGGAAACAATTTTATTCTGGTGGTCCCCTGCCACAAGTAAAATCAAGGATAGCCGGTACTCGTGGGAACTATAGTTTCCCAGAGTGATCCAGGGCTAAAGGTGCAAAAGGTGTGGTCGACATGTTTCTCGCATCTAGTTCATTAACTGCGATTCTTCAGGACCTTTATAAAAACTACAATCTACTTAAACGTGATCTATTCATAAGTATCAGTTTAAACAAGGCACATTAGTTGTACTACCTGTCTGACACTGTTCCTACCTAAAGTAGTGGGAGACAAAAGAGAGCATTACAGCAGGTAAGTAGCAACAAGTGATACTGTAGTGACCGTGAAAACACTGTGCGTGGCCGTGAACACACTGTGCTTAGGTGACATACTAGTGAAGAAAGTGACTAGTATGTGATTAAAATCAAGTTGAAAACACAATGCAGCAGTATCCATTAAAATATACCACAATAACCTTTGAAAGGTGTGTATGTTACTCACCTAAGGGTTAGGATAAAGGGGTGTCAACAGTACCCGGCGGATCTGGCATCGGGCATGAAGCCAATGTGTTTGGGCTGGGGAGGGAAGTCAATGAGGATCAGTGACACATAACAAGTGGTTCATATGGTAGATTGTTATGTATGTGCCCCATTTTGTCAAGTGGACCTGGTAATGTCCAGTATGTGTGGATGTTGGTCTTGCTCCAATGTGGGTGGTAGCCAAGAATGCAGGTACTAGCTCCTATTGGGTGTGGATCCTAAGTTGGTATTGGACACACTGAGTGAGATGTGGGGTCGTATCCCAGGATGTATGGTACCCCCGGTTAAGGCCAGCCTATGGTGTTGTATAGTTATATGATTGCAAGCAACTTGCCATTGCCCATTGCTCTTAACGAACAACTATCCATTGTCCATTGCACTTTAGAAATAAACCGCCTTAGTTGTAGACACAGGCTGAGGTGAAAGTAGATAGCAGGTAACCGTAGGGTGGTGGGGTTGGGATGGGATGGACCGCTCAGCGTATATTAGATTATAAAACATACGGCGTGCGCCGCTTGTATCCGCGGCCAGTCTTAAGCGCTACCGCAGGAGATGCCCTTGTACTTGCTGATCAAACCCCGGCGGGGGTTTGTTTATTTATGTAAATTTTAGCGTACGCCGCAAAGTAGCCGCGGTCAGTGTGGCGCGCTGCCGAAGGCGCCGCCTATCTCTTGGTGAGGTTTTCGTTAAAGCCCCTTCACAAGCTCTGGGGTCGGGGAAGTTGTGTGGGTGGTGCGGGGGGAGGGAGGTGGAAGGCGCGATAAAACAGGACCCTGAATTCAATGTAAAGCGTGGTAAAACAGGCCCCCGAGTTTAATATAAATCGGTTCCGGATGTACCAGACATGGCGGAGGTCCGCCCAGTGTCTGGCCGCAATTCTCTCATCAACCCACAAGCCTGCCAACCGTAACACTTACTTCTGTTTGCCTGTGCCGAAGCCTGCTACGCCTACCCTTCACGCCGGGTCCGGATAGTGAGGACCCGGTCGTGTGCTTCAGGATTAAGTAGGAAGCCGGGTTACGTGAAAGGCAGGAAGTTGTAATCACACCGGGTCATGTGATCGGTGTAGTCAGAGTGGCGGCCATGATAGAGTGGTATAATTTTACCAAGAAGGAACCAATGATAGTAGGTCAATCAGTGTGTATCAAATTAACACAAGGGGAAGTTGATTATATTAAATTAGGTGGGGTCTGTCACATCATGGATCCGTTGCCCGATATGTCACTGCAGGCAGAGTACTGCAGTTCTGTGGGATATGGTGGGGTTATAGTTGACCCAATTGCCCGATGCCCGATTAAATGGGGTCTGTCACATCATTGAACCGTTGCCCGATATGTCACTGAAGGCAGAGTACTGTAATTCTGTGGGATATGGTGGGGTTGTAGTTGACCCAATTGCCTGATGCTTAACCAGCGAATGGGAACAGGACTTGGCACGTGTCGCTCATTTAATCATGTCTGTGGTTATGGTGATTGGTTCACAGGGAGCTCCAGGGGATATCCTCATTCAGTCCCCGGCTATCGGTAGACAAACGATGTATCCATCTTTGTTCCTTTAGGAATAGATTGTGTTTTGACTTGTCTGGGGAGGCCTCAAGAATTAACCAGGATATTGAGTCAGCTGAGTGGTTCAGTTCTTGAAAATGCCTGCACATTTTAGTGTTGGTCTTCTTGCAGCGGAAATTACTCCTATGCTCGGAGATGCGGACTTTCACAGGACGGGAGGTCATGCCCACATATTTAAGCCCGCACGGGCATATCAGTAGGTAAATGCAGTTTGGGGTATTGCAGTTAGTGTGGCCCCGTATTTCCCAATGGAAGGTGTCCGTCAGGAGGATGGTTTTATAGGTACTGGTGAAGGGGCACACACTGCAAGAACCACATTGATAATGGCCCTGTACAGGTGGTAGTTGCCACAGGGTGGTTTGTTTTGTTAACTCAGTCTTTTTGGGCCTAGTATGTACCAACATATCCTTTATATTTCTGGACCTTTTGAAGGCAAATCTAGGTGTTGTGAGATTGAGTTCGCCTGTATTGAGAATTTGCCAATGTCGCTTGATTATCTTTTTCAGTTCAGTAGATGCTGGCGAGAAGGTGGTTACACAAGTAAGGAGATTTGTCTCCTGTGTGGCCCTAGTATAGTATTCAAGAAGGGCACCCCTGTTGTTGTTCTGTGCACATTTACGTGCCCTGGTAACCTCTCTGGAGGGGTATCCTCTGTCCCTCAGGTTTCTGGACAGAAGTGAAGACTCGGTTCTGTAGTCTGATAGGTTAGAGCAATTACGCCTGACTCGCAAGAATTGTCCGAAGGGCAAGTTTAACCTCAAGGCCTTCGGATGGTGACTGGTAAAATGAAGCAAACTGTTATGGTCTGTTGGCTTGCGGTACATGGTGGTATCGATTGTACCCCTTTCTAGTCTTATCGTGAGGTCCAAGAAAGCAATCTTGGAGGCAGATGCTGTGATGGTGAAATGCAAGAATTCATTCTGCGTGTTAAGCCAATTGAAGAACTCTTTGTATAAGTCTTCCGCCCCCCTCCAAAGTACCAGGATATCATCAATGAACCTTTTCCATAGCTTGATGTTAAGATGGTAGGGGTTTGTAGGTCCATTGATGTATCTTTCTTCGAAGTCTGCCATGTATAGACAGGCCACCGAAGGGGCAAAACTACTGCCCATGGAAGTCCCCTGGGTCTGATGATAATGCTGCCCTTTGAACTCAAAATAGTTTTCAGTAAGAGCAAGGGTCGCACATTCCATGATAAAGGAAGGTGGTGTGGGAGAGCTCCATTCCTTCGCACTGAGGATTCTCTCAATCACCCCGAGTGTGGCCCTCTGGGGAATGTTGGTGTAGAGGGCCTCTACATCAAGGGTGATGAGGAAGTCGACCTGGATATCTTCCTCTAAGTTGTCTAACAGGCGGAGGACATCAGTGGTGTCCTGAATGTATGAAGGTATTTGTTTGACCAGCGGTTGTAAAAAGTGGTCACAAAACTGTGAAAGGGGCTCAAGGACAGAGTCAATGCCTGAAACAATCGGGCGTCCTGCGACGGGGGTGGTCCCCTTGTGTATTTTCGGGAGGATGTAGAAGTAAGGCACTTTGGGTTCCCTCTTAGATAGAAAATCAGCCTCCTTTTTGGAGATCCACTCCTGACATTCGGCAGAGTGGACCAACCCAGTAATCGTCGTTGTTAAGCGCTCGGTGGGATTGAAAGGGATTGGGGTGTAGTAACGCCTGTCCCCTAGTTGCCTTAGACATTCAGTTTCATAGTCTACAGTATCCATCAGGACTGTAGCTCCAACCTTGTCTGCCTGTTTAATGGTGACGGTTCGGTCATTGGCTAAGGAGTCTAGCATCTGTCTTTCAGGGTTCGAGAGGTTCTGATGTTTCTTACTTGGTCTCATAGACCCAATATCTTTGAGTACAGCCTGTTCGTACGTTAGAATTTCATTGGGGACCAACCCACTATGGGGGGTAAAGGTCGAAGGATTATGAAGACCAGAGTCAGTAGGAGTCTCTTGTGGCCTGCCATCAAAGAAGGTTCGCAATCTAATCTTGCGGAAGAATTTCTGGATTTCGCAACATTGTTGGAAATGGTCAATTTGGGGTGTGGGGACGAACCCAAGTCCCTTTTGGAGCACTTTTTCTTCATCAGCAGTAAGTTGGCGTGAAGAGAGATTCACTACCAGGCTTATTTTCGTGCTGTCTTGCTCCTGGTGTCCATCCCTTGGCCCTGAGTGTCCTCCCATTGCACCCTCTTGTCTGGTCCGTTTCCTCGCTTGCGCCCGCACCCTCTGCCTCAACCTCTGTCTAAAAAAGGCTGCTGGTTGGTGCCATGGGGGGCAAATTGTGGTGGATACTGGGACGCGTAAGGCGGCATAGGGTGTGGAAATTGGGGGCATTGCCAAAGAGGTGGGCCCTGAAAAAGAGGTTGTGGGTAAAAGGGTTGTCCACGTCTCCCTCCTCTCTTTCCCCTCCGAGGTTGTGGTTGCCAATCCTCATTACTTGAGTTGCTATCACTGTTTGATCCTCTCCTAGAGGAATTGGCACTGGAGTCAGAGAGGTAACCTGTCCCGGGGGGGACGTAGTCATCCTTCAAATATGGGTAGACCTTTTCTTTAGAGAAACGATCGATATCTTTCTGTAGCTTGGCTACTTTTTGTTTCATCAGAAATTCTTTGTGCTCAAAAATTTCTTTGTTCAATTCGGTCAACTTAGTTTTAAAGCCGGTATTCTGCCCGGTGCTTTTCAGTGCATTTTCCGCTGCCTGGATCTTAGTAAGCAATTCGTCTGCTAATCGTTTGGCTGCGTTGACCAGCAGGATTAGAAGATCGTGTGTACATTTCCAGGAGATTAGTGACCATTTGATCTTGAATTGGCCATCCTCCCAGAATATCCTCGAGAAGTTTTTCATGATCAGGCCATTCGGTGCTATTTTAGCCTTGAAGTACTCAGCCATGAGTGCTCCATGTAGGGTAATCCTGACCCATTCTCTCTTCATGTCGGAGAGTGATTTCCAGTCCGCTGAGTTGCTCCCAGTGGCTGTTTCTGTTACGAGGCCAAGGATGGAAGGTAATCTATGGATAGCTGCTGCATCATCATCACCGAAACTCAATCCTTGACCTTCCATCTTGTGGTGGAGAAGGGATAGAGAGGTGAGATGAAGGTGTAGATATAGAAGAAGGGGGGGAAGAGCTAGAAGAAAAGGCGAGCCCTGATAAAAGTAAACAGGGTCCGTCGGTCTCTCAACAGATCGGCTGAGGACTATGTGTTTTGGGGAATGAACTAGTCTTACCCACCAAGAGTGAATCCCCACGGTGGTTAGCCGTGCAGAGAATGTAGCAACAAGTAGGGGAAAGATCAGTTGCGATCCAGTAGGGCTGGTATTACCATTCACAGGGAAAGGAATGGAAGGTCCAGACACAGTCGTAGCCCCAAGGGTGGAGACAACAAAGAGGTGACTGGGCTGTTCCTAAAAGAATTAAGGGGAGAAAAAGGAAGGGAAGTGACGGTCACTAGGGAGGGGCTGGTGCTCAAGTAGACGACCACCCCTGGGTATCCAATTTGTTGAATATAATGGCCTCACACACCCTTGCGAGTGTCATGCTTCATCATCGGCAATGCTCCTCGTTGGGCAGGCGGTGCAATGCCCTACGGGCTCACCTCAAAGAGGGGCTCTTTATCGGAGATCTTTTATCCAACTGCCTTATGGTGAAGTGCGGGTGAGGGGCCAGAAAAGAGTGGAAAGTGTGGGTGAGGGTAAAATGTGGCTCAAGGTACGGGAAACAATTTTATTCTGGTGGTCCCCTGCCACAAGTAAAATCAAGGATAGCCGGTACTCGTGGGAACTATAGTTTCCCAGAGTGATCCAGGGCTAAAGGTGCAAAAGGTGTGGTCGACATGTTTCTCGCATCTAGTTCATTAACTGCGATTCTTCAGGACCTTTATAAAAACTACAATCTACTTAAACGTGATCTATTCATAAGTATCAGTTTAAACAAGGCACATTAGTTGTACTACCTGTCTGACACTGTTCCTACCTAAAGTAGTGGGAGACAAAAGAGAGCATTACAGCAGGTAAGTAGCAACAAGTGATACTGTAGTGACCGTGAAAACACTGTGCGTGGCCGTGAACACACTGTGCTTAGGTGACATACTAGTGAAGAAAGTGACTAGTATGTGATTAAAATCAAGTTGAAAACACAATGCAGCAGTATCCATTAAAATATACCACAATAACCTTTGAAAGGTGTGTATGTTACTCACCTAAGGGTTAGGATAAAGGGGTGTCAACAGTACCCGGCGGATCTGGCATCGGGCATGAAGCCAATGTGTTTGGGCTGGGGAGGGAAGTCAATGAGGATCAGTGACACATAACAAGTGGTTCATATGGTAGATTGTTATGTATGTGCCCCATTTTGTCAAGTGGACCTGGTAATGTCCAGTATGTGTGGATGTTGGTCTTGCTCCAATGTGGGTGGTAGCCAAGAATGCAGGTACTAGCTCCTATTGGGTGTGGATCCTAAGTTGGTATTGGACACACTGAGTGAGATGTGGGGTCGTACCTCAGGATGTATGGTACCCCCGGTTAAGGCCAGCCTATGGTGTTGTATAGTTATATGATTGCAAGCAACTTGCCATTGCCCATTGCTCTTAACGAACAACTATCCATTGTCCATTGCACTTTAGAAATAAACCGCCTTAGTTGTAGACACAGGCTGAGGTGAAAGTAGATAGCAGGTAACCGTAGGGTGGTGGGGTTGGGATGGGATGGACCGCTCAGCGTATATTAGATTATAAAACATACGGCGTGCGCCGCTTGTATCCGCGGCCAGTCTTAAGCGCTACCGCAGGAGATGCCCTTGTACTTGCTGATCAAACCCCGGCGGGGTTTGTTTATTTATGTAAATTTTAGCGTACGCCGCAAAGTAGCCGCGTCAGTGTGGTGCGCTGCCGAAGGCACCGCCTATCTCTTGGTGAGGTTTTCGTTAAAGCCCCTGCACAAGCTCTGGGGTCGGGGAAATTGTGTGGGTGGTGCGGGGGGAGGGAGGTGGAAGGTGCGGTAAAACAGGACCCTGAATTCAATGTAAAGCGTGGTAAAACAGGCCCCCGAGTTTAATATAAATCGGTTCCGAATGTACCAGACATGGCGAGGTCCGCTCAGTGTCTGGCCGCAATTCTCTCATCAACCCACAAGCCTGCCAACCGTAACACTTACTTCTGTTTGCCTGTGCCGAAGCCTGCTACGCCTACCTTCATGCCGGGTCTGGATAGTGAGGACCCGGTCGTGTGCTTCAGGATTAAGTAGGAAGCCGGGTTACGTGAAAGGCAGGAAGTTGTAATCACACCGGGTCATGTGATCGGTGTAGTCAGAGTGGCGGCCATGATAGAGTGGTATAATTTTACCAAGAAGGAACCAATGATAGTAGGTCAATCAGTGTGTATCAAATTAACACAAGGGGAAGTTGATTATAATAAATAAGGTGGGGTCTGTAACATCATGGATCCGTTGCCCGATATGTCACTGCAGGCAGAGTACTGCAGTTCTGTGGGATATGGTGGGGTTATAGTTGACCCAATTGCCCGATGCCCGATTAAATGGGGTCTGTCACATCATTGAACCGTTGCCCGATATGTCACTGAAGGCAGAGTACTGCAATTCTGTGGGATATGGTGGGGTTGTAGTTGACCCAATTGCCTGATGCTTAACCAGCGAATGGGAACAGGACTTGGCACGTGTCGCTCATTTAATCATGTCTGTGGTTATGGTGATTGGTTCACAGGGAGCTCCAGGGGATATCCTCATTCAGTCCCCGGCTATCGGTAGACAAACGATGTATCCATCTTTGTTCCTTTAGGAATAGATTGTGTTTTGATTTGTCTGGGGAGGCCTCAAGAATTAACCAGGATATTGAGTCAGCTGAGTGGTTCAGTTCTTGAAAATGCCTGCACATTTTAGTGTTGGTCTTCTTTGTTTCTATGTTGTCACTCTTAAAGCCGAAACATAACGAGGACAGCTTGGCATAAAAGGCTGCTGAATAAATTTGCTTCGTATTGGTCAACATACTTGCATTCCTGTCTTATTAACATTTCTATAGTAAAATGTTTCCGGATTTGTGGTATTAAAACCTGGGAAGTATGGGAATTTTTCATAGAATGTTTTTGAGCTACCTTTCGGTGGCGTTGGACAATGTTCCCATTGATTGAAAGTTGAAACATTTCTAGGGTTTGCAGATTTGTGCAAGTAATGATAACCATAGTGATTATAACAATACATTTGTATTCATGTTTTGTGAATTTAGCAGACATCTCTAAATCTGACATCATATTATTAACAGTCTCAAAGTCCCAATCATCAGAAAACGTGCTTTGTGAAACAAAGTCACTCAATGAAACCTTAAATTGATGTGAAATCTTCAGCAGCTCTGCCGGACCATAATTGTCATAATCAGTTCTGTCTCATGCTATACCGCCAGGTATAGGAACGGCTGTGATGTTTACTGATGTCAAGTCTCTTTGTTCACTATGAGATAATTTGTGTGGCTTCAGGAGCAAGTTGATGTTCTTACTTGCTGTGTCCATTTTACTATATTTTCCATTTATCAGCATCACCAAAGTTAATACCATAATTAGCCAAAGTAGGAGAAAAAGTACGCCAAACACAATCCAAAGTTCAACCCATGGTGAAACCAGATACGTTTTTTCCAGTTGCTGAAAGAGTTCTGCTACTTGATCTTTAAAACTTTTATTTGCTGGCGTTGTTTCAGGCTCACTGGGATCCTCAGAAAACGTATCAAAGTTGATGAAATTGCCAGAGGCAGTTCTGTCAATTGTTGGAATTGCATCAGGATTATTTGAAATCGTTGGGGCTACCGGATCCTTTGTCATATTAGTGTAGTCCGATGCTACATCATTGTAGACGGGAGTGTCTTGACGGACTGTAATTTGGGTTTCAAGAGGCACAAGTTCCATAGCTTTATTGCTTAGTCCTCTGTTTTGTGCTGCAGAGTCTTCAACTGTTATTAGTCTCTCAGGTTGAACCTCTTGGATAGTAGCAAGATTTTGTCTTCTGCTACGTATTATCGGCCACATGATGTGTTTGACCAGGTCGTTGGATACGAAACTGTTCTCTTTTCTTCCAGCAAGGGGCGGCAGTAACACTGTTCTTGATCCGTGGATTGCTAGTACAGGTACTGGTTTTCTGTAAGAAGGCCCAAATTCCTTCTTATCCGCGATCTTTTCTCTGACTAGATCCCCAATCTTTGGAATCCAGACTGGCCTTGCTGGGACAGGTGGTTCTCCTTCAGTGGTCGTTGGCTTCTGTACTGTGTTGATTTGACTTCTTCTTTTCTCGTTTAAGTCCTGCAAAACAGCCAAACGGTCTTTGATATCAAAGGGTTTTTGTTCCACCACTGAAGTGTGACGATCGAGGCCCTGGACAAGCATTCTAGTACCAAAAAGCATTTCATATGGAGTGATTCCACCCAGAGAATTTCTTGGCAGATTGTTAAGACTACGTTGGACAATTATTAGATGATTGACCCACCCGTCATCCGAGCCTAGTCCCCTAGCTGTTATAGATTGCTTTATGTCACGTTTTTTCTTTCCACAACCGAATTTACCTCAGGATGGAATGGACTTGAATACCGCAATGCAACGCCCAGATTGGCCATGGCCTCTTTGTAAACTTTGGAGCTAAATGCAGGACCCTGGTCAGAATGTAGCGTGCCGATTGCGTATGTGCCGATAAAGACTTGCAAATCTTTTATAACAGTTTGGGCGTCAGCCGAGCACTGAGGCCTCATCCAAATAAATCTTGAGCATGAATCCACTGCGACCATGATATATTTGTAGTTACCATCCCTTTATAAGGGACCACAGTGGTCCAGGTAAACACATGCTAATGGTTTATCTGAAATTAAAAGGGGCGTCTGCACCGAGTGTTTCACTGTTGAAACTTTCATTTTCTGGCAGATTCCACATTCCAAAACGTAGTTTCTGGTCTGTTCCTCATGCGCGGCCACCAGTATCTTTGTTTTAATAATGACACTGTAGTGGAAACACCTGCATGTGCAGAGGCGAGCCCTTCATGTGCTGCTGAGCAGCACATGAAGGGCTCACCTGAAGGGCTGTGTTCCATGTTTGGAATTACTCTATCCCCCACTCCAGGGATTTGAGCAAAAGGAACATTATTTGTATCAGTTATATATGAGTACTTGAGTGGAAAGCCTTTTGGTAACATTTTACCGCTGTCTTTATTGGAAGCGGCGACAGCCTGCATTATTTCACTGTCTATTTATGTTTTTGAATGAGTGATTGCAGCTACGGAAGCCGTTTGCACAGCTGCTTTTGCGGCTTCATCAGCCAATGAATTCCCTGCAACGTGAACGCCATCACGCTGATGACTCAGTGTATGGATCACGTGAGTCTTTTGTAGTTCTTTCTGTAATTTAACAACTTGTTCTCAAAGCAACTTATGCTTGATCGTGCCAACTTTTGCATCTTTGAAACCAAATTTGAACCCAGTTCAACAAGTATTAATTGTAAGACTGGACGCAGTAATACGAATCGCACACTATGAGTGTGGGGAATTCGTGATCAGTATTTTCAAGCGCCATCTTGAAATCCTGTAGTTCAGCTCGCTGAGCTGTACAGTCTCCAAGAGATTGAGTTTTTTTGACCGTAGGTCGGAATTTACCATCGCGCCAGCGACCTTTACCAATTGTGCACGCAGCACTATAAGCTTGTTTACCCCCAATTGCGGGTTGTGCTGATCCGTCTGTATAATTTATACATTCATACTGTTCTAGAGGCAGAATTTCAGTTGGCAGAGGACATTCTTGTTCGTATTGTAGAAATTCTTGAGTTTTCAAGTATGGGTCAAAAACGTATTCAACGTCTGTTGCAGCAAGAGAGTTAACCCATTGTATCCATCTTGGATGTAAAGCCTTTGCATTAGGAATGCTTGCTTTTGTCACTGCTGCTTCTAAGGCAGGTACAGGAGTAACGAGCATTATGCGTTTACCCTGCGCCAGAGCTCTCTCTTTTGCTCCTGCAGTTTGAACCGCTGTCAGAATTTTTTCTGTTGCAGTGAATTTCATTTCAGCTTGTGTGTACAAGTGTGATTTGTAAGCAATTGGTACTTTTTCACTTTCGTTACAGGTTAAATACGTAAATCCACATCTTCCTGGGATTATTCTGATTACAAGATTGCGTACGTTTACGCTTCTTTGTAAATGTGTTGTTGCTAACATGTCTGTTTGCACTGAATGCAAAATTTCTGTGTGTTTTTGAGTCAAATTAGTAGTTTTGAAATCAGGTTTGATTAATTCGTAGAGAGGTTCAACCCTTTCTGCGTAATTTAGAATGTATGTTCTTACAAAATTCAGGAAACCTAGAATTGACTGTAAGTTTTTCAGAGTTTTTGGAGGTTGGAGCGGCGCACACTTTTCTAAAAAGTTGCCTGCCAGGCTTTTGCCTTCACTTGATAACTCGTATCCCAGAAAAAGGATGTTGAGGTGGGCATTTCTCGATTTCTTAAAGTTTAATTTGTACCCTTCAGAGGTGAATCCAAGTATAATTGTATTCACTCTGTTCAAGTGCCTGTCCAAATCATTGTCTGTAAGATAGATGTCATCGACATAAGATAATGCCTCATCATCATACGTTTGTAGTAACTCTGTTACTCTGGCTGCAAAAACCCGACTATTCTTGAATCCTTGGGCGAGACGACAGAAGTGACGTTGTGTCCCCATAATTGAGAAAGCGGTCAAGTTCCTGCTTTCAGGTGCAATGTTTTGACAGAAGAAACCGTTAGAAATATCTAATGTGGTTTTATATTTTTTACGCACGATGTTATTCATCAGTGCTGCACTGTGGGGTTTTTTTTCCTGCAAAGGTTTTGCAACAAGACTTTAAATGTCTGTAGTCTAAAACTAGACAATATGTTTGGAGACAGGAAACAAAGGATTGTTCATTGACGAGGTGCATGTTTCAATCACCCCTTGGTATTCAAGTTGATTTAATATCTCACTGACCTGTTTTTTAGCTTCTTGCTTAACTGGATACTGCCTCTGTGCAGTTGGTTGTGATTTTAACTGCATTTTTTGGTGAGGAGAATCCTCATCCCATCCCGCATGATTTTAATATAATGCTGGAGCCTGGGCTACAGCCCATTTTCTGGCATAGGTGTATTTTAAATGAATTGGAATATGATTAGAGAAGGCTGGCATAATGATGTCTTCGCCGTGTGGGCACTCCCTGACAAATTTTGGTGGCCAGTCTTTTCAGCTAGAAGAATGTCATAACCCTTAGAGAGCTTCTCACAAAAAAGTGCTCTTATTTTCTTAGTTATGTCCCCTCCATCCGGAGCGTTATTTCATATAACTTATGGGGTACCCTAACCCTGGTATCAGCTGTTTCAACTTGAATGTACTCATTCAAGTCCACTGTCTCCAGCTGATCCTTCAAGATCGTCCGAGCTATGGTGACCTCTGCTGTGCTGTCCAGCATTGTCTGGGCCCACTCCCCGTTCTTGAGTTGTGTCCTCAGGATCCTCGGCATGTCTAATTTTTAGACCTGCTACCTTCTTTTTGGTGAAATGAGCTTTTTTATTTTTTGTAATGTGTTAATCGTCTTTGGACTTCACGCGTTCTTCCTTGTGTTCTGACCGTCCTCTTCTTTCCGATTTCTGTGACGAAGTCTGAAAGGTACGAGTGGAACGTGTATCAGTATCTTGTATCAGTATCTTGTATCAGTATCGTGTATCAGGTTTTCTCAAATTATCCCTGTTCCTGAGGTTATACCTCTTTTCAGAGGGCTCCTTTTGAGGAGACCTTCCTCGAGACTGAGAGCGCTTCTCATTAGAAGTTTATTTAGTATTTCCCACTTCTTTTTAGGAGTAGTGAGAGTGTTTTTAATGAAGTCCTTTTCAGGATTTTCTGTTAGTTGGGGCTTTACTGGTTTCCCACCCAAACTATCTCTTCCTAGTTCTCCATAGAATTTTTCAATTATTCTGGCCAGTTCATATGGTGAGGGGTTTGTTGTGGAATCCTTATAGGAGGTTGGACTGTCAGAGTCCGCATAACATATTGAACCAATTGTCTATGTATTTTTTTTAGTTGTTTTAGTTGAACTAATAGTTCTTCACTTGACATTTCTTCAATGTCAGGATGTGGTGTATAGCTGGGTAGTACCGGCCATGTTGCTCCTGGTCTACCTAGTGGACCAAGCCTGGTAATATGATTTTGATGTTGTAGGGTGCCTTTAAACCAGAGCTGATGCTCTTGGTAAGTTAGTGGAATTTCAATGTCCTCGAAAGGAGTGTATTCCGTTGGAGGATCCTCTACTTTGTAGAAGTGGAACTCATGTGTTACTGGATTTGCTTAAGGGAAGACAATCCATGAATAGAATACCTCTGTCTGCCGATATTCGTGTGCCTCTATGACAAACATTACCCTACTACCTCTAGGTGATAGGCCATGTGTTATAAGCTTTATACTGATGGTTTTCCTTAGGTTTTCAGGGATCACTGGCATTATATCGACGGACAGAATATCGACTTGCAAAAATATCGAGGACAAAATATTGACAGACAGAATATCAAGTTTGTATCTACAAACAGGTAAGTACAAAAATATCGAGTACAAAATATCGTTTACAAAAATATAGTTTATAATAACATCGACTTTATTAAAAACAGGGTTAAATTAAATTAATAGTAAAAATTATTTACTAAAATATACTTACAAATACTTAAATTAACTTATAATAATTAAATAATTAATGAAAGTTATAAAAAAAATGTACAATCATATTTGTTAAAACATATATATATAGTAACATAATATAATTAAATAATATCCAATATTATTACCGTACGATAGCAGAAGTGTAAAAAATACTATTCCCACTCCAGAGAGTGCAACAGTAGGGAAAGCATTGGATAGCGTAGGTGTAAAAATTACTATTCCCACTCCAAATAGTGCAACAGTAGGGAAAGCGTTGGATAGCGTAGGGGTACAAATTACTATTCCCTCTCCAGTGGGTGCAACAGTAGGGAAAGCATTGGATAGCATAGGGGTTAAAATTACTATTCCCACTCCAGTGGGTGCAACAGTAGGGAAAGCATTGGATAGCGTAGGGGTAAAAATTACTATTTCAACTCCAAAGAGTGCAACAGTAGGGAAAGCGTTGGATAGCGTAGGGGTTAAAATTACTATTCCCACTCCAGTGAGTGCAACAGTAGGGAAAGCGTTGGATAGCCTGTTTTTACTCTGATCCTCTGCCCACACACTTGCACTATAATCGTGCTCCCACCGCTGTTTTAGCGGGCCGAATTGTGGTTCACAGTGATTATTGTGTATCCCCGCCATCTTGGGGGTAGCCGGGGAGGTCTCGTGGTGCCATCGGGCTGAGCGCTCCAGTGCTCAGGCGGACGGTGAGGTGAGCCTCTACTTAAGACGACCACTTTGGTGAGTCTGTCCTAGGGAAAGGCTGTATCTAGTGACTCATGGCGCTTCTACACTCTGCCAGCGCTTAAGCGAGCTTGCTGTAGGAACTATCAGCGTACTTTTAAAATTTACCGATGTTTCGTATTTTATTTGTAAAATTGTATATTTGCCCGTGTTTTTACTCTGATCCTCTGCCCACACACTTGCACTATAATCCTGCTCCCACCGCTGTTTTAGCGGGCCGAATTGTGGTTCACAGTGATTATTGTGTATCGCCGCCATCTTGGGGGTAGCCGGGGAGGTCTTGTGGTGCCATCGGGCTGAGCGCTCCAGTGCTCAGGCGGACGGTAAGGTGAGCCTCTACTTAAACCTCCCATGACTTCGCGCAGCGGTGATGCGCAGCGGACGCGCCCGACTCGCGCCGGCGTCGGGCCAGAGTCTTGCCCGTCTGCGCTCGTCAGCGCAAAGGAGGCGTTTGAGGCGGGAGACCATGTGCGGACATTGGCCCTTCGAAGCTCACAATCAGGTATGTCTAGGGAGTTTTTGCTTTCCCGTAATGTACCTCACGTACTTTGTCATGACGTTCTAATTCCTGGAAAATGGTATGGCCCTGTTTGCTGTGGTCATTGTAAACTTACGCTGACCCCAGAGCCTATCCTGAAAACACCCTCGCATTCTTCTGTCCTATGGGGAGGATTAATTAACGCCCGATCACTTTCCAAGAATGCCCAGAACATTCACGATCTTATTGTGAAGACCAACCTCGACTGGCTCCTGGTTACAGAAACTTGGCTAAAACCCTGGTGTAATCCCGACTTAGCCATTGCCCTCCCGCACAATTTTCTCATCCAGCGATTGGATAGACCTGAGCAACGGGGAGGGGGTTTGGCCATTATCTACCGTAATTCCCTTAAATGTTCTACTCAAGATTTGGCAGATATTAAAGGGGCAGAGGCGCTAGCCTTCTCTTTAGGCATCCATGACTCTTTTACTTTTTCTGGTGCCCTCATCTATCGCCCTCCAGGACACCCAACAAAGTTTCTGGAAACTGTGGGATATGTACTGAGCGAGTTAGCGCTTAGATCCTCCCACTTTACAGTACTGGGCGACTTAAACCTGCACTTAGACTCCCTTAATGAACCAGGAGTTGGTTGCTTCATGGATATCATTGACGTGCTTGGACTCACTCTTCTGAACCGCGAACCCACACATCTAGCAGGACATTTATTGGATTGTATCTGCTCAAATTCCACTAGGCTGAGAGTTAAGCCCCCAGCCCTCAGATTTGGTCCGATCATTTCTTTGTTCCTTTTCATATTGCACTAAATCCTAAACCTATGGTCACCACTATAAAAAGTATTAATAGTCCCGAGGAAAAGTACACTCCGAACTGGAAAGAACTACCCAGCAGACCTGATGTTGTAGAAAAGTTAAAAGCTAGTATACCGGTTCTATCAGGTCATACTTCTGCTGACAATCAAAACTTTTGTGATTGGATTGCCAGAGCGGGTGGCTCGTTGGGACCAACCGGCAATAAGAATCCAAGGGCCACCAAGACCAAAAAGAGTGCCCCATGGTTCTCATTGGCCTTGAAATTGGAACTGGGAGAAGTAAGAGTTTTGGAACGAAGGTGGCGTAGGAACTACGATGCTACCGCCCGCAACGCCTACAGATCAGCGAGACGGAAGTATCATGCTGGAATAAAGTTAGCCAAGAAAGCCCATTACCTACAGGCCATCTCCACGACGGGCTAGGGACAAAAGGAAATCTTCAATAGTAAAGGATTTTATGAACCCATCAGCTCTTTCGCAGGAGATCCCTCCGTCTCAAAACCTCTGCAATGCGATATCTGATTATTTTGACAATTTGAATTTGAATTTGAATTTAAAAACATTTGTATAGCGCGCTTATACCGTGCGGTTTCTTGGCATCATGGAAAAAATACTATTCCCACTCCAGTGGGTGCAACAGTAGAGAAAGCGTTGGATAGCGTAGTGGTAAAAATTACTATTCCAACTCCAAAGAGTGCAACAGTAGGGAAAGCGTTGGATAGCGTAGGGGTTAAAATTACTATTCCCACTCCAGTGAGTGCAACAGTAGGGAAAGTGTTGGATAGAGTAGGGGTTAAAATTACTATTCCCACTCCAGTGGGTGCAACAGTAGGGAAAGCGTTGGATAGTGTAGGGGTTAAAAAAACTATTCCCACTCTAGAGAGTGCAATAGTAGGGAAAGCGTTGGATAGCATAGTGGTAAAAATTAGTATTCCCACTCCAGAGAGTGCAATAGTAGGGAAATTAAATACTTCATATATTAATTAAATAAATATAAATGAATATCTATAAAAAATTAATTAAAAGTAATTACCAATTTAATATCTTTTAATAATTAATCAATTAAAATTACAATTTTTAGTTAATTATTACAATTATTTACCTATTAATACAAATTCATTACAAATTAACAATTAATAATTTAACATTTAAAAATTGATTAACAATTATTTCTAATTAAATACAATTAAATAAATTGATTTATTTAATTAATTATAAATAAATTACTTCCCACCCAATTCTCCTATAAACCCACAACCCGATACAGAAAATAAATTAGTAAAATTAACATAATTAGCTATTAATCAATTAACCCCTTCGCTGCTAGGCCTTTTCCCCTTCTGTGCTAAGGCTTTTTTTGGCGTTTTGGAGTAGTGCGCGCTTAGGCCCTTGTAACTTTTTGACCACATAAGGTATCCACGCCAAATTTGCGTCCTTTTCTTTCAACATCATGTGGATTCTAAAGGTGCCCAAGGTTTGTGGATTCCCTTGGAGGGGTCCCAGAAATTAACCAAAATATAGTGATTTCTTTGTTTTTTTCAGAAAAATGGGAAAAACGGGCTGCAAATGAAAGCCTCTGGGTTTTTCCCTGAAAATGGTATCAAAAAAGGGTTTGTGGGGCTGAAATCTCCATTTTCTCAGCTTTTAGGGAATGACAGTCTTTTGTCAGAGAACCGAAATTTTTCACTCAGTTTTGGCATTTTTCTGGGACATAGCCTATTTTTGCTATTTTTAGAGCTTTCCACCTCCTTTCAGTTAATGGTAGAAATGAGTTTGAAAGCAATAATGGATCCTGGAAAGCTTTACATTTTCGAAACGTAGACAAATTTCTGAATTCAGAAAGGGGTAATTTGTCTAAATCCATGAAGGTTTCGTTATAGAAACTAAAAGTTAGATATTGGAATAATTGAAAATTTGTTGAAAAAAACAGCCTTTTGTCTCAACGTTTTCACCTATAACTTTTTCTAATTTTGACAGCTCTTGGAAAGCAATATACCGTTACATCCGTTAGACTTTTCTGGTTGTGGGGATATATAGGACTTGCAGTTTCACCAAGAACCCGACGAACCCAGATCCAAAAACTGAGCAGCAACTTGCAATAGTATTGTTTAATTTACTGGGTATAGAGCACTTTGTCTTGGAAAATGTATACATGGAATAATCTGTATGAAAGACACCTATGTATTTCTGAATTGGGTACAAATTATAGAGTTCAGAAACAGTATATAATTGCACAATTTCAAAATTGGGAATACTCATACTAGCATGAGAATTATTGGTCATTTTTCAAAAAGATTTATTTTTTTACACAATGTCTTTCATTGAAAGGGAGAAATGCATGAAAGCTCAATTGGTAATAACAGTTGATTTACAAATCTGAATTACTCCAAGTGTCCCGATAAAAACGGTACCGCACTTGTGTGGTTCGGCCTTGTGCCTGCGACAGGAAATGGCGCAAAATGCAACGTGGTCACACCTAAATTTTGCAGTTACAAATTGACCCTTTTTTGGCAAAGTGCCTACCTGTAGTTTTTGCACCCTAGCTCTGCCGGCACCTAGGGAAACCTAGCAAACCTATACATTTTTTAAAAGTAGACACCCAGGGGAATTCAGGATGGGGTGACGCGACTGCCTACCACCAGGTTTTGTTACCCAGAATCCCTTGCAAAGCTAAGATTTTTACAAAAAAACACATTTTCCTCACATTTCTGTGGTGGAAAGTTCTGGAATCTGCGTGGATCAACAAATTTCCACCCACCCAGCGTTCCCCCAGGTCTCCCAATAAAAACGGTACCTCACTTGTGTGGGTCGGCCTTGTGCCTACGACAGGAAATGGCACAAAATGCTATGTGGTCGCACCTCAATTTCCCAGTGAAATCTTGCGCTCTTTGGACAAAGAGATTACCTTTTGTTTTTGAGCCCTAGCTCAGCCGGCACCTAGAGAAACCTAGCAAACCTATATATTTTTGAAAAGTAGACACCCAGGGAAATTCAGGATGGAGTGACTCGACTGCCTATCACCAGGTTTTGTTACCCAGAATCCCTTGCAAAGCTAAGACTTTGACAAAAAAAACACATTTTCCTCACATTTCTGTGGTGGAAAGTTCTGGAATCTGCGTGGATCAACAAATTTCCACACACCCATCGTTCCCCCAGGTCTCCCAATAAAAACGGTACCTCACTTGCGTGGGTAGTCATAGTGGCTGCGACACGAAATAGCGCAAAACGCAACATGGTCGCACCTCAATTTCCCAGTGAAATTTAGCACGTTTTGGACAAAAAGACTACCTTTTGTTTTTGCACCGTAGCTCTGCCAGCACCTAGGGAAACCTAGCAAACCTATACATGTTTGAAAACTAGACACCCAGGGGAATTCAGGATGGGGTGACTCGTCTGCCTACCCCCAGGTTTTGTTACCCAGAATCCCTTGCAAACCTACAAAGTTGACAAAAAAACACATTTTCCTCACATTTCTGTGGTGGAAAGTTCTGGAATCTGCGTGGATCAACAAATTTCCACCCACCCAGCGTGCCCCCAGGTCTCCCGAAAAAAATGGTACCTCACTTGCGTGGGTAGGCATAGTGGCTGCGACATGAAATAGCGCAAAACGCAGCATGGTCGCACCTCAATTTCCCAGTAAAATTTAGCACGTTTTGGACAAAAAGACTACCTTTAGTTTTTGCGCGGTAGCTCTGCCAGCACCTAGGGAAACCTAGTAAACCTATACATTTTTGAAAACTAGACTCCCAGGGGAATTCAGGATGGGGTGACTCGTCTGCCTATCCCCAGGTTTTGTTACCCAGAATCCCTTGCAAACATAAACATTTGACAAAAAAAACACATTTTCCTCACATTTCTGTGGTGGAAAGTTCTGGAATCTGCGTGGATCAACAAATTTCCACCCACCCAGCGTGCCCCCAGGTCTCCCGAAAAAAATGGTACCTCACTTTTGTGGGTAGGCATAGTGGCTGCAACATGAAACAGCGCAAAAGGCAGCATGGTCGCACCTCAATTTCCCATTGAAATTTAGCACGTTTTGGCCAAAAAGACTACCTTTTGTTTTTGCGCCATAGCTCTGCCAGCACCTAGGGAAACCTAGTAAACCTATACATTTTTGAAAACTAGACACCCAGGGGAATTCAGGATGGGGTGACTCGTCTGCCTACCCCCAGGTTTTGTTACCCAGAATCCCTTGCAAACATAACAATTTGACAAAAAAACACATTTTCCTCACATTTCTGTGGTGGAAAGTTCTGGAATCTGCGTGGATCAACAAATTTCCACACACCCAGTGTGCCCCTACGTCTCCCGTAAAATATGGTACCTCACTTGCGTGGGTAGGCATAGTGGCTGCGACATGAAACAGCGCAAAACGCAGCATGGTCGCACCTCAATTTCCCAGTGAAATTTAGCACGTTTTGGACAAACAGACTACCTTTTGTTTTTGCGCCGTAGCTCTGCCAGCACCCAGGGAAACCTAGCAAACCTATACATTTTTGAAAACTAGACACCCAGGGAAATTCAGGATGGGGTGACTCCTCTGCCTACCCCCAGGTTTTGTTATCCAGAATCCCTTGCAAACATAAAAATTTGACAAAAAAAACACATTTTCCTCACATTTCTGTGGTGGAAAGTTCTGGAATCTGCGTGGATCAACAAATTTCCACCCACCCAGCGTGCCCCCAGGTCTCCCGAAAAAAATGGTACCTCACTTTCGTGGGTAGGCATAGTGGCTGCGACATGAAACAGCGCAAAACGCAGCATGGTTGCACCTCAGTTTCCCAGTGAAATTTAGCACGTTTTGGACAAAAAGACTACCTTTTGTTTTTGCGCCGTAGCTCTGCCATCACCTAGGGAAACCTAGCAAACCTATACATTTTTGAAAACTAGACACCCAGGGGAATTTAGGATGGGGTGACTCGTCTGCCTACCTCCAGGTTTTGTTACCCAGAATCCCTTGCAAACATAAAAAATTGACAAAAAAAACACATTTTCCTCACATTTCTGTGGTGGAAAGTTCTGGAATCTGTGTGGATCAACAAATTTCCACCCACCCAGCGTGCCCCCAGGTCTCCCAAAAAAAAGGTACCTCACTTGCGTGGGTAGGCATAGTGGCTGCGACATGAAACAGCGCAATACGCAACATGGCTGCACCTGAATTTCCCAGTGAAATCTAGCACGTTTTGGCCAAAAAGACTACCTTTTGTTTTTGCGCCATAGCTCTGCCAGCACCTAGGGAAACCTAGCAAACCTATACATTTTTGAAAACTAGACACCCAGGGGAATTCAGGATAGGGTGACTCGTCTACCTACCCCCAGGTTTTGTTACCCAGAATCCCTTGCAAACCTAAAAATTTGACAAAAAAACAAATTTTCCTCACATTTCTGTGGTGGAAAGTTCTGGAATCTGCGTGGATCAACAAATTTCCACCCACCCAGCGTGCCCCCAGGTCTCCCAAACAAAATGGTACCTCACTTGTGTGGGTAGGCATAGTGGCTGCGACATGAAACAGCGCAATACGCAACATGGCTGCACCTCAATTTCCCAGTGAAATCTAGCACGTTTTGGCCAAAAAGACTACCTTTTGTTTTTGCGCTGTAGCTCTGCCAGCACCTAGGGAAACCTAGCAAACCTATACATTTTTTAAAACTAGACACCCAGGGGAATTCAGGATGGGGTGACTCGACTACCTCCCACCAGGTTCTGTTACCCAGAATCCCTTGCAAACCGAAATATTTGACCAAAAAAACACATTTTCATCACATTTCTGTGGTGGAAAGTTCTGGAATCTGCGTGGATCCACAAAATTCCACCCACCCAGTGTTCCCCTAGGTCTCCTGAAAAAAATGGTACCTCACTTGCGTGGATAGACATAGTGGCTGCAACAGGAAACGGTTCAAATCGTACGGTGGTGAATTTACATTACCCTATTGCAAAACTACCTTGATTTTGGGGGGGGGGGATCTGAGTTTGTGGCCCGGGGCTCGGTGGTATTCTTTGCAAAGTATCAAACCCAAACAGTTCTGAAAACTAGACACCCGGGGGAGTCTAGGGAGGTATGGCATGCGTGGGTCCCCCAATGTTTTCCTACCCAGAACTCCTTGCAAACCTTAAAATTAGGTAAAAATAGCACTTTTCCAAACTTTTTGGCGTGGGATCGCCGTGCCGGCAAAAATGTCCTACCACCCAGCGTTCCCCTTGTTCTCCCGAGTAAAAGGATACCTCACTTGTGTGGGTGCCCTAAAGCAGAACACGCCAAAAATGAATTTTGAAAAAAGTAGTATTTAGTAATATTTAAGTTTTACAAATTAAGCCCCCCAGCCTGAGTCACATGCCTTGGGCCCACCCACACAAGTGAGGTATCATTTTACTCGGGAGAACAAGGGAAACGCTGGGTGGTAGGACATTTGTGCCGGCAGCGAGATCCCACCCAAAAAAGTATGGAAAAGTGGGTTTTTTGACCAAAATTTAAGGTTTGCAGGGGTTTCTGGGTAGGAAAACATTGGGGGACCCACGCATGCCATACCTCCCTGGACTCCCCCGGGTATCTAGTTCTCAGAACTGTTTGGGTTTGGTAGTTTGCAAAGATACCCGCCAAGCCCGGGGCCAAAAGCTCAGGTGACCCCCTCAAAAAATAAGATTGTTTGGCTAAAGGAAATTTTTTGGTCTTCACAGTAAGAATTGGGCCTTTTCCTGTTGCAGCCACTATGCCTACCCACGCAAGTGAGGTACCATTTTTATTGGGAGACCTTGGGGAACGCTGGGTGGGAGGTAATTTGTGTGAGCCCAATGATGCCACGCTTTCCCACACTAAAACGTGTGAAAACATTGATTTTTTCCAGCTAAAAATGAGGTTTGCAAGGGATTCTGGGTAAAGGAACGTTGGAGGATCCACGCAAGCCATACCTCCTTGGACGCCCCCGGGTGTCTACTTTTCAGAAATGTGTGGGTTTGGTAGGTTTCCCTAGATGGCTGTCTCGCACAGGGCCAAAAACCCAGGTAACCCCTCTTGCAAAAGCTAGTGGACTTGACATTGTCACCATTGTCAAATTCACCAATATATATAAATAAAAATCAATCCCTGGTGTCTAGTGGGCTTTTCTGCCCCCCCTGGGTGCAGATTGGCCAAACAAAATGGCCGATCTGCCCCAGGGTGGGGCAGAAAAGTCTGAAAATATTCATGCCTCGAAAGGAAGCGACCCTTGCCCAAGGGGTCGCTTCCTCGACAAATAAATATGGCCAAATATCAATCCCTGGTGTCTAGTGGGCTTTTCTGCCCCCCCCTGGGTGCAGATCGGCCAAAAAAAAGGCCGATCTGCCCCAGGGGGGGCAGAAAAGTCTGAGAACCATTATAGCCCCCAAAGGAAGCGACCCTTGCCCAAGGGGTCGCTTCCTGCACAAATATTTATGGCCAAATACAATCCCTGGTGTCTAGTGGGGCATTCCTGGTGCACGATCGCGACTCTGTGCGCGATCGTGCACCAGGAATGCCCTGCATTGGGACATCAGGGGAGAGGAAACACAGTTTCCTCCCCCCCCGATGCCTCAAGGCACCGAAAACCGGCCCCCCGCCCCACCGGAGCACAAAACACGAACCTCTTTGCTGGACTCGCTGGAAAGAAATGGCTTCCAGCGCGTCCAGCGCTTCCTGATGACGTCGGCACGCGCTGTGCGCGCTGACGTCACCAGGAAGCGTGGGGGGGCCAGGGGGTGGCAGCGGAAAGTCTTCCGCTGCCACCCCTGCAAAAAAACACAAGATCGCTGCACAGGGGGGAGCGCCAGCGCTCCCCCCCAGGGCTCTACTGATGACGGAACGGTTCCGTCATCAGCACAGCCCAACCGATGATGATGACGGAACCGCTCCGTCATCAGCATCAAAGGGGTTAATTAAAATGAATTGCCAATTAAAATTTAATTAATTACCAAATATACATTAATTAACAATTAATTAAAAATAAATACCAATAACTTTTTCTTACATATTTAATTAATTATATTTAAATTACTTCCCACCCTATTCCCCTATAAACCCACAACCGGCTACAGATAACAAATTAGTAAATTTAACATAATTAACAATTAATCAATTCATTAAAATTAATTGCCAATTAAAATTTAATTATTTACCAAATATAAATTAACAATTAATTAAAAATAAATACCAATAAATAAATTTACATATTTAATTAATTATAATTAAATTACTTCCCACCCTATTCCCCTATAAACCCACAACCCGCTACAGATTTAAATTACGCAAAAATTAAAAAAAACAAATTTCATTAATTAAAATAAATTAGAACATAAATACACACTTTTCACACATATAATAACATAAAAAACACATTTTTTTTTAGATATTATTAAAAATTGAATATTTTTAATAACCTATATTATGTACTTCGATATTTTGACTGTCTATATTTTTAACAATCGATATTACATTACTTACCTTAAAATCGATATTTTTGATATCTATATTCTGTCCTGTCGATATTTTGTCCATTCTATATTTAAAACTCGATATTATGTCCAGTCGATATTTTGGAGTCGATATTTTGACTGTTTACCGGTTTGGAGAGATGATTATAGCATCCGGGTCATTTTGTTGGAGACCTGTAACGTCTAAACCCAGTCGGGCTGTAGACGCTGCAGTTCCACTGTCCCCAGGATAATAATAATAATAATAATAATAAATTTTATAGAGCGCTTGGTTACACTCGGAGCAGTGTGTCCCCGCGCTATTATCAAAATGGCTGACGATTATCCTCGTCAGCCATTTTGTTGACTGAGAGTTCTTCAAGGAAACTAAGATAAGGTGCACAATATTTTGGAACACTGTATCCTTCAACATTGAACAAACCAATAACGAATACATAGGATTTTAGTCCTACTCAGTAATGACGGATATTTTATCCTTTTACCCACTCCAGACGTCTATTGGAATATTTTATGGGGAAAATGGGTCTCTGTGAAAAGCACAACTGAGTTACTCTAGTATCTAGCGATAAATTAGTGCCTTACCAAACGTTGGGCGCCATGTAGTGTACTTTCTATATTCCCAATAAACTCTGCGCATTGGAATAATATATCATATATATTTGACGTAGGACTTAGGTCGACTAGGTCTCTATTGAATATATTAGACTTAATTGTGAGTGCCAGCTAGCTCAGGGTTCACCAGAAACTTTCTTGAATACACAAGATGGGATTAGTTTCTGACAACCGCATAAACATAACAACTTTGTTTCCCCAAGAATAAAACTGATCTTCAGAGTCATGGAAACAATAGATAGATATTTTACTCAGTCAATCGTGCATGCTTTGTTTCATCAGAGGTGCAGAGAAATAGAGAGACGGGCGTTTTCAATAAAAGGATTTATTGAACAGTCTTCTTTCTCAAGCAAGTAAAGTGAACTGCTACAATCGTAATACTAGTTGCAAAGTATAATGCATACAGTAAGAAGAGTATTATAAAATAATACTGTAAAAGCATTGTATGGTTCCTAGACCATAGATAAATACATACATAAATAATAAAGCTAAAAAAGTACTCAAATGGTGCTTCTAAAATACGCCTACCCCAATGTACCTAACCTAAGTCTAGTACGAGGGAAGAAGTAAGTGAGGTGCAGCATAGGTTTAGTTTGTCTTTGCCAAGAATCTCGCCAAGATTTCTCTTAGGGTCAAATCAGCTCCGTACCTTGGTTTTAGAATGAAGGAGGTCTGGTATCTCTGTCTCGGGGCTCGATTTCCCAACACCCCGCAAGGGGATCTTGGAAACACTGGAGCTGGATTCTCCGCAAGAGAAAGGACAGCTTCTCTGTCAGTGCATCAGCTGGAGGGTCGGCTTCCTTCGGCACTTGCTGTACCGAGCTGCGTCGGGCAAGTAGATTGTCGAGCTGCCCGAACCACCATGTCCTTGCTAGGGCAAGTGTAGGCATATTTATACCTTGAAGGTGCCTTGTTTGACGTAAAGTCGGACATAAAAACGTCACCAAAGAACCCCAAGGGAATGGTAGTTCTTTGAAAACGCCATGATTTTTAGGACAAATCAATATTCAAGTAAGGGGATGTTCCTGACTGCTGCAGCCGGGTTTTCTAATAAATCGTTGTGGCTTTTTGGAACTAGTGGAAGTATCCATGCCTGTATTTGGACTGGATGGGTTATGTCTAAATATGGGTATGATTTCTGGGCCTATATAAGGGCAATGTGAATTATAGCTATATAAGGGCATGAATCGGTAAATTACGCTTGATTCTAAAATGCTTCACAACAGCATACACACATTGGGTAAGAGACTCCTCAAATATTATTTGACATTACAGATCATGTTACTGATTTGAAACCGGGACAGGTGTTTGGCAATGTTACTACCATAGTTTCTTGTAGGGGTCGGTTGTATCAAAAGAGCCCTACTCAAATACCTCAGTAGCCTATGTGTGAAGTTCACCAGATTTACCACCCAGAAATACCTGAGCTAATGGACCAGCGCGGTGCGGTCACTAGAACGGCAGTAGCTGCCCACTTTCAGGAGCAATGGGTTTATACTCCATGGATAAGAAGTGAGGTTTTAGCCCTTTAAGGCAACTCTGCCCGATCCTTGGAAAAATCTCACAGCTTATTATAAAGAATTAACAGAAGCTGCCTCTTCTACTGTAATGACTCTTGCTGATATTGAAATGTTCTTTGGTCTCCTTGTTCCGGTTGATATTTGGTGGCTGTTGCATACTTAAGATCATGTTGCTGAGTTGGGTGGCACATGGGATGTGATTAAGGGATGGGATCAAGAAAGGAAGCCAGGAGATAAGCCATGTGGGGAGATACTCACCCTGCTGCTCGTATTAGTGCATATATGCATACCCTTATTCCGCCGAAGAAGGTAAGTTGGGATAGATTGACAGGAGGAAGGATGAGAGTGTATCTGATTTCTTCACCAGGTTTGAAGATACGTTTTTGCACTACAGTGGACAGGATATGTCCACGGAGGGAGAAGTTTGTTTGTTTGTTGACAAGTTTATCACTAATCTGCTTCCTGTAATAATGACTCGCTTGCAGGCATCTGAAAGTACTCGATCTACGTCTTCTCCCTCTGTTATTTTGAATATTAGCTCAATATTAAGAACACTTAGACTGGGAGGAAAAGCATAAAACAAATAAAAAGCATAAGGATTTAAAGGCAAAGTGTTGTTGAAGCAGGCGTTCCGGGGAAATAATAGGGGATGCGGAGGTCCTTCTCGACAACTCTCACGTACTAGGCAGCCGTCAATGACACCTTTGGGACAAAATCAGTGTGCGTATTGCAAGGAGGAAGGACATTGGCGTAGCCAGTGCCCTGTGGTTTTATATAAAGTTTTGTCCCCTAGAGGACGTGGTTCTGGTAGTAGAGGTCCTGGGACCAACAGAAATCAGAATGTTGCAGCTTCTGTGGGCCACTCTGATATTAACTATTTTGATGACCCTAGAGATGGGCAGTATTATCATGATGATTATGACCTGGATGTTGTGACAGATATGTCTTATAGTTAGGACAGCCAAGGACAGGGTGGGGGACCAGTTCAGATAGCTGTAGATCAGTGTGGTCCTTATGTCAAAGTTCGACTAAGGAATGTTTGGTGGCTACTGGCACAACAAAAGTTCTGTTTCCCCACATACGGTCCCTGGGGCGGCCCTATTTGTCCAGAATAATGTTTTGGCAGGTTTTTCAGGGTACCGGTTGTCAGCCCCATTTTGCGCCCCCTTGTGCTTATTGTTGGTCCTTTTACTGTTGAGTCTCCATTCTTGTTAACGTCAAATTGTGGTGAAAATTTGATGGGATTGGATTTGTTGAAGAAGTTGCATGCTGCCATTTATTGTTCTCCTGATGGTGTCTACACTACCATGGGCCCGCATGTGAGCACCAGTCAGTGTTTGTCTCAGTTTATGCCCCTTCCAGATGAGTTTGCTCTGGTACCCCCTATATTATGGGCCACAGGTGATACAGACGTGGGTCTATTGCCTATACCGCCAATTTCTATACAAGTAAAAGATAATTCTATTTTGCCCCGTATTCCTCAATATAAAATTCCACAAGCAAGGGAGCGGGCTCTTCTTGAAATTATTCAGGATTTGATACGAAAGGAAGTAATTGAAGAAATGACTGCTACATTTGTAATATTCCTATTCTTTCGGTCCTCAAGAGGACACTTTCGAGCTCCCCAGACGCTTTTGATGATGTCTATCATTTTGTGATTGATTTTTGAGAGGTTAATAAAATAGTAGTTCCACAGTTTCTGGTGGTTCCGGACATTACTACGCTTTTAACGATGATCCCATCTACTGCTACATTCTTTTCGGTTATTGATCTGAAAAACTCATTCCTCAGTATTCCTATGCACCCAGACAGTAGGTATTTGTTTGGATTTAAACTAGTTGGCAAAGTTTTAGATTCTGTCATGCTCCTCAAGGCTATACAGAGAGTCTTAGTATTTACAGTCAAGCATTAAAAAGTCAGTTGGATTCACTAACGCATTCCCCAGGTAATGTTTTGGTGCAGTATGTCGATGACCTGTTAATTGCTTCTGATACAGAACAAGGTTGTAGGGACAGTACAGTGAAATTGTTTTTGCATTTGGCTCATCATAGATATACGGTCTATCTTTGGAAATTTCAGTCTAGTCGACAGGAAGTTACCTATTTAGGTCACCTACTGTTGAAGAAGGGTAGGAGGCTGACCCCTGAGCGCATCAGTACCATTAATAAAATGCCTATTCTGCAAACTCATAAGGATGTAGGTGATTTTATAGGTATAACTTCCTCCTGTCACCAGTGGATTCTAAATTGTTGGTTAATAATTAAACCCTTGCTTGCATTAATAACGAAAGCAGTGCATAAGCCTTTGTCTTGGTGTAATGACCTGCTTTTCCATATACTTTGGTGCTTCTGTTAGTCACCAGGCCATTACTTATCACATCCTTTCTCAGGATCCAGAAAGACACCACATTTCACAATACTTACCTAAGTAAGGAATAAACACTAACAACAACAAACTAAAGATATAAGACCATTGCCGAGGAGCTCTCAAATAACAACAAGTCACAACACCTCCCCATCTGAGAGGGTACGCAGCAAATCACAGCACCTCCCCATCCAAGAGGGTACACAGCAAATCACAACACCTCCCCATCCGAGAGGGTAGGCAGTGCATGCTCCTCCTAGCAATGTATTGGATAGAATAATTAGAATTTACACTTCCTTGCTGCGAGCCTATTTCCCTCCCGTATCAACAACTACCCATTAGAAGGGAACTTACCCATCCTTCTGTAGGCACTTGGTAAAAAGGGGCCCCACCTTCCCTCACAAAGAACACAAACAAATAATAATACACTTTGGGGGTCTCTTTATTACACAATGATAGAATGACAAAAGAAAGAAATAACTAAGTATTACAATCATACGCAATGGCTGGCATATATATATGTATACATAACCTGAAAATAAAAAGGTAGTTAGGCATAGAATGAATATGAGAGTTAGCGGAACACCTCACCATGTTTCGACACATCTGGCTTTCAGAGGGGGCCCATCTCTCTGGTTCAATCAGGATTCTCTGTTCCACAATCACAGCTACACATCTGCAATGTGATGTATCACCAGACTGACTCTCTCTCACAGATCAGACCTCAGACACCACCCTTTTAGTAACAAGTGGAAACGCTTGTCGAAGCTTCTAGCAAGCCTCGCCTTCTTTTCTCATCAGAGACTGTACTACTTCGTACCAAGGTCACACCTCTGGTTGATCAGGCCTTTGTTATGACTCCGGCATAGAGTGAACACATTTCTCTGACAAGAACCGGTCCTCTCTGGTTCAGGAAGAGCGAATAACAAGTAGAACCTCTCACCTAGAGAGGTTCAGAAGATGGCAACAGCTTAGAATATGGAGTTGCTCAAGCATAGGCCTCTATTCCTGCAAAAGAGCAAAATTAGTATGCAAGAAGGCATACGATCATGCCAAAGCAAACAGGCAAGCCCTGCCATTAAGCAAGATAAAGTCAGAAACAGAAAGTGATATAATCAAACCCTACTTTGTAACTTCAGGCCTACACATCACTATGTTATGTGATGATATGGATTGCAAAGCAAGATAACATGAAAGCATGTCAAAGGCAATAGTCAGCACTGCCAAAAAACAAGGTAAAGTCAAAAAGAGGCCTAAATATCACTATATTAGGCTAAAATATGCTGAGATGGTGGTGAGCAATGGTCATAATCGGACCGATTATCCACCAAAAATATCGGTCACTACACTTGGATACCAGAATGTCAGCAGTTTTTTTGAGCAATTAAAAACTGCACTTTGTTCGGCTCCAGAGCTTGGCACTCCTAATTACAGAAAACCATTTGTGCTCTATGGTCATGAGATGGCTAGTTGCGCGCTTTCTGTCTTAACACAAACATTTGGAGATAAACAGAGGCCTTGCGCTTATTTTTCTGCTGTGCTTGACTCCGTCGATAGGCCCTTCTGAGATATCTGAGAACAGTCGCGGCTGGGGCCACTTCAATCAGGCAATCGGCTGGACTCGTACTTGATACAGACCTCATAGTTATGGTACCCCATGCTGTGGATACACTTTTGAATAAGACAAAGACACAGCAGCTCACCAGAGCATTTCTTACTGGTTATGAATTGGCATTGTGTTCTAAACATATTACGTTCTAAAGATGTGCCACTGTCAACCAAGCTACGATATTACCCCTCCCTTCTGAGAACGAGGCAGTTGACAAACATGGCTGCATTTTCCGGATGGAAGAAGAGACGAAAGGATGGGTAGACCTGACTGATGTTCCCTTATCTGACTCTCAAGGGGAACTATATGCCAATGGCTCTTGTTTTAAATTACCAGATGGCACCACAACTGCAGCTTATGCTATCACTACATTGCGAACGATGGTAACGACATCATGGGTCTCTTATCAGTTGGCTCAGGCCGCTGAGTTTTCTGCCCTTATTCGATGTGGGTACAGGGAATGCATTTGCAGATCAGGTAGCCAAGGAAACGGCCCGAAGTATAATGAAACGCATGTTTGTTGCAGGTCCAGCTAGGTTGGTTCCTTAATTTTATGTTTGGAAACCCTGTTGAAAGTGTGATGGAGATACAAAGTGAAGCCACAATAGAGGAATTAGCGAATGGCAGGAGAGTGCAGAGAGTTAAATGAGGAAGGGTGCTGGATTGATAAACCTGGGCAACAGAAATTGATGTTGCCTGATTCATATGTACATCCTGTGGTTACTATGGCTCATGGTATAGCTCATATCAGTGCGAAAGGCATTTGTAAATTGTTAGCCACTGTATGGCATAACAAGAACATTTCCAAGACAGCTGCACATTTGGAGAAACATTGCATGGTCTGCATGATACATAATCCAGGGAAGGGTACCCCTACACCACCTGGTAATTTTGCTTCACCTACTTTTCCTTTTGAAGTTCTCCAGATGGATTACATTGAACTAGAGAAAAGTAATAATCTTAAGTATGTTTTAGTTATCATTTGTTTTCAGCAAGTGGGTTGAGGCTTACCCCACTACGGATGATACGGCCATTACCACTGCGAAGGTACTCCTTAAAGAGTACTTTCCTCGATTCAGCCTGCCCTGAATTATCTGGAGTGACAACGGGAGTAATTTTTATGAGAAAGTGATCAAGCAGATTTGTGAAGGTTTGCATATTAGACAGAAATTTCATGCTGCCAATCATCCTCGTCAGCGGGTTTGGTTGAGAAGTACAATGGTATTCTCAAACTAAAATTGGCAAAAATCCAAGAGACAACAGGGTTAAATGATCAGATTCTCTACCGTTACTTTTTCTGTCAACAAGAACTACAGCTCATTCTAGGACAGGCTTGTCTCCTTATGAGGAAGCGTTCGGATGCCAGGCAAATGTATGGGGCTTCCCCCATCCTCAAATATTCTGATATTGAGTATCCTGTGTTGCTTGATTATCTTGGCCAGTTAACCGAAAGTTTATGTTCTATTCACCTACAGGTGCAGGAGTCCCTACGTCCTATACCAGAGGGGCCCAGCCACTATATTCAGCCAAGAGACTTCATCCTTGTGCGGAATTTTCAAGGGAAGAAAAGTCTGGAGCGGCGCTGGAAAGGTCCTGAGCAGGTTCTGTTGGTGACACGGACGGCTGTAAAGATTGTTGGTCGAAAGAACTGGGTGCCATGTCAAAAAGGGAATAGGTGAAACCGAGTGTGAGCAAGTGCCCAGGTTTGTCCCCTTTAGTGATACCAAATTGACCTGGACACAGACAGATGAGGAGAACGAGGATGTTTTGAACAAAGCTGTTCCATCAGAAATACAAGCTATCCAGGAGCATTTGTTCATTGATCATACAGTGCCTGGGGCTGCCAGGTACAATTTGCACCCTCGGCTGGGGGCTACTGAGTGCAAGTAGAAAAAAGATTAGGGATGGACTGCACAAGCTAGGTTGTTTGAACATTAGTTAGGGAAAAAGGTATACTCCGCTGGTATACCACCTTTATCAATGTGTGATAGATTAGAAGAGCTTAAGACAGAGCAAGCTCTACCGCCGGTGCTCAAGAGCACCAACTTATTGATGGACAATAGGAACCTGTGCCAGTGAGGCTCTGACAGACACTGGGAACGTTATACTTTCTTGCATTTTCTTCCTTTGAATTTATTATGCACCCTTTTGGTATAAAGTTATGGAGGAGGAGCAGCCAATGGTCCCTACTGCACAGCATAGTATGTTGTGGCCAAGAAAAATCAAAATAATATGTGTTTCTCTTTTGATTTTGTTGACAACAATACTGTGTGGGGTATCATGGGTTTTGAAAGATGCTCAAAGTGTGCCTTTACAAAGTAAGGGTAAGGTCATTTCCCCAAAATGTAATATAAGAACAGCTCTGAGTATTATATCTTTGGAAACACATAAGAGGTTCTTTGGTGAAGGTACAGCTTGTTACCCCACTCAATCTGAAACCAGTCTGTGGATTGCGCATCCATTGTCACTCGTAAATTACATATATACTTCAACGACCCCAATTTACAGAAGTGAAAGGAGAGTTTGGTTTTGGGGCCTTGTCTATACCATAGAGAGCAACTGGGGGTGGGCTATCCAGGTAGTGATAACAATACATATTGCAATATTTTTTATATGGAAGAACAGAATGTAACATTAGTAGGTTGGCATTATAAGGAGTTAACAATCCCTCAAGAGGCTGGTTATTACCCTGCTTTTTGCCCGATCGTGAATAGTACTGATACTTCATTGTACATGAATTGTTCAGGAATAGTTTTGGACAAACACACGATACCTTTAGTGAATAAAGAGGATCCAAGTACATTTGGAATGAATTCTAGGTATGCTGCGGTGAATTATGAGGGGCCAATTTATGCTCACCCAGGGTTTTTCTTTCTGTCTTAAGGGACTTATTCTAATGTCCATAATGGTACTGATGATGTGGCCTTTGGAATGGTGTTGCCTTTGGGTGTGCCATGTAAACATGCAAAACGTAAAGTAAGGTGGGTCAAAAGGACACTGACTAAAGAATTCTGTGAGGGGGTGACCGATATAGAGGTCAATAATTATAGCAATGGCATCACCTTTGGATACATTCTCTCTTCTATTTTCACTCTAGGTGGTACTTCCATGGCCAGGGGTGAGAAAGCTAGGAAATACTTTGGGTACAAGCTGCAAATTCTATCTAATACTACAGTGACAGCTTTGCGCAACATCCCTACCCAATTGGAAAGTATGCACATATATTCGGAACAGACTAGATATGCGGTAGATTTTATTCTAGCCAAGAGTGATGGTGTGTGGCCCGTAATTGGTGATCAGTGTGTGTTGTCGGGATCAAGAATTTGGAAAATAATATAACCAAACATATTATGGACATCCTAGAAAATGTTCTAGGAATGGAAAGTGGTAATTGGAGTTGGTCATGATGGAGGACTCATAGAAAAGAGACTTGCTCGGAAGCAATCCTCTCATTTAACTCCCTAACATGTTATTCATTTCGTTTTGTGTAAAACTAATACGCACTACCTAAAACCGAGGGTTAGTAAAGCTTGCGTATGTGTTTGGTAACATGAATAACTCGAGTGGCTTCCTAAAATGTCTGCAAACTGGAAATATGACGAGCTATCGCTTGGAGGGAAATTCTTGCGCATGAGCAGAAAACACTAATATGGAGTCTTGAAGACTCACATGCTTTGCATCTGCTTGCTTGAAACTAAATTGAATGAATTTACTAATGCCAATGTGGGGAAAGTATTAATAACTAAAGGGGATTAGAGTAGATATGGGTGGTATACAGAGAAACAATTTATTCTTGAAAGTAACATCTGTCTTTCTGACTTTATCACTAGTGCGCATTTGGGCCTCTTGGGTATGTCTGGAGTGAGCCATATCACATGAGTTTTGCGCATGGCAAGTGGAAGTCAGCCCAGAAGGATGGCGTGTGGTTCAAGAGGAGAGCGAGGCCACAGCCTTCCTGAAGCCTGAGAACCGCCAGTACAAGACCTGAATGAATAAGGCCACATATTAAAGTTAAATATTTGTATCGGATGCAATGTGAATGCAGGTGGGAACATAAAATATGAATACAAATTAAGGGGATGGGTTTATTAACAAAGGGCTAACTGAAAAGAGTGATATGTAACCACTGTGTGATGATCTTACCCCCCTTGCCTGACCAATCAGAGTTAGTATTTTTACGATATTGAAACATTAATGGGTGGTGCATGAGGAACAAAAAGGTATAATTGAGGTAGTTTTTAGTTAGTTAGAGAGACTTCAATGCTGAATGCTGCAGAGCTCGGGATGCTGTTGGAGTAGCGAGTGATGCTGATGAAGAACTGAATGCAGAGCTTAATGTCCTATATTTTTAGGATTAGAAAGAAGATCGCTGAAGAATGTCGAGGAGGAAGAGAGTGACAGAGAGGGGTACGACGTGACCGTCGGTGCTAGAGAGGTCATCTCTCCTGTCCTGAATCCTGTCCTGAAGTCTTTGTCTCCTGAACTATCCCGGGGGACCCCTACCAGCCCTTTGGCCAGGGGGTTGGTCTTCACACCATCCTAGGTAACTATCAATTTTATGAGTTTGCAGATGTTCTTTTCTCTCTGTCCTCTCCTTTCTGAGCATAAGTCATTACAAGTTTGAAGTATGTGTTGATGATTTGATTAATTGAACCTTCCCTCCTATGAGTAATGGTGAATGTGCTGAACATTGAGTGGTTCACATGCAAATAATTTAGATAAAGACTTAAACCTTTCCCGAGTCTGTTGTTATGTACTTTAAAGTATAAAGGCTAGAATTAAGTTCATTTTCACCATCAACTAGTTCAACTAATGTTCCATCGACCAGAGGAAATACCTTTTTGATTAGTGAAAGGTTGGTTAGGAGTAAGGAATAATCAATCTTGAAGTATGAAAAATGTATAAACTTTGACTGCAGCGATTTACTCAAATTATGTATGTTTATGGGACCAGGTGAGTATATGGTATTGGAGTATCTGTTGCTGGTACGCCGCTGTATCAGTCCCTTTTCACTGGTTGGGGTTGGATACATGAGAAAATAATATACATTATAGTGGTTCTGGTGCTCTGCTGTACTCTTATTCAATGTCTTCCCTTATGTTGTTCATATTGTGCAGCGATTTTCACACCGAAGTAAAAGATTTCAGCTCATGTTACTAATGCTGTCACTAATACTGCTATGATGATCCAGTCAGACATTAATGACCTCATGAATATAGACAAAGGGATATTTGAGGAGTCATCTCTCCTTGCAATTTCTCTGCCTGATATTGCTCGTAAAGAATGTTCATAAACACTGTACATTCATGATGCTCTATTTGTATTTGCTTTGACCATATTGCTATACTTATGATTTTTATGTACACATATCTTAATTATCTTGTTTATTAGCAACTGTTTTTAGCGCATGCTAAAATGAGGGTCTATTAGACTAGACCCATTTTTGTTTATGTAGTGCTTCGTATAAGTTAGCATTCTCTACACCATTTGCTTTTTGTGTCATCCATTTTGTATGCTGATCGAAACTAAATCTCACTTATTCCAAGAGATGCTTCTTTCTGAGTTTTGTTTCGTGAGTAATGAGCAGTTAGTGCCAGTGCATAGCTTTCTCACTAGATAGAGGCCCTCTCCCACTTGTCTGGTGGTCTTATCGCAATACCAGATGCAACAACCTTGGACTGTGCTGAGTTATCCGGAGCAAAACAGTTTTTCCTTGTATTTTACAATCCTATTATGTGAGCCTGGAAAATTCCACTGAGGGCGTGTTTTGTCTGGTTATGAAACATACATAATGTATCTTTATGCTTGTAGATTTCAGTTCCCTCTGTACCACTCCTAGAAACTGTGCAGAAGGGGCTTCGCTCTGAGTGTATATGAATATACTATTATTGGTCTATATTCTTCGCCGACTCTTCATTTTCTATGGAAGGCTGTGAGGTGGTCCACAGTGACCCGGGTGGCCCCAAGTGGGTCACTTCCTTCACAGGGAATTTCAGAATAGGGTGAAATATTTGGCTCTCACCAAGTTCTGTTACCCAGAATCCCTTACAAACTGTAAACTTTGTTTAAAAAACACATTTTCCTCACAATTCTGTGATGGAAAGTTCTGGAATCTGTGTGGATCAACAAACTTCCCCCCACCCAGCATTCCCTCAAGTTTCCCGACAAAAATGGCACCTCCCTTTTGTGGGGAGGCCAAGTGCCCGCGGCAGAGAAGGGCCCAAAACATATTGTGGAGACATCAAAATTATGGTTTTGCAAGAGAGTCACCTGGGTTTTTGGTCCAGGGCTCGGCGGCCATCTAGGGAAACCTACCTAACCCATACATTTCTGAAAACTAGACAGTCGAGGCAGTCCAGGGAGGTATGGCTTGCGTGGATCCCCAAATGTTTTACTACCCAGAATCCCCTGCAAACCTCAAATTTAGCTAAACAATGTTTTTTTTTTTTACTTTTCTGTGTGGTAAAAGTGTGGGGTCACTGGGCTGACCCAAATTTCCTCCCAGCCAGTGTTTCCCCAGGTCTGCCAATACAAATTGTACCTCACTTGTGTGGGTGGTTCAAGTCCCCGCGGCAGGGAAGGTCCCAAAGAATATTGTGGAGACATCAAAATTACCTATCACAAACCAACCTGCTTTTGCGAGGGTGTCACCTGCGTTTTTGGTCCCGGTCTCAGCGGCCATCTAGGGAAACTTACCTAACCCAGACATTTCTGAAAACAAGACAGCTGGGGGAGTCCAGGGAGGTATTACTTGTGTGGATCCCCCAAAGTTTTCCACCCAGAATCCTCTGCAAACCTCTAATTTAGCAAATAAATCACATTTTTCTCACTTTTCTCTGAGGGATTACTGTGCCGGGACAAATGTCCTATCTATCACCCAGCATTTCCCTCTGTCTCCTGAGTAAAATGATACATCACTTGTAGGGGTGGGCCAAGGTCATGCGACTTGGACGGGCCAAAAACACAGGCATTGAGGGGATAGCTCCACGAGTTCTAAGTGCTATTTTCTTTATATATGCTGTTTTAGGCTAACTCTGCATTGGGCACTGTTAGAAATGGGGTTTCTGGTTGGCTAGGGCATACACCTGAGCCAGGCAGAACCCACCACTCTAGTCAGGGCAAGAGAGTGACATGCTGAAGATAACCCCTGCTCACCCCCTTGGTAGTTTGGCAGAGCAGTCAGGCTTGTCCCAGAAGCAATGTGTAAAGCGTCTGCGCAACACACTCACAGAGCACTTTTTTGTGCCTTTGTCTCTTGTGCCTGTGTCTCTTTGTGCCTCTGTCCCTTGTGCCTCTTTGACTTTTTTGTGCCTCGAATCTTGTGCCTTGTTGACTTTAGTGCCTTTTTGTCTAATTGTTCTGCCTTATTGCCTGTTTTTTACTGCTGTTGCTTTTGCTCCCTTTCCCATCGCTGCTTCCCCTGACAGACAACGCCGCAAGAAGGCCACTTGGTTCACCACCAACTTCCAAGAATCCAAACGCATGTGCCGATGACACGAGAAAGCATGGAGGAACAGTAAAACCTCGGAAGCACGCACCGGGAGTTCTGTTAAAAGCAAGCAGGAGGTAATATCGGACATCGTCCATTGTGGGATCAAGACATAGTTCCACTGGTGGGGACCTAGAGTTGGTTGCACCTGGTTGAAGGGAGTACCTTCATCTCCACTCTCAGATGCAGTTCTAACATCGTCCATTGTGGAATCAAAACACCGTTCCACTGTTGGCACTTGTTGGACTACTGTGTTAATAGTATACAGAGCACACCACGGTACTGGGCCTCAGGCTGGGCGCTGTGTACCTCTGTCGCGGTAACCAGCGTTGATCTCAGGAACCTACCGACCTCGCAGACCTCAGCCCAGGAGCTTCCGCCGGTACGTGGTGGGCCCTCTTTCACATAATGCGGTAGCGAAAGGTGAACTGTGGGGCACATGTGCGTCACTGCGGCCATGGCGATTTCTGGTTACTAGCAAGCTGAGAGCATCATTCACGCACCCACCTTCGCTCACGGGTTCAACCTCATGATTGTGTACGCTGCGCAGACCTGCTAGACACGTTCGCCATTCCTGAGCAAAACCACACACACAAAAATGTGCCTTTTATTCATACCCCTATGCTAGCCTTGCATACGCCGAGCCAGCCCACTATTCTAAAGAACTGGGGAAGGAGGGGGCACGTATGTGCTATGTTTTCATAATCTTCCCTACTGACTGTACTATCATGGTTGTGTCCACTGCCTACTTCACTCAATAGACCATAAGTGTATCTTCAAATGTACATGTGTGTACTCTGCATACTCAAGTCTGTCCGGCACATCCCCTCAACACTTTGCATTGTATACTTTTATAATAGAGAATCACTTCCCACCTTTGCACATACTTTGTCCCATCTCTCCCCGCATTCTGCATTGTGTGGCAGAGGTGCCATGGCATGTTTGGTTTGTATACATGCTAGCCACGGTTTCAAGAGTACATACTGGCATTGTGTCTGCTAGGTGTACATGTTGTTTCACATGTTGCATGTCATTATATAAGGTACCGCATTAATTCATGAGCAGTGGCTTCTCCCATTTACATATTGCTGTCTTAAAGAGGAAAGAGAACTTTTTCTCACAGGTGAAAAGTGCGACCACAATGGCACTCATTCATTAGTATCCAAGAATGTCAAACTGCACAACGCTTCTAAGTTTGCAGCCCCAATCTTGCATGCTTTCTTAAAAGCACGCAAACTCCCACAATCAGCCCAACATTCACACAGCCTTCTAACAGCACTTATCTGCTTCTCAATAACATGCACTCCTACAGAATATGAGCTGGCATACCGTATGTCCTTACTGTTTCAAACTGAGTAAGTTCCCGTGGCAATGTCTATTCTGGCCCACACAAAACAACTCCCAAAATTCAACTTGACCTTCAAAACCTACTTTGAAAACAGATTTCATTAAACGAACCAAACTGAAACAGCTTTTGTTCAGAACAGAAGTGTCCCTCACTTCTGCAAAAGAAATTTATCAACTGCAGATAACACGAACTTCAAGTAAAATACAGTCCCTTTTAAATATGAACCTCCCATTACACTTTGTAAATTGTTACATAATTTTCAACACATCTCACACTCAAGGTCTGGCACACTTTTTTTTACACCGGCCTCCCCCAGCCTTCTCACACTCTTTCAAACTGTTTTTGGTATAATACCAGACTTCATGTTTTCGATCATCTATGGAATAACAGGAACAGTGCCCATAATTCTCGCTCTCTTTGCGGCCATTCTACTACTATTTTTGCTTCTAAAGAATGGCTGTGCTCCCTGTGATAACAACAATGCTCGACAGAATACGCCTCTACGAGAAGCTACATCAGTACTGTCAAACAATGGAACAACTTTTCGGCTGTCTGCCTCTCTCTATTATCGGAGCCAGCTACAACATGACATTTATGTACACATAAGCAATTTGCGTACAACCATCTTTTTATTGCAAAACTTGCCCATTCGACTGGCGAATGGATCTATGCCTTGCCAACATCCCAACAATCTCTCCCGATATCCAGCAAGTAATCGACTGTCTTGAAAACCATGAACTTGATTGTTCAGGAAGTGGAGCAATGGCGAATACAACTAAAAAAAGTATCGTGGGGGAATGGGATATCTGCGCAGCTGCGAAAGATCTCCTGCAAGGTGCGACCTTTGACAACATCACAGATTGTCTGCCAATTCAAATTGCCGCTCCAACATTCGAGGAACATTACTGTCCCTTCGAGGATATGAAGTGGATCACTTCCCTTTTCTCACACGGTGGCAACAATGACCTCTTGGAACATTACGCATCTCAAGCGGCTGAAGAACTTCCGGACTGCAATCTCCAATTCACGTTATTCTTTGATTGATTTTTTCAAACTTTTTTGACTTTATCCTTTACATTTTTTTACTACACTTAAATTGAATTATTTTCATATAATAACTTTCTAAGTATGCTCACGCATTTGAACTCTGTTTTCATTATTGTGCCTTAAGTCTCCACTCTAGCCAAGAATCGGTGATGCATGGCCTATGCAAACACGCTATTTTCTTGATAAATTAGCCTAAACCCGTCATCCATTTTGAAACCATGTCTATTCTTTGTGCATACGTCTCTCTCTGCCTGCCTGTTATCCACAAAGCCATTTCACACAAATGTACTCTTCTTCAGCCTGTGCTCACAAGCTGGCGATCTTGATAAAAAAACACAACATTGTTTAGGAACTGGTTGGCACAGTGTGGTAATCGTATCCTACCTTTATTTTCATTATACAATTTAGTCATTCATGTCTAATAGATAATATTTATGTCACATGGAACTGTAACATGTAATGTGGAATTCACTGATGCAGGAGCTTTGGTTTCAATACAGCAGACGCGGTTGGAGTTTGCCTCAGCTCAATGCCTTAGCTCGCTGCACAAAGATTTTTTTTTGAAAGAGCTGAAGACAATAATGTATGGTTTGACCAGAAGGGTACCGAATGTGAGTCTCATGTTTGTATGCCTCCTCAAAGTTCCAATGTGGGTAGAGCCATTACCAATTCTGACACGTACCAGATAGAATCTACTGTACGACAGATTCCTGACTGTTCTACTGTTGAAAATTTTGTGTTACAAAAAGCAGTACCAGGGTACCTAAAAAGTGTGATGATTACATTTTGCAAATTTTTTTTCTTAGTTTTCTCAAAGGATACATGTGGTAATCGTATCCTACCCTTATTTTCCTTATAGAATTTAGAGTCATTCAACTCTAATAGGTATTGTTGATGTCACACGGAACTGTAACATGTAATGTGGAATTCACTGATACAGGAGCTTACGTTTGAATCCAGCAAAATAGCTTAGAGTTTGCCTCACCTGGATGCCTTAGGTATTGTACCAGTGGGTCCATTTATGGCACTTAAATAAAGAAACTTTTTATATAACTTTCAAACTCCATCGCTTTATTACACACAGGCACTTTCTTACACACACCTGATTTCACCATTTGTCTTCTGTGGCATTGCAACATTCTGGATAATATTCTTCATGATTATTTCTTTATTCCTGCTTGCTAAAACACTGCATTCAAGTCTTCAGACTGGTAGGGGTGAGTAGTTCGCTTCCCACTCCCTGTATAGTATAAAAGCATACTAACACTACTTACACAGGTATGCTACTGTGGCCAGTATCCTACAGTGCCCACAGCACATCACTTTACAGCAATTAGCTCACAACTTAGACTCACAGTTTCATCCCCGAGTCTTCAGAGCGGTAACAGTGAGTAGTTTAATTCCCACTCCCGCTATAGTCTAAACGAATACTAACACCACCTGCACAGCTATGCTACTGCACCCAGTATGCTATAGTGCCCAGAGCACATCAGTTTACAGTACTCAGCTCACGGCTTAGACGCACGCTTTTATCCCCGAGTGTACCGACACCTCACCTCAGCACCATCTCACTCTGGGCAAAACAGCACTTTCACACTGGTAGGGGTAAATACTTCAGCACATCAGTTTACAGCACTCAGCTCACGCTTTTATCCCCGAGTTTACCGGCACCTCACCTCACCTCACCACCATTTCACTCTGGGCAAAACACCACTTTCACACCGCTAAGGGTAAATGCTTTGTTCACACTCCCTCTATAGCACACTCTAACCACCCTACAGAGCTCACAGAGCTCCTACCCTCCTTTTTCCTCCTTTTTTCACCCTTTTTTCCCCTTACTTGCTTCAGCTGTATCATAAAATGGCAGCCAACACTTCCTAATTGCAACCGTTTGCGCCGCTCGCAGCCAATAAGCAGCAAGCTCGTGCTCGTAACACCTCAGCCAATCAGATGGCAGAATTTCCAAATATCGATTTCTGTAAATTTCGATATTTCTCCAAAACTACTGAACGAATTTACACCAAATAAACAAAAATGTGCTTTCTAGACCAAGACCCTTCTCCCTATGAAAATTAACATGGAGAAAACACGTTTTGGGACCCCCCTTTTTTCTATGCCCCCTTAACGAATCATGTCCAAACTTTAAACATAGCAGCTGATATGAACAAAGTATTAGTTTCGAAAATGTCATGAAGATTCATCAAACGACGCCAAAGTTATAAGCAAAACAAAAAAATGTTCTTCCTATGGAAACTAGGTCCTAACCATAACTACCTACTGGCGACTGCCAGTAAGTAATATATATATATATATATTCCCTAGCGCCAGAGGTGGACTGCTTGCGACAGGACCGGCGAAAAACCTTATGACCCAGGAGGCCAAATCAAAGCAACACAAAAGAAACAACCAAAAGTGCAGAGAACGTCGCAAAGCAGGTTTCAAATGGCAAGCCAAAAAGGAAAAACAACACCAACAGAGGATGGAACGAACAATGAATGTGTTCCAAGCCGACAATTACCAAACTCGATCTGCTCTATCAGTTTTAAACCTCACTGATATTCATCTGAGTCAAGCAGAGGTAAGAGTTCTTTCTCTTGGTCTCACTTACAGTCCAGCAAGTAATCTGAACTATGCAAAAACACTGATTGATCTATATAAATATACGCGCAAACTGAAACTCCAAAAGTACTTCATGTCCAATAAGACAGTCCTAAAGCCCAATTCAACATCAACCTCGGAGATGACACAAGGATTGTGTGTTAATGACTTAGATTTGCTACAAGATCTACAGCAATTGCACAATGAAGTCTCTAGCTCTGGCAGTACTGAAGAACATCTGGTTTTAGATACCCCCGGCAACACAAATTTTAAACCCAAATCCACCTTTACACCCTTAATGTTGCATGACAATTTTGACATTTTCCACAAACTTTCCATTTCAGGAATCAAAAAATTGTATTCTGTCACATTACCTGAAAAGCAGAAGCACATAGCACACAATAGCTGTTACATCCAGCTCATCAAGAAACGGCAGGCCAATGACAACATCATAGTCCGCCAATCAGACAAAGGGGAAAACGTGGTGCTGTGACCTCGAGAACTTTATCTGGAGGAAGCATACAACCAATTAAACGATCTCCAATATTACAATCGTTGCGATGCAGTTACAGTGAAACAAGCCCAAAATGAATTTTACTCTCAACTGTTGGCTTGGAGATGTTCAGGATTACTTAGTCAAGATGAACTTAAGTTCCTCAAAAATGAGCATTCAGTAATTCCTGTAATTTAGTTTATCCCTAGGATCCACAAATGTGCTGAAAAACCGCCGGGCAGGCCCAAAATATCGGCACTCAATGGTTTGTTGGAGAATACGTCTGTGTAACTAGATTTTTTCTGCAGGAACATGTAAAGCCTTTGCCCTCCTATGTCCAAGACACAGTTGACGTTCTGAGGAAACTTGCTGGGGTGTCATGGGACCCTTCCTACTGGTTAATAACATTGGATGTTACATCCCTTTACACCAGTATTTACCATCAAAATGGTTTTAAAGCGGTTAATCATTATCTGGGGAGGATGTCCATTCCAATGTCTAACCACAACAGAATTCTGCTAGCCATGATTTCCATTTGTTTAAACAACAACTTTTTCATGTTTTTTAATCAGTATTTCCAAAAGGTTAGGGGTGTTGCTATGGGGCCTGTTTTTCTCCCAGCTATGCCTGCCTGCATATGGGCTGCTGGGAGGAACAGGTCCTCTATGGCGAACACCATGACACTTTCACCAAACATGTAAGGAAATGGTATTGTTATACTGACAATACATTTTTGATATGGCAAGGCACTAAACAACAGGCTTTGGCTTCATTGATTTGATTAATGTTAACACACTCAACCTCCATTTCATGTCTAACATAAGTCAGGATGATGTGTTCTTTTTAGACGTAGAGATTGTCGGCGGAAATGAGAAACTTGGGACACGGTTATTTAGGAAGCCCACTGCGGGCAACACTGTGCTGCAGACCACAAGTCAAAATCCGGCGCAACTGATACGCAGCATCCCATATGGGGAGAAGCACAGATTCCGAGTGTCTCATAGCACAGGAAGCCAGAAAAGCTAGATTTCAGACCAGGGGGTATACAACCTTCATGATTGACAGGGCGATCAACAAAGCCAACCAGATTCCCATGAATTATGTCTTACAGAATAAAACATCCAATGCAGTATTGGAAAAAGCCAAAGAGCCAGTCAGACTGATTTTGACTAATAATCGCCAGCACCAATCTCTTTGGAGAATCTTAAAGAAAAATTGGAGCTTGGTACACAATGACCTGTCCTGAAATCACTTTCAGGAAAGCTTGATCTATTAGCAATTCATTAGTCAAGTCTAGTCCTGAAGTAGGTACCAACAAATCATGGCAGCAAGCTAGCAAGGGCTTCAGGAGATGCACCAGCTGCAAAGCTTGCGGACAAGGTATCAGTAAAACAAAGTATAGCACTCCTTTCTGTGATGTCCCTCGGCTCATTACTCAACTGCTTACATGTTAGACCGACTTTGTTGTGTATGTGCTGGAGTGTCCATGTGGCCTGCAATATGTTGGTCGTACCAAGTTCCAGGTTCACAAACAGATACTTCAGCACCTCAGGGCAATCAATGGGAGTGATGCCTCCTATCCAGTCATGCATCACTTCAAAGAACGACATGACAACAAGAATGAGTTTCTCAAGTACTTTGCCATTCACACGGTGCTCCCCCTCAGACTGGGAGGGAACCGGGAGGCCCGCTTGCGGGCCCTGGAAACCAAATAAATCTTGGACCTTAATACCAAGACACCGCAGGGCATGACCTCCAGGGAAGACGTTTACACTTGTCTGTAGGTTGGTCCCCATGTACAAGAACATCATGTATTTTACATATCTATTTTAACTGGTCCTGCCTTCCAAATTCACTGTGATTTTAAACACTTTTAAATGAAAACATTTTTTTATCACTATTCGCACTTTTACACTTTATTTTGCACTGACAATTCTATCTGGACATAGATATATTAGTGTCCACTTGTACAGATAGTCAAGTTGTTTGTTTTTGTCCATCTGAAGCATATATGGGTACACAACAATATATGTTGAGTAGGCTGTGCTATGCAGGCATACTTAAGCTTAGATAAGATTTCATCTAGCTTTATTACACCTCCAGGCATGTCTGATATTCAACACTCGGATATGTTTTTAAAATAAGACATCACCCACTAGGGTTATATCCAAAACTTGCTTAGTTTGCACAAACAGCGCTCATATTGCACACACAGGGGATGAATTATATTTAAATGTCTTTTATAATTCTCCTTTTATCTAGCTTACACTTTTAATATGGATTAATTACACATATTCAGTGTTTTTATATTCTTAAAGTATGTTAAGCTATTTATGATGTTGTTAGTTGTGTTCCGATGATCATTAATTATTAGTTTCAATGTGACTACAAACAATCATGTATTTTGTCCATTACCCTTTTGTCAGACAACCAATCGTGTTGTTGTTTACATAGCAATATGCACTTTAAATGCAGCATTGTAACTCCCAAGGTGCCATGTGATCAAGGCCTCTGGTAGGCTGAAACGCGACATGCAGGCATGCTGAGATTTAAATTAAATTACTCCCTTGGACCTTCAACTGGGACGGTCATTGTCTGTTCCTGTGTTTTTCTGGGATTGCAGGAACTTCCCAGGCGAATTCTCTGATATATATATATATATATATATATATATATATATATATATATATATATATATATATATATATATACATATATATATATATTATACCTTTCCCTGGTACACCACCACGATTTTTCGTAAAAAACCAGTACCGAGGCCCAAATGGTGCTTGATGTTGTATTTATTGGCACACGAACAAACCCTACGCGTTTCGAAGTCAAACTTCTTGCTCACGGGTAAATTTGCTTAAGGCGGCCATTCTATTTAAAGTGACATAGTTACAAAGTAACGTGCACGTGATGCAAGGACATAGAAAAAATACTATGTTGCAATGTGTTCATTATTCCAAAAACATAAAGTTACAAAGAAAACGTGATTTTACAATAAATGAGAAACACATTCTATTTATAAGGATTGTCCTTGCTGGCATTATTCAATAAATTCATGTATGCGAAAGACCCAAGTGGGTGATAACTTCAGCAAAAAGTTCAGTTTGTAATGCCTCACTGTTAGTGAAAAAAGTCAATCAAGATAGTTTCCCATCCGGTTTGAAGATGTTTCTCAAATGAAAATCATTGAATTTACTGTGTGCTGCCCAAGTGGGTGATTTTAACAAAACAATCACGTTTTCACGATTCCATCTGTAAAAAAAGGAAAAACACATGCAATAGTCTATAATTAAAAAGACCTTGAATCAATGTGAGTTTAAAACATTCAAAAACTTCTCAGAATGGAAAATGATTGAGAACATAGGACAGCTATTTATACAGTATTAGGTTTGTAAATGGACAGCCAGTTCTTCCCCCAAATTATGTCCATTAGGGTGTGTGGTGTTATAGCGTATGATGTAACGGGACTCGAGTTTGCGCAATGCCAACAACCTATTGCCCCCTCTCTCTTTCTTGTCCACACAATCAATCACCGTGAATCTCAGCAAATCTGGATTTTGATTATGAATAGAGGCAAAGTGCCTTGCCACAGGGTATTGTGGATTGACATTTTTGATGGCCCTCATGTGTTCCAATACTCTCAATTTGGCTTTTTTCGTGGTCATCCCTATATAACATTTATTACAGGGACAATGTAACGCATATACTGCGTATTCTGTGTTGCAACCCAGTTGTTTCTTGATTTTGTGTTCCTCTTGGTCTTGTGAGATTTTTAAGCTTTTACATTTGTGGCTGTTTTTGCACGCCTTGCAGTTTCTGCATGGAAAAAATCCCGCAGTCTGCAAGGTTTTCATTTTTTCCTTTATTAAGGCATTGCTTAAAGTATCTCTAAGAGATTTCGCTTTTCTAAAGGTGACTGCAGGACGATCACTGATCACTTCTTTTATGTCATCATCGAGTTTAAGAACGTCCCAGTATTTCTCCAGACTTGTCCTTACTCTCCATGACTGACTGTCAAAACCAGTAATGAATCTGATCTGCTCAGAATTCATACGAACTTTGGGGACCAGTAAATCTTTCCTTTCCATGAGTTCTACTTTGGTTTCTGCTTGCTTAATAGTGTGTTTGCTATATCCTCTTTCACCAAATCTCTTACACATGACCCTTTTCTCAGCCTCATACGTCTTCTGTACGCTGCAATTTCGTTTGGCCCTGATAAGCTCACCCAAAGGAATGCTGCGTTTTAAATTAGGTGGATGGCAGCTTTCAGTATGCAGTAAGCTGTTGCCAGCTGTTGGCTTACGAAAGAGGGAACTGGTTAACACTCCACCATCTACAGACAAATTAACGTCCAGAAATTCTAAGTGACTCTTGTGCATGTGACTAGTAAATTGTAAATTCAACGAGTTATCATTTAAGATGACTTTGAATTCCTGGGCCTCCTCCAAACTGCCCTTCCACACGCAAAAAATATCATCGATGAAGCGGACCCAGAGGACCACGTGGTCAGCAAAGTGGGAGATGTTGTTCACCACTTGCTCCTCCCACCAGCCCAGGTATAACCCCGCAAAGCTGGGGGCGAAGCAACTGCCCATCAAGGTCCCCCGGGTCTGCCTGTACATCAATTTGTTGAAAATTAAGAAATTATTCTTCAAACAGATACTGATCATCTCCAACAGCATATGTGTGTGGAGTAAGTGACTGATGGACCTGTCTTTAAGGAAATGATTACACGCATCCACACCAAGATTTTGCGGTATACTTGTGTATAAACTAGTTACATCAAAGCTTATAAGCCAATACTCCTCCTTCCAAGTTAACTCATTAATGATCTTTAAGAAATCGGAAGTATCCCTGATGTAAGATGGCAAGGCACGAACTAAAGGCTGCAAGAAATGGTCAATATAGATGGAGGTATTTTCTAGCAGACTCCCATTGGAGGAGACAATGGGTCTGCCAGGCGGTACCTCCAAATTCTTGTGCACCTTGGGGAGCAAGTACAACGCTGGAATCTGTGGGTGTCTACATAGGAGATAATTGTACTCATTGTCCTCAATGATCCCCCTATCCCTCCAATCCATCAGTTTGTCATAATACATTTGTTTTGACTCATTGTACTCCTGTATATTGGAGATCTTGTAGTTGTCCACATTGTTAAGTTGCAATAAACCTTCCGCCAAATACATTTCTAATGGCCACATAACAACATTTCCCCCTTTGTCAGAGCCTTTAATGACCACATCGGTCCAACTTTGTATCTCTTGTACGGCCAAGTATTGTGCCCTGCTCAAATTCAGATTAGGTTTAGTTTTACATTTTTCAATCATCCTAATCTCTTTGATCATGCCCAACTCGAAACTTTCAATACAACTATTACTGATTTGTGGCAAAAAAACCGATTTAGGCTTAAATGTACTTGCACTGCTAACCCCAATATCGACATTGCTGTCTAATAAATTCAGGAGTGGATCCTCTAAAATATCATCACAGCCCGCTAACTCATGCACCAATTGCAATGTCTCTGCATCATTCACTGACAAAGTATTTTTTACCATTTTATCACTCGCATGTTTGGGGCGTGATTTGGTTGCAAACCACTTCTTTAGTTTAAGCTTTCTCGTAAACCTGAATAAATCAATTCGGGCATCAGTAAAGTTAAATTTGGCCGTCGGGCAAAATGACAGACCACGTGACAAAACTTCAATTTGTTCTGGTGTTAAAATATGCTTAGAAAGGTTTACCACAGTTTTGCTGTTGTCTCCCATCATATCTGTGCTTTTTTGCCTCTTGTTCGAGTTCCCACGGGGCTTGCTGATCTTGTTACATTGGATAATCCTCCTCTTGCTGCTTTTCCTCCTCTGCCGCCTCTTCCACGACCTTTTGGTGGAGTGTACGTTTGACGGCCCCGATTCAGGAGGGCTATTTCGTTTAAAATTCTGTCTTTTACATTTGATGGAACAACTATTTCCGTCGTATCACTTTCTGAGCTTTCACCATCAGATTGCGCCGGTGGAATTTCATCATCATTCACACCAGCTTCATGAACTGACGCTTGATTGGTGATTGCTTTTGATTTCCTCAATTTTGTAGTCGAATCACGCAGCACTTGATATTTTTTAGCAAAAGTTAGGATTTGTCCATTTTTATAGTCAATTTCATCCCTGACAAATTTTCTTTGTTTTTTTGCTTTTATTTCTTCCTCTACTTTTTCCAGTTTCTTTTCCATTTTGTTCATTTCAACAGAGAAATGCGTCTCCGTATATTTTTCTTTCAATTTTGCAACAAGCGCCTCGCTTTCTAAATTCAGTTTCATACATTCCTTTTCTGCATGTTTGATCAACATTCTCAGCATATTCATAGAACACGTGTGGTTATTAGTCATCCACTCGTCGATCAACTCAGGGTCAGGGTCTTGGAAGGTTGGGATTACAAAAATTCGGAGCCCCCGTGGAATCCGACTACATTCTACATACTTCGTGAGGGCAGCCGCCTCCCACCATTTGGATTGTTCCTTTTTAAGAATCCTCCATAAAGTGTCCCACAATTTTTTTACATCATCAACCTTTGGGTTAGAGGATGAAGGTTTATCGTCACTTGCACTGCCATTAACTGCAAACAGTTTAGTTGCTGCCTCTTTTCTCTTGCTGTTTCGTGATTCTGCCATCATAAATACTCCTCAGCGTGCGCCCAAGCGCTTCGCTGCGAACATGAAGCTTTTCACCGTATCGCACTGTAACAAATCTGCTAGTGGAACCGTTCCCTGGTCTTGACCTCCCCACGAACTAGAAAGCTGTGCGGTCCTCGGACTCACCCTGCTCCAGGTGTGTGGCCAGGTTAGACCTCCGGAAGTAATTGTCGATCCTTTCTCCACAGCAGTTGTTTCTTGGCGGGCAAAAGCGTTATTTCAAAAAATAGAACACACTGGATTTTGGCTGGCTTAAGCCACTTGCAACGGCGGGCTCTCGGCGGAATCGCCACTTCCTTAGTATTATACCTTTCCCTGGTACACCACCACGATTTTTCGTAAAAAAACAGTACCGAGGCCCAAATGGTGCTTGATGTTGTATTTATTGGCACACGAACAAACCCTACGCGTTTCGAAGTCAAACTTCTTGCTCACGGGTAAATTTGCTTAAGGCGGCCATTCTATTTAAAGTGACATAGTTACAAAGTAACGTGCACGTGATGCAAGGACATAGAAAAAATACTATGTTGCAATGTGTTCATTATTCCAAAAACATAAAGTTACAAAGAAAACGTGATTTTACAATAAATGAGAAACACATTCTATTTATAAGGATTGTCCTTGCTAGCATTATTCAATAAATTCATGTATGCGAAAGACCCAAGTGGGTGATAACTTCAGCAAAAAGTTCAGTTTGTAATGCCTCACTGTTAGTGAAAAAAGTCAATCAAGATAGTTTCCCATCCGGTTTGAAGATGTTTCTCAAATGAAAATCATTGAATTTACTGTGTGCTGCTCAAGTGGGTGATTTTAACAAAACAATGACGTTTTCACGATTCCATCTGTAAAAAAAGGAAAAACACATGCAATAGTCTATAATTAAAAAGACCTTGAATCAATGTGAGTTTAAAACATTCAAAAACTTCTCAGAATGGAAAATGATTGAGAACATAGGACAGCTATTTATACAGTATTAGGTTTGTAAATGGACAGCCAGTTCTTCCCCCAAATTATGTCCATTAGGGTGTGTGGTGTTATAGCGTATGATGTAACGGGACTCGAGTTTGCGCAATGCCAACAACCTATTGCCCCCTCTCTCTTTCTTGTCCACACAATCAATCACCGTGAATCTCAGCAAATCTGGATTTTGATTATGAATAGAGGCAAAGTGCCTTGCCACAGGGTATTGTGGATTGACATTTTTGATGGCCCTCATGTGTTCCAATACTCTCAATTTGGCTTTTTTCGTGGTCATCCCTATATAACATTTATTACAGGGACAATGTAACGCATATACTGCGTATTCTGTGTTGCAACCCAGTTGTTTCTTGATTTTGTGTTCCTCTTGGTCTTGTGAGATTTTTAAGCTTTTACATTTGTGGCTGTTTTTGCACGCCTTGCAGTTTCTGCATGGAAAAAATCCCGCAGTCTGCAAGGTTTTCATTTTTTCCTTTATTAAGGCATTGCTTAAAGTATCTCTAAGAGATTTCGCTTTTCTAAAGGTGACTGCAGGACGATCACTGATCACTTCTTTTATGTCATCATCGAGTTTAAGAACGTCCCAGTATTTCTCCAGACTTGTCCTTACTCTCCATGACTGACTGTCAAAACCAGTAATGAATCTGATCTGCTCAGAATTCATACGAACTTTGGGGACCAGTAAATCTTTCCTTTCCATGAGTTCTACTTTGGTTTCTGCTTGCTTAATAGTGTGTTTGCTATATCCTCTTTCACCAAATCTCTTACACATGACCCTTTTCTCAGCCTCATACGTCTTCTGTACGCTGCAATTTCGTTTGGCCCTGATAAGCTCACCCAAAGGAATGCTGCGTTTTAAATTAGGTGGATGGCAGCTTTCAGCATGCAGTAAGCTGTTGCCAGCTGTTGGCTTACGAAAGAGGGAACTGGTTAACACTCCACCATCTACAGACAAATTAACGTCCAGAAATTCTAAGTGACTCTTGTGCATGTGACTAGTAAATTGTAAATTCAACGAGTTATCATTTAAGATGACTTCAAATTCCTGGGCCTCCTCCAAACTGCCCTTCCACACGCAAAAAATATCATCGATGAAGCGGACCCAGAGGACCACGTGGTCAGCAAAGTGGGAGATGTTGTTCACCACTTGCTCCTCCCACCAGCCCAGGTATAACCCCGCAAAGCTGGGGGCGAAGCAACTGCCCATCGAGGTCCCCCGGGTCTGCCTGTACATCAATTTGTTGAAAATTAAGAAATTATTCTTCAAACAGATACTGATCATCTCCAACAGCATATGTGTGTGGAGTAAGTGACTGATGGACCTGTCTTTAAGGAAATGATTACACGCATCCACACCAAGATTTTGCGGTATACTTGTGTATAAACTAGTTACATCAAAGCTTATAAGCCAATACTCCTCCTTCCAAGTTAACTCATTAATGATCTTTAAGAAATCGGAAGTACCCCTGATGTAAGATGGCAAGGCACGAACTAAAGGCTGCAAGAAATGGTCAATATAGATGGAGGTATTTTCTAGCAGACTCCCATTGGAGGAGACAATGGGTCTGCCAGGCGGTACCTCCAAATTCTTGTGCACCTTGGGGAGCAAGTACAACGCTGGAATCTGTGGGTGTCTACATAGGAGATAATTGTACTCATTGTCCTCAATGATCCCCCTATCCCTCCAATCCATCAGTTTGTCATAATACATTTGTTTTGACTCATTGTACTCCTGTATATTGGAGATCTTGTAGTTGTCCACATTGTTAAGTTGCAATAAACCTTCCGCCAAATACATTTCTAATGGCCACATAACAACATTTCCCCCTTTGTCAGAGCCTTTAATGACCACATTGGTCCAACTTTGTATCTCTTGTACGGCCAAGTATTGTGCCCTGCTCAAATTCAGATTAGGTTTAGTTTTACATTTTTCAATCATCCTAATCTCTTTGATCATGCCCAACTCGAAACTTTCAATACAACTATTACTGATTTGTGGCAAAAAAACCGATTTAGGCTTAAATGTACTTGCACTGCTAACCCCAATATCGACATTGCTGTCTAATAAATTCAGGAGTGGATCCTCTAAAATATCATCACAGCCCGCTAACTCATGCACCAATTGCAATGTCTCTGCATCATTCACTGACAAAGTATTTTTTACCATTTTATCACTCGCATGTTTGGGGCGTGATTTGGTTGCAAACCACTTCTTTAGTTTAAGCTTTCTCGTAAACCTGAATAAATCAATTCGGGCATCAGTAAAGTTAAATTTGGCCGTCGGGCAAAATGACAGACCACGTGACAAAACTTCAATTTGTTCTGGTGTTAAAATATGCTTAGAAAGGTTTACCACAGTTTTGCTGTTGTCTCCCATCATATCTGTGCTTTTTTGCCTCTTGTTCGAGTTCCCACGGGGCTTGCTGATCTTGTTACATTGGATAATCCTCCTCTTGCTGCTTTTCCTCCTCTGCCGCCTCTTCCACGACCTTTTGGTGGAGTGTACGTTTGACGGCCCCGATTCAGGAGGGCTATTTCGTTTAAAATTCTGTCTTTTACATTTGATGGAACAACTATTTCCGTCGTATCACTTTCTGAGCTTTCACCATCAGATTGCGCCGGTGGAATTTCATCATCATTCACACCAGCTTCATGAACTGACGCTTGATTGGTGATTGCTTTTGATTTCCTCAATTTTGTAGTCGAATCACGCAGCACTTGATATTTTTTAGCAAAAGTTAGGATTTGTCCATTTTTATAGTCAATTTCATCCCTGACAAATTTTCTTTGTTTTTTTGCTTTTATTTCTTCCTCTACTTTTTCCAGTTTCTTTTCCATTTTGTTCATTTCAACAGAGAAATGCGTCTCCGTATATTTTTCTTTCAATTTTGCAACAAGCGCCTCGCTTTCTAAATTCAGTTTCATACATTCCTTTTCTGCATGTTTGATCAGCATTCTCAGCATATTCATAGAACACGTGTGGTTATTAGTCATCCACTCGTCGATCAACTCAGGGTCAGGGTCTTGGAAGGTTGGGATTACAAAAATTCGGAGCCCCCGTGGAATCCGACTACATTCTACATACTTCGTGAGGGCAGCCGCCTCCCACCATTTGGATTGTTCCTTTTTAAGAATCCTCCATAAAGTGTCCCACAATTTTTTTACATCATCAACCTTTGGGTTAGAGGACGAAGGTTTATCGTCACTTGCACTGCCATTAACTGCAAACAGTTTAGTTGCTGCCTCTTTTCTCTTGCTGTTTCGTGATTCCGCCATCATAAATACTCCTCAGCGTGCGCCCAAGCGCTTCGCTGCGAACATGAAGCTTTTCACCGTATCGCACTGTAACAAATCTGCTAGTGGAACCGTTCCCTGGTCTTGACCTCCCCACGAACTAGAAAGCTGTGCGGTCCTCGGACTCACCCTGCTCCAGGTGTGTGGCCAGGTTAGACCTCCGGAAGTAATTGTCGATCCTTTCTCCACAGCAGTTGTTTCTTGGCGGGCAAAAGCGTTATTTCAAAAAATAGAACACACTGGATTTTGGCTGGCTTAAGCCACTTGCAACGGCGGGCTCTCGGCGGAATCGCCACTTCCTTAGTATTATACCTTTCCCTGGTACACCACCACGATTTTTCGTAAAAAAACAGTACCGAGGCCCAAATGGTGCTTGATGTTGTATTTATTGGCACACGAACAAACCCTACGCGTTTCGAAGTCAAACTTCTTGCTCACGGGTAAATTTGCTTAAGGCGGCCATTCTATTTAAAGTGACATAGTTACAAAGTAACGTGCACGTGATGCAAGGACATAGAAAAAATACTATGTTGCAATGTGTTCATTATTCCAAAAACATAAAGTTACAAAGAAAACGTGATTTTACAATAAATGAGAAACACATTCTATTTATAAGGATTGTCCTTGCTGGCATTATTCAATAAATTCATGTATGCGAAAGACCCAAGTGGGTGATAACTTCAGCAAAAAGTTCAGTTTGTAATGCCTCACTGTTAGTGAAAAAAGTCAATCAAGATAGTTTCCCATCCGGTTTGAAGATGTTTCTCAAATGAAAATCATTGAATTTACTGTGTGCTGCCCAAGTGGGTGATTTTAACAAAACAATCACGTTTTCACGATTCCATCTGTAAAAAAAGGAAAAACACATGCAATAATCTATAATTAAAAAGACCTTGAATCAATGTGAGTTTAAAACATTCAAAAACTTCTCAGAATGGAAAATGATTGAGAACATAGGACAGCTATTTATACAGTATTAGGTTTGTAAATGGACAGCCAGTTCTTCCCCCAAATTATGTCCATTAGGGTGTGTGGTGTTATAGCGTATGATGTAACGGGACTCGAGTTTGCGCAATGCCAACAACCTATTGCCCCCTCTCTCTTTCTTGTCCACACAATCAATCACCGTGAATCTCAGCAAATCTGGATTTTGATTATGAATAGAGGCAAAGTGCCTTGCCACAGGGTATTGTGGATTGAGATTTTTGATGGCCCTCATGTGTTCCAATACTCTCAATTTGGCTTTTTTCGTGGTCATCCCTATATAACATTTATTACAGGGACAATGTAACGCATATACTGCGTATTCTGTGTTGCAACCCAGTTGTTTCTTGATTTTGTGTTCCTCTTGGTCTTGTGAGATTTTTAAGCTTTTACATTTGTGGCTGTTTTTGCACGCCTTGCAGTTTCTGCATGGAAAAAATCCCGCAGTCTGCAAGGTTTTCATTTTTTCCTTTATTAAGGCATTGCTTAAAGTATCTCTAAGAGATTTCGCTTTTCTAAAGGTGACTGCAGGACGATCACTGATCACTTCTTTTATGTCATCATCGAGTTTAAGAACGTCCCAGTATTTCTCCAGACTTTTCCTTACTCTCCATGACTGACTGTCAAAACCAGTAATGAATCTGACCTGCTCAGAATTCACACGAACTTTGGGGACCAGTAAATCTTTCCTTTCCATGAGTTCTACTTTGGTTTCTGCTTGCTTAATAGTGTGTTTGCTATATCCTCTTTCACCAAATCTCTTACACATGACCCTTTTCTCAGCCTCATACGTCTTCTGTACGCCAACCTTCCAAGACCCTGACCCTGAGTTGATCGACGAGTGGATGACTTATAACCCGACGTGTTCTATGAATATGCTGAGAATGTTGATCAAACATGCAGAAAAGGAATGTATGAAACTGAATTTAGAAAGCGAGGCGCTTGTTGCAAAATTGAAAGAAAAATATACGGAGACGGATTTCTCTGTTGAAATGAACAAAATGGAAAAGAAACTGGAAAAAGTAGAGGAAGAAATAAAAGCAAAAAAACAAAGAAAATTTGTCAGGGATGAAATTGACTATAAAAATGGACAAATCCTAACTTTTGCTAAAATATATCAAGTGCTGCGTGATTCGACTACAAAATTGAGGAAATCAAAAGCAATCACCAATCAAGCGTCAGTTCATGAAGCTGGTGTGAATGATGATGAAATTCCACCGGCGCAATCTGATGGTGAAAGCTCAGAAAGTGATACGACGGAAATAGTTGTTCCATCAAATGTAAAAGACAGAATTTTAAACGAAATAGCCCTCCTGAATCGGGGCCGTCAAACGTACACTCCACCAAAAGGTCATGGAAGAGGCGGCAGAGGAGGAAAAGCAGCAAGAGGAGGATTATCCAATGTAACAAGATCAGCAAGCCCCGTGGGAACTCGAACAAGAGGCAAAAAAGCACAGATATGATGGGAGACAACAGCAAAACTGTGGCAAACCTTTCTAAGCATATTTTAACACCAGAACAAATTGAAGTTTTGTCACGTGGTCTGTCATTTTGCCCGACGGCCAAATTTAACTTTACTGATGCCCGAATTGATTTATTCAGGTTTACGAGAAAGCTTAAACTAAAGAAGTGGTTTGCAACCAAATCACGCCCCAAACATGCGAGTGATAAAATGGTAAAAAATACTTTGTCAGTGAATGATGCAGAGACATTGCAATTGGTGCATGAGTTAGCGGGCTGTGATGATATTTTAGAGGATCCACTCCTGAATTTATTAGACAGCAATGTCGATATTGGGGTTAGCAGTTCAAGTACATTTAAGCCTAAATCGTTTTTTTTGCCACAAATCAGTAATAGTTGTATTGAAAGTTTCGAGTTGGGCATGATCAAAGAGATTAGGATGATTGAAAAATGTAAAACTAAACCTAATCTGAATTTGAGCAGAGCACAATACTTGGCCGTACAAGAGATACAAAGTTGGACCGATGTGGTCATTAAAGGCTCTGACAAAGGGGGAAATGTTGTTATGTGGCCATTAGAAATGTATTTGGCGGAAGGTTTATTGCAACTTAACAATGTAGACAACTACAAGATCTCCAATATACAGGAGTACAATGAGTCAAAACAAATGTATTATGACAAACTGATGGATTGGAGGGATAGGGGGATCATTGAGGACAATGAGTACAATTATCTCCTATGTAGACACCCACAGATTCCAGCGTTGTACTTGCTTCCCAAGGTGCACAAGAATTTGGAGGTACCGCCTGGCAGACCCATTGTCTCCTCCAATGGGAGTCTGCTAGAAAATACCTCCATCTATATTGACCATTTCTTGCAGCCTTTAGTTCGTGCCTTGCCATCTTACATCAGGGATACTTCCGATTTCTTAAAGATCATTAATGAGTTAACTTGGAAGGAGGAGTATTGGCTTATAAGCTTTGATGTAACTAGTTTATACACAAGTATACCGCAAAATCTTGGTGTGGATGTGTGTAATCATTTCCTTAAAGACAGGTCCATCAGTCACTTACTCCACACACATATGCTGTTGGAGATGATCAGTATCTGTTTGAAGAATAATTTCTTAATTTTCAACAAATTGATGTACAGGCAGACCCGGGGGACCTCGATGGGCAGTTGCTTCGCCCCCAGCTTTGCGGGGTTATACCTGGGCTGGTGGGAGGAGCAAGTGGTGAACAACATCTCCCACTTTGCTGACCACGTGGTCCTCTGGGTCCGCTTCATCGATGATATTTTTTGCGTGTGGAAGGGCAGTTTGGAGGAGGCCCAGGAATTCGAAGTCATCTTAAATGATAACTCGTTGAATTTACAATTTACTAGTCACATGCATAAGAGTCACTTAGAATTTCTGGACGTTAATTTGTCTGTAGATGGTGGAGTGTTAACCAGTTCCCTCTTTCGTAAGCCAACAGCTGGCAACAGCTTACTGCATGCTGAAAGCTGCCATCCACCTAATTTAAAACGCAGCATTCCTTTGGGTGAGCTTATCAGGGCCAAACGAAATTGCAGCGTACAGAAGACGTATGAGGCTGAGAAAAGGGTCATGTGTAAGAGATTTGGTGAAAGAGGATATAGCAAACACACTATTAAGCAAGCAGAAACCAAAGTAGAACTCATGGAAAGGAAAGATTTACTGGTCCCCAAAGTTCGTATGAATTCTGAGCAGATCAGATTCATTACTGGTTTTGACAGTCAGTCATGGAGAGTAAGGAAAAGTCTGGAGAAATACTGGGACGTTCTTAAACTCGATGATGACATAAAAGAAGTGATCAGTGATCGTCCTGCAGTCACCTTTAGAAAAGCGAAATCTTTTAGAGATACTTTAAGCAATGCCTTAATAAAGGAAAAAATGAAAACCTTGCAGACTGCGGGATTTTTTCCATGCAGAAACTGCAAAGCGTGCAAAAACAGCCACAAATGTAAAAGCTTAAAAATCTCACAAGACCAAGAGGAACACAAAATCAAGAAACAACTGGGTTGCAACACAGAATACGCAGTATATGCGTTACATTGTTCCTGTAATAAATGTTATATAGGGATGACCACGAAAAAAGCCAAATTGAGAGTATTGGAACACATGAGGGCCATCAAAAATGTCAATCCACAATACCCTGTGGCAAGGCACTTTGCCTCTATTCATAATCAAAATCCAGATTTGCTGAGATTCACGGTGATTGATTGTGTGGACAAGAAAGAGAGAGGGGGCAATAGGTTGTTGGCATTGCGCAAACTCGAGTCCCGTTACATCATACGCTATAACACCACACACCCTAATGGACATAATTTGGGGGAAGAACTGGCTGTCCATTTACAAACCTAATACTGTATAAATAGCTGTCCTATGTTCTCAATCATTTTCCATTCTGAGAAGTTTTTGAATGTTTTAGACTCACATTGATTCAAGGTCTTTTTAATTATAGACTATTGCATGTGTTTTTCCTTTTTTTACAGATGGAATCGTGAAAACGTGATTGTTTTGTTAAAATCACCCACTTGGGCAGCACACAGTAAATTCAATGATTTTCATTTGAGAAACATCTTCAAACCGGATGGGAAACTATCTTGATTGACTTTTTTCACTAACAGTGAGGCATTACAAACTGAACTTTTTGCTGAAGTTATCACCCACTTGGGTCTTTCGCATACATGAATTTATTGAATAATGCCAGCAAGGACAATCCTTATAAATAGAATGTGTTTCTCATTTATTGTAAAATCACGTTTTCTTTGTAACTTTATGTTTTTGGAATAATGAACACATTGCAACATAGTATTTTTTCTATGTCCTTGCATCACGTGCACGTTACTTTGTAACTATGTCACTTTAAATAGAATGGCCGCCTTAAGCAAATTTACCCGTGAGCAAGAAGTTTGACTTCGAAACATGTAGGGTTTGTTCGTGTGCCAATAAATACAACATCAAGCACCATTTGGGCCTCGGTACTGTTTTTTTACGAAAAATCGTGGTGGTGTACCAGGGAAAGGTATAATACTAAGGAAGTGGCGATTCCGCCGAGAGCCCGCCGTTGCAAGTGGCTTAAGCCAGCCAAAATCCAGTGTGTTCTACATATATATATATATTCACTGAAAAAACCATAGGTTATAGACCATATATAGTTAGGAATTACCATTTACAAAACCTTGAAAATTCACTGAAAAAACCATAGGTTATAGACCATATATAGTTAGGAATTAGCATTTAGAAAACCTTATTTTACTCACACAAAACCATTGAAATTCCATATATAGTTAGTTGCACTAACTATATATCGCGCACCCGCAATCCACTGCTGATGATGTCACATATTACATCATTCATGACATGGTCAGTGACATCACTGATGACATCACTGATGACATCTCAAATGACATCACTGATGACATCATCCAGTGACTGTGTGTTTCTGTAAAGTTTAAATATGTTTTACATATTGAAGAATGAGTAGATGTAGAAGTGTCTGGATGAAGGATTTAGTAGGTGCGTGACTGACTGTATGAGTGAGTGATTAAATGTGTCTCACTGAGTGCATGGGTTAGTGACTAAACTGTCTTAATTTGTGCATCATTATGTCTGTTGTTCTGTAAACTGCTGCATGTGTTGGTCAGTAGCTATATGAGTAACTATATGGGTTATTGATTGATTGCCCAAGTATTTGTATGGGAGACTGAGTGTGTGTGTGGCTGGCTGGGAGGTGTGTGACTCTGTGCAGATCAATGTGTACTTGTATCAATGATTGTATAAGAGAGTAAGTATGTGTTAGTATATGTTTCAAAATGTAAGGTGCTCTATGTTTAACTGTATAGATTAGAAAATGGAAGTGTGATTGATTATTTACAGGACTGACTAGGTGTGTGAGTAACTCCATGGATGAGTGACAGAGTGTGAGAGTCTGTATAGGTGTATGAGTGCATATGATAGTGTTGTAAAGATGAGTGATTGTATGTATGAATGATTGTATGGATAAATCAGTGAATGTGTGTGTAAACATAGGAATCACTGAGTGCGTATGTAGTAACTAGTATTGGTGTGTCAATGGTTTCAAAAATTATACTCTGTATTTAACACTGGGTGTAACAGAGGTTATATTAAAGTGTGAGGAGATGCATTGTATTGTCACATGAATGATATTATCAGTGATGTGGTCATTGATGTCAAATGAGATGTCATCAGTGATGTCATCAGTGATGTCATTTGAGATGTCATCAGTGATGTCATTTGAGATGTTATCAGTGATGTCATTTGAGATGTCATCAGTGATGTCATCAGTGATGTCATTTGAGATGTCATCAGTGATGTCATCAGTGATGTCACTGACCATGTCATGAATGATGTAATATGTGACATCATCAGCAGTGGATTGCGGGTGCGCAATATATAGTTAGTGCAACTAACTATATATGGAATTTCAATGGTTTTGTGTGAGTAAAATAAGGTTTTCTAAATGCTAATTCCTAACTATATATGGTCTATAACCTATGGTTTTTTCAGTGAATTTTCAAGGTTTTGTAAATGCTAATTCCTAACTATATATGGTCTATAACCTATGGTTTTTTCAGTGAATTTCATTGGTTTTTTAACAGCTAATATCTGTAGCTGTAAAATGTATTCTTCTTTAAATCCAAAAATATATTTTATATGTTTATTAATAACTTTTTTTTTAAATATTTTTTTTTCTTCGTTCCCGCTTCGCGAATCGGGAAGCTTCCCGTTAGCTGACCTTGATGCCGCGAAATAGACCGCGAGCCGGTAAACGTTTCTTTACCGCAACTGCCGCGTTAGAAAACAACATCATCACGCCTCCCGTCCGCATGACGTTTCGCGTTGTCGCGTGATACGTCATATGACGTGCTACGTTAGCGAACTGGTACGCTTACCGAGTCGCAAAGCACAGGTTTCTGGAAGCAAACCGGGAGGCCCTGCAAAGCGCGTAACGTAAACACAGCAGGTCATGTGACTTGGTAATAACACTTTTCATTGGTTCATTTCACTTTTGGTTTCCTAATGATGTAAGACTAGGTCATATAATATAAAATGAACACTTTTCATTGGTTGAGAACTATTGTTTTTCCCAAATGATGAAAATCCCTCCTTCTTTCCTCACTCTGACTTTCATCATTGTGAGAGAAAGCCCCTTTGTTACCAGTGAGCAATGGCTTCTTTAGTAGCTTCAGCTGGTGCTTCCCCACCACCTCCACCACATCCAAGGAAGAGTGGACCACCTGCTCAAGTTATAATTCAGCAAGAAGAGGAAGAAGAGGAACAGGACGACGAGCACGAAGAGAGGCACTTTTTGCCTGAGGAGCCCAGGACGTCTCACCGGAAAGAAAACTTCATTTGGCAATTTTTTAAAATTCCCAAAGGTCAGAAAAAAGTAAATGCAAGATACGTAACTTGCCTTATATGTCAAGATAGACTGTCCAGAGGGACCGACAAAAAATACAGTTTCGGAAACTACACAATGTATCGCCATATGACTAGGTGGCATCCTAACAACTACAGTGCTGCACAGTTTCGTAACGACCTAGATAATCTCCCTATTATGGCCAGAAGATCTGTTGTACCGGAAGTAACTGTACCAGAGGGCAGGGAGATGGTGCCAAATATACAAACAAGATTTCGTGAAGTAAAACAAGTCTGCGTACATTGCAGTGGATTCATTTGCTACGGAGAAAGAAGCATCACTCTGATCAACAGAGCTATTGACTATCATATGCAAGTTTGTACGAAACGCCCCAAATAATAAATTCTTTTTTTTTGTTTTGTTGCTCCTATTGAGCCCTTTACAATGAATCGTTTTCGTTGCCCCCTCCGAAAAAAAAACCCAAAAAATATAAAACTGTTCAGAAAAATTCAAAAAAAGTAAAAAAATGTTCAGAAAAATAATAAAAAAAATATAAAACAACAAAAACAATATAAAAAAAAAGTTCTTTTCAGAACTACCTCCCCGTTATTAAAAAATTGGTACAATATTTGGAACTGTGCCAACCTCTATTTCTCTTAGTTCGCTTCCCAGTTCGCTCCCCGGTACGCGAACCGGAAGCGAACCCAAACATTTTTTTTAAAAAAAAGAACAGTAAGTATAAGGGAAGGAAACAGACAGTTATGTTAAAAGAAAGACAGCTATAGGGGAGTAAACTAGAGATACTATTACCCGTAATCCACTGCTGATGATGTCACATATTACATCATTCATGACATGCTCAATGACATCATCAGCAGAGGATTGCGGGTAACAGTATCCCTAGTTAATTCCCTATAGCTGTGTTTCTTTTAACATAACTGTCTGTTTCCTTCCCTTATACTTACTGTTCTTTTTAAAAAAAAATTTTTAGATCAGTCAGAAACAGTGAAAGTAATGAAATATAAAAGACTACGTACAATATAAGCACTGTATGCAACAACTTTGACACTTACAGAAGCCTCACCTTCTCCATGCCTCCTACACAGTTCTACATGTACATCATAAATGCAAACAGAACAGAATTAATTATACATGTTAAATGGTTTATTTTTGCTGTTCTCAGAATGTATCAAATTTCACTAAAACAGTGACTTGAAGGTATTCATCATATAACAGCGGGGAAAAAAAAACACAATCAAAATGATTGTGTTTAAAAAACCCATACAACATAACAAATCAGAATTCAGAACTCCTTAAAGTTAACTTACTTTCCATGACGGCCAAGGATGTCCTATGAACAGCTTACACTCTGTTGTGCTGTTATTACTTTCAACCCGCCACTTTCTGAAAGAAAACCTCCATCGTTTTCAAAAACATGTTACATACAATAAATGACTTCTCGCTCTCTACCACACGTTTCCACAAGGCCAAATCGTGTCTGAGCCATTTATAACTCTTAGAATTCTTTTAAACCAATCCCGTCATGTTGTATTTCCGCAACTTTCACAATTAAAATGTTGAAGATCATTTTCACAATCCTGGACTAGTAATATCTTCCCCTTCTTGCTCAATCATGTTCTACATTTCCTATCACACTGATACTGCTTACTATGAAGCAGACTTACACTACCTTTATGACTAGTACAATTATTTAATTCTCTACATCACTTTTAATCACAAAGCAATGTAAAACAGTAGACAGCATTGCAGACTTACATTCCCTCTACTCCATGTTTTGATTGGCTGCTTCAATTAGCTTATATAAAGAAACAGTTTTTCTGAACTCATTCAAAGTGCACGTATTTCTCCATGACGTCCAGTGTTATGATAAGAAGTTATGTCTCTATACTACACTTATCCTCAAGGCCAAATCGTGTAGGAGCCATTAGAACTTCTTGAAATTCCTCAGAGCACATCCCGAGATTCTTTCCCTAAAATTTTGGTTTTAAAAACACCAGGTAAGAGTTTTTAAGGTCATACGGCAATTTTTTTTTTAAAATTAAAACAGAATCATTGCAGAATGACCAGCCATTTCTACACTTTAAATAAGCTGTATAATGTCCTGATGTTATTGAAGGACCATCATGATATATAATTGCTACAGTTACAAAAGTCCTTCCTGATATTGACAACTGTGAAGCCACAACATTTTTAATTAAAGTTGTCAATTTTGTTCCATCAGGCCTACATCGTTGGAACATTAAAATGACATACTGGCCATATGTTCGTATAAATAATGTGGACATCATTTCAGATTTACATTGGCTACACTCCATGTTGTGATCAGCTGCTTTTACTAGCTTATTAAAAGAGACTGATTTACTGTCTGGCAAAGTTAAATATATAAATCTTTCTGAGTCTACACTAGTAGTACTTGATACCCTACAGTTCTCGCAGTCATGCTGCCATTGATAAGAAAGCCCAAACAGGTGATCTACATCTACACCTTCATCATGCAATACATCAAGCATATACATTAAAAACTCCTGACAATCTTGCTGACTATTTTGAGAGAATTGTGTTTGGCCTGAACATCTGTCTAACAGATTTCGAATTTCAGACACACTTTCTATGTTTGTTCTATCAGTGCTACATTTCTCTAACACAGAATTTAACAAACTGCAAAATCTTTGATCAGAATTTACCACAATCTCTTCTTTTACATTTTCTAGAGAAAACAAAACATTAACCACTACATTAGCATAGCAGTTGACACCAGAACTGTTTTCAAATTGAAAACCAACAACATCTTCAACAGAATCCTTTTTGTTTCTGCTTATAATTTCAGGTTCATCAACTTTTCGTCTTTTTGCTACAACCTCCCCAGTATTGGTCACATTTCTTCGTTTCCGGCCTACCACACGTTTCTCAAACAAAGGATACTGAGGCAAATGTGGCGCATACTCTCTTCTTAACCTATTGTATTCCTTAACACAATCTAGATCCGCACAAATGTTTGTGACATCACACTCAATCAAGTACAATCCCGATAAAGTTCTAACTCGTGACAATGCCACATATGCCATACCCTCCTTGAACACAGAACTGCCAATATTCACCAATGCACAGTCTACACTTAAACCTTGCGATTTATGGATTGTCACCGCATATACAATTTCGAAAGAAGGGGACCCCTACTATTGGTGAACTCACTAAATGTAGGGAATACTTTGAACTATATTTATAACGTACCTAATAGTGAGCTGATTTAATATGCCAAAATCAACCTAGGAAACTAGTCTGATACGTGACTAATTCTGATCATGCATAAACAGAAATGATAACTATAGTGATTATGTAAAAATATATTTTTGTTTTATTTTGATCATTTTCTTGTGTTCTGATACACATTTCATATTTATCTATTCATATTCATTTAAAATGACAAACATATGTGAATATAACAGTTGTGCAAAAAAACAGCTAATCAGTAGTGAAACATAAATGAATATACTAATAACAGACAAAAAAAGAAACCAAATATTCAAATGACAATGATGGTACGCAGGGCTATTGGAGTAAGCAAAGCGGTGGATGGAATCTCTACGCGCGTTTCGGCATTTGCCTTCTTCCGGAGTCCGTCATTTGCAATAGGACATATACATAACAAAGAAAAGGGTGGGCGCGAATCTCTTCTATAATTGATATTCTGGTTGGATAGTGCAACTAATAGTTATTTGTTTGCGCTGCTCTGTAGGGTTATGACGAATACCCTTGTGGAGGTAAATTTATCTCTTATGTCTGCGCATAATAAGTAAGACACCGACACCGACGAATCTGATCCAGTAAGTACGATGGGAAACGCTTAGCAAATAGGGGATATTTCTATATTTCTTATTGTTGTTGGTTCCGCGGTATTACTTAAATCTTATAAATCTCCAACACTCCCAGTAAGATGTTCACACAGCCTGATATAGTGGCATCGATGTCTATATCCAGCTGAGGAGGCACAGAAGGGCGCCACACGAACCTAACGATTGTACCCTTGTTTATAAACCTGCATAGTATTCAGTAATTAGGTCCTTCATGTGAGGCGAGCTAGGATGAAATAATGATTGTCGGCTGTTGCGCTGTGTTAGTGATATATGTCAAAACTCGGCCGGGGTTCTTAAAAGCGTACCTCCTCGTTGTGGCGCTAGATGGGGCCAGCCTGTGGCATAGATTGAATAAATAAATAGGTTGTTCTCAGCGGATGCGCGTAATAAGCGGTTCGTGCCGAATTGCGACTGTGGTTCTGGGAAGCGTCCCTTCTCGTGTTGGTATCGGTACAACCTATTTATTTATTCAATCTATGCCACGAGCTGGCCCCATCTAGCGCTAACACAGCGCAACAGCCGACAATCATTATTTCATCCTAGCTGTCAGCTGGATATAGACATCGATGCCACTATATCAGGCTGTGTGAACATCTTACTGGGAGTGTTGGAGATTTATAAGATTTAAGTAATACCGCGGAACCAACAACAATAAGAAATATCCCCTATTTGCTAAGCGTTTCCCATCGTACTTACTGGATCAGATTCGTCGGTGTCTTACTTATTATGCGCAGACATAAGAGATAAATTTACCTCCACAAGGGTATTCGTCATAACCCTACAGAGCAGCGCAAACAAATAACTATTAGTTGCACTATCCAACCAGAATATCAATTATAGAAGAGATTTGCGCCCACCCTTTTCTTTGTTATGTATATGTCCTATTGCAAATGACGGACTCCGGAAGAAGGCAAATGCCGAAACGCGCGTAGAGATTCCATCCACCGCTTTGCTTACTCCAATAGCCCTGTGTACCATCATTGTCATTTGAATATTTGGTTTCTTTTTTTGTCTGTTATTAGTATATTCATTTATGTTTCACTACTGATTAGCTGTTTATTTGCACAACTGTTATATTCACATATGTTTGTCATTTTAAATGAATATGAATAGATAAATATGAAATGTGTATCAGAACACAAGAAAATGATCAAAATAAAACAAAAATATATTTTTACATAATCACTATAGTTATCATTTCTGTTTATGCATGATCAGAATTAGTCACGTATCAGACTAGTTTCCTAGGTTGATTTTGGCATATTAAATCAGCTCACTATTAGGTACGTTATAAATATATTGTCACCGCATATGCCAAGCAAACAGGAAACTGCTTACGACGAACATATAAGTCTTTTACAAGCAAAAATCTAGCAGAACAATGACCAATTAGCTGTACTTCCTCAATGCCATCAAATTTAATTTTTAAAAATTCAATTCCATCTCTATTTCTGTATTTCACAAAATCAACAACATTACCCATTGATCCATTTACCAGACCTCTTTCAACATGTAAATTCCTTCTTAAAATTATACGGCAGTTCAAGCACACATTCAGAGTCTTTTCAAAACCCGCAGTTTTAGATATACTCTTCTCTAATGAATCCAATTTTGTTTTCAGATTCTCAGACAAAATAATTGTTGATCCCATATGCTCTACTCTGTCAATAGCTTCCAGTTTCACAATCTCTTGCTTTTCTAAATGCAACATTTTGTTATTGAATTTGGCACATTCTGCAAGAGTTGGCATCAAACATATTCCAGATTTTTTCTCAGTAACTTTCTGAAAAATATTCTCAGGCACAACATCTTCGTCTGGATATAAATTTGTCAGTAATCGTGCATGTAAAGCTTCTTTCCCATGCTCGGTCACTTTTCCAATTCTAACATCTTGTAGAATAGTCTTGTAAACTTCATCCTTTGCCTGACGCATATTTTCATGCAGTTCAGCATAATTGAAGTTTAACCATATATTGACGTTGCCAATGCTCCCTAAGCACTACCTGGTATCTTCATGCGTGAGCATTTTGAACACAGGTTGCCCTTTCACTGGTGTCAGCTGCAGAAGATCTCCGAAAACAATGATGTGTTTGCCACCAAATAACACATCATACTCTGTTTTGAGAACTTCTTGCATTCTCAAATGCACAAAGGCAAGCATGACATCGGAAACCATGCTTACTTCGTCAATGATAAGAAGTTTCATTTTCCTCAAGACTCTTGAAACTTCAAAACAAGCATCTCCAGATAGCTTGTGATATTCTAATTTGTTGTCATGCTCCACTGGCAGCATCAGTAAACAATGTAAAGTAATCCCTTTAATGTTATGTGCTGCCAGTCCAGTTGGAGCGGTGACAACACAAGACAGCGATGACTCTGTCCTTTCCTGCAAATAACATGAAATTGCTTTAATAAGGAAACTTTTTCCAGTTCCCGCTTCTCCACTCACGTACAGTCGGACAGGCTTCAACGACGTACATGAGCACTCTTTCTTGTCATGACTTAATCCATGATCAATTTGCATGGTAATCTCGTCATATATTTTCCTCTGCTCAACGTTGAGTTGTCTTTCCAACTCTTCTAAGTTAACCGCATCCTCCTGAGCATGTGCCATGGCTCTTTCCACTTCATTCATAGCAGTGGCAGCTTCATTTTCGATAAGAGGTCCTCCTAGTGGATCCTGACTCAATGAAGCAGAACTCTGACTGTCCTGAGAACTGTCTCTGGCAATCTCGGCTGCAATCGTTGCTTCCTGCTCAATTTCCACATTCAACATTGCTACATATTTGGGAAAAGCAGGACATTCTATGGTCTCCTTGGCAGCATTGAATGAGTCTTCATAACAAAGGAAATCTCCAAGCAGTTCCTCTTCTGCACGCCAAGGCTTAAAAAGTTGCAAAAGTGCTAAATAAAAAAACTCCTTTTTTTCAGGAGATTCGCCACTCAATTTTCGATGGTTTATCAAGTGGCATTTTCTTTGCTTGACCAGACATCCCTCACTTCCTATTACAGCATACACTCCTTTCTCAGTATCTTCTTTGATGTTCCTCTTGAATATGTAATTTTGCAGAACCTCATACAGACAAACATTCTCGAGGTGACTGCTTCGATTTGGATAATATGTATCCAACATGTTGCTCTTCAAAATGTCGGTACTGTTTGGCTCCTTTTCCGCCAAATACTCAATTTCCCGCACAGGTTTCAGAACTCGATTACGCGTTGCAGCAAGACCAACACTCGCCCAAACGATACTCCTGGACTTGGCATAGAGACTTGCTGAAGACAACCGGTCAGAACATTCGTAAGCTCCGATTTCTCGATGCGACAACATCTTCAGACTGAAACTGTACAACTTCTTGCTGAGGCTCTTTTCATGGGAAATGTCCTCCCACATATCCTTCAATTCTGTCTTCTCTTTTTTGGTGATGTAAGATGTCACATACCGAGCCACAGCCATACAGTTATCAGCCACAAACTGTATATCCATGTTAGCATTCCACATGGACAAAATCACCGGGTTGTAGTCGTTGATGTACTTAGACTCTTTGTTCCTCTTCAAATTGTATGTGTTTTTAGGTGATTTCTTCATCACATTATGACGCAGCGAAGACATCAAACTGTTCACTCTTCCTTTAGAAATCACCGGTCGTGGAAAGCCGAAACGACATTTGGTGTAGAACTTGTCTTTGTTCCGGAATGTACGACAACAGTACTTTCCACATCGATGGCTTTGGAAACGTAGAACTTTTTCTCTTAGGCTTTTTTTCTCCTTTGCGTTTGGAACAGCACACGTAGAATACTGTTCTATGAAACTCATCACTGAGTCTTCTGCATCCGTTCCAAATTTAGGTGCATCCTTGATCCACAGCAACATATGTATATGAGGAGCACCTCTTGCTTGGTACTCCTTCCTCCAGAAGAAATCCAACACCTCTCCAAGAGGTGGATTCTTCTTATTCATGATGAAAGACATCATACCTTCAAATCTATGATTGAAGTACCTACATACATTGACTGGATCCAAAGAGCACAGTTCTCCGGGTGTCTTGAATTCGATGTTTTCTACGTTAGCATTTGCCTCTCGTAGAAATTCAAGTAAGTCTTCCCAGCCATACTCAGCACAGCTCAAAGTGAGGAACCATGTGGGAGTTCCTAAGTTCCTCAGCATACATTTTAAATCACCATGACGACGGTACCAGTACTCATTAGTACCACGCTGACACGCCATGAGATTAATCAGGTGAGAATCCAAAATACTGTCTTGGACATTGACTTTATCCATAAAGTCACTTGCCGAGATGTTTTGCATGTGTATACCACTTTTCAAGATGTGGTTCACTGCATATGACAGTCCAGACAGATCGCTTTCAAACAGGAGATGAAACAAATAAGGAATGCATTGTCGAAACCTAGGATCTCCTGCATACAATCGCAAAGTCCGGTATTCAGAAGCAGGAATTTGATGAGGTCGCTCATCATATCTTCCTCCCTGACCTGTTGGAAAAAGCTGTGGGAAACACCGAGCTTCCAAACTTTCCTCCCAAACACTAATGGGACTCCCTTTCGCTTGTTTCATTTGAAACAACTCAATAGCATTCCCCATGACTTCCTTGGAATGCAAAGGATGAACACTATTATGTTCATATATTTCTTCACTAGTACAGGGTTCTACTTTCTCAATTTGACCAGCACACAAATCGCTATCCTCTTCCTCACTTACTTCCTCTTCTGCAACATATACATTTTTATAGTATTTATTATATTTTTTCAAATACAATGTTGCCCTTTTGACTTTCCTAACATCTACTAAATCTTGCCATATTTTCTTATTCTTTGTCGGAACCCCATTAACTAAGATAACAAGAGGTTCCTCTTCCACTTTTTCTACTCCAATTGTGTTAATGTTTTTCTTCAAATCTAGAGGCAAATAAACAACTCTTCCCTTTAATCCTCTCTGTAAATCTGATGGAGGCAATTTCCCTGTCTTTGGCTCCATTCTTACAATAGCCTGAAAGGGATGGATACTTTGAATCAAAATAGATTCATAAGTATTTAAATCCTTCAATTCAGAAGGAATCTCAACCAATTCCAGATTATTATGAACTGCTCTAGCAGGCATCTGGTTTTGATTTAATTTGTTACAACAATAAGTACACACACGTTGATCCAATCCCAAATCAAAACAATTTTCTACCATCAAGTATGTTGTAAAATCCTTCCATTCACTATTATTTTCCCTTTCACTTTTTCCAAATAAATCCACTAACTTAGTCTGATTCTTATAATAAGTGCGTCGACAACACACACAAGTGAAATTTGGCCTCTCACTTGATTTCACCTCAAACGTCGCAATTTCCCTCTGGAAATTATCTGTACTGGAAACCTGTACACTATCTTCCACATTACTCTCTTCTTTTTGGTCAATTTCAACATTCTCCTCTTTACTTCCAAAGTAACAAAACTCAATTTCTTCACATATATTCTTCACATCTATTTCAGAACCATGCAAAAGAGCAGCGCATAATTGTTTAAGCATAATTGCTGGACTCTTAGCATAATACAACATTCTAACTAATTTCCTCACTTTATTATGATGCACTGCTAGCATCCTGAAATGATGAAAAACACTCTGGCATACTCTCCTGGAAAGACAAGCCAGTGAATGACCATGCAAACCTATCACTTCTCTCACTCTGCAAGGATCTAATTCTTGCAACAACTTCATTTTCTGCTTCAAACTTTTCTTATTAAATGACCGTATAAAATCACAAAGCAAATTGATGGAATCCTGTCGTACACTGCAAATACTACTACACTTCCAGGTGTACACAGGACCCTTAGGACGTCTCCCTAAAACCTCATTACCTAACACCTCTTCTATCTCTGTTGTCACAAGTTTTTCTTTTTCAACTGGACAACCATCTTTCACTTCATAAGCTCGACCACTGGTGTCAACTGCATGCACCAAATCATTATCCTGGAAATAACTCTCCTCATTAAAAAATGCCTCAGAGCTTGAACTATGCATCCATTCTCCAGAAAAAACTTCACAAAAATTACTACGATTAACTATTCTCTTCCATCTACTATTTCTTTTGAAATCATAAATTGCCTTGTTTAGCTTCCTAATTCTATTGATTGTCAAAATAAATAACTTACGTTTAATTTCAAATGCCTGATCAATAACTTTCTCAACAATTTTTTTTCTCTTATAAAAAACCACTTTCTGTTGACCTTTCTTAATATTTTTTAACAAATTGCCAATTATCCTGTTGCGGAACATTCGTTTACGAATGTCCCTAAACTGTTGTTTCCTTCTACTTTCATGCATAGAGTTATCTCTTACTCTAGCAGTAACATTTCTCATTGGCCTTTCCTTACCGTTTGAATTGCTTCTCCTTTTCTGGACTGAAACATTTTCTGTAGTAATATTTTTTTTACTAAAGATATTTCTTATGAATGTTTTTGTACTCTTACCCGGTGCTTTCTTGGTGACTTGACAAATCTTTTTGTTAGAGGACTGCTGCTTTTTTTCATTCACCTGCTGTCTTTGACGTTTTGCAGCCTTTCTCACTCTTTCTTTGCTTGGCATCCTAAAATCTTGAAATAATCTGCAGTTGAATCTGTGGTAAAATATAATAAAAAATGATATTAACCACTATTACCCAACAGTAAATTAATAACAGTCATCAAAAACTTAACACACTACTTAACATTTTTACATAGAAGAATTTTTTGTACATGGCAAATTTAGAATACAGAAATAGCAGAAAAGAAATGGAATTTATATTCATTTTACCTGTCCTGTTTTATATATGAATCTGATCTAATTTTATGACCATATTTTAATATTTTATTGAAGACACTACACATAACCTGTTTTTGAAGGTGTCTTTATTTTTAAATTAAACGGTTTACATATTTACTTTTTATTTATTATAAATTTATAAAATAAATGTTTATAGTTCCATAGGCTCAAGCAAGTCAGCTTCCCATCCTATGTCATACAATTCTGACAAATCTGCATCCTCATCACGTTCTTCTTCATCCTCAGGATTGAAATCATCCAAGGGATCAACATCCACTGATGTTTCAATTACGAGTTCAATGATGAGGTCGAAATCAACTGATTGCTGATTGTCGCTCATGTTGATGTTGTCTTTATCTTTAAAGAAAGATAACAACAATGAGATGTTGCACAGTAAGAGACAAATCTCAGAGATTATAATAGTAAAATTGTTTAACAAGAGTAACATTTTGCAGCTATTATTTAACCATGTCCAACGATGCTGAGGAGCAGAGGAGGTGAAGCCTATCTCCAATTTTTCACTGAACAGGACTCATCTCTTCTTAACCTTGGATAAACCTCACCGACTCTGTGTCCCCTGCACATAATTAAATGTAAAGGGGCAGATTTATATTAACTAGCACATCCCCAGGGATGCACCAGTTAACATGCACCGCTGCTCTGCCACCCACGGTGTGCCGCATTTACAATCAGATAGGACAAAGCTACATCAAAACCCTGCGCCTGCTTGAAGCAGGCATAGATCTTGACGCAGGTAGGCTGAAAGCTAAAGCAACAACTAAGTGTCGTGTGCAGAAGTTGCAAAAAAGGAAAAATGGCGTTTAAACCAGTAATGAGCCCATGCTAACTTAACACAGAGTAAAGATATCCAGGATCTACATCAGTTTGGGGTTCACGAACCTGGCAGGTACAAGGCACTGAGACTTTGCACCGTGCATGTCTCATCCCAAATCATATGTTGTTTGTGAATGAAACAATTTCCCTGACCAAATGCTTTGGATTGGCTACTTCTAAAAAATTAAACACCCCTACTATCCCGGAGTTACAGGAATATGATGCTTGGAGTAATTTTACTCGTTGTCCATTAAAGATTTACAGGCCCTACTCCGTAATTCTTCCTTTAACATTTCCAGTATAAATCCAAAAGGTTGACTGCTTTGACAACGTGCCTTATCCACGGTTTAATAACGCTGCCTTTTGCTTTATATAAGTTTTCAAATTGTATGAAATATATACCAATAGGTCGTTATTAACCTTTAGGTAGTGGTTTTCTTCATGAGGTCTGGTCGCTTCCATACACATACAGATTTTCAAAGATGATCAAGAAGTTTATCTGAATGGAGAGGAATGCACTGAGACGCCAGATCATTCACTAATGTGTAGGCACATACAGTTACACGGTTCATGCAACAAACACCGACCAAATATGGCTTGCGTGTTGCAAGGCACGGCAGTTCCTGCTATCATCCCCACGTTCAAGTTGTTGGAAAATGGTAGTTATTTGATGCTCAATAATGAAGATTGTTCTGGGTTAATTAAAAGTATTCCTTTTATCGTAACAGTAAGTGAACGGGTTATTTGCTGCAGAAATGTTCTATTTCCTCCCACACATGAACATAGGGAGTTTTCAATCTGGCCACAAATACCAACCTTGGGAGCACATTTCAACGGCATGGCAAGAATAAGAGCTCTTTTGTCTCAGAGAGAGGTGGCCTTGACTTCGGCCCGTGAAACTTTCGTGCTTCACATAGCGAACACCCGTACAGAGGTGCAGACCCTTTTAAATACAGATTCGCCTTTCCATTTCAGCAAGATGGTTCGGACTATCTCTAACGCGTCCTCTACAAAGGGCCTGGCGCACTTTTTTAAAGTTGTTACCAGTGGTCTCGTGACTTCATTTGAGAAAATCTTTGGAATCATCCCTGCTTTCTTTCATTCTATTTTTTCCACTGTGCTTGGTGGATTCCCATTTTTACTTGCATTACCAGCGGACGCTCTTGTGCTTTTTTACATTTTTAAATATGGATGTCCCTCCTGTGCAAGCTCCCGCCCTGCAGCTGCTCACGCTGTTCCGCAATCGCATGCTTGAATATTATGGCACAATGCCGTTGGCGATATTAAGCACGGCATATGGATTATCTTTTCGATTCTCCTACTTCACCTGTGTCCAGCCTGTATTTCACTGCCTGACCTGTGATTTCGATTGGGCCATTGATTTGTGTCTCTGCGGACCGGTTTCTCCTGACGTCGACTTTAATCAGCTGATGAGTCCTATCATTACTCACGAGTTGGTTTGTCCTGGCGAAAGGATTATGGCTGTGGCATTGATCCATGGACTAATTGGTCCCTGGAATTTACTGGCGGCAACACAGTCTTTCTTGGAACAGAGCTTTCTTGAAAACCCACCGAGCTGTCCTCTGATGGTGATAGAGGATCCGGTGCTGGGAGAGCACGTATGTTCTTTTCCGCTTTTAAATTGGATGGCTGAACTCTTTTCGGATGAAGACGGTGACTTCCTATTAGAGGCTGTTGCAGCTTATTTTGCATACACAGTTATGTCATAGACCTTTTTCATGTTTGATATGCTGAGTACTAGCATTTCATTGACAATTCATTGACTTATTTGTCAAGTTTTTATTATTTAGCTTGCCTATTGGCTTAAGCCTCGATAAAGTACTTGGCTGTTTTATTTTTCTTTAGCATTAAATTTTCCTAGTTTTTAATGTTTTACCTTGCGGACCGTCCACATATAAAGTTGCAATCTGCTCTCATGAGATGGCACTTCTATTATCTTATTCAGTTCGTTTCCGGATCATGGGGAGGTGTCATGTAGATCCTATATATCTTTACACCGTGTTAAGTTACCATGGACTCATTACCGGTTTAAACGCCATTTTTCCTTTTTTGCAACTTCTGCACACGACACTTAGTTGTTGCTTTAGCTTTCAACCTAATAGTTCATCGTGATTTACATAAGAATAATATGTTATTGCTCTACTATCTGCTTTACTTGTTAAACTATATCTGTACAGCGAGTGCTGAAGTTTCAAGAACAACACGATACAGAATTGTTATGAGGTCTGATCTCCACGACTTCATACTCATAACATAAGTGCAGCTTCTGCCAATTCTGGGCATGAGGCGGGTTTTATATTGCTTTGCCGAACACACATACACAACACTTGATGCGGTTCACATGAAGAGAGAGCTGGTGTATGCTGATGTGATTCCTTCAAATCTAAGACACTAAAGTATGGGCACGCCCTAAACCAACACAAAGAGACCTTCTTAGCAAATAATATAATATGTGTATTAGGGAGGGTGAGATATAAGCAGCCGCGGGCCGTGGAGGGAGTTACGGTGGGGCAGGGAGGCGGGGAGGGGGAGGGGCAGGGTGGAGCCCTCCCTCCACGGCCCGCGGCTGCTTATAAGTGTTGCTAACTCTTATTCATTTACAGCATGTTAACATACTGTCACCATTCGCTTTTTATGTACTAGTAACTATGCTGGTAATTTTGCTACTGATAATATGTGTACTTGTATTATCTAAGATACTACGCCTGAGAAGACGGCATTAGTAAATAAACATTTCAAATACACATGTGTTCTTCTTAACTCCATGTTCTGGTTTCTAAGAAATATATAACGACCGACTGTTCATGAGTTCCACGTATCCTGAGGTACTATAAGTTCATATTCTGGATTGTCTAAACATTGAGAGTTTGTTATATCCAATGTGACACTGTACCTAGCTTGCTAAGGGGTTTTTGATTACTAAGGTGAGTTTTGGGGCACCCTAATTCGCCGAGGTTCCAATCCTCTGTCCACAGTTCTGTGTGAGAACAGAAACCCTGCGACAGGGGCACCCCTGAGCCTTGCTGGAGCTTCATCACACTTGCGATACAACTCCAGCAATGCGCCACCTTTACGGCACAGATACGTCACGCATCTGTGCTGTTTTTGCCCCATGATGCGCCGCATTGTAAATGCAGCACACCATAGGTGACGGAACAGCGGCACAGAATGACAAACACATCCCTGGTGATGCGCCAGTCATCATAAATCTATCCCTATGCTTCTTATCTTGTTAGAGATGAACCGCCATATGTATCATCAAAGTTTTTTGCATTTCCTAAATAGCGAACTTTAAGGAATAAATAGCGATTCTTTACCATTCCTAGTTTGCGATGAGCTATTTGCTAATTACAAATTACCCATTCATTTCCATGCAGCAGGAGGCCCATAGGAATAAAGGTGCAATTTGCGATTAGCAATTACCTCATCGCAAATTACGAATTTTTCCGAGGGTGCAGGAGTGTCTCAAGAACACCCTGCTGCACCCCTGAAAAAGAAATTTGGGGGCATATGGCGCACATAAATTTTGAAAACATTCCTTTACCTCAAAAACGATTTTCAACTCATAATTTGAAAACACTGCACATGGGGAAATGACTTAAAATGTCCTTAAGACACATAAAAGCGTTTTTTGATTGCCTTTGCAGCATGTTTCAGTCACCTTTAACATGCCTATGTAACGCAAACATTCAAAATCTAAATTTGCCATGCACAGGTGGGAGCATATTTACAAGCAATTTGCTCCACAAACAAACTTCTTACATTGAAATGGGAAAAATAACATCAGAGACTCTCAATTACCTTATAAAGAAGCAGACACCATTATGTCCTTCTCATCAATATTAAAACCATTGCTTTTTCTCAAAAACGATTTACAAGTCATAATTTGAAAACACTCCACAGCTCCTATGCACATAAAAACCCTGTCAGTACTAATACTTCACATTTTCTCCAATTACAATTTCTCAAAGAAACAAAATCTATTTGTAAAACACTTGAGACAAAGCAACATTTGAAAAACACAACTTTCTTCATAATTTTCTCCTTAAAGCACACTATTTTCTATCTAAATTAAAGAAATCTTTTCTCACCTTAGCAAATACTTTGAGTTTCAAAACAGTCTCAGAAACACACCAATTTGTCTTCAGCAGAGCAAAAGGTATGCACTCCAGAGTCTGCAGCTATCAAAAGCACAGAAATGCTGTAATTCCTCACACATATCTCTCATGTCACCCAATCAAAACTCTTCCCTCACTTTTTTTCAAAGCAAAACCCTTCCCCCCTCTGCCCCCTCTCTGCTTTTTCTGCATAGCAACCACCTCTTGCAAGACCTCTGGTGTTTCCAAGTTCACACAACAATGTTGCAATTGAACTCTGAACTCTCAGTGCACCTGCATATCCAGTGCAATCTTTCATTTAATGATTTTTTCTTCGCCACTCAAAATACATCTTTCAACGAACTCATCCATGCACCCTAACTTTCTGTTTTCAGCAATCAAAATCCACCAATCACTCTTACTGCTTCATTAACACAGAAACTCCTCAGTTTTTTTCATTTTACACTCTCATTTTTTCAACTGCCATTTCATTGCCACACTTCATCTGACTGCAGGAGAACCTTCTCTCGCCATGTTTTCTGTCTGGATTGTTGGACATAGTTACATCTATTGGGCTCAGAGGTACGCTGAAAACAGGAATTTACCTAACCTCAATTTACAAGATGTGGAAATTAAGTGGTTTGGCCACAGAGGATTAAAATGTCACCAATTGATACCATTGGTGAAAACCTTTATGCATTTGCCAAAACCTGACCTATTAATTGTGCACTGTGGAGGTAATGATTTGGGCACTTTGACTGGGGTAGGTCTGGAAATGCTTTTAAAGGACACCTTTGAGCAATTGATGGCACTTTTTCCTCAGACTGCCTTGGTATATTCAAATATATGCCAAAGACAAAAATGGAGGTGGTCGAACCAATTTTGTCCACAAATTGAGAAATCGAGGAAGCATGTAAACAAATCTGTTTCAGCTTACATGAGAGACCATGGAATGGGCTCCCTGTACAACAATAACTTGCGTTACTACATGCAAGATATCTACAGAGGAGATGGAGTTCACTTCTCAGATGAGGGCAACAGAATTTTCACTCTGAATTTAAGACTGTGCATTGGTACCTACTTATAAGTACCTAAATGTACCATAAACCCAAAAGCTCTTCTCAGAGCTACCCTACATCTGATCACTCACAATTATTATTTTACTCTAACTTTTTTCACTAATTTTCAAGAAAGTACGCTCCCCAGAACGCTTCCCAGTTCGCGAACCGGGCGCACTCCACGCAAAAAAAACTAAAAAAACGGTATATTTTTTTTTGCCCTGCGAGACCCTTTTAAAGCCTCCACATCAAACCTAGGGGGTCAGGGACGATCTACTATGCCCCCTTATGGTCATTTGCCCCTTCGCTTTGGCCTCCTCTTGTCTCTCGATCCTACCGAGAGACAAGATGGCGGCCGCTACGGACTGTTTGGAATGTTTACAGACGCCGAAGAACCAATCAGCTTCGCAAACCTCCGTAACGCGAAAAGTACGTGAAGCGGAGCGCTGTTACAGATATATATCTTTTTTTGAACGTTAATTTCTCAAAATCCACTGGAGCACATATATTGAGACCTAGCAAAGGCACATCGGGCTACCAGTCCCTACAATTTTGCCAAGTTTCGTGCAAATCCATTCAGCCGTTCGATTATTATTATTATTTTTTTTTTGCCCCGCTGGGCCCTTTTAAAACCTCCACATCAAACCTAGGGGGTCAGCGAGAATCTACTATGCCCCCTTATGGTCATTTGCCCCTTCGCTTTGGCCTCCTCTTGTCTCTCGATCCTACCGAGAGACAAGATGGCGGCCGCTACGGACTGTTTGGAATGTTTACAGACGCCGAAGAACCAATCAGCTTCGCAAACCTCCGTAACGCGAAAAGTACGCGAAGCGGAGCGCTGTTACAGATATATATCTTTTTTTGAACGTTAATTTCTCAAAATCCACTGGAGCACATATATTGAGACCTAGCAAAGGCACATCGGGCTACCAGTCCCTACAATTTTGCCAAGTTTCGTGCAAATCCATTCAGCCGTTCGATTATTATTATTATTTATTTTTTTGCCCCGCTGGGCCCTTTTAAAACCTCCACATCAAACCTAGGGGGTCAGCGAGAATCTACTATGCCCCCTTATGGTCATTTGCCCCTTCGCTTTGGCCTCCTCTTGTCTCTCGATCCTACCGAGAGACAAGATGGCGGCCGCTATGGACTGTTTGGAATGTTTACAGACGCCGGAGAACCAATCAGCTTCGCTTCACAAAGCTCCGTTGCGCGAAAAGTACGCGAACCGGAGCGCTGCCCGGTCCGCTGTTACAGATATATATCTTTTTTTAAACGTTAATTTCTCAAAATCCACTGGAGCACATATATTGAGACCTACAAAAGGCACATCGGGCTACCAGTCCCTACAATTTTGCCAAGTTTCGTGCAAATCCATTCAGCCGTTCGGGCTAAAAGTGAGGCCAACCGCCCTATGGAAAACTCAATGTTAAAAACACGTTTTGGGACCCCCCTTTTTTCTCAACCCCCCCTGGACGAACCCCCCCCCAATTTTCAGGGGCTGCTCAGAAACAAAATGTGCCATTTTCCTGAGAATTTCAGCCAATTCCGTCCACAAACGCCAAAGTTATTAGACATAGAATTTTCAAAAATCCCATAGAGAAAAAATCCTAACTATATATACCTACTGGCGACCGCCAGTAGGTAATATATATATATATATATTCCCCAAAAGATAAATCACGCAGCACTCCTCTTGGCTGATAAGATTGTTTTATTCAAGCCGCATCTCTCCTGTTCCTACGCATTTCAAACTCCTAGTTCCTGATCACAGTAGTTAAACAGAGTCTTTCTTTGCTTTCTGCTATATATACTTAACACCCATGTGAACCTATAATGAGGCATTAAGGGGCTTGTAGTTCTACAAATACAATGTTACTGACTACGACTTTTTGTTGTATTAGGCTGACACCACTTAGCGCTCCCAATGCCCGCTCGGCACTATGAACATTGTTCACCTACTTGAGCATGTTAATCCTGTTCACTATATATTATTATAGAAGGTTACACAGTTTAAAACGCTTTGCGCTTTATATAGCAGATTACCATGTACCCAGACAAAAGTTGTCATGGATATCTGGTGATCAATGTGCCATGCTCTCTAATAGACTGAGAGTCATAATTTTTATGTATTGGGCTGTGTACCCTCGTTCATAGGTCAAAGGTACCATTGGGTCACCTGCCGGTATACAGTCTGTACAACAAAACAAATTAACATTACCATTAGATTATTTGTATCTCTTAGTTTCAACATCAGTGGTCAATTAACATTTATGCTGCAAGTACAAAACATGAACCTAAATTTGAATCCAAATTACAAAGTTGCTTATTTAAAAAGTTATTAAAGTTACAGTGAGGTCCCAATAGTTCTTATTAATTCCAGTCTTGCAGGTGCACAGACATCTCTTCATCCCTGTTGGACTTGGGCCTTTTTGCAGGGTCATCCCTGAACTTTCTGCCTTCTCCTATATTTTTTCTGACCTGTTGCCTCCTATATTTCTTCTGACCTGTTGTTGGCTATTTTATGACTCTAGGCACTTTACCACTGCTGATCAGTGCTAAAGTGCATATGCTCTCCCTATTATAAATTGATCAATGAATTTGTGACTCCATGATTGGCTGGTTTGGTTTACCTGTCAGACCCTAGTACAGTGCACCAGGAATGCCCAGGGCTTGTAAACCAAATGCTGCTGGTGGGCTTGCAACACTGGTTGTGCCACCCACAGAAGCAGCCTGTAATAATGTGTCTAAGGCCTGCCATTGCAGAGCCTGTGTGCAGTCTGGTACTGCCATGCTGACTGGGCAAGTGCACCCACTTGCCAGTCCCTAAACCTTCCCTTTTCTTCATGTCAGACACCTCTATGGTAGGCCCAAGGTCAGGGTGTATTGTAAGTATAAGGTAGACAAGCCCTGGTGTGTGTGTGGCATGTCCTAATAGTGAATTACAGCCATTTTCATTTTTCACTATTGCAAGGCTACCTGTTCTCCATAGGCCAGAATGGGCAGTTGGATTATTACATTTTATAATCCTAACTGACTCAGGGAACATGGTAGAAATTCATGTTTAATATGCCTGAACTCAGAATGATAAAATACATATTTTAGTGAAGTTGATTTCAACATTCTGTGTTTGAAAATACCACTTTTAGAAAGTAGGTATTTTCTTGTTGAACTATCCAAGCCTGCCTCTGCTAGGTTGTGTATTCCTTGTCTGGAGTTTCAGTGACAGGGGCTGTGGATTCCAGGAGACAGGGTGAGCCCGCCCAGTGCTGTTTAGAGAGATCTGCATCTAGATAGGAGGGAGGAGTTGCACCTGGGACCTGAATAGGGCTATGCCTTCCCTCCACAATGCTGGCTCCATCACCTGTGGTGCGTCTGATGTCTTTGCCCTGCACTGTTAAAGGAGAGAAGGAGTCATGTCAACGGAGTTCTCCAGGGCTGTGCCTTCTCTCCACAATGCTGGCTCCACCTCCTGTGGGGCGTCTGATGTTTCTGCCCTACACTATGAAAGGAAAGAAGGAGTCATGTAAACAGAGTGCTCCAGTACTGACCACAACTGGTTTGGATTAGGCAAAGGCCCCTCTGCCCTCAGAGGACAAAGGATGTTGGGGTATAAATAGTGGGACCCTGATCCCAAGAATTTAGATCACTTTTGGACAAACAAGAAGAAACCTTTGCTGAGGAGAGAGGCCTGAAACAACTGAGGAGAGACTATCCCTAAGCTGAAGTGGTTGCCTGACTGCCAAAGAAAAGAGGAAGGGACTGTGTGTACTTTTATCAACTTGTAGGGATCTTCAAGGGCTTGAGAGATGAGCGTGCCTCCTGCTGAAGTCTCAGGGACAACAGACTGCAACCACCATCTCCCCAAGAGTTCCTGGGAAGTGCCTGCTGCTGTTATGGGCCTTCTGACAAACTGTGTGTCGCAAGGAGCTGAAAGCGCGACTCGCGAAGAAGAAGGATGTCGCAGCCGCTGCCCTCGCATCTCTGAAGAAGGGTGTTGCTGCTTTAGCTGACGCATTGCACCGCGTCACAAGAACCATCTTAGAACATCGAAGAAGCGTGTCGCCGTCGTAGCCACTGCTGTCGCATTTCTGAACAAGGATGTCGCCGCTGTAGCTGATGCATTGCACCGCAGAATCGCCACGTATCCATGGAGAAGCGTGCCGCCATCGGAGCTGCTGTCATCGCATCTCTGAAGGGTATTGCCACTGCAACTGTTGCATCAAGCGGAAGCCACTCACATCAAGGGAGAAGAGTGTCGCCGCCAAAGCCGCTGTCGTCGCATCTCTGAACAAGGGTGTCACCGCTGCAGCTAACGCATCAAGTCCAGACATCTTGCATCATCGGAGAAGCATGGCACAACTACAGGAAGATGACGTCTTTATTTCTTTGCACCAAAATTTCAACTCATCACCATCTTTGCAATACTTTTCGTTGCCCTGCGCGTCGCATCTAAAGGTATATTGACTCAAAGTGTCACTTTTTAAGATCTAAAGAGAACTAAGCTAAACCTACCATTTTAAGTACAGTATTCTGAATTTTTGTTGATTGTGATATTGTGTTAAATCTATATAAAGAATACCTATTTTTAATATACAACTGTGTGGTGTCCATCTGCAGTGTTGTCACTGGGTTACTGTATGTGTTCACAAATGCATTACGCACTGTCTCTGAGATAACCCTGTCTTCTCGTGCCAAGATACCAAGGGGGTGAGCAGGAAATATTTTAGGAGTGTACCGCCTTACCCTGAATAGAGGAAAGGGTCCCTATTTGTCACAAGTACCTACCTGTGCCAACTAGAGACCCCCAAATCTAACAATCCCCATGTAATCCATGGGGTATTTTTGTTTTGAACCTTATTATGAGTCTGGATTCCAATTGTCTCAGTTTCTGTATTCTATTACCTACCCTTTCATGCGGTGGTATTGTGGCTAGTCCCAAAAATTGTGTGTCCAGCAATGTCTTCCCCTCATGCATACACATATGTTTAGCAATGGCATAAGTAAGATCACAGTTCTGTGTCGCTCTAATATGTTCCAGTATTCGTTTTTTCAAAGGATAGATAGTGCTTCCTATGTATCTTTTGCCACGAAAACATTCTAGCATATATACTGCATAGGTCGATTCACAAGAAATGGTCTCTCTGATTTCAAAGACTTTCCCTCTCGGATCCTCCAATGATTTCAATTTTTTTCCAATCTTGTAGGCCTTGCAGGTAGAACATTGGTTGAAGCCTTTTCGTCCTAATTGAAGCCACGATTCTGGTTTCTTCTCTTCAAAGTGACAATTGACTAAAGAGTCAGATAATGCAGGTGATTTCTGTATAAAACAAGAGGGCGGTTTCCAATCTTTGTACCTATATCTGGGTTCTTTCGCAAGACATTCCAATACTTAACTAGGATCTATTGAATCCTAAAGCTTTCTTTGCTGTAGGTTAATATTAGACGTGGTGCCCCACAATTGCTAGTTGTGCATGGAAAATTTTAGGGTGATCTGTCAAGTAGGAGATGAGAAAAAAGGGGCTAAAAAGTACCTTTTCCATGTTAATTCCCTTAGAAATTTTAGATACAACTTCAGCTGAATGGAATTACACCAAATTTAGCAGAAAGCTAGCTCTTGGTCCAGGAAGAGGCCTTTTGTGATTTGGTACAAATCCGTTCAGTAGTTTTTGAGATATGAAATGAAAAACTAATTTGTATATTTAGGGGCGCGGATCCTCAGAAAATCCCGAAGTGCCACTTCAACAGCAGTGCCGTGATTGGCTTGACGGAGCCTGAGTAGAAAGTTGTGCCCATAATTTTTGTAAATAAAGGAATGGTCATGGGAAGTAAACATTAATCAACAAAGTAATAGAAGGGGTCAGGGTAGAGGTACCCTGACCTCAAGAGTACAATATAGAAGTCGGCGAGGGACCCCTAATGAGTGAGAAAAAGTGGTAAACCATTTTTTCCCATATGGGAGGATTTGCAAATCATTCGCAATGTTCAGCGTGGCCCCCTTGTGACTTTGTGGCATGTTTGAGAATTCTGTCTGAAATTATTAAAAGAAAGTATACACTCAGACAGTCATACAACCATTCACAGACCCACTTACGAACCTACTCACACACCTACTCAGACACTGACAAACCCACTCACAGACCAACTTAGACACTAACACACCCACTCACAGACCCATTCAAATACCTATACACCTACTCACACACCCACTCAGACACTCACAAATGTATGAGACCCATTTACACACTGACATACACACTCACAGACCATCTCAGATGATGATGCACCCACTCACAGACCCACTGAGACACTCATGCACCCACTCACAGATGCACTCAGTAACACACCGACACACTCGCACACTGACACAGATAGATACCCACTCAAACAATGCCACACCCACTCAGAGACCCACTGAGACACTCATGCACCCACTAACAGACCCACACAGACACTCACTCAGATGTACACATGCACTCACACATTCACTCAGGTGCCCACAGATGCCTCACACCCACTCACATATCTACTCAGACACTCACACATCCACTCACAGACCAACTCAGGCAGTCACACACCCACTCACAGACTCACTCAGGCACTCACACACTTAGTCACACACCCAAAACAACATTTACGCACCAACTGATGGACCCACTCACACACTGACACACCCACTCACAGACCCACTGAGACTCATATATCCACTCATAGACCCACTCAGACACCTATGCACTCACTGAGAGACCTACTCAGACAATGACACACCCACTCACGGACCTACTGAGACACTGATGCACACACTCACAGATCCACTAAGACACTCATGCATCCACTCACAGACCTACAAGGAACTTACCCACTGACTCACAGATGCACACAGACACTTACACATCTACTCAGAGACATGTTCACGGCCTGACACACCCATTCAGATGCTGATGCACCCACTCAAAGACCCACTCAGACACTCATGCCTCCACTCACAGATTCGCTCAGATAGTAATGCACTGACTCACAGACACACTCACGCACTGACACACCCACTCAGACACTCACACAACCACTTAGATACCCACTCAAACAATGACACGCCCACTCAGAGATCCACTGAGACACTCATGTACCCACTCACGGACCGACACATGCACTCACACACCCATTCAGGCAAACACAGATGCACTGACACACCAACTAATTTAGCAACTCACTCACACACCAACTCATTAACCAACTCAGACACTCACACACCCACTCAGAGACGCACCCTTATGCTCACACACCTAGTCACACACCCACACAGACACTTATGCACCTATTCACAGACCCACTCACACACTGTCACACCCACTCACAGACCCACTCAGACACTCATATACCCAATCATAGACCCACTCAGACACTTATGGACTCTCTCAGAGACCCACTGAGACAGTAACACACCCACTCACAGACCCACTGGGCCACTCATGCATGCACTCACAGATCCACTGAGACACTCATTCATCCACTCGCAGACCTACAAGAAACTTACAAACCCACTCACAGACACATACAGACACTTACACACTCACTCACATACCCATTCAGACACTTATGCACACACTCAATGCCCACTCAGACACTCATGCACCCATGCAGATGGTCATGCAGATACTCACAGACCCACTCACTCACATGCCCAGTCACACACCCACTGAGACACATACACACCCACTTTTAGACCCATTCAGACAGTTGCACAGCAACTCAGACACTAACAGACCTACTCATAGACTCAGTGAGACATTCATGCACCTACACACATACCAACACAGGCACTCATGGACCTACTCACAGACCCACACAGGCACTTACATACCTACCCACAGACCCACACATGCACTCACACACAAAGCTGACCCACAATAAACACTCTAACTACTTTGTAATTCACTCAAAAAACTATAAGTTTTAGTGGTGTTATAGTTAGCTGGACATTTTACTCATACAAAACCAATGAAATTGCTCCTATATAGTTAGTTGTACTAACTATATTTCGCGCACCCGCAATCCACTGCTGATGATGTCACATATTAGATCATTCATGACAAGATCAGTGACATCACTGATGACATCTCAAATGACATAACTGATGACATCACTGATGACATCATCCAGTGAATGTGGTTTGCTTCGTTATTTAAATATGCATTATATATATATAGCAATTTACATTGAAGAATGAGTGGATATATATAAATAAATATTTGGATGGAGGATTTAGTAGCAGTGTAATTGACTGTTTACTTGACCAATTTATAATGTCTCATTAAATATAGTGGATAGTGACTAAACTGTGTGAATACCTGTATCACTTTGTCAGTTGTTGTGTAAACTGATTCTACAGTTGGTTACTAGCTATGTGAAAGTCTATATTAGTTATTGATTAGTTAACTGAGTATTTGTATGGGAGTGTGAAAGTGTGTGTGGTTCAGTGGGGGGGGGTGTGACTGTCCAAAGATGTGTGAATAGTTGATTCAGTAGATATATGAAGTTAAAACTACATGTTCTAACAGTTTGGGTGAGGGAATCTCTTTATGGGTGTGATGATGAGCAAATATATTTCTCAAAGGTACAGGTCCAACAAACTAGAAAAATAAAAGGCAGTGTATGTGTCAGTTGTTGTATATAAATAAGTATACATAAGACACAATGATTGTGTGAGTGACTGTATGGATAACTGTATACTTGTAATAATGATTTTATAATTCACTAAGTATGACTTACTATCTAAATGAATAGAAGAAGTGGTGTTTGTATAAGTGTTTTGCTAAGTAAATATGTAAGTATGATCCATTGTTTGCATAAGTGAGTAGGATGACTTCATATGTGAATAGGATGCGTGCTGTTGTTTAATGTCGATATAGATGTATAAGTATTTTTGATAGTGTTCTATTGTTCATTGACAGCATGTATGAGTGAATCCATAGGTAAGTGATTAGATGTGTGTATACATCTATGAATCACTGAGTGGATTTTTAGATACTTGTATTGCTGTGACAATGGATTTAAATATGATACTCTGTATTTTACAAACAGTGATGAAAAATTGTAATAGTGTATGAAAAGGTGTATGTGATTGTCACGTGGATGATGTCATCAGTGATGTCATCAGTGATGTCACTGACCATGTCATGAATGATCTAATATGTGACATCATCAGCAGTGGATTGCGGGTGCGCGAAATATAGTTAGTACAACTAACTATATAGGAGCAATTTCATTGGTTTTGTATGAGTAAAATGTCCAGCTAACTATAACACCACTAAAACTTATAGTTTTTTGAGTGAATTTCAAAGGTTTTTTTAAAACGAATTCCTAACTATATAACTCCTGAAACCTATGGTTTTTTCAGTGAATTTCAAAGGTTTTTTTAAATGCTAATTCCTAATTATATAAGGCCTGAAACCTATGTTTTTTTCAGTGAATTTCAAAGGTTTTTTAAATGCTGATTCCTAACTATATAAGGCCTGAAACCTATGGTTTTTTCAGTGAATTTCAAAGGTTTTGTAAATGCTAATTCCTAACTATATAAGGCCTGAAACCTATGGTTTTTTCAGTGAATTTCAAAGGTTTTTTAAATGCTAATTACTAACTATATAAGGCCTGAAACCTATGGTTTCTTCAGTGTTTTAAAAAAAAATTGATTGGTTAACTGGCTTATTAAGTGTATCTTAGTGAATACATATATTAGCGAGTAATGTTTAAATATTTAAATATATGCCTGAGTGATGTAATATGTGACGTCATCAGCAGTGCATTGCAGACGTGCAAGTTATAGTGAGTCCAACTAACTATAACGTGGGAATTTCAATGGTTTTATGCGAGTAAAATTTCCAGCTAACTATAACTGGTGTGAAACCTATGGTTTTTTCAGTGAATTTCAAAGGTTTTTTAAATGCTAATTCCTAACTATAACTGGTGTGTAACCTATGGTTTTTTCAGTGAATATATATATATATAAAATTTCTATGGCAAAATGAACCCCCTCATTTTGTTCCTTTGCAAATTAAATGTTTTAAGTGTTAACACTTTATTCCAATCAAGATGACTTCAGGTGTGCCATACTTTTGTCATAAGTAAGACTGTTAGCGCTCTAGTTGTTCTTTAGAACACTCTGGGACATTCTGTCATTGGGCTATAGTTGGGCTACATCTAGCTGATATTTGGGCTACATTTGTTTTTTGTCTCTGGTGGCCATCTTTGGGCTACATTGCGCTACATTGGGTTACATTGGGCTACATTTGGGCTCTAACATATATATAGCCCAATGTAGCCCAATATATATTTTTTCAAAGTTAATTTTCGTAAAAACCACTGGAGCACATATCTTGAGACATAGCAAAGGCACATCGGGCTACCAGTCCCTACAATTTTGCCAAGTTTGGTGGAAAACCATTCAGCCGTTCGGGCTAAAAGTGAGTCCAACCGCCCTATGGAAATTAACATGGGGAATACACGTTTTGGGACCCCCCTTTTATCTCGGGCCCCGCTTGACGAATCCCCCCCAAACTTTCAGGGAAGGAGCGGAGCGCCGCGAGGCAAAGATAAGGAAAATTTCAGGAAGATTCCTCAACCGGCCCCAAAGTTATTCCCAATAAAATGTTGCGATTTCCCTATGGAAAACAATCCTAACTATATATACCTACTGGCTATCGCCAGTAGGTAATATATATATATATATATATATATATATATATATATATATATATATATTACCTACTGGCGGTCGCCAGTAGGTATATATAGTTAGGATTTTTTCTCTATGGGATTTTTGAAAATTCTATGTTTAATAACTTTGGCGTTTGTGGACGGAATTGGCTGAAATTTTCAGGAAAATGGCACATTTTGTTTCTGAGCAGCCCCTGAAAATTGGGGGGGGGTTCGTCCAGGGGGGGTCGAGAAAAAAGGGGGGTTTTTAACATTGAGTTTTCCATAGGGCGGTTGGCCTCACTTTTAGCCCGAACGGCTGAATGGATTTGCACGAAACTTGGCAAAATTGTAGGGACTGGTAGCCCGATGTGCCTTTTGTAGGTCTCAATATATGTGCTACAGTGGATTTTGAGAAATTAACGTTTAAAAAAAGATATATATCTGTAACAGCGGACCGGGCAGCGCTCCAGTACGCGTACTTTTCGCGCAACGGAGCTTTGTGAAGCGAAGCTGATTGGTTCTCCGGCGTCTGTAAACATTCCAAACAGTCCGTAGCGGCCGCCATCTTGTCTCTCGGTAGGATCGAGAGACAAGAGGAGGCTAAAGCGAAGGGGCAAATGACCATAAGGGGGCATAGTAGATCCTCGCTGACCCCCTAGGTTTGATGTGGAGGTTTTAAAAGGGCCCCGCGGGGCAAAAAAAATAAATAATAATAATAATCGAACGGCTGAATGGATTTGCACGAAACTTGGTAAAATATTAGGGACTGGTAGCCCGATGTGCCTTTGCTAGGTCTCAATATATGTGCTCCAGTGGATTTTGAGAAATTAACGTTCAAAAAAAGATATATATCTGTAACAGCGCTCCGCTTCGCGTAACGGAGGTTTGCGAAGCTGATTGGTTCTCCGGCGTCTGTAAACATTGCAAACAGTCCGTAGCGGCCGCCATCTTGTCTCTCGGTAGGATCGAGAGACAAGAGGAGGCCAAAGCGAAGGGGCAAATGACCATAAGGGGGCATAGTAGATCCTCCTTGACCTCTTAGGTTTGATGTGGAGGTTTTAAAAGGGCCCCGCGAGGCAAAAAAAAAATAATAATAATAATCGAACGGCTGAATGGATTTGCACGAAACTTGGCAAAATTGTAGGGACTGGTAGTCCGATGTGCCTTTGCTAGGTCTCAATATATGTGCTCCAGTGGATTTTGAGAAATTAACGTTCAAAAAAAGATATATATCTGTAACAGCGCTCCGCTTCGCGGAGATAAAATTATATCTGTATTACCTAGCTGTTGCTAACACCAGTTAGCGACGGCTAGTAGGAGATAGCGACCATCTTGGGCCCCACTTTGCATGTGAGTGATATTTATCACTAATGACATGCAAAGTGGGCATGCCAAGATGTTAGCGACTGGAAACAGTCGCTAACATCGCTATCTCCTATTATCAACTTTTGGAAATATTCGCGATAAGCGCGAATATCTCCAAAAGCTAGCACCTGCCCTGAGCAGTTCTAAGGCATGTTATCCAATGGGAGGTGGATAACATGGCTAAGAGCATTAGCTCGGTAATGCATGAATATCGCTGAGTTTTCAGCGATAATAATGCATTGCGGTCGTTTTTTATCGTATTTGCGATAAACCTTGATAATAGCAAGGTTTATCTGCGATAATTTCTGACGATGCTTAGCGGTAAAAAAATCGTTGCTAAGCATCGTTAGGGATAAATATCGCTTAACTTTGGTAATATGCCCCAACGTCTGTTAACGTTCGATTCGAAGGAAATCAGGAAGTGTTGAAAAACATTGTCTGCGCCATCTTGCCTTTTTTCAAATGCCACACTTTTTGTCGTGCACGGCAGTCATTTTAGATGCCTTGACCAGACCCACTCTGTGCACGCTGTCGATCCTTAGCATGACTCCCCACCCTCGCAAGCATCTCCCCCAGGCAGTGGTCACCCCCGCTCTCTGTCTTATGCATGGGTAATAAACCACCCCCCATCTGCGCTGCTCTTCCCTGAGAATCACACCCTGTGCCCGCCCGACACCTCCCTTTCGCCCTATTCACTACCGCACCCTCTGACACTCCTTTTCCTCTGTGTCCGATTGTCCAGGCCGGTCCTAGGGTATCAGCTAGCCCTGCAGATGTAGTTTATGGCCCCAGCTGTAAAGAATCACCCCTCTTCAAAGGAGTTATAGTAGATCAAGGCCCACACTCGATGAGATCCGTCACAGCAGACGCGTTCCTATTATCTGAAAACCATCCTGTATTGTGATTGGGGAGGGGACCGAGCCTGAAGCGGAAGATTCCAGGGATGACTCTTTGTACATCAAAGTTTTTACAATTATGTGTCACATTAAAAATATATAGCACTCCAACAAAGTAGTAAGATTATAAAACTTTAATAACTTATAAATATATACAAGAAAACAAAAACAGTAATAACATATAAACATTTTTAGGGAAAAACAACGAAGTAGCGGTCGGCTGTGCGAATAGTCCCAACGCAGCACAACGTCCAGATTTCTGGCGTGGGGCGTCGCGGGGGGTGGGTCATCAGTAGCAAACTGTTGTGCGAATAGTTCCAAGGCAGCAGAACGATGGCACCAAGGTGATGTCCAGTAAGTTGCCGCACTGGTTTTGGTATCCTACAATGCTGCTCCGAATAACGGCGTGGGGCGCCCTGGGGGAGGCAGCGTGAACGGGCCTCTCCAGGTGGAGTGTCATCTGTTGTACTGGGGCGCCCCTTTACCGTTTCAGTTGCCATTCCGTCCGTTTTTGGTCCACTGTGTCAAAAGCCGCAATTCAGCTGAGTTGCGCCCACTCTTGCGGTGCAGCGATAGGCGGCTGTCACAGGACTCTCAAAATGGCGGCAGGCTCTTTCCTTTTTGGGCCTGGTCCACTGAAATGGCCCTGGGACACCTTGGAAATCGGACGCTTGTCTGCTAGGTCTTGGACCCCATTCTCGAAAGCGTCCCCTCCGCCTTGAGGATTATTCAAAAGTTTTGGGGGCCCCCGACTCCTGTAGGCTTCTGGTGGGGAGCGGTTGCCATGATTGCTCGCGGAATGACCACGACGGAGCTACGAGATGGTGGTGCTCTCATGCTGAAGCCAGCTTAAGTCTGAAACATCCAGAAACAAGGTGGGGCTTTCATCGTTTGGGAAAAAAAAAAGTTTTCATCCAATGAAAAGTGTTGTTTTTAGGTCATATGATCAAGCCTTCCATCATTAGGAAACCAAAAGTAAAATGAACCAATGAAAAGTTTTATAAACAAGTCACATGACCTGTTATGCGGCATAGGGTATAAAATGCGGAGAAAATACGTTGGCACGTGAGGCGGCGTCAGTAGCGGACCGATGTGCGAATAGGCCGAAGGCAATACAACGCGCCAAGATCCGGATGGCACCGAGGTGGTGTCCAGCAAGTTGCAGCACTGGTGTGGCCATCCTACAATGCTGAAAGTCGGCGTGGGGCGCCCCGTTGGCCTGTGAGTTTGCGTCAGTAGCGGACCGATGTGCGAATAGGCCGAAGGCAGCACAACGCGCCAAGATCCGGATGGTACCGAGGTGGTGTCTAGTAAGTTGCCGCACTGGTGTGGCCATCCTACAATGTTGAAAGTCGGCGTGGGGCGCCCCGTTGGCCTGTGAGATGGCGGCAGTAGCGGACCGATGTGCGAATGGGGCCAAAGGCAGCGCAACAATATTTTCGGAATAGAAGACACCACAAGGCGCTGAGATGCCAAGATCCGGATGGCACCGAGGTGGTGTCTAGCAAGTTGTGGCACTGGTGTGGCCATCCTACAATGGTAAAAGTCGGCGTGGGGCGCCCTGTTGGCCTGTGAGATGGTGTCAGTAGCGGACTGATGTGCGAATGGGGCCAAAGGCAGCGCAACAATATTTTCTGACTGACACCACAAGGCGCTGAGATGCCAAGATCCGGATGGCACCGAGGTGATGTCTAAGTTGCGGACCGATGTGCGAATGGGGTCAAAGGCAGCGCAACAATATTTTCTGTATGGAAGATACCACTAGGCGTTGAGATGCCAAGATCCGGATGGCACCGAGGTGATGTCTAGCAAGTTGCTGTACTGGTGTGGTCATCCTACAATGCTGAAACTCGGCGTGGGGCGCCCTATTAGCCTGTGAGATGGCGTCAGTAGCGGACCGATGTGTGAATGGGGCAAAGGTAGCGCAAGAATATTTTCTGAATAGAAGACACCACAAGGTGCTGAGATGCCAAGATCCGGATGGCACCGAGGTGGTGTCTAGTAAGGTGCACTGGTGTGGTCATCCTACAATGCTGAAACTCGGCGTGGGGCGCCCCATTAGTCTGTGAGATGGCGTCAGTAGCGGACCGATGTGCGAATAGGCCGAAGGCAGCACAACGCGCCAAGATCCGGATGTCACCGTGGTGGTTTCATAGTTGAGAGGCACTTCATCTGCAGTGGGGCGCCGAGATCCGGATGGCACCGAGGTGATGTCTAGCAAGTTGCTGTACTGGTGTGGTCATCCTACAATGCTGAAACTCGGCGTGGGGCGTCCCATTAGCCTGTGAGATGGCGTCAGTAGCGGACCGATGTGCGAATAGGTCGAAGGCAGCACAACGCGCCAAGATCCGGATGTCACCGTGGTGGTTTCATAGTTGAGAGGCACTTCATCTGCAGTGGGGCGCCGAGATCCGGATGGCACCGAGGTGATGTCTAGCAAGTTGCTGTACTGGTGTGGTCATCCTACAATGCTGAAACTCGGCGTGGGGCGCCCCATTAGCCTGTGAGATGGCGTCAGTAGCGGACCGATGTGCGAATAGGCCGAAGGCAGCACAACGCGCCAAGATCCGGATGTCACCGTGGTGGTTTCATAGTTGAGAGGCACTTCATCTGCAGTGGGGCGCCGAGATCCGGATGGCACCGAGGTGATGTCTAGCAAGTTGCTGTACTGGTGTGGTCATCCTACAATGCTGAAACTCGGCGTGGGGCGCCCCATTAGCCTGTGAGATGGCGTCAGTAGCGGACCGATGTGCGAATGGGGCCAAAGGCAGCGCAACAATATTTTCTGAAGAGAAGACACCAAAAGGCGCTGAGATTCCAAGATCCGGATGGCACCGAGGTGGTGTCTAGCAAGCTATGCAGTTGAGTTGTGTGCGCACTTGCGGCGAATAGGTCGAAGGCAGCATAACAATGTTTTCTGAATAGAAGACACCACAAGGCGTTGAGATTCGGTTACCACGGAGGTGATGTCTAGCAAGTTGCCGCACTGGTGTGGCCATCCTACAATACTGCTCCGAATAATGGCGTGGGGTGCCCGAAGGGGGGGGGGGGAGGCGGCGTGAACGGGCCTTCCTAGGTGGAGGCTCGTCTGCTGTAGTGGGGCGCCCCTTTACCGTTTCAGTTGCCATTCAGCTGAGTTTCGGCTGCTCTTGATGCTACAGCGACAGGCGGCTGCAACAGGACTCTCAAAATGGCGGCCTGTTCTTTGGATTTGGGCCTGGTCCACTAAAATGGCCCTGGGACACCTTAGAACTCGGACGCTCGATTTTTTTTTCCTTTCCTGTACATGCAAAAAAAGGTAAATGCCCGGTACGTTACACGCTTCATCTGCCACGATGAACTCTCCAGAGGAACCGAAAAAAAATATAGTTATGGTAACTATACCATGCATCGTCATATGGAGAGGTGGCACCAATTAATTATAGTGCTGCATAAAAGAGAGATTTGGAGGAGAACCCCTGACCTGCTAGTACATTCATCAAAGAAGTGGCACTGACAGCATCAGAGGCAAGGGAAACGGTCCCAAATATTTAGAAGAACTTTGGAAAGATTAAAATGACATGCTTAGATTGTGGCAAATTAATTTCATGTGGACAGATGAGTGTTACTCTAATAAATACAGCATATGAACATCATCATAGTCGATGGTTGGTAGAGACATTTTGACTATATCCTGGACCTGCCCGTCCTCGCCCAAAATGGCGCCGGAATAAATGGGACTCGTAACTCCTTGTTGTGTACTGGTTGCAGAACCTTGAAATCACGAGATACGTATGCAGTTTTGAAGCACATGGCGGGCGGGGACGAGAATTGATTGAATATTTCGACATCCCTATTGATATTAAGTTCTGATGTGTTATTGATTACTGTACTATTGAAAGTTCGAATTGACGTCACCCATGGTACTTGCCCCCAAATGTATATCTAGATAATTTTATTGTAACTGGCCCTGTCGTATTTTAATTATAAAATGTACGTCCACCGATTCCGTAACTGTTAGACACCTTAGTTCTTGCAACCTAATGGCCCGCCCGTTACGTTCCTCTACAGTGTAAATGTCTACTCATCATATACGATTACAGTTTGCTCCGTGGCCGGCCCACGTGGTTATAGGCTCGTATTTGTATAATGAAATTTTCACAATAAAGGTTTTTAAAAGAAAACATGGTAGTAGTATATACATTGGTAAAGTTTTTAATAATAGTCACTGTTTTAGAATCATTAAAAGGCAAGTGAAATAAAGCAGACCAATTACATGAAGGGTAAAAGGTATAATACGAAGGAACGCAGTAAAGATAAATGGTCAAGGGCTGTTGTGTTTTCTATTCCTGCAACATAAAGTGATCGATAAGAATCTCATATTCAGGCGTATCGGCGACTAAGACAGCAGGTCGACCCTCTTTTGCTCAACGGCTCCGTCATGGGACGAAGAAATGCTCTTTTTCTCGAAAAAAGAATATATTTTACTTGCAGGACAGTTGTAAATTTTCCGGGAAAGTACATTAGCCTGGAACATTATAACATATATTTAAGAAAAAATAATGTTCGGAAGTAATAAAAAGCGTAATTTTTAGGTCATATGACCAAGCCTTTCATCATTAGAATAAGAAAAGTAAAATGAACCAATGAAAAGTTTTATTAACAAGTCACATGACTTGTTATGCTTACGTTACGCGCTGCGCGCCCCGGATGACTTCCGGATGCGCTAACGCGGCGCGTCATATGACGCATTACGTGACAACGCAGGTCCAGAATATAGTCAAAATGTCTCCACCAACCAGCGGTTGGAACACAACCCCTTTCAGCAGGCTAAATAGTTCTGTTAAATGACAACAGAAGGGACAGGCAACAAGAAACATCAGTCAAAGAGGGGAGGGCTAGTTCTTCTCTACCGGGTTACATTGGGGCGCTACCGGAACTGATCGAATTGGTAGTCTACAGTGTTTCTGGATGTTTCAGACTGAAGCTGGGGTTAGCATGAGAGCAGTACCATTTCGTAGCTCCGTCGTGGCCATTCCGCAACCAATCATGGCAGCCGCTCTTTATCGTTATTTTGGGCGGGGTGGGTGGCGGAGCCAAGCTGTTTTGCAGCCATCATTGTGTGGAGTTCAGTTCATTTCACTAGTTTTGTATTTGTCATGAGGGGTTGTTCCTAATGTTTCTATTTTAGCGAGGTCAAAAAGAGATCCCGTTAGTGGCCTACTGATTTTGCTCGATTCCTTTTCTTTTATTTTACACGATTTTTCGTTATCTGCAAAGACTAAACAGAGTATTGCGGCTCTGTGTTTGTTTGTAAATAGAGAATGAACCAAAGAGAACCAATTCTAAAACAGTAAATACTTGGATAACAATCAATCAAATGGAGAGAGAAGCAGGCACGACGTATTACAACGGGGGCAAAGGCCTGCGTTAACTACCCTTCACTATGTGCAAAGAGAGAGTACTCCTAATAGAAATGAGGGGGGGGCACCATTCAAAGCAGATCAGTGTGCATAAACACGAAAATGTTTTCACTTACCACGTACTTGACATTCGACAGCTTATGATATTTGCTATTAAAAAACCATTGAAATTCACTGAAAAAACCATAGGTTATAGACCATATATAGTTAGGAATTAGCATTTACAAAACCTTGAAAATTCACTGAAAAAACCATAGGTTATAGACCATATATAGTTAGGAATTAGCATTTAAAAAACCTTATTTTACTCACACAAAACCATTGAAATTCCATATATAGTTAGTTGCACTAACTATATATCGCGCACCTGCAATCCACTGCTGATGATGTCACATATTACATCATTCATGACATGGTCAGTGACATCACTGATGACATCACTGATGACATCTCAAATGACATCACTGATGACATCACTGATGACATCTCATTTGACATCAATGACCACATCACTGATGATATCATTCATGTGACAATACAATGCATCTCACCACATTTTAATATAACCTCTGTTTCACCCAGTGTTAAATACAGAGTATAATTTTTGAAACCATTGACACACCAATACTAGTTACTACATATGTACTCACTGATTCCTACGTCTACACACACATTCACTCATTCACCCATACAATCATTCATACATACAATCACTCATCTTTACAACACTATCATATGCACTCATACACCTATACAGACACTCACACTCTGCCACTCATCCATGGAGTTACTCACACACCTAGTCAGTCCTGTAAAGAATCAATCACACTTCCATTTTCTTGTCTATACAGTTAAACATAGAGCACCTTACATTTTCAAACATATACTAACACATACTTACCTTGTTATACAATCATTGATATAAGTACACATTGATCTGCACAGAGTCACACACCTCCCAGCCAGCCACACACACACTCAGTCTCCCATACAAATACTTGGACAATCAATCAGTAACCCATATAGTTAATCATATAGCTACTGATCAACACATGCAGCAGTTTACAGAACAACAGACATAATGATGCACAAATTAAGACACTTTAGTCACTAACCCATGCACTCAGTGAGACACATTTAATCACTCACTCATACATTCAGTCATGCACCTACTAAATCCTTTGTCCAGACACTTATACTTCCACTCATTCTTCAATATGTAAGACACATTTTAACTTTACAGAAACATACAGTCACTGGATGTTGTCATCAGTGATGTCATCAGTGATGTCATTTGAGATGTCATCAGTGATGTCATCAGTGATGTCACTGACCATGTCATGAATGATGTAATATGTGACATCTTCAGCAGTGGATTGCAGGTGCGCGATATATAGTTAGTGCAACTAACTATATATGGAATTTCAATGGTTTTGTGTGAGTAAAATAAGGTTTTTTAAATGCTAATTCCTAACTATATATGGTCTATAACCTATGGTTTTTTCAGTGAATTTTCAAGGTTTTGTAAATGCTAATTCCTAACTATATATGGTCTATAACCTATGGTTTTTTCAGTGAATATATATATATGTAAATACAGACTTTACGCTAAATAGGTTGTTAATAATTATGCAATCATATTTTTTTATTATGATATCTGAAATGAATTTTGACCCCTTTATGTAAAATATAAACTAAAGGGATGATATTGTTTGCATTTGGGAGCAATGTAAATATTATCATGGTTTATAACATTGGTAAACTTGAGCCCGTGTAAAAATTTGTATAGTCTGTTTACTATTTTCTGGTGAACTTGCGGACCATGTGACCTGAGTAGGAAGGGCATAACATTTAAAATGGCTACAACCAATAACAGCCTTTATGTGATCAAGGGCTTTTTTGGAGCCCGAAACGCGTCATCTGTCGATTGCTGTGGATATGGTTGAATAAAAAACATCTTGCCTACACGTGGTTCGCTTCTCCTTCTTCGCCGCCGAGGCTTTGGCGGAAGTGGCTGGAGTATTTACTTTTGATATATATATATATATATATATAATATATATATATATATATATATATATATATATATATATATATATATATATATATATATATATATATATATATATATATATATATATATTACCTACTGGCGGTCGCCAGTAGGTATATATAGTTAGGATTTTTTCCCTATGGGATTTTTGAAAATTCTATGTCTAATAACTTTGGCGTTTGTGGACGGAATTGGCTGAAATTTTCTGGAAAATGGAACATTTTGTTTCTGAGCAGCCCCTGAAAATTTGGGGGGGGTTCGTCCAGGGGGGGCCGAGAAAAAAGGGGGGTCCCAAAACGTGTTTTTAACATTGAGTTTTCCATAGGGCGGTTAGCCCCACTTTTAGCCCGAACGGCTGAATGGATTTGCACGAAACTTGGCAAAATTGTAGGGACTGGTAGCCCGATGTGCCTTTTGTAGGTCTCAATATATGTGCTGCAGTGGATTTTGAGAAATTAACGTTTAAAAAAAGATATATATCTGTAAGCGCGGACCAGGCAGCGCCCCGGTTCGCGGACTTTACGCGTATCGGAACTTCGCGTAGCGAAGCTGATTGGCTCTCCGGTGTCTGTCAACATTCTAAACAGTCCGGAGCGGCCGCCATCTTGTCTCTCGGTAGGATCGAGAGACAAGAGGACGTCAAAACAAAGGGGGAAATAACCATAAGGGGGCATAGTAGATCCTCGCTGACCCCCTAGGTTTAATGTGGAGGCTTTAAAAGGGCCCCGCGGGGCAAAAAAAAAAAAAAAATTTTTTTTGTTTTTTTGCGTGGGTAGCGCCCGGTACGCGAACCGGGAAGCGTTCTGGGGAGCGTACTACAATGAAAAATGAATGATAGACTTTTCAAATGTTGTATGTTAATTGATTGTTGGTTTTGTTGATTATTTTTTATTTCCTTTATCTTCCCAGGGAGCGACCCGGTACGCGAACCGTTGAGCGCCTCGGTTCGCGGACCTTAAGCGTTCCGGGAGTCCACCATTTTGTGTTTTGGTCGAATTAAGATACAAGATGGAGGGCAAATAATGTTCAGAATGGGTAGAAGGGGGCACGGTAGAGTTATCTTGACCCCCTAGGTTTTGTGAGGGTGGCTGAGGAGGCTTATATGTGCGAAAAAAAAACATTTTTTTTATAAAATTTCGCGAGGTTAGCTCCCGGTACGCATACCGGGTAGCGCCCCAGGGAGCGTACTTTGTTGAAAATTTGTGAAAAAAGTTAGAGTAAAATAATATTTGTGAGTGATTAGATGTAGGAAAAACCATAGGTTATAGACCATATATAGTTAGGAATTAGCATTTACAAAACCTTGAAAATTCACTGAAAAAACCATAGGTTATAGACCATATATAGTTAGGAATTAGCATTTAAAAAACCTTATTTTACTCACACAAAACCATTGAAATTCCATATATAGTTAGTTGCACTAACTATATATCGCGCACCCGCAATCCACTGCTGATCATGTCACATATTACATCATTCATGACATGGTCAGTGACATCACTGATGACATCACTGATGACATCTCAAATGACATCACTGATGAGATCACTGATGACATCTCAAATGACATCACTGATGACATCACTGATGACATCTCAAATGACATCACTGATGACATCACTGATGACATCTCATTTGACATTACTGATCACATCACTGATGACATCATTCATGTGATAATACGATGAACCTCTTCAGACTCTAATATAACCTTAGATACACTCAGTGTAAACAGACACTCATAGACTGTCACTCATCCATGGAGTTACTCAGACACTTAGTCAGTCATGCAAAGAATCAATCACACCTCCATTTCCTCAACTATACAGTTATACACACCTTACTTATTCAAACATATACTAAAACATATTTACTCACTTATACAATCCTGGATACAAGTTCACAATGATCCATACAGCCACTCACACATTCACTGGCTCTTATGCACAGTTATTTATATATGTCAACTCTCACATGTACTGTGTTTTACATATGTACTTACTTTGACATGTAGCACTGAGATATCCATTCACTCACCAATACACTCATGCACACAGTCAACCGCCCATACAGCTGTTTCCACATGCACTTTTGAACCCATACATCTAGTCAATCAACTGCTCACACATCTATGCAGAGAGTCATACACCTCCCAGCCACCCACACACACACTCAGTCTCCCATACAAATGCTTGGGCAACCAATCAATAACCCATACAGTTAATCATATAGCTAATGATCAACACATGCAGCAGTTTACAGAACAACAGACATAATGATGCACAAATTAAGACAGTTTAGTCACTAACCCATGCACTCAGTGAGACACATTTAATCAGTCACTCATACAGTCAGCCATGCCCCTACTAAATCCTTCATCAAGACACTTATACATCCATTCATTCTTCAATATGTAAGACATATTTTAACTTTACAGAATTATACAGTCACTGGATGACGTCATCAGTGATCTCATCAGTGATGTCATTTGAGATGTCATCAGTGATGTCATCAGTGATGTCACTGACCATGTCATGAATGATGTAATATGTGACATGATCAGCAGTGGATTGCGGGTGCGCGATATATAGTTAGTGCAATTAACTATAAATGGAATTTCAATGGTTTTGTGTGAGTAAAATAAGGTTTTTTAAATGCTAATTCCTAACTATATATGGTCTATAACCTATGGTTTTTTCAGTGAATATATATATATATATATATTACCTGTAGGTATATATAGTTAGGACCTAGCTACCATAAGAAATCTGCAACATTCTATTGGGAATAACTTTGGCGGCGGTGGAGGAATTTGCGTGTAATTTTCGAAAATTTAGGCCAGCTCCGCTCCGCTTCTTCCCTGGAAGTTTCGGGGGGATTCATGAAGTGGGGGCCGAGAAAAAAGGGGGGGCCCCAAAACGTGTTTTCCCCATGTTAATTTCCATAGGACGAATTGACAAGGCTACAGCCCGAACCGCTGAACGGAATTTCACCAAACTTTGCAAAATTGTAGGGACTGGTACGCAGAAGTGCCTTTTGTATATTTGGTGAAAATTGCTCCAGTGCTTTTTACGAAAATTAACTTAAAAAAATATATCTCTATAGGCGCGCTCTGAGCGCTTACCCGTACGCTTACCCGTACGCGAACCGTACGCGCATGTACGCGTACGTGCACGCGTACAGGAATTAGCATTTAAAATACCTTAGAAATACACTAAAAAAACATAGGTTTTAGGGGTGTTATAGTTAGCTACACATTTCACTCGTATAAAACCATTGAAAATCCCCTGTTATAGTTAGTTGTACTAACTATAACGCGCGCGCCCGCAATCCACTGCGGATTATGTCACATATTACATCATTCATGACATGGTCAGTGACATCACTGATGACATCTCAAATGACATCTATATATATATATATATATACATATATATATATATTTTTTTTTTCCACTGACGAAGCTTAACTGCGAAACGCGTCTGTCGGGGGTGAAGGGGGTTTGGAGAATAAATAGACTTTAATACATCTTGACACCGGAGTGCTGGCTGTTTTTCATCTGACTGAATTGGTTGGACTGTGTGGTTGCATATTACCTACTGGCGGACGCCAGTAGGCATATATAGTTAGGATTTTTTCTCTATGGGATTTTTGAAAATTCTATGTCTAATAACTTTGGCGTTTGTGGACGGAATTGGCTGAAATTTTCAGGAAAATGGCACATTTTGTTTCTGAGCAGCCCTTGAAAATTTGGGGGGGGGTTCATCAAGGGGGGGCCTAGAAAAAAGGGGGCTCCCAAAACGTGTTTTTAACATTGAGTTTTCCATAGGGCGGTTGGCCTCACTTTTAGCCCGAACGGCTGAATGGATTTGCACGAAACTTGGCAAAATTGTAGGGACTGGTAGCCCGATGTGCCTTTGCTAGGTCTCAATATATGTGCTCCAGTGGATTTTGAGAAATTAACGTTCAAAAAAAGATATATATATGTAACAGCGGACCGGGCAGCGCTCCGGTTCGCGGACTTTTCGCGGTACGGAGCTTTGTGAAGCGAAGCTGATTGGTTCTCCGGCGTCTGTGAACATTCCAAACAGTCCGTAGCGGCCGCCATCTTGTCTCTCGGTAGGATCGAGAGACAAGAGGAGGCCAAAGCGAAGGGGCAAATGACCATAAGGGGGCATAGTAGATCCTCGCTGACCCCCTAGGTTTGATGTGGAGGTTTTAAAAGGGTCCCGCGGGGCAAAAAAAAATAATAATAATAATAATCGAACGGCTGAATGGATTTGCACGAAACTTGGTAAAATATTAGGGACTGGTAGCCCGATGTGCCTTTGCTAGGTCTCAATATATGTGCTCCAGTGGATTTTGAGAAATTAACGTTCAAAAAAAGATATATATCTGTAACAGCGCTCCGCTTCGCGTAACGGAGGTTTGCGAAGCTGATTGGTTCTCCGGCGTCTGTAAACATTGCAAACAGTCCGTAGCGGCCGCCATCTTGTCTCTCGGTAGGATCGAGAGACAAGAGGAGGCCAAAGCGAAGGGGCAAATGACCATAAGGGGGCATAGTAGATCCTCCTTGACCTCTTAGGTTTGATGTGGAGGTTTTAAAAGGGCCCCGCGGGGCAAAAAAAAAAATAATAATAATAATCGAACGGCTGAATGGATTTGCACGAAACTTGGCAAAATTGTAGGGACTGGTAGCTCGATGTGCCTTTGCTAGGTCTCAATATATGTGCTTCAGTGGATTTTGAGAAATTAACGTTCAAAAACAAGATATATATCTGTAACAGCGCTCCGCTTCGCGGAGATAAAATTATATCTGTATTACCTAGCTGTTGCTAACACCAGTTAGCGACGGCTAGTAGGAGATAGCGACCATCTTGGGCCCCACTTTGCATGTGAGTGATATTTATCACTAATGACATGCAAAGTGGGCATGCCAAGATGTTAGCGACTGGAAACAGTCGCTAACATCGCTATCTCCTATTATCAACTTTTGGAAATATTCGCGATAAGCGCGAATATCTCCAAAAGCTAGCACCTGCCCTGAGCAGTTCTTAGCCATGTTATCCAATGGGAGGTGGATAACATGGCTAAGAGCATTAGCTCGGTAATGCATGAATATCGCTGAGTTTTCAGCGATATTAATGCATTGCGGTCGTTTTTTATCGTATTTGCGATAAACCTTGATAATAGCAAGGTTTATCTGCGATAATTTCTGACGATGCTTAGCGGTAAAAAAATCGTTGTTAAGCATCGTTAGGGATAAATATCGCTTAACTTTGGTAATATGCCCCAACGTCTGTTAACGTTCGATTCGAAGGAAATCAGGAAGTGTTGAAAAACATTGTCTGCGCCATCTTGTCTTTTTTCAAATGCCACACTTTTGTCGTGCACGGCAGTCATTTTAAATGCCTTGACCAGACCCACTCTGTGCACGCTGTCGATCCTTAGCATGGCTCCCCACCCTCGCAAGCATCTCCCCCAGGCACTGGTCACCCCCGCTCTCTGTCTTATGCATGGGTAATAAACCTCCCCCCATTTGCGCTGCTCTTCCCTGAGAATCACACCCTGTGCCCGCCCGACACCTCCCTTTCGCCCTATTCACTACCGCACCCTCTGACACTCCTTTTCCTCTGTGTCCGATTGTCCAGGCCGGTCCTAGGGTATCAGCTAGCCCTGCAGATGTAGTTTATGGCCCCAGCTGTAAAGAATCACCCCTCTTCAAAGGAGTTATAGTAGATCAAGGCCCACACTCGATGAGATCCGTCACAGCAGACGCGTTCCTATTATCTGAAAACCATCCTGTATTGTGATTGGGGAGGGGACCGAGCCTGAAGCGGAAGATTCCAGGGATGACTCTTTGTACATCAAAGTTTTTACAATTATGTGTCACATTAAAAATATATAGCACTCCGACAAAGTAGTAAGATTATAAAACTTTAATAACTTATAAATATATACAAGAAAACAAAAACAGTAATAACATATAAACATTTTTAGGGAAAAACAAAGAAGTAGCGGTCGGCTGTGCGAATAGTCCCAACGCAGCACAACGTCCAGATTTCTGGCGTGGGGCGTCGCGGGGGGTGGGTCATCAGTAGCAAACTGTTGTGCGAATAGTTCCAAGGCAGCAGAACGATGGCACCAAGGTGATGTCCAGTAAGTTGCCGCACTGGTTTTGGTATCCTACAATGCTGCTCCGAATAACGGCGTGGGGCGCCCCGGGGGAGGCGGCGTGAACGGGCCTCTCCAGGTGGAGTCTCATCTGTTGTAGTGGGGCGCCCCTTTACCGTTTCAGTTGCCATTCCGTCCGTTTTTGGTCCACTGTGTCAAAAGCCGCAATTCAGCTGAGTTGCGCCCACTCTTGCGGTGCAGCGATAGGCGGCTGTCACAGGACTCTCAAAATGGCGGCAGGCTGTTTCCTTTTTGGGCCTGGTCCACTGAAATGGCCCTGGGACACCTTGGAAATCGGACGCTTGTCTGCTAGGTCTTGGACCCCATTCTCGAAAGCGTCCCCTCCGCCTTGAGGATTCATCAAAAGTTTTGGGGGCCCCCGACTCCTGTAGGCTTCTGGTGGGGAGCGGCTGCCATGATTGCTCGCGGAATGACCACGACGGAGCTACGAGATGGTGGTGCTCTCATGCTGACGCCAGCTTCAGTCTGAAACATCCAGAAACAAGGTGGGGCTTTCATCGTTTGGAAAAAAAAAAAAGTTTTCATCCAATGAAAAGTGTTGTTTTTAGGTCATATGATCAAGCCTTCCATCATTAGGAAACCAAAAGTAAAATGAACCAATGAAAAGTTTTATAAACAAGTCACATGACCTGTTATGCGGCATAGGGTATAAAATGCGGAGAAAATACGTTGGCACGTGAGGCGGCGTCAGTAGCGGACCGATGTGCGAATAGGCCGAAGGCAACACAACGCGCCAAGATCCGGATGGCACCGAGGTGGTGTCCAGCAAGTTGCAGCACTGGTGTGGCCATCCTACAATGCTGAAAGTCGGCGTGGGGCGCCCCGTTGGCCTGTGAGTTTGCGTCAGTAGCGGACCGATGTGCGAATAGGCCGAAGGCAGCACAACGCGCCAAGATCCGGATGGCACAGAGGTGGTGTCTAGTAAGTTGCCGCACTGGTGTGGCCATCCTACAATGTTGAAAGTCGGCGTGGGGCGCCCCGTTGGCCTGTGAGATGGCGTCAGTAGCGGACCGATGTGCGAATGGGGCCAAAGGCAGCGCAACAATATTTTCGGAATAGAAGACACCACAAGGCGCTGAGATGCCAAGATCCGGATGGCACCGAGGTGGTGTCTAGCAAGTTGTGGCACTGGTGTGGCCTTCCTACAATGGTAAAAGTCGGCGTGGGGCGCCCTGTTGGCCTGTGAGATGGTGTCAGTAGCGGACTGATGTGCGAATGGGGCCAAAGGCAGCGCAACAATATTTTCTGACTGACACCACAAGGCGCTGAGATGCCAAGATCCGGATGGCACCGAGGTGATGTCTAGGAAGTTGCTGTACTGGTGTGGCCATCCTACAATGGTAAAAGTCGGCGTGGGGCGCCCTGTTGGCCTGTGAGATGGTGTCAGTTGCGGACCGATGTGCGAATGGGGCCAAAGGCAGCGCAAAAATATTTTCTGTATGGAAGATACCACTAGGCGTTGAGATGCCAAGATCTGGATGGCACCGAGGTGATGTCTAGCAAGTTGCTGTACTGGTGTGGTCATCCTACAATGCTGAAACTCGGCGTGGGGCGCCCCATTAGCCTGTGAGATGGCGTCAGTAGCGGACCGATGTGTGAATAGGCCGGAACCAGCACAAGGCGCCAAGATCCGGATGTCACCGTGGTGGTTTCATAGTTGAGAGGCACTTCATCTGCAGTGGGGCGCCGAGATCCGGATGGCACCGAGGTGATGTCTAGCAAGTTGCTGTACTGGTGTGGTCATCCTACAATGCTGAAACTCGGCGTGGGGCGCCCCATTAGTCTGTGAGATGGCGTCAGTAGCGGACCGATGTGCGAATAGGCCGAAGGCAGCACAACGCGCCAAGATCCGGATGTCACCGTGGTGGTTTCATAGTTGAGAGGCACTTCATCTGCAGTGGGGCGCCGAGATCCGGAAGGCACCGAGGTGATGTCTAGCAAGTTGCTGTACTGGTGTGGTCATCCTACAATGCTGAAAATCGGCGTGGGGCGCCCCATTAGCCTGTGAGATGGCGTCAGTAGCGGACCGATGTGCGAATAGGCCGAAGGCAGCACAACGCGCCAAGATCCGGATGTCACCGTGGTGGTTTCATAGTTGAGAGGCACTTCATCTGCAGTGGGGCGCCGAGATCCGGATGGCACCGAGGTGATGTCTAGCAAGTTGCTGTACTGGTGTGGTCATCCTACAATGCTGAAACTCGGCGTGGAGCGCCCCATTAGCCTGTGAGTTTGCGTCAGTAGCGGACCGATGTGCGAATAGGCCGAAGGCAGCACAACGCGCCAAGATCCGGATGGCACCGAGGTGGTGTCTAGTAAGGTGCACTGGTGTGGCCATCCTACAATGCTGAAAGTCGGCGTGGGGCGCCCCGTTGGCCTGTGAGATGGCGGCAGTAGCGGACCGATGTGCGAATGGGGCCAAAGGCAGCGCAACAATTTTTTGGGAATAGAAGAGACCACAAGGCACTGAGATTCGGTTAGCACCGAGGTGGTGTCTAGCAAGCTATGCAGCTGAGTTGCGTGCGCACTTGCGGCGAATAGGTCGAAGGCAGCATAACAATGTTTTCTGAATAGAAGACACCACAAGGCGTTGAGATTCGGTTACCACCGAGGTGATGTCTAGCAAATTGCCGCACTGGTGTGGCCATCCTACAATACTGCTCCGAATAACGGCGTGGGGTGCCCGAAGGGGGGGGGGGAGGCGGCGTGAACGGGCCTTCCTAGGTGGAGGCTCGTCTGCTGTAGTGGGGCGCCCCTTTACCGTTTCAGTTGCCATTCAGCTGAGTTTCGGCTGCTCTTGATGCTACAGCGACAGGCGGCTGCAACAGGACTCTCAAAATGGCGGCCTGTTCTTTGGATTTGGGCCTGGTCCACTAAAATGGCCCTGGGACACCTTAGAACTCGGACGCTCGATTTTTTTTTCCTTTCCTGTACATGCAAAAAAAGGTAAATGCCCGGTACGTTACACGCTTCATCTGCCACGATGAACTCTCCAGAGGAACCGAAAAAAAATATAGTTATGGTAACTATACCATGCATCGTCATATGGAGAGGTGGCACCAATTAATTATAGTGCTGCATAAAAGAGAGATTTGGAGGAGAACCCCTGACCTGCTAGTACATTCATCAAAGAAGTGGCACTGACAGCATCAGAGGCAAGGGAAACGGTCCCAAATATTTAGAAGAACTTTGGAAAGATTAAAATGACATGTTTAGATTGTGGCAAATTAATTTCATGTGGACAGATGAGTGTTACTCTAATAAATACAGCATATGAACATCATCATAGTCGATGGTTGGTAGAGACATTTTGACTATATCCTGGACCTGCCCGTCCTCGCCCAAAATGGCGCCGGAATAAATGGGACTCGTAACTCCTTGTTGTGTACTGGTTGCAGAACCTTGAAATCACGAGATACGTATGCAGTTTTGAAGCACATGGCGGGCGGGGACGAGAATTGATTGAATATTTCGACATCCCTATTGATATTAAGTTCTGATGTGTTATTGATTACTGTACTATTGAAAGTTCGAATTAACGTCACCCATGGTACTTGCCCGCAAATGTATATCTAGATAATTTTATTGTAACTGGCCCTGTCGTATTTTAATTATAAAATGTACGTCCACCGATTCCGTAACTGTTAGACACCTTAGTTCTTGCAACCTAATGGCCCGCCCGTTACGTTCCTCTACAGTGTAAATGTCTACTCATCATATACGATTACAGTTTGCTCCGTGGCCGGCCCACGTGGTTATAGGCTCGTATTTGTATAATGAAATTTTCACAATAAAGGTTTTTAAAAGAAAACATGGTAGTAGTATATACATTGGTAAAGTTTTTAATAATAGTCACTGTTTTAGAATCATTAAAAGGCAAGTGAAATAAAGCAGACCAATTACATGAAGGGTAAAAGGTATAATACGAAGGAACGCAGTAAAGATAAATGGTCAAGGGCTGTTGTGTTTTCTATTCCTGCAACATAAAGTGATCGATAAGAATCTCATATTCAGGCGTATCGGCGACTAAGACAGCAGGTCGACCCTCTTTTGCTCAACGGCTCCGTCATGGGACGAAGAAACGGTCTTTTTCTCGAAAAAAGAATATATTTTACTTGCAGGACAGTTGTAAATTTTCCGGGAAAGTACATTAGCCTGGAACATTATAACATATATTTAAGAAAAAATAATGTTCGGAAGTAATAAAAAGCGTAATTTTTAGGTCATATGACCAAGCCTTTCATCATTAGAATAAGAAAAGTAAAATGAACCAATGAAAAGTTTTATTAACAAGTCACATGACTTGTTATGCTTACGTTACGCGCTGCGCGCCCCGGATGACTTCCGGATGCGCTAACGCGGCGCGTCATATGACGCATTACGCGACAACGCAGGTCCAGAATATAGTCAAAATGTCTCCACCAACCAGCAGTCGGAACACAACCCCTTTCAGCAGGCTAAATAGTTCTGTTAAATGACAACAGAAGGGACAGGCAACAAGAACCATTAGTCAAAGAGGGGAGGGCTAGTTCTTCTCTACCGGGTTACATTGGGGCGCTACCGGAACTGATCGAATTGGTAGTCTACAGTGTTTCTGGATGTTTCAGACTGAAGCTGGGGTTAGCATGAGAGCAGCACCATTTCGTAGCTCCGTCGTGGCCATTCCGCAACCAATCATGGCAGCCGCTCTTTATCGTTATTTTGGGCGGGGTGGGTGGCGGAGCCGAGCTGTTTTGCAGCCATCATTGTGTGGAGTTCAGTTCATTTCACTAGTTTTGTATTTGTCATGAGGGGTTGTTCCTAATGTTTCTATTTTAGCGAGGTCAAAAAGAGATCCCATTAGTGGCCTACTGATTTTGCTCGATTCCTTGTCTTTTTTTTTTTACACGATTTTTCGTTATCTGCAAAGACTAAACAGAGTATTGCGACTCTGTATTTGTTTGTAAATAGAGAATGAACCAAAGAGAACCAATTCTAAAACAGTAAATACTTGGATAACAATCAATCAAATGGAGAGAGAAGCAGGCACGACGTATTACAACGGGGGCAAAGGCCTGCGTTAACTACCCTTCACTATGTGCAAAGAGAGAGTACTCCTAATAGAAATGAGGGGGGGGGGCACCATTCAAAGCAGATCAGTGTGCATAAACACGAAAATGTTTTCACTTACCACGTACTTGACATTCGACAGCTTATGATATTTGCTATTAAAAAACCATTGAAATTCACTGAAAAAACCATAGGTTATAGACCATATATAGTTAGGAATTAGCATTTACAAAACCTTGAAAATTCACTGAAAAAACCATAGGTTATAGACCATATATAGTTAGGAATTAGCATTTAAAAAACCTTATTTTACTCACACAAAACCATTGAAATTCCATATATAGTTAGTTGCACTAACTATATATCGCACACCCGCAATCCACTGCTGATGATGTCACATATTACATCATTCATGACATGGTCAGTGACATCACTGATGACATCACTGATGACATCTCAAATGACATCACTGATGACATCACTGATGACATCTCATTTGACATCAATGACCACATCACTGATGATATCATTCATGTGACAATACAATGCATCTCCTCACATTTTAATATAACCTCTGTTTCACCCAGTGTTAAATACAGAGTATAATTTTTGAAACCATTGACACACCAATACTAGTTACTACATATGTACTCACTGATTCCTACGTCTACACACACATTCACTCATTCACCCATACAATCATTCATACATACAATCACTCATCTTTACAACACTATCATATGCACTCATACACCTATACAGACACTCACACTCTGCCACTCATCCATGGAGTTACTCACACACCTAGTCAGTCCTGTAAAGAATCAATCACACTTCCATTTTCTTGTCTATACAGTTAAACATAGAGCACCTTACATTTTCAAACATATACTAACACATACTTACCTTGTTATACAATCATTGATATAAGTACACATTGATCTGCACAGAGTCACACACCTCCCAGCCAGCCACACACACACTCAGTCTCCCATACAAATACTTGGACAATCAATCAGTAACCCATATAGTTAATCATATAGCTACTGATCAACACATGTAGCAGTTTACAGAACAACAGACATAATGATGCACAAATTAAGACACTTTAGTCACTAACCCATGCACTCAGTGAGACACATTTAATCACTCACTCATACATTCAGTCATGCACCTACTAAATCCTTTGTCCAGACACTTATACTTCCACTCATTCTTCAATATGTAAGACACATTTTAACTTTACAGAAACATACAGTCACTGGATGTTGTCATCAGTGATGTCATCAGTGATGTCATTTGAGATGTCATCAGTGATGTCATCAGTGATGTCACTGACCATGTCATGAATGATGTAATATGTGACATCATCAGCAGTGGATTGCGGGTGTGCGATATATAGTTAGTGCAACTAACTATATATGGAATTTCAATGGTTTTGTGTGAGTAAAATAAGGTTTTTTAAATGCTAATTCCTAACTATATATGGTCTATAACCTATGGTTTTTTCAGTGAATATATATATAGATATATATATATATATAGATATAGATATAGATATAGATATAGATAGATAGATAGACACATATATATATATATTCACTGAAAAAACCATAGGTTATAGACCATATATAGTTAGGAATTAGCATTTGAAAAACCTTATTTTACTCACACAAAACCATTGAAATTCCATATATAGTTAGTTGCACTAACTATATATCGCGCACCCGCAATCCACTGCTGATCATGTCACATATTACATCATTCATGACATGGTCAGTGACATCACTGATGACATCACTGATGACATCTCAAATGACATCACTGATGACATCACTGATGACATCATCCAGTGACTGTGTGTTTCTGTAAAGTTTAAATATGTTTTAGATATTGAAGAATGAGTAGATGTATAACTGTCTGGACGAAGGATTTAGTAGGTGCATGACTGAATGTATGAGTGAGTGATTAAATGTGTCTCACTGAGTGCATGGGTTAGTGACTAAACTGTCTTAATTTGTGCATCATTATGTCTGTTGTTCTGTAAACTACTGCATGTGTTGATCAGTAGCTATATGATTAACTATATGGGTTATTGATTGATTGTCCAAGTATTTGTATGGGAGACTGAGTGTGTGTGTGGCTGGCTGGGAGGTGTGTGACTCTGTTCAGATCAATGTGTACTTGTATCAATGATTGTATAAGAAAGTAAGTATGTGTTACTATATGTTTGAAAATGTAAGGTGCTCTATGTTTAACTGTATAGACAAGAAAATGGAAGTGTGATTGATTCTTTACAGGACTGACTAGGTGTGTTAGTAACTCCATGGATGAGTGGCAGAGTGTGAGTGTCTGTATAGGTGTATGAGTGCATATGATAGTGTTGTAAAGATGAGTGATTGTATGTATGAATGATTGTATGGGTGAATGAGTGAATGTGTGTGTAGACGTAGGAATCAGTGAGTACGTATGTAGTAACTAGTATTGGTGTGTCAATGGTTTCAAAAATTATACTCTGTATTTAACACTGGGTGAAACAGAGGTTATATTAAAATGTGAGGAGATGCATTGTATTGTCACATGAATGATATCATCAGTGATGTGGTCATTGATGTCAAATGAGATGTCATCAGTGATGTCATCAGTGATGTCATTTGAGATGTCATCAGTGATGTCATCAGTGATGTCACTGACCATGTCATGAATGATGTAATATGTGACATGATCAGCAGTGGATTGCGGGTGCGCGATATATAGTTAGTGCAACTAACTATATATGGAATTTCAATGGTTTTGTGTGAGTAAAATAAGGTTTTTCAAATGCTAATTCCTAACTATATATGGTCTATAACCTATGGTTTTTTCAGTGAATTTTCAAGGTTTTGTAAATGCTAATTCCTAACTATATATGGTCTATAACCTATGGTTTTTTCAGTGAATTTCAATGGTTTTTTAATACCAAATATCATAAGCTGTCGAATGTCAAGTACGTGGTAAGTGAAAAAATTTTCGTGTTTATGCACACTGATCTGCTTTGAATGGTGCCCCCCCCCCCTCATTTCTATTAGGAGTACTCTCTCTTTGCAGATAGTGAAAGGTAGTTAACGCAGGCCTTTGCCCCCGTTGTAATCCGTCGTGCCTGCTTCTCTCTCCATTTGATTGATTGTTATCCAAGTATTTACTGTTTTAGAATTAGTTCTCTTTGGTTCATTCTCTATTTACAAACAAACACAGAGTCGCAATACTCTGTTTAGTCTTTGCAGATAACGAAAAATCGTGTAAAAAAAAAGAAAAAGAATCGAGCAAAATCAGTAGGCCACTAATGGGATCTCTTTTTGACCTCGCTAAAATAGAAACATTAGGAACAACCCCTCATGACAAATACAAAACTAGTGAGATGAACTGAACTCCACACAATGATGGCTGCAAAACAGCTCGGCTCCGCCACCCACCCCGCCCAAAATAACGATAAAGAGCGGCTGCCATGATTGGTTGCGGAATGGCCACAACGGAGCTACGAAATGGTGCTGCTCTCATGCTAACCCCAGCTTCGGTCTGAAACATCCAGAAACACTGTAGACTACCAATTCGATCAGTTCCGGTAGCGCCCCAATGTAACCCGGTAGAGAAGAACTAGCCCTCCCCTCTTTGACTGATGGTTCTTGTTGCCTGTCCCTTCTGTTGTCATTTAACAGAACTATTTAGCCTGCTGAAAGGGGTTGTGTTCCGACCGCTGGTTGGTGGAGACATTTTGACTATATTCTGGACCTGCGTTGTCGCGTAATGCGTCATATGACGCGCCGCGTTAGCGCATCCGGAAGTCATCCGGGGCGCGCAGCGCGTAACGTAAGCATAACAAGTCATGTGACTTGTTAATAAAACTTTTCATTGGTTCATTTTACTTTTCTTATTCTAATGATGAAAGGCTTGGTCATATGACCTAAAAATTACGCTTTTAATTACTTCCGAACATTATTTTCTCTTAAATAGATGTTATAATGTTCCAGGCTAATGTACTTTCCCGGAAATTTTACAACTGTCCTGCAAGTAAAATATATTCTTTTTTCGAGAAAAAGAGCGTTTCTTCGTCCCATGACGGAGCCGTTGAGCAAAAGAGGGTCGACCTGCTGTCTTAGTCGCCGATACGCCTGAATATGAGATTCTTATCGATCACTTTATGTTGCAGGAATAGAAAACACAACAGCCCTTGACCATTTATCTTTACTGCGTTCCTTCGTATTATACCTTTTACCCTTCATGTAATTGGTCTGCTTTATTTCACTTGCCTTTTAATGATTCTAAAACAGTGACTATTATTAAAAACTTTACCAATGTATACACTACTACCATGTTTTCTTTTAAAAACCTTTATTGTGAAAATTTCATTATACAAATACGAGCCTATAACCACGTGGGCCTGCCACGGAGCAAACTGTAATCGTATATGATGAATAGACATTTACACTGTAGAGGAACGTAACGGGCGGGCCATTAGGTTGCAAAAACTAAGGTGTCTAACAGTTACGGAATCGGTGGACGTACATTTTATAATTAAAATACGATAGGGCCAGTTACAATAAAATTATCTAGATATACATTTGCGGGCAAGTACCATGGGTGACGTTAATTCGAATTTTCAACAGTACAGTAATCAATAACACATCAGAACTTAATATCAATAGGGATGTCGAAATATTCAATCAATTCTCGTCCCCGCCCGCCATGTGCTTCAAAACTGCATACGTATCTCGTGATTTCAAGGTTCTGCAACCAGTACACAACAAGGAGTTACGAGTCCCATTCATTCCGGCGCCATTTTGGGCGAGGACGGGCAGGTCCAGGATATAGTCAAAATGTCTCTACCAACCATCGACTATGATGATGTTCATATGCTGTATTTATTAGAGTAACACTCATCTGCCCACATGAAATTAATTTACCACAATCTAAACATGTCATTTTAATCTTTCCAAAGTTCTTCTAAATATTTGGGACCATTTCCCTTGCCTCTGAAGCTCTCAGTGCCACTTCTTTGATGAATGTACTAGCAGGTCAGGGGTTCTCCTCCAAATCTCTCTTTTATGCAGCACTAGAATTAATTGGTGCCACCTCTCCATATGACGATGCATGGTATAGTTACCACAACTATATATTTTTTCGGTTCCTCTGGAGAGTTCATCGTGGCAGATGAAGCGTGTAACATACCGGGCATTTACCTTTTTTTGCATGTACAGGAAAGGAAAAAAAAATCGAGCGTCCGAGTTCTAAGGTGTCCCAGGACAATTTTAGTGGACCAGGCCCAAATCCAAAGAACAGGCCGCCATTTTGAGAGTCCTCTTGCAGCCGCCTGTCGCTGTAGCATCAAGAGCAGCCGAAACTCAGCTGAATGGCAACTGAAACGGTAAATGGGCGCCCCACTACATTTCAGCATTGTAGGATGACCACACCAGTACAGCAACTTGCTAGACATCACCTCGGTGCCATCCGGATCTCGGCGCCCCACTGCAGATGAAGTGTCTCTCAACTATGAAACCACCACGGTGACATCCGGATCTTGGCGCGTTGTGCTGCCTTCGGCCTATTCGCACATCGGTCCGCTACTGACGCCATCTCACAGGCTAATGGGGTGACCCACGCCGAGTTTCAGCATTGTAGGATGACCACACCAACTTGCTAGACATCACCTCGGTGCCATCCGAATCTTGGCATCTCAACGCCTAGTGGTATCTTCCATACAGAAAATATTGTTACGCTGCCTTTGGCCCCATTCGCACATCAGTCCGCAACTTAGACATCACCTCGATGCCATCCGGATCTTGGCATCTCAGCGCCTTGTGGTGTCAGTCAGAAAATATTGTTGCGCTGCCTTTGGCCCCATTCGCACATCAGTCCGCTACTGACACCATCTCACAGGCCAATAGGGCGCCCCACGCCGACTTTTACCATTGTACGATGGCCACACCAGTGGCACAACTTGCTAGACATCACCTCGGTGCCATCCGAATCTTGGCATCTCAACGCCTAGTGGTATCTTCCATACAGAAAATCTTGTTACGCTACCTTTGGCCCCATTCGCACATCGGTCCACAACTTAGACATCACCTCGGTGCCGTCCGGATCTTGGCATCTCAGCGCCTTGTGGTGTCTTCTACTCCGAAAATATAGTAGAAAATATTGTTGCGCTGCCTTTGGCCCCATTCACACATCAGTCCGCTACTGACACCATCTCACAGGCCAACAGGGCGCCCCACGCCGACTTTTACCATTGTACGATGACCACACCAGTGCCACAACTTGCTAGACACCACCTCGGTGCCATCCGGATCTTGGCATCTCAGCGCCTTGTGGTGTCTTCAAATCAGAAAATATTGTTGCGCTGCCTTTGGCCCCATTCGCACATCGGTCCGCTACTGACGCCATCTCACAGGCCAACGGGGCGCCCCACGCCGACTTTCAGCATTGTAGGATGGCCACACCAGTGCGGCAACTTACTAGACACCACCTCGGTGCCATCCGGATCTTGGCGCGTTGTGCTGCCTTCGGCCTATTCGCACATCGGTCCGCTACTGACGCAAACTCACAGGCCAACGGGGCGCCCCACGCCGACTTTCAGCATTGTTGGATGGCCACACCAGTGCGGCAACTTACTAGACACCACCTCGGTGCCATCCGGATCTTGGCACGTTGAGCTGCCTTCGGCCTATTCGCACATCGGTCCGCTACTGACGCCATCTCACAGGCCAACGGGGCGCCCCACGCCGACTTTCAGCATTGTTGGATGGCCACACCAGTGCGGCAACTTACTAGACACCACCTCGGTGCCATCCGGATCTTGGCGCGTTGTGCTGCCTTCGGCCTATTCGCACATCGGTCCGCTACTGACGCAAACTCACAGGCCAACGGGGCGCCCCACGCCGACTTTCAGCATTGTTAGATAGCCACACCAGTGCGGCAACTTACTAGACACCACCTCGGTGCCATCCGGATCTTGGCGCGTTGTGCTGCCTTCGGCCTATTCGCACATCGGTCCGCTACTGACGCAAACTCACAGGCCAACGGGGCGCCCCACGCCGACTTTCAGCATTGTAGGATGGCCACACCAGTGCTGCAACTTGCTGGACACCACCTCGGTGCCATCCGGATCTTGGCGCGTTGTGTTGCCTTCGGCCTATTCGCACATCGGTCCGCTACTGACGCCGCCTCACGTGCCAACGTATTTTCTCCGCATTTTACACCCTATGCCGCATAACAGGTCATGTGACTTGTTTATAAAACTTTTCATTGGTTCATTTTACTTTTGGTTTCCTAATGATGGAAGGCTTGATCATGTGACCTAAAAACAACACTTTTCATAGGATGAAATTTTTTTTTTTCCCAAACGATGAAAGCCCCACCTTGTTTCTGGATGTTTCAGACTGAAGCTGGTGTCAGCATGAAAGCACCACCATCTCGTAGCTCAGTCGTGGTCATTCCGCGAGCAATCATGGCAGCCGCTCCCCACCAGAAGCCTGCAGGAGTCGGAGCCCCCAAAACTTTTGATGAATTCTCAAGGCGGAGGGGACGCTTTCGAGAATGGGGTCCAAGACCTAGCAGACAAGCGTCCGATTTCCAAGGTGTCCCAGGGCCATTTCAGTGGACCAGGCCCAAAAAGGAAACAGCCTGCCGCCATTTTGAGAGTCCTGTGACAGCCGCCTATCGCTGCACCGCAAGAGTGGGCGCAACTCAGCTGAATTGCGGCTTTTGACACAGTGGACCAAAAACGGACGGAATGGCAACTGAAACAGTAAAGGGGCGCCCCACTACAACAGATGACACTCCACCTGGAGAGGCCCGTTCACGCCGCCTCCCCCGGGGCGCTCCACGCCGTTATTCGGAGCAGCATTGTAGGATACCAAAACCAGTGCGGCAACTTACTGGACATCACCTTGGTGCCATCGTTCTGCTGCCTTGGAACTATTCGCGCAACAGTTTGCTACTGATGACCCACCCCCCGCGACGCCCCATGACATTATTTGCTGGGTGGCAACTTACTAGACATCACTTTCGTGTCATCTAGATTTCGGCGCGTTCTGCTGCCTTGGAACTATTCGCACAACAGTTTGCTACTGATGACCCACCCCCCGCGACGCCCCACGCCGGAAATCTGGACGTTGTGCTGCGTTGGGACTATTCGCACAGCCGACCGCTACTTCGTTGTTTTTCCCTAAAAATGTTTATATGTTATTACTATTTTTGTTTTCTTGTATATATTTATAAATTATTAAAGTTTTATAATCTTACTACTTTGTCGGAGTGCTATATATTTTTAATGTGACACATAATTGTAAAAACTTTGATGTACAAACAGTCATCCCTGGAATCTTCCGCTTCAGGCTCGGTCCCCTCCCCAATCACAATACAGGATGGTTTTCAGATAATAGCAACGCTTCTGCTGTGACGGATCTCATTGAGTGTGGGCCTTGATCTACTATAACTCCTTTGAAGAGGGGTGATTCTTTACAGCTGTGGCCATAAACTACATCTGCAGGGCTAGCTGATACCCTAGGACCAGCCTGGACAATCGGACACAGAGGAAAAGGAGTGTCAGAGGGTGCGGTAGTGAATAGGGCGAAAGGGAGGTGTCGGGCGGGCACAGGGTGTGATTCTCAGGGAACAGCAGCGCAGATGGGGGAGGTTTATTACCCATGCATAAGACAGAGAGCGGGGGTGACCACTGCCTGGGGGAGATGCTTGCGAGGGTGGGGAGCCATGCTAAGGATCGACAGCGTGCACAGAGTGGGTCTGGTCAAGGCATCTAAAATGGCTGCCGTGCACGACAAAAGTGTGGCATTTGAAAAAAGACAAGATGGAGCAGACAATGTTTTTCAACACTTCCTGATTTCCTTCGAATCGAACGTTAACAGACGTTGGGGCATATTACCAAAGTTAAGCGATATTTATCCCTAACGATGCTTAGCAACGATTTTTTTACCGTCAGAAATTATCGCAGATAAACCTTGCTATTATCAAGGTTTATCGGAAATACGATAAAAAACGACCGCAATGCATTAATATCGCTGAAAACTCAGCGATATTCATGCATTACCGAGCTAATGCTCTTAGCCATGTTATCCACCTCCCATTGGATAACATGGCTAAGAACTGCTCAGGGCAGGTGGTAGCTTTTGGAGATATTCGCCCTTATCTCGAATATTTCCAAAAGTTGATAATAGGAGATAGCGATGTTAGCGACTGTTTCCAGTCGCTAACATCTTGGCATGCCCACTTTGCATGTCATTAGTGATAAATATCACTCACATGCAAAGTGGGGCCCAAGATGGTCGCTATCTTCTACTAGCCGTCGCTAACTGGTGTTAGCAACAGCTAGGTAATACACATATAATTTTATCTCCGCGAAGCGGAGCGCTGTTACAGATATATATCTTGTTTCTGAACGTTAATTTCTCAAAATGCACTGAAGCACATATATTGAGACCTAGCAAAGGCACATCGGGCTACCAGTCCCTACAATTTTGCCAAGTTTCGTGCAAATCCATTCAGCTGTTCGATCCTACCGAGAGACAAGATGGCGGCCGCTACGGACTGTTTGGAATGTTTACAGACACCGGAGAGCCAATCAGCTTCGCTTCGCAAAGCTCCGTAACGCGAAAAGTACGCGAAGCGGTGCGCTGTTACAGATATATACCTTTTTTTGAACGTTAATTTCTCAAAATCCACTGGAGCACATATATTGAGATCTAGCAAAGGCACATCGGGCTACCAGTCCCTACAATTTTGCCAAGTTTCGTGCAAATCCATTCAGCTGTTCGATTATTATTTATTTTTATTTTTTTTTGCCCCGCGGGGCCCTTTTAAAACCTCCACATCAAACCTAGGGGGTGAGCGACAATGTACTATGCCCCCTTATGGTCATTTGCCCCTTCGCTTTGGCCTCCTCTTGTCTCTCGATCCTACCGAGAGACAAGATGGCGGCCGCTACGGACTGTTTGGAATGTTGACAGACGCCGGAGAACCAATCAGCTTCGCTTCACAAAGCTCCGTTGCGCGAAAAGTACGCGTAGCGGAGCGCTGCCCGGTCCGCTGTTACAGATATATATCTTTTTTTAAACGTTAATTTCTCAAAATCCACTGTAGCACATATATTGAGACCTACAAAAGGCACATCGGGCTACCAGTCCCTACAATTTTGCCAAGTTTCGTGCAAATCCATTCAGCCGTTCGGGCTAAAAGTGAGGCCAACCGCCCTATGGAAAACTCAATGTTAAAAACACGTTTTGGGACCCCCCTTTTTTCTCGGCCCCCCCTTGACGAACCCCCCCCAAATTTTTAAGGGCTACTCAGAAACAAAATGTGCCATTTTCCTGAAAATTTCAGCCAATTCCGTCCACAAACGCCAAAGTTATTAGACATAGAATTTTCAAAAATCCCATAGAGAAAAAATCCTAACTATATATACCTACTGGCGACCGCCAGTAGGTAATATATATATATATATATATATATATATATATATATATATATAATATATATATAATATATATATATTACCTACTGGCGGGGTCGCCAGTAGTGCCATTTTCCATAGGACCTTTAGCCAGGGCTACAGCCGGAACGGCTGAACGGAATTACACCAAATTTGGCAAAAAGGTAGAGTTCTGTTCGCAGATCGCACTTTTTGTTGAATGGTCTAAATCCGCACAGTAGTTCCTGGGAAAATCATAAGTAAAATCATAAGTATAGCTAGAGGAGCTTACTGTACTCTGCACTGTACTCTGTACAGTACGCTTACCTTCCCAAGCACGAGCTGCATGCTGATTGAATGTCAACTGTCTGTCAAAACTCCAAACCAGGAAGTGTTGGAGGCACAAGAAAGCAGACAACAAACGCGCAAAACACGCAAAGGGGGCAGGGTAGACACACCCTGACCCCCTAGACCTGCTCAGGGGGTCCCACAAGGACCCCCAAGGCCCAAAAAAAAAATCTTTTTTTTTTAAATCACGGGGTAAGCGTACCCCGTGAAAAAAAAAAACCCGGTCTGCTTTTTTTAAAATTAGCCCCCGGGGGCACCAAATAATGGGGGCATATTTTAAAAAAAGTGTGGGGGGGGCCCAATCCCCCCAACACTGCCCCGGGGACTGCCACCCCCTGGGGCAAAGCCATTATGCTAGCGGGGGGCACACGCCCCCCCCCCCACAGCCCCAGGGACTGCCACCCCCCGGGGCAAAGACATTAATGATGGGGGCCTCTAAGGCCCCCCGAACCCCGGGGACCGCCACCCCCGGGGACCTTTTTCAGAGGGGGAACTAATTCCCCTTGCATACTGGGGGTCCCTGGGGGCCAACTAGCCCACCAGGAACCTCCAGTATGCACCAGGGGACTGCGTTGCAGAGAGGTGTAAAAAGGGGCGTGGCCTCTTCACACCTCTCTGCAACGCAGGCCCCTGGCACACACTGGAGGTTCCTGGTGGGCTATTTACGCCCCCAGGGACCCCCAGTATGCAAGGGGAATTAGTTCCCCCTCTGCAAACGTGCCTGAGGGATGCGTTGCAGAGAGGTGTAATGAGGCCATGCCCCTTTTTACACCTCTCTGCAACGCAGCCCCCTGGCGCATACTGGAGGTTCATGGTGTGCTAGTTGGCCCCAAGAGACCCCCAGTATGCAAGGGGACTTAATCCCCCAACTTAGAACACGTTACGGGGCATGTTTGCACAGTGCTGAAGGTAGGGGGCGGGGCTTGAGGTGACATGTGTGCAAACACGCCCTGTGCATTGTTTTAGGTTGGTGAATATATTGCTCTTCAATCCAGAGGTCCCCTAGGTGCCAACTCGTCCAACGGGTACCTCTAGTAAGTGCCACGGAGCTGCGTTGCACAGTGTTGTAAAAAGGTGGCGTGCCCTCTGAACACCTCTCTGCAATGTAGCTCCCTGGCGCAAACGGGAAGTACCTGATGGGCTCGTTGGCTCACAGGTGACCTCAGGATTGAAGAGGAATATATTCCCCAACCTAAAACGCGCCACAGGGCGTGTTTGCACACATGTCTCCTCAGGCCCCGCCCCTTCCTTCACTATTGAGCAAAATATTCCTCTAAAATCAGCCGAAGTACGAATTCCAATTTACTCACCTGTTCTCACGAGAGACGTCAGTGCTGCATCTTTGAGTCCAGGACCGACACTGAAAAGTAAATGTAACCATACTTACAGTAACTTGAATTTCCTTCCATAGGCAAACATTGACTGGTTTCACATGGAAATTTTTCTGTGTGGAGTTTTGGAAGTTTAAAAAATTCCTGTAAAATCAGCCGAACTACGAATTCCGATTTACTCACCTGTTATCAGGAGAGACCTCAGTGCTGCATCTCTCAGTCCACTACTGATCCTGAAAAAAGATTCTAATCATAGTTACAGTAACTTGAATTTCCTTCCATAGGCTAACATAGAAGAATTTCCAAGTGAAACCAGTCAATGTTAGCCTATGGACGGAAATTCATGTTACTGTAACTACGATTAGAATTACTTTTCAGGATCAGTAGTGGGCTGAAAGATGCAGCACTGATGTCTCTCCTGATAACAGGTGAATAAATCGGAATTCGTAGTTCGGCTGATTTTTGGGGAATTTTTTAAAGTTCCAGAACTCCACACTTAGAAGAATTTCCAAGTGAAACCAGTCAACGTGTGGAGTTTTGGAACTTTATATCTAGAGGAGCTTACCGTACTCTGTACTGTACTCTGTACAGTACGCTTACCTTCCCGAGCACGAGCTGCATGCTGATTGGATGTCAACTGTCTGTCAAAACTCCAAACCAGGAAGTGTTGGCAGCCATCTTGTGCTTTGGTAGAACCGAGGCACAAGAAAGCAGAAAACAAATGCGCAAAACACGCAAAGGGGGCAGGGTAGACACACCCTGACCCCCTAGACCTGCTCAGGGGGTCCCACAAGGACCCCCAAGGCCAAGGGAAAAAAAATCTATTTTTTTTTAAATCACGGGGTCTGCTTTTTTAAAAATTAGCCCCCGGGGGACCAAACACTGGGGGCATATTTTTAAAAAAAGTGTGGGGGGGCCCAATCCCCACAACACTGCCCCGGGGACTGCCACCCCCTGGGGCAAAGTCATTATGCTAGCGGGGGGCACACTGCCCCCCCGCATCTCAGGGACCGCCACCCCCCGGGGCAAACATATTAAGGATGGGGGCCTCCAAGGCCACCCGAGCCCCGGAGACCGCCACCCCCTGGGGCCCTTTTTCAGAGGGGGAACTAATTCCCCTTGCATACGGGGGTCCCTGGGGGCCAACTAGCCCACCAGGAACCTCCAGTATGCGCGAGGGGCTGCGTTGCAGAGAGGTGTAAAAAGGGGGCGTGGCCTCTTTACACCTCCCTGCAACACAGCCACCTGGCGCACACTTGAGGTTCCTGGTGGGCTATTTGGCCCCCAGGGACCCCCAGTATGCAATGGGAATTAGTTCCCCCTCTAAAAAACGCGCCAGGTGGCTGCGTTGCAGAGAGGTGTAATGAGGCCACGCCCCTTTTCACACCTCTCTGCAACGCAGCCCCCTGGCGCATACTGTAGGTTCCTGGTGTGCTAGTTAGCCCCCAGGGACCCCCAGTATGCAAGAGGACATAATCCCCCAACTTAGAACACGTTACGAGGCATGTTTGCACAGTGCTGAAGGTAGGGGGCGGGGCTTGAGGTGACATGCGTGCAAACACGCCCTGTGCATTGTTTTAGGTTGGTGAATATATTCCTCTTCAATCCAGAGGTCCCCTAGGGGCCAACTCGTCCAACGGGTACCTCTAGTAAGTGCCACGGAGCTGCGTTGCACAGTGTTGTTAAAAGGGGGCGTGCCCTCTGAACACCTCTATACACTGTAGCTCCCTGTCGCAAACTGGAGGTACCTGATGGGCTAGTTGGCTCACAGGTGACCTCAGGATTGAAGAGGAATATATTCCCCAACCTAAAATGCGCCACAGGACTTGTTTGCACATATGTCTCCTCAGGCCCCGCCCCTTCCTTCACTATTGAGCAAAATATTCCTCTAAAATCAGCCGAAGTACGAATTCCGATGTACTCACCTGTTATCACGAGAGACGTCAGTGCTGCATCTTTGAGCCCAGGACCGACCCTAAAAAGTAAATGTAACCATACTTACAGTAACTTGAATTTCCTTCCGTAGGCAAACATTGACTGGTTTCACATGGACATTTTTCTAAGTGTGGAGTTTTGGAAGTTTAAAAAATTCCTGTAAAATCAGCCGAACTACGAATTCCGATTTACTCACCTGTTATCAGGAGAGACCTCAGTGCTGCATCTCTCAGCCCACTACTGATCCTGAAAAAAGATTCTAATCGTAGTAACAGTAACTTGAATTTCCTTCCATAGGCTAACATAGAAGAATTTCCAAGTGAAACCAGTCAATGATAGCCTATGGAAGGAAATTCAAGTTACTGTAACTACGATTAGAATTACTTTTCTGGATCAGTAGTGGGTTGAAAGATGGAGCACTGATGTCTCTCCTGATAACAGGTGAATAAATCGGAATTCGTAGCTCGGCTGATTTTTGGGGAATTTTTTTAAAGTTCCAGAACTCCACACTTAGAAGAATTTCCAAGTGAAACCAGTCAAAGTGTGGAGTTTTGGAACTTCATATCTAGAGGAGCTTACCGTACTCTGTACTGTACTCTGTACAGTACGCTTACCTTCCCGAGCACGATCTGCATGCTGATTGGATGTCAACTGTCTGTCAACACTCCAAACCAGGAAGTGTTGGCAGCCATCTTGTGCCTCAGTAGAACCGAGGCACAAGAAATCAGAAAACAAATGCACAAAACACGCAAAGGGGGCAGGGAAGACACACCCTGACCCCCTAGGCCTGCTCAGGGGGTCCCACAAGGACCCCCAAGGCCCCCAAAAAAAATCTTTTTTTTTAAATCACGGGGTACGCTTACCCCGTGGAAAAAAAAATACCCGCTCTGCTTTTTTAAAAATTAGCCCCCGGGGGGACCAAACACTGGGGGCATATTTTAAAAAAGTGTGGGGGGGCCGATCCCCCCAACACTGCCCCGGGGACAGCCACCCCCTGGGGCAAAGTAATTATGCCAGCGGGGGGCACACAGCCCCCCCGCAGCTCATGGACCGCCACCCCCTGGGGCAAACACATTAATGATGGGGGCCTCAAAGGCCCCCAAAGCCCCGGGGACCGCCATCCCCGGGGCCCTTTTTCAGAGGGGGAACTAATTCCCCTTTCATACTGGGGGTCCCTGGGGGCCAACTAGCCCACCAGGAACCTCCAGTATGCGCCAGTGGCTGCGTTGCAGAGAGGTGTAAAAAGGGGCGTGGCCTCTTTACTCCTCTCTGCAACACAGCCGCCTGGCGCACACTGGAGGTTCCTGGTGGGCTATTTGGCCTGCAGGGACCCCCAGTATGCAAGGGGAATTAGTTCCCCCTCTAAAAAATGCGCCAGGGGGCTGCGTTGCAGAGAGGTGTAATGAGGCCACGCCCCTTTTTACACCTCTCTGAAACGCAGTCCCCTGGCGCATACTGGAGGTACCTGGTGTGCTAGTTGGCCCCCAGGGACCCCCAGTATGCAAGGGGACTTAATCTCCCAACTTAGAACACGTTACGGGGCATGTTTGCACAGTGCTGAAGGTAGGGGGCAGGGCTTGAGGTGACATGTGTGCAAACACGCCCTGTGCATTGTTTTAGGTTGGTGAATATATTCCTCTTCAATCCAGATGTCCCCTAGGGCCAACTCGTCCAACGGGTACCTCTAGTAAGTGCCACGGAACTGCGTTGCACAGTGTTGTAAAAAGGGGGCATGCCCTCTGAACACCTCTCTGCAACGTAGCTCCCTGGCGCAAACTGGAGGTACCTGATAGGCTAGTTGGCTCACAGGTGACCTCAGGATTGAAGAGGAATATATTCCCCAACCTAAAAAGTGCCACAGGGCGTGTTTGCACATATGTCTCCTTAGTGGAGTGGTGTGGCTCACTGGTTAGAGGCGGCAGACCCGGAAGCAGAGAACGCGGCAGGGTCATGGACCAGGGTCAGCGGACTCGACAATTCTCGCCTCGGCGCCTACTCTAACCAGGGATCACACTCGGCAACTCTGGGCATTAAGCTTGCCTCATCTCTACAACGGCCCCCCACAGACACCGGGGATGCCTGGTTTCACCTTGGAGATACCCAGAAGGGACCATCTCACAGGGAAAGCCAGGACGGGTTCCCCAGCGGTCTCCAGCGCCGGGACGCTTACGGGCAGCCGTGCGCTTTACAAATGCAACACACACACACACTCAGGCCCCGCCCCTTCCTTCACTATTGAGCAAAATAGTCCTCTAAAATCAGCCGAAGTACGAATTCCAATTTACTCACCTGTTATCACGAGAGACGTCAGTGCTGCATCTTTGTGCCCAGGACCGACCCTGAAAAGTAAATGTAACCATACTTACAGTAACTTGAATTTCCTTCCAAAGGCAAACATTGACTGGTTTCACATGGAAATTTTTCTAAGTGTGGAGTTTTGGAAGTTTAAATAATTCCTGTAAAATCAGCCGAACTACCAATTCCGATTTACTCACCTGTTATCAGGAGAGACCTCAGTGCTGCATCTCTCAGCCCACTACTGATCCTGAAAAAAGATTCTAATCGTAGCTACAGTAACTTGAATTTCCTTCCATAGGATAACATAGAAGAATTTCCAAGTGAAACCAGTCAATGTTAGCCTATGGAAGGAAATTCAAGTTACTGTAACTACGATTAGAATTACTTTTCAGGATCAGTAGTGGACTGGAAGATACAGCACTGATGTCTCTCCTGATAACAGGTGAATAAATCGGAATTCGTAGTTAGGCTGATTTTTGGGGAATTTTTTAAAGTTCCAGAACTCAACACTTAGAAGAATTTCCAAGTGAAACCAGACAAAGTGTGGAGTTCTGGAACTTTAAAAAATTCCCCAAAAATCAGCCGAACTACGAATTCCAATTTATTCACCTGTTGTCAGGAGAGACCTCAGTGCTGCATCCACTACTAATCCTGAAAAGTAATTCTAATCGTAGTTACAGTAACTTGAATTTCCTTCCATAGGCTATCATTGACATGTGTAATGTTGTAAATCCCTCTAGTAGTTCCTGAGAAATCATAAGAAAAAATATATATATATATCTATAAGCGCGCACTGTGCGCGCACGGTGCGCGAATCGGGTGTGCGCGAGCGGAATTCTGATTTGCTGTTAGATGTCTGTCAACATTCCAATCGGTCGAAATCAGGAAGTGTTGGCCGCCATTTTGTGCCCGAGGCAGAAGAGAGCCGAAAACAAAAGTGGAAAACGTGAAAAGGGGGATGGGTAGAGACTCCCTGACCCCCTAGGTCTTCTCAGGGGGTCCCTGAAGGAACCCTGAAGGCCCAAAAAAATATATTTTTTTAAAAAATCGCGAGGTGCGCGCACGGTGCACGCACCCTCGAGGCAGAAGAGAGTCAAAATCAAAAGTGGAGAACGTGAAAAGGGGGAAGGGTAGAGACTCCCTGACCCCCTAGGTCTTCTCAGGGGGTCCCTGAAGGACCAATGATGATGTCACATATTACATCATTTATGACATGGTCAGTGACATCACTGATGACATCTCAAATGACATCACTATATATATATATATATATATATTTATTTTTTTTTTTTTTTTTTTTTTTTTTCACTGAAAAAAACAGAGGTTTCACAATCGTTATAGTTAGGAATTAGCATTTAAAAAACCTTTGAAATTCACTGAAAAAACCATAGGTTTCACATTTGTTATAGTTAGGAATTAGCATTTAAAAAACCTTTGAAATTCACTGAAAAAACCATAGGTTTCACACCAGTTATAGTTAGCTGAACATTTTACTCATACAAAACCATTGAAATCCCCACGATATAGTTAGTTAGACTCACTATAACTTGCGCGCCCGCAATCCACTGCTGATGATGTCACATATTACATCATTCATGACATGGTCAGTGACATCACTGATGACATCACTGATGACATCTCAAATGACATCACTGATGACATCATCCAGTATCTGTGTGCTCCTGTAAAGTTAAAATGTGTTTAACATATTGAAGAATGAGTGTATGTATGAGTGTCTGGATAATGGATTTATTAGGTGCGTGACTGACTGTATGAGTGGGAGATTAAATGTGTCTTACTGAATGCATGGGTTAGTCACTAAACTGTCTGAATGTGTGCATCATTATGTCTGTTGTTGTGTAAGCTGCTGCATGTGTTGATCAGTAGCTATATGAGTGGCTATATGGGTTATTGATTGGTTGCCCAAGTATTTGTATGTGAGGCTGAGTGTGTATGTGGGTGACTGGGAGGTGTGTGACTCTGTGCATAGATGTGTGAGCAGTTGATTCACTTGGTATATGGGTTCAAGAGTGCATGTGGAAAGAGATGTATGGGCGGTTGACTGTGTGCATGGGTGTGTTGGTGAGTGAATGGATTTCTCAGTGCTACATGTCCAAGTAAGTACATATATAAAGCACAGTGCATGTGAGAGTTGGCATATATAAATGACTATACATGAAAGCCTGTGATTGCGTAAGTGACTGTATGGATTAATGTGTAGTTCTATCAGTGATTGTAAAAGAGAGTAAGTATGTGTTAGTCTATGTTTGAATAAGTAAGGTTTTGTGTGTATAACTGTATAAATGAGGAAATGGGAGTGTGATTGATTCTTTGCATGACTGACTAGGTGTGTGAGTAACTCCATGAATGAGTGGCAGTGTGTGAGTGTCTGTATAGGTGTATGAGTGCATATAATAGTGTTGTATTGATGACTGACTGTATGTATGAGTGATTGTATGGGTGAATGAGTAGATGTGTGTGTAGACTTAGGAATCAGTGAGTGCATATGTAGTAACTGGTATTGGTGTGTCAATGGTTTCTGGAATGGTAGTCTGTATTTAACACTGGATGTATCAACGGTTAGATTAGAGTGTGAGGAGGTGAATCGTATTGTCACATGAATGATGTCATCAGTGATGTCATTTGAGATGTCATCAGTGATGTCATCAGTGATGTCATCAGTGATGTCATCAGTGATGTCATTTGAGATGTCATCAGTGATGTCATCAGTGATGTCACTGACCATGTCATGAATGATGTAATATGTGACATCATCAGCAGTGGATTGCGGGCGCGCGAGTTATAGGGAGTCCAACTAACTATAACGTGGGAATTTCAATGGTTTTGTATGAGTAAAATGTTCAGCTAACTATAACTGGTGTGAAACCTATGGTTTTTTCAGTGAATTTCAAAGGTTTTTTACATGCTAATTCCTAACTATAACGATTGTGAAACCTCTGGTTTTTTCAGTGAATTTCAAAGGTTTTTAAAAGCTAATTTCTTTTGTATCGAGTTTGTAACCTTCGATTTTTAGTGGTTTTTTTATTAGCTGTTTTGTATAAGTATTATTTTTTTTTTTAATTTTTATTGAAAGTAAAACATAACAAACAACACAGTACACTTCGCAAGGCAAAAAGTCATTTTCAGGAAACATGGAGGTGCGGGGAGCAAGCTCAGTATTTATGCATACAGGATTTCAGTTATCAATTCCAGGGTGAGGTGGGGGGCAGCAAGTATTAATGATTATTAATTTATTTTTTTAATCATTTTTTCAATGTATTTTTTTTTTTTTATCATTTTTTCCTGGTGCGCTCAGGGTGCGCGCACCGGTAAGCTTACCCGTATCATTTTGACTTGGAGCACTCAGGGGGCGCGCACCGGTAAGCTCTCCCGAGAGCGCAGCGAGAGCGCTATTTCTGCGTTCATAAAAAAAAATTTATGAAAACTAAATAATAATGCAAGACATTCAGTACCATGCTTATAAAAGTAGTATTTTTGATTTTCCGAATGAAAATGATTTTGCATTTCCGTAAAGCAACCAAAACGTCACTCAGGCGCGCCGCGTAAGCGCCCCCGGAAGCGCCTACGTTTGCGCCGCGTAAGCGGCCCCGGAAGCGCCTACGTTCGCGCCGCGTAAGCGCCCCCGGAAGCGCTCCAGTGCGCGCAGCGTAAGCGCGTCAAGTCATGTGACCTTAAAATAACTCTTTTCATTGGCTGTTAACAGTTTTTTTTACAACTAATGAAAACCCCACCCTTTTCCTTCACTTCTTCTTTAACTTTGGTGAGAGCAAGACCTCTTTTTTTCTTTCCTAACAATTTGTGGAAAGAAAGGCTGCCAGAGCATCCAGCAGCAGTGAGGAGTCAGATGGTTTCATTGATGAAGAGCCTCCTCAGCCAAAGGTGAAAGAACATTTTATTTGGAAGTTCTTTGAAATACCTGAAGGATTAAAAAAGGTGAATGCTCCCAAAGTTGAGTGTAAAATCTGCCATACTGTACTTTCCCGAGGAGCTGCCAAAAGGAAGTACAGTTTTGGAAATTCAACAATGATTCGCCACGTTCAACGCAGGCATCCTAAGAACTATGCCCGGGAGAGTGTCAGGGCTCTGGCACGAAATGCTCCAAAGGATGGTGCTTCTACTTCGACTGGAGGAGCAACTGTATCATCGGTGAGGGGGCGACCAGAACAGCTGATTCCAAATATTCAGCCTGTTTTTCATGGCATCACAAACAACTGTAAAGATTGTGGTGAACTACTTTCTTATGGTGAACAAAGTATTATGAACATTGTCCGAACCAGAGAAAATCACCGCTGCCATCCCCAGCCCTAATTTTGATAATTTTTTTTGCTCCTGTTGAGCAGTTTGACATTCCCTGTTTTTGTTTTTGTTGAGAAAAAAACGAAAAAAGAAGAAAAAAAAAGTTCTTTTTAGAACTACCTCCAATTCTCAAAAAAGAGCTGTATTCTTAAACAAATCAAAAAGAGTAACTGAAGTGGAGTGCAGTGAGAGAGGAGAGGAAAATGAGTGAGAAAGCAAAGAAAGGGACGAGAGGGGAAGAGAAGTTAAGTAGGGGGACTGAAAGAAGGTGAGTGTGGGAGGTGAGTCAGGAGAAGGAGAGTGAACATGGGGAATGAGGATAAGTGAAGAAAATGTAGTAAAGGAACGGGGGTGTGGAAGGGTAAGAAAAGAGCAGTGATGTTGAGGAAAGAGTGGAGATACAGACTGGATAAAGGCAAGTGAGTGTGAGACAAGGTGAGTAAACGAGTGAAAAGATAGAGAAAGTGAAAGTAAAAGTGAGAGTAGAAGACTAAGGGCCAGATGTAGGTAATTCTATTTTACCGACTCATAAATACCGAATTTTACCGATTCGGTATTTATGAATCGGTAAAATAGAAGTACCGAGATGTAGGTAAATCCAGATGTGGATTTACCGAATCTTTAAAAGTCGGTATTTACTGATTTGGTAAATACCGACCGGTAATGCCCCATTCATTCCTATGGGCTTTGAAGCCCATAGGAATGAATGGGGCATTACCGGTCGGTATTTACCGAATCGGTAAATACCGAATTTGACAAGGGTGCAGGGGGTGTCACTTTGACACCCTCTAGCACCCCCAAAAAAGGTTTGGGGGCCATGTGGCAGGCATACCTGCCCTAAGGGCAGGTCTGCCTGTCATATGGCGCAGGTGTGCATGCACACATGTGCATGCACACCTGAATCGGTATTTTACCATCAAATTGAATTTGATGGTAAAATACCGACTTTGTAGGGCTTGTGGGACTCAGAAGAGTCCCACCTACATCTCAATTTTACCGATTCTATAAAAATACCGGTCGGTAAATTTACCGACCGGTATATTTACCGAATCGGTAACATTACCGAAATGGCCTGTTTCCTGCCCCCTACATGTCAAAAGCCAAATACCGGTCGGTAACGGCCGAAATCGGCCGTTACCAACCGGTATTTGGCTACCTACATCTGGCCCTAAGTGAGGGAGGAAAGAAACATAAGTGAGGGAGTGTGGCTGTGTTATAGGGAGTGAGCGTGATAGAAGAGGAGTGACAGACTAAGGGGTCAGAGAGAATGAGGCTAACAGAGAGAGAATGAGGGAAGGGGAGTGTAGAAATAAGAGGACAGAGGGAGTAAGAGAAGGAGTTAGTTAAGTGGAGTAAGGAGAGTAAGGGAAGCAAAAAGAGTGAAGGAGCAAAAGAAGGAAAGAGACAGGAAGGAAAGTAAAGGTTAAGGTCTGAAAGAAGGTGAGTGTGGGAGTATGGCAGAGTTATAGGGAGTGAGCATGACAGAAGAGGAGTGAGAGACTAAAGGGACGGAGAGGATGAAGCTAACAGAGACAGAATGAGGGAAGGAGAGTGTAGAAGTAAGAGGACAGAAGGAGTAAGAGAATGAATTAGTGAAGTAGAGTAAGGAGAGTAAGGAAAGGAAAACAGTGAAGGAGTAAAGGAAGGGAAGTGAGAGGAAGGAAAGTAAAGGAGAAGGTCTGAAAGAAGGTGAGTGTGGGAGTATGGCTCAGTTATAGGGAGTGAGCGTGATAGAAAAGGAGTGAGAGACTAAGAGGACGGAGAGAATGTGGGTAACAGAGAGAGAGAGTGAGAAAAGGGGAGTGGGTAAGTTAGAGGACAGAGGGAGACACAGAAGGAGTTAGTGAAGTGGAGTTAGGAGAGTAAGGGAAGAGAAAAGAGTGAAGGAGCAAAACAAGAAAAAAGACAGGAAGGAAAGTAAAAGTTAAGGTCTGAAAGAAGGTGAGTGTGGGAGTATGGCTGAGTTATAGGGAGTGAACGTGACAGAAGAGGAGTGAGAGACTAAAGGGACGGAGAGAATGAGGCTAACAGAGAGAGAATGAGGGAAGGGGAGTGTGGAAGTAAGAGGACAGAGGGAGTAAGAGAAGGAATTAGTGAAGTAGAGTAAGGAGAGTAAGGGAAGGGAAAACAGTGAAGGAGTAAAGGAAGGGAAGTGAGAGGAAGGAAAGTAAAGGACAAGGTCTGAAAGAAGGTGAGTGTGGGAGTATGGCTCAGTTATAGGGAGTGAGCATGATAGAAAAGGAGTGAGAGACTTAGAAGACGGAGAGAATGTGGGTAACAGAGAGAGAGTGAGAGAAGGGGAGTGAGTAAGTTAGAGGACAGAGGGATTGAGAGAAGGAGTTACTGAAGTGGAGTAAGGGGAAAAAGGGAAGGGAAAAGAGTGAAGGAGCGAAGGATGGGAAGAGAGAGGAAGGGAAGTAAAGGAGAAGGTTTCAAAGAAGGTGAGTGTGGGAGTATGGCTGAGTTATAGAGAGTGAGCGTGACAGAAGAGGAGTGAGAGACTAAAGGGACGGAGAGAATGAGGCTAACAGAGAGAGAATGAGGGAAGGGGAGTGTAGAAGTAAGTGGACAGAGGGAGTAAGAGAAGGAATTAGTGAAGTGAGTAAGGAGAGTAAGGGAAGGGAAAACAGTGAAAGAGTAAAGGAAGGGAATTGAGAGGAAGGAAAGTAAAGGAGAAGGTCTAAAAGAAGGTGAGTGTGGGAGTATGGCTCAGTTATAGGGAGTGAGCGTGATAGAAAAGGAGTGAGAGACTAAGAGGACGGAGAGAATGTAGGTAACAGAGAGAGAGTGAGAAAAGGGGAGTGAGTAAGTTAGAGGACAGAGGGATTGAGAGAAGGAGTTACTGAAGTGGAGTAAGGGGAGTAAGGGAAGGGAAAAGAGTGAAGGAGCGAAGGATGGGAAGAGAGAGGAAGGGAAGTAAAGGTTAAGGTCTGAAAGAAGGTGAGTGTGGGAGTATGGCTGAGTTATAGGGAGTGAGCGTGACAGAAGAGGAGTGAGAGACTAAAGGGACGGAGAGAATGAGGCTAACAGAGAGAGAATGAGGGAAGGGGAGTGAGTAAGTTAGAGGACAGAGGGATTGACAAAAGGAGTTAGTGAAGTGGAGTAAGGACAGTAAGGGAACAGAAAAGAGTGAAGGAGCTAAAGAAGAGAAGAGAGAGAAAGGATAGCGAAGGAGAAAGTCTGAAAGAAGTTGAGTGTGAGAGTATGGCTGAGTTATAGGGAGTGAGCGTGACAGAAGAGGAGTTGGAGACTAAGGAGATGGAAAGAATAAGGCTAACAGAGAGAGAATGAGGGAAGGGGAGTGTAGAAGTAAGAGGACAGAGGGAGTAAGAGAAGGAATTAGTGAAGTGGAGTAAGGAGAGTAAGGGAAGGGAAAACAGTGAAGGAGTAAAGGAAGGGAAGTGAGAGGAAGGAAAGTGAAGGAGAAGGTCTGAAAGAAGGTGAGTGTGGGAGTATGGCTCAGTTATAGGGAGTGAGCCTGATAGAAAAGGATTGAGAGACTAAGAGGACGGAGAGAATGTGGGTAACAGAGAGAGAGTGAGAAAAGGGGAGTGAGTAAGTTAGAGGACAGAGGGATTGAGAGAAGGAGTTACTGAAGTGGAGTAAGGGGAGGAAGGGAAGGAAAAAGAGTAAAGGAGCGAAGGATGGGAAGAGAGAGGAAGGGAAGTAAAGGAGAAGGTTTCAAAGAAGGTGAGTGTGGGAGTATGGCTGAGTTATAGAGAGTGAGCGTGACAGAAGAGGAGTGAGAGACTAAAGGGACGGAGAGAATGAGGCTAACAGAGAGAGAATGAGGGAAGGGGAGTGTAGAAGTAAGTGGACAGAGGGAGTAAGAGAAGGAATTAGTGAAGTGAGTAAGGAGAGTAAGGGAAGGGAAAACAGTGAAAGTGTAAAGGAAGGGAAGTGAGAGGAAGGAAAGTAAAGGAGAAGGTCTAAAAGAAGGTGAGTGTGGGAGTATGGCTCAGTTATAGGGAGTGAGCGTGATAGAAAAGGAGTTAGAGACTAAGAGGACGGAGAGAATGTGGGTAACAGAGAGAGAGTGAGAAAAGGGGAGTGAGTAAGTTAGAGGACAGAGGGATTGAGAGAAGGAGTTACTGAAGTGGAGTAAGGGGAGTAAGGGAAGGGAAAAGAGTGAAGGAGCGAAGGATGGGAAGAGAGAGGAAGGGAAGTAAAGGTTAAGGTCTGAAAGAAGGTGAGTGTGGGAGTATGGCTGAGTTATAGGGAGTGAGCGTGACAGAAGAGGAGTGAGAGACTAAAGGGACGGAGAGAATGAGGCTAACAGAGAGAGAATGAGGGAAGGGGAGTGAGTAAGTTAGAGGACAGAGGAATTGACAGAAGGAGTTAGTGAAGTGGAGTAAGGACAGTAAGGGAACAGAAAAGAGTGAAGGAGTGAAAGAAGAGAAGAGAGAGAAAGGATAGCGAAGGAGAAAGTCTGAAAGAAGTTGAGTGTGAGAGTATGGCTGAGTTATAGGGAGTGAGCGTGACAGAAGAGGAGTGAGAGACTAAGGAGACGGAAAGAATAAGGCTAACAGAGAGAGAATGAGGGAAGGGGAGTGTAGAACTAAGAGGACAGAGGGAGTAAGAGAAGCTGTTAGTAAAGTGGAATAAGAAAGTAAGGGAAGAGAAAAGAGTGAAGGAGCAAAGGAAGGAAAGAGAGAGGAAGGAAAGTAAAGGAGAAGGTCTGAAAGAAGGTGAGTCTGGGAGTATGGCTCAGTTATAGGGAGTGAGCCTGATAGAAAAGGAGTGAGAGACTAAGAGGACGGAGAGAATGTGGGTAACAGAGAGAGAGTGAGAAAAGGGGAGTGAGTAAGTTAGAGGACAGAGGGATTGAGAGAAGGAGTTACTGAAGTAGAGTAAGGGGAGGAAGGGAAGGAAAAAAGAGTAAAGGAGCAAAGGATAGGAAGAGAGAGGAAGGGAAGTAAAGGAGAAGGTTTCAAAGAGTAAGAGAAGGGAAAAGAGTAAAGCAATGAAGTAAGATAAGAGAGAGGAAAGAAAGTAAAGGAGAAGGTCTGAAAGAAGGTGAGTGTAAGAGAGGAGTGTGGAAAAGGGGAGTAAACGTGGGAATTCAGAATAAGTGAGGCAAGCGCAATAAGGGAACAAAGGTGTGGGAGCATCAAAGAAGAGTAGTGAGGGTAAGGAAAAGCGTATAGGGAAAGTACATTTTGTACATCAAACTTACCGTATAAGTTATGTAAACTTAGTTTCATATTTTCATTTAAATTTATATCTGTGAAAGACAAAACAAAATAAGTTACACTATTTATAATATATATTTTACATTACAAGAGACAAAGTAGGAGATTAACAAGGGTGAGGTAGGGTGAGTGAAGGGCAGAGAGGTTGATGAAAAAGGGAAAATAATGAGAGGATAAAAGTAAGTGAGCTTGAGACAAAGGAAGTGAAGGAGTGAGAATATAGAGGTAATGAAGGAAAGAGTGACAGAAAGAAACTGAGTAAGAGAGCAAAGAAAGGTAAGTAAGGGAGTGTGGGTGAGTTTTAGGGAGTAAGCATGATGGAAGAGGAGTGAGACAGTGAGAGGATCCAGAGACTGAAGCTAAGAGACAGGGTGTGAGGGAAAGGAAGTGAGGATGTGAGAGGACAGAGGAAGTGAGAGAAGGAGTGAGTGAAGTGTAATAAGGTGAGTGAGAGAAGGGGAATTATTAAGGGAACAACGATAGGAAACAAGGGGAAGGGGAGTGAAGTAGAGTGACTGACAGCTGGAAAGTAGTGGATAGGAGAGAGGGGAAAAAGGCAGTGAAGGAGTGGTTAATGAGAATAATTGAGGAAAATTGAATAAGCGAAGGGAGGAGAGGGAGAGGAGAGGGAGAGGGAGAGTGAAAAAAGGCCAGTGAGGGTGAGTTAAGAGGAGTGATAGAGGGTGGAAATAGGTAAGTGAGCATAAGAGAATGGGAACATAATATATATTTAATAATAGAAAATACAAAATAATTTCACAACATGTTATATGGTTTATTTTTGCTGTTCTCAGAATATATTAAATTTCACTTAAAACAGTGGCTTCAATAGTACTCAGCATATAACAGCAGGCAAAAAAAACACAATCAAAATGATTGTGTTTAAAAAACCCATGAAATATTTCCTTAAATAATGAAAAATTTTGAAAAACATATCTAAACTCACTCTTGATTCATCCACTTTTCCACGAGGCCAAATAGTATATGGAAAGTCCTTTTCTTTGGAAATTAGTCCAGAGTATTCTTTATTTGTCATTTACCCGACTTTCTGAAAGAAAAGCTCCAACATCTTTTACATTATGAAACAAGAATTTTATATCCACCTCTAGCTTACTTTTTATAAATAATTTCTATAATACTCACAGCACACACTATATGATATACATATACTATCTCTATGACAACTATGGGCCAGATGTAGGTGGCCCAATACCGGTCGGTAACTGCCGAAATTACCGAATTTCGGCCGTTACCGACCGGTATTGGTCATCTGGGATGTAGGGGACAGAAAATCGTCTGATTCTGTAAATTTACCGAATCAGTAAAGTTACCAACTCGGTAAAGTTTCCGAATCGGTAAATTTACCAAATCGGTAATTTTACCGAATCGCAACGTTTTGCGATTCGGTAAATTTACCGAATCGGTAAATATACAGAATCGGTGAAGTTACCGGATCGGTAAAATACCGATTCGGAAAATAAGAAGTGGTAAAATTGTATATTGAGATGTAGGTAAGCCCTTAAATATCGAATTTGCTTGAAATTCGGTATTTAAGAGTCGGTATTTACCATGGATTAAACTCAGGTGGTAACCAGGTGCAGCCTATAAAAAAGGACCCACAATGCAATATCTTTTTCACAATGGCGGCATTCTATGTCATTTCAAAATGGCTACAGCTACGGGAGGAAGGAGAGAGGGAACGGCAGAGACAGGAGCAGGTCTACAGACAGAGGATCACCTTGTTCATGCTCACAGAGGCAGAGATACTCCAGAGGTACAGGTTGGACCCAGACACCATCTTGGACCTCATCAGGGACCTCCAACCACTGTTGGAGCACACTATCCCAAAGGCACACGCTATTCCACCCCACGTGCAGGTGCTGTGCAGCCTACACCTGCTTGCGTCTGGGAGCTAGCAGAGTGTGGTTGCTGCGGTAGGTGGTGTGACCCAGAGCAGCCTGTCACGCTTTTTCCACAAATTCCTTGACGCCATGTTACAGAGGATGGACCATTATATAAGTTTCCCTACAACCCATGCAGAACTGCTCCAAACAAAAACTGACTTTTATCTGATGGCGCATTTCCCCAATAACATTGACTGCATTGATGGCACCCACATTCCCATTTGTCCCCCTGCTGCCACCGAATACATATATAGGAATAGAAAGTCCACCCACACCATCAATGTGCAGGTGATCTGCAATGCCAAGTGCGCCATCACTTCACTGACCTTGTGGCAAAATTTCCTGGGAGCACCCACGACTCCTTCATATTTCAAAATAGCGGTATCTATGCACGGCTGACAGCAGGCGAATTTGGTGAAGGATACCTCCTAGGTAAGACACAGTGTGCGACCCCATTAACACCTATTGCAGTAAGAAGTACAGGTATGCATGTGAGTAATGTATTCCCATTTTCTTTTAGGAGACAGTGCATATACCCTCCGCTCCTTCATACTCACCCCCTACCTCAACCCCTCAACACTCAGCCAAAGGAGATATAACAGGGCCCACAAGAGCACAAGAAATATTGTGGAGTGTACCTTTGGTATTTAGAAGAGTAGGTTCAGGTGCCTCCACAAGAGTGGAGGTGCACGGCAGTATACCCCATAACCTGCTGTAAAATCATTGCTGCCTGTGCTATGTTGCACAACCTTGCTGTGAAGAAGGGCACTGAGGTGGAGTTGTCAGACTTTGAGGATCATGATGACGAGATTGCTGTGCATGAAACACAACCTGCTGGAATGGCAACACCAAGTGATGGCAGAGACAGACGTAAGGAGATTACACGCAAATATTTCTGAGTAAGTAATCAGACACAAACATGTTGTGTATGGGACCAACGTATTTTAATGGTGCCACAATGTTCAAGCACTTAAGTGCAACAGATTAAACAATATACAGGTGTGGACTGTCTGTCCCGGGTTACTTCACCCGTTACCGGTATTTTCACTTGCGCCCGCGCTTCCCTGAGCCACTAGGATGTTGTTCGCTTTGTTCAGCGTGCCCTGCAGCCTCAGCTTGGCGCCTGGTACTCCTCCGTGTCTCCACAATAGCGCTTGCTATGCTGCTCCGGCTACTGGTGTCATCAGCCTCTGCCACGTCCAGGGCAGGATTCTATGCTGTCTGCGAAATCAGCATTGCCTCTAGTGCATTCGTTATTCTGGCCATGCCCCTGGTGACCTCAGCTGTATTCTGGGTAAAAGCCTCCTGCATATTTAAGCCCCTCCTGCATAGCAGGGATGTGGCGGTGGCCAAACGATTGATGGCCGCATTGTGGGCACGGGCATCCCTGCGCCTTGTGTGTGACAGACTATCAAGTTTGGAGCATAGCTGCGTAATTGAGTTGCTCATCTGCTGCATCCCTGCTGCCATGTCCGAATTTGTTTTTGCAACCTCTTTATTTGACTCCACAATGTCTCTCATGCCCTTCCCCATGTCTCCTATTTGCACATTCAGGGTGCAGAGTTGGCGTTGGCAGGCTTGGATGGATTTGCCCTGCATCCTTTGGATGCGCACCATGCACCCCTCCAGCCCACGGAACACAGTACCCTCCCCACGTCCACCTGCACTGCTGGGTCTGCGTTGGCTTCTGCGAGCAGTGACTGTCTCACCTGTGGACTGCAGTGCTGCTGACCTCACATCTACAGTGACTTGAGCCTCCCACTCACCCTCTGCTGACTCCATTAATGGTAGTGAGGCCACGACACGCCTCCTGGCTGGTTGGGTTGCAGGAGTGGACTGGAGCAGTGATGGTGAAGTTTCTGGTGAGAATACCAAGGGAGGCGATTGGGAAAGCTGTGGGGAGTGCAGCAACTCTGGGGTCTGTACATTGTCATCTTCATGGGAGATGGCAGTCGTGTCACCTTCCTCATGCGAGGCTTGCACTTGGCTTGGACCTGCATCTTCACTCTCCTCCCTCGCTGGTGCAGTCCCTTCTGTGTCAGTGGGTCCACTGCGTGATTTGGCCCCTAGGTATAAATAAGCGTATGTCAACTGAGTGCTACTGTGTCACAGTCACTACAATAAATGCTTTACACATTCCACTTTCATTTAACTGCATTCATTTCAATTACTTGCTGATGTCTGCGCTGTAACACATGGTCTGACTTTTGCTGACTACATTTCCCATAATGCATTGCTACTGTATAGTGATAGCAGTACTGAACTGGGGTTTGCTTGTCCACAAAGGGTAAAGGGAAGCAGGTTGGTATGGGGTGTGATGCAGCGCATGCGTCTTACCTTTTTTTGTTGCAGCTCTGGCTGAGCTGTCCATATCACCCAGTTCGCAGACGCTGTCAGCCTCAATGGTAGAGGCCACCATCTCCTCCAGGTCAGTCAGGGGGGGTGCTGGGTTCCTGCCTCCACCGGTTAGGCCTGCCTGCTTGTGGATTTCAGCCATCTTTTTTTTGGTGAGGCTCCTGAGGTCATAGAACCTTTTTTTGAGATCCTCAGTATTCCTGGGCGTGACTCCTACAGCATTAACTTTTTCTAATATTGCCTGCCAGATTTTCCTTTTGGCAGACTCATGAACAGTGAGGGAGTGCCTGCCAAAAAGTTTGTTGTGCACTCTCACTACCTCCTCCACAAGTACCTGCAGCTCCATCCTGCTGAACTTTATTTTCCTCTTTCTTTCTGCCTTCTGGCTTTCACTGCTGCTTGCCATTTTTCAGTTAGTGAAGTTTCAAAAAGAACTCTCCCTGCTGCTCTGTGACTGTGCTTAGCTCTGACTGCCTCTCCAGAACCTTCTAATTAGTTGCAGCTGCCTGGGTAGCCACTTCCTGGTAGGGAGGGGGAGGGTGGGAGCACCTGATTGGCTGTTTTCTTCAGTTTCACTTTTGTTTGCTTTCCGATTCGTTATTTACAGAATCGGTATTTACCGATTCGGTATTTACCGAATCGGTATTTCCCATTCATTCCTATGGGCCGTTTGGCCCATAGGAATGAATGGGAAATACCGATTCAGTAAATACTGATTCGGTAAATACCGATTTGGTAAATACTGAAAGTTCGATACCGAATTTGACAGATTCGGTAAAAAATACCGATTTTTCCCCTACATCTCATTTACCGATTCTTGAATACCGAATCGGTAAAATTCGGTATTTAAGAATCGGTAAATTACATTTACCTACATCTGGCCCTATATGTTTTTTATTATCTTCATCACTCTTATTCAGAAAGTAATTTTGAACACCAAACTAAGTTATATTACCTGCTGCAACCTTCATAGGCCAATTACCTACCCTAAAATTTTGGTTGTAAGAACACTAGGTAAGAATATAGTAAGTCAGAAGGCAAACGTTGTTTGAAAGTCAATTGAGTATCATTACAGTGTTTCCAGCCTTTTTGACATTTTAAATAAGCTGTGTAATGTCCTGATGTTGTTGAAGGACCATCACGGTAAATAATTGCTGCAGTTGTAAAGGTTCTTCCTGAAATTGATAATTGAGAAGCCACAAAGTTTTTAATTAATGTTGTCAATTTAGTTCCATCAGGTCTACATCGTTGGAACATTAAAATAACATACTGTCCATATCTTCGTAAAAATAAAGTTGATAGCATTGCAGATTTACATTGAGTACAGACCATGTTTTGTTTGCTTCTCTAACTAGATTATTAAAAGACAATGATTTGCAATCTGGTAAAGTCAAATATATAAATCTTTCAGTGTCTACTGTAGTACTACTTGAAAAGGAGCAATTGTCGCAGTCATGTTGCCATTTATAAGAAAGGCCAAAAAGATTTTCTACATCTACACCTTCATCTTGCAATACAACAAGCATATACATTAGAAATTCCTGACAATCTTGCTGAATATTCTGTGAAAATTGATTTAGACCAGAACATATGTCGAAAACCTTTCGAATTTCAGAAACACTTTGTATTTTTGTTCTATCACTGCTACATTTCTCTAATACAGAATTTAATAAACAACAACATGTTTGATCACGATTTTCTGTTCTTGTACAGTTTGGAGAAAGAAAACAACATTAACCTCTACATTAGCATAGCAGTTGACACCAGAACTATTTTCAAACTGAAATCCAACAACATCTTTAACTGAATCCATTTAGTTTCTGCTTACAATTACTGGTTCATCTACCTTTTTTCTTTTTGCTACAACTTCACTACAATTTTTCTCATTTCTTCTTTTTCGGCCTACCACACGCTTTTCAAATAGAGGATATTGAGGTAAATTTGGAGTATACTCTCTTCTTAACCTACTATATTCTTTTACACAATTTAGGTCTGCGTTAATCTTTGTCTCATCAAAATCAATCAAGTACATCCCTGATAAACTTCTGACTCGAGATAAAGCAACATATGCCATACCCTCCTTGAACACAGAATTTCCAATATTCACCAAAGCACTATCAACACTTAAACCTTGAGATTTATGAATAGTTACTGCATATGCCAAAGAAACAGGAAACTGTTTTCTGCGGACATATAAATCTTTCACTAGCAAAAAACGGGCAGAACAACGACTGATTTGTTGTACTTCTTCAATACCATGAAATTTAATTTTTATAATTTCAATTCCATCTCTATTTTGGTAATTCACAAAATCCACAACATGACCCATTGCTCCATTTACTAAACCTCTTTCCACATGTAAATTACGTCGTAAAATTATACGACAATTTAAAGATGCATACAAAGTCTTTTCCATACCAGCAGTTTTAGATATTGTCTTCTCTAAGGAATCCAATTTTGATTTTAACTTTTCTGACAAAATAATAGTTGCTCCTTCATGTTCAATTTTATCAATAGCTTCCAGTTTCACAATCTCTTGATTTTCTAACTTTAACATTTTGTTGTTGAAGATTGAACATTCTTGCAGAGTTGGCATCAAGCATATGACAGATTTGTTTTCAGGAATTTTCTTAAAAATATTCTCTGGGAGAATATTTTCATTTGGAAACAAATTTGAAATTAATCGTCCATGTAAAGCTTCTTTGCCATGCTCAGTTAGTTTTCCATATCTTACATCTTGTAGAATATTTTTATAATCTTCAACCTTTGCCTGTCGCATATTCTGAAGCAGTTCTGCATATTTAAAATATAACCAGATATTCACATTTCCAATGCTTCCTAAGCACTTCCTGGTATCTTCATGCATAAGCATTTTAAACACTGGCTGTCCTTTCACTGGAGTTAGTTGCAGTAAATCTCCAAAAACAATGATGTGTTTGCCTCCAAATAACACATCATACTCTGTTTTAAGAATTTCTTGCATTCTTAAATGCACAAAAGCAAGCATTACATTTGATACCATGCTTACTTCATCAATGATAAGAAGTTTCCTTTTCTTTAGGACTTTTGAAACTTCACAACAAGCTTGTGGTATTGTAATTTGTTATCATGCTCCACTTGCAGCATCAATAAGTGATGTAAAGTAATCCCCTTAATGTTGTGTGCTGCCAACCCAGTTGGAGCAGTAACAACACAAGAGAGCGATGACTCCGTTGTTTTCTGCAAATATGTTGCAATCGCTTTAATCAGGAAACTTTTCCCAGTTCCTGCTTCTCCACTCACATATAGTCGGACAGGTACAAATGATGTACATGAGCACTCTTTTTTCTCATGAGATAAACCATGCTCAATGTGTTCTGTGACTTCGTCATATATTTGTCTCTGCTCAACGTTTAGTTCTTTTTCCAAATCTTCTAAGTCAACTCCATCCTCCTGAGCTTGTTCCATGGCTCTTTCAACTTCATCCATGGCAGTAGCAGCTTCATTTTGTATAATTGGTCCTCCTAGTGGATCCTGACTCAATGAAGCTGAACTCTGACTATCTTGAGAACTGTCCCTAGCAATCTCTGCTGCAATTGTCGTTTCTTGCTGTAGTTCCTCTTTTAACATTTGGAGATAATTTGAAAAAACAGGACATTCTATCGTATCCTTGGTTGCATTGAATGAATCTTCATAAGTAAGAAAATCTCCAAGTAGTTTCTCTTCTGTACGCCAAGGCTTAAAGAGTTGCAAAAGAGCTAAGTAATAAAATTCCCTTTTGTCTGGAGAATCACAACTCAATTTTTGATGATTAATCAAATGGCCTTTTCTTTGTTTCACTAGACAGCCTTCACAACCAATTACAGCATATACACCTTTATTGATGTCTTCTGTGACGTTCTTTTTAAAAATATAGGTTTGCAGAACTTCATATAGACAAACATTCTCAAGGTGAGTACTTCTATTTGGATAGTATGTATCCAACATGTTTGTCTTCAAAATATCTGTACTGTCTGGTTCTTTCTCCGCCAAATACTCAATTTCTTGTACAGATTTCAAAACTCGGTTTCGTGTTGCCGCAAAACCTAGACTCACCCAAATGATGGTTCTAGAATTGGCATATAGACTTGCTGATGACAACCGATCAGAACATTCATATGCTCCAATTTCTCGATGCCACAACATCTTCAGACTGTAACTGTATAATTTCTTGCTTAGACTCTTTTCATGTGAAATTTCCTCCCACATTTCCTTTAGTTCCTTCTTTTCTGATTTTGTGATGTAAGACGTCACATATCGAGCCACAGCAATAGAGTTGTCAGCCACATATTGAATATCCATGTTAGCATTCCACAAGGACAAAATGACTGGGTTGTAGTCATTTATGAATTTGGATTCCTCATTTCTTCTTAGGTTGTGTGTATTTTTGGGTGATTTTCTTGTCACAGTATGTCGCAGAGAAGACATAAAATTGTCGACTCTTCCTTTCGATGTTATTGGACGTGGAAATGCAAAACGACATTTCGTGTAGAACTTGTCCTTGGATTTGTATTTTCGACGACAGTATTTCCCACAACGATGGCTTTGAAAGCGTAAAACTTGATGTCTTGACTTGTTTTCGTCTGTACTTTTCGGAACAGCACATGTAGAATACTGCTCAATGAAACTCATCACTTTCTCATCTGAATCTGTTCCAAATTTTGGTGCATCTTTTATCCATAGCAGCATATGTGTATGAGGAGCACCTCTTGCTTGATACTCCTTTCTCCAAAAGAAATCCAACACCTCTCCAAGCGGAGGATTTTTGTTTGTTTGTAATAAAAGACATCATAGCTTCAAACCTATGATTGAAATACCTGCATACATTAACTGGATCCAAAGAGCACAGTTCTCTAGGTGTCTTGTATTCAATATTTTCAATGTTTTTATTTGCCTCTCGTATAAATTCAAGTAAGTCTTCCCAAGCATACTCAGCACAGCTAAGAGTGAGGAACCATGATGGAGTTCCTAAGTTTCTTAGCATACATTTCAATTCCCCATGACGACGGTACCAATACTCGTTAGTACCACGCTGACATGCCATGAGATTAATTAGCTGAGATTCCAAAACACTGTCTTGCAGTTTCACTTTATCCATAAAATCCCTTGCCGAAACATTTTGTAGATGTGTTCCACTTTTCAGTATATGGTTTACTGCATAGGAAAGTCCAGACAAGTCACTCTCAAACAGTAGATGGAACAAATATGGAATGCATTGACGAAACCTTGGATCTTCTGCATGTAATCTTGAAGTCCGGTATTCAGATGCAGGAATTTGAACAGGTCGGTCGTCATATCGTCCACCTTCACCTGTTGGAAATAACTGTGGAAAACAACGAGCTTCCAAACTTTCTTCCCATACACTAATGGGACTTCCTTCAGCTTTTTTCATCTGAAACAAGTCAATAGCATTCCCTATTACTTCTTTGGAATGCAATGGATGAACACTATAATGTTCATAAATTTCTTCACTTCTAGAGACATCAACTTTTTCATTTGCCCAGCAGAGACATCAGTGTCCTCTTCTACAGTTGTTTCTTCTTCTCCCACATACACATTTCTATAGGACTGATTATTTTTTACCAAATACAACGTTGCCTTCTTGACTTTCCTAACATCCACTAATTCTTGCCAGATTTTCTTACTTTTTGTCGGAACACCATTAACTAGAATAACCAGAGGTTCCTCTTCTACTTTTTCTACACCAATTGCATCAATATTTTTCTTAAAATCTAGAGGCAAATAAACAACTCTTCCCTTTAATCCTCTCTGTAAATCTGAAGGAGGCAATTTCCCTGTCTTAGGCTCCATGCGAACAATAGCCTGAAAGGATGTACACATTGAATCAGAATAGACTCATAGGTATTTAAATCCATCAATTCAGAAGGAATGTCTACCAACTCCAGATTATTATGAACAGCTCTAGCAGGCATTCTGTTTTCATTTAATTTATTATAGCAATATTTACAAATACGTTGATCAGAGCCCAAATCAAAACAATTTTCAACCAACAAATAGGTTGCAAAATCCTTCCACTCATTATTATTTATCTTTTCACTTTTTACATATAAATCAACTAATCTAGTCTGATGCTTATATTGAGTTCGTCAAACACAAGAAAAATTAGGCCTTTCACTTGAATTTACCTTAAACTTTGTAATTTAATTTTAAAAGATTTCTGTACTTAAAATCTCTACATTCTCTTCTACATTACCTTCTATTACTGTATCAATTTCTGCACTGACCTCTTTTTCACCAAAGTAACAAAACTCAATTTCATCACAAATGTTTTTGACATCTAATTCAGTTCCATTCAAAAGAGCACTGTTTAACTGTTTTAGTTTAAGTGCTGGACTTTTTGCATAATACAACCATCTCACTAATGTCCTCACTTTATTATGATGCACTGCTAACATCCTAAAATGGTGAAAAACACTCTGACATACTTTTCTTGAAAGACAAGCCAGTGAATGCCCTTGCAAACCAGTTTTTTCTCTCACTCTACAAGGATCTAACTCTTGTAAAATTTTCATTATTTGTTTCACACTCTTCCTAGTGTATGTCCGTAAGAAAGTGCGAAACAAATCAATTGATTCCTGTCGGACACTACAAATACTACTACAATTCCATGTATACACTGGAGCCTTAGGACATCTCCCTAAAACTTCATCAGCTAACACTTCTTCTGTATTTCTAGGCACAATCTCTTCTTTTTCAACCAGACAACCGTCCTTCACCTCATATGCTCGACCACTGGTGTCAACTGCATGCACCAAATCATTATCCTGAAAGTAACTTTCTTCATTAAAAAATGGCTCAAAACTTGAACTATGCTTCCATTCTCCAGAAAAAACATCACAGAAATGAGTTCGATTAATTACTCTCCTCCACTTACATTTTGATTTGAACACATTGATTACCTTATCAAGTGTACGAATTCTATTCATTACTAAACTAAACAATGTATTTTTCACTTTAAATGCTTCATCCACAATCTTAACTATGTTTTTTTTTCTTGTAAAAAGCCGTCTTTTTTTATACCTCTTTACATTTTTTAATAAATTTGATACTATTTTGTTGTAAAACATTTGTCTACGAATTTCAGTAAATTGGTTGCTCCTTCTTTTCCTATACAAAATATTTTCTCCTTGTACAGGTCTAACATTTTTAGAAGGACATCCTGTCTTCTTTCTAATTACAGGTGTTTCATTCTTGTTTGCAAAAAAACTTTTTTTTTCTTGACATTTCAATAAGTTCCTGAGAAAAGTTTTAGTTTGCTTACCAGGAACATTTTTCTTTTTCTCTGAAGATTTTATTTTGGTTGGTTCTTTTTCCTTAGACCTTAATTTTCTTTTATACATTTTTTCACGTCTTGCTTTCGAAGGCATATTTTTGCTTGTTTGTAAAGATGACTATAATCTGTGGTAAACAAAAAATAACATATTATAGACCACTACAAACATATTACATAGCAATTACAATAAGTAAACGATATAAACTCTAGTATACAACAAAAGGCTGATTTACATTACATGTGCTTTCCTTTGTGTCAAAAAAGATTTACTAATTAATGTTATGTCTTGCTTATATATAGCTGGCCTGTTTTTGGCCTGTAGATACAGTGAAATAATATGAGCAGAGAAACACATACTGATTGCAGAGACAGAGATGGTAGATTACATGTAATATCGTGGACATGTACCTAAGATCACACTGTGACTGAAGCTTGATTCACCCATCACTGTGATCTTAGGCAGAGTCACACATACTGCTGGCAGAGACAGACAGGGTACATTATATGTAACATTCTGATCATGTGCCTAAGATCACACTGTGACTGAAGCTTGATTCACCCATCACGGTGATCTTAGGCAGAGTCACACATACTGTTGGCAGAGACAGACATGGTACATTATATGTAACATTCTGATCATGTGCCTAAAATCACACTGTAACTGAAGCTTGATTCACCCATCAGTGTAATCTTAGGCAGAGTCACAGATACTGTTGGCAGAGACAGACATGGTACATTATATGTAACATTCTGATCATGTGCCTAAGATCACGCTGTGACTGAAGCTTGATTCACCCATCACTGTGATCTTAGACAGAGTCACACATACATTGCGCAAGGGGCTTGTAAATATGCCAATGAAACCATTACACTATCTCTATACCAGCATTAATGTCAAACATTGCACAAGGGGCTTGTAAATATGCCAATGAAACCATTACACTATCTCTATACCAGCATTAATGTCAAACATTGCGCAAGGGGCTTGTAAATATGCCAACAAATCCATTACACTGTCAAACATTGCGCAAGCAGCTTGTAAATATGTCAATGAAACCATTACACTATCTCTGTACCAGCATTTATGTCAAACATTGCACAAGGGGCTTGTAAATATGCCAATGAAACCATTACACTATCTCTATACCAGCATTAATGTCAAACATTGCGCAAGCGGCTTGTAAATATGCCAATGAAACCATTACACTATCTCTGTACCAGCATTAATGTCAAACATTGCACAAGCGGCTTGTAAATATGGCAATGAAACCATTACACTATCTCTGTACCAGCATTAATGTCAAATATTGCACAAGGGGCTTGTAAATATGCCAATGAGTGAAGTAGTGTGGCTCACTGGTTAGAGGCGGCAGACCCGAGAGCAGAGGACGGCCCGGGACCAGGGTTCGATTCCCGGCGCGGCAGGTTTCTGGACCAGGGTCAGCGGACTCGATAATTCTCTCGCCTCGGTGCCCACTCTGATCAGCGTTCACACTCGGCAACTCTGGGCATTAGCTTGCCTCATCTTCACTAACGGCCCCACCAGACCGCCGGGGATGCCTGGTCTCACCCTGGAGATACCCATTAAGGGACCATCTCTCAGGGAAGCCAGGAAGGGTTTCGCAGCGGTCGAAGCGCCTTGGGACCCTATGGGTAAGTAGTGCGCTATATAAATGCCTATACATTTACATTTACATTTACATTTACAATGAAACCATTACACTATCTCAATACCAGCATTAAGGTCAAACATTGCGCAAGCGGCTTGTAAATATGCCAATAAAACCATTACACTATCTCTGTACCAGCATTAATGTCAAACATTGCACAAGGGGCTTGTAAATATGCCAATGGAACCATTACACTATCTCTATACCTGCATTAATGTCAAACATTGCTCAAGTGGCTTGTAAATATGCCAATGAAAACATTACACTATCTCTGTACCAGCATTAATGTCAAACATTGCGCAAGCGGCTTGTAAATATGCCAATGAAACCATTACACTATCTCTGTACCAGCATTAATGTGAAACATTGCACAAGGGGCTTGTAAATATGCCAATGAAACCATTACACTATCTCTCTACCAGCATTAATGTCAAACATTGTACAAGGAGCTTGTAAATATGCCAATGAAACCATTACATTATCCCTATACCAGCATTAATGTCAAACATTGCGCAAGCGGCTTGTAAATATGCCAATGAAACCATTTCACTATCTCTGTACCAGCATTAATGTCAAACATTGCACACGCGGCTTGTAAATATGCCAATGAAACCATTACACTATCTCTGTACCAGCATTAATGTCAAACATTGCACAAGGGGCTTGTAAATATGCCAATGAAACCATTACACTATCTCTATACCAGCATTAATGTCAAACATTGCACAAGGGGCTTGTAAATATGCCAATGAAACCATTACACTATCTCTATACCAGCATTAATGTCAAACATTGCGCAAGCGGCTTGTAAATATGCCAATGAAACCACTAAACCATCTCTGTACCAGCATTAAAGTCAAACATTGCACAAGGGGCTTGGAAATATGCCAATGAAACCATTACACTATCTCTATACCAGCATTAATGTCAAACATTGCGCAAGCGGCTTGTAAATATGTCAATGAAATCATTACACTATCTCTGTACCAGCATTTATGTCAAACATTGCACAAGGGGCTTGTAAATATGCCAATGAAACCATTACACTATCTCTATACCAGCATTAATGTCAAACATTGCGCAAGCGGCTTGTAAATATGCCAATGAAACCATTACACTATCTCTGTACCAGCATTAATGTCAAACATTGCACAAGCGGCTTGTAAATATGGCAATGAAACCATTACACTATCTCTGTACCAGCATTAATGTCAAATATTGCACAAGGGGCTTGTAAATATGCCAATGAAACCATTACACTATCTCAATACCAGCATTAAGGTCAAACATTGCTCAAGCGGCTTGTAAATATGCCAATAAAACCATTACACTATCTCTGTACCAGCATTAATGTCAAACATTGCGCAAGCGGCTTGTAAATATGCCAATGAAACCATTACACTATCTCTGTACCAGCATTAATGTCAAACATTGTACAAGGAGCTTGTAAATATGCCAATGAAACCATTACATTATCCCTATACCAGCATTAATGTCAAACATTGCGCAAGCGGCTTGTAAATATGCCAATGAAACCATTTCACTATCTCTGTACCAGCATTAATGTGAAACATTGCACAAGGGGCTTGTAAATATGCCAATGAAACCATTACACTATCTCTCTACCAGCATTAATGTCAAACATTGTACAAGGAGCTTGTAAATATGCCAATGAAACCATTACATTATCCCTATACCAGCATTAATGTCAAACATTGCGCAAGCGGCTTGTAAATATACCAATGAAACCATTTCAATATCTCTGTACCAGCATTAATGTCAAACATTGCACACGCGGCTTGTAAATATGCCAATGAAACCATTACACTATCTCTGTACCAGCATTAATGTCAAACATTGCACAAGGGGCTTGTAAATATGCCAATGAAACCATTACACTATCTCTATACCAGCATTAATGTCAAACATTGCGCAAGCGGCTTGTAAATATGCCAATGAAACCATTACACTATCTCTATACCAGCATTAATGTCAAACATTGCACAAGGGGCTTGTAAATATGCCAATGAAACCATTACACTATCTCTATACCAGCATTAATGTCAAACATTGCGCAAGCGGCTTGTAAATATGCCAATGAAACCACTAAACCATCTCTGTACCAGCATTAAAGTCAAACATTGCACAAGGGGCTTGGAAATATGCCAATGAAACCATTACACTATCTCTATACCAGCATTAATGTCAAACATTGCGCAAGCGGCTTGTAAATATGTCAATGAAACCATTACACTATCTCTGTACCAGCATTTATGTCAAACATTGCACAAGGGGCTTGTAACTATGCCAATGAAACCATTACACTATCTCTATACCAGCATTAATGTCAAACATTGCGCAAGCGGCTTGTAAATATGCCAATGAAACCATTACACTATCTCTGTACCAGCATTAATGTCAAACATTGCACACGCGGCTTGTTAATATGGCAATGAAACCATTACACTATCTCTGTACCAGCATTAATGTCAAATATTGCACAAGGGGCTTGTAAATATGCCAATGAAACCATTACACTATCTCAATACCAGCATTAAGGTCAAACATTGCGCAAGCGGCTTGTAAATATGCCAATAAAACCATTACACTATCTCTAAACCAGCATTAATGTCAAACATTGCGCAAGCGGCTTGTAAATATGCCAATGAAACCATTACACTATCTCTGTACCAGCATTAATGTCAAACATTGTACAAGGAGCTTGTAAATATGCCAATGAAACCATTACATTATCCCTATACCAGCATTAATGTCAAACATTGCGCAAGCGGCTTGTAAATATGCCAATGAAACCATTTCACTATCTCTGTACCAGCATTAATGTCAAACATTGCACACGCGGCTTGTAAATATGCCAATGAAACCATTACACTATCTCTGTACCAGCATTAATGTCAAACATTGCACAAGGGGTTTGTAAATATGCCAATGAAACGATTACACTATCTCTATACCAGCATTAATGTCAAACATTGTGCAAGGGGCTTGTAAATATGCCAATGAAACCATTACACTATCTCTATACCACCATTAATGTCAAACGTTGCGCAAGCGGCTTGTAAATATGCCAATGAAACCATTCCACTATCTTTGTACCAGCATTAATGTCAAACATTGCACAAGGGGCTTGTAAATATACCTCTCTTTTTTTGTATATTCTATCTCAATTTATGCCATTAGAAAAACCCTTTAAGCATCTCTCACGGCATTTCATATTCTTGTCTGGGTGCCAATTTTATTACTCTGCATGCATTTTCTGCTTGCACCCATGTCAAACATCGCGCAAGGGTCTTGTAAATATGCCCCTCTTTATCTTATATTCCATCTCAATTGATGCCATTACTGAAATACTTTATGCATCTCCCACACCATTTCATATGGTTTTCTATCTGCTATTCCTATCCCTCTCCATACATTCACTACTTCCACCCATGTTAAAGGTTGCACAAGGCGCTTCTAAAAAAAGGAGCATATTTACAAGTCCAATGAAACCATTACACTATCTCTATACCAGCATTGCATCCAAGCATAAAAAACTATTTAAAAAGAAGTCTACCTTATAAACTAAAAAATACAAACTGTAAGCACACACAGCTAACATTATGGAAAAAGGTAAAAATATAATACCTTAATTCACACAGACACTCACTGTGATACTTGTCAAAAATCTTTAAGCTCTCTATCTTTTTTAAAAGAATCATTACTCACCTTTAAAAATGCTTTGGAAGATGTAAAACAGTGTCAGTCACAGTCAACAGATATTTTTAAGCAGAATCTCTGAATAATGCTTCTTTCACTGGAGCCTGAGAATAATGGCACAGATACTTTCACATTTCAGACCCATATTCTTGTACCTAACCAATCAAAATTGTTCCCACACAAATTCAAAACCAAACTGCACATTTTAATTGGTTGTACATTTCAAGACTTTGAAACTCACATAACATTCACCCATCCCCCCAGTGCTCATTCACCCTGTAACCATGGTAACTCCCTCCTAACCCAGCACACAGTTCACAAGTTCATCATACTATGTTGCAAAAGAATCCATCAAGGGTGTTTGACCTCTCAATGTACTAGCTAATCAACTGCAATGTTTCTTTAAATGACTTTTTCTCAACCATTGAAATGACTTTTTACAACAAAAAAAGCATGCACCCTAATTTTCAGTGGAGACTTTTTAAGAAAGCACCAATCATTTCTGGTTTTTCAACTGCACTGATTCTCAACCACTTTTTTTCATAATCAAACTGCCATTTCATTTCCACAACTCATTTGACTAGAAGCACATCTACCTTAAAAAGGCCAAAAGTCTGGTTTGTGGGTCATAGCTATGTCCACTGGAGTCAAAAATACGCAGCTAACAGAGGTATTTACAACCTTGGTTTACCAAATGTGGACATTGTATGGATTGGACACAGAGGATTGAGAAGTCACCAATTGATACCATTGATAAAATCCTTTATGCATTTACCAGACCCTGACCTTATAATTGTGCACTGTGGTGGAAATGACCTGGGCACTTTGACTGGGGCAGGTCTGGAAATGCTTTTAAAGGACATCTTTGGGCAATTGATGTCACTTTTTCCAAAAACTGCCTTGGTATTTTCTAATATATGCCAAAGGCAAAAATGGAACTGGTCCAACCAATTTTGTCCACAGATTGAGAAAGCAAGGAAACATGTGAATAAATCTGTTTCTGCTTTCCTCAGAGACTATGGTATGAGTTCCATTTATCACAACAACTTGCGTTACAACATGCAAGGCATGTATAGGAGAGATGGTGTGCATTTTACAGATGAGGGGAATAGAGTTTTCCTCTTGAATATAAGACTCTGCATTTGTACCTACTTGTAGGTACAAAAAACACCCACATAACTCAACAGCTCTTTTCAGAGCTAACTTACCTCTAAACACTCTACATTATTTTTTTACTCTATTTTTTTACACTGTTTTTCCCCGTGGTGCGCTCAGGGTGCGCGTACCGTAGAGCTTACCCGGAAACGCACCTAGCGCTTACCCCGCAAAAAAAATGTTTAAAATAGTTTTTGGGCCCTTCAGGGTCCTTCTAAGCCTCCCTCAAAAAACCTAGGGGGTCAGGGGGTGTCTACCCTGCCCCCTTTTAATCTTTTCCCCCTTTCTTTTTTACCTCAGCTGTCTCGATTTTCCTGAGACACAAGATGGCGGACTGTCCGGACTGTTAAGAATGTTGACAGACATCATACAGCCAATAAGCTTTCCGCTCGCGCACTCCCGTAGCGTGCCGGGTGCGCTCCCCGGTATGCGTACCGGTGAGCGCTTGGAGCGAGCCTATTGATATATATGTTTTTTTGAAGTTGCCTTTCATAAAAACTACTGGAGCAATTTCAAAGAAATATAGAAAAGGCCCTACTACTTACCAGTACCTATCATTTTGCAAACTTTGATGTAATTCCATTCATCCGTTCAGGCTGTAGGCGTGTCTAAATGTCCTATGGAAAATTGCATGGGGAAAACACATTTGAAAGTATTGAAATTTAGAACCAATCAAAATATTACTTTAGTTTTGAATTTGTGTATGATGAAGTTTGATTGGTTATGTATATATCTCAAATGAGAGGAAAACACAGCCATTTTGTAATACCCCAGTCTGAGGTACTTTTGAGAGAAAATTTGGGTGCTCAATTGCTGGACTTAGAATAACACACTACTAACTCTTCTATTTTCAAAAAGGTGAGTTGTTAATTTGTAAGGGGAACTATGTTGTACACTTTAAGATAATTTGGAAAATGTTTTCCATTATTTATTTACAGTCCTTCTGTTATAATTATTGTAAGATTGGCTTCATCACATGCAGTGCTTTATATTTCTAGTTCCTGTCTGATACTATACACTGCACAATTAATTTTAAAGAACTAAATACTTGATTAAGCTACTTTTATGTTATGTATTACTAAAAACGATAATTGAAAGTGATTACTTTTTTCTGCAATTTACAGCAAGAAATTTGAAATTAAAATGGAGGACAGCACAACACATCTTGAAAATTAAAATGTCATGGATATTGAAAAACCCATTTCATCACAAACAGAAGATGACTTAAAAGATTTTTTGAATCAATCTCTAGATGAAGAATTAATTGAATGTTTGGATGAAATAGAATGCCAACAAACATCAATGAACAATTTTCATGAGGAGATTAAATATATGAATGAAGATGAAATACCAGATGAGGACATGCTACAAGTTCTATTAAGTTATGAGAAATCTGAACAATAAATTATTAATTACAAATTCAAAATTAGTTGACATATTATTCATTTGTATTTCTAATTTATGAGGTAAAATCGAAGTGATTGTAGTATAATGAAATACTTATAGTATAGAGTGCACAATTTTTATGTTACATAGTAAGATTACTCATATTTACTGCCCTTCTCCCACTGTATTTTTACCAATGTATATTTAATATCTCTTCTTCATCTCCTGCCTCCTTTCTCTCCCTATCTGTCTCTGATACACCCTATCGCCGCCATTTTGTGTAGTTTCAGAAAAGAGTGAAATGTAATACTTCAAAACTTGAACAGAGAGCAGGGTAGAGTGACCCTCACCCCAATTCTTTTTTTTAAACTATTTTCTTTCACTGTTTTCCCCTTGGTGAGCTCAGGGTGCGCGTACCGGAGAGCGCACCTGGGAACGCAGTCAGCGCTTACCCCGTGAAAATTTCAACAAAAAAAAAGTTTTTTTGCTCTTCAGGGTCCTTCTAGGCCCCCCTCAGAAAACCTAGGGGGTCAGGGGGTGTCTACTCTGCCCCCTTTTATTTATTTCCCCCTTTCTTTTTCACCTCTTGTGTCTCGATTCTACCGAGACACAAGATGGCAGACTCTCCGGACTGTTTAGAATGTTGACAGACACCCGACAGCCAATCAGCTTTCCGCTCGCGCACTACCGTAGCGCGCCGGGTGCGCTCCCCGGTACGCGTACCGGTGAGCGCGCCTATAGATATATATGTGTATTTGAAGTTAATTTTCGAAAAAACCAGAGGAGCAATTTTCACCAAATATAGCAAAGGCACATCTGCATACCAGTCCCTACAATTTTGCCAAGTTTGGCGTAATTCCATTTAGCGGTTCGGGCTGTACACTTGTCAGACCGTCCTATGGAAATTAACAAGGGGAAAACACGTTTTGGGACCCCCCTTTTTTCTCAGCCCCCACTTCACGAATCCCCCCGAAACTTACAGGGAAGGAGCGGAGCAAAGCTGGCCAAACGTTTGGAAAATTACACGCAAATTCCTCAACCGGCGCCAGAGTTATTCCCAATAGAATGTTGTGGATTTCCTATGGTAGCTAGGTCCTAACTATGACTACCTACTGGCGACCGCCAGTAGGTAATATATATATATATATATATATATATATATATATATATATATATATATATTCACTGAAAAAACCATAGGTTATAGACCATATATAGTTAGGAATTAGCATTTAAAAAAACCTTATTTTACTCACACAAAACCATTGAAATTCCATATATAGTTAGTTGCACTAACTATATATCGCGCACCCGCAATCCACTGCTGATGATGTCACATATTACATCATTCATGACATGGTCAGTGACATCATCACTGATGACATCACTGATGACATCATCCAGTGACTGTGTGTTTCTGTAAAGTTTAAATATGTTAGATATATTGAAGAATGAGTGGATGTATAAGTGTCTCGATGAAGGATTTAGTAGGTGCGTGACTGACTGTATGAGTGAGTGAATAAATGTGTCGTACTAAATGCATGGGTTAGTGACTAAACTGTCTGAATGTTTGCTTCAGTATGTCTGTTGTGATGTAAACTGCTGCATGTGTGGATCATTAGCTATACGAGAGGCTACATATGTTATTGATTGGTTGCCCAAGTATTTGTATGGGAGATTGAGTTTGTGTGGGGGTGGCTGGGAGGTGTGTGACTCTGTGCATAGATGTGTGAGCAGTTGATTCACTAGGTGTATGAGTTCAAGAGTGCATGTGGAAACAGCTACATGGGCGGTTGACTGTGTGCATGAGTGTATTGATGAGTGAATGGATATGTCAATGCTACATGTCATAGTAAGTACATATGTAAAACACAGTACATGTGAGAGTTGGCATATATAAATAACTGTGCATGAGAGCCACTGAATGTGTGAGTGGCTGTATGGATCATTGTGAACTTGTATCAGGGATTGCATAAGAGAGTAAATATGTGTTAGTATATGTTTGAATAAGTAAGGTGTGTATAACTGTATAGTTGAGGAAATAGAGGTGTGATTGATTCTTTGCATGACTGACTAGGTGTGTGAGTAACTCCATGGATGAGTAACAGTGTGTGAGTGTCTGTATACACTGAGTGTATCTAAGGTTTTATTAGAGTCTGAAGAGGTTTATCGTATTAGCACAAGAATGATGTCAAATGAGATGTCATCAGTGATGTCATCAGTGATGTCATTTGAGATGTCATCAGTGATGTCATCAGTGATGTCACTGACCATGTCATGAATGATGTAATATGTGACATCATCAGCAGTGGATTGCGGGTGCGCGATATATAGTTAGTGCAACTAACTATATATGGAATTTCAATGGTTTTGTGTGAGTAAAATAAGGTTTTTTAAATGCTAATTCCTAACTATATATGGTCTATAACCTATGTTTTTTTCAGTGAATTTTCAAGGTTTTGTAAATGCTAATTCCTAACTATATATGGTCTATAACCTATGGTTTTTTCAGTGAATTTCATTGGTTTTTTAAAAGCTAATATCTGTAGCTGTAAAATGTATTCTTCTTTAAATCCAAAAATATATTTTATATGTTTATTAATAATTTTTTTTTTAAATATTTTTTTTTCTTCCCTCCCGCTTCGCGAATCGGGAAGCTTCCCGTTAGCTGACCTTGATGCCGCGAAATAGTCCGCAAACCGGTAAACGTTCCTTTAACGCAACTGCCGCGTTAGAAAACATCGTGACGCCTCGCGTCCGCATGACGTTTCACGTTGTCGCGTGATACGTCATATGACGTGCTACGTTAGCGAACTGGTACGCGAAGCGAGGCGCGAAGCGCAGGTTCCCAGAAGCAAACCGGGAGGCGGCGCAAAGCGCGTAACGTAAACACAGCAGGTCATGTGACTTGGTAATAACACTTTTCATTGGTTCATTTCACTTTTGGTTTCCTTATGATGTAACACTAGGTCATGTAATATAAAATTAACACTTTTCATTGGTTGAGAACTATTGTTTTTCCCAAATGATGAAAACCCCTCCTTCTTTCCTCACTCTGACTTTCATCTTTGTGAGAGAAAGACCCTTTGTTACCAGTGAGCAATGGCTTCTTTAGTAGCTTCAGCTGGTGCTTCCCCACCACCTCCACCACCTCCAAGGAAGAGAGGACCACCTGCTGAAGTTATCATTCAGCAAGAGGAGGAAGAAGAGGAAGAAGAGGAAGAGGAGGAAGAGCAGGAAGAGAGGCAGTTTTTGCCTGAGGAGCCCAGGAGGTCTCACCGGAAAGAAAACTTCATTTGGCAATTTTTTAAATTTCCCAAAGGCGAGAAAAAAGTAAATGCAAGATACGTAACTTGCCTTATATGTCAAGATAGACTGTCCAGAGGGACCGAGAAGAAATACAGTTACGGAAACTACACAATGCATCGCCATATGACTAGGTGGCATCCTAACAACTACAGTGCTGCACAGTTTCGTAACGAACTAGATAATCCCCCTATTATGGCCAGAAGATCTGTTGTACCCGAAGTGACGGGACCAGAGGGCAGGGAGATGGTGCCAAATATACAACTGAGATTTGGGGAAGTAAAACAAGTCTGCGTACTTTGCAATGGATTCATTTGCTACAGAGAAAGTAGCATCACTCTGATCAACAGAGCTATTGACTATCATCTTCCAATTTGTCCGAAACGCCGCAAACAATAAATTCTTTTTTTTTTGTTGCTCCTGTTGAGCCCTTTACAATGAATCGTTTTTGTTCCCCCCCCCCAAAAAACCCAAAAAAATATAAAACCGTTCAGAAAAATTCAAAAAAGTAAAAAAGTTCAGAAAAAAATAAAAAAAATATAAAACAACAAAAACAATTAAAAAAAAGTTCTTTTCAGAACTACCTCCCCGTTATTAAAAAATTGGTCGAATATTTGGAACTCTGCCAACCTCTATTTCTCTTAGTTCGCTCGCCGGTACGCGAACCGGGAGCGAACCAAAAAAAAAATTTTTTTTAAAAAGAACAGTAAGTATAAGGGAAGGAAACAGACAGTTATGTTAAAAGAAAGACAGCTATAGGGGAGTAAACTAGAGATACTATTACCCGTAATCCACTGCTGATGATGTCACATATTACATCATTCATGACATGGTCAGTGACATCATCAGCAGAGGATTGCGGGTAACAGTATCCCTAGTTTACTCCCTATAGCTGTCTTTCTTTTAACATAACTGTCTGTTTCCTTCCCTTATACTTACTGTTCTTTTTAAAAAAAAAAATTTAGATCAGTCAGAAACAGTGAAAGTAATAGAGACAGAGTGAGTGACCAAGAGTGAAGAAGTATGAGAAGAGAGGGACTAAGAAAAATAGTGAAGGAGTAGAGTAATTAAGTAATAGACAAAGGAATGAGCGAAGTAGCAAAGGTAGGAAAGTGATTCTTAAAGAAATAAAGCAGTGGAACTAATAGAAGTTAAATGTGATAGAAATATAACAAAAAGAGTACAAAACATTTACCTTATAATTGTCGTTAAGTTACTCATTTGTTCTTTTTATACTAAAAAATCTGTGAAAGAGAGAACAAACATTTGAAAAATATTAAAACATGTTTTTAATAAATTAGAAAAAACAAGGGAAAAGATTGAAGGACAAATAGTTTTTCAAGAACTTTGACACTTACAGAAGCCTCTGCTTCTCCATGCCCCTACACAGTCCTAAAAATATACATTTTAAACTAATAGTATCTTGATGCAGATGAAGTGAGTCCTATCTTGCAACATTGTGCATCTTTTGCATGACTGCTGCATCGGTTTCATGTGGCATTGTTTTTTTACAGCATGACACATCTGCCTCGATTCATCATTTTATAATTTTGTCGCCTCATACCAAATCTTTTCAACCGCGACTGCGTCACAAAAGTGACGCACAGTGGCGCAAAAGAGGCATACACCTATCATAAATCTGTCCCTAACATGTTAAATAGTTGATTCAGGATGACAATAAGGTGTGGCCTATCCAGAGGTTTGTTTAAGGTGAGGCCTACTCAGGGTTGCAGATCAAATTTACACTTATTGAAGAATACAGAGAAGAAAATACATGTACAGGCCTACCAACCAAGTGTGTCATGTCGACTGCACTCTTGGACAAATGTTAGACCTCCTCTGTCTCCAGGAACAGGCCTAAACCTCATCTACACAATGTGATGTGTAATGTTAAGAAACACAGGTAATATAATTGAAAAACGTGCAATTTTTTTTCCTCATTCCACAATCATATCACCTGTGTTTCCTTTGCTTAGGTATCTCATTGTGGAAATGTAGTCTATCATATGAAAGACTACGTAGAATATGAGCACTGTATGCAACAACTTTGACACTTACAGAAGCCTCACCTTCTCCATGCCTCCTACACAGTTCTACATGTACATCATAAATGCAAACAGAACAGAATTAATTATACATATTAAATGGTTTATTTTAGCTGTTCTCAGAATGTATCAAATTTCACTAAAAACAGTGACTTGAAGGTATTCATCATATAACAGCGGGGAAAAAAACCCACAATCAAAATGATTGTGTTTAAAAAACCCATACAACATAACAAATCAGAATTCAGAACTCCTTAAAGTTAACTTACTTTCCATGACGGCGAAGGATGTCCTATGAACAGCTTACACTCTGTTGTGCTGTTATTACTTTCAACCCGCCACTTTCTGAAAGAAAACCTCCATTGTTTTCAAAAACATGTTACATACAATAAATGACTTCTCGCTCTCTACCACACGTTTCCACAAGGCCAAATCGTGTCTGAGCCATTTATAACTCTTAGAATTCTTGTAAGCCAATCCCGTCATGTTGTATTTCCGCAACTTTCACAATTAAAATGTTCAAGATCATTTTCACAATCCTGGACTAGTAATATCTTCCCCTTCTTGCTCACTCATGTTCTACATTTCCTATGACACTGATACTGCTTACTATGAAGCAGACTTACACTACCTTTATGACTACTACAATTATTTAATTCTCTACATCACTTTTAATCACAAAGCAATGTAAAACAGTAGACAGCATTGCAGACTTACATTCCCTCTACTCCATGTTTTGATTGGCTGCTTCAATTAGCTTATAAAAAGAAACAGTTTTTCTGAACTCATTCAAAGTGCACGTATTTCTCCATGACGTCCAGTGTTATGGTAAGAAGTTATGTCTCTGTACTACACTTATCCTCAAGGCCAAATCGTGTAGGAGCCATTAGAACTTCTTGAAATTCCTCAGACCACATCCCGAGATTCTTACCCTAAAATTTTGGTTTTAAAAACACCAGGTAAGAGTTTTTAAGGTCATACAGCAATTTTTTTTTTTAAATTAAAACAGAATCATTGCAGAATGACCAGCCATTTCTAGACTTTAAATAAGCTGTGTAATGTCCTGATGTTATTGAAGGACCGTCATGATATATAATTGCTACAGTTACAAAAGTCCTTCCTGATATTGACAACTGTGAAGCCACAAAATTTTTAATTAAAGTTGTCAATTTTGTTCCATCAGGCCTACATCGTTGGAACATTAAAATGACATACTGGCCATATGTTCGTATAAATAATGTGGACATCATTTCAGATTTACATTGGCTACACTCCATGTTGTGATCAGCTCCTTTTACTAGCTTATTAAAAGAGACTGATTTACTGTCTGGCAAAGTTAAATATATAAATCTTTCTGAGTCTACACTAGTAGTACTTGATACCCTACAGTTCTCATAGTCATGCTGCCATTGATAAGAAAGCCCAAACAGGTGATCTACATCTACACCTTCATCATGCAATATATCAAGCATATACATTAAAAACTCCTGACAATCTTGCTGACTATTTTGAGAGAATTGTGTTTGGCCTGAACATCTGTCTAACAGATTTCGAATTTCAGACACACTTTCTATGTTTGTTCTATCAGTGCTACATTTCTCTAACACAGAATTTAACAAACTGCAAAATCTTTGATCGGAATTGACCACAATCTCTTCTTTTACATTTTCTAGAGAAAACAAAACATTAACCACTACATTAGCATAGCAGTTGACACCAGAACTGTTTTCAAATTGAAAACCAACAACATCTTCAACAGAATCCTTTTTGTTTCTGCTTATAATTTCAGGTTCATCGACTTTTCGTCTTTTTGCTACAACCTCCCCAATATTGGTCACATTTCTTCGTTTCCGGCCTACCACACGTTTCTCAAACAAAGGATACTGAGGCAAATGTGGCGCATACTCTCTTCTTAACCTATTGTATTCCTTAACACAATCTAGATCGGCACAAATGTTTGTGACATCACACTCAATCAAGTACAATCCCGATAAAGTTCTAACTCGTGACAATGCCACATATGCCATACCCTCCTTGAACACAGAACTGCCAATATTCACCAATGCACTGTCTACACTTAAACCTTGCGATTTATGGATTGTCACCGCATATGCCAAGCCAACAGGAAACTGCTTACGACGAACATATAAGTCTTTTACAAGCAAAAATCTAGCAGAACAACGACCAATTAGCTGTACTTCCTCAATGCCATCAAATTTAATTTTCAAAAATTCAATTCCATCTCTATTTCTGTATTTCACAAAATCAACAACATTACCCATTGATCCATTTACCAGACCTCTTTCAACATGTAAATTCCTTCTTAAAATTATACGGCAGTTCAAGCACACATTCAGAGTCTTTTCAAAACCTGCAGTTTTAGATATACTCTTCTCTAATGAATCCAATTTTGTTTTCAGATTCTCAGACAAAATAATTGTTGATCCCATATGCTCTACTCTGTCAATAGCTTCAAGTTTCACAATCTCTTGCTTTTCTAAATGCAACATTTTGTTGTTGAATTTGGCACATTCTGCAAGAGTTGGCATCAAACATATTCCAGATTTCTTCTCAGTAATTTTCTGAAAAATATTCTCAGGCACAACATCTTGGTCTGGATATAAATTTGTCAGTAATCGTGCATGTAAAGCTTCTTTCCCATGCTCGGTCACTTTTCCAATTCTAACATCTTGTAGAATAGTCTTGTAAACTTCATCCTTCGCCTGACGCATATTTTCATGCAGTTCAGCATAATTGAAGTTTAACCATATATTGACGTTGCCAATGCTCCCTAGGCACCTCCTGGTATCTTCATGCGTGAGCATTTTGAACACAGGTTGCCCTTTCACTGGTGTCAGCTGCAGAAGATCTCCGAAAACAATGATGTGTTTGCCACCAAATAACACATCATACTCTGTTTTGAGAACTTCTTGCATTCTCAAATGCACAAAGGCAAGCATGACATTGGAAACCATGCTTACTTCGTCAATGATAAGAAGTTTCATTTTCCTCAAGACTCTTGAAACTTCAAAACAAGCATCTCCCGATAGCTTGTGATATTGTAATTTGTTGTCATGCTCCACTGGCAGCATCAGTAAACGATGTAAAGTAATCCCTTTAATGTTATGTGCTGCCAGTCCAGTTGGAGCGGTGACAACACAAGACATCGATGCCTCTGTCCTTTCCTGCAAATAACATGAAATTGCTTTAATAAGGAAACTTTTTCCAGTTCCCGCTTCTCCACTCACGTACAGTCGAACAGGCTTCAACGACGTACATGAGCACTCTTTCTTGTCATGACTTAATCCATGATCAATTTGCATGGTAACTTCGTCATATATTTTCCTCTGCTCAACGTTGAGTTGTCTTTCCAACTCTTCTAAGTTAACCGCATCCTCCTGAGCATGTGCCATTGCTCTTTCCACTTCATTCATAGCAGTGGCAGCTTCATTTTCGATAACAGGTCCTCCTAGTGGATCCTGACTCAATGAAGCAGAACTCTGACTGTCCTGAGAACTGTCTCTGGCAATCTCCGCTGCAATCGTTGCTTCCTGCTCAATTTCCACATTCAACATTTCTACATATTTGGGAAAAGCAGGACATTCTATGGTCTCCTTGGCAGCATTGAAAGAGTCTTCATAACAGAGGAAATCTCCAAGCAGTTCCTCTTCTGCACGCCAAGGCTTAAAAAGTTGCAAAAGTGCTAAATAGAAAAACTCCTTTTTTTCAGGAGATTCGCCACTCAATTTTCGATGGTTTATCAAGTGGCATTTTCTTTGCTTCACCAGACATCCCTCACTTCCTATTACAGCATACACTCCTTTCTCAGTATCTTCTTTGATGTTCCTCTTGAATATGTAATTTTGCAGAACCTCATACAGACAAACATTCTCGAGGTGACTGCTTCGATTTGGATAATATGTATCCAACATGTTGCTCTTCAAAATGTCGGTACTGTTTGGCTCCTTTTCCGCCAAATACTCAATTTCCCGCACAGGTTTGAGAACTCGATTACGCGTTGCAGCAAGACCAAGACTCGCCCAAACGATACTCCTGGACTTGGCATAGAGACTTGCTGAAGACAACCGGTCAGAACATTCGTAAGCTCCGATTTTTCGATGCGACAACATCTTCAGACTGAAACTGTACAACTTCTTGCTGAGGCTCTTTTCATGGGAAATGTCCTCCCACATATCCTTCAATTCTGTCTTCTCTTTTTTGGTGATGTAAGATGTCACATACCGAGCCACAGCCATACAGTTATCAGCCACAAACTGTATATCCATGTTAGCATTCCACATGGACAAAATCACCGGGTTGTAGTCGTTGATGTACTTAGACTCTTCGTTCCTCTTCAAATTGTATGTGTTTTTAGGTGATTTCTTCATCACATTATGTCGCAGCGAAGACATCAAACTGTTCACTCTTCCTTTAGAAATCACCGGTCGTGGAAAGCCGAAACGACATTTGGTGTAGAACTTGTCTTTGTTTCGGAATTTACGACGACAGTACTTTCCACATCGATGGCTTTGGAAACGTAGAACTTTTTCTCTTAGGCTTTTTTTCTCCTTTGCGTTTGGAACAGCACACGTAGAATACCGTTCTATGAAACTCATCACTGAGTCTTCTGGATCCGTTCCAAATTTAGGTGCATCCTTGATCCACAGCAACATATGTATATGAGGAGCACCTCTTGCTTGGTACTGCTTTCTCCAGAAGAAATCCAACACCTCTCCAAGAGGTGGATTCTTCTTATTCATGATGAAAGACATCATACCTTCAAATCTATGATTAAAGTACCTACATACATTGACTGGATCCAAAGAGCACAGTTCTCCGGGTGTCTTGAATTCGATGTTTTCTACGTTAGCATTTGCCTCTCGTAGAAATTCAAGTAAGTCTTCCCAGCCATACTCAGCACAGCTCAGAGTGAGGAACCATGTGGGAGTTCCTAAGTTCCTCAGCATATATTTTAAATCACCATGACGACGGTACCAGTACTCATTAGTACCACGCTGACACGCCATGAGATTAATCAGGTGAGAATCCAAAATACTATCTTGGACATTGACTTTATCCATAAAGTCACTTGCCGAGATGTTTTGCATGTGTATACCACTTTTCAAGATGTGGTTCACTGCATATGACAGTCCAGACAGATCGCTTTCAAACAGGAGATGAAACAAATAAGGAATGCATTGTCGAAATCTAGCATCTCCTGCATACAATCGCAAAGTCCGGTATTCAGAAGCAGGAATTTGATGAGGTCGCTCATCATATCTTCCTCCCTGACCTGTTGGAAAAAGCTGTGGGAAACACCGAGCTTCCAAACTTTCCTCCCAAACACTAATGGGACTCCCTTTGGCTTGTTTCATTTGAAACAACTCAATAGCATTCCCCATGACTTCCTTGGAATGCAAAGGATGAACACTATAATGTTCATATATTTCTTCACTAGTACAGTGTTCTACTTTCTCAATTTGACCACCACACAAATCGCTATCCTCTTCCTCACTTACTTCCTCTTCTGCAACATATACATTTTTATAGTATTTATTATTTTTTTTCAAATACAATGTTGCCCTTTTGACTTTCCTAACATCTACTAAATCTTGCCATATTTTCTTATTCTTTGTCGGAACCCCATTAACTAAGATAACCAGAGGTTCCTCTTCCACTTTTTCTACTCCAATTGTGTTAATGTTTTTCTTGAAATCTAGAGGCAAATAAACAACTCTTCCCTTTAATCCTCTCTGTAAATCTGATGGAGGCAATTTCCCTGTCTTTGGCTCCATTCTTACAATAGCCTGAAAGGGATGGATACTTTGAATCAAAATAGATTCATAAGTATTTAAATCCTTCAATTCAGAAGGAATCTCAACCAATTCCAGATTATTATGAACTGCTCTAGCAGGCATCTGGTTTTGATTTAATTTGTTACAACAATAAGTACACACACGTTGATCCAATCCCAAATCAAAACAATTTTCTACCATCAAGTATGTTGTAAAATCCTTCCATTCACTATTATTTTCCCTTTCACTTTTTGCATATAAATCCACTAACTTAGTCTGATTCTTATAATAAGTGCGTCGACAACACACACAACTGAAATTTGGCCTCTCACTTGATTTCACCTCAAACGTCGCAATTTCCCTCTGGAAATTATCTGTACTGGAAACCTGTACACTATCTTCCACATTACTCTCTTCTTCTTGGTCAATTTCAACATTCTCCTCTTTACTTCCAAAGAACAAAACTCAATTTCTTCACATATATTCTTCACATCTATTTCAGAACCATGCAAAAGAGCAGCGCATAATTGTTTAAGCATAATTGCTGGACTCTTAGCATAATACAACATTCTAACTAATTTCCTCACTTTATTATGATGCACTGCTAGCATCCTGAAATGATGAAAAACACTCTGGCATACTCTCCTGGAAAGACAAGCCAGTGAATGACCATGCAAACCTATCACTTCTCTCACTCTGCAAGGATCTAATTCTTGCAACAACTTCATTTTCTGCTTCAAACTTTTCTTATTAAATGACCGTATAAAATCACAAAGCAAATTGATGGAATCCTGTCGTACACTGCAAATACTACTACACTTCCAGGTGTACACAGGACCCTTAGGACGTCTCCCTAAAACCTCATTACCTAACACCTCTTCTATCTCTGTTGTCACAAGTTTTTCTTTTTCAACTGGACAACCATCTTTCACTTCATAAGCTCGACCACTGGTGTCAACTGCATGCACCAAATCATTATCCTGGAAATAACTCTCCTCATTAAAAAATGCCTCAGAGCTTGAACTATGCATCCATTCTCCAGAAAAAACTTCACAAAAATTACTACGATTAACTATTCTCTTCCATCTACTATTTCTTTTGAAATCATAAATTGCCTTGTTTAGCTTCCTAATTCTATTGATTGTCAAAATAAATAACTTACGTTTAATTTCAAATGCCTGATCAATAACTTTCTCAACTATTTTTTTTCTCTTATAAAAAACCACTTTCTGTTGACCTTTCTTAATATTTTTTAACAAATTGCCAATTATCCTGTTGCGGAACATTCGTTTACGAATGTCCCTAAACTGTTGTTTCCTTCTACTTTCATGCATAGAGTTATCTCTTACTCTAGCAGTAACATTTTTCATTGGCCTTTCCTTTCCGTTTGAATTGCTTCTCCTTTTCTGGACTGAAACATTTTCTGTAGTAATATTTTTTTTACCACAGATATTTCTTATGAATGTTTTTGTACTCTTACCCGGTGCTTTCTTGGTGACTTGACAAATCTTTTTGTTAGAGGACTGCTGCTTTTTTTCATTCAGCTGCTGTCTTTGACGTTTTGCAGCCTTTCTCACTCTTTCTTTGGTTGGCATGCTGAAATCTTGAAATGATCTGCAGTTGAATCTGTGGTAAAATATAATAAAAAATGTTATTAACCACTATTACCCAACAGTAAATCAATAACAGTCATCAAAAACTTAACACATTACTTAACATTTTTACATAGAAGATTTTTTTGTGCATGGCAAATTTAGAATACAGAAATAGCAGAAAAGAAATGGAATTTATATTCATTTTACCTGTGCTGTTTTATATGTGAATCTGATCTAATTTTATGAGCATATTTTAATATTTTATTGAAGACACTACACATAACCTGTTTTTGAAGGTGTCTTTATTTTTAAATTAAACGGTTTACATTTTTACTTTTTATTTATTATAAATTTATAAAATAAATGTTTATAGTTCCATAGGCTCAAGCACGTCAGCTTCCCATCCTATGTCATACAATTCTGACAAATCTGCATCCTCATCACGTTCTTCTTCATCCTCAGGATTTAAATCATCCAAAGGATCAACATCCACTGATGTTTCAATTACGAGTTCAATGATGAGGTCAAAATCAATTAATTGCTGATTGTCGCTCATGTTGATGTTGTCTTTATCTTTAAAGAAAGATAACAACAATGAGATGTTGCAGAGTAAGAGACAAATCTCAGAGATTATAATAGTAAAATTGTTTAACAAGAGTAACATTTTGCAGCTATTATTTAACCATGTCCAGCGATGCTGAGGAGGCAGCCGCGGGCTGTGGAGGAAGTTAAGGTGGGGCAGGGAGGCGGGAAGGGGGAGGGGCAGGGTGGAGGGACCTAAAAACTGGCATATGGATAATTACAGATAAGTACACAATTTAATTATTCAAACGAATTTCGTAGCGCACACTGCATCGCAAAATGCGATGCTGTGCGCGCTACGAATTTCGTTTGAATAATTAAATTGTGTACTTACCTGCAATTATCCATATGCCAGTTTTTAGGTCCCTCCACCCTGCCCCTCCCCCTCCCCGCCTCCCTGCCCCACCGTAACTCCCTCCACGGCCCGCGGCTGTGAGGAGGTGAAGCCTATGTCCAATTTTTCAGTGAACAGGACTCATCTCTTCTTAACCTTGGATAAACCTCACTAACTCTGTGTCCCCTGCACATAATTAATAATAAAAGGGGCAGATTTATGTTAACTAGCACATCCCCAGGGATGCACCAGTTAACGTGCACCGCTGCTCTGCCACCCATGGTGTGCCGCATTTACAATCAGATAGGACAAAGCTGCGTCAAAACCCTGCGCCTGCTTGAAGCAGGCATAGATCTTGACGCAGGTAGACTGAAAGCTAAAGCAACAACTAAGTGTCGTGTGCAGAAGTTGCAAAAAAGGAAAAATGGCGTTTAAACCGGTAATGAGCCCATGCTAACTTAACACAGTGTAAAGATATCCAGGATCTACATCAGTTTGGGGTTCACGAACCTGGCAGGTACAAGGCACTGAGGCTTTGCACCGTGCATGTCTCATCCCAAATCATATGTTGTTTGTGAATGAAACAATTTCCCAGACCAAATGCTTTGGATTGGCTACTTCTAAAAAATTAAACACCCCTACTATCCCGGAGTTAGAGGAATATGATGGTTGGAGTCATTTTACTCGGTTGTCCATTAGTGATTTACAGGCCCTACTCCGTAATTCTTCCTTTAACATTTCCAGTATAAATCCAAAAGGTTGGCTGCTTTGGCAACGTGCCTTATCCACGGTTTAATAACGCTGCCCTTTGCTTTATATAAGTTTTCAAATTGTATGAAATATATACCAATAGGTCGTTATGAACCTTTACGTAGTGGTTTTCTTCATGAGATCTGGTCGCTTCCATACACATACAGATGTTTCAAAGATGATCAAGAAGTTTATCTGAATGGAGAGGAATGCACTGAGACGCCAGATCATTCACTAATGTGTACACACATACAGTTATACGGTTCATGCAACAAAGACCAACCAAATATGGCTTGCGTGTTGCAAGGCACGCCAGTTCCTGCTATCATCCCCACGTTCAAGTTGTTGGAAAATGGTAGTTATTTGATGCTCAATAATGAAGATTGTTCTGGGTTAATTAAAAGTATTCCTTTTATCGTAACAGTAAGTGAACGGGTTATTTGCTGCAGAAATGTTCTATTTCCTCCCACACATGAACATAGGGAGTTTTCAATCTGGCCACAAATACCAACCTTGGGAGCAGATTTCAATGGCATGGCAAGAATGAGGGCTCTTTTGTCTCAGAGAGAGGTGGCCTTGAGTTCGGCCCGTGAAACTTTCGTGCTTCACATAGCGAACACCCGTACAGAGGTGCAGGCCCTTTTAAATACTGATTCGCCTTTGCATTTCAGCGAGATGGTTCGGACTATCTTTAACGCGTCCTCCACAAAGGCCCTGGCGCATTTTTTTAAAGTTGTTAGCAGTGGTCTCGTGACTTCATTTGAGAAAATCTTTGGAGTCATCCCTGCTTTCTTTCATTCTATTTTTTCCACTTTGTTTGGTGGATTCCCAGTTTTACTTGCATTAGCACCGGACGCTCTTGTGCTTTTTTACATTTTTAAATATGGATGTCCCTCCTGTGCAAGGTCCCGCCCTGCAGCTGCTAACGCTGTTCCGCAATCGCATGCTTGAATATTATGGCACAATGCCGTTGGCGATATTAAGCACGGCATATGGATTATCTTTTCGATTCTCCTACTTCACCTGTGTCCAGCCTGTATTTCACTGCCTGACCTGTGATTTCGATTGGGCCATTAATTTGTGTCTCTGCGGACCGGTTTCTCCTGACGTCGACTTTAATCAGCTGATGAGTCCTATCATTGCTCACGAGTTGGTTTGTCCTGGCGAAAGGATTATGGCTGTGGCATTGATGCATGGACTAATTGGTCCCTGGAATTTACTGGCGGCAACACAGTCTTTCTTGGAACAGAGCTTTCTTGAAAACCCACCGAGCTGTCCTCTGATGGTGATAGAGGATCCGGTGCTGGGAGAGCACGTATGTTCTATTCCGCTTTTAAATTGGATGGCTGAACTCTTTTCGGATGAAGACGGTGACTTCCTATTGGAGGCTGTTGCAGCTTATTTTGCATACACAATTATGTCATAGACCTTTTTCATGTTTGATATGCTGAGTACTAGCATTTCATTGACAATTCATTGACTTATTTGTCAAGTTTTTATTATTTAGCTTGCCTATTGGCTTAAGCCTCGATAAACTAGTTGACTGTTTTATTTTTTCTTAGCATTAAATTTTGCAAGTTTTTAATGTTTTACCTTGCGGACCGTGCACATATAAAGTTGCAATCTGCTCTCATGAGATGGCACTTCTATTACCTTATTTTGTTCGTTTCCGGATCATGGAGGGGTGTCATGTAGATCCTGGATATCTTTACACCGTGTTAAGTTAACATGGGCTCATTACCGGTTTAAACGCCATTTTTCCTTTTTTGCAACTTCTGCACACGACACTTAGTTGTTGCTTTAGCTTTCAACCTAGTAGTTCATCATGGTTTACATGACAATAATATGTTATTGCTCTACTATCTGCTTTGCTTCTTAAACTATATCTGTACAGCGAGTGCTGAAGTTTCAAGAACAACACGATACAGAATTGTTATGAGGTCTGATCTCCACGACTTCATAGTCATAACATAAGTGCAGCTTCTGCCAATTCTGGGCATGAGGCGGGTTTTATATTGCTCTACCGAACACACACATACACAACACTTGATGCGGTTCACATGAAGAGAGAGCTGGTGTATGCTGATGTGATTCCTTCAAATCTAGGACACTAAAGTATAGGCACGCCCTAAACTAACCCAAAGAGACCTTCTTAGCAAATAATATAATATGTGTATTAGGCAGGGTGAGATATAAGTGTTGCTAACTCTTATTCATTTACAGCATGTTAACATACTGTCACCATTCGCTTTTTATGTACTAGTAACTATGCTGGTAATTTTGCTACTGATAATTGTGGTAGCGTTCTAGTGTTCCTGCACAGAAACAGGATTTGGGGAAACAGAAAGCGGAAGGCGGCCATATTGTTTGCTTGGCGCCGACCGTTGAGCAACAGCTTAGCCCCGGCGCTCCGGAATAAAGATAACTAAAAAACATTTAAAGACGTACGTTCTCACATTATTACAATGGCGACGAAGATGTGTACTTGTATTATCTAAGATACTACGCCTGAGAAGACGGCATTAGTAAATAAACATTTCAAATACACATGTGTTCTTCTTAACTCCATGTTCTAGTTTGTAATGAATATATAACGACCGAGTGTTCATGAGTTCCACGTATCCTGAGGTACTGTAAGTTCATATTCTGGATTGTCTAAACATTGAGAGTTTGTTATATCCAATGTGACACTGTAGCTAGCTTGCTAAGGGGTTTTTCGGTACCAAGGTGAGTTTTGGGGCACCCTAATTCGCCGAGGTTCCAATCCTCTGTGCACAGTTCTGTGTGAGAACAGAAACCCTGCGACAGGGGCACCCCTGAGCCTTGCTGGAGCTTCATCACACTTGCGATACAACTCCAGCGTCACGCATCTATGCTGTTTTTACCCCATGATGCGCCGCATTGTAAATGCAGCACACCATGGGTGGCGGAACAGCGGCACAGGATGACTGCAGCCGCGGGCCGTGGAGGAAGTTACGGTGGGGCAGGGAGGCGGGAAGGGGGAGGGGCAGGGTGGAGGGACCTAAAAACGGGCATATGGATAATTGCAGGTAAGTACACAATTTAATTATTCAAACGAATTTCGTAGCGCGCACTGCATCGCAAAATGGGATGCTGTGCGCGCTACGAATTTCGTTTGAATAATTAAATTGTGTACTTACCTGCAATTATCCATATGCCAGTTTTTAGGTCCCTCCACCCTGCCCCTCCCCCTCCCCGCCTCCCTGCCCCACCGTAACTCCCTCCACGGCCCGCGATTGGATGACTGGCACATCCCTGATGATACGCCAGTCATCATAAATCTATCCCTAAGCTTCTTATCTTGTTAGAGATGAACCGCCATATGTATCATCAAAGTTTTTTACATTTCCTAAATAGCGAACTTCAAGGAATAAATAGCGAATCTTTACCATTCCTAGTTTGCGATGAGCTATTTGCTAATTACAAATTACCCATTCATTTCCATGGAGCAGGAGGCCCATAGGAATGAACGTGCAATTTGCGATTAGCAATTAGCTCATCGCAAATTACGAATTTTTTCGAGGGTGCAGGGGTGTCTCAAGAACACCCTGCTGCACCCCTGAAAAAGAAATTTGGGGGCATATGGCGCACATAAATTTTGAAAACATTCCTTTACCTCAAAAACGATTTTCAACTCATAATTTGAAAACACTGCCCACGGGGAAATGACTTAAAATGTCCTCAAGACACATGAAAATGTTTTTTTAAAGCCTTTGCAACTTTTTTGGGTCACTTTTAACATGGCTAAGTAACTCAAACAGTCAAAATCTAAATTTACCATGCACAGGTGGGAGCATATTTACAAGGAATTTGCTCCACGGAGAAAGGTCTTTTAATTTAATATTGCAAAAATAACATCAGAGACACTGAAATGCCTTATAAAGAAGCATACACCATTATGTCCTTGTCATAAATTTTAAAAGCATTCATTTTCCCCAAAAACGATTTTCAAGTCATAATTTAAAAACACTCCACATGGGGAAATGAGTTAAAATGTCCTTAAGACACATGAAAGCGTTTTTTGATTGCCTTTGCAGCATGTTTCGGTCACCTTTAACATGCCTATGTAACGCAAACATTCAAAATCTAAATTTGCCATGCACAGGTGGGAGCATATTTACAAGCAATTTGCTCCACAGGGAAACGTCTTACATTAAAATGGGAAAAATAACATCAGAGACACTCAATTGCCTTATAAAGAAGCATACACCATTATGTCCTTGTCATAAGTATTAAAACCATTCCTTTTCCTCAAAAACGATTTACAAATCATAATTTGAAAACACTCCACAGCTCCTATGCACATAAAAACCCTGTCAGTACTAATACTTCACATTTTCTCCAATTACAATTTCTCAAAGAAACAAAATCTATTTGTAAAACACTTGAGACAAAGCAACATTTGAAAAACACAACTTTCTTCATAATTTTCTCCTTAAAGCACACTATTTTCTATCTAAATTAAAGAAATCTTTTCTCACCTTAGCAAATACTTTGAGTTTCAAAACAGTCTCAGAAACACACCAATTTGTCTTCAGCAGAGCAAAAGGTATGCACTCCAGAGTCTGCAGCTATCAAAAGCACAGAAATGCTGTAATTCTTCACACATATCTCTCATGTCACCCAATCAAAACTCTTCCCTCACTTTTTTTCAAATCAAAACCCTTCCCCCCTCTGCCCTCTCTGCTTTTTTGCATAGCAACCACCTCTTGCAAGACCTCTGGTGTTTGCAAGTTCACACAACAATGTTGCAATTGAACTCTGAACTCTCAGTGCACCTGCATATCCAGTGCATTCTTCCATTTAATGATTTTTTCTTCGCCACTCAAAATACATCTTTCAACGAACTCATCCACCCTAACTTTCTGTTTTCAGCAATCAAAATCCACCAATCACTGTTACTGCTTCATTAACACAGAAACTCCACAGTTTTTTTCATTTTAAACTCTTATTTTTTCAACTGCCATTTCATTGCCACACTTCATCTGACTGCAGCAGAACCTTCTCTCGCCATGTTTTCTGTCTGGATTGTTGGACATAGTTACATCTATTGGGCTCAGAGGTACGCTGAAAACAGGAATTTACCTAACCTCAATTTACAAGATGTGGAAATTAAGTGGTTTGGCCACAGAGGATTAAAATGTCACCAATTGATACCATTGGTGAAAACCTTTATGCATTTGCCAAAACCTGACCTGTTAATTGTGCACTGTGGAGGTAATGACTTGGGCACTTTGACTGGGGTAGGTCTGGAAATGCTTTTAAAGGACACCTTTGAGCAATTGATGGCACTTTTTCCTCAGACTGCCTTGGTATATTCAAATATATGCCAAAGACAGAAATGGAGGTGGTCGAACCAATTTTGTCCACAAATTGAGAAGTCGAGGAAGCATGTAAACAAATCTGTTTCAGCTTACATGAGAGACCATGGAATGGGCTCCTTGTACAACAATAACTTGCGTTACTACATGCAAGATATCTACAGAGGAGATGGAGTTCACTTCTCAGATGAGGGCAACAGAATTTTCATTCTGAATTTAAGACTGTGCATTGGTACCTACTTATAAGTACCTAAATGTACCATAAACCCAAAAGCTCTCCTCAGAGCTACCCTACATCTGATCACTCACAATTATTATTTTACTCTAACTTTTTTCACTAATTTTCAAGAAAGTACGCTCCCCAGAACGCTTCCCGGTTCGCGAACCGGGCGCTCCCCACGCAAAAGAACTAAAAAAACGATATTTTTTTTTTTGCCCTGCGAGGCCCTTTTAAAGCCTCCACATCAAACCTAGGGGGTCAGGGAGGATCTACTATGCCCCCTTATGGTCATTTGCCCCTTCGCTTTGGCCTCCTCTTGTCTCTCGATCCTACCGAGAGACAAGATGGCGGCCGCTACGGACTGTTTGGAATGTTTACAGACGCCGGAGAACCAATCAGCTTCGCTTCACAAAGCTCCGTAACGCGAAAAGTCCGCGAACCGGAGCGCTGCCCGGTCCGCTGTTACAGATATATATCTTTTTTTGAACGTTAATTTCTCAAAATCCACTGGAGCACATATATTGAGACCTACAAAAGGCACATCGGGCTACCAGTCCCTACAATTTTGCCAAGTTTAGTGCAAATCCATTCAGCCGTTCGGGCTAAAAGTGAGGCCAACCGCCCTATGGAAAACTCAATGTTAAAAACACGTTTTGGGACCCCCCTTTTTTCTCGGCCCCCCCTTGACGAAACCCCCCCAACTTTTCAGGGGCTGCTCAGAAACAAAATGTTCCATTTTCCTGAAAATTTCAGCCAATTCCGTCCACAAACGCCAAAGTTATTAGACATAGAATTTTCAAAAATCCCATAGAGAAAAAATCCTAACTATATATACCTACTGGCGACCGCCAGTAGGTAATATATATATATATATATATCAAACGAAAAGGTTGCCACAGGTGGAAGAGCCGCACAGGTAGGTTAAATATTACTTTATTAAACTGGAGGATGCAGTCCGATTTCGGCAGGAACTGGGCATCTCTTCATTAAAACGCCAGACGCGTTTCGGGTTTCTCCCCTTCATCAATGGCGCTACTTGCGAGGAACAAACAGTCATCTGTGCACCGGATTTAAATTACTGACTCCTGCCTTAGTGGGCGTGGCTCGCAGAGCCTCCTGGATGTCGTAGTGCACAATAGTTTTACTCAAGTGAGTCTGTCAATGTAGATTGCTTCTCAAGATGCAATGTATTACCCCAGTGGGTTGGTGCTCAATTCCATTTAAAAAAAAGGCTGTCATATCGTGCCATCCAATTGTTGCCTTGCCTCCCGCTATGCCAGTAACACAGTTCTGTATCACCAGGGGACCGCAAAAGCGGCGGAGCTCTTCCACGACCAGGCTGGCCGCTCAATATCAAACTAAAAGGTTGCCACAGGTGGAAGAGCCACACAGGTAGGTTAAATATCACTTTATTAAACTGGAGGCTGCAGTCCGATTTTGGCAGGCACTGGGCATCTCTTCATTAAAACGCCAGACGCGTTTCGGGTTTCTCACCTTCATCAATGGCGCTACTTGCGAGGAACAAACAGTCATCTGTGCACCGGATTTAAATTACTGACTCCTGCCTTAGTGGGCGTGGCTCGCAGAGCCTCCTGGATGTCGTAGTGCACAATAGTTTTACTCAAGTGAGTCTGTCAATGTAGATTGCTTCTCAAGATGCAATGTATTACCCCAGTGGGTTGGTGCTCAATTCCATTTAAAAAAAAGGCTGTCATATCGTGCCATCCAATTGTTGCCTTGCCTCCCGCTATGCCAGTAACACAGTTCTGTATCACCAGGGGACCGCAAAAGCGGCGGAGCTCTTCCACGACCAGGCTGGCCGCTCAATATCAAACTAAAAGGTTGCCACAGGTGGAAGAGCCACACAGGTAGGTTAAATATCACTTTATTAAACTGGAGGCTGCAGTCCGATTTTGGCAGGCACTGGGCATCTCTTCATTAAAACGCCAGACGCGTTTCGGGTTTCTCACCTTCATCAATGGCGCTACTTGCGAGGAACAAACAGTCATCTGTGACCCGGTTTAAATTACTGACTCCTGCCTTAGTGGGCGTGGCTCGCAGAGCCTCCTGGATGTCGTAGTGCACAATAGTTTTACTCAAGTGAGTCTGTCAATGTATATCGCTTCTCAAGTTGCAATGTATTACCCCAATGGGTTGGTGCTCAATTCCATTTAAAAAAAGGCTGTCATATCGTCCCATCCAATTGTTGCCTTGCCTCCCGCTTTGCCGGTAACACAGTTCTGTATCACCACGGGACCGCAAAAGCGGCGGAGCTCTTCCGCGACCAGGCTGGCCTCTCAATATCAAATGAAAAGTTTGCCACAGGTGGAAGAGCCGCTTAGGTAGGTTAAATATCACTTTATTAAACTGGAGGCTGCAGTCCGATTTCGGCAGGCACTGGGCATCTCCTCATTAAAATGCCAGACGCGTTTCGGGTTTCTCCCCTTCATCAATGGCGCTACTTGCGAGGAACAAACAGTCATCTGTGCACCGGATTTAAATTACTGACTTCTGCCTTAGTGGGCGTGGCTCGCAGAGTCTCCTGGATGTCGTAGTGCACAATAGTTTTACTCGAGTGAGTCTGTTGATGTAGATCGCTTCTCAAGTTGCAATGTATTACCCCAGTGGGTTGGTGCTCAATTCCATTTTAAAAAAGGCTGTCATATCCTGCCATCCAATTGTTGCCTTGCCTCCCGCTATGCCGGTAAAACAGTTCTGTATCACCACGGGACCCCAAAAGCGGCGGAGCTCTTCCGCGACCAGGCTGGCTGCTCAATATCAAACGAAAAGGTTGCCACAGGTGGAAGAGCCGCACAGGTAGGTTAAATATCACTTTATTAAACTGGAGGCTGCAGTCCGATTTCGGCAGGCACTGGGCATCTCTTCATTAAAACGCCAGACGCGTTTCGGGGTTCTCCCCTTCATCAATGGCGCTACTTGCGTGGAAAAAACAGTCATCTGTGCACCGGATTTAAATTATTGACTCCTGCCTTAGTGGGCATGGCTCGCAGAGCCTCCTGGATGTCGTAGTGCACAATAGTTTTACTCAAGTGAGTCTGTCAATATAGATCCCTTCTCAAGTTGCAATGTATTATCCCAGTGGGTTGGTGCTCAATTCCATTTAAAAAAAGTCTTTCATATCATGCCATCTAATTGTTGCCTTGCCTCCCGCTATGCCGGTAACACAGTTCTGTATCACCACGGGACCGCAAAAGCGGCGGAGCTCTTCCACGACCAGGCTGGCCGCTCAATATCAAATGAAAAGGTTGCCACAGGTGGAAGAGCCGCACAGGTAGGTTAAATATCACTTTATTAAACTGGAGGCTGCAGTCCGATTTTGGCAGGCACTGGGCATCTCTTCATTAAAATGCCAGACGCGTTTCGGGTTTCTCCCCTTCATCAATGGTGCTACTTGCGATGAACAAACAGTCATCTGTGCACCGGATTTACATTGCAACTTGAGAAGCGATCTACATTGACACACTCACTCGAGTAAAACTATTGTGCACTATGACATCCAGGAGGCTCTGCAAGCCACGCCCACTAAGGCAGGAGTCAGTAATTTAAATCCGGTGCACAGATGACTGTTTGTTCCTCGCAAGTAGCACCATTGATGAAGGGGAGAAACCCGAAACGCGTCTGGCGTTTTAATGAAGAGATGCCCAGTGCCTGCCGAAATCGGACTGCAGCCTCCAGTTTAATAAAGTGATATTTAACCTACCTGTGCGGCTCTTCCACCTGTGGCAACCTTTTCGTTTGATATTGAGTAGCCAGCCTGGTCGCAGAAGAGCTCCGCCGCTTTTGCGGTTCCGTGGTGATACAGAACTGTGTTACCGGCATAGTGTGAGGCAAGGCAACAATTAGATGGCACGATATGACAGCCTTTTTTTAAATGGAATTGAGCACCAACCCACTGGGGTAATACATTGCAACTTGAGAAGGGATCTACATTGACAGACTCACTCGAGTAAAACCATTGTGCACTACGACATCCAGGAGGCTCTGCGAGCCACGCCCACTAAGGCAGGAGTCAGTAATTTAAATCTGGTGCACAGATGACTGTTTGTTCCTCGCAAGTAGCGCCATTGATGAAGGGGAGAAACCCGAAACGCGTCTGGCGTTTTAATGAAGAGATGCCCAGAGCTTGCCGAAATCGGACTGCAGCCTCCAGTTTAATAAAGTGATATTTAACCTACCTGTGAGGCTCTTCCACCTGTGGCAACCTTTTCGTTTGAAATATATATATATATATATATATATATATATATATATATATATATATATATATATATATATATATATATATATATATATATATATATATATATATATATATATGTGTGGCCCATCCCCTGCTTCATTGACTCTCAGGTCGACGTGGCTGTGATGGTAATGGGGGACCGGAGGAGGCACTTGTCAGTTGGAACACCAAAGCAGGGCTGACATCACAGTATCCCGAAGGTTTCACGCTGTTCCTCGACCAGCCCGCAATGACATTGTTCCAATCCAGTCATTTCCCTGCACCGAGGTTCCAGACATCCACTGAGTTGCATTCTGGGACCTGCAGTCCTGTGCCACACTCGGGACTGCTCTCAGGTGCGAGGACTTCATCAGAAGGGCGGAGCCAGCTTGCACTTACAAGCGTATTAATGAGGGACCAACAGGCAGCTTGTTATTTCATTTCACTCACGGGACGCTTTGGGCGCTGAGGAAGGCAGTTAAGCTGCCGAAATGCATTCGCAATCAAACCAATAAACAAGCGTCTCCTACCTGTTCCTCCTGGGAATCTGTCTTCTTTTTTCGGGAAGGAGGTTTGTGCATCAATTCAGCGCCACCCAGGGACGCTTTACAGAGACCCCCATCGCGCTTTGGGAGTACCAGCCTCACTGGGATATTGGACTCTAGTAGTTCTTTTGTGTTGCCAGCGGTAGCTGGACAGGTTGGGAGCCCGCCATCGAAACCAAGGAGGAAAGCCGGCAGTTTTGGGATTATTAATCCCATGCTGAGTAGGGCTCACTGTGGCCCATCCCCTGCTTCATTGACTCTCAGGTCGACGTGGCTGTGATGGTAATGGGGGACCGGAGGAGGCACTTGTCAGTTGGAACACCAAAGCAGGGCTGACATCACAGTATCCCGAAGGTTTCACGCTGTTCCTCAACCAGCCCGCAATGACATTGTTCCAATCCAGTCATTTCCCTGCACCGAGGTTCCAGACATCCACTGAGTTGCATTCTGGGACCTGCAGTCCTGTGCCACACTCGGGACTGCTCTCAGGTGCGAGGACTTCATCAGAAGGGCGGAGCCAGCTTGCACTTACAAGCGTATTAATGAGGGACCTACAGGCAGCGTGTTATTTCATTTCACTCACGGGACGCTTTGGGCGCTGAGGAAGGCAGTTAAGCTGCCGAAATGCATTCGCAATCAAACCAATAAACAAGCGTCTCCTACCTGTTCCTCCTGGGAATCTGTCTTCTTTTTTCGGGAAGGAGGTTTGTGCATATATATATATATATATATATATATATTACCTACTGGTTGTCGCCAGTAGGTAGTTATAGTTTGGAACTAGCGGGGGGGCGAGAAAAAAGGGGGTCCCAAAACGTGTTTTCCTCATGACATTTTCCATAGGACCTTTAGCCAGGGCTACAGCCCGAAAGGCTGAACGGAATTACACCAAATTTGACAAAAAGGTAGAGTTCTGTTCGCAGATCACACTTTGTGTTGAATGGTATAAATCCGTTCAGTAGTTCCTGGGAAAATCATAAATAAAATCATAAGTATATCTAGAGGAGCTTACCGTACTCTGTACTGTACTCTGTACAGTACGCTTACCTTCCCGAGCACGAGCTGCATGCTGATTGGATGTCAACTGTCTTGCAACATTCCAAGTCAGGAAGTGTTGGCAGCTATCTTGTGCCTCGGTAGAAGGGACCCCCAATATGCAATGGGAATTAGTTCCCCCTCTAAAACACGCGCCAGAGGGCTGTGTTGCAGAATGGTGTAATGAAGCCACGCCCCTTTTTACACCTCTCTGCAACGCAGCCCCCTGGCACATACTGGAGGTTCTTGGTGTGCAAGTTGGCCCCCAGGGACACCCAGTATGCAAGGGGACTTAATCCCCCAACTTGGAACACATTACGAGGCATGTTTGCACAGTGCTGAAGGTAGGGGGCGGGGCTTGAGGTGACATGTGTGCAAACACGCCCTGTGCATTGTTTTAGGTTGGTGAATATATTCCTCTTCAATCCAGAGGTCCCCTAGGGGCCAACTCGTCCAACGGGTACCTCTAGTGAGTGCCACGGAGCTGCGTTGCACAGTGTTGTAAAAAGGGAGCGTGCCCTCTGAACACCTCTATGCCACATAGCTCCTTGGCGCAAACTGGAAGTACCTGATGGGCTAGTTGGCTCACAGGTGACCTCAGGATTGAAGAGGAATATATTCCCCAACCTAAAACGCGCCACAGGGCGTGTTTGCACATATGTCTCCTCAGGCCCCGCCCCTTCCTTCACTATTGAGCAAAATATTCCTCTAAAATCAGCCGAAGTACGAATTCCGATTTACTCACCTGTTATCACGAGAGCCGTCAGTGCTGTTTCTTTGAGCCCAGGACCGACCCTGAAAAGTAAATGTAACCATACTTACAGTAACTTGAATTTCCTTCCATAGGCAAACATTGACTGGTTTCACATGGAAATTTTTCCAAGTGTGGAGTTTTGGAAGTTAAAAAAATTCCTGTAAAATCAGCAGAACTACGAATTCCCATTTACTCACCTGTTATCAGGAGAGACCTCAGTGCTGCATTTCTCAGCCCACTACTGATCCTGAAAAAAGATTCTAATGGTAGTTACAGTAACTTGAATTTCCTTCCATAGGCTAACATAGAAGAATTTCCAAGTGAAACCAGTCAATGTTAGCCTATGGAAGGAAATTCAAGTTACTGTAACTACGATTAGAATTACTTTTCAGGATCAGTAGTGGGCTGAAAGATGCAGCACTGAGGTCTCTCCTGATAGCAGGTGAATAAATCGGAATTCGCAGTTCGGCTGATTTTTGGGGAATTTTTTTAAGTTCCAAAACTCCATACTTAGAAGAATTTCCAAGTGAAATCAGTCAAAGTGTGGTTTTGGAACTTTAAAAAATTCCCCAAAAATCAGCCGACTATGAATTCCGATTTATTCACCTGTTATTAGGAGAGACCTCAGTGCTGCATCTTTCAGCCCACTACTGATCCTGAAAAGTAATTCTAATCGTAGTTACAGTAACTTGAATGTCCTTCCATATGCTAACATTGCCATGTGTAATGGTGTAAATCCCTCCAGCAGTTCCTGAGAAAATCATAAGACAAAAAATATATATATCTATAGGCGCGCACGTGCGCGAATCGGGTGTGCGCGAGTGGAATTCTGATTTGCTGTTAGATGTCTGTCAACATTCCAATCGGTTGAAATCAGGAAGTGTTGGCCGCCATTTTGTGTCCGAGGCAGAAGAGAGCCAAAAACAAAAGTGGAAAACGTGAAAAGGGGGCAGGGTAGAGATTCCCTGACCCCCTAGGTCTTCTCAGAGGGTCCCTGAAGGACCCCTGAAGGCCCAACATTTTTTTTTTTTTAAATCGCGAGGTGCGCGCACGGTGCACGCACCCTCGAGGCAGAAGAGAGTCAAAATCAAAAGTGGAGAACTGGAAAAGGGGGCAGGGTAGAGACTCCCTGACCCCCTAGGTCTTCTAAGAGGGTCCCTGAAGGACCCCTGAAGGCCCAACATTTTTTTTTTTTTAAATCGCAAGGTGCGCGCTCGGTGCACGCATCATCGAGGCAGAAGAGAGTCAAAATCAAAAGTGAAGAACGTGAAAAGGGGGCAGGGTAGAGACTCCCTGACCCCCTAGGTCTTCTCAGGTGCTCCCTGAAAGACCCCAAAGGCCTAAAAAAACATTTTTATTTTTAAATCGCGAGGTGTGCGCACGTTGCACGCACCCTCAAGGCAAAAATTCGGGAGGTGCGCGCACGTTGCGCCCACGTCAGAAAAAAAAAAACCCAAAAAAGTTTGAGTGTTTAGATGTTGGTTGGCTCTAAAAAGAGCCGTTGTGTTCATTGAGTGTTTTTTTTGTACCTACAAGTAAATGCCGATGCAGAGTCTAAAATTCAAGAGGAAGACTCTGTTTCCCACATCTGTGAAATGTACACCATCTCCTCTATAAATGCCTTGCATGTTGTAACGCAAGTTGTTGTGCTATATAGAACCCATACCATAGTCTTTGAGGAAAGCAGAAACAGACTTATTCACATGTTTCCTTGCTTTCTCAATCTGTGGGCAATATTGGTTTGACCAGTTCCATTTTTGCCTTTGGCATATATTAGAATATACAAAGCCAGTTCATGGAAAAAGTGACATCAATTGCACTAAGGTGTCCTTTAAAAGCATTTCCAGACCTACCCCAGTCAAAGTGTTTAGGTCATTGCCACCACAGTGCACAATTATGAGGTCAGGGTATGGGAGATGCAAAAAGGATTTTACCAATGGCATCAATTGGTGACATCTCAATCCTCTCTGGCCAATCCACATAATATCCACATTTGGTAAATCAAGGTTGAGAAAGCATCTATTTGCTGCATACCTTTCACTCCATTAAATATAGCTGTGTCCTACAATCCACACTCTAAGTATCTTGAAGGGAGATCTAGTTGTACTCAGATGGGCTCTGGAAATGAAATGGCATTATGAAAAGTAGGAGTTTGGAAAAAATAAATGATTGGTGGTTTCTGTAAATTCAACATTGAAAACTAGGGTGCATTTTACTGTTTTTTTTAAGGAGAAATGCTAATGGTTGAGAGAAAGTGATTGAAAGGAACATTGCACAGGATTCGCTGCTGTTTTGAAAAGTCAAACACCCTTGCTGGTTAGTTATGCAGATGAACTTTTGACCTGTGTGTTCAGTTAGGTGTCTATGGAGTGTTACCATGGTAACAGGCAGAGAGAGCAGTGGGGGTAGGTTGAATTTTGTGAGAGATTGAAAGTGTTTCAATGTACAACCAATTAAAATGTTAGTTTTGTTTTGAATTTCTGTGGGAAGATATTTGATTGGTTATCTTCAAGATTAGAGTGTAAAATGAGGGAAGCTATGCCATTTTGTGCTTGCTGTCACTGGTGCACTGTTCACAGATTCTGCTTAAGAAAATCTGCTGTGTGATTGACACTGTTCTAAAACTACAAAAGCATTTTTAAAGGTGAGGTGTTAATTTGTAAGGGGGTCTATGTTGTGCAGTTTAAGTTAAATTGAAAAATGTATTCTAATGTGGAAGCTGGAGTTTATTTGAACAGAGTCTAATTTTGAATTTGGCTGCTTTGGGAAAAAATATTGTGAAAGGAGTATTTGGTATGTTGATGTGTTTGAGGAGATATTCTTTGCAGTACAGTGCTGTTGTTAAAAATTATGTACGAGCCTCTTTCACTGTAGTAATCATCATTCCATCTTTATTTCGACAATGTTGTCATGAAAGAAATACATTTGATTAAACAGTTTAAAAGGAAGTTAGTACATTACATCCGAATACACTAATAAAAATGCAATCTAAAATCTATGTCATCTGATACCCAGGAAGCTATTTCATCGCAACCCAAAAAATGCCAGTAGACATAAATGAATACATGGACTGCTAAAAACCCCTGCCCATCTAGATTTCGGAGCTCAAGCACCCTAGCATCAGTGCAATTATTTCTACTAGATCCTATTTCAGACAGAGTTCACATATTTCCTTCTAATTGTCCACATGGCTGCTAAAAAATGTAATACAGCAAAAACAATTAGAGGAGAAAGATCCGTTTTCAATATTCTGTATGCATGCAGCCAGTGCATGATCCCCATATTTTTTGCACAGTGGAATAATCCACTTCTTTCTGACTTTTTGATAGATAGGGCAAAAAAACATGACATGCAATTAATTTTCAAGCTCCGAGGTGCACCCAGGGCAGTTTTTGAGTGACGAAGGACACCACTTGCTCGTAAAATCTCTGATTGGCAGAGAACCGTGCCCCTATTGAAAAAACAACTTCCTGGCAGCAACTGGACTAACATCGTCGAAAACAGACTCAAATTTATAACAATCTTTAATCATTAAAAACGTGGCGGAAAGAGTACCAATTTAGGCGTTCACTAGACAAGCGGTTAAATTGGTTTCATGGTACAAGTTGGCCAGATACTTGCGTGATACATTACTGCAAGCATACTCTGGGTCGGACCACATGGGTGCAAGACCAAGTCTCTCAAATTTCTCTCTTATATACTTTAACCATGGGAGTTTCCGAGCGTTCGGAAGTCTTAAGACATCCAACAGCTCTTGCCTATAGGTCTTTAACTCAGGGGTAACCCAGAGTCTCCTCCAGAAGGTTAGAGGTTTGAGGCCCAATTCTTCATTTATGGGTCCAAGGCCCAGGTCCAGCCTGAGCGGCAGCAGTAGTGTACTATGAGGCAGTGCTACCAACTGTCTTAAAAATCTGTTCTCCATGGCGGCAATCGCGGGTGCACACTTGTGACCCCACAGTTCGCCACCATGGATTACAGTCCCCTGTGCCTGCAGTTTATACATTTCCAGGGGTGAACCAATTGGTTTAACGGCAGATTTATTTAGAAGCTTGGTAATGGCCCCCACTTTTTGGGACAGCTTAAGTTGCAGTTTTATTTGATGTTGCCCCAATGTCATATTTTCATTTAAGGTGAGACCCAGATACTCAAACGTCTGAACTCTTACAAGGCGGACTCCACCTATCACAGGACTTGGGCGAGTTGTTATTGGGGGGTTGAAAACCATATACTTAGTTTTCATGGTATTATTTCCAACCCCCGGTCCTGGCAAAAAAGCACAAAACCATCCAAGACTCGCTGGATGCCCATGGGGGTCTTAGAGAGCAATAAGGTATCATCCGCGAACATAATCGCGGAGATACCAACCCCAGCAAGTCTTGGGGCATCGCTGTTGAGGACCGCATTCAGGTTGGAGATTACCCCGTTGACAAAAAGGCAAAACAGGGTGGGCGCCAAAACGCACCCCTGTCTTACCCCCTGCCAACGGGGAATCTAGATGACAAAGAACCATTTTTGTACAAAAACAGAGCTCCTTTTCCTGATTTTATACTTTAAACATGGTATGCCTATCCCAACCGGGATGACCACCTATGTGATAGAGATTTTTGCGATATTGTTTAGGTTACCAAATTTACAACTGAAAATATCAAACCCATCAGTATCATGGAGGACCATATATGAATCAAAGACTTAATAAAAGCTAACAAACGTCAGGGCCCCAGAAAGGGAGTACCATTCTCCGACACATCCTACACGAGTAGCGAGTCAGAGAATGAGACCACAATGGGAAATCAGACTGAGATAGAAGGGGAACGGCCAAATAAACAAACTAAAGACAGTCTGACTTTTTTAGACAGACGCAAGGGAAACCAAAACCAAAACCCAACCCCGAGGGGACGTGGGAGAGGGAGAGGAAACTATCAGACCAACCAGGGCCAACAACGTCCCTACATGAGAACAAGGAGCCAAAAAACATGGGATTAAATCATGATACGAAAGCACCTATAATAAATTTAGCAAATAGGGACATGACTAAGGAAGAAATTAGTCTATTAGAAAAGGGACTAGGCTACGCCATAGCGGGACCACCGGACAGATTCACATTAGAAAGAAACCTCCAGCATTTAATACGGAAAATTAGACTACAAAAATTTTTTGAGGGCAAAGAAAGAATGCCTACAGACAACAAATCTGGTTTACGCCCTAAGTCTCTTTGGACTCCATTGAGTTCTATGGTAAATAAAAATGTAGACACTTTTGAAAAAGTAATAACAAGAGGACTTGAGGATATATTAGATCAAAGGATGTGGGTAAAAACAATCTTACCTTGGAAGAGAAAAAGGCCTTGCAAAATCTAGAAAAAGATGATAAAATCACCATTAAACCCGGAGATAAGGGTGGAAGTATAGTGGTACTAGAGACAACAGATTATGACAAGAGGATGAATTATCTCCTAGATAACCCTAACCACTATACAAAATTAAACATGGCAGAATGGCAGGATTTGGGGAAACGGATTAAGAGCCTACTCCTACTAGCCAGAGAGGATGGCGTAATCAATCAAGAAGAATTTAATTTCCTCAATAATGAAACTCCGACAATCCCAGCTATCTATGGGTTACCCAAGGTACATAAGGATATCAATAACCCACCCATGAGACCAATAGTCTCTAGTCTAAATTCCCTCACAGAACCACTTAGTAAATATGTGGATAAATTTATACAACCATTGGTTGTAATCCAACCAGCTTATATAAAAGACACGACAGAAATGATTAGAAAAGTGGAAGGAACTGAATTTAACCCCTGTACCCAATGGATGGTCACGCTTGATATAGAAGCGCTCTATACAAACATCCCCCAAAATGACACCATTAAAGTAATTAAAAAGATGCTGACAAATGGGGAGGAAGATCTGACAGAGCACTCAACCTTTATAATAGAATGCTTAGAGCTTATCCTTAAAAATAACATTTTCCTATTTAAAGAGAACATGTATAAACAAACCAAGGGGACCAGCATGGGAGCTACTTGTGCTCCAAGCCTGGCGTGTTTATACGTAGCGGACTTTGAGACAAAACATATTTTTAACCCTATGGCGCCATTCTTTGAAAATATCCAAAAATGGTCAAGGTTCATTGATGACATTTTTTTTATTTGGCAAGGAGATAGAGAGGAGCTAATAGAATTTATCACATGGCTGAACTTAAGTGATGAGAACCTGAATTTCACCTCCACGTATAGCAACGAGGAGTGTGATTTTCTGGACATTAAAATTAAAAATGTGGATGGTGCTCTATCAGTGGAACTTTTTACAAAACCATCGGACCGCAACACAATGCTCCACTTTGACAGTCACCATCCAGCGACCCAAATAAATAATATACCTTTCGGACAATTCTTACGGGTGCGGCGAAATTGCACCACCAAAAAAGAGTACGACAAACATGCGAATGTTTTGATAAATAAGTTTGTCGAAAGAGGTTATCCAAAGAAAATGATAAAAGAAGCCTACAAACGGGCCAAATACTACAATAGAGAAAGTTTATTCGAACCAAAAACCAGACAGAGTAATGAAACTAAACCTATTGTATTTGTGACGAATTTTTCATGTATATCCAATAAATTAAAAAACTGTATCAACAGTAACTGGAAATTGATAAATGACCCAGGCGAAATACCAATACCAAAACCTATTTTTGCCTTCAGAAGGAATCGCACAATTAGAAATTGTCTAGTTGAAACATATCCCAATAAAAACAAAAGGAATTCAATTAGAACAATAGATGGGTCAATACCAACAGGCAACTTTGCTTGTGGGAACTGTAAAAATTGCCCATCAATAATACTAGGTCCAAGCATAACTTATGGTAAAATTACACATATACACAAAGAATTATTCAATTGCAGAACCAATAACGTCATATATATGATCAATTGCCCTTGTGGGAAAGCCTACATAGGAGAAACTCAACGTGAGATCAGAATAAGGATAACTGAACATAAGTCAGCCATCCGTACTAAAAAGATAACAGCACCTCTGGTGGCCCACTGGATGGAGATGGGCCACAAAGTGGAGGATTTACGGTGGTGTGTACTAGAAGGAGTCAGTCTAAACAGGAGAGGAGGAGACTCAACGAGAAAACGTAGACAAAGAGAACAATACTATATGTCTAAGTTCAGCTCCTATAAAACAGGACTTAATAATAAAGAAGAGTGGGAAAGAATACTCTAGCGCACATTTCAGTCAAGTTTAGACACATAAGATCTGGATTAAATATAGGAGATAAGGATGATGGAGTAGCCCGAAACATAATCATTCAAATAGAAGGTACTGAGACGCTTCATAATTCTAAATACCATTCCGATGAGAAAGCAACCTCTCCCCATGTAACTAAGTGTGAATTTGGGACTAAATGAACTCATAGTGGACCTACTTTGTTAATGTAACTAGAAAATACTGAAAGGAAAAAAAAGGGAATATACCAGAATAATAACAAAAAAGGGAATATACCACAATAATGAGAAATAGAGATGGGGTAGCACCATACATAATTATTTAAACAGCAGACACTGAGAAACTCCATAATGTTAAACCTCGTCCCAATGATAAAGCAACCTTTCCAGATGTAACCAATGGTTAATGTGGGACTGTATGAGCACATGACACCTAATTTATTAAGGGAACTAAAAAATACTAAAACGGGGACACAGCGGTATGATAATATATGTAGGAAAAAAAACAATTGGATACAGTAATTTAGGAAGGTGACAACAGACCACCAAGGTACGCAAGGGGCAAACAGAAATGACATTAAAATATAATAACATCAAGCGATGTTCCCCGAACCAAGATGGGGCGCACTTATGGTGGCAGATGTAAAAAGACGCCAACCAATCGCATCACATCAAGCGATGTTCCCCGAACCAAGATGGCGCGCACTTATGGGGGCATATGTAAAAAGACGCCAATCGATCGCATCTTAGCCAGAAAAATATAAAAATAAAATAATCTAACAAATTGTAGGAACAGAGTAGACGATCAGGAATATAACTGTAGAAAGACCCGAAAGACGCCAAAATATAAAGAAGGGCGGCGCGAGGTAAAATACGGGCTCCCAATCCAAAATGGCGACCATGAGAGAAGACGGGGAGGATCGTATAACCACAGACTATCGTTCCTAACACACCGAGAGTAAGCAATAAAAGAGGAAACGTGGCACAATACAAGCTGGGGCAAAGAATAGGCTTAATTTTAGAACAAAATTGCAGAGTCATAGAAAAGAATATATATTTTTAAAGAATATTGCCAAAAATTCTTTTGGAGCCCAACATGCACTATTTAAACTAGTATCATTTGAGATGAGACCTACAATGATAAAACAAAACATAGGGAGGGTGAACATAACAAGAATTAGGATCAAGCCAAGATAGATGATAAAGAAAGAAACCCACTACAAGATGGCGACCGTAGTTAGGACGCCCAACAAATGACTAAACGAACAGTGGCCAGGTGTAACTAATCGACCAATCTTTGACGGTATAAATACCAGAGAGAAACAAGCCTGATTAGATCGAGAAGGCTCAGACGGAAGGAGGACGCCACGCAGTTCAGCTCCCACCACCAAGTAAGTAGAAATGGGGAAAATAGTACATTGATAGCAAGTAAATATCAAGGATAGACTCTTCTGACATAGTTCAAATATAATATTTGTTTCTTTAGAGTTGCCAGCCAAGTCATAAAGGCTTCAACTAAAAGATTGCCAACCCCAGAGTGGATCTACATACAAAAGAGTGATCTAAATACAAAGTAACTCTTGTCATACAGTGAGGTAAGAATCTAAAAAATAATGGGACATATCTCAGTAGGCTAAGAGAAAGAACAGATTTATTAATAAGATAATTTGATCCCTAGACGAAGCAGGGAGAAGCAAAAGGGAAAGGGAGCTCCCAGAGGCGTCCTCCTAATGATCAAAGGAAATTTGGAAATAGGACCGGTAAGGAAGCTGAAATCCAACTATAAAATTACTGAGTGAAAATTGAAGAGTTAAGAACCAGTCTGAGTATAAATAAAAAACGTGTCTTTTTGCCTTATAGTATTGAAGTGGTAAATTTCCATACATTCTGAGGAAAAACCAAGAATATCGAGTTTTTAAGGTAATAAATCAGGGGCATAACCAAAGCTCATACCTAAGACAACAGAGTATGCAATTAAAAATTTAAATATACGGTTTTCTCTTTTTGCCTTCCCTAAAAACAGAAATTTTAAACAGACAAAGGGAATGAAAAATATGAGCAGATGTTAAACGGACTCATAAGAATAGAGAATATAGATCCAAGGGAAAATTACCTGGGTAAGTTGAGAAATTTATATGGGCGGTAATACACAGTTAAGTAACAGAAAACTTAGTCAACCCCCAGGGTCAGTATTAATGGATCCATGAAAAACGAGTAAGCAGACACAATGAAAAAATCTGAGAAAGGGGTTTGGGAGGCACTGTTCAGTAGAGGAAAGAAAACTGAGTCAGTCCTTAGTGTTAATTTAATAAAACACACTGCCTTAGTATTGTCTCGCCCATGAGTCAATCTGTCTATAAGACATAACAATAGACAGTGAATAATGATGATGAAATCTTTTGTGAATTTTGCAGATTCAACTGTATGGGTTACCAAATATTAGGGTACAATTGATGATGAACAATGAAAGTGTAATTAATGTTATAAAATGGGACCTAACGAGATGTATTATGATATATGTTTTTGTAGATGTGACAAATCAGGGAACAAGTCCTGAAGAAGGTGCAAGAACAAAAGGGGCACCGAAACGCCGCGTCGACAGTTTGTTCCTAAAAAATATATTGCTCTAAAATTATGATGTATGAATATGTTTGTGGTAAACATTGCTGCACAAGCAATTTTTAAACTATAAATTGTTTTTTAGAGAGTGTATCATAAGTATTATTGTATTAAGTGAATATATATATTTTGCATTGTTTTTGTGTAACAGAATTGTGGTATTATGATTTTTTAGACATATTTTATAAATAAATGAATGACAAATTTTTATTAAGTCTTTGATTCATATATGGTCCTCCATGATACTGATGGGTTTGATATTTTTAGTTGTAAATTTGGTAACCTAAACAATATCGCAAAAATCTCTATCACATAGGTGGTCATCCCGGTTGGGATAGGCATACCATGTTTAAAGTATAAAATCAGGAAAAGGAGCTCTGTTTTTGTACAATTGTTGACCCAATCCTTTTCCTGTCAGAAAGGGTAGCTCCCTACTCACAACTTTTCTGAAAGAACCATTTTTCCCACACCTGACCTGTGCGAAATTCTCAGTGTGCAGTCGAATTATTATATTCAATAGAGCAGGAGGAATGCCCAACTCTGAAAGCACACTCCACAGTTTCCGAAGTGGGACTAAATTGAAAGCCGCACGAAGGTCCACAAAGACAGTGTAGAGTGAGCCACCCTCAATCACAACAGTTTTCCAATAAAGCAGGGTTAAGCGAAAGATCTGCTCCGTAGTGGACACATTCTTTCTAAAACACGCTTGATATGGGCTTAAGATGTCAAATTCCTCCATCCAATCTAGGAGGCGATCTAAGATCAGCCTCGAGAATAGCTTTTGTGGGACATCAATAAGGCTGATCGGCCTGTAGTTGGCTGGGAGCAGAGGAGAGCCCTTCTTGAAGATAGGGACTATCTCTGCTCCCAGCCAAGTACTAGGGACCGCCATGCCTCCCAGAATGGCATTGAAAATTACCATTAGGTAGGGGGCCCAGACCCTGGGTTCATGCTTAAAAAGATCGCCAGGCACCTTATCCAGCCCGGGGGCTTTACCAGGCGGGAATTTAGAAATAGCAGCCCTCACTTCTCCCTATGTGAATTCAGGCTCAGTCATTTCTAAATTAGAACGAGGAGCTAATCCATCTTGTGCCAGGTCCTCAGTAAGATTTTCCCCCTGGTACAGAGTGTGAAAATGTTCTTCCCACACATCCGCAGAGATGTTAGGGGCTACAGCCGATACAGGGTTGTCCGACCCCATGTTCACAATCAGCCAGAACTTCCGAGCATCTCTTGTTGACTGAGCCGATGTTAAGTTTGCCCAGTTCTCGTTACCCCACTCAACCTTGGCATGATGGATTAGCTGGCAATATGCTACCCTCCTTTGCTTTATCAGTGCCCTGTTATTATTTTGTTTCACAGCCTCAAGGAGTTCAGTTTTCGCCGTTCTACAAGCCTTATTGTACCAGGTCGGTTTATTCCCAGCTCTTTTCCCTCTAGACTCTGGGGGATTAAGAATCTTAGCTAAACTGTTCACTAGGTTCTTATTCAGTTCTCCTAACTTAACATGCGCTTCATGCGGGGGGGTATTGCAGCTTTAGGGCACAAGCGCCCTCCAGTACCGGAATTACCCGAGCATACAGCTCTGCCACTAGTTCCGGATGGGTAACCAATTTGTCCCATCTAACCCTTCGCCTGTTGTTTGATAGGAGAGCCCTGTTGCCTGGTCCGCACTCTTCACTGCTGCTATCGATGGGAATGCCTGGGGATAGAAAGTGTAGGATCAGCGCATTGTGATCACTTTAACCCCTAGGTACCACCCTAAAATCAAGGACCTTATACCAAGCACAGCACTCAACAAAGACATAATCCAGGCGTGATTCTTGCCCTGGTTTATTAAAAGTGCACTTTGAGGGGATATCTGATTTTACACGGCCATTGCAGCCCCTAATTGAATGATTCAGGGTCAGGGCCATAATCTGTACAGCCAATGGCGCCCATGACCTTGGAGGGGGGCCCACCACTAGGGGGATTTTGCAGTGCTCATCCTCCTCCTGACTTGCACCTTCCATTAAACCCGCGAGTGGCTCAAAGTGAGAGTTAAAATCACCCCCTACCACTACTGTAATCCCCTCTGGGATCTTATTTAGAAGGGAGGAGAGCTCATCAATGGTTTTGGACTCTGTTGTGATATTCACAGGTCTAGAGTAGATATTGACCAAAGCGAGTCTAGAGCCATTCAGCCACTCTAGGACCACACATTGCACATCCTCTGTTCTAGTATCCATAACCCTCGCACTACAACCCAAGTGGGCTCCCACCCAGATTGTTAGCGCTCCCGACGGTCTGCCCTTTCCCCCCCCACCTGGCTGGGACTGAAAATGATGCAAAACCAGATCGAAATTGGTCTTCCCTAGCCCAGGTTTCCTGGAAGAGGCAGACGTCATTCGCGTCTATAAAAGAGCCCCACTCAGGGCTTGCCACTTTATTACCCAGATCTGCCACGTTCCAGGAAAGGATTTTTAGTGGAGTATAATCTACTCGCAATCGTTGGGCTGACGAGGTGGCTTCAGCCTCAGTTACTGGAGTAGGAGCTCTATCGGTTTTTGCTTGCCCTGTAGCTTCTCTGTCAGTAGAAGGCTCAGATGGTTCAACCGCCAATATCCCTGATTGAATATTCCTCCCACTGTCTTCTTCCCGACTGGTATGGTGATTCAAGGCACCCCTCCCCCCAGGACGACTCACTACACCGGCTTCATAGTGTAGTCAGTCTACCTGGTCCAAGCAACTATACCTATTGGTGTGAGAGTAGTGGGTGGTCATAAGAATACAAATTGGTCCTGAACCCTCTAGTGTGGCCCCTAAATCCGACCCTTGTCCAACCCTCTT